>NC_065590.1:59141274-60341274 GCF_024542745.1 Macaca thibetana thibetana | reverse complement strand
AGAGATTTTCATTCTTCACAAAAGTGAGACTTAAAAAGGCCTTGAAGGATAAATAGAAATAGATAGAAGCAGAGTAGAAGGGTCATTCCAAGAGAATATTAGTTTGGATGAGGGTACAGAGGCAGGAAGATGGAGCTTAGCTTGAGGGAATGGAGGTCACTGGTGCTGTGAATATTTGCAGACAGCCATATCCAGAGCTGAGAGGTGAAGAAGCAGACTGGAATAGTTCTTTCTTTCTTCACTCTCCTACCCTATTTGCCTTTGGTTTAGCAAGGAGGATCGAAAGTAAACCAAGAGAAATGGTGGGGGGCAGTAGAGGGAGGTGGAAGGGAAATTCCAGGATGTTATGGTTAGCCAAAAGAAGCTATTGAAATAAAATGACCAAGAGTTAATGCCATTTTAGGTGTGGGGATGCACAGCCTAGATCCCCTTCCTCTAAAGGACTTGCTGTCCATCCACTGAAAGCTTGGTCAGCAGCCAACCTGCAGCTATCAGCTCTTTCAGGGCCTGCCTTGTTGCAAAGGGCCGCCTACCTACAAAGAGCTGCCTTGCTCAAAGAGCCACCTTGCACTAGGTCATGCTCTTCTGGTGGCAGCTTGCATCCTGTCACGGAGAGGCAGGGGTGTGAAAGGGGTGTGAAAGCACAGCCATTTCATATGCTGTGCAGGACAATATCCACTCCAGAGTTCCTGCTAGACTGGCCGAGATCTTGTTGCAGCTCAACTTCTTTCCCATTCTACTCACGCCTTCTTTCCTTCACAGGTGTTGAGCCCTAACAAAATTTTGCACCTGAAATTCTGCCTCATTATCTGTTTTTGGAGAATCCAACCTGTAACATTTTCCCAGCCAGGGCTGAATACACACACACACACACACACACACACACACACACACACACACTCGCTCTCTCTCTATATATATATATGTTTATGTATATGTATATATGTATGTATATTTTTAATTACTTTCCTCCATTTAATAGTATACTGTCTATCAGTTATTAGCTATGTTTTCAAAGCATGATTGCTTTGGCATTAGTAATGTTAGTCAGAAATATGAGTAACTTTTGGTAAGAATGGGAAGCACTCAACTTGTAACTTCAAAAAGACATTATCTGAAAGGTTGAAGGCCAGTTTCTAATAGCACCTGGTGTCTTGGCTTCAGGGCTCACAGCAATCCTGTGGAGAAAGTATGAGTATCCCATTTCAACAAAGGAGGTGAGGCTTAGAGGGAAAGGAAGTTGCTCAAGATTTGCTCTGGAACAGAGCCAGGATTCCCACTCAGATCTTCCAACTCTGAATCCTGCAGGCCTTCACCTGTTGAGCACTGAGCACCTGCCTGCCGGCTCCAGAGCTCCTCTGGGGCCTTGGTCAGTGTGGTGGTGTTTATGTCCAGCACACATTCCCTTGGTCTACTGGAGGACAGTTTTGTACATGCAGATGACTCCCTTCCCCAAGGAACTGTGCCTCTCTCCCTGAGGGCTTTCTCTGACACCATCTGCACATGGGCAGGTTAGACTGAAAGTTTCAGGGGTCAGTGGCTTCCAGAGGCACCTCTCTAACAATAAGGGCCCAGATTGAGTGGAAATACCCCAGCTTCCTTACCACTCCAGCCTCCGTGCCTTTGGTGGCGTGATTCCGAGATGCATCCTACACTGACTTGCAGTGGCTCCCTGGCCACAGCTCATTCGCGTGGCCCTCAGCAGCTCTCCTCCTTCCCTGGCTGTCTTCCTCACCACCTCTCCATGATTCCAGGAATCAGCTCCCGAATAAACGACTTGCACCCGAATCCTTGTCTCAGGGTCTGCTTCTGGGGGCATACCGAGGAAGACAGCAATGCCGTCCTAAGGTTTTGCACATCTGAGCCAGAGGGACCCCCTGGGACTGGGGCTCAGGGCTGAGTTTGGAGGAGTGGGAGACACTCAGGTGTGGCTTGAGGAGGGATGAGGTGAGGCTTTGAGGTTGGCAGATGGCATTTCTGGCAGGAGCCTAGCGTGGAAGGTGTGAGAGGAAGAGGGAGGTTGGGGATAGTGGACATCCTTGGGGGTGGTGGGGAAGGAATCGGGGATGGGAGCCCGCCTCTATCAGCAAAGGCAACTGTGCCAGTGGGCCCCAGGGCCAATGCCAGGGAGGCCACGTTCACCCAGAGGCTCAGCCAAGGCTTTTAAGGAGTGGAATCAGAAATGCCGTTTACTGGCTTGCTGTTGGCCCAGTATTTCTTGTTTTACATTTTTGCCCTGGAATTTCCATTGTCCTTACTCCTTAGAGGAGACTACACTTTTGCAGCTAGTAAAATATGTTCTCCAGGTTAAATGGCATTTCAGCAAGTGCCATCATTACATTTTTCAGCACCCAGCCACTTACATTGCTCTTCCATTTTGTCCTTTTAAAATCACCCTGTGCAGTGAGCAAGGCAAGGGTTATAAGCCCACCTCTGAGATGCTGGCTAATGTGTTCTCAGTGCCCCAGCTGTGAGTAGCGTGGGTCAGGGGAGTGCACAAAGCCTATCAATGCAGCTTCACTCCTATGGCAGGCTCCAAGGGTGCCGGCCCTCTGCTGGCGGACTCAGCGCTATTCCAGGAGTGGGCTGGGCTGGCCCCGCCAGGGGCAGAAAGCCAGAACCTATAGATGCAGCTCTCTTCTACCCACCTGTCCTCTTGAGTCCTCACTGTAGCCGACTGGACTTTCTAACAGCAGAAAGCTCTTTTACCAAGGAGATTTCCAAGTCCTGTTTTTTTTCTATTGATTCTAGGGATGGCAATGTTTGGATAGAATATCAGAGCTTGGCTGGTGCCTGGGCAGTCATGACCGTGGGACCTGGCCGTGCATGGGCAGGGCAGCATGGTGATGTGGGGCTGGGCTCAGGATCAAATGAGACAGGCCTGAAGTCCATTAGAGCCTCTTAAAGCCTGGACAAGTGGCCGGTTCTTTGAAGGGTTTATATCTATATAGCCTAGTGCAGCTTTCAGATGTGTGGTTTAGGATGTTGAAAGCACTTGTTATTGCTTGTGTTGATATGATGAAAGCAATCCTAATAAAGTGTGGTCTCTGAGGCCGAATGAATGTGATCTCTGAGGCTGCTTTCGCCAACCTGGGGGAGGTGGGCTGCTGGGTGGCCATGTCAGGTTCAGTTCTGGCAGGATGCTGGGGCCCTTCCGGCAGCACCAATGCCCTGGTTCAGAACCTTTTGCTTGTTGCTCCCCAGGGGTGGTCAAGGCCAGGGAGCAGCCGTAAGCCTTCCCAGCAGGGCTAGCTGTGGAGCCGGAAGCAGGGACCCGCCGCATCCACCCACCACAGACTCCAAGCCCTTCCAGGCCTGGCCCCGCTGCTCAGTCCTGCTCAGTCCCATGTGGAGGGAAAACTCCGAATCCTAGAGTGCCCTGAAGTCTCCCAACTGGGGGGCAAGGAGTAGGCAAATTGGTACCCTTTCTACTGGAATACCAGCTTCTTTGTCATGTCCAGCAACTCCAGGGATTGTGACCTTTTTGACCAGCATTTTCCTCTAACCTTTCCATCTTCCTCCCGGGAAAGTGAGGACTCAACAATGCAAGTTACGAAACCCTTCTGCTGGAATCAGACCAAAAGGAAGCTCTCTAATAAGAGTCTATTGTGAATGTTGTGCTATTGTGCCTAGATCTCCACAAGGGCACAGATGACTGGGAATTCACGTCTCTCGCTCCTTTTAAACCCTCAAGTCTGAGTCTAGCTGCTGCCATACAGAGACCGTTTCCCTGTGAAGTCTCTAGACTTGCCACTGAATTGACCTGGCCTGTAGAGAGGACATTTCTCTTCCCTTTGGATAGAGAAGGCTATCTCTGAAGCCTCGAAAGACAAAAGAGTGGCTTTTGTCTCCTTTGTTCCCATAAGGAAAAAGATGTCAGATGAGAGGCCAATCTTGTATCACCCTCCCAGAGACCACCCCCATAGGAATCTGCCCCTCCTCCCCTCTTAGCTATAACTAGCTAGATCAGGGTGCGCTCTGACTAAACGGTAGCCTCTCCCAAGGCCACTGAGTTGTGGCCTGGTGAAAAAGATGATCCTGGCCTCTTAAGATTCCTCCTTCAGGACATAAGTTTGGGAAACCGAGTGGCCGTTGACATTTGAAGTGAGCCAAAGCAGGATTTTGGTGCAGAAAGCGGGGAAACAAAGAGAAACAGGTCATCTCCATGATGGTCATGTGCAGGTGAGGGCATCAAGGAGCCAGGAGCAGAGTCAAGAGAATGGAACAGATGCTCAGAGAGCAGGGTCAATGCTCCACAGGTTCCTGGAAAGGTGGGAATGTGGCCCTAGCTTGGGATGGCTTTGCCCTCTCAGTCCCAGCTCTCATGAGAGCCACCCAGGCCAAGGCTCCTGTTCTGAGACACCATCTCTTCAACATAGATCCTTGCACAAAACCCCTCTTTTCTGAGCCAGCCCAAGGAGGAGTCTCTGTTTCTGAACCTCTACTTATCAAGGGCAGGTCTCCTGGCTAGTTGAGAATAATGCTAGAAACCTGCCTTGTCCAATGCAGCAGCCACTAGTTACATATGGCTCTCAAGCACTTATAGCTCAAGCACTGTGACTGGTCCAGACTGAGATGTGCTGTGAGTCTAAAATTCACACTGCACCCTGAAGACTTAAGGCCAAAAAAAGAAGGTAAAATATCTCACTAATATTTTTTCTATATTGATTATATTAAAATGAGAATATTTTGGATATATCAGTTTAAATAAAGATAATATTAAAGTTAATTTCACCTGTATCTTTTTACATTTTTAACGTGGCCATGAGAAAATTTACAGTTACATATGTGGTTCACATTATTATATTAAATATTTCTATTGGATACCCTGCCTTATACTGAAATATCCCAGAAAGAAGAACTGTAGATATTTTAGCAATCACATTAATTAGTTCCAATACTGAAATTGAAGTCTCAAGGAATTAACACACATGATCTCCTGCCTCCAGGCATGCTGAGCCTCAACAAGTGCAGCTAAAATGGACCTTCTTCTAAAGCCCCCACTCTACCCCAGGGAAACCCTCTCACCTGCCCCCAGCAATCCTCTTCATGCCCTTGCAGTTGCTGTGCTATAGTTGCTGTTAGCCCTAGGTGAGATTATGTATGTAATGTTTACCATTATGGAGACCCAACGTAGATTTTATTATTAAATAATCTCACATTGAATTTACACAAGATGGAGATTTAAAAAAAGAAACAACCTGGGATGTGTCATAAGATCCAAGGACGCCACCAGGCTCTCAGCCATAGGATGGGGCTCTCTCCGTCTTTTATCTGTGTACCTCTTAAAGCACCTGCTCCAATTTTCTCTCTGCTGATGAGCAGCCTCTGCTTCCCCAGGGTGGGAAATGTGGGGACTGCCCCACATTTGACAGAGTTGACAGCCCACAGAAACTTTTTCGCAGAGAGACACCAATGCTACTCTAGGTCCCACGTCCAGAGGTCCTGTGAAGGGATTCATGGCCCAGCTTGAGAGAACCACTATGGCCAGGAGCCAAGCCACATAAGGATATGACTGTCCCCCTCCCCACAAAGCTGTGTAGTGAGAGGATGGGATGGTTCCCAGAAAGTAGGAAGCGGACCCTAAACAAAACAGGAAATTTTTTTTTTTTTTTGAGACGGAGTCTCGCTGTGTCTCCCAGGCTGGAGTGCAGTGGCGTGATCTCGGCTCACTGCAAGCTCCGCCTCCCGGGTTCACGCCATTCTCCCGCCTCAGCCTCCCAAGTAGCTGAGACTACAGGCGCCCGCCACCACGCCCGGCTAGTTTTTTTTTTTTGTATTTTTAGTAGAGACGGGGTTTCACCATGTTAGCCAGGATAGTCTCGATCTCCTGACCTCGTGATCCACCTGCCTCGGCCTCCCAAAGTGCTGGGATTACAGGCTTGAGCCACCGCGCCCGGCCAAAACAGGAAATTTTAATGATATCCATGATTATTAGTGTTTGCTTAATCTGGCTCTTTGGTTAAAAAGAACTGTTCTTCCATCCATGGAGGGCTCCAGATGACACCTCCCACTCCTATATCCTCCTTAGAACTTTGCACACCTGCGTGAAAACTTTCACCTCCTCTCCAACTACTAAAATTTGATAATGAAACAATCTGTGAAATTCAACATGGACCTGAGCCATGCAGTCTGTGGGTGGATCACATGAGCAGCAAGACAGCCATTTGGAAGAAAGCAGTCACTAAATCACAGACAATGAGAGGAGCCCCATGACAGTGATGCCACAGAGACCTAGCAAAATTGGTCACTTCAGGTGATGATAGGGATGTTCCAGGGAGCCTTATTTAACCTGATTCATGGCAGCACCTGAGGAAAAATCCTGTGTAGGAATGAGTTCATCCATACCTACTGGCTATTCACGTCCTCCCACAGCCATCTGGCCCTGGCTAAGTCACACTGCTTTGGAGTTCATTTCAAAAGCCCAGTCATATGCATGTTAAAGAGGTTCACGTATCATTGACTCATAGTAAGAGAGCCAGTTTCCTGTGTGCTTTTCAAGAGTCTGTCGGTGGGCACACCCAGCTAACCTAAAGTCATTTCTCCCACTACTCCATATGGACTCTTCCACTGCCACCCGGTCAGCCCAGACACCGTCTTGCTCCTGCACACACGATGTGCAGGTCACCTGAGAGTCTATTTCTGTAGCCTGAAGATGGCCTAAAAAGGTCTAAACCCAGCTCTGTGCGTGACCAGCTATGCTATCCTTGGAAAGTTTCTTTTTCCTTGGATAAAATTCAAGTAATTATCACCACCTGGCAGGGTCGTTATAAAAATCAAAAAAGATTTAAAGCACTTAAGCTGTATCTGGAATACTTTTGTTCTTTAAAAAAAATGCTGAAGCACATATGGCAAATTTTAACATGTTCACTGGTTGAATTTTCTCCATATTTTTCTTTGTGCTTGTAATTTTTCATTTTCTTAAAAATGATAAATATTATTTTGGGGAAACAGGGACCAAACTTGCCTCCTACCATAACCAACTACAAAAATGGACAAATTATATACCACACCTGTGTTCAGGTATTAGACAACAGTCAACCCAGGACTATGATACATGAGAGAAGAAAAATGAATGAGGTGAACCCTCTCATTGCCCCAGGTTTCTGCCTGGGGATAGTTTCTGGGACCATATTGCGGGGAGTAGGATCCTGGGAGAGCATGATGGTCTTACTGAGTTGAAGTATCAGAGATCAGAGTTCAGGGAGGCTGTCAGCCAGAATTTGCGTAACAAAGTACCTTGAAGAAGGGAGTTATGCTGAGAAAACTTTCAGAATCTGCAGAGGGGTCCCCTTGAACCTGCTGCTGAACACTAAGCTGAACTTGAGTACGGTGAAACTCCATGAGACTAAGTAAAGAACTACTAGGCAGATATAAGCTGAACAATTCCCAGCAGTCACACAGGGCTACAAGATACTTGCATTCAACCAGCTGGCATAGAAAGTCCACACTGAGGTTCAGAGTCATTCAGTTAGAGACCACAAAAGAGTCACACCTTAGCAGAAGTGCTACCAAAGCTGAAAAACAGTCCTCAAAAGGGTTAAACTATTCTGCAAGTAACTTAACTGCCTGCCAGAGCAAAGATCAACATTCTTCAAAAGAACATAACAAAATCCAACACAGAACAAAATAAAATCCACAATGTCCAGCATCCAAAAGAATATTACAAAGCATGAAAGGAAGCAGGAAAATGTGACCTATAACCAGGAAGAAAATCAGTAGATAAAAATTAAGAAATGACAGAGATGATGAAATTAGCACACAAAAACTTTAAAACAGCTATTATAAATAAGTTTATGTAGTCAAAGAAAAATGAATATAATGAGAAAGAAATGAAAGACATGAAAAAGAACTAAATGGGACTTCAAGAGATAAAATGAAAATTTCACTGGATGAGACTAACAGCGTATTCGGCACTGCAGAAGAAAATAACAGTGAATTTGAGGACATAGCAATATAAACTTATCTAAACCAAAGAAAAGAAAGAAAGAAAACTTGCGGGGGAGTAGGGAGAGACAGCATAGCCTCAATGACCTGTGGGACAATATGAAGCAGTCTAGTACCCATGAAATTGGAGTGCCACAAAGATAAGAGAGAGGAGGAAATAGAAAAAAGCTTGAAAATTTTATAGTGAATTTCCTCCTAAATTTGAGGAGAAATATAAATCTATAGAGCCAAATGTCTTACACCAAGATGTTATTAATATATGACCAAATTTCTGAAAAATGGCTCCAAAGAAAACATCTTTAAAGCATCCAGAGACAAAAGAAACATTTTGTACAAAGGAGAAAAGATAAAACTTAATGCAGACTTCTCTTCAGAAACAATGCAATTCAGATGACAATGGAATGCATTTTAAAGTATGGAAAGGAAAAAACCAAACCTAGAATTCTAAGTCTAGCAAAAATATAATTTAAAATGTTGCCAATAATAATTCTGAATGCCATTATCCTGAATATCAAAATCCTAAAGATTAAAATCTGGCCTGGCATGGTGGCTCATGCCTATAATCCCAGCACTTTGGGAGGCCAAGTCGGGCAGATCACTTGTGGTCAGGAGTTCAAGACCAGCCTGGCCAACATGGTGAAACCTCATCTCTATTAAAAATAATAATAATAATAATAATAATAATAATAAGCTGGGTGTGGTGGCACGTGCTACTCCAGCTACTCCAGAGGCTGAGGCAGGATAATCCCTTGAACCCAGGAGGCAGAGGTTGCAGTGAGCTGAAATTGCACCACTGCACTCTAGCCTGGGTAACAGAGTGAGACTTCATCTCAAAAAATAAAAAATAAAAAAATAAAGATTAAAATCCCTAATGTCTAAAATCCTGAAAAATCATAATCCTAAAAGATTAAAATCTCAAACTGAACTGAAATTCTGAAAGCCAAATTCTGGAGAAGGGATTAGTGCATCTTCAGTTGTACACAAGATAGTTGAATCATGTTGGCTGCAGCATGCTAGGCAGAACTATTACCTTGTTATTGTCTTTATTTGGAAATTAAGTTTGGTTTAAGGAGATGCGTGTATGTGCCAAATTGACAAGGGGAATTGTGCACTTAATTTTAAGTGTCAATTCAACTGGATTAAGGAATACCTAGAAACCTGGTAAAGCATGATTTCAGGTGGGTCTGTGAGGGTGTTTCCACAGGAGATTGCTGTGTGAGTCTGAGTGGACTAGGTGGGGAAGATCTGCCCTCATCGCTGGTATGCACCATCCAGTCATCCAGGGATCAAGAGAGAACAGATACAGAAGGTGAATGAGTCTGTCTCTGAGAGCTAGGACAGGCTTTTCTTCTACTACTTTGGACATAAGAGATGCAGACTTGACAGCCTCTAGACTCCAGGCCTTACATCAGCAGCCCCCGCCTAGATCCCAAGGCTTTTAGCCTTGGACTGAGAGTTACACCATTGGCTTCCCTGGCTCTGAGGCCTTCAGACTTGGACTGAACCACACTTCCCATATTCCACAGTCTCCACAGTTGGCAGATAGCCTGTCATAGGACTTCTCAGCCACTATAATTGCATGAGCCAATTCCCCTAATAAATTCCTCTCATATACCTATATACAAATCCTATTTCTTCTACCTCTCTGGAGAACACTGCCTAATACAGATTTGGTACTGGGGAAGCCAAGTATCATTCCTTCTTACCGTATTCCTTACAGAACAATAGAAAAGAGCTGTGAAATTGTTTCCTTACCAAAAAAAAAAAAAAAAGTGAAAAGTTAAAAGTGTACAAGGTTACTTAATGATGAAAGATACAAATTTAAAAGCTAATTTTAGGCCAGAAATGGTGGATCATACCTGCTATCCCAGGACTTTGGGAGGCTGAGACAGGAGGATCACCTGAGCCCAGAAGTTTGAGATCAGCCTGGGCAACATGGCAGAGACCCCATCTCTACAAAAAATTAAAAAAATTAGCTGGGCCTGGTGGCATAAGCCTGTAGCCCCAGCTGCTACTTGGGAGGCTGAGGTGGCAGGATCACTTGAACCCAGGAGGTCGAGGCTGCAGTAAGCTGAGATTGTGCCACTGCACTCCAGTCCTGGGTGATAGAGCGAGACCCTATCTCAAAAAAAAAAAAAAAGCTAATTATGGCCGGATGCAGTGGCTCACACCTGTAATCCCAGCACTTTGGGAGGCCGAGGCAGGCAGATCACCCAAGGTCAGGAGTTTGAGACCAACCTGGCCAAAATGGTGAAACCCCGTCTCTACTAAAAATACAAGAAATGAGCCAAGCACGGTGGTGGGCGCCTGTAATCCCAGCTACTCCGGAGGCTGAGGCAGGAGAATTGCTTGAACCCAGGAGGTGGAGATTGCAGTGAGCCGAGGTTGCACCACTGCACTCCAGCCTAGGCGACTGAGTGAAACTACGTCTCAGGGAAAAAAAAAAAAAAAGTAATTATTTTTGACACTGCAAAAACAAAAAATTGCTTAATTGCAACAGCCAAGCAATAACCAGAATTTCAAAAGGACATCATATACTTACAAAATTTGTACACCACGACCACTCTCCAAATACAAGTTCAATGAGTGTTTCAAAGATCAAAGAAGTGAAAATGCAGGCAAAAAATACAAGAAATCTCCCCTGCTAAATTATTCAATTATGTGTGATTTCTGCCCCTTCACACATAACACCAATTTGCTATGCTATGTATTTCATCTTCACATCATTTCCAGTACTAAGTATAAATTGTGTAAAGACTTTTAGTGAGTTCTAATTTGTTTTATGAAATTTTTGCAAATGTAATTCCACAAAATTGCATTATCACAGCGTTGACTTTGTCGTATAAGCATTGTCCATGAATGTAAAATATTGAAACTTCCTCAGCAAATGAAAAGATGTTATTTTTGTACATCTGCACTTAAGAAAGATAAAATGTCTCAAAATCTTGGCTCTTTGGGCCACTGCATGTACAATGGTGACCCACCGAGGTTTTTGATTGATTTCATCAAAAGACTTAGGTTTCCCATCATGTTATTTCAAATGACAGAGGTTATAAAGCTGGGCACACACAATTACTGACCATACTGACATGCATGCATACATTTTGCTTTTTCACCTATTCCTTTATGAATATGATTCATCTGCTTATAACTATTACATCCATGTGACTATTGTTAGTATACCTGAGTGTTTATGCTTGTAAAAATATGTATGTTATGATTGCCCATTTTATTGGGTAAAGTATTAAGTGCTCTGTTGTGTCTTTATATGTTTCTCAAGGAAATCTCTCTTTAAAAATGTAAATAAATATCTTTAAAGAATTTTTTGAAATTAGTTTTCCAAAATTAGATTTTCAGACTTTGATCTTTCAGCATTATGATTTTTAAGACTTTAGACTTTAGGGATTTTGATCTCTTGGGATTTTAACAGGATTATGGCATTTAAGATTATGTCTTTTAAGATTATGGCCCAAACCCACTTTAAAAATGAAGGTGAAATGATGACTTTTTCAGGTAGACAAAAGATGAGAGCACTTGTTCCCAGGAGTACCGGACTTAAAAAAGTATGAAAGTTCTTTAGGCAATAGGAAAATGATGTCAAGTGGAAACTTGAATCAATACAAATAACTGGAGAGACTAGGATATGGCAAATATGTGGATAAGAAGAAACTACCTTTTTTCCTTTTCCTTTATTTAAAATTAGTTTTTAAAACAATGATTTGAAACAAAAGAAAGTATTGTGATGTTAATAACATGCAGCAGTAAAGTATGTGCATGACAACAATATAAAAGTGAAAGTATATTTTTGGAAGGTTTTTATATTATATGTTAATTAGTATAATATTGTTTGAAGGTAGAGGTGATATATTAATTATGTATATTTTAAACCCTATTGCAACTACTAAAAACAATAAAACAAGGTGATATATTTTGCAAGTCAATAGTGGAGATAAAATAGAATACTAAAAAATGTACAATGAATGCAAAAGAAGACAAAAAGGAATAAAAAGGGAACAAAGAACAGATGGGACAAATAGAAAACAAGTAGCAAGATGGTAGATATATATCTGACTTAATCCTTACATTAAATGTAAATTATCTAAACACTATAATTCATAAACGTAGATTGTCAGACTGGATATAAAAGCAAGACCCTACTATGCACTCTTTAAAAAGAAAACCCTAAAATATAAAGATACAGTTAGATTAAAGGAAAGGGATGGGAAAAGATATACCATGCAGTAATACCATGCACAACATTAATTATTTAAAAAGTCAGTGTAACTATGTTAATATCAAAGTACACTTCAGAACAAAGAATATTGTAGTACTGTGGATAAAGAGAAACATTTCATAATGATAAGGGGGTCAATAGATCAAGAACAAAGCAATCCAAAATGTATATGTACCCAATATGAAAACTTTAAAATACATGAAGCAAAAAAATGACAGACCTGAAAGAAGAAAGACAAATCCACAATAGTAGCTGGAGATCCCAAAATTCCTCTCAGTAACTGATAAAACAAATAATCAGAAAACAAAGATACAGAAGACTTAAACACGGGCCGGGCGCGGTGGCTCAAGCCTGTAATCCCAGCACTTTGGGAGGCCGAGACGGGCGGATCACGAGGTCAGGAGATCAAGACCATCCTGGCTAACACAGTGAAACCCCGTCTCTACTAAAAAATACAAAAAACTAGCCGGGCGAGGTGGCGGGCACCTGTAGTCCCAGCTACTCGGGAGGCTGAGGCAGGAGAATGGCGTAGACCCGGGAGGCGGAGCTTGCAGTGAGCTGAGATCCGGCCACTGCACTCCAGCCTGGGCGACAGAGCGAGACTCCGTCTCCAAAAAAAAAAAACAATACTATCAACTAACTTGACAGAAATGACATATATAGTACACTTCACATGACAATAACGGAAGACACACTTTTTCAAGTACACATAGAACATTTACCAAAATAGACTGGATGCTGAGATGGAGAATAAGTCTCAAAAAACTTAAAATAACTTAAATAATCCAAAGTACTAATACTAATATGAATGGTCATAGTAATTTGAAATTAAATTATAAATCAGTAACAGAAAGATGTGGAAAATATGCAAATGCTTAGAAATGTAAAAACTCACTTCTAGTAACCCATGGATCAAAGAAGAAATCACAAAGGGGATGGAAACATATTTGAACCAAATGAAAATGACCATACAACATGTCAAAGCTTGTGAGATGCAGCTAAGCAGTGTTTGAGGGATATTTATAGCTTTAAATGCTTATATTAGAAAAGAAAATAGCTTTAAAATCAGTGATCTAAACTTCTAGCTTAAGAGTGTAGAAAAATAAGAGTACATCAAACCTAAAGTAAGTAGAACAAAAGAAACAATAAAGGCGGAAATCGATGAAATGGATTGAAATCAATGAAATGAACAAATAATAGGATAAAATCAATGAAAAAATTGTTTCTTTATATATATCAACAAAAGTAATAAACTTCTAGCTAGACTGATCAAGGAAAGAAAGAGAGAAAATATAGATTACCAGTATCAGGAATTCTATATAAATTAAAAGATCTTATAAACAGAATAATAAGGAAATACTATGAACAATTTTAAATAAATTTGACAATGCAGAGAAAATGAATAAATTTCTTGAAAAACACAAATTACCAACATTGAATCAAGAAGAAATAGAAAACCTAAATAGCCCTATATCTATTAAAAACTGAATTTTTGATTTACAACTTTCCATAAAGAAAAATATAGCCCCTGGTAGCTTCACTGGTGAAATTCTAGCCACCATTTAAGGAAGAAATACAAATACTACACAAACTCTTTCAGAAAATATAGGAGGGAATGCTTCTCAATTCATTTTAGGAGTCCAGCATTACCAATACTAAAGCCAGGAAAATATATTATAAGATAATTACCAACCAATATTCCTGACAAACACAGACACAAAAGTTCCTGCAAAACATTAGCATAAAGAATCCAGCAATATATAAAATAAATAATACCTCATGACCAAATGGGACTTATCTAAGGAATGCAGAGTTGATTTAATATTCAGAAATTAATCAAGTAGTTCATCATCTTTACAAAGTAAAAAATAAAAAACAGTTATCTCAGATGCAGAAAACACATTTGACAAATTTCAACATCATTTATTGTAAAACTCTCAACAAACTGAAAATAAAAAGGAATCTCCTCAACCTGATAAAGAAAATTTAGGGAAAACCTATAGCTAATATCATCCATAATAGTAAAGACTGAATGCTTTCTTCCCAAGAATAAGAACAAGGCAAGGATATCAATTCTCACTACTCCTATTCAACATTGTACTGGAGGGCTAGTCAGTGTACTGGCTGGCTGTTTCTGTGAAGATTTCTTTTTGGATGAGATTAACATTTAAATCAGTGGACTTTGAGTAAAGTAGATTATATGCTATAATGTGGGTGGGCCTAATACTATCAATGGAAGGCTTTAGTGGAACAAAGACTAACCTCCCCCAAGCAAGAAGGAATTTTGGCAGCAGATGGCCTTTGAACTTGAACTGCAACATTGGCTCTTCTCTGGATCTCCAGTCTACCAGGCTACTCTGCAGAGTTTGGACTTGCCAGCCCCCATAATTGCATAAGCCAATTCCTTAAAATAAATCTCTCTAAATAAATATATGTATTCTATTGTCTAAATGTTGATTTCCCCAAAAAAATCATGTTAGAATTTAATCCTCATTGTAGTAGTATTAAGAGATGTGACTTTTAGGTGATTAGGTCAGGAGGGCTCCACCCTCTTGAGTGGGATTAGTGACCTTATAGAAGAAGCTATAAGGTCTTATAGAAAAAGTTACCTTATAGAAGAAGCTATGAGAAGCCTGTTTGTCCCTTTCATCATGTAAGGATGCAGCAAGAAGGCACCATCTTTGAAGCAGAAAGCAAAGCCCTCACCAGACACTGAATCTTTTGGCACCTTGGTCTTGGACTTCCCAGCCTCCAGCAATAAATTTATACTGTTTATATTACCCAGTCAAAGTTATTTTGTTATAGCAGCTAGAAGGGACTAAGACATACACAGATGCTCACACACACAACCTTTTGGTTCTGTTTCTCTAGAGAACTTGGATGAAAACAAGCAATAGTGTTTAAAGTGTAAGGCTCAGCACAGTGGCTCACATCTGTAATCCTAGCACTTTGGGAGGCCGAGGTGGGTGGATCACTTGAGCCCAGGAGTTTAAGACCAGCCTGGGCAACATATCAAAACCCCATCTCTAAACAAATACAAAAAATTAGCTGGGCATGGTGGCATGTGCCTGTAATCCTAGCTATTCAGGAGGCTGAGGTGGGAGAATCACCTGATCCCGAGAGGTTGAGGCTGCAGTAGGCCATGATCACACCACTGTACTCCAGCCTGGGCAACAGAGTGAGACCCTGTCTCAAAAACAAAAACAGAAAAAAAGTCAGTTATTCCCAAATTGCTTTACAGATTCAGTGCAATCCCAATCAAAATCCTAGCAGGCTTTTGTATAGAAATTTATAAGATTTCTACAAAATTATTATTTTGTGGAAATTATGCTAAACTTTATAAGAAAATAGTAAAGACCTTAAATAGCTAGGAAAAAAAATGAGAAGAAAATACCATTACATAATTTAGATGCCCTGATTTCAAGACTTAATGGTAGTGTTCACTTAAAATCACAAAATTTGTAAGTTTGGAAAGGATAACTTTATTTCTTATAAAGGGTTGCAACCTGAAGACTTGGAGGTGTAGCCTCTGGCAGAGACTGAAAGCAGGTATTTCGAGGGAGGGAGTGTGTTACAGGAGTCTCATGCTTGGTCAATTGGATAGACATACATATTTAACAGGTTACAGGAGGGGCCATGAATATGCATGAGGGGACGTTGCACGCATGCAGAGTAAGCAAACATGTGTTATGTTTGTCCCCTGTTCACTTTGGAGTGGAGACTTAACATTAAAATGCAGTAAAATTAGGCTGTACACATCAAAAGTTAAAGGACACACAGGTGCTCCGTGTGCAGCCTCCGTGGGCACGCCAGAGCCAGTCCGTGGTCAGCAGTCTCTTATCAGGAAGGAATACTGGTTGATTGTTCTGTTGAAACTGAAAGGGGAGGGAAGTCTGGCCAAGGTACCAAGTTGTTGAGTGAATCTTCTCTTCTTTGTTTTCCAGGGCTGGTTTCTGTTTAACTCTTAGGGAAAAAGTCTAATGGTGGTTAGCAAGGGAGGGGGTAAATGGGGCGTGACCAACCTCCCATCTCGTCTTGGTCAGAACACTTAGTTTTTAAGGTTCTTGGGGCTCTCTTTGGCCAAAAGGGGTCTGTTTAGTCAGTCAGGGAGCTTTGGATTTCATTTTTGTTTCACAGTAGTAATCACGACTGTTGGTATTGGCATAAGTACAGAAATATAGATCAATAGAACAGAATAGAGTCCAAACATAGACCCACGCTTATTTGGTCAATTGATTTTCAACAAAGTTTCCAAGGCAATTTAATGAGGAAAGGATATTCTTTTCAAGAAGTGGTTCCGGAACTATTAGATATCATATAGAAGAAGACAAACTTTAACCCTTACCCCACACCACGCAAAAGTTAACTTGAAATGGATTATAGACCTAAATGTAAAAGCTAACACTGTAAAACAGCAAGATGAAAACACAGGAGAAAACTTCAGCCATCTCTGGATGGATGAAGATTTCTTAGATAGGACACAAAAAACACAAATTACAAAAGGAAAATTGATAAATTTGATTTCATAAAAATTAAAATTTTCTACTCTTTAACACTACTCTTTAAGGAGATAAAAAAGCAACAGACTTGAAGAAAATATTGGTAATACATGTATTTTACAGTGGACTTGTATCTAGAACACCTAAAGAACTCTTACTAGTCAATTATTGGAAGGCAAATACCCAATTTTAAAGTGGCCTAATTATTTAAGCTAATTTTAATCCAGACACTCATAGAAGATATACAAATGTCGATAAGCACAAGTAAATACTCTACATTATTAATCATCAGGGAAATGCAAATTAAAACCACAACGAACTACGACTACACACTTACTGGAATTGCTAAACTTAAAAAGACTGACAATACAAAGTGTTGACAAGTAGGTGGGGCAACTTGAAGTCTCATACATTGCTATTGGGAATATAAAATGATTAACCAACTTTGGAAAACAATTCATCAGTTTGTTATAAAATTTTTCACTCACCGTATGACTCAACAATTCCACCTCTTCATGTTTATCCAGGAGAAATCAAAACATGCCTACACAAAGGCTTGCACACAAAGGTTCATAGAAACTTTATTCATTAAACCCCTAAACTGGAAACAACTCAAATGTTCACAAATAGGGGGGAGGATAGCCTTACAATGGAATACTATTCAGTATTATAAAGGAATATCTACCGATACATGCAACGACATGGATGAATTTCAGAAATATGCTGAGCCAAAGTTGCCAAACATGAAAGACCACTTGCTGTAGGATTCTATTTATGTGAATTCTGGAAAAAGCAAACCTCATCTACAGTGATGGACAGTAGATCAGTGACTGGCTGGAGGGAGGGAGCTGGTGACTGATCACAAAAAGAACATGAGAATGATGGAATTTGAGAATGATGGAAATGTATACAGTTGTCCTTTCATATCCAGCAAAGAGGTTGTTTCTAGGAACCCAGCCAATGCCAAAATTCGGGTCCTCAGGTCCCTTATATAAAATTGTGTGCTATTTGCATATAACCCACCCACATCCTTCTATATACTTGAATCATCTCTAGATTACTAAAATACCTAATACAATGTTAATGCTATGGAAATAGTTGTTATGCTCTATTGTTCTTAAAATTTATATTGTTGTTCATTGCTGTATATATATATATGGGTTTTTTGTTTTTGTTTTTGTTTTTGTTTTTTCTTTGAGAGAGTCTTACTCTGTTGCCCAGGCTGGAGTGCAGTGGCACAATCTTGGCTCACTGCAACCTCCACCTCCCAGGTTTAGGTGATTCTCCTGCCTCAGCCTCCCAAGTAGCTGGGATTACAGGCGTGGTAGTGTTATTTTTTTATTGTGGTTTTTTTGCAAATATTTTCTGTTTGCAGTAGGTTGAATTCATACAAGGGGAGCTGCAGATACAGAATGTTGTCTTGTATGTTGATTGTAATGATGATTACACAGGTATATACACTTACCAAAACTCATTGAACTGTGCACTTCAAATGTATGCTTTTTCTTATATATGTAAATGAAAACTAAATATAGTTGATTTAATAAACGAGATAATATGCACAAGCCCCAGCACCATCCATGGTACACAATAGGTGCTTAGTAAATGTTATTTCTCATCTCACCAGCACCACCTCTTTAATTTCTCTCTGTGTTCCTGCTCTTTTCACACACTCTCAACTTAATATGCTTCTCATACCTCGCTGCCTCTCCAAATTCCTCCCATCCTTCAACATGCAGCTTAAATCCTTCCAGTTTGAATGTTTTCCAGGTTACTCCAGGTCACAGTGCAGAACTCTTAAAGCATTCACCACTTGCTTCTCCAAAATTAAGCATGGTTGTGTGGTGACATGTGTCATTCACAACTCGTTTGATGCATCTGCGTCTTGCTTCACCATTGCTTTTGAATCCTGCAAGGATGAGTACTACTTTTTCTCCACTGAAACCTCACCACTGGCTGCTACAATACTGCCAGGAGGTGTTTCTCATTGCCTGGGATGGAGCCTCCCATCTTTGCTGGAACCCTGCAGATCTCCTGCCACTGGACAGGGAGTCCCTGGGGGAAAGAGGCTGGTCTGCAAAGATAGTGCGGTTGCCTTTGCAGCCTAGCTGTCCTGGTTTGCATCTCAGCCCTTCCTGCTGCCTACCTGTGTGGCCCTGGCCAAGTTACCTAGCGAAACTGATCCTCAGCTTGCTTATCCATTTATTGGGTAGTATTGTTAGAGTGAAATGAGAGAATTGTGTCAGCACCTGGCTGCCATCTGCTGTCACTGAGAGCTGGGTGAATGGGAGCAAGACCAGATTCGCAGTCTGGCAGGGAGTATGTGAAACTGGTAGGCAGGTAACACCTTGACCTGTGGTGTTTTTTTTTTTGCCAGTTTTAAACTAATTTCCCCTGAGAGGAGAGAAACAGGCTAGGTCTCTGGGCTCTGCATCCCTCACAAAAGCTTGGTGTTTCTTCAGCCCCATCCACACATCTGGTTGTACTTACTGCTCCAAAAATGTATCCATCCTGCTTACCATGTTCACATTTCAGAACATGGGGCAGCCTCAGGGGGAAAAGATCTCAGAAATCCCAAGCATTTAAAAAAAGTAATGTCATGCATTTACATACTTCCAGAAGATGAAGGCCCAGGAACATAACTTGCTCTGCAAGCAGCAGGCACCATGAACACAAGGGCTGACCTGCCAGGGTCTCCCTGGGCGAGGAAAACCCCTCCAAAGCAGTGAACAGGACTTCCTGTCTAGGAACCCAGAAAATAAAAGATTATTTTGTCTTCCTGGGAAATGCTCACTTCCAACCATGAGAGGAATAACAAGGAGAGGTCAAGAGTCGAGACACCTGGTTCTGCCTTTCAACTTCCTGGGTGACCAAAAGCATGTCACTCAGCATCCCTGGGCTCTCTTACCCATCTGTGCATAATTGCTTCTCTCCACTGCAGCTGTGACTCTGTGAAAAACTCTGAAATGAGTGAGGCACAGATATGTGTCCACCTGTTTGTATTCATGTATGTTCATGATGCCTAGAATAGTGCTTGGCATGTAATACATTCTCCACAAATGGTTTTGGGTTTTCTTTCTTTCTTTCTTTCTTTCTTTTTTTTTGAGACGGAGTCTTGCTCTGTCACCCAAGTATGACCTCTGCTCAGTGCAGCCTCCACCTCCAGGGTTCAAGTGATTCTCCTGCCTCAACCTCCTGAGTAGCTGAGATTACAGGTGCACACCACTAGGCCTGGCTAATTTTTGTATTTTTGGTAGAGATGGGGTTTCACCATGTTGGCCAGGCTAGTCTCTACCACCATTCTGCTTGTTGGTTTTGCAATGGCTATAGGCATTTCCCCCTTTCTTTTGTCTCTTCTCTCTTCCACCTTCCCACTCCCAGTGTGATGGTGTACATCCTGGAGTTTCTCACTCAAGGGCCTGTCTCTGAGGATCAGACCAAAGAGAACCGGCTTGTGTTGTAGTAGGAGGTTAGATCCAGGTTACAGCTGAACAAAGGCTGTGAAGCTTTGAGAGAAGTTATGAAAATCGGTGGAGAATCTCTCCACAGAAACTCTGCTGGGGAAAGATACAATAAATGTTTTCCTCAGCGTGGACTAGCTTCTGTGTTGACACATGGGGAGGGGCATGAACTCTATAGGCCTGTGAACAGCTCACAGGTATTGTGATGAGGCCAGCAGGTTCAACTAGAGATGCTCTGTGTGTGACCTGCTCTACACTGACTCACAGGTCTTTGAGGTTAAAGAGCTGCCGAAATGCAGTACTGTTGCCTGAGGACAGAGTGAAAGAAGCAGAGCCCTGCCTGGTGCCCTGAACCAGCCCAATACACAGCTTTGAAAGAGAGAATAGAGAAAGGCCCTCACCAAACCTACTTTTCCATGAGGCCCCGATGTGTCCTTCAGAAACCTCCTTACAACCTTAGAAGTTCACCTAGGGACACCTTGGACACTTGCCTGGGTTCTAGCACAACTTCAATGGCCAGGTCAGTTGGGGCCAGGCAGGCAGGGCCATCAGCTCTACAACAACCCCTTCTCTCCTTCTGTCCATTTCACTATGGTCTCAGTTTGCAATGGGAGAAGAGTCATCACACTCTCAGCTGAGCCGTGTGTCCTCCAGGGCTTTCCATCAGGGCTGGAGCCTTTGCCAACCATCCCGCAAGTTCCATATTCAGTAACAAAGCTGGGTCCTTGGACGTTGTTACGAGCACCTGCAATGGGGGTAGGTGGAGGTAACGGGGAATGGATGTCATGATTGCAGTTTGGACAGAGAGGAGATAGGAACCTCTGTTCGTGTGTCTTACTTCACTAGCTTTGTCTGTGGCAGTTGGGGATAGGAAGTGCTGATCCATGACTGACAGACAATATGAAGAGCTGGGTTAAACTGAGCAGAACTGAGCTACAGTGAGTTGAGTTGAGCTTAGTTGAACCAAGCTGAGCTGAGTTGAGCTGAGATGAGTTGACCTGAGTTGAGCTGAGCTAAGTTGAGCTGACCTGAGCCAAGCTGAGTGAAAATGAGTTGAGTTGAGCTGAGCTGAACTGAGTTGAGCTAAGCTGAGCTGAGTTGAGCTGAGCCAAGCTAAAATAAGCTGAGCTGAGCTGAATTGAGCTGAGTTGAGCTGAGCTGAGCCGAACTAAGCTGAGTTGAGCTGAGCTGAGCTGAGCCAAGCTGAGTTGAGCTGAGCCAAATTGAGCTGAGTTGAGTTGAGCTGAACTGAGTTGAATGAAGCTGAGCTGAGTTGGAAAGACAAATCCTACCCTCTTAGAATCCCCCGGGATGAGGCACCCTTTCCAATGCCAGAGATTGTTATTCTCAAAACTGTTTCTGGCAACTGAGAAAGAGTCATGCTTTACTTGTGGATGAGACATCCCTGAAGACCACGTCTGGGTCCTCTCTGGTCCTCAGAGGAGCACTCCCACAAGTGTTCCTATAAAGCCCCTCCCTCCGGCCAGCCCCTGGGACGCCTCCTTGTCCTGTGCACCTTCCCACCCCTGCTCCTCATCCCCATGTCTCCTCTCTGCTATCACTCCTCTTCTCCCATGGATGGGAATGACTTCCCACGGCCTTCTCCATGGGCACTGCAGGAACAACTCTGCTCCAAGAGCATCTGCATTTACCCACCCATACATTATCTCCAATTGCCGTGTTTGTCCCTGGCTCATTTTCCCTGAATAATTGTGAGTATTATGTAGGAGAGTCTTGAAATTCTTTTGTGTCTCCCAGAATACTGAGTTCTGTATATAACAGTATATAATAGGTGCTCCATAAAGGCTTACCTCATATCTTACAGTGCACTTTTAATTAATTTATTTATTTGGCTTGGGAAGCCCAAGATCAAATATAGTGTAGTTTTGTTTTTTTTTTTTTTTTTTTAGGTTGTGTTAAAACAGGTATGCACTCAGCTTATATCTTACGATGTGTTACTGAGAAATGTGTTTTTTCTCTGACTCCAGGCTTGAGTGCTCTGAAGTTAATGAAGAGCAGTGAAGTAAGAGTGAGGATATTAGGACCGTGCCCCAGCCCTGCCACCAATCTGTGTGTGATCGAACATGAATCATGTAACCTTTCTCCACATTTCCCTACCTGTGCAGCCGGTCAGCACCTACTCTTATGGTGTTGCAAGTGTACAATGGCCCAAAGTTTTGGATGAGCTTGTTAAATGCTGAATACATGAAGGAGATTATTATTCTAAGGGGCTCATGAAGAATTCGTTCAACAAAGCTGTATTGATGATTTACTCTCTGCATCAGCTCCTGGACTGCAAGTATAAAAGTGATTCACAGCTTGCCCTTGGAAAGCCGGGGAGAGACTCAAATAGCTAACAACAGGGTAAGTAAGCCTGTTAGTGAAGTGCCAGTAACAGAGGGGAAGGAGGCAGGAAAGCGTAGGAGAGGGGGTGCAGAAGGGAGCAGCATTTGAAGAGATCTCAAAGAAGTCACCAGATGTCACCAGAAAGAAGGGGAACAGGCAGTAGCATATTCCTGAGAGCGTGCTGAAGGCTGAAGGCGCGGCAGGGCAGTGAGTGGTGCCTTGTAGCTGCAGCAGAAACGAGAGCCTCAGGGTGATGAGGCTATGTGGAGGTGACCAGAGGCCCAAAGAGATGGCAGCGGTGGCTGTGAGGCTGCAAGCTCTGTTACTCGAGCGGGGTGTGATGGGGCGGGGTGTCGTGTGGGCTGGGGGAGGTTTTGGAACTCCTTGGGACTCTGGCCAGGCGTAGGCTCTGGCATAGCCTGGAACTACCGGGTGAGCAGGCAGCCCAGGCTCTCTAGGGAGCTCTGTAGGCCATGGGCAGAAGCACAGGGCCTGGTCCTTCCCACTCTAAGGAGCTGCAAAGACAGAGAAGGCCAGGGAGGACCCCGGGGCTTGCAGGTAGGAGGTAGGGAGGAGGCCCAGGACCAGATTCTTCCCCTGCTTCCCAGATAATGTAAAGCTCCCTGTCCTCCCGGACTGCACTTGCCTTCCCTCTGCACGTGTTGAGTTCTTCCTGCCTCTCCCTAGCCAGGGCCCAGCTTCCACATCATTCTTCTGCAGGCCCTCCTTCCCCCCAGTCCTCTTTGCTATTCTCCATTCTCTATCACAGTTTGTTCCTTTCAGGGCACTTAACACAATTTGTCTGTGTTGGGCTTTCTAGCTCTTCTCTCCCCACAAAAGTGTCAGTTCCATGAGGGTGGGGACTCCATCTCGTCCCGAGGCATTGCCAGTGCCTGGCACATGATGTGTGGCATACAGTAGGCACCGAATAACTGAATCAATGGTCTGGCTGTGCAGCATGACTTCAGGAGCATAGCATTTGGACACACAGTATTGTCTCTGGGTTAAAGGAGGGATCCACATCCCCCTCAGTAGAGACCAAGAGATTGGGGTCTCACTGTTACTCTGCAAGATAAGACATTAAGTGTCAGCTCTCCTCCCCCTCTAGTACAGAGCACTCGATAATCCAGAGTGGATTCAGTCCTAAATCCAGCCTGGTTACAGGACACCCAGGCTAGGACATATAAGGGTCTCTCAGCGGACCCCAGCCAGCTACAGAATATGGGAAGAACAGGCTTCAATGGGCAAAAGCTGCCGTTTCCTTACTTAGCAATACATGTGTCTTTCTAAATAACAGATTTAAATAAGTAAGGCAAACTGTGAAAATCTGTGGTTAAAAATGTAAGGGGTGGGGTGGGAATAGAGAATCTAGCAGATGGTTGCCGTGCCTCCCTCTGTGACAGGTGGGATAGACTCATCTGCATGAGCACATCTCTAAAGGTCTTCTTTTTCATGGGCACATTTATTGGCATACTGTAGAATGAGCCCTGTACATTCAAACAGCAGAGTCGGCCCAGCCCAGAGCAGCTCTGGAAAGGAAGACCTTGGCCTCGGCTGTGCCTCACTTATGACAACAGAGCTGCTTCTCATCAAAAAGAAGAAAAGGAGAGAAAATCAGAAATGCCTGGTCAAAAGTGTAGAGACCTGATGAAGGTGGGGCAGGGAGATCTGAAGCTAGTCCTTGGGGTGGGTGACTGAGTCACAGCATCCCACACACATGCCACCTCCCACAGCCCCTTGGCCTTCTGCCCATACCTGCTCCCAGCCCATGGCTCCCTGGTCACTCTGCTTTCCGATGGCCAGAACCACACACTGCAGTTGACCCTTGGGAAGACCCCACCTGGGCCACTCATTGGTTCGTGTGAAGAGTCTTCTGTCCCCAGCCAGATGGTGCCCTGCTTGGAGGCAGAGGCCAGGGGATGTCCTCCAGCATCCCCATGGCCAGTCATCAGCTGCCTCTGTCTAAGGCATTTCCACAGGCCAGGTCCTGCCACACTTGGGCACATTTCCCAACATGCTAACAGTTTGGGGACAGGCTCCATGGGTGGAGTCACTTCTCATTAGCATTTCTCCCTCTGTGGTTCCCACTGCCTGTCCTGAGCTGGACCCCTCATCTGTGAGTGCAGAAGCCTGGAAGCCTGAGCTCATCTGCCCGGATGATGGCAGGGCAAGCTCTCCTAGGGACAAACCATGAGCTCAGGGATGCCTGCCATGTATCCCGCTCATCTGGGCAGGCCCTGCTAAACCCTATGTATGCAGAATGGTGTTAAAGCCTTACAACCACTCCAGGAGGTGGTGTCCTCATCACCATCCTCAATCTTCATTTCATTTATAAGAAAACAGAGACATAGAAAGACCTTGGCCAAGGTCACAGAGTTGGTCGTGGTGGGCCAGGATTCAAACTCCTCCAGTCCGACCTCATGCTTTCTGCTCTAAACTCCAACTAGGCTGCAGTGGTTTTGTACACCGCACCCTGACTTCACCTGTTCCACAATGTCACAGGCACCTGTGTGAAGGCCATAGGACAAGTGCAGGCTCCAGGCAGGAGGCCGCCTCTTGGCGGTGGTACCCTTGGTCAAGTCACTGTTCCCTGCTGAGCCTCTGGGCTCTAAAATGGGGTTTATGATAGAAGCTGCCTCCTTAGGGGATTGGGAGGATTAAATACGCTCATCTGTGTGAGGGCTTGGAGCAGCGCCTGGCACTGGAAGCACTCAGTAACATGCATCGTTGCCACAGTTATTAATAATATGATTATTCCCACGGGAAGCTTCCAGGTCTGTCTGTCTGACCTCGTCTCCTCTCCAGGAGGAGGCATCTGTGCATTGACTACCAACATCTCTCTTTTTAACTTATTGCTCCATCTCATTCTTTCACCTTCTCCATTTCTCCTCCCAACCCTGACATGCCATTGAATCTGTTTAATTCAAGCAAATGCTCAGAGCCCCAGATCCCTGAATGCGACAGATTGAGAGGGTGGGGGTGGGGGTGGAGAATGGAGGAGCTTGTGTAATAGGACATAAATAAACTTGCACATGCTCTTCTTTTTAATTGCAGATTCTATCCCATCACGGGGCAATTTTTATTTTGCCTTCTCTTGAATAAGTGGGAAGATGTTTTATTCATGTGCATCTTCCCAGCACGCAGCCCAGTAGGTGCTCAATGTGCGCTGAATGAGTCGGTACATTCGGTTTGGCTCCAGCCAACACGTATGCCAGGCGCTGTTGTAAGCGCCTCACGTATGTGAGCTCATTGAATACTCTGTTGCCGTCTTAAAGCCCTGGAGCTGAGCACTCTAAATTCCGGCCAATAAAGGAAATGTGTTTGATGGCCACCCTCTTGATGGCACACCACTGAATCTCCAGCGTGAGCTATGTGGCTCCCGCTTCCTCCCCGCTTGCTTGTGGCACTGCTCCCCTCTAACATTTAGGAAGAGAGTTTCAGCACAAACTTCCAGCTGGGTGAATGGTGGGGCCTGAGGGATGGTGACAAAGCTGAGCACACACCTCAAGGGACCTCCACGTTTTCCAGTAGTGTTTGATTTGAACAGTGCCAAGAAACCCCCTCAGATCTCTGGAAACTGCAAATCATGGAGGCTTAACATACCATGCCACCGCCTGGCCAGACAGGCCTGGGTTCAAGTCCCAGTCCCACCACGTATGGAGCCAATTCCTTGCTGAGCCACAGCATCCTCCAGGGTGGAGCAGGGCACACACCATGCCTTGTGGGGCTATGGGAAGATTACCCAGCTCACCGTGTGACATTTAGTGGGCACCTTCCTCACTCTGACAGCCAGCTGAGCACAGGCCACTAAGGAAAGAAGAATTCTGAGGGAGAGAGAAGAGGCCAAAGAAAGACAGAAAGGATGCCTCCTCTAAGAGCAGTCAGGCTGGGGTGGGACAGGGTGGTGGGCGGAGGTTGGCCAGGAGGGAGCCATTTACCGGCACAGTCAACAAACAAGGATTGGGAATATAAAGCTCAGCATTGTGCTAAGTGCTGAGGAAGTAAAAAGGAATTTTTATTTATAATTTATACCCCACCTACTTCCAAAGAGAATTTTGAAGGTGACTCACAATGAAAACCACATATGCAGCAAGATCACGAAAATAGAAATAGAAAATCAAATCCATGGAGATGAAGAAAGGAAACCCACATTTGTTTACCCCAGGTGCCGTGTCCTTGAATGTACTCCATCATTTAGTCCAACAACCCCATTTTACAGATGAGGAAGACAAGCAAAGAGGCAAGTCCAGGGCAGGTAAAGGTGCAAGCAGGGCTCACTTCCCCAATAGGCGCAGGGCCCAGGATACTCAGGGGCTAAAACTAAATGTTTTAAAATTTCTTTTAAAATCAGAAGAAAAGAAAGGAACATTCAAGTTGAAAAAAATGTTTTAACATATGATATTAATAGATTTGTCTCATGCCAACACAATGGTAAAATATATTTAATTTTTTTAATGGAAGAAGGAGTCTACAACTGTAAAAGTGCCTGGAGTCTACAAAAGTCACAATCCAGCCCAGGCCACAAACCCAGGCCTGCCAAACTCCAACTCTTGTGCCCCTTCCACACTTGTGCAAGAACATTTGTTGTCACCGAATGTAACACGCGAGTCAGCTCTGCAGCTAAAAAGAGGCCACAATGAGATAAATAATTCTTAGTTTCATTAAAAGTATGTGTAGTGACGTGTAGTGGGGAAATGGGGAAACATTTACTCACTCTACAGTGCAATTCTGGGGAAAAAATGTAACTTTTACAATTTTCTTTCTTTCTTTTTTTTTTTTAAGCGATGGGGTCTCGATGTGTTGCCCAGGCTGGACTAAAATTCCTGGGCTCAAGTGATCTGCCTGCCTCTGCCTCCCAAGTAGCTCACATTCTCAAGTAGCACATGCCACTACACCTGGCTAAAATTTTGTTTATAATGAATGTCTTCTTATCAGTTCCACTGGGAAGCAGGAGGGTAAAATCCTAACTTTTATCCAATTTGTTAAATTTCAAGCTTGATTCAAAATTGTCTTTCATAGATAATTTGGCTGACTCACGTAAATGTCAGCCTTTTGGAGACAGCCGTCTCTGGCTGCTGAATCCCCGTGTGGCAGATGATTCTGACCAGAGTCTTGTACAGCCCAGGAGGGAGGCACTTGGGTTCCCGTGGTATTGCCTGGATCTTCACAGCCTGCCCCCTGAGCTCATGACCGCTGTGATGTAATGGCCTCATCTTGCTTTCTGGGGCGCTGTGCCTGGAGCTGTCGCTGGAGCCCGAGGTCCCTGCCAGCTATCCTAGTGGTCACTCAGTCCTATCACCAGGCCTCTGCCTTTCTACTGGCATTCTCAAAACCTGCTCAGGTGCTGTCTCAGGCTCCCCTACTTCCTACTTCCTGTGCTACCTCCACGCCTTTGTGTGGATGCTTCTCCTGGACCCAGAGTACCTGGAGAAGGGTGCCTCCAGCCCAGACACTCCCTGTGGCCTTCAGGCATGCTTTAAAAGCATGTCTTTAAAAGCTCCCAACTTTCTAGGTTGTGCCCTGACACAATGGTGGGGAAGGTGGGGAAGGTAATCGTGGTAGTGACAGAGAAGAGCTCTGGTGCCTGATCTACCTGTTCCCTCTCTATCCCCCTCCTCCTTCCCACAGTCTATGAGGATAGAGGGATAAGCTTTCCTTCATTATCTTCTAAAATGTAGTCAGCCAGGCCTACCTCTTGATGTGCTAAATGAGGGTCCAAAGAATTTAGTAAACCTTTTCTCTCTCAAATCTAGCTTTCTGTCTGAGACTCAGACATTACTCCAATGTACAAGAAACTCCAGAACAACACGGTTTACAGGACATGAAAATGTATCTAGAAACAATTCCAGAAAGTATTAACCCCATTGCAGACACATGTTAGTTCAACAGGAGAGACTAACTATACTGACACTTAATTCCAAACATAATATATGAGTCCTTATGTAGGGAACGTCGAACAATATAATGAACACCATCTCCAGTATTTATTTGGCAAACCTTCTTCCAATAGCTGTTTGTTCTATCAACCCTCAATATAAGTAGACCAGAACATTAGGCACTTCTCTGGTGAAAGGGGCTGATCCTGGTGAGTCTAGTTGTGCCGTATCTGGTGTTCTCACATCTGGATGCAACTTAGATACCCCAGAGATGATAGCACATATCACTTCTTTCAGCCAGTGCTAGGATGTGGGAACAAAGGCACAGTCCATCTCTCTCACCCTGGAGGAGGGCAGAGAGAGCTTCAAAAAGGGACATGGGCACAGCCAACCTCTCAGCCATCACAGTTTTTTTTTTGTTTTTTGGGGGTTTTTTTTTGACGATTAGTCATGATTCAAAATATGAACCAGAAATGACTTGGGAGTTCGAGGAGGAATGGGGTTTTGAGAGGAAATTACTCAGCCAATACGAAATGTTGGAGAAGAGATCAGACTCCAGGATCTTCTACATTCAGGCTAGAGATATCCAACTATCAAAAGTCTGGATATAGCTGGGTGGTTCATGCCCATAATCCCAGCACTTTTGGAGGCTGAGATGGGAAGATCACTTGAACTCATGAGTTCAAGATCAGCCTGGGCAACATGGTGAAACCCTGTCTCTATGAAAAATACAAAAATTAACCAGGCATGGTGGTCTGCACCTACTCGGGAGGCTGAGGTGGGAGGAAGCCTTGAGCTGGGGAGGTGGAGGTTGCAGTGAGCTTAGATTGTGCCAGTGCACTCCAGCCTGGGCAGTAGTACCAGACCTTGTCTCAAGAACATAAAGTCTGGATATAAATTATGATTTATAGAGTCTCACTCTAGAAGGCTGTGGGTAGTTGCTTGAGCCAGAAAGATGATTATGAGGAAAATCAAGATCTTTACATTGGAAAGAAATCATCTTGTCCAACCAGCCTTTGAGATGGAGAAAAAAAAATGGATGGTTACTATCACTACTTCTATTAATATTGTACTAGAAATCCTACCCATTTCAATAAAGAAAGAAAAGGGCCAGCCACGGTGGCTCACACCTGTAATTCCAGCACTTTGGGACACTGAGGTGGGTGGATCACCTGAGGTCAGGAGTTCAAGACCAGCCTGGCCGACATGTTGAGACCCTGTCTCTACTAAAAATATGAAAATTGGCCAGCTGTGATGGCACGTGCCTGTAATCCCAACTACTAAGGGGGCTGAGGCAGAAGAATCACTTGAACCTGGGTGATGGAGGTTTCAGTGAGCAAAGACCATGTCACTGCATTCCAGCCTGAGCAACAGAGTGGGACTCCATCTCAAAAAAAGGAAGAAAGAAAGAAAAAGAAGAAAAAAGGAAGAAAGAAATAGAAAAAAGAGAAAGAAAGAAGAAAGAAAGAGAGAGAGAGAGGAAGGAAGGAAGGAAGGAAGGAAGGAAGGAAGGAAGGAAGGAAGGAAGGAAGGAAGGAAGGAAGGAAGGGAAGGGAAGGGAAGGGAAGGGAAGGGAAGAGAAAGGGAGGGGAGGAAGGAAGGAAGGAAGGGAAGAGAAGAGAAGAGAAAGGGAGGGAAGGAAGGAAGGAAGGGAGGGAGGGAGGGAAGAAGGAAGGAAGGAAAGAAGAAAGAAAGAAAGAAAGAAAGAAAGAAAGAAAGAAAGAAAGAAAGAAAGAAAGAAAAGAAAGAAAGAAAGAAAGAAAGAAAGAAAGAAAGAGAAAGAAAGAAAGAGAAGACTGGGTACAGTGGCTCATGCTTATAATCCCAGCACTTTGGGAGCTTAAGGCAGGAGGATCACTTGAACCCAGGAGTTTGAGATCAGCCTGGGCAACAAATAGAGGCTCTGTCTGGGAAAAAAAAAAAAAAAAAAAAAAAAAAATTAGGCAGGCATGGTGTCATGCACTTGTTCTATCAGCTACTTAGGAGGCTGAGGTGGGAGGATCATTTGAGCCTGGGCGATCAAGGCTGCATTGAGCCACAATTGTGCCACTGCACTCCAGCCTGAGTAATAGAATGACTGCCTCAAAAGAAGAAGAAGAAAGAGGTGGGCCGGGGGGGGGGAGGGGAGGAAAGAAAGAAAGAAAAAAATTAAGTCTTAAGTTTGGGGAAAAAAGAGACAAAACTATAAATATGTATAGACAATATTATTGTGAGAAGAGGAGGAGGAGGAGAAAGAAGAAGAGGAAGGAAGGAAGGAAAGAAGGAGGAAAGGAGGGAGGGAGGGAAGGAAAGAAAGAGAAAGAGCGAGAAAGCAAGCAAGTTAAGACTTAAGTTTGGGGAAAAAGAGATAAAATGTTAGATGTGTACAGACAATATTATTGTGTAAATAGAAAATCCAAGTCATTAGACCAAGTAAAAGAGTTTAGCACGATTGCTGGGTATAAAGTTAACATGCAAATCATGAGTTTATTTCAATATATTAACAGTAAACATTGAGAAGATAAAACATTTTAAAGTGATCATTTACACTTGCAACACAAATGAAGTATTTATGAATAAGTCTAACAAAATGTACGCTAATTTTGTATAAAAATATAAAATTTTATTGAGAGACATTAAAGAATGCATTAATAATTCAGAGACATACTATGTTTATGGATGAATGAGTCTATATTGTAAATATGCCATTTTCCCCAAATTTATATGCAGATTCAATGCATCACAATAAAGATCCCAACACATTTTTGCATGTAGAATTTGGTAAGCTTATTATAAAACTCACATGAAAGTGCAATAATTATAAGAAAAACAAGGTGATGGAATTGCCCTACCAGATATCATGACTTATTATAAAGCCATAGTAATTAAGAGAGTGTGACATTAGCACAGGCGTAGAGAAATAGATCAGTAAAACAGAAGAGAGAGCCATGAACAGACCCACACATATATGGATACTTGATATATGACTGATTGCAGATTACAGGGCAGTGGGGAAAAGTCTTTTTAAGAAATGATACTGGGGAGGGGGGACGGGAAAGAGCTATAAAGGGGAAAAATTGAATCTCTATTTCACACCACATACTAAAATCTCTTTAATTTGGAATAAAGAGCTAAATGTGAAAAGTAAAACTACAAACCTTTTAAAAAAAGAGAGAGAAGCAAATACCTTCGTGGTCTCAAAGCAAGAGTTCTTTAATGAGATATGAAAGTAAAGAAATAGCTAGGTGTGGTGGCTCACACCTGTAATCTCAGCACTTTGGGAGGCTGAGGTGAGTGGATCACCTGAGGTCAGGAGTTTGAGACCAGCCTGGCCAACATAGTGAAATCCTGTCTCTACTAAAAATACAAAACTTAGCCGGGTATGGTGGCTCATGCGTGTAATCCCAGCACTCAGGAGGTTGAGGCAAGAAAATTGCTTGAACCCGGGAGGCGGAGGTTGCAATGAGCTGAGATTATGCCGTTGCACTCCAGCCTGGGTGACAAGAGCAAAACTCCGTCTCAAAAAATTAAATAAATAAATAAATAGGTCCATGAAGCAGACCGGCATTAAAATTAAGCACCTCTGTTTATCAAAAGTTATTATAAAAGTTGGTGATATTAAATTCTTTTAAAAATTTTTAGGTGTCATACTAGTATTGTGGTTATGTTATGAAGAGAGAGACTATCTTTTAGAGATAAATCCTCAAAATGTTATGATGAATAGTGTTTTAGATTTGCTTAAAAATAAAACTAGAGGAGCAGACGTTGAAAAGGTATAAGTGCAATGAGATTGTCCATGAAATTGTAATTGTTGAAGCTGAGTGATAGGTACAAGGAGATTCATCATATTATTCCATCTACTGTTGTATATGTTTGGAATTTTATCGTAAATTATTTTTGAGAGAGAGAGAGATCAAGGAGGGACTATAAAGAGATGAAAACAAACCATAAACTGGAACTACACATTTAAGCAATGAAGGACTAATATTCAGAACATAGAAAGAACTAAAAATCGAGGGGAAAAAAACAATTTTTTTAAAGATAACAGACAAGTCTGAAAAGTGGAAATCCAAACGGTGAAGAAACAAACAAAAACTCAACTTCATTAATAATCTGGGAGATAAAAATGTAAACCGCAATAAGATACCATTTTGTACCCCCCAGATTGGAAAAATTAAGTCTGTAATACCAAGAGATGACAAGGATGCGGATGCCTCTGGGAGCATAAATTGGTACAACCAATGTGGAAAGCAACTGGACTTGATCTAGTCATGTTGAAGACCATGTCATCCAGCAATTTTATTCCTAGATAAATACCCTAGGGCAACACATGCACGTGCGCACCAGGAGACAAGAAAGCTTTACAACAACGTTGTCAGTAAGGACCAAACACTGGGAACAACTCAAATGTCCATCAAACATAAAAGGCATTAACTGTGAGCTTGTCTCAACAGTGAAAATATATACAATGAAACTGTAGCTATGTTGACCAAATGAAGCAAATCATCAACGAATGCATACAGTATATTTATTTCCAAGTTTAAAAATAGATGAGTAGGTTAAACTATATGAAGCTGTATGAATTTGCAGATATTCAGCTACTTTTCTCTTACAAATGGCATTTATCATTCACTCTAATACTGTTTAGGGTGCATACATAAATGGTAAAACCATAAAGGAAAGCAAGCTTCAATAGGACTTTTTCTGATTAACAGAAAAGTCAGGATAGTGTTACCTCTGGGCAAAGGAAGGGAGATTTGACTGAGGAAGGACCTGGGGTGATGGAGGTGGGGAACTTCACAGGTACTAGCGATGTTCTAGTCTATATATTTATCTCATGGGTGGTTACAAAAGTATTTGCTTTATTTATTTATTTATTTATTTTAGAGACAGGGTTTCACTCTGTCGCCTAGGCTGGAGTGCAGTGGCAAGATCATGGTTCACTGCAGCCTCCAACTCCTGGGCTCAGGTGATCCTCCAGCCTCAACCTCCCAAGCAGTTGGTGCCACCGGCATGTGCCACCATGCCTGACTAATTTTTTAATGTTTTGTAGAGATGGGATCTTGCTCTGTTGCCCAGGTTGATCATGAACTCCTGGGCTCAAGTGATCCTGCTGCCTTGGCCTCCCAAAGTACTGGGATTATAGGCGTGAGCCGCCATGTGCAGCCAATATTTGCTTTATAGTTCTGCTTTAAACTATGCATATGTTTCCTGCATTTTAAATGATTTTATTTTTTAAATAAAAAGAGGAAATAACATTTTAGATGCGAGTTCTGAACTCAGGACACACCAGCCAAGCAAGAGCTCAGGGCACAGTTGAGAGGTAGAGAGAGCAGGCCCCCTGCTGCTGAAGGATCGGGGACTCACATCACAGATGACCTGTAATGGTCACTCCACACACGTGATTTGTCTTGCTCTGTCTTGTTTTTCCCAGATAACAATTGTTAATATAATTATTAATCCACTCGGAATGCTGAATATGGTAAATTTATTTATCCATGACTTCACTTATAATGATATATAATAAATTACTTAAGTGTGCTTCCCCAGCAGAAGATGAGTCCCCTGGGGGCAAGGACTGGGACATTTTCATGCTTGTACCAAAGTAGAGTGCCTGACACTGTAGATCCTCAATTAAAAGGTCACTGAAAGCATGGACTCCAGATGACCGGATGGACAGGTAGATGGATGGATAGACATCTTAATGGTTGCAGGTCTTTGTTAAATAGGGGATTTTATTTTCAGAACTAGTGAAGGGATTTTTTAAGCCTCCCATGGGGAATAGAGTGGTTTTATAAACATGAAAGTGCTAGTGTGGTATAAACAGAGACTGCAGCATATTTAATGATTTAGCGAATAGGACAACACATTCTATATTTTGAGCACTCTGTTATGTCCCTGTACTATTATGCTGCTGGGATTTGTCAGCCACACAGGGTGTGCCACCTCCTTGCACCGCTCCAGGGCACGTGTTCCCTTTGTGTTATAGGTAAATCGTGTTCCTGGAGTTGTGCAATGGGCGGGTTCTGAGCCCACCTTTTTTGGGGAGGCTCTGGAGCGACAGGCACAGCGATGGGCCCAGGACGTGAGCTGAGCATGTAGGCTGGCTCGACGCACCTCCCACCCCCTTGTCAAGTATGGCAGCACTCAGATGACATGTTTTGGGAAACATTTTCCTTCCTCACTTTTCTTCCTTCTGGTTTTGTTTCTTCTCGCCTGCTTTCCTCCCTCCCTTTTTCCTCCTTCTTCTCCTTTCTCTCTTCCTCTTGCCCCCTTTTCCCTTTTTTCCTCTTGCCCCCCTCACTTCTCTCTTGGTCCCCTCAGCCTCTCTCTCTTCCTATCCTTGTCCTGTCCTTGTCCTTCTTTTGTCTCCTTCTCCTTCCCAATCCCTGCACTCAGAAGCGATCTTTCGGGTCCTCTACGTCTATTTCCTACTCTCAGTCGGCTGGCCCAGCAGTAAAGACCTTGAAACTTAATTCTGCAACCCTCATCGCCCCTCCCCAAGAGACCAGCTCTGACTGTGGTTTTTAGGAGGCCCAGTTGCCTCTGGGACCTTCACCCTGTGCACTCCCCACCCCACTGCCACCCACAATGTGCAGACCCCTCTGGGTGGCCTGCAACCTGCTCCACTAGGTGACCACAAAGCCCCTTTGGGCTGGCTTGGGAGTCCTTTCCAAAGCTGGAGGCAGGAGAGGAACCCTCTTTTTACTTCGAAATGTATCCATCCTTAGCTCCGTGAGCAAATGCCCCCCACTTCCTGGACCCCACAATAGAAACACAGACTTTGGCTGCCCTTCTTTTTACCCCTAAGGAGGGCTGCTTTTGCGCTAAGGGGCATTAGAAGATCATCCTCTGCCAGGAATGCATAGACGCTTTTTCTCTGCAGACTCTGCCCTGAGCTGATTTGACCTGATTGACTGGAGAGGCAGGGATTGTGGAGCAGAGGGGGAGGAGCATAGTGGGAGGGGGCTGGGAAAAGGAGGAGGAGAAGGAAAGCTCAAGTCTACAATTCTAGAACCGGAGGAGGAGAAGGAAGGACCCTGTAGGATCCAGCACCCCACCCCACCCATTTCTCTGCCAGAGTCACAAGCAGTCTGCCCCCTTCCTGTGTGGGTAATTGGCAAGGCCCGGACAAGCAGGCAAGTCTCCGACTCCATCCCAGCCCAGCACCGCCCACCGCCTTATTCAGGCAAGAGAGTTGACTGTCTTGGCAGCAAAATGAAACCTTTTGATTTACGAGGAATTCTGAGATATCTTCCAGCTGACAGTCTTTGGAGAATTGCACAAGCCCACACTTTTGTGGGGGCAGCATTTAATGAAACGAACACATGAGTTATTCGTTTTTCATTAAGGATGACATGCAGAGAGTACATATCAGGATGAAAAATGGGTCCTGGCTTGGAGCTTCACAGCCTCATGATCTTGAGTGAGCAGGAGAGCCAGGAGCACCCATTTCCAGAGGCAGGGAATGGGAGGAGGAAGAGCTGACACCTTCGGAGCACTTACTGTGATTTTCATTGTCTCCCGTAATGCTCACTAGGTACTATTGCTCCAGAGTTACAGATGAGAAAACTGAGGCTCAGAGAGAGCAAGGAACATGCCCAGAGTCACCCAGCTAGTGAGGGACAGAGCTAGGATTTCAGTCCCAGGCTGCTTTGGCTCAGCTCCAACAAGCTGTCCATGCGGGAGCAGGAGGCCAACTGTGCAGGGCCTGGGGACCAGTGGTGCAGACAGGGTCCACGCTGTAGACGCTCACTCCAGATGGATGCTGAAAGACAGAGGAGCCCCGGGGCCTGGCAAGGAGAACCGTAGGCTTTGGTGGTCAGCCAGGCCCGGCTGGAGAGTGGCTGAGCCTATGAAGTCTGGGGAGCAGTTGGGCCGTGAAAGTGATGCCCGGCAGTCTCTGTTTTTGCTGTTTTCCAGCTTTCCAGCCTCAGAACGACTTGGCATCTGTATCAGAAAACCCAGTCAGCTCTCATCTCAGATGCAGGTGCAACACATATGGCCCTCAAGCTGGGCAGACCCGAGTTTGAATCCTGAGCCTACCGCTCATTAACTGTCAGACCCTGAAAAAGTGCCTCAACCTCTCTTGAGCCTCCACTTTCCATACCTGTCGTGTTTATTTAACCATACCTACCTCTCAGCATTTTCATGAAAGTTTTAAAATGACATTATTATGAGTAGCAGCTGTATAACAGTAATAATAACTCATGTATATTGAGTACATTTATATGCCCTGTACTATGCTGAGAACTTTACATACATTACCACATTACCCGACTTAACCTTCACAACACCTCTCCGAAGTACTGCTGTTACATAACAGGCCCATTTTACCTGCGAGAAATGGAAGCTCAGAGTTCTTTGCTGCCCAGGTCGTATAGTTAGCAAATGGGGTCGGGGTCAGAATTTGAACCCAGGTCTTCATGTGCCTCCAGCCCACCAATATGAGTCTTAATGAACAAAGTACCTACTGCGTAGTAGACCCTTAACAAATGGGAGTTCCAGTCCTTTCTTTCTCCCCTGAAAGCGCAGATTTTCACGGTGCCTTCTGAGATTTGCTTTAGAGCTTGCCCACATGGAGTTTTCAGAAAGTCAGGAGAAAGTGAGGTGCTGGGTGCATCCCCCGATCCAGGGCCCCCTCCCTGCCCCCGCTCAGCCTGCCTTCCTTTTAGGGTTTGGCAAAGGCTGCTTCACTCGAGGCCTCTCGTGGAGCTGGAAACAATGCGAGTTTATTTTGGCACAGGAAAGAGGGCCCGATTCCCCTTCTCTGGAAGCCTTTGTGGGAAGAGGACTAGAGAACGCGGCCCAGGCCTCTGTCAGTTCCCGTTACTCTCCCCAGCACGTCCACTGCCGAGTCACAGCCATCACATGTAGTTCTGAGAAGGAAATGAGATAAGAGCTTTCTTTCCACTTCAGACGGATCATAAGATTTCCCCTCCTCTCTCCACGCTCCCCTCCAAAAAGAAGTTGAACCAAGGACGTGGTGCTGCAGTTAAACTCAATACTCTTAGCAGGTCTCTTCTCAATCCTGTGGGTACATCCTCACCTGGGTATTTGGCTACCTGTGGCAGATACAATAAGCAGGGCCCATGGTCAGTGTGGTGATGGAAGTCATAGACACTCAGAGTGGCAAGGGACTGTCACTGTCCTCTGATCCCAGCCCCGACCTGGCTTAGATTCAGATCCAGCCAGTATTTACCAGATGCCAACCCTGGGCCAAGCCAGGAGTGCTTTTGCATCTGTTATTTCATATTTCAGAATCCACACAACAATCTTTTTGGAAAGGCCTTACTTTCCCATTTTTACAAATGTGGAAACTGTGGCTCAGAGAGGTCAAGTACTTGGCTCAAAGTCATGACATGAGTAGGTCAGTGGTAGTGCTGGGATATGGTCTTCCAGCTCTGAGACCAAGCCCTGTCTGTCCCAGGCACAGGAGGAGTCTCTTCTACAACACTCCAGGTAGAAGGTTCGTCCAGACTTTGAACTCCTTGGGTGTTCCTTATTTCTAAGGGAAGTCTCATCTAAAATGTTTTTAGGGGTTGAACTAAAACCTACCTCTCTGTCACTTTCATCTATGGGTCCTATAAGTCCTAAATCTAACTCCAGGCAGAGGGAGGAAAGCCAGAGCTCTGCCCTTGGCCATGTCTGTTCTTCAGAGATGAGAAGGTGGCCCCAGATGACCCTTGGCTGCCCCTGTCCTTGTCCTAGAACCAGCCCTGCCACTTCCTAAATGTGGACTCATTTCTTAACATCTCTGAGTTTCCATCAAATGGGGGCGATTGTGTCTACATTGCCAGATGGCTAAGGGACTCAATGAGAGGATGTCTCAAATGCACTTCCCCGAGAGCCTGCACACAATTAGCTCTCAGCCAATGGTAGCTATTGTCGTTTTATCATCGATAGTATTTAACCTCTCCAAACCTTGGCTCCTTTTCTATGGAGTGGGAATTACAATACCTACTTTCATTTCCCCTATCAACGCAAGTGGGCATTCCAATAATGCCAGCTTCACATGTCTGGGAGGAACGCACAATGATGCAGGCAGAGAGGGCTCAGAAACCGTGAAAAGCAGGTCACGTGCTCTGGCACCCTGACCACCTTTTCGGGGAGCCTGTTTCCTGAGCCTTCTGTCCTTCACCAGAATTTTCAGGGTTGTGATGTTTTTCTCTTCAAAAGCATCTCCTCTGTAGGCCACTCCCCAGCCCCAACAAACTTTTTTAAGCTAAAGAGAAAAAAAAAACCCATAAAAATAGACAAGTATTTCATTGGCCAGGTTCAGTGGCTCACGCCTGTAATCCCAGCACTTTGGGAGGCTGAGGCAGGTGCATCTCTTGAGGTCAGGAGTTCGAGACTGCCTGGCCAACATGGTGAAACTCTGTCTCTACTAAAAATACAAAAAAAAGTAGCCAGGTGTGGTGGTGGACGCCTGTAGTCCCAGCTACTTGGGAGGCTGAGGTGGGAAGATTGCTTGAACCTGGGAGGTGGAGGTTGCAGTGAGCCGAGATCACGCCACTGCACTCCAGTCTGGGTGACAGAGTGAGACTCTGTCTCCAAAAACCAAAACCAAAAACAAAAACAAAAAAACAAAAGACAAGTGTTTTATCTCTTTTTTATCTCCACATGCACCCTGGGGTCAGCTGGAGTCTTCCCACCCTTTACAACATAACAAGGGTGATTCAAATTCCCCATCCTGGAGGTGGTAACACTCAAAACACAGTTGAGGGTAGAAGATGAAATGGCACACATCTCAAAGACAGAGAGCAGAGAAGGTGTGCAGGTGCAGAAAGGACTGCTAGTGTCCACAGGGAACCGAAGGCCACTGATCTGGAGGGTGGGAGAGAAATGGGTAGGAATCGGAGGATGTTGGGGGTGGCGGAAGGTGGCCCACACCTCAGCTGGGAGGCCCTACTGGAGTGCACAGTCCCCTTTGCTTGAAATCCAGGAGAAGGGGGCTCCTGAGGCCAGAATTTGTGTAGTTCTTAAAAGTTTTCAGAAGCACATTTCCCCCTGTAGATTCTTTCCTTGAACAATCCCACCAAGCCTGCAAGTTGAGGAAAGAAATTGAACACACCCTTCCTGAGCTCCTCAGGTGCACCTTGTGCTGCTGTCCTGGGGCCATCTCCTAACTACTCCCAACCCCTCCCAACCCTTCATGGCCCTGCTCTGGGGCAAATATTCCTCATGCCAGCAGGTGAGGAGGCTGGGACCAGATAATAGCTAGTGAGGAAGCAAAGACAAGACGGGCGAGCCTGCGACACAGCAAGACCCTGTCTCAAAAAACAAAAACAAGACATGTGAGCTTGGACTCCAGTGTGGAATCCTGTGTCCACTCAGTGCACCCCTCTGCCACTGAAAGTACAAGTGGAGGGGGAAACCCACAGGTGGAGCTGACCATGAGGACTGTCATAGGTGAGCTCAGGGGCTTTGGCGCCACCCCACAGGCCATGGGGAGCTGCTGACCAACTCGGGGAGTGACATCATGAAGAATGTGGCATTTCAGGACAGTTGCCTTCTTAATGAAGAGGACTCTGCTGAGTCTGGTGTAGCCAGGGGTGGCAGGAGCCAGCTGACATGGGTATGAGGGCTACTACCTGGCCCTCTCAGGAGGGTATTACTAGCAGCAGCTGCTGCAGCCCTGAGCCCCAGGAACACCACTGTGGAGGTTTCCAGTGCCTTCTTGGAGCTACCCAGCTTTCCCTCACCAGTGGCTGGTCCTTGCTTCCCACCTGCTGTCATTCTTCCAGCTTTGAGAGGCAAACCCAGAAATCAGCCCTCCAGCTTCCTCTACCAAGAAGACTGGCGTTTACAACCCTGGCTCTGTGGGGCTTCTCTTGCCCTCTCTTCTGACTGCCCCACTTGGCTCCAGGGGCCAAGTGGAGAGGAAGCTGGAGATGGAAGATGCAGCCGGGGGAACCCACCAGGGAGGTCCCAGGTGAGAAGGGTGGGTGGGGAACCCGGCCCTGGCCCAGAGAACTGGAACTGTCCAGCAACCCTGGGGAAGGTACCAAACCACCACTGAGTAGGCAGTGACCTTTTGGGGGCCAGTGAGGGGAGTCCATGGGCTCCAAAAGGGACATAGAGGGCTCCCTTTCCCCATTCACACTCCACCCTCCATTGACCCCCAGCTTGGCCCAGGGCCAGGCAGGGGAGGTGCCGATCAGTCATCAGTAATGCGGCGATCACAGTTTTCAGAGCGCCTTCCCACCTTAACCCTCATGATCCCTCAAAAGCTCCTTGGAGGAGGGAGTAGGGCAAGCTTTGTCTTAGTTTACAGATGTGGAAACTGAGGCTCAGAGAGCTCATATGACTTTTCAAAGCCATACAGTTGATGAGGGACAGAATGAGTTCCAAATGCAGGACCTCCCAAGAATGGTGGACTTTTCCTCTCTGCCTTGTCCCCCGACTTCCTCTGTCAACTCCAGCAAGATTGGTCTGGGGACCCCTCCAAAGGCACAGATGGGAATAAGCACCCTTGGTCAAAGGATTGTAAGGAAAATGGTGGACAGATGGGTTGAAGAAGGATTGATCGATTGAATTATTGAGACCTTACTTCCCTGAGCCTCCATCAGGTGATCTTTATATCTGTCCTGGAACACTAGCCCACCCAGAAGCAGGTGCAGCAGCCCAGGCCAGCCCAGGCCGCTCAGTCGCTCCTCCTCTTGCCTCTCCTCCTCCAGAGAACTCCTTGAATAAGAGGACACCAGATCATGCCTGCAGTTCCAGCCCAGGGTGAGGTTGAAACACTTATGCTTCCTATTTAAAGCCACATCTCATTCATCATTTCAGCACCAATCAACGATTAAACCTGATTCAATGAAGCCCTGACAACTAATTTAAACCGGGCCTCACAATCAGCCTGTCGCTGGCTATTTAAAACTCTGTCCTGGCCGCTGGGGCCTTTCGGAACCAGGACTGTTTGTCCTGCCAAGAGCAAAGCCGCACCCGCTGCGGCCTGGGATCCCCATATATGTAGTGTGTAGGGTCTGTTCCAGCCATCACTGTCTCTGCCCGGCTCCCTGTGGGGCTGCGGGAGGGTTCTGGAAGAGGTTGGGAATGCCAGGAGGAGCAATTGGTGAAGCAAAGAAAAGGCAAAAGCCCACTGAGAGGTCTAATGAGCCCCAGGTGCACACGCTTGTGTTGTGTGGCTTTCTTCAGGCCCTGGGCAAATGTGGCAGCCTGCTGTATATTGGGAGCATCGAACTCGGGTCGAGTCCTGACTCTGCAATCCATAAACCAGTTCTGTGACCTTGCCCAGGTCCTTCCTTAGTTTCCTCACCAGCGTGGTGAGAAGAACAAAGATCTCTTCTCAAACTGTCTCCCTTTGAGTTAAGAGATTCCCCCATATCTGGTGTTCCCAGGTAAAGCACATGAAAAACCATCAAGTCCTAAAGCATAGAAGTTCTGAGCAGAGCAGGCCTGAGCTTGTATGGGGCCTGGGGCTGTGGGGCAGCATGGCGGATTCCAGCCCGTGGTCATGATAGGGTTGGCTGGTGTCCCCATGGCTCTCTAGGGCTGATGGAACACAGCCTCGTGTCACTAAGTGTGGACAATAACCCCTCCAGGCTGAGGACTGGGTCCAGACTTGTGTAGTCAGAGACACCCTCCTGGAGGCAGTGGACTTGAGCCGAGCTTTGGAGGCTGGAAGAATTGAGTAAGTCGGCCAGGCGCAGTGGCTCACGCCTATAATTCTAGTACTTTGGGAGGCCGAGGCAGGTAGATCACCTGAGGTCAGGAGTTCAAGACTAACCTGGCCAACATGGTGAAACCCCGTCTTTACTAAAAATAAAAAAAATTAAAAAATTAGCTGGGCATGGTGACAGGCACCTATAATCCCAGCTACTTGGGAGACTGAGGCAGGACAATCGCTTGAACCCAGGGGGTGGAAGTTTCTGTGAGCCGAGATCGTGCCACTTCACTCCAGCCTGGGCAAAAGAGCAAAACTCCGTCTAAAAAAAAAAAAAAAAGAAAAAGAAAGAAAAAAAAAGAATTGAATAAGCCTAGAATGAGAGGGAAGCCAAACCAGACAGAGCCACTTAGAGCTAGCAGAGCTTCCACAGCCATTTCCTATTGGATCATCAAACTCCCCTTTACTAGATGAGCACATTGAGAGTTTCAGTGACTTGCCACTGAGAGCTTAAGACAGCAGGACACTGGCTGGGCTCTCCTGATATCACTTGCTCTGCCCTGTTCTGCCCCATCCAAAGAGCAGGGAATACCAGAAGTAGGGGGTAGGGAACAGGAGAATGGGAAAGAGGAAGGACTCCAGCAGGGCTCCTTCCTCTAGATTCCTAATGCAGACCCTTCTGGAAGGAAAAACCCATATAAAAGGTGCAGTTGGAAGGCTGAGGGGCACCACCCAACCCTATCACTGCTGGGAACCTGAGCTGCCCCTGAAAGAGTGAGAGGGGTCTCATGGGTCCCCAAGCTCTCTGTGTGGGAGGAGACAATAGCCACTTTTCTGAGGCCTCCAGGGAGAGGAGGAGTGAGATCACATCTGGGGAGGGAGGAGGCAGAAACACAGGATATGAGCATCCTCCCGAGGGAGCACGGGGAGCCAGGAGCAAGGCCTGGGGCTGGCTGCCTCCTCCCAGAGTCGCTCCTTCCTCTAGGTTCCTGGGCCACACACTCTGGACTACCTGCTTCTGCTGGGATTCTTCAAGGGTCTCATAGACCCAACTACACTGTAAGCTTCTTGAAAGCAGGTCACAGTGTCAGACTGTGGTTCGGGGCTCAGGTCCTGGAGTAGGGCAGGCTGGCGGCCGACCTACTTATTAGCTGTGTGATTTTAAGCCAGTCCCTTAACCTCCTTGAGATTCTCCTGTGCAATGAGGATAAAAATAGGACCTATCTCATGAGATCATAGGAAAAGTAAATGAGTTAATGAGAGTAAGTGCTTAACAAAAATATCTCCATTGCATGTGCCCCCAGAGCAGCTAGCACCAGCCTCAGCATGGAGCAGGACTTCAGCTCCAGCAGCAGGGACTGAGATCAGACACAAGAGAAAGCTCCCTGATGAGGAGGGGTGATTCTAAACCGAAGGGCAGAAGTTATCTAGGGAATTTCCTTCCCGTAAAGCTTCAGGAACATGCCAGTCCCCCTACATCGGTCTGTCCTGGGGGTCTCACACCCCTGTCCTCCTAGGGAAATCTAGATCCTCCAAACTCTGCCTGGGTTCTTCCTGGGGAGTCTTGACCCCTGCCTTGTGGTTGATGTGGGATGGGGGACCCGGGAACAGGGCTGCCTTCCTCTGGCCAAAGCCTGGCAAGCAAGCATGGGATGGGTGCTGTCTTCCTGAGAGGGGCAATAGGAGAAGTGACGGAATCCCTAATTCAAGACCCTGCAGAGGTGGTGTGAGATCTCATAATATCAGTCTCTAAGTCAGTGCCTCTCAAGCTCTCTGTGGTGAAGAATCAACTTTTAAAATATATAATCAGTCACAGATCAATGCTTTTGTAAAATGCAATAAAAGTTATTTTCCAAAAAAACGATCACACACTTGGGTACCGTGGTAATGTCAATGTAAAATTGCTATAAAATTGTTCTAGGTGCTCACTCTCAATGTCTGTGCTCAGCTCATCAGCAACCAGTAACAGTTTGTACCGCTGGTTTGTACCACGACAACCACACTACACTTGGAGCTGACACTTTCATAAAGGTTAATTTCCCTCTTTTCCTTCCTCACGTTTGACCTCCTCCTTGATTAGATAGGAGGAGGGATTCCGACAGCCCCTCACCGTCTGTTTAGAACCTCTCCACCCATTGCAGGTCCTTCCTGGTCATCTAATACCATATGCCGTACGGAACAGTCCTGACTATACATATTCTGGCTCATGGGCAATGTGTTCTGATTTGGGTCACTTTTTTTTTTTTTTGAGACAGAGTCTCTGTCACTCGGGCTGGAGCGTGATGGTGTGATCATAGCTCATGCTGCAGCCTCCAACTCCTGGGCTCAAGCGATCCTCTGGCCTCAACCTCCCTCGTAGCTAGGACTACAGGTGTGAACCACCACAATAGCTAATTTTTTTTTTTTACTTTTATTATTTGTAGAGATGAGGTCTCACTATGTTGCCCAGGCTGGTCTCGAACTCCTGACCTCAAGCAATCCTCCCGCCTCAGCCTCCCAAAGTGCTGGGATGAGCCACCCATTTACGCAGGCATGAGGCACTGCTCCCAGCTTGATTTTTTCTATTGACTGCCCTACAGTAGATGTGTTCGTGAAAAGGTGAGCATAGATTCTGTATTTGATGCAAAAGAGAATGAGGAGAACTGGGTCCTAAGGCAGGCAATCCCTTCCTGGGATGGGTATAGGAACCAAGAGTGTCCTTCTGAGTGGGACACAATGCAAAGACTTCTGCCTGGAATTATGACAACTGCAGTTACAATTTTTTTGAGCACCTAAGGTATGCCAGACCCTGAGCTTCACAAGCCATATCTCTATTTTTCCCAGCAATTCTGCAAAATAGGTGTGATTTGTCTAATTTAAAATGAGCTATATCAAATCCATGTGGCTATGCAGGTGCTATGCAGCCTAGAAGGTTTTAAAACGGCATCTTCCAAATGCTGATCTGGGAGTGGCTTCACAGCATCCTGAGGGGCTTTTTAAAAATGTAGACGCCCAGCCCCACATTCTCAATTCTTATTCGAAGCCTGTGAGCCTTCCCCAGCCCCCGCAGGTGACTCCAAAGCCTGGCTGGCTCTGGCACTGCTGTTCTGGGGCTGCTGAGGGCTGGGGTCTTGTGGGCTGAGGGGGAACCCTAGAAAAGTCCAGGAAAACCACAATGGGAAGGGTGCCCAGGAGGGAACGTCAGTAAACTATGATACAGCCATATGGCAGCATACTATACAGCCCTTAAAAATGAAGAATTTGGCTGGGCACAGTGGCTCACGCCCCTGTAATCCCAACACTTTGGGAGGCTGAGACGGGTGGAGCACCTGAGGTCAAGAGTTCAAGACCAGCCTGACCAACATGGTGAAATCCCATCTCTACTAAAAATGCAAAAATTAGTCAGGGGTGGTGGCGCACGTCTGTAGTCCCAGCTACTCAGGAGGCTGAGGCAGGAAAATCGCTTGAACCCGGGAGGCAGAGGTTGCAGTAAGCTGAGATTGCGCCACTGCACTCCAGCCTAGGCAACAGAGCAAGACTCCGTTTGAAAAAAAAAAACCACGAAGAATTTGTAATAACATTAAAACAGACATTAAGGGAACAAGACAGGTAATAAATTGCATATATAGTTTTGCCACAGCTATGTAACAAATGCAAAAGTGCATTAAAAAAAAAAAAAAAGACTGGAAGGAAAAACAAAATATTTTATTGGTTATCTCCACATGAAGATTCTAAGTGATTTTACCTTCCTCTGTACACTTTTCTACATAGGGCGCGTGTTACCTTTCTAAACAGAAAAGCATAAGCGCTGCTTTTGAAAGAGAAAAGACTCTCATCCTCTGTCACCCCAGCCAGCAGGAGTCAACTTTCACATTCTGGGGTTAGGCAGAAATTGCTGGGGTTTTTGTTTTCTTCTTCTCTCTGAGGGCAGGAAATAACTCTTTCCCACTGGATTTCCTGCTGGAGTTGGAGGCCCAGAAAAATTCTGGCTGAAGACTGGAGACAGGTGTAAACACGCCGGGCTTGCAAGGCCCTCTGTGAGTGGCTCTTGGGTATCTCCGCGTCCCTCGCTCTCCAGCGCCTGCTCTGGGAGCAGTTTCTGGAAAGCACCATACCCACTTTTGCAAGGCCATCCTCTCTACCTGGAAGGCTCTTCCCTGCTCCCCTCTTGCTTAACGAACATCATTCGGCCGTTGTCTTAGGTGTCCATGTTCTAAGGCGATCTTCCCTGACCCCTAGTACTGAATCAGGATCCCCAAGAGCTCCCAGAACTCCCTGTTCTCGCCAATTTGATTGTAATCATGGGTTACTCCTAAGGCTCTGCAAGGGTTGGGACTGTATATCCCCTGCATTATCAAAGCCTGGTACACAGCAGGCACTCAATAAATGTTTACTGAATGAATGAAGAAATCCTGCCTTGAGATCCAGGATACCAAAGGAGCTCTGAGAGAGGCAGGTGTCATCCCGAGGAGCTCTGGCACCTGCCTCTCTCAGAGCTCCTTGGAGGAAAGAAAGGGTCCAGGCAGTTCTTTCCGCATAAAGCTATTATGACTGGTGCCAGGTGATTTGCAAAACCACATCTACGACCTGCTCCAAGGGCTTAGACCGGGAATTGGGAGGCAACCAGATAGCGGGCAGGAGGGTGCTGGCCTCCTCCTGGATGGCTTGCTCAGAAACTCTGCCCCATGCAGGGACTGTGTCTGGGGTGGTGGCTAACCGGCACAACAGCTAGCTTCTTGGGAGGAGGTTCATTGAGGGAAGCGGTTGTCCTAAGGGCCGCTGAGTTTCATCTGGTTGCTCTGGGAAGGATGCGCTTCTGCAAAAGCCCTAAAGGCAGAGCCGTTTCAGCCTCTCCAGGCCTCAGAACTGAGCGCCGCCCCCGCCATTCCCCCACCCATCTGACTCTACTTGACAAACTAAAAAGGCGGCCTTGCAGGGGAGGGCAGCTACCCACGGTGTCACCCTCTGGCTGCTCACCGGCCACCCTTGGGCCTCTCCTCTGGGCTGCCCTTCCTTCTTGAGTGCTGTCTATGCAAGGGCCCTGGCCCAGCTGGCCCCAAACAGGATTTGGGCACCCAACCCAGACGGGCAGGTTTGCAGGTGGTTGATGAATTCAGGGCCCTGCCATCCTGTTTCTGGGATCCCCTAGCCTGGGATCTAGGGGATGAGGTAATGGGACTGCCCCTGCCTCCCACACATCTCCTAGTGGAGTGAGGGACACATCTGGTGTGCAGGCCCACTTTGGTGGGGTGGAATGGGCCACACAGGGGAATCAGGGGTAAATAGATACGTGTTACTGGTGCTGCAGAAACGTGCTGGGGGCGGGGGCTCCTGAGAGGGCAAAAGTGGGCTTCCAGGGCCTGGGAGGGACTGACCCTGTGCATCAGAGGGCAGTGGCCTGCTAAGGCCAGCCCTTAGGATGTCTCGAGTTCTGCTAGGTTGTCCTTGCCCCACCCTGCCATCTTCTCTGCCCTTTCAATACTCTTCTCCCTTTCCTTTCCCCTCTTCGGGAACCAGTGCCCTCTGGCCTCTGGCAGCCACAAGTTCCAGTCTTGGAAGGATAACTCAGATCTAAAATATTCTCATTGCACATTAGCCCGTGCATCACCGTGCTGTGGCTCCCCCAAAGCCTCCTGCCACGGAAGGCTAGTGGCTGACACACTCACCCACACTGAGGTGTCAGGAACTGAGGATGGCTTGGGGCAGACGGTGAGGAAGCGGGGGCATATTTAAGAGTGGCTCATGGAAAAGAAGACTTCTGCCAAAGGAATGAATCTCTCAGATGAAGGAGTGGTCCAGTCAGAGAGACAGAGTGGGGGCTCCACTCAGAGTTGATCGCCTTCTCTGCCACAACAGGGAGGTTCTGCCTGGGGCTGAGAGGTGGGGAGGGAAGCCTGGGGATGTGAGCTTAGTGAGGGCCACCCACCGTGGAAGATGAGCCGCCTCATCACAGCCGAGGTGGAGAGAGCGCTGAGCAGGGAGCCCAGACCCCTGTCAGTGCTAGCCCAGCTCTGCCTCAGATGGCCCGAGTGTGTGCAGGTCACCTACTGGGCCTCAGTTTTCCTACTGGTAAAATGGGAACAACCCTACCCACATCTCAGGGCTGTTGTGAGAGCCATTGAGACGAGACAGGAAAGACATGGGCAAGTCGGAGGAGAGACGCTATGAGGCGGTGGAAGGGTAGCCAACAGGGCTTCAGGAGATGGACCTGGGCGAGTGCCTGCCCCTCTCTATACACTGCAAGGGTCAGACCAGCCGATCTCGGAGGACCTGTCAGCCCCAGCCTCCCTCACCACCATCTTCGTTTATGAACAACACTGTTATCTTTCCTTGCTCCAGGGAACTTCCTGAGGAGGTGCCACAGCAGCTCCAGCCACTCCCCATGATGGCTCAGAGCCAGTGCCAAGGGCCTCGCTCCGACACTCACTTGAGGACGCGTGGGGAAGCAGGCAGAGGGAGAAGGTGGCCCCGCCCGCTTCTGCAGGTGAACTTGCTTCTCCTCCGTCCTCACCCTCTGGCTTATGGTGGGTTTTCCTGTCCTATTTTCTGTGATCCCCTGACAGCCAGCACCCCTACACACACCACACACACACAAACACACACAGTGTATGTGTGCACAGTGCTGGCGCTAGACTGACTCATACATGCTCACATACACACACATACCCTCAGACACTCACATACACACAGTCATGCACATTCACACACTTTCACAGGCACAAACACACATATACACTCTGACACACACTAACATACACTCATACACGCTTACACTCACACACATGCACACACACTCATACACTCACACATGCAAACACACATACATGTGTGCACACACACACATGCACGCACACACACTAGTCTCCTGCCCTGCCTGGTCGCTTCTGGTCACGTCCAATCCTGGGTCCAGAACCAAGCTCCTGCCGTCTGGGGCTCCCCAGCAGAACTTCTGTCCTAGGGAAGCCACCTCCCTGCCCCTGCCAGGCCTGGACCCTGGGTCCTGCCCTGCCCTGCAGGGACTGCTCTCAGGGAACAGCCTGGCCACTGATCCACTTCACGGTGGGCATGTTTCACAGCCACCTGGGTCAGGAAGCCCACATTCTCCCAAGGGAAGGTGACTCATCGCTGATGTCTGAGGGTGATCTGAGCACTCTCTTCACCACCCCGTCAGCCCTGAGCCTTCATCTTATCTCCTTGCCAACAGCACATAAGTGTGAGTGAGTCCTCACTGCAGTCCAGGCAGCCTGGGGGCTACGAGGGGCTTCAGAGGTCCTCATCCCCAGCCTGTAGGCCTGGCCATACTGGACCCATGAGATCAGCCACCCTGTGAGCTGGGACCTCGGGGTCCTACAGCCCTCCTCACTCAAGCCCTGGTCCCCTAACTTCGAGGTGAGGTGTTGGGCTGGAGGAGACAGGCAGCCAGGTAAGAGTGTGGGGAGACACGGATGCCCAGTGGGCAGCTCTGCCCTGGGTGCTGCTGTTTCTGCCTCTCTTGGGATGGGTTGGGTTGGGGAAGGGGCCTCTGAGAAGGATGGGGCCCCCATGCCCTTTGCCTCCCCTCACCGAATGCCCCGTCCTCCCCATCCTCCTTGTTCTGCCTCGCTTGCCTCAAGTGCTCTCTGCATTGCGTTGCTGACCTCACCTCTCCATGTGTCTCTGGATCTCTGCCACCTTGTCACTCTGTTTTCTATCTCTGGCTCCTTCTTTCTCTGTGTCTATGCCTGTGTCCCCCACTCTCTCCAGGTCCTCATGCCACTCTCTGCCTCCCTCTCACTCTGTGCCTCTTTGTCCTGTCTCTCTCTGACCAGTTCTCGGACTCTCCTTCCCCTCCAGAGTTCTCCTCTTAACAACCCACTTTGCAGCAATCTCATGAAAAAAACGGAAAGAGAAGGCACTATGTGGTTTTATCATCACAATAAAACCTGGTGGGCTTGACATGTGGCTGCAGGGTCTGCCTACCCTCGCAGCTGCCACCCTCCCGCCTCCAGGGCAGTCTCTGTGCATTCAGCAGAGGCACCAGCCTGGTGCAGCTCCCCTGCCCGACACTTCTAGAGCAGAAGTCCACCAGCCATGGGGCATGTCCTGAAGGGACAGCCAAGTATAGGGACAAAGCAGGAACCCAGGGCCAAAGCAGGGGTCCAGATGGAATTAGATGTCTGCTATGGAATGCATGTTGGAGATTAGGTGAAGCCCTAACCCCCAAGGTGATGGTATTTGAAGATGGGGCCTTTGGGAGGCAATTAGGTTTAGATGAGATCATGAGGGTGGGGCCCCCATGAGGGGATTAGTGCCCTTATGAGAAGAGGAAGAGAAGCCAGAGTGCTGTCTGCCTTGCCATGTGAGGACACAACAAGAAGACAGCCAACTGCAAGCCAGACAGAGAGCCCTCACCAGAAACTGAATCAGACAGCACCATGATCTTGGACTTCCCAGTCTCCAGAACCCTGTGAGGAATAAACCCTGATTGTTTAAAGCCACCTGGTCTACCATATTTTGTTGTGGCAGCCCAAGATGACTCAGATGGTATTTCAACCTTGTTGGCCCCTCTGTAGGAGAGGCAGCAGCCTGGTGAGACTCCAGGCCTGACCTGGACCAAGGTCAACCCTGCCCTGCACTCTGCACCCCTCTACACCCTCACCTATTGTGGCCTCTGGCTTCTGCCACAGAGACTCCCGCAGCAATGTGAAGAAGGCATATGCCCCCGAGGGCTTGACCTGTTCCAGAGTCAGCCTAGCAACCTGCTGACTTGACTATAGTAGGCTCAGAGGTCCCAGGAGTGGCCCCTGGCTAGCACAGGACACTGACACAGGGTGCTTCCTGGTGGGGGTGGGAGGGGAACAGGCACTGGGACAATCCAGGTCTGCCCTCCCCCAATTTTTCCTGTCACTGTCTCACATCCTAGGACTATCTGTGTGCCTTCACCCCCCACATCCCATGCCCACCCAAGGGGATCCACAAGTGGTGAGCCACCTGGAGCAGGCATGAGGAAGTGCAAACTCCAAGCCCTCCCCTTCCAAGCTTTGGGGTCTGTCCTGGTAACAGTTGCTTGTTTTTTGAACATCTAAAGTGTGTAGGAACAAAAGCCTGAATTTTCTAGACACCATATGTTAGATGTAGTCAAGTTCTGATCAATGGGAGCTAAACAGAGTGTCATTACGACTCTGAGAAAGTATTGATAAATGGTGAGGTACCATTCTTCTGCCGTCCTTTTCTACTTCCTTCCAACTGAAATGTGAACATGATGGCTGGAGCTCAAACAGCCATTTTGGGCCATAAGGTGGATGCTGTGTGTGAGAATGGCACAATAATACAACTAAGGAACTTGAGATGCTGGTGGTCATGGATCTTCCCATACCTGGGATGTTTACTTCTACACTTTGCTTATCTGAAGGGATAATCAACTTCTCTCTTGTTTACACCATTATATTTTGGGTCTTCTGTCACTTTAGCCAAATACTATCCTAACTGGTACAAAAACAACAACCAACCAATGAGTCTTTATTGAGTAGTTACTTTGTGCCAAGCCCTATAGTAGGCGAGGTTTTAAAAGCTGTTTTTCATTTAATTTTCACAGCAACCTTAAAACCAGGTGTTAAGACTAATTAAATTTGTGAGCTTCATCTCCCAAATGAATTGTGTTTGTTCATTTGTTGGCTCCTGCTACATACCAGACATTTGTCAAGGCATTGAGGATACAGTAGCAAATAAGAGAAATTCCTTTTCTTCAAAACATTGACAGTTCAGTGGGAGGAACAGACAAGTAAGTGGAAATAACAATGCAATGTGATGATGATAATAATGTTATATTATCATTTTAAGGTGCTATCAATTGTAATATGTACTGTTATTTTATGTACTCTCAAGAAAAAATATACTGCCATTAAACTGAATCATAATACCTTAACGATAGTCTCACGTGATACATGAACCAGATACACCAACCTCCCTTTACTTTGAAATCGTTTATTAGCTATTCCAAGGGATTTCACAATTCCTCTGGCCCTTGGTTGCCTTGCTTGATATGTGACATGCCGTCTTTTCAGACATATCTCAGTAACAAAACATAGCACAACTTCATCTGTTTATATCTTCCTTTCCTGTCCCATAAAGTACCTGGTTGTGATTCTGGAAGAGGCACAGACTCTGGCAGTGCCTCTGTTGGTGAATATTTGCCCATTAATATCGAGTTTATGCCCTGCCGCTTGGTTTCACGTTCTTCTTCACATTCAACGAATCTTCATTTCTTTGTTGAGCCATAGCATTCTTGAAGGCAGTTTAGAGGCAGTTAAACTCAACACATAAAATATGTAGGAATGACAAAATTATGCATTCAGTTAGAACTCATAGCTCTAAAGAGCAAAGACCAAATTTACGCTTATTCAGGCAATGACAACTATGTGGGAACGCCATAGGATAAACAACAATTATAAGATTTTTTGGGGGCTGGGTGTGGTGGCTCATACCACCTGTAAGCCCAACACTTCGGGAGGCTAAGGTGGGCGGATCGCCTGAGACCAGCCTGGGCAACATGAAGAAACCCCATCTCTATAAAAAATATAAAAATTAGCAAGGTGTGGTGGTACATGCCTGTGGTCCCAGCTACCAGGGAGGTTGAGGTGGGAGGCTCACTTGAGTCCAGGAAGTCGAGGCTGTAATGAGCTGTGAATGTGCCACTGCACACCAGCCTGGGCAACAGAGTGAGACCCTGCCCTGAAAAAAAAAAAAAAAAAAAAAGAAAAAGACGTTTTTGATTGTAAGTACTGTGTAATCTCAAATGTTTGAAGAAGTGATTTTTTTTTTTTAAAGTATCTTCCAGAGACTAGGAGACGGAGGAGGGGGATGACTACCTGATAAGAATGGGGTTTCCTTTGGGGATAATAAAAATGTTCTGAAACGATACAGCTGTGATGGCTGCACAACACTGTGGATGTACTAACTGCTGCCAAATTGTGCACTGTAAAATGATTAAGACGGTAAATTTTATGTGTATTTTACCATAATTTTATAAGCTATAGGTCTTAGATTTGATGAAAATGGTGGCTGCTTTTATTTTTAAATTGCTAGGTTTTAAGTGAAAGAAACCAATCTGAAAGGCTCCTTACTGAATGATTCCAACTATATGACATTCTGGAAAGGGCAAAACTATGGAAACAGTAAAAAGATCAGTGGTTATCAGAAGTTAGCGGGATGGGAAAGATGAATAGGTGGAGGCTAGAGGATATTTAGGGCAGTGAAACTATTCCGTATGATACTATAATGATGGATACATGTCAGTATGCATTAGTGCAAAACCATTGAATGTGCAGCACCAAGAGTGCACCCTAATGTAACATACAGACTTTGCGTGATGATTCGTCATTGTAGGTTCATCAATTATAACAAATGCACCACTCTGGGGGTGGGAGTGGGATAGTGGTAGTACGGGAGGCTATGCAAGTGTGAGGGCAGGGGGTATATGGGAAAGCTCTGCACCTTCCTTGCAATTTTGCCGTGAACCTAAAATTACTCCAAAAAGGAGTCTTTAAAAAATAACTAAATTGCAAGCACTGTCCTTTTCATTGTTGTTGTTGTTGAGATGGCGTTTCGCTCCTGCAACCTCCACCTCCCAGGTTCAAGTGATTCTCCTGCCTCAGCCTCCCAAGTAGCTGGGATTACAGGCATGTGCCACCATGCCCAGCTAATTTTGTATTTTTAGTAGAGATGGGATTTCACCATGTTGGTCAGGCGGGTCTTGAACTCCTGACCTCAGGTGATCCACCCGCCTCAGCTTCCCAAAGTGCTGAGATTACAGGGGTGAGCCACCACACCTGGCCACAAGCACTGTTCTAAGTGTATCACATAAATAGTCAAATCTAATGCCAACAACAACCATAAAACATAGCTAATAATAATCACAAACATCCATGGGCCACCAATCTCTCAGTGACTTGGGACTTTACAGGCACTAGGTCATTTCCCTCTCATAACTGCAATCAAGTTCAGTCTGTTCTGCCATGATGCTTGTTTTGGAAATGAGAACCTGTTCCAACATGACTGGTATATCAGGGAACAATATAAGCATAATGTAGATCTTGCATTTGCTCTTGTGTGATTTTGTCAGTGGGAAACACTGTCAGGGGTTGATAAACTACAGCTCTCCGGCCAGTGGTCTGTTTTTGTAAATAAAGATTTATTGGAACACAGCAACACTCATTCACTGAACAACAGCAGCAGAGTTGAGTCATTGCAACAGATACCTCTGCAGAGTTGAAGGTATTTATTATCCGGATTTTTAAGGAAAAGTTTGTGAAGCCCTGTGTTATGGGAAGCCAGAAAATGCACCTAGCTGAACCACATATCACAGAAAAAACATGCGTGTACTTTAAAGAGTTAATGAGCTGTCTTTTCATTTCTTGATGTTATCATAAGCACACAATATTTTTTAACTTTAGCATTTAAAAACAGTTTTATTGAGGCATAATTCATGTACCATACATTTCATCCATTTTAAATGTGCAATGATTTTTAGTAAATGTACAGGGTTGTTCATCACCATAACAATCACCATAATCCAATTTTAGATAGAACACTTCCATCACCTCCCAATAACCCCTTGTGGCCATTTGCAGTCAATCCCTGTTACACTGCCAGTCCCCACCAACCACTGTAGATTTGTCGGTTTTGGACATGTTGTGTCAGTGAAATCACATAACATGTCATCTTTTGCATCTGGCTTCCTTCACTCAGCATAGTGTTTTTGAAGTTTGTTCACATGGAAATAACTATCAGTAGTTTGTTCCTTTTAAATTGCTGACTAGTATTCCATCGTTTATCCATTCACTATTTGACAGACATTTAGGTTATTTCGTGTTTGGGGTAATTATAAATAATGCTGTTATAATTTAATGTAGTTGTCTTGATTAGCTTGGGCTGCTATAACAAAACACCACAGACTGAGTGGCTTAAACAATAGACATTTATTTCTCACAGTTCTGGAGGCTGGGAAGTCCAAGATCAAGGTGCTAGAAATTTCAATTCCCGGTGAGGGCTCTTGTCCTGGCTTGCAGAAGGCTGCCTTCTTGCTGTGTCTTCAAATGTAGACCTCTGGTCTCTTTTCCAATTCTTATAAGGATACTAATCCCATCACATCCCCACCACCGTGACCTTATCTAAACCTAATACCTTCCAAAGGCCCTACCACCAAATACCATCATATTGGGAATTAGGGCTTTTACATATACATTTACAGTGAAGGACACAAACATTCACTCAATAACAGTAATTATTGATATTATTGGATTTATATCTATCATTTAGCTCTTTATTCTTTACATGTCTCATGTCTGTTTTGTTTCTATGTTGCTCCTTTATTGCTTTCTTTTATGTTAAACTTATATTCTTCTAGTAAACCATTTTAATTTTGTTGTTCATTTTTACCCTATAATTGTTGAGTTATTTTCTTACTGGCTACCCTAGGGATTACAATATATATCTTAATGTATCACAAGGTAGGAAGGTGAAATATTTGATTTGACAGCTTGTTGGCTTGAATTATTACTTTTTAATATTTAGGCATTTGGCATGTTGTCTCCATTTATACCCCACCCCAGGCCTTGCACACATTGGCGGAAGGCCTGCTTTTCACATATTTGTATGCATGTGTTTTTTCACATAATTATATTCATACTATGAATTATATATTCTGAATATTGCAGTTACATATTCTGCTTTTTAAAGTTAACATTTTGTCACAGGCATTTTTATTTGCCATACATTTTTATACACTTTTTAAAAGGCTATATTGTATTCCACTGAATGCATGGGGCAAACTTCAGTTAATCATTTCGCTACTTTAGAACATTTAGGTCATTTAAAATTTTTCCCTTTAAAAAAAATAAAATGCTGCAATGAAGTCTGGGCATGGTGGCTCATGCTTGTAATCCCAGCATTTTGGGAGGCCAAGGTGGGCAGATCTCTTGAGCTCAGGAGTTTGAGACCAGCCTGGCCAACATGGCAAAACCCCATCTCTACTAAAAATACAAAAAATTAAGCAGGCGTGGTGGCATGTGCCTGTAGTCCCAGCTACTTCGGAGGCAAGGGGGCTGAGGTGGGAGGATCGTTTGAACCTGGGAGACAGAGGTTGCAGTGAGCCGAGCTGGCGCCTCTGCACTCCAGCCTGGGTAACAGAGGGAGACCCCATCTCAAAAACAAAAAAAGACAAAAAAAACCCAAAAAGTCACTGCAGTGAGGATTTTTGTACACATAACTCTTTTCACATTGTTGAATTTTTGGCATAAATTCCCAGTTCTAAAATGACTGTTGAATATAAAAAAGACTTTCATAGTTCTTGATATCTTTCACCATATTATTTTCCTTGAGAATTGTAACAATTTTCTCAGGTCAGCAATGTATGGGGCTAGCTATTTTATCACATCTTCACGAGTTCTGGGTGTCAAGTTAAACTTTCCACTTAACTTTGCATTTCTTTGGTGATTAGGAAGGCTGCACATTTTTCTGTAAATCCATTTACTAGTTATAACTTGTTTTATGTAAATTGCTTCATTATGCTCCTTGCTTATTTGTATACATATAAGGCTTTTTGTTTGTAACTATCAGTTTGTATGGACTCTTTATGTAATATATCCTCCTCAAAACATTTTAGGAAAGAAATAGAATATCAATAAAAGCAGATAATTTTTAAATTTATCTACCTTAAATGCTGCAAATATTTTTCCCACTTGCCCCTTTTCAGTCTTTTTCTAATACAGAAAATTTACATTTCTCTGTAGTCAAACCTGCTAATTTTTCTTTGTGATTTCTTCAATCATTTCTAAGTTTAATAAAAGACATTCTCCCTCCAGAGATTTGGTAACTGTTCAAGTCTCTCTTTTAGTTTGCCTTGGTTTTTAAAAAGTATGTATTAATAACTTTGATCCATGTAAAATTTCTGGGTAAAAATTCCTTCTGGTTGAAGAAAGAAGAGGATCTCAAAGCAGAAGTTTCTCAAACTCAGTAGTTTCTCTTCTCTGGTTTCCTTGCCTGCATTGGACTGGGCCCTGAGCCTGAAATCCCAGAATTTTGAGAGGTTAAGGTGGGAGGGTCACTTGAGGGCAAGAGTTTGAGACCTGCTGTCCATCTGTCTACAAGGAGACAACACAGAATCAGAGCTTGCCTCAACTCTCCAGCGCTGGACCCACCTCCAAGGAGAATGGCCCAGAGTAGTGGAAAGAACATGACTTGGAAACCGAGTTTGGACCCTGGCTGTGTGTGAACACTCAGACTCCAGTTGTCCCTCTGAAGAATGGTGCAAAGGATGCCTGACTGACAGGACTGCTGTGAAGATAATACAAGACGATGTATGGAATGTTCTAGAAAAGTACCTGACCCATCATGGATCTCTCGGGGCCCTGCCTGTGCACTGACTTGGCTCCTGGGTCCCACCCCAAGATCAAAGGTGTTCCTGGGCCTCCTTGTCCTCTCCAAGGAGCATGGGCAGGCCTGCCAGAGCAGTCCAGAGTATCGGCAACTTTAGATGAGGAAACTGAGGCTGGGAAAGGCTAAGTGGTAGAGCAGCAGATGCTCTTACCTGCGCTGACATGCTGCCTCCTCCAGCATCGCTTTCCTCACGGCACCTCAGCCTCCTCATATGTCAAATTGAGCTAATGGCCCTTAGTGGTCTCTACTGCTGAGGGGTTACTTGAGCAAATGAAAGGTTCTGAAAAAGCCATGGAAAAATCGAGAGGCAAGGTAGAGTCCCTATGCGCTGCTCAGTGTACTCCTTCCGCAGCTCTGGACACAGACGAAGCCTCTGTGTTAGCTCTGACAGGCTTTTTGCCTCCCCACCCCCAGCTCCCCAGGACAGCCCTGCAGAGACTCTGTGAAGGCCCCTTGTGCCTGTGGCTCACCAGGCAGGAAGCCTGGGGCTTGGCTGAGGCCCCAGGAAGCAGAGTCTGGGAGGTGAACCATGCCTCAGGCCCAGCTGTGTTCAGCTTGGAGCAGTTTCTGAAGTCTCAGAGAGCAAGGGTGAGGAGGAACCTCAGAGGTCACTGGGCCACTCCATTTCACAGATGTGGAAGTTAAGGCACAGAGTGGAGAGCCCATGAGTGGCGGCGTCAGCACTTGGGCTGGGGATCCTGGCTCCCCGTCCTGCATACTTTCCACTTGGCCTCTGCTGCTGCAGTGGCCTCTTTAGAAGGCTCCCTCTGATCCTTCTAGAAAATTCTCTGCAACGTGATGACATTTGAGCAAAACTGCATGATGTTGGAGGATCAGGGCACTCCTGAGAAGCAGAATGAAGCATTAAGAACGAGGTGTTCCCACAGGAGACATGAGGGGATCAGGAAGGAATTTCCTGGGAACAGGACTTTTCAGAGAAGGGAAAAAAGTGTTTTGAGCAGGAGCTTGGCTTTTTTGGAGCAGCTGGGAAAATGTGGGGGCAGCGGCTAGAGGCAGGCAAAGGTGGCAGGGAAATCTGACATCACCAACCCACCCTGGCAATTTAACATTTAAAATTAAAGTTGCCTTCTCTCTTAGCACTGTTTTTTTTAAAAAACAGAAGCCATACTGCTGAGGTGTGAGGGGTAACAACGGTTCTCAACCCTGGCTGCACATTAGAATCCACTGGGGTGCTCTTCCAAACCCCTTGCCAATTACACGGGAGTCTATGGGGCAGGACCTGGGCATCAGTGGTTCTTAAAACTCCCCGGCTGATTCTAATGAGCAGCCAAGGCCAAGTGCTACCAGCCCCTGGATCATTTTGCCGGCTGACTTATGAACCTAAACTGGAGCAAATGCGTAATTCCATTCGCCACTCACACTTGTCCAGGCCTTCTTCACAGGGAGGCCACAGGGAGAGATGGTGCCCTTCTCTCTCCTCTGCCCGGCTTATCTTACTCTCCTCAGGGCCCTGCCTAAGGCCCACCTCCATTCCAAACCAGGATTATTCCCGTCCTCCAAATCCCTACAGAGGTCAGATTGGGCCACCAATGTACCTAGGGCTCCGTGGCCAGCCTGTGAATCTCCCCGGTGGCTGTTACACAATGTTGGTTGTTATTTTTGTTTTCAGTCTTGCGCATGTCATCCACCCAACTCAATGTGAGCTCTCTAAGGACTAGACCCCCATACCTTCCCCCACCCTGGGCTGGCCAGAAGGCTTCAACTAAGACTTGTTATCGGGGAGCTGAATATATTCGCTGCATCCACTTGAGTCACAAGTACACATTTAATGCTGAAAATGGCTCTGGGAGATTGGGACTGTATTTTTTTTTAATGTCCATTTTATGCTGAGGAAAACAAAGCTCAACCAAATAAGTGGTTTGTGTAAGGTCACAAAATGAGGAAGTAGCAATCCACTGGGTCCACTGAGGTTCCTTCCCCACCACACAGCATTCTACTGCTATAGGGGAGTCCGCAGAGCAGGCAGAGCTGGGCTTAGGGCGAGCTCCGGAGGCCTTTCTCTCCCGGGGAAGGTCTGGTCTGACCAGCTGGGGAGGCCATCTGTGAAGGCTGCTTGGTCTCCAGTTCCTCAGGCCTTATGAGAGGGTGTAATATCACGTTAAAACGGAAGTTTCCACGGAGATGTTAAGATGCTGGGTATCAGCTCCCAGAGCCATTGGAGCAAAATGCAAATTTTATAAGGAAATATTTAAAACCTAGGTTTTTACAACTCTTGCAGCCCTACTTATGGCTGAGGGTCAGGTTGTTGGAGATTAAGGGAGAAAGGAATTGCCTACTGAATGCCATGTTCCTCTTCTTGCAGGAAAGACAGTGGAAAGCACCTGCCTCTCACAGTAAGTCTATGAGGGTGGCTTCATCAGAATGTCTCTGAAAGAGGAACCAGGATGCCTGTACTCTGGGGCCCCAGTGGACTGGCCTCCACCTGAGAAATTTTTTTTTTTTTTTTTTTGAAACGGAGTCTCACTCTGTCGCCCAAACTGGAGTGCAGTGGCGTGATCTCGACTCACTGCAACCTCTGCCTCCCAGGTTCAAGCAATTCTCCTGTCTTAGCCTCCTGAGTAGCTGGGACTACAGGTGTGCGCCACCACGGCCTGGCTAATTTTTGTATTTTTAGTGGAGACGGGGTTTCACTATATTGGTCAGGCTGGTCTCGAACTCCTGACCTCAAGTGATCCACCCGCTTTAGCCTCCCAAGGTGCTGGGATTACAGGTGTGAACCACTGCACCTGGCCTCCACCTGAGAAATATGAAGGGCTGGGGATGGCATGGCTGACCAGCTGCTCAGGGATGAGCTGAAGGGGAGGTGGCTGTGCTGAGCTTAGCCGAAAGTTGAGTCTTCTGAGAGAGAGGAGGCCTGGAGGTGTCCCATGGGACCGATGAGAGCCCCAGGGTAGACAGGGTCTGTTGTGGGTTGAATTGTCTTTCCGAAAAGGAGATGTTCAAGTCCTAATTCCCAGTACCTGTGAATGGGACCTTATTTGGAAACAGAGTCTTTACAGAGATGAAATCAAGTTCAGATGAAGTCATATTGGATTAGGGTGGCCCAGTATCCAATGACTAGTGTCCTTATATGGAGAGGGAGACTTGAAGACATAGAGACAAAGGGACACAAAGAGATAGGAGAGAAGGCCATGTGATGACAGAGGCAGAGACCCGAGTGATGTGGGGACAGGCCAGGGAAGGCCAAGGATTGCCAGCAGCCAACAGAAGCTAGGAAGAGGAAGGAAGGATCCCTGCCTAGCACAGCCCCGCTGACAGCCTCCGTCTGCCCTTTTCCTCCAAAGTCCTGCCGGGGCTCACCTTGGATTGAAGAGTCCTGAGCCCAGCCTTGAACTGCTCACTGCAGCCAGGGAGTGAAATGTGCTGATTTGCTGCGCCGGAAGCCGGTGGGGTCAGCCCTGTCTAAAGTACAGGAGCTCAGCACAGGAGAAAGGGTAACTCCCCAAAGGAAAACTGAGGTGCTATTACCAGAAGCAGAAGAGCTGCCACTTAAACAAGCAAAATAACCCATGTCCCCAGTACCAAGCCCATCAATCACCATCTAAGCTTACATATATAATGCAGATAGGACATGAGAGAGATGGCAAAGGTTTAGATAAAATACTGTGATAATTTAAAATACATGGGTTTTTCCCATATAAAGAGTCAGGGACTGCCTCATGGAGGAAGTAGCTTATGAACTGGACTTTCAAGGAAGAATGGAATTTTGTGTGTGCATCCGTGAGAGGAGGGCACTCCAAGATGGGAAAACTATATGACCAAAGGTGTGGAGGAGTGAACTATAAACGGGGAAAAGTCAGTGGTTCCATGCAGCCAGAACACAGGCCTGGCAAGAGAAGCAGTAGTCTATGTGGTAGAAGAAGGAGGTGGGGATCAGATCTTAGAGCAGGTGCCAGGATAAAGATCTTAGATGGCAGTGTATAGAAAGTACAAAACCACTGAAGGTCAGATTAATTTAACTTAAAAAGAAAAAAATAAATGAAGCACAACCAGGCAAGAGGCTCCTGGAATGGTGTATGCAAAAAACAAAGATAATCTGAACGTTCCATTGGCACCTCCAACCCAGCTTGTCCACGATGGAAGCCGGCCTCATTTTTCCCCATCCGTACCTGTCTGCCTGTTTCCCCTCTCCTTGTGAGCGACATGGGTGTCCCCAAGAGTCACTCAGGACTCTTCCCTCTCCCATATCCCCCACTGCAAGCTCATCTCCAAATCCTGCCGATTATTCCTTCCAGATGTTTCTTGAATGCACTTGTCTTGTTCCTCCACATCACTTACGCTTCAGCCACCATCATCTGTCACTTGGATGACTCCAACAGCCTCCTAACTGGTCTCTCGCTTCCAGCCTGGCCCCCCATCAGTCCTCTACATAGCAGGCAGGGTCCTCTGTTTAAGTTATAGCCAGTTGGGGACTCCCTGCCACCCCCCTTCAGAATTGGTCTTTAGCCCCACATCTTCCTGCTCCCGGATTTGGAACACACCAGCCATCCTGAGCTGCTTTCCATTCACAAAAGTAGTGTGACCCGTCTCCCCTCTGGCCCTTTGCATGTGCTGTTGCCTCTGCTGCCCTCTCTTTTCCCCATCCCCTGGTTTAGGTGCTGGAAGGCTGTTCCTGGTGGAAAGGTTTTTTAGGAGGCTGGGGAACAAGATAAAGAAGTTGGGAGAAAGCAGGGAACTCCCTGTGGTGGACACTTATCTCTCATCTGCCCTGCACTTTCCTTCTCCTGGGAGCAGTCACCACCCCCTTGTGGAGCTGCTCCTACCCTCAGCTGTGTGGTCCAATGGGAGCCTCCATCTTTTTTTTTTTTTTTTTTTAATGGAGACAGGTGCTCACCATGTTGCCCAGGCTGGTCTTGAACTCCTGGGGAGACCTGATCTTTCATGATCCTTCCTTCCTGTCCCAGTGATGGGTTGTGAGGTTGGCAATCTGACCTGAGCCAGACTAGCCACAGACTTCCCAGAAATTGTTCTAAATAGAGCTAAGGAGAGAAGGCCGCTTTCCTTTTCGGGTGTAAGGCTGAAAGGACAGACTGTAGACCTTCATGCTGCTAGACGTCCTGCCTTGTGGAAAAAGGTGGTATACAGAAAGGTGGTGTACTGAAAATGACAGACCAAAAGACGGTATCCTGACGAGGCTCAAGTCACTTCTAAGTTCCAGGGTGACTTGTTACTTCACCGTCCCCTAGAGCAGTGCTTTTCAGTGTATCTAGAGGAAAAGTCAGATTTTTTTTTGCCCAATTTGCTATAAAGTAATAGTACTTCTGTGGAATACACTTAAAACTTAAAAAAAAAAACCCAACACAGTTTATTTATTTACTTATTTGTTTATTTTTTGAGATGGGGCCTCACTCTGTCACCCAGGGAGTGTAGTGGCACCATCACAGCTCATTGCAGCCTCAACTTCCTGGGCTCAAGTGATCCTCCCACCTCAGCTTCTCGAGTAGCTGGGACTACAGGCATACACCACCATGCCCGGTTAATGTTTTCGTTTTTTTTTTTTTTTTTTTTTTTTAGAAACGGGGTTTCAGCATGTTGCCCAGGTTAGTCTCAAACTCCCGAGCTCAAGCAACCCACCTGCCTTGGCCTCCTAAAGTGCTGGGATTACAGGTGTGAGCCACCACGCCCAGCCCAAACACGGTTTTAAAATCCCATTTTTTTTTCTACTGTTATAGTCAATAGGCCTAATATTAGTTTGTCAATTTGTTATGAAAGTTTGTAAACACTTCATCTTGATTTCTGTACTCACCTTCTCATTGACTGTATCAAGTCGCCAGTTCCGTGAACCAGACTTTGAGTAGCCCTATCATAGAGGTTGTCACAGAGCTCCACCCTTGCTGGCACCAGCTCTGCATTCCGGCCTGCAGGAAGAGGAAGTCTAGGGCAAGCAAGTTCCTTTTAAAGAAGCAACACAGGCCAGAGCGAGACTCTGTCTAAATAAATAAATAAATAAATAAATAAATAAATAAATAAGCAGCACAGAAGTTGCATATATCACTTTCATTCTATTCCATTGGTAAAAATGTGGTCACACTTAGCTGAAGGAAGTCTAGAAAATATAGTCTCTAGCTGGGTGGACTTGTGCTATTACTAAAAAGACAAACGAGAGACGACTCACGGCAGACTATAGCTTCTGCCACACACCCCTGCTAGCTGCCTCTACAGCCTGGCTTTGCACTTAGGGGTGCTGGGGGCTTGGCTAGGTGAGAACTATAGAACACATCTACCAGTCTACCACCCTACAGCAAACCATCCCAAAATGTAGTGGATTGAAGCAACAATTTTACTGGCTTGCAGTTTTGTAGGTCGGCAATTTGGCTGGGCTCAGCTGGTGGGTCTCCTGCTGGTCTTGCCTGGGGTCATTCATGCAGCTGTAGTTATCTGGTGGTTTGACTAGGGCTGCCTGGTCAAAGATGTCTTCACATTTCTGGCAGTTGACCAGCTTAAGGCCTCAGTTCTCCATGTGGTCTCTCCAACAGGCTAGCTCAGGCTCATTCACATCATGGTCTCTACATTCTAACCACAGCCAAGGAGAGGACAAACCCCATGAATAAGTACTTTCAAACCTCTATTTGCATCACATTTGCTAATATTCCCTCGGCCAAAATAAGTCGCCTTGCCAAGTTCGTATTCAAGGGCAGGACAAATAACTTCACTGCTAGATGGGAAGAGCAGCAAAGTCACATTGAAAGGGGCACATTATACAGGAGGAATTATTGAGGCCACCTTCATAAAAGGTCTTCCACGGTAACCTCAGGCTGAGGCACCTTTATATAGAACAAGGCATGTCTGTCTGCCCTTGTTCTGATCAGGATCTAGTGGCCCCAACGAAAAGACTTTGCGAGTGTCTCAAAAGTCAATCACTCAAAAGTGGAATCAAAAGTCTCAGGGAACTTTTGAAGGTACACGTGGCCCTCCCATGTACCTGAAGGGCTGCCAGCAACCACAGCCATCCCTGGGAGCAGCCTGTCTCTCCGGTGGGCTTCAAGATCTCCCTTGTGGCATCTCTTTCCTCACTGTGTGTCTCCTCACTCTCCTCTCTGCTCATTGGTTTCCTCTATTTACGTCCAGCACCGGCTCCCTCGCAATTTCTGCTTGCACTGGACACACATGGAAAGCACATTTCACCTTCTGGCCCTGCTGCAAACTGGCTCAGGCTCTCCATGTTTCCCACCTCCCGTTTCAGAAAGAATGAGCTTGATCAACCCAGCTCCTGCACTCAGTCTACACCACATCACAGGAGGCTGGCCATGCTATGGATGAGCTGCCCTGAGCTTAGAGGCTCACATCCCATCCAGTCACCCGGAGAGGTGTGTGTGTGGAGGGGGAACTGCAGTAGGTTGAATAATGATCCTCCCAAAAGATATGTCCACATACTAATCCTCAAAACCTGTGAATGTGGCCTTTTTGGGGGAAAAGGTCTTTGCAGATATAATTAAGAATCTTGAAATGGCATCATCCTGGATTATTAGGGTGGACCCTAATTCTAATAGCAAGTGTCCTTATGAGAGACACACAGAGAAGACAGACACAGAAGAAGGCCATGTCATCGGAGGCAGAGTTTGGAATGATGCAGCCGCAAGCTGAAGAATGCCTGGAACCACGGGAGACCGGAAGAGGCGAGGAAGCCTTCAGAGGAGCACTGCCTGGCCAATCCTGCCATTTCAGACTTCTGGCTTCCAGAACTGTGACAGGATACATTTATGTTTGTTTTGTTTTGCTTTAACATTTTTTGTAGTGAAAAATACACAACATTATATCATATTTACCATTTGTAAGTGCAAAATTCGGTAACATTAATTACATGAACAAGGCTACGTTATCAACATTATCTTTTTCTTTATTCTTTTTATTTTTATTACATTATTATTATTATTTTGAGACAGAGTCTTGCTCTGTCGCTCAGGCTGGAGCGCAGTGGCACCATCTCGGCTCACTGCAACCTCTACCTCCCGGGTTCAAGATTGTCATGTCTCAGCTTCCTGAGTAGCTGGGATTACAGGCATGTGCCGCCATGCCAGGCTAATTTTTGTATTTTTAGTAGAGACAGGATTTTGCTCTGTTGGCCAAGATGGTCTCGAACTCCTGGCCTCAAGTGATTTACCTGCCTCAGCCTCCCAAATTGCTGGGATTACAGATGTGAGCCACTGCTCCCGGCCACCATTATTTTTTTTTTTATCATGACCAACATAAATTTTAGCCATTAAACAACACTCTCCCTTCTGTCTTCTCCCTGTCTCCTGGCAAACTTTATTCTGTTCTGTGTCTCTATGAATTTGACTACTCTAGCTACCTCATGTAAGTGGAATCATACAATACTTGTTCTTCTGTGTCTGGTTCATTTCACTAAGCATAATGTTTTCGAGATCCATCCATGTCATGGCATATATCAAAATTCCATCCCTTTAAATTGGTCAATAGTATTCCACTGTATATATATACCACATTTGGGTTATCCATTCATCTGGTGATGAGCACTTGGATTGTTTCTACCTTTTGGCTGCTGTGAATAATGCTGCTATAAACATTGGTTTACAGATACCTGTTTGAGTCCCAACTCTCAGTTCTTTTGCTTATATACCTAGGAATGGAATTGCCGGATCTTATGGTAATTGTATGTTTAACATTTTGAAGAACCGCCCAACCGTTTTCCAAGCAGCAGCACCATTTTACATTCCCACCAGCAATGTGCAAGGGATCCAGTTTCTGCACATTCTTGCCGACACCTGTTATTTCTCAATTTTTTGTTTTGCATTGTTTTTGTTTTTATGGCCATCTTAGGAGGTGGAAGGTGGTATCTCATTGTGCTTCTGATTTTCATTTCTCTGATGACTGATGATACTGAGCCTATTTTCATGCGCTTATTGGCCATTTGTGTATCTTCCTTGAAGAAATGTCTATTCAAGTTCCTTTGTCCATTTTTGAATTAGGTTGTTTGTTTTCTTTGTTGTTAACTTTTGTTGCTTGAAGCCAACAAGTTTGTGGTAATTTGTGACACGAGCCCTAGAAAACGAATACGTTGCTCAAAATCCAGCCTCTTGGGCCGCAGGACCCCACGGTCAGGCAATTTCTTCCAGGAGGCTGAGTAGCCATACAGGTGACATCAGCACTGACTTTATTCACCTGCCAGTGGACGAATTCTTCAGCTCTTCCCTTCCAAGGCCTGAGACCTGCAAGCCAGGAGGGCTCGAACACCAGTCTCCTCTTGAATGTGCGCATGCACAACTCTTTCAAGAGGTTTGGAAGTAAAAAGAAGGAGCAGGATGGAGCAGCAGTTGAGGAGAGGATTATAAGATCCCCTCTCTCATCAGGAGGCGTTGCTGTGTTTGGTTGTTTGTCTTGAAAGGATACGAAAACCTGAGTATTTGTATAGGCTGAGAGAAGAACCCAGGGGAGAGGGAGAGGGGACCTGAAACATCACATCTGGATGCCAAGCACATCATCTTTCTGTCTCACTGGTCAGAGTCACGGGAGCTTAGCCACGAAAGGGACCTTAGAGTTTAGCTCCTTCATTTTGCAGATATAGAGAGAGCGGGCACAGAAGAGGACCTGCCCGGGGTACTCCTGCAGCCAGCTGCTTGCTCCTGACATCCCATATGTCTAGGACTTCATGGTGTGCCCTCTGGAAAGACAACTATTTTTAACTGCCTTTTTTCACGTCTCCACAAGTTGTAAAATAACTCTTCTATTTCTTCTCTGTTCCTATGCCCTTACCCGTCTTCCCAGAACACAATGGCATATGAACCCTTTGTTCCTGCCAAATGCAGCCGAGGAAGTGGGAAGGGCCATTGGGTTGAGTGGACCAGGAGACTATGCCCTGATGACGGGGGATGCTGCCAGGCTCGGCAGGCCTCTACTTCCCCTCTGCCTGTCCTCTGTCTCCCGGGGTAGGGAAATCCAGGGATCTCTATTCCCCAGCATTCCTTTCCAGCATGGTTCTAAGTTAGATTCTGGCAGTAAGATGCACTTGCACAAGCGTCAGAAGCTGAAGGCGAGAGAAAGTCCTTCTCTGAATTGGCCTGGGCAGATGCGTGGTAGACGGCAGCTTTCAGACAAGCTCCTGCACGCTGTCTGCTTTCTGCTTTGGTGCTACAGGCAATTGAGATGATCTCCATGCCTTCTCTGCAATCTGGCACTTCCTGATTCTGTGAGGTCTGACAGTGGCTTCCCTGATCTTCCCTAATTCAGCCCTTCCGTCCATTATGAATGCCTCTAAATCCCTTGTATGAAAACCCTGTGTATTTGGAATATCTAGAGCAGCTTCCAGTATTATAACCAAACTCTGACTGACACACTGGCACAGATAAAGAAGCTACGTAAAATGATGTGGGGGAAACATCCTGTTCAATCTTCTCGGCAGTGCTGATGTTAGACTGTCATTTTCCCAGTTTCATAGATTAGAAGCCTGAGGCTAAAGAGGTCAAGGTTGCCTGACTCCCAAGCCATTCTCTTTCTGCTAGATCATTCTACTCTGCTTCTCTTAATAGATAGGGAGAAGCAGGCATAAGAGGAAAGAGAAAAGCAGCAGGGGAGGACATGACGGAGATGGACAAAGGAAGAGGCGAGCAGACTTATTTGAAGTAGAAAGGGAGAGAGGAGAGAGAAACTCCAAGGGTTCTGGAAAGTTGGAGAAACTTCTCATAACCTCTCCTCAGACGGTGCTTTACAAGGTTACCCTTGCTCTTGGGCAACAGTAATTAGCCAGGTAACAACCGTTCACAGCCCTTTGCCTGTTCTTTATTCTCAGGCTTTTGAGATTGCAGTGTGAACAGAAGACATAGAAACCCACGGAGTGAAGAATTCTTTGGGCTGCCCCAGCAATGCAGAGCAGTGGTCCCCTGGAGAGTGGGTGGACTCAAGCAGAAGGGCAGCCCCAGCCCTGGGCTCATGGGGAATGGGAATTAGGTTTGCCCTTGAACCCCAGGGTAGCTGGTGAAGGCTGTCTTGGATAATCTTTGGCCTCTCCCTTCCAGACTCTTCTCAAAGCATCCCCATCTCACCTTGGTATCCTAGTCCTTCTGCTACTCCCGTGCTTGCCTTCCTGGGACAGTGACACTTGCAGTTCCTGCTGACTCGGAGTGCCCCTCCTTGCTCTGTGTCCTGTGAGAAAGCAGGTAGGTTGATGAGGGAGGGCAGGGGTGGGAACCTGGAACCCTCCTACGTGACACTCTGGTCACAGTCCCTCTATGTGGATAGGAAAGGCCAGGCCGGAGTTGTAGGGATTAAAGGCAGTACATGAGATCTGGTCCAAATCCCACAATATCCTGAATTCCCACAGCATGGACAGGGGCCTTAGAGTTCCTATAAGCCAATCCCTTTATTTTATTAACAAGGAAATCAAGGCTCACAGAGGTGAGGGCAGGAGTCCAAGGCCATACCGTCTGCACACTGGCTCAGGGCCTGGCGCCCAGCCCAGCGCCCTTCCCTCACCTTCTCACTGCCTGGCAACCCTGTGCCTCCCCCAGCCCTGGCGCCCAGTGAGCTGGCACCTCGCATATGATTACAATTACTGTGAGTTTGGCTTGAGCCCAGCCGTACTGCGAGCACAACCAGGCCTGGTCACTGGCCAAGTTTCCATCTCAGTAGAAAAATGAAAAAGTTCAAGGGATGAATGTTAATCCCAAACACACGAGCAGGAAGGAGTGGGGTGAGGGGGAGAGGCCCAGCCAGGATCTCTTAGGGCAACATCAGTACAGCAAGAGCTCCTGAGACCCACCCCAGGGGCAGAAGGCCTCTGGCTGGCCACATTTATGCTGCTTTGTGGTTGTAAATGCTGCTGCCTCCAGGGCCCGAGATGGAACTCAGCTGGTGAGACTTGGCTGGTGGTCCCGGCCCTTCTCGGTTGGCTCCTGCCTTGTGTATTGTTCATGACCTTCATGTTTCTGTCATTTACTTGAGCATCTCCATCTCCTGCCACAGGTAAGGAAGTAAGCACAGAGACCAAGGGACTCGCCTGAGGTCAGATAGCCACTGAGGAGTGGGACTAGGCTGAAACATAGGCATCTGGGCAGCCAGGCTGTCGGACAGCCCCTCTCTGTCAGAGCTCCCCAGAGCAGCCTGGGCCTTCCTAGGATGTTCCTGCTCCCTTCTGCCTGCCACTCTGCTCAGCGTCCGAGGAGCTACCTAGCTCTGTCTGCCCCACATCTTGCTGCATGATGGCCTTGGTGAGGCTCTGAATTCCACCCCGACTGCTGACTTCTGTCCTTCTAATGCTGATGTCTCACATCTTTGAGGCTTCCAGGCTGATGTTTTTCCAGATCTTTCTCTCTAAGACTAAGATTCCTGTTTTTTTCTCCCAGACTTGAAACATTTCTGAGTAATACAACTCTCCCAGATTGCTCAACTCCCAGGAACTCCTGTCTGCAAACTGTGCTTGGTTCTAGTTTCAAGAAGGGCAGCAGCATGTTGGAATTTTTGATCAATGATACATAGGCAGTTACCCTAATATATATTTACCCCAGGTTAGATAGATATGAGGAGAGCCACTGCTCCCCTGCCTTGGGGACAAAGGAGTTATCATTTTGCTGGAACTCTAAGAACAGCATGTGATATTCTTATGGAGGACAGCAGCCATCAATTAAATATCAGCTGTCAAGTGGGGAAGAGCTGTGGTCCCATAGGGAACAACTGACTTTTTGATTGCTAGTGTCCCCGAGGGGATCCACTTCGTCAGAAAATGAGGTCTGTCTGAGATAAATGTGCTTATTTACACCAGCTTCTAGACTGGTTGAAGTCGGCCCAGGGCCTGCAGCCAGGTATCTGAGCAATGGCAATGGGGAGAGCTCCAGAGTGCAGCTTCCTGCGGACTTGGGGATTTATAGGCTTCCTGACAGGCAGAGCAGCCTCAGTTTCGAGGCTAGCAGCAGGGAGCCAGGAGATTGGCCAAGGTTTTCTCAGAGGCTTTGCAAGAAACTGAGCCCTTGTTGGAAACGCCTTTGAAACCCAGGGGTGTCATCTTCCATCTCCTCTTGAGTCAGAGCCACAGCAGCAGGGCATTTTCGGGGGCCGTGGGGGAGAGGGGGAGAAGGGCATGAAGGCAGCGGGTAGGGGAGCAGAATGTGGAAATAAAGCATTGTTTCCAAAAGGTCATCTCTCTCTTTCTTTTGCTTTTCAAAGGCCCAAATGATCACTTTGTGTTTGAGACAATCTGGTCTTAAAAAAAAAAAAAAATGAAGAAAGGAAAAGATGTTTTTCCAGGTCTAATTATAAGAGTCATAAGGCTGGAAAGATTTGGAGAAAACATCTATCTCTCGGCTCTGCCCCCACTAGGTACACACCTAAGTCAAGGGGGAGGTGTTTGTCTATGACTAACCGGCTGGCGGACTCCATGGGTCTCAGGGCACTCCCACCCTCAGTCTATCCACAGTCCCATCGCTGGAGTTAAAGTCCACTTCTTCCTTTTAATCCTCATGGAACTGGAAAGTGGCCAAGAGACTGGAAGAGCCAGTGATTTGGGTTCTCCTGGAATGTTAGGGAAAGCAGGTTGGGGGTGTCTGTCCCTCACCCCAGGGCACCCCGTCTTTGAAACCTGTGCTGCCCCGAGAAAGGGCAAGTCTCAGAGCCAGGGCTGCCCGCAGATCTTCTGTCCCCAGCAGGAGTGGACTGGACAGCGTGGGAGGTTTGTCTTCCTAAGCAGATCCAATCGGTCTTCTTGTTCTGATCAAGTAAAACAGAGTGGATATCCCTTGAGTTAGTGCTGGTGGGAGGAAGTTTGGGGATGGAGAAAAAGTTTCATTCTCTCCCCCACCTTTCAAAACTGCAAATCTCCAATTCCCCAAGGTGAGGTGGGGGTCGGGGAGGGAACAGGCAGGTGTCTGGCAGGAGAGGCTGGCCTCCAAGGGCCCCTCCAGCTCTGACCAGCTTTGTGCTCTAAGCCAGGCCCTGGTAGGACCCCTGTTCCCTTGCTGCAAGCCTCTCCTTGTTTCCACGGCTGTTCACAGCCCTGACTGCTCAAGATGACATTTTCTAAACACTGGAGACAGAGATAAGAAGCAGACGGAGAAAGTCTGAGAACTGGAGCTGGGCCCAGGGAGGGAAGCGGGCTCCTTGCTGAGAGCAGGCTGAGGCATCCAGACCCTGCCGCCGATGAACACGCAGGCAGGGACCTCTCGCCGTTGCTTTGACACAGTGCTGAGTCAGGGTCCAACGCCACCACCAGAGCCTGACCCCTTGGTCCAGCCAGTTGTTCACTGGTCAGAACACGTGCTCCCTGAGCAGCCTCCTTGCAGGTACCACCCCACCCCCTGAGGACTCCTTTATTTATACCCAGAAAGGGAGAATGGGATGGAGTTTCATGAAGCGCTGTTCACTGCTACGCCCTGGTCCCTAGATGAGGTCTGGCACGTGGCTTTGCGGCACTCAGTAAATATCTATAGAAAAAAATAACTTGCTGTATTAGTCTTCCTGGAACGAGCTGGCATTTGAGCTGGGACCAGTTTCCTGGAGAAGGGATTTCAGAAAAAGCAACCAGGTATCCCTCAAAGCAAACACAGAGTGGCTCGGTTAGGTACAGATGACTTGCATGGGGGAATTGGGGTGAGCTGTGCTCTTAAACCTGTCTGGGTGTTTTCAGGGAAGCCATATAACAGTAACCACAACAGTAAAACCAGTGCTACCTCTATGCAGAGAGGGAGGGGCTCTTCTGACAGGGCCTCCTGAGAGTGGTCTCAAGGTCACTTCCGGGCTTCCTCTGATCCCTGAAAAAGAACCAGACTGGCCTGCTTCTCTGCATCCCAGGGCCCTCATAAAAGTGAGGGCTGTTTGGGGGTCCTGGGTCAGATCCCCATCCAACTCCTATCCCATTGAACTCCCACCTCCAAAGGCAATCTAATAGCTCCTGCCGGGATCTCGAGCGCCAAGGGAGACCTTCATGCCACGCACATTCTGGGACCATCTTTGGTTCCCCTCTCAGCCTGGACAAGCAGTGAAATACAGCATCCAGCCGCTGCCCAGCTCAGTCATGCTATCTTGGGACAGAAACCTTGAAAGGCATCCCAGCTCTAGCCAAGGAAAACATGAGTCAGGTCTGGCTAAGCCAGGTGGCTTCCCTCTCTCCACCTTCCATCCCCACACCCCCAACTCCACAGCCAATGAGTTCTTTGGGTAACCCCAAGACCCCACTCCCACACAGCCTACGGCCAGCAAAGGCATGCCGGCAGGATTCTAGAACCTTGGCCTGGCTGTGGGTTGCTGACTTTGAAAGTGTAGCAGGTGTGGGGCTCTAGCTCCAGCCCTCCTCAAAGGAGACAGGACCATTCCCTGTGGCCGTCTGGCCTTCCACCTACCCTAGCCTTCTCTGCACAGGGTTCCCTTTTGGGGCACTGTGATTGTCCTCAAAGGCAGAGCCCACCCTGGCCAGGAGCTGCACATAATGCGGCTCATAATGGCTTATCCCACTCATAATGGAAGACTTTTCCTGACTCCTCGTCCCAGCCTATCCAGGGACTTCCATTCTCCTGCAGGTCTCACCTCAGGCTGAAATGTTGATATTTCCTCGTGTTTGGGGACACTGCTGCTGGACTTTGTGGAGAAACCTTTCCTGCCTTTGTGTGGCTTCTGTTTTGTTTGTTTGTTTATGTTTTTATGTATTTATTTATTTATTTTGAAACAGAGTCTCACTCTGTCACCCAAGCTGGAGTGCAGTGGCGTGATCTCAGCTCACTGCAGCCTCTGCCTTTGGGTTCAAGCGATTCTCCTGCCTCAGCCTCCCGAGTAGCTTGGATTACAGGCGCCTGCCACCATGCCCAGCTAATTTTTGTATTTATAGTAGAGATTAGGTTTCACCATGTTGGCCAGGCTGGTCTTGAACTCCTGACTTCAAGTGATCCACCCACCTTGGCCTGGGTACTAGGATTACAGGTGTGAGCCACTGTGCCTTGCCGGGGCTTCTGTTTTAAAAGCTTCTCCACTATCTCTTCTCCAGAGGAAGAGGCACAGGGTCTCACACACAGGGACCTCAGAGTCCCTTGTTTGGTACACTCTAGAACAGCGATGTCTAATAGAAATATACGGCAAGCCATAAATGAGTCACCCATGCAACCTAGTGTTTTTTAATCACCATAATTTCGTAAGAAGTAAAAAAAAAGTGAGATTCGTTTTAATACTATATTTTATTTAACCCAATATATTTATATTAACCCAAATGAATATTATCAAATCAATCATTTAATTCATATAAAAAGTTACTAATGAGAAATTTCACATTGCTTTTCCATACTAAATGTATTGCTTCCTAGGGCTGCTGTAATTATCACAAACTGGGTGGCTTTAAACAACAGATATGTATTGTCCCACAGTTCTGGAGGCCAAAAGTCAGAAATCATGGTGTCAACAGAGCCATGCTCCCTCTGAAGACTCCAGGGAATGTGAAAGCAAAGTAAAAACTTGGGAGCCCAGGCCGGGCATGGTGGCTCATGCATGTAATCCCAACACTCTGGGAGGCCGAGGCAGGGGGATCGCTTGAGCTCAAGAGTTCAAGACCAGCCTGGGGAACATAGCAAAACCTTGTCTCTATGAAAAATACAAAAATTAGCTGGGTGTGGTGGTATGCACCTGTGATCCCGATTACTTAGGAGTCTGAGGTGGGAGGATCACTTGAGCCCAGAAGGTTGAGACTGCAGTGAGCTGAGATTGCACCACTGCACTCTAGCCTGGGTGACAGAGTGAGACCCTGAAAAAGAAAAAAAAAAAAAAGGAAGCAAGCAAGCAAGCAAGCAAGCAAGCAAGAAAGAAAGAAAGAAAGAAAGAAAAAGAAAGAAAGAAAGAGAAAGAAAGAAAGAGAAAGAAAGAAAGAAGGAAGAAGGAAGGAAGGAAGGAAGGAAGGAAGGAAGGAAGGAAGGAAGGAAGGAAGGAAGGAAGGAAGGAACTTGGGACTCTAATTCACCCTGCCAAAAGAAAAACATATTAAGCTGAAAGCTGAGTCATAGAAGAGGCTGCCTTCTTTTTTTTTTTTTTTTTTTTTTTCCCTGAGCAGATAGCGACAGATAAAAAGTAAAATACCTCCACAGTAGCTACTGAATGTTCACCTTATCTTACAGTGAACTCGAAAGGAATACATAATTGGCCATTCCCCTACCTACTTTTCTCTTGCAACATATGGATTCAGTTATGTGACCTCTTTCCCCTCGAGCCTGCTTTTCTCTGAGGACCTCCTTTTCTGAGGTCCTCAGAATCATCCTTGGAGAAAGGCACAGACCTGTCTCCTGGGCGTGTGCCCTTAACCTTGGCAAAATAAACCTCTACATTGATTGATTGATATCTGACTCAGATACTTTTTTGTTTACAGGAAGCACCCCTCCATGCCTCCTCCCAGCTTGGGTTGGTGCTGGCAATCCCTGGCTTTCCCTGGCTTGTAGCTGCATCATTCCCACCTCTGCCTTCATTACCACATGGCCTTCTTCCTCCCGCGTGTGTCTCTGTGTCTTTATGTGGCCTTGGAGAACAGATATTGGATTTATAATCAGCCAAACCCAGTAAAATCTTACCTAATTACGTCTGCAAAGACCCTATTTCCAAATAAAGTTGCATGCTGAGGTTCCAGGTGGACATGAGTTTTAGAGGGACACTATTCGCCCAGTACAATGTTGAGTGCAGTGACCACTCACCCACCTGATCAGGCTCACAAGATCCTGTCACTGTCGGCTGTTTTTTTGTTGTCTTTGTTCTTTATTTTCATTCTGGCAGGCCTTTGGGTAGGATCAAAGGTAAAAAGAAACAGGTGAGATTAATTTTAATAATATTGTTTATTTGACCCAGTATATTCACAATATTATTTCAATGTACAATCAGTATAGATAATTATTAATGAGATATTCTTCATTTTTTTTTCACACCAAGTCTTCAGAATTCTATATGTATTTGACCTGTGTACCACATGCCAATTTAGACTGACCACATTTCAAGTGCTTGACAACCACATGGGGCCAGTGGCCACCCCCATATTGGACAGCACAGCTCAGGAAGTTAGAAGAAAGGGTTGAGGCCTCTGGCGAAGCCAAGGACACCTCTGGGGAGGCCAGTGGATCCCATGGAATGGTATTCACCTGATGGCCTCACCCCCTCCAGGTTCTCTCCTGATTATGTTTCATCCATGAGAGGTGATCTCATGGTGACGAAGGGAGAAATTCATGCAACATCAGCTCACACGGTATCAAACCAGAAGGATGATACGGTTTGGCTGTGTCCTTACCCAAATCTCATCTTTAATTGTAACTTCCACAATTCCCATGTGTCGTGGGAGGAACCCGGTGGGAGGTGATTGAATTATGGGGGCAGTTATTTCCTGCACTCTTCTCATGATAGTGAATGAATCTCACGAGATCTGGTGGTTTTAAAAATGGGAGTTTCCCCGCACAAGCTCTCTTTGCCTGCTGCCATCCACATAAGATGTGACTTGCTCCTCCTCGCCTTCCACCATGATTGTGAGGCTTCCCCAGCCATGTGGAACTGTTAAGTCCATTAAACCTCTTTCCTTTGTGAATTTCCTTTGTGAATACCCATTCTCAGGTACATCTTTATCAGCAGCATGAAAACAGACTAATACAGTGGATTTGTTCATTCACAAGAAAAGAGGCAAGCAGCTGGCTGCTCTCTCTCGTCCCTACATTCAGTCCCTCCCTTTCCTGTAGGCACAGTGCTTAAGGAACCAGGCCTGGACTTCTGGGCTCAGAACCAGGACCTTTCCTTACAGAGTGCAAATGATTGAAAATCTCAGGCTACAAAAGTGGGAGGCATGCACCCCCCCAACAGAGACATGCCATTGCCAATGGGGACACTGGACTCCCTGTCCCCAGGCAGTGTGGGATGTGGATGTGGCCGTGTGCCTAGGACTGGCTCTTTTCTACTTCTCTGCTGCAGACCTGACCCCTTCTGACCAGCATCTTTTCCTTTAGATATGTGGGTCCCACTGGCCTGGGTCCCATTCTGTCTCTTTTTAGCATGGCTTGGCCTCTGTCTGCTTTGATTTCTATGTGTCAATTTTATGGTCAAACTCCCAAAGAGCAACCTCATTCCTCTAGAGAATGGGCTCCCTCAGTTTGCTCCCTTGAAATACCTGCAATTCTTTATTCTCCTGGACCCTGCTCTATAGCCTCTGTGTTTTTCTGAGAAAATCAGAAATAACCAGAACCCAGACCTGGAAGCTAGACCTGAAGACATAGTTCATCCACCTCTCAGGCTCTGGGGCCTGCTCAGGGTGTGCACGCTGGGGAGTGGAGCACCCTCTCAATGGGCCTGCCTGTCCTCAGGCCCCATGACAGACAGTGGTCCTGAGCTGGGACAGCAGGATGACAAAGGCTTGCATTTGCACTCTGGAGCAAAAACATCGCTGGATGGAAATTGAAGTAGAGAGAAAAAGAATGAGTGCAGGGGATGAGGAATCTCTGATGTTAACTCAGGGATACCACCAGTCCCCTAAAGCTGCAAATAACATGAATCAATCCTGCCCCCCCCCCGCGCACACACACACACTCACTCATCTTGAGAGCCTTCCAATTTTTTTCTGTAATGCACGGACCTCACAGAAAAATGACTCAGCCTTACATAAGAGATGGGAATTTGAGGGGGACCAGGAGGGTGATGACTCACTGCCTTGAAATTTCCAGTGGGATACACATGTTTTCTTAGATGACTTTTTAAACATTTATCTTTGATGATTGTCCAAAATAAATGGTTTGGGAGGCAAAACGGAGTAAGGATCCCACGTCAGGGCAGGAAAGAATAGTCATGATGGAGAGGAGAGGGCAGGAGGCTGAGGACAGGGCCCTTTCAGGTCAGGTCCCAGAATGTTCTGGTGAGAATCCAGAACTCTTCTCCCAGGACCTCAGGGCATTTCAGGAACCATAATAATACAATCGCTTCATATAGCAAGAATCAGCCCCTGAGGCCTCCAGGAAGTACCTTGATTTGAAAGAGCTGTGACCAACCTTGGTGGCATCTCCGACTACCACGCTGCAGAAGTCTGCGAGGCCATGGTCCTCAGCCCTGTGCACAGGCTAAAACCCCAATCCCAGCTGCACCCCAGACCAATCAATCGGGATCTCTGGAGATGGGGCCCAGGCATCTATCTATCTATCTATCTATCTATCTATCTATCTACGTATTTTGGTTCCTCAGATGAATCCACTGTGTAGCAATGATGAGCAGCTGCTGGGCTGGAGAGACTGGGGCCATTTTACACCAGGTGAGTAATTCAAGGTGTTGACGTCACCCTGATCCTTAGAGGGCTATTAGTCAATCCCTTGAATTTCAGATACAACCAGTTATCGCTGTCCCGGGAGCTTGAGATTTTTTTCTCCCTTTTCTGTTATTTGCGAAAAGCAAATCCCTGCAGGGAAGCCTGGCGGCTACACAGAGCTGACAAGGGGGCAGCTTGGGGAAGTGGGCCAGGCTTTGGGAGCGAGTGGGCCCCTCCAAGAAGGCCCTTGGATTCACCTACAGGCAGCCCAGAGCCCTCCAACACCAACCCAGCTCTCCCACGCCATGCCCGGCCTAGAGGCCCAAGGCCTCCAGCTGGATTGTACCAGTGATCTGCTGTCAGGACGTCCAGCCTACGCCATCCATGGCTCCGCTGGCAAAAGGATAAAGTCAAGGGCTTCATGCTGGCACTTAAGGTTATTCCCAATCTTCCTTCAATCTTCCTCTCTCTCTCCCCAATGCACATGGACCCTGCCCCACCAGGTTGCCCTCCCCCCACCCCAAATGCCCAGCGGGTTCCTACTTCCAGACTTCAGTCACACCCAACATTCTCTGGCTTACCAGTGTACAAAGTCTTCAGGCATCTCCTGTGGAATGCAAATCCCCCTGGCAGGAGAACCCTTGTGTCAGTCCACAGCTCAGCGGGGATCTACTGGAGATTGGGTGGAGGTGCAGAGAACAGGTCCTGAGCACCAAGGGGAGGTGAGAGAAGGAGGCCGAAAGCATCCTGGACACAATTCATCCCCATGGTCTTAGCCTCACCCCCAGATTCCTGGAGCCTGGGCCTGGCTTCTGTGTGTGGCCGCTTGATGCCTGGCACTACCTGTCCCATGATCTGCCGACCTCCACAGGCATGTTCTGCTCTCCTCACCTCTGTGTGAGAACTTAGCCTCCCCTCCAAGAGCTGCCGAAAGGGGGCTGGTAACTCCGGGCCATATCTGTCCACACTGTCACATACTGGCTTTATGTCTGAAGGAAAGGGGTTTCATGTCCCTGAGCCTCCACTTCTTCCACTACAAAACAGAATTGTAAAAGCACTAGCCACAGAGATTCGTTGTGGGGATTCAGTGAGGCAGCGTGGGTGAAGAGCACAGTCCTTTCAGGGAGGCTGTCTCATAAATGTCACCACCATTATGGTGCATGATTATGTATAATCCTTGCAAGCTCACTGGATTCCACATTGGACTGTAAGTGCCAGGAGGGTAGGGACCTTGCCTCCCTGTGTGCTGGGTGCCCAGCATGTGCCTGGCACCCAGTAGGGACTCCACAAATATTACTTGAATAAATGAATGAGGCAGAAGCTATTATGATTATTTTATTATTGTTCTCATTATCATTGTCATGGTTCTTATTATTGTTTTTATTGTTATTCTTATGAGGTCCTTCGAATAATGCCACCGGGCTTGAGAGTATTGTGCCCTCTCCCTGCCCCTCTCCAAAAGCCGCATTATCTCTCTGTGTAGACCCTGTTGGCTGTGAGCACCTTCTCTCCTCCTCTGATTTCTTTGCAACCCTCCTCCTTGGGGCTGCTGCTGTCCCCTGCCTCTCACTCTGCAGCTGTGAACCGGAGACACCTGCACATCCATGCGACTCCCTGCAGCTAAACGAGCATCTTCACAAGGAAGCCCGTGTGCACAAGGTCAGCCCCATGGGCGAGAAGTCCTACTAGGTGACTCAAAAGCCTATCCTTGAGCACCCACGGCCAGGCAGCCTTTCCACCCGTGACTGAGGGATTGCTGCAGTGGGAAGCTGGGGAAAGTTCTGTGCTCGCCTCAGGTCCGTCTCTCCTGGAAATGCATGAACAGGGTGCCCGGGCCAGCCACACACCCCCAGTTCTTGACCTTTTTGTTTCAGACCTCGTATCTCACCTACTCCCCTCCCTTTTCTCTCCGTCTCTCTAAGGTGAGTCCCTTGTTAGCAGCAGTCAATACCTCCCTGCTGCAGCTCCAGGGTTGATGGGAAGTTAGTGGTTCCTGAGCCTCTGCCTCCAGGAGCTACAGCTTGAATACCCTCACCAGCCTCTCTCCGCAGGGTCCTGACCTCGGGGAAAGGCTGGAACTAGGGATGAGGGTGGGAGTAGGAGGGTAGGGAAGGAGGTATGTTGCAGCGCTTGTGACCCTGCTGTGTCCTGTTTCGCACCTGGGAAAACCATCTCAAGCAATGCAGGCACTAAAATAGCACAGAGTTGGGACAATCTGCTTCACACACCTTCATTCTGAAGAAAATTGGAACCAGGCCGGGCGCGGTGGCTCACGCCTGTAATCCCAGCACTTTGGGAGGCTGAGGCGGGCGGATCACGAGGTCAGGAGATTGAGACCACCCTGGCTAACACAGTGAAACCCGTCTCTACTAAAAATACAAAAAATTAGCCGGGCATGGTGGTGGGTGCCGGTAGTCCCAGCTACACGGGAGGCTGAGGCAGGAGAATGGCGTGAACCCAGGAGGCAGAGCTTGCAGCGAGCCGAGATCGCGCCACTGCACTCCAGCCTGGGCGACAGAGCGAGACTCCGTCCCCCTACCACCCCCCTCAAAAAAAAAAGAATAAAAGAAAATTGGAGCCAGACGCGGTGGTTCACCCTGTAATCCCAGCACTTTGGGAGGCCGAGGCGCGTATATCACTTGAGGTCAGGAGTTCGAGATCAGCCTGGCCAACATGGTGAAACTACATCTCTACTGAAAATACAAAAAATTAGTTGGGTATGATGGTGGGTGCCTGTAGTCCCAGCTGCTACTTGGGAGGCTGAGGCAGGAGAATCGGTTGAACCCAAGAGGTGGAGGTTGCAGTGAACTGAGATCTTGCCACTGCACTCCAGCCTGGGCAACAGAGCCAGACTCTGTCTCAAAAATAAATAAATAAATAAATAGAATTGGAAAGGTGAGCCTGCACTCCAGGCTGCCTCTGCACTGCCTAAGCATGACAGTGCCAGGTGACCTATTAGATGGGAATCTAAGAACATAGCCCCTGTCCTGTCCCCAGTTCAGGAGCCAGCCTTCAAAAACGGTGGTAAGGAAAAGTCTGGAGAAGACTACGAGTCTTTCTTGTTGACTTTCTCTCAAAAGAGTCACAGTAGGTCCCAAATATTCCCAATGTCGTCTTTATTTGTGTAGCAGTAAAAATGAAACCTGTTGCTCAAGACTTTAAGCCTTCCTTGACCTAATTAGTATTTTCTCCTGTGTTACTCTATACTGCAGGGCTACCACTGATTAGCCCAACTGAAGGATGAGGGTGGCCTCATTAATCCAACACTCTAGTTAACTCTCATATCTGTATCAACAATTTTCAAAGGATTATTATAAAGCAAGGACCATCTTTGATAATCGTGTTTTTCTCTTTTTATTCAGAAGAGCCTTCTAGGGTCTTAGGGCAATGTTTGCTAAAGTCTATTCCATGAATCTTGAGCTTTGTGAGGTGTTAATTGGTGTTTTATATACATTAAAAAGTCTAATAAGTTTGGGAAATATTGGATTTTTAAAATGAATATATTTAACTTTGGGAGGCCAAAACAGGCAGATCACTTGAGGCCAGGAGTTCGAGACCAGCTTCGCCAACATGGCAAAACCCCATCTCTATTAAAAATACAAAAATTGGCCGGGCTCAGTGGCTCACGCCTATCATCCCAGCACTTTGGGAGGCTGAGGCAGGCGAATCACATGAGGTCAGGAGTTCAAGACCAGCCTGGAAAACGTAGTGAAACCCTGTCTCTACTAAAAATACAAAAATTAGCTGGGCATAGTAGTGCACACCTGTAATCCCAGCTACTCAGAAGGCTGAGGCAGGAGAATCGCTTGAACCCAAGAGGAAGATGTTGCAGTGAGCCGAGACTGCACCACTGCACTCCAGCCTGGGCAACAGAACAAGACTCTGTCTCAAAAACAAAAACAAAAACAAAAATTAGCTGAGTGTGGTGGCACATGCCTGTAATCCCAGCTACTCAGGAGCCTGAGGTGGGAGAATTGGTTGAACAGGAGGCGGAGGTTGCAGTGAGCCGAGATCACACCATTGTACTCCAGCGTGGGTGACAGAGTGAGACTCTGTCTCAAAAAAAAAAGTTTATGCATGATTCTGAGACTTCACTAAATGCGTTAATGGTGGGTAAAGTGTTTTCCAAACTTCCTTGACCACTCAACACTTTTTTTTTGAGAGGATGCCACGTGATTGGTGTTTGTGCCAGACTTTGGGGAATTCGGTCTTTGTCAGGCTCAACACAACAAGGCTTCTCATTGCTCATTTTCTTGTTGCATACGTTGTAGGATGTTACCCAGAAATGCCTGGAAAGCAAGGAGCAGCTATCAGAATGTTTGGGGACGCAGCTCCTCCTGTCGTGGTTCCTTCAGCATGGACTTCACATTCAGCAGGCCCATGAGGTGTTCCCTTTCGGATGAGCTCCAAGGTCTTAAGAGAGCATCTCTGGTCTCCATGAGTCCCTCTGAACGACGGTCCTGAGCAAGAACCACCTATAACCATCGGCTCAAATTAACTCAGGGGAAGTCAAAGCTTTCTATGTGGAAGGTGACTGAAACCACATACACAGACCACTGCAGCATTCCTGACATTATGGAGCTTGGAAATGATTCCAAATGCAAACATAGCTTGCTACGTGAGTGACATGTTTTTCTATGACAAGAACTTGGAGTGTAATCCTTCCCCCATCAAGAATGTGACATCACACCTTATCAGATTGTATGCATGAGCTACCAACCTCAACCACTGAACTTCAAACTATGTGAAAACCTAAGGGTTTGACAGACACTTTGAGAGCTTGGGCTGTGGCAAGCTACACTCTGTCAGCCTCTCTTCAACAGGGCCCCACCCTGCTAGCCTTTGAACTTGGAAGCCTCGCCTGCCAACACTGGTGCCGCCCTCTAGCATTGACAGACCGTATGTGTCTTTGTGAATCTCCGTTGTGTTGGACGGCTTCTCTCCCAAGAGCTGCTCTTATAAAAGAGACACGCCACACTTTAAGGAGCCTTCGCTCTCCACCGAGGCCTGCTTGCATCCTAATTGAGCAAGTAGACTTTAGTAACTTTGGAACTCAGTCACTCTGTGACTAATACACCCCGTCTACCCAGAGCATTCCCTGTGAGATTTGTTCATGTTGCTCTCCCCCTCCTTAAGCATTGTGAACCTAGGACAAATATCATCTTTGTAGGGCAATAAACCATGTGATTTGTGAAATCATACTTTGAGCATCTCCTAATTTTAACCATACACGATGCCTGAGAACTGGGAAATGAAGAAAGGAGGAATTGGATCTAAAAATGTGTTTAACAAAGTATAAATGCCATAGATATCCAACAACAGGGTGCCTGATCAGATAAACAAAGGCAGGCTACCTCTTCCAAATGTCATAGACTACACAACACATGGAAAGAGGGTCATGGTAGAATATGAGGTAAAAAGAGGCCGTAATGCGGAAGGAGGAGAATCGTTGGTTTACAAGATGGTGTGGAGTCTGCCATAGAGAGCATCTGTTTGGCCCAGTACCAGGAGGCCTCTTTGGTGTGAAATGTGAAGCCCCCAGGGAATGGCCCTGACGGGATAAAAGGAAACACAAAATGTGAAGGGGACGGTGGGGGGATGGCTATTAAATTAAAAGAAATAGCAGGAATTTGAGAGAGTTGGGGCTGGCTGCTGGAGGAGACAGGAGCTGCCCAGTAGGACATCCAGGCATCGAGCGGGTGTCTGTGCACAGAGGATTCCTCACGCCAGAGTCTTGGAGGTGCGGGACGTTGTGTTTTAGTCATTTGCTCTATTATCACATAAGGTCGTGCCCCTCTTGATCCTCATGCCTTTAGTAAGCGACCAGGGCAGAATCTCCTAGCGAGGGAGAGCTGAACTGGGAGTGGCCCCCAGCCCCACCTCATGGAAATCCTCAGAGCAGCCTGGAGGGTTAACATACCCAGGTGTCAGGCAGGGCCAGCAGGAGACAGCACCACTCAGAGTGGATGAGTGAGCAGGGTTACAGAGGGACCATTTTACAATGGTGTGGGCGGGCTTGGGGGAAACCAGATGCGGTTGGTCATGCAGTCCTCAGAGGTGGTAAAGCTCAGCACCGTTAATTCCACCTGGCTGGGGGCAGGTGGGGAAAGAGAGAAAGCAGTGGGGTTAAGGGAGCTGGGGCGCTGCCTGACAAAGCTGTGACCTTCTGTCATGGGACACAGCCGGCCCTCAGTGACGGCACAAAGAGGAAGGAGGGAGGTGATGTTATGCTGAATTGTTCCCCCAAAATCCATATGTGGAAGCCGTAGCCCCCAGTAATTTACAATGTGACCATGTTTGAAAATGAGCTTAGACAGAAATGATTAAGTTAAAATTTGAGGCCCTCATCCAATCTGACTGGTGTCATTGGAAGAAGAGGTAATCCAGACATATTAAGAGACACCGGGGTCACACACACACACAGAGGAGAGACTGTGTGAGGACACAGGGAGAAGGCAGAACCGAAAGGAATCCATTTCTGTTGTTTAAGCCCCTGAGCCTGTGGTATGCTGTTATGGCAGCCCTAGCGAGCAGATACAGTGAATCCCCAAACCTCCTTCCTTCCTCCTTATTGTCTCTGGCTGGGGCTCCCCTCTGGCCAAACCCCACCAAGGCCAGAGGGCAGGGGTGTGAGTGGGTACATTCAAGACAGGCCAGCCTCCCAGGTCCAGAGCAGGGTGACGAACGTGGAGAGACAGGGGTGTTCGCACACCTGGGAGGGATGTGGAGCCGAGGTAACGTATCTTCAGATGGGTGACCCAGGCTCCTGACACAAATAGGACATAGAACAGCATGGTGAAGGCAGGCCAGCACCTGGACCAAGATTGGGAGAAAAAGGGAACAAGGACAAGGGTTGGTAGGACTGCAGCTGATTTGTTTTCCCCAAGCTTTTATTTTATTTATTTATTTATTTATTTATTTCAGATATGGTCGTGTTGTTTTAGACTAAAAAGAGCCAGTCCAGAAACAGACTTTTCAAACGAAACAGCTTATTCTAGCTTGGGGGCAGGGAGGCTGTTGGGGCAGACTGGTGGTAGTCGGGGGCAGGCAGCACCTTTGAACTGCTGAAGCTCCATCAGAGAAGAGATATCCGGGTCTCCTGTGCCCTTCACCCCTAGGTTCTCTCATGATAAACGATAGACCAAGAGCGTGACCTTCTGGGTATGATGGGTGCTTCCTCCAGCTCCGGACTCCGTCTCAACATGGGTCCAAGCACCCAGGGCCCAGCTCTGAGAAGAATAAAAGCTTGGGGAGCTGTCCTAATATCCCTCACCCCTCGCTTCTTCTCCAGAGTCCTGGGGAGACATCATTTGTGACATCTGTTGCCCGGTATTCTTGCCTTAGGTTCACAGGTATGTGAGTTTCCTCTCTACTGGATGAGACAGGTGAGGCTGTGAGCTGCCTGCCCCAGTCCTTCTCCCTCTCCCTGTCTGCGGCTGGATCCCTTGCTCTGGTGCCCCAGGACTGTCCACCAGCTCATCCTCCCTGTCGGCCCCTCCCTGCTCAGCCCCTGGCCCTCCACACCTTAGTTTTGCAGACTAGGAGGTGCTGCCTGTTCTCTATTCTCATGGGGACTGCAGGCAGGACCACATGGGGGGTTCTAAATACATACCCATCCCCCTTTCACAGGGTTGCTATGGGGACACATGCTCAGCTGCTCCCAAACCTTCTTAACCTCTGGAAATTGCTCAAATGGAAACATTAACACAGGACCACCCTCTCACAAAGCCCATATGAGGGCGGAATGAGAGTCAGGAATGGGCTCCGAGCACAAGGCACGCAGGTGTGTTTCACAGATGGGGTGGGGGCAGATAAACCTCAAAGTAACTAGGTCAGCAAGCCCTGGGAGACAGCCCAGCTTTGTGAGACCCACATGGGAGCTCACGACTATGCGCCAGATCCGAATGGGCTTCTGTGCCACCTTCTTTCACCCTCCTGGCCACTCCATGAGGGATGCTGTGATCTCCACATTGCACAGACAAGAAGCCGAGTTGCAGAGTGGCCACATAAAGTCCAGGGACACGCAGATAGTCACGGTGCAGCCAGGATTTGAACCTAGGCAGATTCCAGAGGCTGCTGTCTGAGTTGCTGGTCTGAGTTTCCTTCTAGCTAAAGGTAGCAGGGAAAGAACCTACTGCCTGTAGGAAAACAAGATCGATTTTCTTAAGCAACATGAAGCCCTCATGAGGACGACAGGACTGGTCATGTGAAGTCCAAAAGAGCTCCCTGACTTCTCCTGGCTGAGGTCCACTTCTGTCTGCAAGCTGATGAGGCTGGCCCTGAAGTGAGCAGATTTTTCTTACCCCACTGGGGCTTAGCTGGACTCAGAGCTCCTGTAGCCCTGACCTCCCCAGGGCATCCACAACTCCCATATTCAGCCTAGGACTTATAGAGCTCCCTAGAAGGAATTAATTGTGGACAGCAGTGGGGACAGTCCATTTGCAGTCTTCCTAATCCTCTCTGGGAGCTGTTGGCTTGAATTCTTTGACCTCCAGGGTTTTAACAAAAGCCTACTTGTTTAGGATGCGTTTATCAAATAAGGGATGCAAGCTGTGAGTCCTCTTAGGCAGAAATGGACTTTTTCTGACCACAGCTGCACTCCTCCCACTCAGCATCTCAGAGGTGGACATGGGACAAGCATCTCAGTGGTCTCAGCTGTCTGGCTTGGAAGTGGGTGGAGGGGAGAGGGAGAAGGTATAGACCTTTAATCTTCCTCTTTTTGACACCAGAAAGTATCCCACATTAATCAGTCCCGTATTAATCAGCTCCTCCCTCAGGCAAAAGCTGAGCTGGGAGAGTCCCAGATGGGGCAGTGTCCCCATCATTCATTATGAGTAAGTCAGAGATATCCGGCAGGGATCAGTGGAGTTTGTAGTCCTCATCTTATATTCAGGGAGCACAAGACATTCCAAGGCAAAACTAGATAGTGGATACTTAATAATTCATCGATGTTGTCCAACACAAGCTTGCATGTAACATATCTCATCATACCCAGTAACTCATAAAACAAGCAGTGAGAGACATTTATGCGACAAACACTTCCTCAGATCATTTCATCTGCCTGAGAGAACAGACCTGCCACAATGGGCCTTATCCAGCAAAACAGGCTGGGTGTTGGGAGGGCAAAATGGCTGTTACATGAGCCCACCCATCTTGCCATCAAAGGGATGTGTTTGCACCCTGAGTGGTGGCAGGGACAGCTTGCTATGTGAAAGCTATAAGAGAATGACACCTCAGAAACCAAGCCACCCAGCTATGGGATCCTCTAATGTGGGAGAGAGAACATGTTTTTCCTGCCCCTTTTTCAGTGAGGCAAGAAGCAGTAGGGATGTTTTTAACTGCCATCAACAGAAAACCCAACTCAAAGAGGCTTAACCAATAAGAAATTTATTATCTCCTATAACAAGAAACCACAGGTAGCCTTGCTCCAGAAAAGGAGCAAGCTCAGTGGCGTCATCAAGGCCCCAGGTGCTATCCTCAGTGCTGCTGTGAGCTTCAGGCTGGCGGCGGGATGCCTATAGTGGTTCCATGCACAATATCCAGGGCATCTCAGGAGAATAAAATGAGAAACCTTCCCAAAGTACCCCTTACAGACTTCTCACTGGCCAGGATTGGGTCACAAGCCCATGCCTAAGTCAGTCACAGGTAAGAAAAGTGGAACGGTTCTCACTGGCTCGAACCAATTGGGATCCACCTTCAGGGGCTAGAGATGGCCCCAGCTGGGCTAAAGCCCGAGGCTGGCTGGGAGAAGGTGGAAGCCCGAATAAAATCAGTCTCTGTTGGTGAGGAAGAAGGTAAACTCCAGCTGAGAAGACCAACCCCAGGAGCTAACGGATAGCGGGAACTCAATACATAGAGTTATTTTCTTTAAGTGACTTGCCAAAGGGCACAGAGCTATAAGTGACAGAGCCAGAACTCAAATCCAGAAAGAGAACAAGGATTCTAAAGATAAACTGGGCTGAGTTCGCAGCTGTTCCCAGGACAGCCCCCATGGTGAAGAGGCCTCTTCCTCTGGGAGTCCAGCTGCTTTGTCATCCTGAAAGGGAAGGGCACAGCAATGCTTTCTGAGGTAGGGGACCCCCCTCCTCCACCACGGCCCCAGGAGTCCTTCCTCTGCCAACATCCAGCCAGCCCAGCTATCACATCACAGCTGCATTTTTCTACTCTTCTCTACAAAATAACTCCAAGGAGGTTGACAGTTTTTCTTCTGTCCGCACTTGATTTATAGCTGCAATTACAAGCTTTCCTTCACAACGCCTGCATGCCAACAGATGTCTTTTGCAAGTCAGCAGTGCTGCCATCACAGCTGCTGGCTCAAACTCCCAGCGTGTGTGCTACTGAAGACCTTTCCTTCCACATTCTGAGGGATGCCAGGCCCTGCCCACACCCCCTCCCACACTAGCTGGGTCTGAGCTGCCTGGGATATATCAGAGTTGGGTGAGAGGTTAATGATCTCTTTCAACAGAGACCCCAAAAGACAGGAGAGACCACTCCCTCCACCCAAAACCCACCTGGGATGGCTCAGAGAGCAAGGTCTGCAAACACGGGGGATAGGGGTGGGCTACCTGCCTGGAGCTTCCTCCCAAATGAGATCTGTACCAGATGTTTCAGTGGGGATCCCATCCTTAAGAACAGACAAACTTCTGGGCCATGTTTGATTAGTTCTCCAACTTCATTTCTGCCCCTTCTTGCTACCTCTTCCTAAAATGGCCACTCTGGAGTCAGTATCTCTGGGTTCAAGTCTTGGTTCTGCTCTTGAACCAGTTCCTTACCTCTCTGTGTCCCAAATTCCTTTTGTAAAATGGAAATAGTATTTCAGGTTGCCATAACAGACTACCATCGGCTGGGTGGTTTATACAACAAGCATTTATTGTTCACAGTTCAGGAGGCTAGAAGTTCGAGATCAGGGTGTTTCATGCATGGGCAGGTTCTGGCGAGGGCCTCTTCCAGGTTGCAGACTGCCAACTTCTCTGTGTCTTCACACAGTGGAAAAAGAACTAGCTAGACCTCTGGCCTCCATTTATAAGGGCACTAATCCCGTTCACGAGGGCTCCACCTTCATGACCCAATCACCTCCCGAGGCCCCGCCTCCCATACCACCACGTTGGGGGTTAGGGCTTCAACATGAATTTTCAGGAACAGAAACACTCAGTTCATAATAGATAGTATCTACCCCATAGAGCTATTCTGAGTGTTAAATAAGATTAGATTTAAGTCCTTAGCTTAGTGTCTGGCATAAAATGTGAACTTTCCCTGCGCTGGTTTTTATTACTACTATCTGAGTTCCTTTTTAAGTCTGAAGTAACTGCTCATTACCACTTACGGAGCATCTCACAGAGCAACCTGGACACTCTACAGGTTGTCTCCACAGTGATCCTTACAACCACCAGGAAGATAACATCCCCATCCCCTGGGATGAGCAAACGCAGGCTGTGGGAGCTAGGAACCTGTCCAGGGTCTCACTGCTACATATCAGGAAAGTGGAAACTGCAACCCAGATCTGAATCCAGAGTCCACACTTTTTCACTATGCCAACTGCTTGCAAATTTGTTTTATGTAAGTCATTTTTTTGAGGAATTTGTGGGAATCAGGAATACTCTGAGGTGTGGGAAGGGGGCATCACAAATTAGGACACAATGCCAGGATTCAGAGGTCACCAGGCATCCTGGGCCTTCTCTAAGGAAAGAAGGTGGGGTCTGCAGAACCCCCAACCTCCTACATCTGTGACATATTTTGTCTGCTACCTGATTCTCCATCAAGATTTGGGGGAACCTGGTAAAGGAGAACAGCCTTCAAAGTCACCCCATGGAAGCAAGCCAGGCCCATTGGGGCAGGGAGTACTGCTGTGGCCTTCTGCAGGAAAAAAAAAATGTCTCTCTGTACCTTCTCACTGTCTTCCTGGGCCAACTCAGATGTCAACTGGGTCACTGCACTAGTGGGTGGGGTCACTGTGCCTGTTTAAAAACCCCAGTGTACATGGGCACGGCCCCTTTCTGGCTCTGCCAGGGCACTGCTGAGCCTGGGGCTGGTTCCCCAGCCCTCATCCACTTTGCAGAGTGCAGGGAGGGAAAGCCCAGGGGCTGCGCTCCCTTACAGCATGTGTTTCTCTGTCGAAGTTCCTCCCCCACCTGCTTCCAAGTAGCCCGAGACATCGCTTTCTTGCACCTTCTTCGTTGCTTGCTGCAAGTCCACTCCCATTCAGACAGTGTGATCCTAAGTCTGTTCCCTGGCAGGCCACCTGGACCACAAAGGCCCACACATCGAGGCACCTGCTGCTTCTTGGTGCTAGCCTTTGCTCACCTAAGACTCAGGTGTGGCCGTAGGAGAAAGAGGTTCTTTGGTGCAAGGCTATGGGGCCTGACAGGCTGAGGAGAAAGGTGGCCCCAGCATTGCTTCCTAGGTTGGGGCAGGGGGGTCAAAGCCCCAACTGGCAACAGGGTATCCTATTACTTTGCTTTACATTTTTCTGTGAAGGATTGAGAGGTTAGGAAAGATTTGAGTTCTTCTGAGTCCTCTGATGGAATATGCATCTAAAGCCATCTCCATCTCACCATGACCCCTGGAGTGGACAGTGGCAGCGACTGAAAAAAGAAAAGAAATTTTAAAAGAAGAGAAAGAAAGAAACAGGAGAGTGGGCGGTGTCCTTGAGCCTTTGGAGATAAAAAGGTTGTGTCTTTGGCCCTTGGGAGTTTGCAGTTGAAAGACCCACTTCCCTGGCATGTGGTCACTGACCCTAAAAGCATTTAATTTTGTAAGGGTGACAAGTCCAAGAAAGACAAGAAGCTGGAGGTCGGAGGGCAGATTATGGGGAGGAGGAGCACAGAGAGACAGCTACGTCTTGTGCCCCATGGAGCTAACAAAACCCCTAGACTCAGATCCAATCCTTTCATGTTCTGTAGACAAGTCTAGTGATCCCAGGGTAGCAAGGAAGGGCTAGAAGCAGCTCCTGACAAACCGCCTATGTGTCCCATAGCAGACCAGAGCCTGGTTTCAGGCCTTCGGTCTTTAGGGTGAGGATGTGGTAGCCAAGGCCAAAGTCCAGCTGGCCGGGAGGAATGTGGGCCGGGTCCTCGGGAGGGAAGTTGCGGCTGGGGCTGCAAATTTGAAAGCACACATTGAACATACAGTAATGGGTGACTCTGTGTAGGGATGGAGTGGGGGTGGATGGGCTCTAAGCAGAGAGAGGAGGGGAGGGCTGGCCTCTGGGAACACTGAGTTCTCAGGAAACAGCAGTTCCTGTTGTAAACCCTGGCTCCTCGCCTGTGACAAACTTCCTGATTCTGAACTGTACAACGGCCCTCAGTGCTGGCACCTTCCCAGGAGGAGCAGGAATTGGGGGTGGCGGGGGGCCCTCGCCTTAATGAAGACCTACTGTGTGCTGCCATTGTGCCTCGTAACATTTACCGACTCCTTCAAAGCAGGTGCTGTTGTTCCCACTGTGCACATGTGTGAGGCTGATTCCTACCTCGTAGCTCCTCAGAGTCAGGGCTACACCTTGGAGGGGTCAGGGTTTTTTTTGTTTTGTTTTTTGTTTTTTGTGTTTTTGAGACGGAATTTTGCTCTTGTCACCCAGGCTGGAGTGCAATGGCGCGATCTTGGCTCACTGCAACCTCTACCTCCCGGGTTCCAGAGATTCTCCTACCTCAGCCTCCCAAGTAACTGGGATTACAGGTGCCCACCACCATGCCTAGCTGATTTTTGTATTTTTAGTATAGATGGGGTTTCACTATGTTGGCCAGGCTGATCTCGAATTCCTGACCTCAGGTGATCCACCCACCTCGGCCTCCCAAAGTGCTGGGATTACACGCATGAGCCACGGCTCCTGGCCCAGCTTGCTTTCTGAGGCAGCCTAAGCCCCAAGCTGGGATTGCAGGGACCTACGTTCTTGTTCCAGTTGAGTCACTAACTACCTGGGTGTGCTAGAGCAGAGTCTGTCACTTCTTTGGGCCTCAGATTCCTTGCCTGTAAAGAAGGTTGGCTCTCAGAGCCCCCTTGCAATTTTAAGGTTCTAGAATTCCACTTTTGGGACCAGCTGGTGCCCCATGAACAGCTTGTTGTGGTTTCTACGTTAGTTTATATTGGGGTGTCCTACAAGTTCCTGCGGTGAGAAAGGGCATTCAGAGCCTACCTTGGCAGAGGCATTGGCCTTCCTAATGGGCTGAATCTCCTTCTGCCTCTGAATTATGTTCAACTCGACAAATATTGATTGGGCCGATCGGCATGCCTGGCTCTGTGCTAAGTGTCACTGAACTCAAGGAACTTCCCTCCAGGAATTCTGAGTCTAGTAGAATAGACAGGCAATAAAACCTTACTGAGAGAAGGGCAGGGCTGGGCATGATGGCTCATGCCTGTAATTCCAGCACTTTGAGACACTGAGGCGGGAAGATTGCTTGAGGCCAGGCGTTCTAGAGAGAAGGGCAAGAGACAAGGTCCATGAAGGGAACAATTCACTCAATCAGGGAGGCGAGGGATGGTTTCACAGAGGAGATGGTTCCTAGGTTGGATTTTGAAGAATGAGTAAGAGATCAACAGATTGACAAGGCACGTAAATTTCTCTAGGCAGAGGAAATAGAATGTACAAAGGCATGTCATTATGAAACAGCATAGTACAGAGGAAAACTGCAAGGATCTGAACTGAAATGAAGACGAGAGGAGCACCAGGGATGAGGTGGAGCTACGTGTAGGGGCAAAGCACGCAGGTGTCCCTGATCACACGCCTCCCTCCTAGTGCTCTCCTGATGGGATAGTCAGTGTTTCCCCAGCCCACCCAACCCGACTTAAAACAGCTTCCAGGTTCCAAACAGCAGCTCTCCTTCTGTCTTGGAGGCTCAGAGTTCTGTTTCCCATGATAAGAAGCAGGAAACAGGACCTGGGAGAGATGAAGGGACCCACCCCAGGATCTGCCAGTGCAGCCCCTTGGCTCATCTGTCCTGTGGCTCATCTTCACCTGTCTTCCCTTTAGACCCATGGCTCTCAACAAGGGGCACCTTTGGCAAAGTCTTGAGAGGATTTTGGTTGTCATGATGGGGTGCTACTGGCATCTAATGGGTAGAAGCTGGGGATTCTGCTTCCTGAAATGCACAGGACAGCCTCCAAAACAAAGAAGCCTCTAGCTCAAAATGTCACCAGTGCCAAGGCTGAGAAGCCCTGCTGTAGGCAGGGGTGTCAGGGGTGGTCCTGCCCACAGAAGCCAGGAGGAGCCCAGATGCCTGAGCAGGGCTCCCCAGAAGGCTCTCCACTGATGAGAATAATTCTGATAATAGCAATAGTTATAGTGCGCATGTCACCAATGAGGCTTAGACAGGCTGTGAACTACCCAAGGTCCCTCACGGGCAGGAGCAGGGCCAGACTTGGAGCCCCCATTTCTGGCCTTCTAGGCCAAGCTCCCTGTGTGCCTCCTGGACAGAGTCCCCGCAGACTCCCGAGTCCTCACTGAAGGTCAGAGACTGCCCGAGTTTGAGGAGGTCCTTATCTCCCGTTTCCAGCATCCCTAACTCCAGGCAGCCCATGAGTTTGGAACTGACCACATGTTCTGAGTCTCTGACACTGTGGCCCAGTGAGGCGTCTAATAGGAGCAGCTCTCAAGCCCACCCTCGTCCAGCCTCACTCAGGGCGTGTGGCAACTTGTTCTGTCTCCAGGACATTGTTTGGGTCCCCCTGTGGCTCCAATTTTATTTGTTTATAGACCAGATGAGGCCTGCATTTGCTGTCATTTTAACCCTCACTCCCAGCTCTCCCAACTCACTCCTCTGCTGTCTGGAGAGTCCCCCGCCTTTCTTCCCTCCTACTCTTTTCTTGCCCCCACTCCCTGCCTGGGCCCGTGTCTTGACCCTCCCTCTGCACCCTGAAGCCCTGCTCAGCTGACCTGCCTGCCTCGGACCCCCAGGGCCCCTTTGCCTGGCAGGCCTCACCCAACTCCTAAGCCCAGGACTCCAGGGCACTGATCCCAGAGCCCCAACAGCGCCCAGCCCTGAGTTTGGCAGGATCTTCTGAGTGAAGGACTTGCTGGCTGTAACAGAAACCCTCCAGCAGATCAGTACCTGTCCAGTGGGAGCACAGGCCCACAAGCTGGGCTGTCTGGACTGGAATCCAACTGCTCCCCTTCCTGCCCTGGGACCTGGGGCAATTCCTTCACCTCTCTGTGCCCAGTTCCCCATCCGTAAAACGTGGGTGCCAATAGCAGGGTTATGGTAGGGGTTCCAGCTGTAAAGTCCTTTGAGCAGTGCCAAGCACAAGATAAGAATGTGTTGCTATTATTATTATTATTATTATTATTGTTCTTGTTATTATGTGCCTTTGTGCTCACTTTTGAAGTCTGAGCACTAGAGTCCCGATCTTTGGCCACCTAGCGGTCTGTGCAGGGGTGAAGACCACCCCATCTCCTGACTGGATCCTAGGTGAGCACCCCAAACGCCTCCACCCATGGTGCATCCAGTGCTGACTGAATGAGAGAATGAAGGGGGACAGTTTTGATGGCAGACGCCATTCTATTCCTCCTCTTAGCGTATGCAGTGCTCCGAGGAAGATCCAAGCAGCTCTTTGCTCCTGGACACGTAGCTCTAGGGAGGGTGAAAACCTGGCCCTGATATTGGTCCACAAAGAGACCATGGAGCTCACTGCCCAGTCCCTGGAGCCCATCTCTGTTCCTGCTCTAAGCCCCTGTCTGCTCCCCAGCCCCACCTTCCCCTCCTCAGCAGTACCCAGCCCCTCTGGTGCCTCAGAAGCATCCACACATTCCCACAGGGCTTGTGAGCCTGACTCGGAGCCAGAGGCGTGAGGGCATCAGAATCCGAGCCTGGGGAAGGCCAGCCTTCTGCTCCAGGCTGTGACCGTCTTCACTCTTGCCTTTGGCTGTCCCTGTGTATCTGAAACTCACACAGCTCACCACAATTTCCATCTCCTGCCACAAGTCCTCCCCCCTGGTCAATATACCAGGCTTCTACCCCCTCATCCCAGAACTGTGATTCATCCCCTACCCACCCTAGAACCAACTGTGGGGCCCTCTCCCATGCTCAACCCCAGGAGGCACTTTGCCCTATTCTCTTCCAGTTCCTGTGCTTCCTACCCATCCCCATCCTGCCCACCTCAGCCATCCCACTCCATTCTTTTTTCCTCACCTCTGTCCTGTGGTTCCTGTTTTATCCCCCAGGAGCTGGCCCCACAGAAGACTACCCATCACTAGGGCACTATTGGGCAGTCACTTATAGGGAAAGTGAGGAGTCTAGTCCTTAACCATCCTCAGAGCCTTGACATCAAGCCATCCAATCTGCAGGCCCTGGCTTTTGAATGATCTGTTCCTAATGTTGTTTTTGTTGTTTAGCACTCTCTTATCAAAGGGCTCATTTACTCCTTGCAATAACCCAGCAGTTAGATAGGCCAAGTCTAAGTCTTCTCTTGTGAGCAGCCCCAGCTGGGAGGAGTGTGAAGTCCTCCCAACACCTGCTCCCAGACCATCTTGGGTTCCTGTTGCCAATTTCAATTAATTGCTATGAAGGATGAGAAACAGGACGCAGAGAAGTTCTGTCTTCCCTTTAAGACCAGGAATACCCTGAAGGCATTTCCTGAGGATATCTCAAAAGGAAGGACCACATCTCCTCCACACCAGGACAGCCCCAAGCAAGGTCCTGTCTTTCCTTCTCTCTCGGTACTCAGTCCACAGGACTATATGAAGACCCCCAGTTGGTGCTTTTTCTGGGTGAGTGACCAGCGGTGCAACCTAGGACTCACTTCCCCCTCTGTCTCTTTCTTTCATAAAAATGCTTTTATTGGCCGGGCGCGGTGGCTCAAGCCTGTAATCCCAGCACTTTGGGAGGCCGAGACGGGCGGATCACAAGGTCAGGAGATCGAGACCATCCTGGCTAATATGGTGAAACCCCGTCTCTACTAAAAATACAAAAAACTAGCCGGGCGAGGTGGTGGGCGCCTGTAGTCCCAGCTACTCGGGAGGCTGAGGCAGGAGAATGGCGTAAACCCGGGAGGCGGAGCTTGCAGTGAGCTGAGATCCGGCCACTGCACTCCAGCCTGGGCGACAGAGCGAGACTCCGTCTCAAAAAAAAAAAAAAAAAAAAAAAAATGCTTTTATTTCGTTCTGGAGATAGCCTGACAGTGGGGCCCTGGGGCCCATCTGCTGGAGGAAAGAGTCAGTGAGGGACAGAGAGCACAGCTGCCAGTCTGGCTAGAGCCTGCCTCTCTCAACTGGAACTCCTCTGGAGATGAGTATGGGTGTGAAGGGCCTGCGGCCGAGGATGTTGAGGGGTCTCCACCAACTATCCTCTCCTGATCAGGTTAACCCTTGAAAACAACCACTAGAACTTTCATCTCTGCTTGGCCTCGGCCCAATCATTTCCTTCTGCCCTCCCCAGCATGCGTTCTGGAGCTTGAAAGAGACCAGGGTTCAGAGAAGATGTAAATACAGAACTACTATGGCCTCCAGACCTGGTCACCTTCCAAATCTACTGTCTCAGGCTATTCTCTCTGGTCCATCTTCCTTATCTAATAGGTCTAAAGCTGAACTGTCCTTCAAAGTTAACCTCAGACTTCACCTCCTCCAGGAAGATTTCCCTGAATCTAGCCATGATGCTGTCTCCCTTCTCGGAATTCCTGAGGCCAATAGAGTCTGTACCGGGAAACTGCATGCCACGTCCTCTGGTTGAGCATGCAAGTTATTAGGGCTGTTCACAAATACTCCAGCCCTCCCTCCTCTGGACTCTTGGAAGGGGTTACTCCCGGTCCACTTGAAGTTAGGCGGCGCCATGTGACTTGCCACATGAGCAGAAAGGATAAGTGTTGCTTTCAGGTGGAAACTTTTAAAGTCAGCATACTCTTTTCCATGACAATTGTCCAAGTGCCAAATAATAGCTGCTTGGCCCTCTGGCTGACTAGGACAGGCTGAGCACCTGAAGATCTGTGGTGAACATGTCATTGTGAGCAAAAAAGAAACCTTTGTTGTTTTGAATCACTAAGATTTTCTAAAGCTGTTTGTGACTTAGCATAACCTGGCCTATCCTATGTGATGCATTATGTGAGCAATCAGGATGTCCCTTGACAAGCTTGAAGTTCAGAAGAAGTTCATATTTTCTCCTAATTTTCATTCAAATTAGAAAAGCTTTTGATCCCAACCTGCTAAGACTGGTAGGAAGTAGTCTTTCTCCTGGAGTTCTCACTCCTAATCATTCCCGGACTGCTTAGTGTTACTATAAAGGAATACCTGAGGCTGGATAATTTACAAAGAAAAGAGGTTTATTTGGCTCTTGGTTCTGCAGGCTGGGAAGTTTGAGAAGCATGGTGCTAGCATCTGCTCAGGTCCTTGTGAGGGCATTTGTCCTGCATCACACATGGTGGAAGGTCAAAGGGGAGGTGGACATATCCGAAAAGGCAAAGCCCAAAGGGCATCTTGGTTTTATAATAGCCCACTCTTGCAGGAACCAATCTACTCTCACTAGAGTGAGAACTCAATTATTACCTTGGTAACAGCACCAAACCATTCATGAGAGATCTACCCTCAAAACCCAAACATCTCCCACTAGGCCCTACCTCCCAACACCACACTGGGGATCAAATTTCAACACAAGATTTGGTGAGCACAAATCACATCCCAACTATAGCAGACCTCTAGGATGGCTTCCATGGATCATTTGAATCTGTCTCCCATTCCTCCTTCTTATCCTCGGTTACATTGGTCTTCCTGTTCCTCCTTTGTTGAATAAATAGATGCTTTCCCAATTCCACAACCGGGACCCTGGACGGGCCCATCTGCTGGTGGACGTGCTAACCAAAACCACAGGCAGGGCAGTGGTTTTGGGATTACAAAGTGCCGGTATTACAGGCGTCAGCTGATGATGGCTTTCAAACTGGCAATTTCTGGTCCCCCTGAGACATTTCTCGTGCTCAACACTCCAATCTCACTTTGCACCATCCGTGGATTTCTGAAAAGATGCCATGAAATCGATTACGGGGAAATTATCCCTTGTTCTGAATTTCCAGTGCAGAGTGCTGTGTTGAAGCACATCTTCAGTAAATCATCTCATGAAGTAACACCCCCACCAGCACCCCCTTGCACAGATCTGGTGAATTCCTCTAGGCTCTCCCCTCCCCTCCTAACTGAACGAGATCTCTCCCTCCAGGCTCCTCTGGGTTGGAGGTGGAGGCCAGGTTAGGGAGACCCGCATCACGGAAGGTTTGAAAGGACAATAATGAGAAATTTGCCGTGAGGACCTTAGGACCCGCAGGCCTATTAGTCACAGGTGATGAGTCACCCTGCATTGTTTGTGTTGGTGATCCTTTGCAGATGCAGGCAGACTGCAGGAGGAGTTGAGTTCCTCCTCTTGCTCTGGGTGTGTGGACTGGTGCATGCACATGTGTATGCACGTATGTGTGTGTATATGTGTGTGTACATACACCCATATGCTTGGGCCCCCAGCCCAAAGTGCACGGGACAGCTTATATCTGGGAGATTACTATTTCCTAACACATTTGGGGTAACAATCACTGTCCTTCAATCAGAAGCTTGTGTCTCAAAGATAACAGGGCACGTGGGCTGTATGGGCATCAGTTTCTGGTTGGAATCATCCCTCTGAGGTTACATGGAGGTTTAGGGGCTGTCTACTCAGCATCCCACCCCACTCCTTTTCCCTGGGAAATGCCCTCCACCCACCAGTTCTCTTGGTTACAGCTACAGAGACTTCTGGATCTTGTCCATACAATGTCCCCCTCACCTGGACACAATTTACAAGGCCAGGAGTGGGCATTAGACATGGAAAATTGGAACTGGGACTACAATTCCAGCTTTGGCCCAACTGCACTGGCCAGAAGCCATGTAAATTGAGGGCTCTGGTTGGCTGTTTTCCCCACTCTGCAATCTGGAAGCAGAGAGGTGCTGTTGTGAGAGACAATGAATGCCTAGATGCCCGGACACCCAGAGAAACTGCGCGGGCAGCCTCTTCCTCTGTCCTTGCCACTTGTCCTGTTTTAACATCAATCCCCTGTCCTGTCTGCATCCTTCAAGATCAGCTCAGGGTTTACCTCCTCAGTGAGGCCTTTCTCTATTTCCCCATGCAGGACACCTCTTCCCCCTCTGGGTCACCTCCCTCTCTTCTTGCCAGTCACATCAAGGTTATTTTTGTTTCCCCCTAGAATGAGCTCCCTAAGAACAAGAACTCTGGCTCTGTGACCTTTCTACACTTAGCAAAATGCATCGCACATAATGGTGCTCATAAATGCCTTGGGACTGATGAATCCAAACTGCTGTGTCCTATAGCCAGTTTTGACCTTGTCTCTTTCTGTTCTTTTTAGGAGGAAAGAGCCAGGCTTAATCTTGGTCTCTTCTGTCTCTGTGGAAGCCTGAATTCCCCTCAGTTAATGACGTAAAGAATAGCTGGTCTCCTTCACATGCTTTCCTGACCCTATCCTGGAGAAACTGAGGCAGAAGGCATCTGCTTTCTACTCTAACGATGTGGCTGCCAGGGGTGCCTTCTGGAGAACTCGAATGCTGCAGGCAGAGGGGCTAGTTTCTGAATTGCTTGTGATGCGTTTGACTACCAGTGACTAAGGTCCCCTATGGCTGACATTCTTTAGTTTAAGGAATCGAGGGTGTCTCTTAAACCAGGGATGAGGGCCTTAGAAACCTTCCAAAAATTTTTTATACAATGCGGGTACATACAACTTTTTACAAATATGAAATCATACTATACATCCTTTCTTTTGTGACCTATTTTCATTCAATAACATTTTACATTTTTCATGTTAATAAACCTAGCTGTACATTACTGATATATACTAGTTACTGGTACATTGAAATTTATGACCGGTTGTGTTTCCATGGTAAGGTTGTGTCAGAGCTGGATGCATGTGCCCTGTTGTTGGATATTTATCTTATTTGTTATTTTTACATTGAAACAACGCTGTGAATGAATAGTGTTGTAAGTGCATCTGGACTGATCATCTCTATTGGATAAGTTATTTACAGTAGCATTGCTGGACTAAAAGGTAGACCTTTTTTAAAAAAGTTTTTTGATGCATAACACTGTCAAAAGACAAAATTAGGCCAGGTGCAGAGGCTCATGCCTGTGATCCCAGCCCTTTGGGAGGCCAAGGCAGGCAGATTACTCGAGGCCAGGAGTTTGAGACAAGCCTGGCCCACATGGTGAAACCCCATCTCTACTAAAAATTAGCCAGGCACTGTGGTGTGACCCTGTAATCTCAGCTACTCAGGAGGCTGAAGCATGAGAATCACTTGAACTGGGGAGGCAGAGGTTGCAGTGAGCCTAGAACATGCTACTGAACTCCAGCCTGGGTGACACTGTGAGACTCTGTCTCAAAATAAATAATAATAATAATAATAAAAGATAAAATTACACCAAATCTAGTTTAAAGAATTTCATTGTTTTTTATTTGCAATTCATGAATCGGGGAACACCTCTTTTGGAACGAGTGTTCAAAATAGCTGAACAGAGGAGGTTGGCTTTATAGACAGAAAAGGGCTGAGGAAAGGAACAGTGAACAAAAAGTGGATCGGTCATTTTAAAGTTACTCTCCTTATAGGGTTAAAACAGAGGGGATTTCCTTATTCTGCCTGCTAGAACTGGCTTGTTTGGGAATCTGGCTACTATCTCTCACTCTCCTGATTTCTGGGAAGGTCAGATAAACAATTTATTTTCGGCTTTCTGGGGTGGAGCTTCAGCACCAGCGACTCCATTTTGGTTTGGTCTGTCCGATGCTAGCACAGGAGCTCAGTCCTAACCAATGAGCTCTTCTAAATGTATTTGACAATACCCAACCACTCTGCAAGAAAAGACTGTACCAGTGAAACTGCTCCCTCTCCAGCAGCCTATGAAAGTGCACATTCCCTCACACCTGCACCAACACTGGCCTCTATGATCCTACAAATACTTTTAAAGGAGTCAGTTCATCCGTCATAAGAAATAAACATTGCCCTCTGCTGCTTAAAATACAGCTTCGCAGGAGAAAATCCGAACTCCCTGGGGAGGGACTGAAAGCTATTGAATAGATTCTACCGCATGTCAGGCACAAGATAGGTCTGCTCTCATTCAGTCCTACAAGGTAGACATGATTGTTCTCATTCAGATGAGCGAGTGAACGCTTAGAGAGGTTGGGTAATTTGTCCAAGGTCACAGAGCTAAGGAGTGGCCAGAGTCAGGCTGTGACCTCGTCTGAAGACAAGGCTCATGCTCTTTCTCCATGTGGCTTCTGTCTCTCCATCTATGACACAGAACCATCTGGCCCCAGCCCCCGTCTTCTAGCCTCACTCCTTCCTCCACCCAGCCAAGTCCCCACGCGGTAGCCACACTAATGCCTTAGAGGAGGTTGTGCCCTGTGTTAGCCCGGGCACTGCTAGATGGTAGAATCAGAGAGATTTTAAAAGATTCCTTATCAGTATTTTCTACCACGGCAATATTTTACCTATTTAATAAACAAATGGAGGGTTTTTTAAATTAAAAAAGAAAAACCCATTGCCAAGATTCTCTTGGAGAAAAGAGTCTCCTGGAGAGCTTCCCGATATCCCCCAGACACGCGCACACACACACTCGCACACACACACCCACTCACACACATCCACACCACACACACACAGACACAAACACATACACACCACAAGCACTCACACACATACACGCACCACACATACACATACACACTACACACACACCACACACATACCACATACCTGTACACACACACTGCACCCACACACATGCACACACCACACACACTACACACATACCACACACACCACACATACACTACATGCATACACACATACACATCACACACATACCAGACACACCACACACACCACATACATATACACATACACATACACCACACCCACCACACACATACCACATATACACCACACACATACACACATAGATGCACACACACATACACATCACACAGATATACACACACCACACACATACACACACACCACACACACTCCACGCGCATCACACACACACCACACACATATATACATCATACTCACCACATACACATACACACCACACACATACACATGCCACACAATACACATGCCACACACACACACAGACACACACATACACAGACACACCACACATACACACATTCACACACCTGTGCCAACACCACATACACACACACATACACACCACACACCATACACCATACATAGACACCACCCACATACACACCACATACACACTCACACACACATACACAGACACACTACATACATACACACCACACACATACACATGCCACACACACAACACACACACACTCACAGACACACACATACACAGACATACCACACATACATTCACACGCCTGTGCCAACACCACACCCACACACACATACACACACCATACATACACACCACACCCATACTCACCACACCCATACACACCACACGCCATACACACCACACATACCACACACATACACACCACACATATACCACACACCACACACGTATACACCACACATACATACACACACTCACACATACACCACACACACATACACACCACACACACATCACACACATACACCACATACATATACACACACCACAAATACACACCACTCAGACACACCACACACACATACACACCACACACATACACATAGCACACACACACCACACATACACACATACACACATTCACATACATACACACACACACATACATATACATACACACCACACACATACACACACACCACACCACACACACACACACAGTGTCCGCCTGGGCTGGGTGGGCTACAGACTATAGGCAGGAGAAAGAGCGCCTCAGAAATATCTTGTGACCCTCAAAGGCCACAAGCGGTAGCTGGAGCCAAGCCCACCCCAGTCAATTCTCCCACAACAGGCCACTGGCCTTCGAGCATGTCCCAGAGTTCTGCTGGTCTCTGACCCGCAGGGCCCCGACTTCCCCCAACTCAGGCCAGCCGTCTTCAGCACAGACCATCCACCAGCCAGGCCTGAGGGAAACAACTGGAACCAAATGACTGCAGTGCCTGCTGCTAAATGACCAGGACTTCCAAAATAAGCAAAGGAAAGTCAAGGGAACCAGGACTGCCAGCATCAATGAGGGAGTCTGCTGAGGGCAGTGAGGTGGAGGCAGAGCCTGGGAACATGTTGCTGGCAGGGGTTGCCAGGGCAGTGACAGGGCTACTCTAAGAAAAGTCCCTCAGCCAAAGGGTAGACATTGGGGAATAGGATGGAGGGCAGGGAACTCCCCCAGTAATCCCACATCCACACACATATGCCAGAATGTACACTTTTTTGGAACTTCTGCAATATATTTAAGGCTTAGAGGAAATTTGGCATATATTGGGAGGATATGTAGATGGATGGATAGATGGGTGGGTAGGTGGGTGGGCGGGTAGGTGGGTGGGTGGGTGGGTGGATGGGTGGAAGGATGGATGGATGAATAGATGGGTGGGTGGATAGATGGATGGATGGGTGGATGGATGGATATATGGATGGATATATGGATGGGTGAGTAGGTAGGTGGATGGATGGATGGATGGATGGATGGATGTGTAGGTAGATGAATGGATGGATGGTGGGTGGGTGGGTGGATGGATGGATGGATGGATGGATGGATGGATGGATGGATGGGTGGATGAGTAGGTGAGTGGATGGATGGATATATGGTTGGGTAGGTGGGTGGGTAGGTGGGTGAGTGGGTGGATGGATGGATGGATGGGTGGATGGATGGATGGCTAAGTGAAGTAATGAATGCATGCATTTATGGGTAAGGGTAAGAGTAAATAGGCCCAGGGTTTTTTATTTAGGCCAGTAACACTAAGGTGAATCAAGAGGCATAAATTCATACTTGTTGAATCCTTAATGTCATTTTTTAATTATTCAGGAGAAGAAAATTGTTCTGGTCCCAAAAGTTTGCAGTAGCACTGCTTCTAATACAGCAAAATCAGAGTGGCCTGAGCCATGACCTGGGCTGCTGAGTAAATTAAGTTAAAATGTTAAATTGTGCAGCCATTCAGATGATGACTAGAGTGGTAGCATAGACAAAGATAACCACATTTCTGAAAATAATATTAGGTAAGAAAAGAGTTTAAAATGCATAAGTGTGTAGAGCTATGCAGAAAACCAGGAGACAGGTATTTTGGTAGACCAGGGGACACTACAGGCTTGGATATTAGAAGAACTGTATTAAGGCCACTTGCATCTCAGACAAGTCATTGTAATGTCTTAGCCTTGCTTTCCACATCTCTGTGAAATGGGAACAATAAGAAAACCTCCATCTCCTGGTTGTGAGGACTGGGTTAGCTCTTATGTATGAGGGTGCTTCGTAAACTGTAAAGTTCAAGTCACATGCTATGCAAAATTACATATGTCTCTGGGTTGAAATTAGAAGGCAACCCAATAAATAAAGTGGTGGAGTGGGGGAAGGGTAGAACTGGTATTCAGGAAAATGCAAATTATAACAAATTATAATTTCACCCAGACAACACAAAACAAACAAAGACAAAAAGCACACAGAGAACGTCCTCTATGCTTGAAACCTGAAACCAGGTTGGGCTGCCTGAACCTTGTTGCCCACCTTGACCAGGCAGAACTGGGTCGTGGACATGGACCATGGGGCCATGGGATGGGGCAACTGGAGACAGAGGGCTTTGCTGTCTCCTGCTCCCTGGAAAAGAACCAGTGAATTCAGAATCACTGAGAAACAAGAACCTTCTATGTGCCAGCACCTTCATGGACATTAGAATGATAGCAAACGTTTACAGAGGTTTGCTCTGGGTCAGGGACTTTGCAAGTGCTTTTTATGTATTAACTCAGTTAATCCTCATAACAACTCATTGACAGAGATAGTCAATTTCTAGATGGAAATTTGTCACTTTCCAGAGATAGTCACTTTCCAGATGGGAACACTGAGGCACAGAGAGTTAACTAACTCTGCCCAAGATCGCTCAGCTGGTAACTGGTAGAGCCAGGTTTAGAAACCCTTCCCACCTGTGCCTAGTCCAACCTCTCGCCCCTGCCATGCCTGTCTCATGCTATCTCCCAAACATGACTGTTTCAGTGTCCTGAGATTGCCAGGAGCAGCCCTGAAATCATAATGCAGGTGTCTCTGGTTCCACTCTAGGGCTCTTTCCAGGAACAAACCCCACTCATTTGTCAGCAATTGACCATTTTTTCTGGGTGAGTAGGTGTGCTGCATTGGAGCAGTAGACCTGGCCTGGACCAACTCCAGATGCTCGTACGTGCACCACGCTGTCTCCGCATGTGCCCTGCCGCCCCATCTCCAGCTGCTACCCTGACCCAGCACCAGCTCTCTCCCTCCCAGGCTCCATTCCCCCAGGGAAAAGGGGGAGTATCCTCCAGGGGACGCCCTGCTCCTGAGTGCAGACAGCCCTGGAAAAACATTTGGAAAAGAGAAACTGACTCTGTGACCTGGCCAAATAGCTGACTTCCACTGATGCATGTTTCCTTATCTGTCAGAACGAAGAATAATACACATTTTATTCCCAGGTTCAACCCCACACAGGGTTGCAGATGAGGTGAGGAGGCAGGCTGGGAGTTGTGGGCCATTCAGCCTCAGGTGGGAGGAGGGGCAGGCCTTGTCTGGACTGTGTGCTGATGCTGACAGGTGGACAGGGAGCCTTGGCAGGACCAGGGCATGGGCTGGAAGTCCTGCAACACCAACCCTAACTCACAGCTGTTTGGAATTCGGTTCCCAAACATTTACTCTGCTGTTGCTGCAAATGAACTGTGTGCTGGTGCATGTGTTTGGGCCCCGTGGAGTATGGGGGAGGCAATGGAATGGAAAGCAGTGGTCAGGTGGCTAAAACGAGCCATCTCTCACTATGCACCAGACTTACCCGTTTATTACTTCACTTAACCCTCATCACAACCTCAAAAAGTGAACGCTCACCCCCTTTTACAGACAAGGATGCAGAGGCCCATTCTAAACTTCAACCAAGGGGTTGGGTCTAGGAAGAGATGCTTGCCAGGGCCTCTGGGATCCTGGCTGAGTCACCTGGCCTGGATGCCCATTTCATATCCTCTCTGTTACTCATTGACCGAGAATATAACTTAAATCCCTGTGGGCAATAGTCACTAGGCTCATGAGAAAATGGATAATGACTGTGACACAGAAGCTAAAAGCCTCAATTACCCTTCATGACCAAAGCGTGGGACTTTTCTATATAGAGAGAAATTTTTGCCTGATAAATTGCACTTGTGAGAAATCAGTGCACGCAGGCTGGTGACCATGGTTACCTCTTCTACAGCCAGAGGCAGCCTGCCCTGGACAGCCGGCAGGGTCACCCCAGCTCCCAACTGCCAGGAAAGCCTTTGGAGGGAGCACCCCGGGTTGGCCAGAGCAGGATTAGGCCAGGGCAGGCAGCATAAAGAGCCAAGTTCAGGTAAACCCCTGGCTCTCAACCTCAGCTGCTCATTGGCAGCAACTCTGAAGGAAAGGGTGGCAGAAGGGCTTTCAAACATCCTGTTGCCCAGGTCCCAACCCCAGAGAGTCTGATGTCATTGTTCTGGGTGGAGCATGAGCCCTGGACTGTAAAAGCTGCCCAGGTGATTCTCATGCACAGCTGAGGTTGAAAGCTAAATGGACCTTACCCTGTGTGGCCAATCAACCAAGCAGCAAGCTTCTAGCAAGAGCAAACTGGGGAGGGAATCAGAAATAGGACAGAGTTTCTACCCAGGAGAAGCTGACCATGCGGCTTGTGTACATGATGCCAGATTGCTGACTCCCAGCCCCCATGGGCAACAGAGACCCTGGGAGGAGGCCAGAGTGCAGGGCATACATAGCACCTTAGGGAGCAGCAGCTGTATCCAATCCAAGCCCAGAGGCCCAGAGGGCACTTGGGAGCCACGTGGGGATCGCGCTAGTTTTCTGCTCACCACTCTCAGCTTTGGAAATTGAGGCAATACCTATTGGCCCAGCAAACCAGCTTTTGTCCTTGCCTGTTTCACATGCATTCATTTCTCATTCACTTGTTCCTTGCTGGGCCTCATTCGCCAATTCTATTTTTCTTCATAGAACTTGGATCTGTTTGGGGGCTCCCACCATTGCACACAACCGTTGCCCCTCAATGCCATCGTCACATGTGCACACGTCCTCTTGGTCCTGCTCTCTTTTTCCTCTGCCTTTCATCAAATATCCAAAGGCAGCAGACCCACCTGCCTGAGAATCCCCATTCATTCCATTTACAAACATTCGCAGACCACCTCAGGCATGTGAGGAGCACCAGGATGGTGCTGGGCAGTGTGCTGCCCATGTGAGCTAGTGACACAGAGGTAAAGGAGGCTGTGCCTGTGCCCTCAAGGCCACAGTGACTCTCATCACATGACGGGGCGAATCCATTCATTTGATGAACGGGAGGATGCAGGAAGAGGCAGGGTCTCCCTGTGTCATCCAGGCCAGAGTACAGTGGCATCCTCACAGCTCACTGCAGCCTGGACCTCCTGTGCTCAAGCAATCCTCTGCACTCAGCCTCCCTAGTAGCTGGGACTACAGGCACACCACCATGCCCAGCTATATATATATATATGTATTTCATATACACATATAGAAACACATATATATTTACATATGTATATACTAAAATTTATATATACGTATATAAATACATATGTTGCTTTTGTAGAGACAGAGTCTCACTGTGTTGCTCAGACTGCTCTTAAACCCTGGCCTCAAGTGATTCTCCTGCCTCAGTCTCCCATAGTACTGAGATTACAGGCGTGTGCCACTGCACCCAGCCTCCAATTTCTATAATAAAAAAGTCTAGTTCAATTGCATATCAAAGGCTCAAACTCTCACCCAATGTAAACATTGCCCCTGCCAACTCCCAGCCCGATCAGGCCTGAGTTGGCTCCTAAACTGCTTGTGCTCTGGATTCTCAGGTGTGTTCAGCACTGACTCCTTGGAAAGATTCTGTGTGTTCTTGGGAGACTCCCAATGGCTGGAGACGCCAGCCTACAGTTTCCTGGACTTGACTTGACGACTTCTCCTAGAAACTGACGTGACAGGATAAGCTCTGTTTAACAATTGGTTAATTACACAATATTCAAACTTCTGCGGGTTTTCGTTTCTGATGTTGTTTTCTAATAAAAGCATTTAAGGGTATGAATTTTCATCAGAACACACTAATTTTTTAAATTAATATTTGCATCTACTGCTTCCCTTGCCCTTCAACAGTTATATATGCTCATTGTGCCGTGATTTATTGAATTCAAGAAGCCTTTCATTCAGTCATTCATTCAATAAATATGTATCAAGTGCCTTCTGGTTCTTAGGGATGTGGATATATCAAGAAATACATTAGTCAAAGACCCTGTACTCAGAGAGCTTACAGTCCCCCCGAGAGTAGAGTGTCAGAGAGAAACTAATCATTATAATGACATGCAATGCAGACGGCGAAAACAACGCAAGTCACTGGTGATCTCAAAGCCCAGAGATGACCATGGTTCACATTTTAGTGCATGACTTTCCAGTACCAGCCCTGTATACAGCATTATATTGTGAGCATTTTCCCACATCAGCAAGCATTTTTTAACAAAATGATTTTAGTATTTCAAAATGTGGATGAATCATAAATCTCTTAATCATGGAATCTTAAGCTGAAAGACTTTTTAATGGGTGTCTATTCTACAGATGAGTGAAGTGGCAGGAAAAATTGGGAAATGGTGGCAACTTTGAATTGTAGTGGCATGCTCCTTTAAGAAAGGACAGGGGCCGGGCACGGTGGCTCACACCTGTAATCCCAGCACTTTGGGAGGCTGAGGCGGGTGGATTGCCTGAGCTCAGGAGTTTGAGACCAGCCTAGGCAACACAGTGAAACCCTGTCTCTACTAAACTACAAAAATTAGCCGGGCGTGGTGGCGGGCGCCTGTAGTCCCAGCTACTTGGGAGGCTGAGGCAGGAGAATTGCTTGAACCTGGAAGGCGGAGGTTGCGGTGAGCCTAGATGGTGCCACCGCACTCCAGCCTGAGCCACAGAGCAAGACACCGACTCTAAAAAAAAAAAAAAAACGAAGAAGAAAGAAAGGAAAGGTAGCTGCTTCTACCTTTTCCACAAAGCCCAAGGTTGAGAGAACCCACTTTGAAAGCTAACTTTTTCTCTCTTAAAGGGAAGACACTGTCTTTCCTGGAGCTACAAGGCTGGACCCTTTAATACCTTCTTACTATGAAGGCTGGATCTGGCTCAAAGCCCCTTGTCTCAACTGCAGCCCAACTGCTGCTGAATTTCAACTTCACTTAAACTTTGGAAATGTCCGGGGCGTGTTTTCAGCTGGGAGAGGTTTTTTTTTTTTTTTTTTTTTTCCTTTCTTTTAATCAGCTCATAAGTCAATAAGCAGCTTGGGCAGTAAAGTTCAGACTTTGAGAAACCAAAAGCTAAATCGCCATTTGCATTCACACCCAGGGTGGACAGTCTCAGCTCTCAGGAATTTTATGTTTGTCTTGGAGAAAACTGAGAGGCTAAGTGCAGCCAAGGGAATGAGGAAGAAACGCTGCTTCAGCCTGAGTGCTGCTTTTCCTACAAAGATGGGGGTGACGATCAGAGAACCATAATGCAGGCAAGGAATCCGGTCGAGGAAGACGGTGCCTGTGCGGGTGGTTCATATGAAGGATGTGAGACTATCCTGCATGGCCGTCAATGTGTCTGTGCAAGGGAATTCACTAGCCCATCTGCCAATGGCGAAGCCCTCCAGGGCTTGACTTGGTCATCATCCTCAGGAGATTCCCACGTGGGTATTTAAGCTTTCCAACTAAACTTTAAGCTTTGGTTAGGGATTTTGTTGGTTTGGGTATTAGGTTTGTTTTAACACCACCTATCCACCCAGGTCTCTGTACACAGGCTCTGCTGTCATGGGATGGGATGGTGGGAAGCACAGTTGGCCCTCGGTATCTGTGTTTTCTACATCCGTGGATTTCAGCTAACCACACATCAAAAGTATTCAGGGGAAAAATGGATTGCTGTGTTTGTACTGAACATGCACAGACTTTTTTTCTCATCATTGTTCTCTAAACAATACAACATAGCAACTATTTACATCGTATTTACATTGTATTGGGTATTATAAGTAATCTAGACATGATTTAAAGTACACGGGAGGATATGTGTTGATTATATGCAAATAATACAATATTTTTATCAGGGACTTGAGCATCCATGGATTTTGGTATCCACAGTGTCCTCGTGGGTGTGGGTCCTGGAACCAATCTTCTATGGATACTGAGGGACAACAGTACATCAAAAGTTTCTGTTCCTGCCTCACTTAAACACCACATGACTCTAAGCAAGTCAACTTCTAGGAACCTTGGTTTCCTCATCTGGAAAATGTCTGTGGTGTAAGGTTATGCCACATGAAATACAGCTTGTTAAACTGTAAAAGATTACATAAAGTTACTATTACCCTTCCTGCTAAATGCTAATCATCCACACTGAGATTTGAATTTCATCATGAAGTATGTTCATTTCATTTCATTCTCTCCCCGGTAAGTTCCCAAGGAGAAAACATTATAGGAAACTTCTAGAGCAAAAGAATAAACTGCTAATCACTAGAGCCTAGCACTGGGCTAGATGCTTTCTCATACTTGAAGACTTATTTATTCCACAGCTCGAGGAGGTGAGAAATATAATAATCCCCTTTCAGATGGAAAGACACAGGCTTGGAGTGATTTTCAGTAGTATCTTCAAGGTTACCCAACTGAAGAAAAGTTGCAGTTCTGTGCTGGTAAACTGACTCTAAAGAAAGAGACAGGAAAAAAAAGTTTGCCAATTACTGTGGTGTAAATGCTCCCACTGTGGCTGATTTCAGGCACACGGGTATGAGCCAGCCTCCGGGCACTACTGGAGGAGCAGCATTTGAATGCAAGCTCAGGTTTCCTGATTTTGGGTAAAGATAATTTCCTAAGCCCAGGGCAGCGACACTCCTCCCCAAGCAAAGAATCCCCTCACACCTGGAAGGACCCAGAGCTGGTTGGATCGCTTAGGCCTCCACCCTCAGACCAACCTAACCAGATCCTTTGAGGCAGAGGCTGAGGATCTGCATTCTAGAAAAAGACCTATACATGCACTGTAATTTGGGTACCACCCAGCCCTCAGCACCGAGATCAAAGGCCTCTCCTACTCCTGTCGCCCAAAAGCAGTGGAGGGAGGAGCAGACATGTCCCAGGAGACAGAAGACAGCATTCTGTAGCTGTCCCCTGTACTGGAATTCTGATTGGGTGCCTATGGGCTGAATTATGGTGGTAAGCTGATTGTTCTGTTCCTATCATTAAACTCTCTTTACGCTTATGCTGCTTTTCACCAAATCTAAGATTCCGCTGATTGTAAGTCACACTATTATTTTTTTTACCACCAAGAATTAAAAACTGTTGTCAAAGATGTTAAACTATGAAAAAGTACATCTCAGAATCATGAAATATCATATCAGTGGGTGTATATACACTCCTTTATCTCCCAGTTTTATAATAGCACAGTAAATACTCTATTCTTTGAAAGCTGAAGTTGGGTCTTACTCAGTTTAATTTATGTCCTCAGAGATCCAGCAGGCTTGGTTGAATGAATACACGCCTAGCAAAATATAAAAATAGACAATTTATTAGTTAGTCATCAGTAAATGCCCCAGGTTTTGCACCAAGCACTTTCTATTTAATTTCCATAACAATCCGATGAAGTAAGTGCCAGACTTTCTCCGCTTTACAGAAAAGGTAACTGGGGCTTAGAGAGGCCATGCAACTAGTAAGAACCCTGCCTGGGACTTGAATCCCAAGTCGGAAGCTCTTGATACCATTCACAATATGGAGAGATCCTTGGAGATATTAAAATATTTTCACCAGGCCAGGTGCAGTGGCTCCTGCCTATAATTTTGGCACTTTGGGAGGCCAAGACAGGTGGATCGCTTGAGCCTAGGAGTTCGAGACCAGCCTGGGCAATATAGTGAAACCCCATCTCTAGAAAAATTACAAAATTTAGCCAGGCATGGTAGCATGCACCTGTAGTCCCAGCTACTTGAGAGGCTGAGGTGGAAGAATCACCTGAGCCCAGGAGGTCAAAGCTACAGTGACCTGAGACCACTGCACTATAGCCTGGGTGACAGAGTGAGACTCTGTCTCAAAAAAAAAAAAAAAAGTTCACAAAATAGAATTGTACAGCACTACTATCTTAGTCTGTTTCTCAAGGCTTGACAATAAATAAATCTGTTTGATTTCTCTTTGGTGCTTGTGTTGCAAGAGGATGGCTAACATTTTAAAAAGCAAAGTTACCTTATTTTCTCACCTCCGTTGGACTTTTAGCTTTCTCAGACTTTTTGAAGAGGAATAGTAGCAGGAGGGTTTTCTCGACTTTGGTAACTTCTGGAGGACTTGCTGAAACTAAAACTTAAGGATTCGTGTTCCCATGGAAGCCCCAGGGAGCAAAGCAGTCAGAGCCTCACTCCCTCTCCCTCAGGGTCTGGCCCTTTCAATCTACCCAGTTGTCCAAATTCAGCTTGCGTGCCATTGAATCCCATGTCGCTTGTCTGCTCATCCCCACACTCACTGCAGCGCCTGGGGTGGCTGTCTCCCCTGGGTAGCCATCCTCATGAAAGGGTGGGGAAAATGCCTTTTCCCATCTGCTCAGCTGTTACCAGTTTGGAATTTTTCAGGAAGCATTTGCATTGGTGCAAGAAAGCACAGTGGCTTGGGAGCTGACAGGACGTGGATTCCCTCTTCGAGGTCTAGGCGCAAACTGCTTTGGACAGCTCAGGGTTTACGGGGTCCACAGCGCCACCGTCACCTCTCCCATTTCTGGCCATCACTTCTGTTTGGGGAAAGGCTAATAATTCCTTTCCCCAAAGCAGGTCAGTGTGAGCGTTTTGATTCTTTTCACATTCTTATTCATTTTCGAGTGATTTTGGGGTGTGTGTGTGTGTGTGTGTGTGTGTGTGTGTGTGTGTGTTGTGTGGAGCTTTTCTGGTGGCCATTTGATACAGGGAGAGGTGAAGAGCAGTCATTCCTGGATTTTACAGGAATGAAATAGAAGTGACACGTAAAAACCCTGGATGGGATACTAAGGCCTAGAAAACGACATTCTGTGGGACACTGCTCCCATCTAGTGGTTCATCTGCAAATGACAAATGTTGTATTAAGAGAACTAAGGGGTTCAATGATTGTCAGGATTGATAAGAACTTCGGAATCTTAAAAAGTTGGCGATCAAAGAGTTATCACAAGTAGATTGTCAACAAATGCTGAATGAACATTCCTTCTGGGCCCAGGCCCTGCCAGGCACTGGAATGCGGGGAGTGGGGTAGGAGTGCAGTTCTGGGAACAAAAGCAGACAGACTTGGGTCCACTGTGCACAAGAATCCACCACCCCATAGAATTAGGCAAGTGGGTTGAAGATGTGATGGAGATTGAACTTTAGTACACATGTACTTGGCTTGCATTTTTAAAAACACATTATTTTGGTGGTTATAATGAATGTATTATATGTTACTGAACCTGTGCCATCTAGGCAAGAGCTCTTAACCTTGGGCCCATCAACTCTTTCTATGTACTGTTCAGGGACTTATAAACTTGGGTGGAAAAAAATTATGTCTTTGTTTTGATGAACGTCAAACTGAAATTTAACATTTTCTTCAATTATGAATAACGCAAAAAGTCATGTAGAATCTGCAACTTCATCGCTCACAGAAATTATAAATATTTCCATATCACGTTATGGTTGTTGCAAATATCTCAAATCATTTTAGTCTTCACTACTTTGAAATTACAAAGATTGAGCCCAACGCAGTGACTCACGCCTGTAATCCCAGCACTTTGGGAGCCGAGGCAAGCAGATCACTTGAGGCCAGGAGTTCAACACCATCCTGGGCAACATGGTGAAACCCCATCTCTACTAAAAATACAAAAATTAGCCTGGTGTGGTGGCACACACCTGTGATCCCAGCTATTTGGGAGGCTGAGGCATGAGAATAGCTCGAACCCAGGAGGCAGAGGTTGCTGTGAGCCGAGATCCCTCACTGCACTCCAGCCTGGGGGACAGAGCGAGACTCTGTCTCAAAAAAAAAAGGAAAAAAAAAAAAAAAGAAAAAGAAAGAAAGAATTGACAAGAGATTGGTAGACCTGCTACTAGATCTTACTATGCTAATTAAGAAACACATAGATTCTGACAAAGCCTTATAAAAAGAAAAATAATAAGCACATGTTACTAAATCACTCATTTTAAAACTATTTTGATGCCTACATTTCAGTATGATTGATTTCTTCGAAATCCTTTTATGGATTTGAAATGCATAAAAATCCACTTATTTTATGCATTTGAAAACATTGTTCTATAAGGGGTCCACAGCACACAAAAGGTAAAGGATCACTGCTCTAGAGCCTCAGAGAGGGGACAGGTGACTATGGCTGGACTAGGCAGAGAAGGCTTCCCAGAGGAGAAAAGACAGAGGACTTTGCACTTTATTAAAAGAGAGCCCCAGGAGCTCTCTTTTAATAAACAGAGTTTATTTCATAAACAGAGCACTTTGGGAGGCCGAGGCAGGTGGATCACCTGAGGTCAGGAGTTCAAGACCAGCCTGGCCAACATGGTAAAACTCCATCTCTACTAAAAATACAAAAAAAAAAAAAATAGCCAGGCATGGTGGCAGGTGCCTGTAATCCCAGCGATTTGGGAGGCTGAGGCATGAGAATCACTTGAACCTGGGAGGCAGAGTTTGCCTTGAACCAAGATCACGCCACTGCACTTCAGCCTGGGCAAGAGATTAAGACTCTGTCTCAAGAAAAAAAAAAAAAAATTAGTCAGGTGTGGTGGTGGGCACCTGTAATCCCAGCTACTTGGGAGGCTGAGGCAGGAGAACCACCTTGAACTTAGGAGATGGATGTTGCAAGCTTGCAGTAAGCGGAGACTGCGCCACTGCACTCCAGCCTGGGCGACAGAGCAAGACCCTGTCTCCAAAAATAATAAATGAATAAATCAATAAAGAGAGCCCCAGAGCAATTTCAATACAGGCCTTCTGTGAGAAAGCAGGGTCAAGCCTTTAACCAACGTATAAAAATAGAAAGGTTTCTGTGACTTCTCCTATGTCCAACCAAGAAAGTGGTCTCTTTGGCAAGAATCTGAGAAGATACTTCATACTAAAGGATAAATGACTAGAAACTTTCATTTCAGGAGGATTTTCATTTAACAAGACTCAAAGCATTTATTGTTTATTTTATTTGTTATTCAGACTGGGTCTCACTCTGTCCTCCAGGCTGGAGTGCAGTGTTATGATCACAGTTCACGGCAGCCTCAACTTCCCAGGCTCAAGTGATCCTCCTGCCTCCGCCTCCCAAATAGCTGGGACCACAGGCATATACCAACATGCCTGGCTAATATTTTATTTTTTGTAGAGTCAAGATCTCACTATGTTGCTCAGGCTGGTCTCAAACTCCTGGGCTCAAGCAATCCACCTGTCTTGGCCTCCCAAAGTGCTGGAATTATACGCATGAGCCACCACACCTGGCCTATTTATTTTTTCCCCTGACTCAAAACATTCGTGAACACAAAGGACTGGCCCTCTGTGGGTGGTGTTTGGTTGTATGGCAAACTGCCTGATGCTCTGGGCCTCCCCTTGAATCATACTGTCCCCACCAGACCTGCACCTATGCATTGATAAGATTTTCTTGGTTAAAAGCAATACAGAAACCAAGCTGGCCAGAGTTAGGAAAAGGCAATTCAATAGGAGGCCCCTGGAATCCAAGGGAGCGTGGAACCCCTGCTCTCAGAGCAGCAGGAACCGGGCAGCTCAGGCCTCTTGGTGATAAGTGTTGTGGGACCTCTCCAGAGCAGAGCTTCTCAAATTTAAATGAGCATGCACGTCACTGGGGATCTGTTGAAAAGTAGATTCTTCAGTCCTATGGGATCTGGGGGGAAAAAAAGTAGATTCTGACTCAGCTGATCTGGATGGGGCCTGATGTTTCACATTCATAAACCCCTGGGTGACACTGCTGGTCCGTGGCCCACACATTGAGTAGCAAGGGCATGGAGCTCTACTGCTCCTGTGCCTTCCCACTCCTCCTGCCTGCTGCTGTGCTCCTCAGGCCTGGTCAAATCCCAGGGGAGATGATGTGTTGGCCCAACTTGGGTAGGAATCCAGGCCTGGCTCTGAAGCTGTGGTCAATGAGGCTAGGCAGGTCTGCTTTCTTGGAGGGGATGAACTGTGAGAAGAGCTGAGAGGGAGGCACACAGGTACCCAGCTGTAGCCTGGAGGCCTCACCTTGAGGCAGGTGAGGTGGTCAACTGTGGCCCCAGACTTTCCCTGCTGGCCTCCACGCAGTTACCATCGGCCTCTGCTCTATCTGCACCACCTTCTTCCCATCCCATGACCTGCTCCAGGACCCCAAGGCTAGACTGTTGATGAGGTTGTCGTGGATGGGTTCCTGGGCTCCCATTAACCCACAGGTTACAAGAATGGGCACTTCCAAAACCCTTCAAAAAAAAGTCCAGGGGCACCTGGCTTAGCATCCACCACATCTTTGTCCCTTTAGAGACGGTCACCTCGTTCCCTTCTCACACCGGCCAGAGCCCAGGAATTTAACTACAGACACCTGAGACCCCCTCATGGCTAAGCCTTCACTACCTCCTGCACTCTGATTCCCTGGCATGCAGGAGGCTCAGGATCTCTCCTCAAGATCTCCTTGATTTGCATGCCTGTTGGATCTCTGGTTTCAGGCTTGCCGTCAATGGCCATGCCCCCTCATCTCCTCTTGGGCTGTACCCTCAGCTGGGGGCAGGGGACCCTCAGCCTGCTTCAGTCCCGTGGTACTTGAGCCACTGAGGCCAGCCCTATACCACCCCCTCAAACTCTCCCTCCCCTCCCTGGGCAGCGGGGCCTCATCACTCTGGATGACCTGCAGTCCTTCTCCAGCCACCCAGAGGGGAACTGGAAATCCATGGACAGAAAATGCCCAGCGACTAGGTTTCCTTTCAATTCTGTCAGAGCAAAGCAAATTCTCTGAGAGCCTCTGAAACAGGCTTTTATCGAGAGCACTACCAATACAGTCCCTGGGGTTAAACACTAAGTAATGGGCCTAGTGAGACACTGTCCCAGAGGGCTGAAGTTTCAAACTGCCATTGTGGTGTTGAAAAGATTATGTTGCCTTCAACACTTCTTTTTAATTGTTTTAATTTTTAAAAGTATAAATAGAAACAGTGTCTCACTAGGTTGCCTAGGATGGTCTTGAATTCCTGGGCTCAAACAATCCTTCCACCTTGGCCTCCCAAAGTGTTGGGATTATAGGCATGAGCCATGGCACCCGGCCTTAACACTTTTTTTTAAATTACTCTTTTTATTTTTATTATTGTAGATTCTCATGTGGTTGTAAAAAATAACGGAGAGAGATCCTGCATGCCCTTGACCTTGTTTTCCCCTAATGGTAGCATCTTCCAAAACCATAATACAATATCCTAACCAGGATGTTGGCCCTGGTGCAGTCAAGGAACAGAACATCCCCATCACTACGGGATCTCTCCTGTTGCTCTTCAATAGCTATGCCCACGCCCTCCTGTTCCTACCCCTTCCTTAATCCTTGGCAACCACAAATCTGTTCTCCATTTCTATAGTTTTGTCATTTGAGGAATCCAGTATAAATGGAATCATACAGTATATAACCTTTTGGGATTGGCTTTTTTTGCTCAGTGTAATTTTCTGGAGATTCATCCAGACTGTAGCATGTTTGTTTTCTTTCTACTGAGTTTGCGCCTTTTTATCGCTGAGTAGTGTTCCATGGAACAGATGTGCCACCGTTCGTTTAACCATTCACTGTTTCCAGTCTTGGCTATCACAAATAAAACTGCTATAAACACTCATGTGCAGGTTTTTGTGTGAACATAAATGCCCCAAAATGCAATTGCTGAGTCATATGGTAGTTCCATGTTTAGTTTTTTAAGAAACTGACAATTGTTTTCCAGGGTGGCTCTACCATTTTATGTTTGTCATTTGACCACTTAAAGTGACAGATAGAAAACTTACTTTTCTTTACATTCTTTTACCCTCCCCCCATTTAAATATCTCCTCTACATACATTTAGAACATTAGACTATGTTACAATTTTTGCTTCAATCCCTAACCATCATTTAGAAAATTCAAGAGGAGAAAGTCTATTGTGTCTATCTATATTGTTGCTTACCATGTTCCTGATATTCTAAGGTTCTCTTATGTGTTGTTTTTCTGCTTCTGAATTTCCTTCAGTTTGTGCCCTTAATGTAGATGCTAAGAAAACCACAACCACAACAACAAAACCAAAACAGAACAACAACAAAAAAAAGAATTTCTGGCCGGGTGCGGTGGCTCACACCTGTAATCCTAGTACTTTGGGAGGCCGAGGTGGTTGGATCACAAGGTCAGGAGTTCAAGACCAGCCTGGCCAAGATGGTGAAACCCCATTTCTACTAAAAACACAAAAATTAGCCAGGTGTGGTGGTGGGCACCTGTAATCCCAGCTACTCGGGAGGCTGAGACAGAGAATTGCTTGAACCTGGGAAGCAGAGGTTGCAGTGAGTCAAGATCATACCTCTGCATTCCAGCCTGGGCGGCAGAGGGAGACTCTGTCTCAAAAAAAAAAAAAAAAAAAAAAAGAATTTCCTTCCGCCACTCTTTTAGGGTACATCTGCTAGGGACAAATTCTCTTAGTTTTCCTTTAATTGAGAATATCTTGATTTCTCCTTCATTCCTAAAGGATACTTGAAATGGATATAGGATTCTGGATTGACAGTTCTTTCAGCACTTGAAAAATGTTGTGCCACTTCCTTCTGGCTTCTGTTGAAATAGCTGCTGTCATTCCATTGTTTTTCCTTTATACATGAGCTTTGTCGTTAGTCCTTTGGCCATGATGTGTCTTGGAGTAGCTTTGCTTAAGTTTACTCTCTTTGGGGTTTGCTCAGCTTCTTAAGTCTATAGCTTCATGTCTTTTGCCAAATCTGTGAAGTTTTCATCCATTATTTCTTTGAGTATTTTTTCAGTCCAACTCTCTTTTCCCCTTCTTCTGGAACTCAGATGACAGGAATGTTAGGTTTTTTGTTATAGGCCACAGGTCCCTAAGATGCTGGGTGTGCCTTTTTCAGTCTATTTTCTCTCTGTTGGTCAGACTGGGTAACACCTATTGTTCTGTCACCCACGTCATTAATTCTGTCCTCTGTCCCCTCCATTCTGCCATGGAGCCTACCCCTTGTTTTTTGTTTTTTGTTTTGAGACAGAGTCTCGCACTGTCGCCCAGGCTGGAGTGCAGTGGCAAGATCTCGGCTCACTGCAACTTCCACCTTCCAGGTTCAAGTGATCTCCTGCCTTAGCCTCCCAAGTAGATGGGATTACAGGCATCTGCCATCACGCGCAGCTAATTTTTTGAATTTTTAATAGAGATGGGATTTCACTGTGTTGGCCAGGCTCGTCTCAAATGCCTGAACTCGTGATCCACCCACCTCAGTCTCCCAAAGTGCTGGGATTACAGGCATGAGCCACTGCACCCGGCCCCACTGAGTTTTTTATTTCAATTATTGTGTGTCTCAGTTCTAACATTTTAATTTGACTTTTCTTTATATCTTCTTTATTTTCTGAACTGTGTTGTTTTCATTTGTTTTATATATGTTCATAATTGTTCACTGAAGCACTTTTAACTATGGATGCTTTAAAATCTTCATCAGATCATTCTGATATCTGTTTTCTCAGTGTTGACATCTTTTTTCCTTTATTCGTGATCTTCCTGGTTCTTGGTATGAAGAGTGATTTTTTTTTTTCAATGAAAACTGAACATTTTTATCATATGTTATAAGACTGGATCTTATGTAAACCTTCTGCTTTAGCTGGTGTTCTAGGACACCCCTCTGGCAGGGGAAAGGAGGTGTACCTCCCTATCACTGACAGTGTCCGGGCTCCCTGCTCTGCCTCCAGTGACACTCAAGGAAAGGACTCATCATTACTGCTAGGCAGGGGCAGGAGTTTGGGCTCCCATGTGGTCTCTCCTGACACTGTGGTTGACATGATCTTGTTATCACTGGGCGGTGCTGAAAGTCCTGACTCTCCAGTAGACCTCTTCCAACACCATCAAGCAGGAAGGGGAGGGGAGCCTCCCTATTGACAGTTAGGGGTCCAGGCTTCTTGTATGTTCTCCACTAACCCAGTGGCAAAAGGGGGGCTCGTTACCACCCAGGACAATCCCAGCTCCTTCTTGGCCTCCTCTGATGCTACCACAGCAGGAACAAGGTGGGGTGCCTTGGCGAGCCCTGGTGAGGGTGGAAGGCTAGGCTCCCCGCTCTGCTGCCATGGATGCAGGTGGGGCCACAGCCTTCCTGTGGTGTTTGGTTGGAGCAGAGCGGTTATTATCTGGAAGCTGTCTGTCTTGCTTTTCCTTTTCTTCATCCTTTGGGTAGAGAGAGCAAGTTTTTGTTGGGGCCTTTCTACATCCTTTGGTGTTTCTGAGCTCCTGCTTCCTTAGCTCCAAGTCTACATATATGAGGCAAAAGGAAAAACTGGGAAACTCATTACCACGTTGTTGCTCAGGTCTCAAGGTCCCTGGACAGTCCGCTTTCTTTTCTCCACTTTTCAGAATCTTCTTGTTGTTGTTTTTATAATGTCCAGGGTTTTTGTTGTAATTTGCAATAAAAATTAGGGGGAAGTGCCTCTACTCCATCTGCCTAGAAGCAGAAGTCCTGTTTGGTTTTTAAAGATCCAAAAAGTTCAGATATAATGTTCATGGTTTCTGCTATTAATTCCGTGGTTGAAATGATTGATAGATAGATAGATAGATAGATAGATAGATAGATAGATAGATAGATAGAAAGATAGATAGATAGATAGATGATAGATAGATAGAGTTCTTAATATAATGAATTCTCTCTTGAGGTAGAAAAGTGACTTAGCTCTTCTTATTGAGGATGCTATGCAAAAATACATCTGTGTCCTCTGATGAAAATACTCTCAGGGGAAGCCTTTAAGCTGGGCATGGTGGCTCACACCTGTAATTCCAGCATTTTGGGAGGCTGAGGTGGAAGGGTCGCTTGAGCCTAGAAGTTTGAGACCAGCCTGGGCAATACAGTGAGACCCAGTCTCTACAAAAAATAAAAATGAGAAACAAAAGGTCTTTTTTCTTTTTCTGTTCTTCAGAAAGTATTTAACTCCAGAGCCTAGACCAAAGAAGTTACATGGCAAACACGCAATAAATATCCAATGAATGAATCAACAAATAAACAAACACACAACTGAATAAAATGGTAGATACACGTAGTGCTGGTGTACACAGCACTAATGTGACCAGAAATTTAAAAGCACTAATATCTCGTTGCTCTATGTTTAGGGAAATGCTTGTTAGAATATGCTATGAGTCTAGCTAAAGGAAACAGCCTCTTTATATACAATGTGAATGAAGTTTTAATTAGAGTAACTCTTTGGGACAGCAATTTAGCAATATTGACCAAGGTTTAAAATTGCTCAAACCTCAGTAACTCAATTTCCTCAAGAACTAATGGTAAAAATAGAAAAGGTTTTATGCATGAGCATGCCTTTGGTAAAACAAACAAACATACAATTGTATAAATACCACGATTACAACTATGTAAGAAACAAACAAAATAGAAACAGGAAAAAAACATCAAAAGGAGATAGACCATAATACAGTGGCTATACTGGACAATTAGATTGTATTTTCATCCCTCCTCTATTCTGTATTTTCAAGTGATCTTTAATGAAAGTGTGTTATTTTTATAATAAAACACCAGCATTTTATTCCTCTAGCACCAAGAGTGACAGAGTGAATTACAGTTGTGTAGTCAAGCAGAGTGGGAAAAGATGTCACATTTATATATTTTAGAGAGCATTACTGTAAAAATCAATTACATCTGACATACAGACTGTCCTCCCTTGAGTTCCCCTGCTAAATGTTCATCCTCACACAATATCCTGTAGACTTTCCCAGTCCTGTCTCCATCTGCAAGTCAGCACCCTGGTGCCATCGAATCCTGGGCACAGACCAGAACATGGTTGACCTTCCTGTTTGCCTCCCATCTCATCTCTCATGCGCCTTCTTGACATACTTCCATTCTCTCTTCCTGTCTATAGGACTTGGATAGATGACTTAATTTTTGTAGGCAGACCTTCCCACTTGCTCAGGAAGTATCCTACTGAAGGGATCTGTCAGTCTCCTGGCTGCAAAGCAGGCACTCCTCCCTGCTAAGGAATGCCTGGGGTGAGGGGAAGCAACCCAGTGCAGATGCTTTGGGTTAAGGTGTTGAGAGGTGTAGATCTGTTCAAATGGCCCTTGCATAGTTGAACAATTTTTGTTTTCCTAAAATGGTTTTAGAGGGGATTGTGTCTGAAAACTACTGTTTGTTCCTGGAAGGTAAGTTTGAGTGATTCCCGGCAGTCAGGGGACAAAACTGGATGATGACGTGCTGACAGAAAGAATAGGCAACACAGCTTCCCCTCTTGTTGATGGTGGGGGCACAGGCGAGAATACAGTGCCCACGGCCCTCTGAACTGCTTTGCTGAAGGCCTGAGCCTTCCAATACAGTATAATAATGGTCTCAGCCGAGCCATGAGGCCAGAATACCAGATAGCAGGCAGGAAGGATATTTCTCTGAAAGAAGCAAATAGTCCATTGCCAATCATTCTATGGCATCCAGTGCAGCAGCTCCCCACCTGCCTCTTCCAGTAATTGTACCTGGATTTCCTTCTCTGAAATGCCTCCTCCCCACTGTCAATCATTTTATCACCAGTGGAGCTACAGCCCCTCACCCAGGATTCAGCACATAAGCAAGGGCTGAGCCAACTGGCCCATGTAGCATGGCCCTGGCCTCAGTGATTTGTCCAGGGATGAACTGAGAATAATAATGCTGGCTGTCGCTGAAAAAGTGCTTCCTCTATCCTGGCTTCGTTGTTAGGATTTTACATATGTTAACTCAATTAACCCTCACAGTGGCCAGATGAGGTGATACCATCATTATTATCCCTATTGTCATATAAGGAAACTGAGGCACAAAGGCACTAAGTAGCATGCCCAAGCGACACAGCTAATAAGTGGCAAAACTAGGACTGATACTAAGGCAGTCTGACGCCAGAGTTCATTCTCTTAGCACTATGCCAGGAGGCTTCTAGGTCAGCCGTGGCACAGGTATGTGGCATAGGTGTGCCGTGATGGGTTTTTTTCTGAAGCTGAAGGGCACGCTCTGGAGCGGGCGCCGCCATCTTGCCCCTACACAGAGCCCGAGAATGCAGATCTGAAGGGAGGAGAGCAGAGCCTGGTGGCACGGTGAGCTCTAGACTTCGTCTGGTCTGAAGCCAGTTCATAACTTGGCCAAAAAATTCTCACGTTCCTACCTCCTGGGCCCGTTTGTTTCTCGTTCCAGGCTGAGTTGGTTTTGGTTACTCTCCTCCTCCTATCGCATTTTGTCTTCTCTTCCTAGTGACTCCTGTTGATTGGGTATTAAATGTCCGCGACAGATCCTCTTATTTTCTCATCCATTCTCTGTTATCACTTATCTATATGTCTTTTTGTTCTGCTTTTTGGGCGATTTCCCTGAGCTTATGTTTTAACCCTTTTAAGAGAAAGCATGGGAGAGGGGTATCATCATTTTTATTTCTAGATTCTCTTTTCCAGTTGTTCCTTTTTTTTATTGGCATGTGAATGTTGTTCATAGATGTGATGAAGTCCTACCTCTCTGACGATACTGATTATATATATATATATATATATATTTTTGAGACAGAGTCTGGCTCTGTCGCCCAAGTTGGAGTGCAGTGGCGCGATCTCGGCTCACTGCAACCCCTGCCTCCCGGGTTCAGGTCATTCTCCTGCCTCAGCCTCCCGAGTAGCTGGGACTACAGGCGCCTGTCACCATGCCCGGCTAATTTTTTGTATTTTTTAGTAGAGACGGTGTTTCACCGTGTTAGCCAGGATGGTCTCGATCTCCTGGCCTTGTGATCCGCCCACCTTGGCCTCCCAAAGTGCTGGGATTACAGGCGTGAGCCACCGCGCCCAGCCTTATCATTTTTAAAAGTTATCTTCTAGTCCCTGCATTATCTCCTTGATGTTTCCTTTCAGTTTGCTTTGATTTCTGTTTCACGTTAAAGCTTTCCTTCAGGCTGGCTCTGTGGCTCCTGCTTGTAATCCCAGCACTTTGGGAGGCTGAGGCGAGCAGATCATGAAGCCAGGAGTTTGAGACCAGCCTGGCCAACACAGTGAAAAACTGTCTCTACTAAAAATACAAAAAGTAGCCGAGCATGGTGGCGGGTGCCTGTAATCCCAGCTACTCGGGAGACTGAGGCAAGAGAATCGCTCGAATCCAGGAGACAGAGGTTGCAGTGTACCGAGATTGCACCATTGCACTCCAGCCTGGGCGACAGAACTAGACTCTTGTCTCAAAAAAAAAAAAAAAAAGCTTTCCTTCAGCTGTCTTATGATCCTAAATAATCCGTTGAGATTTAAGTCTGAGACACTAGAAAACTGATCTGATGCTGTCGAGGCATGGAAGGACTCAGTTTAGTGGCTTCTCTGCTGGGAGAGCAGGAGGCTAGCCAGATTTTTCATAGGAACTCCTAAATGTCAGGACTTGAAGGTCCTTTCCCTGGGGGCAGTTTCAGTTTCTCCAGAAAAAGAACCTTTAACCTCATTTCCAGGGCATGTGAGCCTGGCTGCTGTGATCACATGCAGTTCATTGCTGTTCTGTTTTCAGCGTGGTCTCTCATTCCCACTCTCTTCTGCTTGGTACTTCCAAGCTGAGAGTTTCTCTGACTCAATTTCTTCAGTGAATCTCCATCCGGTATTCTGAAGAGACAGAGAAGTCACCTGTCAGACCAGGTGAACCACAAACTCCTTTGGTCTGGCTCCTATGTCAATACTTTTTTTTTTTTTTTGAGACAGTGTCTTGCTCTGTCGCCCAGGCTGGAGTGTAGTGGCACAATCTCGGCTCACTGCAAGCTTCGCCTCCCTGGTTCACACCATTCTCCTGCCTCAGCCTCCTGAGTAGCTGGGACTACAGGCGCCCGCCACCACACCCAGCTAATTTTTTTGTATTTTTAGTAGAGATGGGGTTTCACCAAGTTAGCCAGGATGGTCTCCATCTCCTGACCTCGTGATTGGCCTGCCTTGGCCTCCCAAAATGCTGGGATTACAGGCGTGAGCCACCGCACCTGGCCTATGTCAATACTTTTGTGTTGTTCATTGTACTTGCCATGACCCTTAGTTCCTCCTTGAGAGAAGTCACTCATTAATTCATCCATTCATTCACTCGGCATTTATATGGAGGAATATAAGAAGCTGAGAAGACCCTTTGATCCTTGCCCCTAAAGAGTCATCAATTTCTGCAAAGCCCCTCCAGCCCCTAGTTTTCAATGAGGAAGGAGCCCAGGCTCTTCAGCCAGGCCGGAGAACAGATGACTGTTTGTTTAGCACCTACTCTGTACCAGGCACAGCACTAGGTGCTTTATCTACTTTCTCTCAATCTGCTAATCCTGTTAACCTTCTGCAGGGAACTTTTATTATAGTTATATTTCAGATGATAAACTGAAGTCTAGAAACTTCAATGCTAAGAAACAGGCCTAGGATTTCAACTCAGGCCTGCCTGAGTCCAAAGCTTGTGCTCTTTCCTCATAGAAGGCTGCCTCTGCTGGATATACTTACCTCCATTTTAGAGAAAAGGAAACTGGGGTGCAGAGATGTTCCCTATACATCCTGAAGAATTCTTGAGGGAGGCTGCAAGAAGCCAAGGCCTCATGTGTGGGTGACAAAGGGCAAATGCAGGGAAGGACCCGTCATGCTGTGTCCCTGATGTCCCAGGAACCTCTCCCATCAGGAGAATTTTTTTATAAGGAAAGGCAGGCAAGCAGGACCACAAGGGCCAGCATGGAATGGTTACTAACAGCAGCCAGCTGTGGAGAAAGAAGGTTCCACCGTTGTCTGTTTGATGGGGTGATTCCACTGTCTGAGGATCTGCTTCTCTCCCTCTCCCAGCTGCCAACATCTGTGAGCCCATTCACCAGATCCATCCAGAGGGGCAGTTCTGGATGAAGAAGGGTCACTGCAAGGTCCCAGGGTCTCAGAGGGTGGGGACAGAGGCAATGATAATTTCCTTTTCAAAAGGCAGAAAAAAGTGTCTTCTCAAAATGCCAGGGGAGACTGTTTTTTGCTTGGGTCTAGTATGTTTTCAATAATGCTATCAAATTAAAAAATAGTCACCAGACCAGGGGAAAACACTATGCATTCTCCTAGAGAATGGTGTCATAATCTAAATTTGGCCAGAGAATGAAGATCCCAAAGTGATTTCATTCAGAAGAAAAAATGCCTAAAAGGGGAAAGGAACTTTGAATTCTGAGAATTTACTCCTGCAAAAGGAACAGGGTATAGCCGAGGATAGTCACAGGAACTATGATAAGAGCAGGTACATGTGAACATTTGTATTAAACACACACTTCATGTGGCAGGAGAAGCTGATGTGAACAAAATCAACTCCTCGAGGTTTTGTTTCATCAGTTTTATTGGTCATTTATCCAGAATTCATCACATAAATCTTTCAAAATAATGAGCTATTACAAGAACAGTTTACAAGTCGGCTCTGACTACACAAATACTTGACACAGGAAACCATTTTTACATATACATATGTTTTCTTATAATACTTTAATAAAGAAAATAAGTCTGTATACATCTTACGGCAAATTTTATGTAGTCTCTTTTTCCCATTCAATTATCATTTCAGGTTTTCTATTACAGAACGTCCATCACATCCAATAAACCAAATTACAATCTTTTGCTTCTTCTCATTTTCAAATACTATTAAGATTCACACTGTTAAAGGGTTTTTTGGGTTCCTTTTCTAATCTTTCCTGATTTGAAAAGAATCCATGTATCTAGGCTAAAAGAGGTAACTTCAACAATATCCCTCCTGACTAGAACTTCTATCTGATTAATCATTGTTTGGTGAATTATCTTTTCACTTCCTACTTAGGCTAGGCCAGGTGGTAGTTTTACCCCTGCTGATAAAGTCCTGACATTCCTAATAGTTCCTAAACTGCAAATAAAAAACCCTAGAAACAAGAGTGAAATAGAAATATTAAGAAAGCTAAAACACTATCGATTAGAGAACACACTTAAATTCAAGGTCTCTCCCAGGTTGAAGACAGAAAAGCAATAAAGTATAAGGATGTGGCAGTAGTTGTATAAAATACTGAAAATCTGAAAAAGAGTCATCACTTAAGCCAGTAGTGTATCATTTCCAAAATGTCAGAGGATACAGAATCTTAGACTCTGTGTCTAGGCTGAACTCAGAATCTTAGACTCTGTGGCTAGGCTGACATTCTTATGCTGTGGCTTTGAAATAGCCTAATAAATATCCACTTGTCCAGCACAAGTAATCATTTAGGCCAGGGGAACTTTACAGAATACTGACCATGTTTACCTGGATAGGAACCACCAGGGCAAACATTTGGCATTCACTCCACTCCTTCACTGTTACTGAAAAGCATCCACTTGGCAAAGCCTGTTGTTTTACTTTTCAGGTAACGTGAATTAAAATTAAGAAACTAGCAGTCTTCTACTACAGTCAACTTCCTGAGTATTCAGCTGCAATTATCCAATATTCTTGAAAGGATGCTGATATGGTTTGGTTGTGTCCCCCCTCAAATCTCAACTTGAATTGTATCTCCCAGAATTCCCACGTGTTGTGGGAGGGACCCAGTGGGGGTGGGAGTAATTGAATCATGGGGGCCAGTCTTTCCCATGCTAGTCTCATGACAGTGAATAAGTCTCATGAGATCTGATGGGTTTATCAGGGGTTTCTGCTTTTGCTTCTTCATTTTTTTCTTGCCACCATGTAAAAAGTGCCTTTCACCTCCTGCCATGATTCTGAGGCCTCCCCAGCCATGTAGAACTGTAAGTCCAATTAAACCACTTTTTCTTCCCAGTCTTGGGTATATCTTTATCAGCAGCATGAAAATGGACTAACACAGTAAATTGGTACTAGGAGAGTGGGGCATTGCTGAAAAAATACCCAAAATGTGGAAGCGACTTTGGAACTGGGTAACAGGTGGAGGCTGGAACAGTTTGGAGGGCTCAGAAGAAGATAGGAAAATGTGGGAAAGTTTGGAACTTGCTACAGACTTGTTGAATGGCTTTGTCGAAAATGCTGATAGCAATATGGACAATAAAGTCCAGGCTGAGGTGGTCTCAGATGAAGATAAGGAATTGTTGGGAACTGGAGTAAAGGTGATTCTTGTGTTTTAGCAAAGAGACTAGCAGCATTTTGCCCCTTCCATGGAGATTTGTGGAACTTTGAACTTGAGAGAGATGATTTAGGTTATCTGGCGGAAGAAATTTCTAAGCAGCAAAGCGTTCAATAGGTGACTTGGGTGCTGTTAAAGGCATTCAGTTTTATAAGGGAAACAGAGCATAAAAGTTTGGAAATTTGCAGCCTGACTATGCAACAGAAAAGAAAAACCCATTTTCTGGGGGAGAAATTCAAGCCAGCTGCAGAAATTTGCATAAGTAGCAAGGAGCCTAATGTTAATCCCCAAGACCGTGGGGAAAATGTCTCCAGGCCATGTCAGGGCAGCCCGGAGGCCCAGGAAGAAAAGGTGGTTGCATGGGCCAGGCCCAGGGTCCCCAGGCTATGTGCAGCCTAGGGACTTGGTATCCTATGTCCCAGCCACTCCAGGGGGCCAACATACGGCTCGGGCTGTGGCTTCAGAGAGTGGAAGCCCAAAGCCTTGGCAGCTTCCACGTGGTGTTAAGCCTGCATATGCACAGAAGTCGAGAATTGAGATTTGGAAACCTCCGCCTAGTTTTCAGAAGATGTATGGAAATGCCTGGATGCCCAAGCAAAAGTTTGCTGCAGGGGAGGGGCCCTCATGGAGAACCTCTGCTAGGGCAGTGCAGAAGGGAAATGTGGTGTCAGGGCCCCCACACAGAGTCCCTACTGGGGCACTGCCTAGTGGAGCTGTGAGACGAGGGACACTGTCCGCCAGACCCCAGAATGTTAGATCCACCAACAGCTTGCACTGTGTGCCTGGAAAAGCTGCAGGCACTCAACACCAGCCGTGAAAGCAGCCAGGAGGGAGGCTTACCCTGCAAAGACACAGGGGCAGAGCTGCCCAAGACCATGGGAACCCACTTCTTGCATCAGCATGACCTGGATGTGAGACCTGGAGTCAAAAGAGATTATTTTGCAACTTTAAAATTTGACTGCCCTGCTGGATTTCGGACTTGCATGGGCCCTGTAACCCCTTTATTTTGGCCAATTTCTCCCATTTGGAATAGCTGTACCCCTGTTGTATCTAGGAAGTAACTAGCTTGCTTTTGATTTTACAGGCTAATAGGTGGAAGGGACTTGCCTTGTCTCAGATGAGACTTTGTACTGTGGACTTTGGGTTAATGCTGAAAAGAGTTAAGACTTTGGGGGACTGTTAGGAAGGCGTGATTGGTTTTGAAATGTGAGGACATGAGATCTGGAGGGGCCAGGAGCAGAATGATATGATTTGGCTGTGTCCCCACCCAAATCTCAGCTTGAAATTGTATCTCTCAGAATTCCCACGTGTTGTGGGAGGGACCCGGGGGAGGTAATTGAATCATCGGGGCCAGTCTTTCCTGTGCTATTCTCGTGATAGTGAATAAATTTCACAAGATCTGATGGTTTATCAGGGGTTTCTGCTTTTGCTTCTTCCTCATTTTCTCTTGCCGACATGTAAAAAGCACCTTTCGCCTCCCGCCATGATTCTGAGGCCTCCCCAGCCATGTGGAACTGTAAGTCCAAGTACTCTTTTTCTTCCCAGTCTCGGGTATGTCTTTATCAGCAGCATCAAAACAGACTAATACAGATGCTTTAAGCAAGCCCTTGTCCAATAAGGTATTTAACAGCACTTAGGGACTATTAGATGTCCCATTTCTCTTCTCTTTCATTTCTCTTATCTCTTCTCACCCCAGTGTAACAAATAGCTACAGGTTTTTACCAAAATGCTGCAGCAGTAGTTGGAAATGAGTTATTTTGCATTACTAAAGTGTTCAATCACATTTTCACGGGTCACATGTGCATATAACCAGGAGATGGCCAAATAACATCTATTGCAGTGATTTTGCAAATTCAGCATAGTCAATGTATCCATCATTGTTCTTGTCATCATCTCTCAAAACACCATCTATTATGTTAATCAGTTCATCTTCGCTCATTAGTGGTGCCTGTTCACTCCCTTCCTACAAAATACAAATTAAACAATGATGAGTTGCACATTTTATCAGAAGAAGTGCTTAGCTAATGTCCAAAATATCCATGTTCTTTCATGGGCAGTGTTTATTAAAAAAAAAAGAAAAACAAAACAAATGTCCACGCTCATATGTGTCCAAAAACTTTCAATGGAGTATGGGGCAACTTCTAGGAATATATATACACACACACATATATATACATATATATACATATATATAGAGAGAGAGAGAATATATATTATTGAGTCAATTTATAATAATCCAGTTGAGAAATTACATTTGCCAGATAAAAGAAGGCCCTTTGAAATAGGCTTTTGCTTATTTGTTTCATTACGGCTCATTCTTTTTTAATTGGAAAAGTGCCAGTCCTCCTGAGGGTCAGTTCTGTGCACAAATTTGCCTGATAAAATAGAAATAGTGATGAATTGGACAACAAGTTGGCATCAAAACAAGAGGAAGAAGGCACTGCTGATCAGCAGAACCTGTTACGATCTTTGAGGAGAAAGTATTTCCCATGCTCCAAGACCAGGGATAGTGGGCTGAGGCCGCTCACATCCTTGGCTGGTTCTTCCTTTGTCACATCTCCCACATTCACCCTTCCCTTTCCTATTACCACCACCATCCTCATCTGCCAGGACTGCCGAACGCTAATTCCTCCGCCTAACATTAGTCTCTCCTCATGTTCTTTGGTGTGTCTCCCACAGCCAAGGATCTTCCCTAAATAATGCCATTCTCCTGGGCAAAACCATTCATGCTCCTTGCTGCCTTCAAACCTCACCTGCACTCCTAGCAGCCAATGTAACCCCACCCACCTGGCTGACTTTGCCTTGCTTCCTCTCTATAGAGGGCAGTGTGGCAGAAGGGGAATGACATTAAACGTGGAGGCACAAGGATTTGTTTTTTTTTTTTTGGAGGCAGGGTCTGACTCTGTCACCCAGGCTGGAGTCCAATAGCATGATCACAGCTCACTCCAGCCTCGACCTCCCAGGCTCAGGTGTTCCTCCAGACTACCCTCCCACCCCCGTCACGCCAGCAGCTGGGACTATAGGCGAGCATCACTATGCCCAGCTAATTTTTGTAGAGATGGGATATCGCCGTGCTGCCCAGGTTGGTCTTGAACTCCTGGACTCAAGCGATCCTCCTGCCTCAACCTCCCAAAGTGCTGGGATAACAGGCATGAGCCACTGTGCTTAGCCTGGCACAAGATCTTGATTTCAGTTTCCTCACCTAGAAAACGGGAGGGTTTTGTTTTTTGTTTTCTGAGACAGGGTCTCGCTCTATTGCCCAGGCTGGAGTTCAGTGGCAAGATCGCAGCTTGCCGCAGCCTCAACCTCTCGGGCTCAAGTGATCCTCCTACTTCAGCCTCATGAGTAGCTGGGACTATGGGCACGTGCCACTGCAAATGGAAGTATTAACAATGCCTGCCACTGCCTACTCAAGATGTTGCAAAGATCCAACGAGATCTCTAACCTACTTGAAAGTGCTTCAGAAACTTTGGAGCACTGTACAGTATCACATAGCCCTCAATTACTGCCATGTCCCTGAATCCCTTGGTCTCAATTCACCATTCTTCCCAAATGAAATAACTTCTCCCTTGCTCTGCAGTTTGAATGCGGTCTGTCTTTTAGGCACTAACTCTCATACTCTGGTGTGTAACAGTAATGCCTGTAGCACTTAAAGATACAAATGCCCAGCCCTGGGACTTCTGCCTCAGCAAGTTATCCTTTTCCGGAAGGATCGCTGAACAGAAAGAGGCACAACACAGAAGAGAAAGCAGCAGCAGCACCTTTCTTTTCTTTTCTTTTTCTTTTTTTGAGACAAGGCCTCGCTCTGTTGCCCAGGCTGAAGAGCAGTGGCATGATTATGGCTCACTATAGCCTCGACATCCTGGACTCAAGCAATCCTCCCACCTTGGCCTCCTGAGTACCTGGAACTACAGGCATGTGCTACCAGGCCTGGCTAATTTTTTTAATTTTTGTTTTGTTTGTTTTGTAGAGATAGGGTCTCACTATATTGCCAAGGCTGGTCTTGAACTCCTGGCTCAAGTGATCCACTTTGGCCTCCCAAAGTGCTGGGATTACAGATGTGAGCCACCATGCCCAGTGGAGAAGCAGCACTCTTGGCACATAAGGACAACACAAGTCAACAAGATGAGGGACCAAATTAACAAAGGGAGGCCTTTCTGTGATATAGCCCCCCAAACCACCGCCACACCTACCTCCTTATGGACATGAGTGATGGCTGTGGAGAGTTCTAAGCCATCAAGCAAATTATTGCCATCATAATCATGCATTTTGAAGTAATGGAGCTGCAGTTCTTGTGGTGACATCTCCGCCTCTGGTTTGTTGATGACACCTTCTAGATGTTCCATGATATGCCTAAAAATCAACAGTCAGGTTCAGGCCAATTGGCAGAGACACGGGGATCATGCTGAAATCTTAAGGACTCTGAAAAGTTCAAGTTCTTAAACTTCCTCCAGCTCAGAAAAACACCAGCAATGGCAGACCACACTCGAGGATTACATAGAGATAGACAGGGCCTTGACAGGAGCAGGGAAAGTCAAACAGACCATCTGTTATGCTGGCAGATTTAGGGTATTCTTTCCCCTTTATTATTAAAACTTTGTTATAACATATTCAGGCCACCAATTTAAAAATATGTCTTTTAAAACAATTTTTTTTTTTTTTTTGAGATAGGGACTCACTCTGCCACCCAGGCTGGAGTGCAGGAGCGTGATCTCGGCTCACTGTAGCCTCAACTTCCCAAGCTCAGGTGACTCTCCTACTTTAGCCCCCCAAGCAGCTGGGACCATAGGCATGTACTGCCACACCCAGCTAATTTTTTAATTTTTTAGTAGAGACAGGGTTTCCCTATATTGCATAGGCTGGTCTCGAATTCCTGGGCTCAAGCAATCCACCTGCTTCAGCCTCTCAAAGCACTGGGATTACAGGTGTGAGCCACTGCACCCAGCCTTAAAAACAAAGGATAACTGAGTATAATGCATGAGGCTAACTGGCTCAAGACAAAAGCTGCAAGAAATGATTCAATGTTTGAACGTGTTGATTAAAAAAAGGTCTTGTTATAGTCAAGAAACCTTAGCTATTTTCTGAATTCTGCTACTATGACTGTGTATGTGTACCTGTGTGTCTATTTGTATGTGTGTGTGTCTGTCTGTGGTGAAAAAAGGAGAGACTGGATTCAGACAAGTAATTTGTCCCATTTGGGCCTAAAGATCTTCCACCTGTGATACAATGATGAAAAAAGAATACCTGACTTAGAGGTGGCAATAAGGAATAAGAATCATCCTCGAAGAATGTCAAGGAGCCATAGAAACAGGAAGAAGGAAAGGAGGACTGAGCATGCCCTTGCTGCTGGCTCAGCTGCAGATGATGGGAAGGCCCCTGGACCACAGCCCGGGCTGAATACGTACTCTTGGTCGTGCACTGTGTTCTTATCCAGGCCCATGCTGCCGGGTTGGGAGAAGCTGGCTGCAGGCTCCTCAGCCCTGGCGCCTGGGGCACAAAAGGCCCAGAGCAGGCCACACAGGAAGGGGGTTCTGAGCAGGGATCTCATGGTCATCAATATCTGTGAGACGGGAAACACAGAAGAGGAAGGCAGAGCATCAGAGCCAAGGTTTCGTTCAGGGCTTGACATGGCATGATCCTGGGAAACCTGATGAAGCAGTGAGGTTAGGAAGACAGCTTGTCAAACAGGGCCCAATGCCAGCTCTGCTTTGAGACTACGGGATGGCCCTGGGCACTCCAAGTCACTCAAATGGCAGGGGAAGGCTCATGAGGTTTCCTGAAGTGCCTGCAGAGTGCCAAGCAACACGTGAAAGCTTGAAGGGACTGGAAGATTATTCCTGCCTCCCAGAAGCTACAGTCCACTGAAAGAAATATTTTCTACCAAGAGCACCAGGAAAGGCAGCCAGCAAGTTATACCAGAATATCAGAGAAAGAGAAAGGCCTTTAGGAGTTCAGGGGAAGAAATCTCCTCTGGGTGAAGGAAAATCAGAGAAGGCTGATTGAGCTGGTGACACTGCAGCTGGGTCTGGACAGATATACAGGGACTGAAGGACCACAGGAATGGTGGGAGCAGAGTGGCAGGTGCCCACAAACGGGAAAGAAACTACAAGTAGTTCAGCTGGGCTGCAGCCTAGAGGGTAGGAAGCAGACAGGACAGAGGTGGCTCCAAGGGTTAGACAGGCTGCACTGGACATGGCTTTGCACACTAGGCCAGGGCTTGACATCTCCTGCAGAAAAAGAGGACAGTCACTTACAATTCGTGAATGGGAGGTGAGATCAGAGCTTGGTTTCAGAATGACTCATCTGGCGGCATAGCGGGGAAGGCATGAAGTGGCAAAAGCAAGACTAGAGGCAGAAGCATGGTAGCCAAGGGAAGTGGTAAGGCGGGTCAGATCAAGGTCTGCGGCAGTGGACAAGGAGAACACCTTAACTCCTCCTTCTGTACCTCCTGGTCGGTGACAGTGGCAAGTAACTTAACCACGGTGAGCGGGCACTGGAAAGGAAAGTTACAGAGAAATCAGGATTCTATCGGGGACTCCCAGGGTTTGGCCACACTTGGAATTGTGGTCAATAAGATGACACAGTCAGCTACAGAGCAAGTTCTCAGAGGGCAGGGAGAACTTTAATCCCACCAGTATTACCTGCCAAGAGTCAGGCAGGCCTTTAATAATTGTTGATTCAATGGAAAGTCTTGGTCTGTCCTAGGGCTGACAGACTGACCTCAAAAAGGAAGGTGAAGGGCAGCCAGGTGACCTACATACAAAAACAAAAGACCTGACCAAACACTCGCTTCCCAAAAGGCAAAACAGATTCTGCTAGATAACAAGGCCAGGGATTTCTAATAGGCCAATTGTAGTCCACAGCCCCAAACCAGCAGTGGTAAAAACAAACCATAAGGCACCGGTCATCCCCTTACACACGCTACACACAGGGCTCAGCTGCGAAGCTGTAGCTGTCTCTGTGCCTGGGGCTGGGAGGTAGAGGTGTTATAGCCCCTCTTACCTATCCTAAAAGGCTCTTGGGGCAGAACCCTGAGAGTGTGAGTGTGCCACCCTACAACACTTAGAAAAATTTCCCAAATCCATTTCTCCCATTACCAGTATTGCTTCCCATGGCCCCCTCCTTAAAGGGGACAATGGTCACTGGGATGTCTAACTTCCAGGATAGGCCAGGCATGGTGGCTCATACCTAAAATCCCAGCACTTTGGGAGGCTGAGGCAGGAGGATCGCTTGAGGCCAGGAGTTTGAGATCAGCCTGGACAACACAGCGAGACCCCATCTCTACAAAAAAATAAAAAATTAGCTGAGCATAGCAGTGCACTCCTATAGTCCCAGCCACTTAGGAGGCTGAGATGGGAAGATTGCTTAAGCCCAGGAGTTCAAGGCTGCAGTATACTCTAGCCTGGGTAACAGAGTGAGACCCTGTCCCCTACTACCAAAAAAAGAAAGAAACTTCCAAGATGCTAAAAAGCACCTAGAATCTAGTCTACTCCTAAACAGTGACATCGAAATGCAATCTGTCTCAGACCTTTTATTTTTTAATTTTTATTTTTTTGAGACGGAGTCTTGCTCTGTCGCCAGGCTGGAGTGCAGTGGCACAATCTTGGCTCACTGCACCCTCTGCCTCCCAGGTTCAAGCAATTCTCCTGCCTCAGCCTCCAGAGTAGCTGGGATTACAGGTGTGTGTCACCACATCCAGCTAATTTTTGTATTTTTAGTAGAGACAGGGATTCACCATGTTGTCCAGGCTGATCTCGAACTCCAGACCTCAGGTGATCCACCCACCTTGGCCTCCCAAAGTGCTTGAGCCACCATGCCCGGCCATCTCAGACCTTTCATACCCGTAGTTTAAAAAAAAAAAGCAATCTGTCATAAGTAATAGGAAAGAATGCTCAATATATATTGAATGAAAAAGAACAGGCTGCAAAAAAGCTATAAATAATATTATACTTTTGTAAAATAAAAATGTATATTTCATACACTAATAACAAAGATTATCTTGAGACATGAGACTAGAATTGTGATTTTCGGCCGGGCGCGGTGGCTCACGCCTGTAATCCCAGCACTTTGGGAGGCCAAGGTGGGTGGATCATGAGGTCAGGAGATTGAGACCATCCTGGCTAACACGGTGAAACCCCATCTCTACTAAAAATACAAAAATAAAAATTAGCCAGGTGTGGTGGCGGGGGCCTGTAGTCCCAGCTACTCGGGAGGCTGAGGCAAGAGAAAGGCGTGAACCAGGAAGGCGGAGCTTGCAATCGCTACATTTTTTTATGAATATGTATTCAATGTAATCTATCCCATAATTTTGTCCCAATACTATATGGATGGGATACAAAAGGAGTTTCCGGTTAATTCTTATGTCCAGAAAATAATTTAGAAACAGAAACGACACTTCCAATTTTACCAAATAAAAGTGCCCAGACCTTGGTCAGGAACAATGGCTCATGTCTATGATCCCAGCACTTTGGAAGGCCGACGTGGGCAGATCACTTGAGGTCAGGAGTTTGAGACCGGCCTGGCTAACACGGTGAAACCCCTCTCTACTAAAAATACAAAAAAAATTTGCTGGGCGTGGTGGCGTGTACCTGTAATCCCAGCTATTTGGGAGGCTGAGGCACAAGAATCGCTTGAACCCAGGAGACAGAGGAGACAGAGGTTGCTGTGAGCCAAGATCACACTACTGTACTCCAACCTGGGCAACAGAATGAGACTGTCTGAAAAAAATAAAAAAAAAAAAGTGTCCAGACCCTGATAAGGCCACTGCCACTGTACCTGGTACCAGAAAACAAGGCTTCAGGTAACTCCTAGCAGTGACTGCCTAGGCCATAGCAGAACAACTTGTTCTGACCACACATCTTAGAGTTCTGGGACAGGAAGGATCCGAGAAGGGAATCCAGCTCCTCCTAAGCCTTTTAGACTCATTTACATCAAATGTCTCTTCCTCTAGTGAGGCCTTTCCAAGTCTAGCGTAGGTATTCTTCCTGCAGGCTCCCAAGTGCTTCCGTTCAGAACGCTCCTGTCCACAAGTGATGACAGCTGCAAATGAATTCTTTTTTTTTCCTTTTGTTTTCTTGTGTGTTAATGAATTCTTGAAAAACTGCCTGATTACTTGTCAGTGCCCCTTGCTGGACGGGCTTCGAGAGGACTTGGACTGAATCCACATTCCTAGTATGAGGCACAGTGCCTGGAACAGAAGCTGCTGGTTCTTAGCCTGTGTGCCACGGTCCTTGGGGAGCTGGGGGGACCACCTTTGCAGATATGCTGCCAATTTTTAATGTCACTGTAACTGAAGATGAAACTTTTCTTTTGGAGATATCTATCATGGAACCCATGGCACCATTTCCTCCAACTATGTGATTGGATGCTTAACATATCCATTTGGTGTGTGTGTGTCGGGGGCGGGGGAAATTCTATTTAGATAACATCAAAAAGCAACCAAGTGATTAATAATGTAGTAACTATGAGTCCAAATTATCCCTTCTTTAAGGGAGGCAGGATAAAGGCCAAGAACCACTGATTTTTGAACTTGTCTCATTTTGGTTTGGTGTTGCAGGTTTCTAACTATTGGAATGTAACAAAAGCCGAATCGATAAACATACAGAAAAAAAATTCCTCCAAGCGGTACATTGAAAACAGGAAATCAGGCTGGGCATGGTGGCTCATGCCTGTAATCTTAATACTTTGAGAGGCTGAGGCAAGTGAATCACTTGAGCCCAGGAGTTCAAGACCAGCCTGGACAACATGGCGAGACTCCCTCTCTAATTAAAAAAAAAAGAAAAAAAAGAGAGAGGAAGAAAGGAAGGAAGGCAGGCAAGGGAGGAAAAGATAGAAAACAGGGAATCTAACTGCCACATAACAAATTAAACTGCTGACAGTCAAAAGAAAGCATAAGAAACTCCCTCTGCCCAAATAACAGGTTGCATCATCCATGCTCTAACTACTTAGCTCAAGGCCATGGGCAAACAGCCTGAAGATAAGCCCCAGCTCATTGGCCTTCTTTAGGAAATTATAAAGGCCAGGCTGAAGAAAAACGCAAGGGAGGAGAGATTTCTGCAAAGGGCCTTCAGAGCACAACCCATATCTTGAGACAGCCCTCACAAGGCACAGCCTCAGTCCTGGGAGGGCAGTGCTGGACCATCAGCAGCAGTGCACCTCGGCTGTTACAGTGCTTCCCTCCTGCTCTGCCAGCCTCTTCCTGGACCACAGCCTCCCCTCCTACTGGTTCCATCTGTCCATCTCCACCTTCCTTCCAGGACAGGTTCAAATGTCACCTCAGGATTCTTCCAGCCAACACCAATTGATCTCTCATCCGACCTCAGTCTGCAGCCTCTCACACTCATTTGACCTGAACATACGATCACAGGTTGTTCTCCTTTTCCATTTTTCTCTTTTTCTACCTCTCTGAGAGTCAGGACCCTCGCTCCTCTGTCTCTTATTTACCTTATTGATTTCTGCTGAGCTGACCTGGCTCATGGTTGAATCAGGGCAGTGAGTCTTGGCACCTAGGTGTATGGTTCCCTATCCCACAGCAGATCTAGCCTAAGTTGGAACTTCCTTTGGGGCCTTCCAGTGGTTTGACCTGGCCCACCCCTTCCCTCCTGTTGTGTTATCAGTCCTATCAGCACTAAGAGTTTGGGGCCAGCCTTCCTGCCAGCAGCTAGTAGCAGCTTCTCCTTCAGATCAGGGGCCCTTGGTTAAGAATTCAAACCCAAAGCAGCCACACTCACCAACATCCAGACATCCTGTACCCACAGCCAATGCCAAAGAAAAACTGACCAGTACTTTCTCACTTACCCCTGTTATGGTCCTGCAACGAAGGCAAGAAAATAACCAACTTTCTAGGCTAAAGAAACCTTTACACGGACTGAGGGTTGAGAATTGGTTCGAAAAAGCAGGTATTTAATATTAATAACTTGATCTATTTGTTCATCTAGGGAGCCCAAGGAGCACCCATGCTTCATTTACACATTTAATTACCGTACTAATAGCACAAGGTGCTGCAGATAGTAATATGACCTCGATAAACTCCTCTCACACAGATTACAACCTGGCAGAAAAGAGAGACTAGCAGGCAGACACCCATGGGGTACCACCAAATCACCAACTCACAACTGAAATAACACATGAAGGATAAGAAGGATTATGTCAACCAAAGGGCAGTGCCTCCGACATGACGAACATATTGAAGGAACATGTAAACCCAGAAGGAACTTGTTCTGATCCAAGAACCAAAAAAGATACAGTATGGTTGAAGACACAGTAGAGTGGAGACAAATGAATCTAAAGTTAAAAGAAGACAGGTCATGAAGGGCTTTGTAAGCTCTGTTCAAGAGCTTGGAAAAGCAATGAGAATCCAACGAAGGGTGGTAAGGGAATAGGGGGACAGTTCTGATGACATGATCAGATTTCTGTTTTAAGACCACAGCTCTAGCCTCTCTGTATAGTACAAACTATAAGGATGAAGAAGAGATGCAGGCATCATCAGGAAGACACCGAAGTAGTTCGGAGGAGAAAAGGTGGCCTGAACTAGGTAGGGTAGGGGGATGGGACTGGAGAATGAACGTATCCAAGACAGCTTTGCAAGGGATTAGATGTGGGTGGGTAAAGGAGTGCAGCAAGTGAGAATGATGCCCAGTTCTGGCTTGGGCACCTGGGTGGATGGCACTGCCATGCCCAGAGAGGGAATACAATAGGAGATCAGCTTCCCCCGCCGGGCACGACAGGACCCGAGGTTTCCCCCAGAGGGAGATGGGGGAACAAGGAGCAGATGGAGAGTAACGCCTCCAGCCCGCTGCTTTTGGTCCGGGCCAGGAGCAGTGTCCACCCGACACAGCTGGTCCCACAGGCCGATCCTGGGGCCCCCAGGGACCAGCGAAGGGGGCGGAGATCTGCCCAGCCGGCCCCGTCTGGCTCCAGAGCCCAGATGGGGCACAGGCTTCCGCCCTGGGAGACAGGCCGTGCTCCTAGCCGTTTAAGCGTCCCGAGACCGCCTGGGGGCCCAGCCCCCGCCCCTAGACCGCTCCAGCCTCTCATCTTGAGCCCAAGCCCCCAGCCCAAAGGAGAGGCGCCGGGATCCCGCCCGCTGAGGACTGTACGCTAGTTCACTCACCCTTACGGTCTCCGAGGCAGACGCGAAGCCTTCCAATGTGAGCCTCACCAGCCCCCGTCCCCAGAACGCTCTTCCTCGGCCTCGCCCCGCCCCCCTCCCCCTTCCCCCCCCCCAACCTAGCCTGCGCACGCGCGCTCCCTACCGCTCGCCCATTGGCGCCGCCGGGCCCCTCCCGCTGCGCGACGGCGGGCTGTGAGGAAGGCTCGCGTGAGTCCACGTGTAATGGGCCCGCACCCAGCACAGGCAGGACTGACGTAGTTCTTCTACCTGCTTTCCCGAGGGCGACACTCGGCTCCACTCCAGTTGGGCCGCTGGACGCCCTAGGGGCCCGGCAGGTTGCTAGGCAACCCCGGAAGCCCTCAGGGACGTAGTTCCACGTGCGACGTAGGATGGCGGATCCGGATGGGGCGGACTCCAAAGCCGGCTCCCAACTCCGCTCCGCCTCTGCTATACAGGGCCGTTGGTTCAGGTATCTTGGTTCGTCCTGCAGCAAGTTGGGAAGAAAGATAATAGGAATGCTAATTCCTTCCTAATGAAATGACCAGAACACGCTGGAGCCGGCCTTGGACGCTACGTTTCAAGATTGCCTGCTTCCAGCTTCTGCCAGCCCCACTGCACAAGTTGCGGCAGCTGCTGTACCTACCTGTTCGCTTCCACAGGAGTCCCAGCAAGACTATGCGACCCAGTTCAAATACCACTTTCCCTGTACCGTTCGTGAAGTCAGCAGCTTTTGTCATTCAAGAGAGGACAAATTACTTAAAAACAGACTCATGAACAAATAGGGAAACGAAAACATCATCCCTGTATAATCCTGCCCTTACACCTGTGCTCCTATACAAGATTAACATTCAGTGAGTATCTATTAACCTGATGGATAAATAGTGTAGGACGGTCGTTTCGTTTTTTTGTTTTGAGACGGAGTCTCGCTCTGTCCCAGGCTGGAGTGAAGTGGCGTAATCTTGGCTCACTGCAACCTCCGCCTCCCAGGTTCAAGCTATTCTCCTACCTCAGCCTCCCGAGTAGCTGGGATTACAGGCGCACGCCACCATGCCCGGCTAATTTTTGTATTTTTAGTAGAGACGGGGTTTCACTATGTTGGCTAGGCTGGTCTCGAACTGCTGACCTTTTGATCCTCCCGCCTCAGCCTCCCAAAGTGCTGGGATTACAGGCGTGAGCCACCGCGCCCGGCAGGACCGTGGTTTTTTTTAAAGCCCTTCTCCCATTTCTGTCCATAAAGGTGCATAATCGTTTTTCAGATGAGCCTGGGTCCGGACAGGAAAGACAAAGGAAGTGGCTAAGTAGTTAGATGCCTTGAAAGTTGGCTAACGCCACTGCCATTGACTGTCTCATACCTTTTCCCACCTTCATCTGAGATTGAAATCTGTCACCCCATCCCTGAGAAAAATCCCATAATCCCTAATGTTTTCTTCTTTTTTTAAAGAAAAGAATCTCCATGTTGCTCAGCTCGTCTCGAACTCCTGGGTTCAAGCAATTCTCCCACCACCTCCGCCTCCCAAAGTGCTGGGATTACAGGGGTGAGCCACCGCACCGGGACAAAGAATCCCTAAGTTTTGAGGAAACTCTATTAATTCAAGACCCATTCTTCTTTCCTTACTCTGAACTTTGGGTTAGTTTGATCTAGTTCCTTCTACCCTGCACCTGCCATTCATCCATCTCTTCATCCATTCATCCACCCCTCCTTTTGTTCATTTATTCATTAATTCAATAACATTTCTTGAATATCTTCTGTGTACTATGCACTCTACTAGGAGCTACTAGAGATATAAATAAGACAAATGAAGTGTCAAGAAGCTAGTGTCTGGTAGATGGATAAAGTGTCCTCATTCTAGCCATTGCTTTCATTTTTTTCCTATGGATGTTATCCTCTGTTATGTCTCTCTTAAATCGACAGTCACTCCCTCTCTACCAGATAATTCCCATCAACGTATAAACTTGCTCTATTTTCTCCCCCACCATACCACTGAAACTGCAATCTCCATGCAAATCTAGTGGTCTCTTTGATCTCTTGTTTTTATTTTACTTGCCCTCTCAACACTTTTATCAAAGCCAACCACTCTCACTTAGAAACACTTTCTTCTCTTGTTTTCTGACACCACACACTCTGGGTCCTCCTGCTACCTCTCTGGTTATCCTTTCTTGGGCTTCTTAATTGGCTTCTCAACCTATAAATATCAAAGTGTCCAGGGTTCTGTCCTGAGTCACCTTCTCTACCCTCTCTTCCTGTGTGAGTTTACCTAGTCCTATGCTTTAGATACCATTTATAAATAGATGACTCCAAAATATGTCTCTCTGACAGTGACCTCTGTGTGTAATTCCTAACTCCTGTAAAATAACTGCCTACTTGATGTCTCCATATGAATGTCAGACTGGCATCTCAAACGTAATGTGTCCCCCCAAAATCTTGATTTTTCACCCCCAAACCTGCACCTCTCTCAGTCTTGTCCATTTTAGTAAATGTCACTGCTACTCATTCTGTTGTTCAAGCTAAAATTCTATGAGCTATTCTTGATTTCTCTCATTCCTTTACCTTTAAATCCTTTAGCAAAGCCTGTTGATGCTATCAAAGTATATCCTGAGTCTTTGACTTCTTTCCACCTCCACTAAACCATTCTAGTCCAGTAGTAGATGATGCTGCCGGACTACTTGAGAGAGAGCTTCGTAACTGACCATCCTGCTTCCATTCTTGCCCCACTATGGTCCATGAGTGAGAAGCCACCTTTGATTAAGTCATTTTATAGTGGGTGTTCTGTAACTTGTAGCTGAACCCATTCCTAACAGGCAAATAATTTGGTACAGCAGCAGGATGCTAAAAACAAGATACTAAAATGTGGAATTGGCTAACTGGAGGTTAAGGTAGCCAGTGTTAAAAGACTCTATTTCAAACTGGAAAGTTGGTGACACTTGTAAGCAGTAGTGAAACTGTCACTTGCTGGACCTTGGATACAGACTACATGCCAACCAAAGCTATATTTTTGGAGAAATCTCAGGAGCAATGTGGAACATTAATGAGTATTGCCTTTTTTAGTAGCTTTCAGCAAACTCCTTCAAGAGAGGGGCAACTCTAGATTAGAAATAACTAATTTGAAAGCAGAGGTTAAAGAAAGTAAGGACTTGGTAAGAGAGGATCTCTTTACCTGCAGCCTACTATTTAAGTTGGCCGAGAGTCTCATAACTTGGAACCTTGCTGAAATACCCCATTTACTTTGTGTCCTCAGGTTGAAACTAGTACAAGTAGAGACAAAAAGGTAGCTTTATCAGGAGATAGGACGGCCATCCTAAGATACTAGAATGGCCTCTAGGAGGCATCTCTTTCCTCAGCTGTTTTGAATTGTCTCAAGACAATGTTTTACCTATGTAGGGGATTCTAGAGTGGATGAGAATAGGGGTGAGAATAAGATTTCAATTTACACCTTTTTAGTATTGCTTTGATTTTGTAAACTATGTATTACTTATTTGGAAAAATAAATAGAAAAATATTGCATAAAAACAATTTAAAGACTCTAGATAGGCCGGGCGAGGTGGCTCATGCCTGTAATCCCAGCACTTTGGGAGGCTGAGGCGGCAAATCACCTGAGGTCAGGAGTTCGAGACCAGCCTGGCCAACATGGTGAAACCCCGTCTCTACTAAAAATACAAAATTAGCTGGGTGTGGTGGCACATGCTTGTAATCCCAGATACTTGGGAGGCTGAAGCAGGAGAATTGCTTGAACCCAGGGGTCAGAGGTTGAGGTGAGCAGAGATTGCACCATTGCACTTCAGCCTGGGCAACAAGAGCTAAACTCTGTCTCTAAATAAATAAATAAGATTTTAGATAAGTTCTTTGTGATTACGATACATGAAATTGATCGGAAGTCTAACAAATGATTGAGGTAATCCTGTGTCCCTAAAATCTCAAGCCTGGTCAACAACAGTCTGTTGCTGTTCAGCCCTGTGGTAATCTCTGAACCCTGAAATTCTTTCCAACAGGGAGTAGGATGCAAAAGGTGTGCGTTCTGCACAACTAGAGGAAAAAACAAGGGTGCGGTTTCCAGATTCTCCAAATGAGAACTTAATACACTGCCACCAAAAAAACTGCAGTTTCTTTTGTTTAGAGAAAGGGTCTTGCTCTGTCACCCTTGCATTGCATGAGGGTGACCTCAATGGGTTACATGTTCTAGGCTCTGCTGTCAGCTGGGATGGGGCTTTGTATTTCTCTCTCCCTTATTCGTATTTCTGATAAGAGTGAACTGTGGTGTTAAAAGCTTGGAATGTTGGCATGTGTCGTGGTGTTCTGAATTCAGATATACTATAAACTGGGGTGGTGAAAATGATGGCCATCTGCATTTGATGACCTTGGTTCTTCCATCTCTGACTTTATCAAAGCACACATCACTCCTAATGAAAAGTCTGTGTTGATTTCTTCAAATTCATGTTAGGGGGAAGGTATATGTATTAATTATGTATACATTAATACACAATGTATGTATTAAGTCACATAAATTAGCATTCCTTAATATCCCTTTTGCCTGCCTCTCTTCTCTCATCATGTTGTTCTTGTTTGGGGTTTTTGACATTAGTTATTCTAGATAAACATTCTCTTCTTCAGTCTTACCCTTTTTTTGAGACGGAGTCTTGCTCAGTCACCCAGGCTGGAGTACAGTGGCATGATCTCGGCTCACTGTATTCTTTGCCTCCTGGGTTCAAGCAGTTCTCCTGCCTCAGCCTCCCAAGTAGCTGGGATTACGGGCAACCACAACCACACCCAGCTAATTTTTTGTATTTTTAGTAGAGATGGGGTTTCACCATGTTGGCCAGGCTGGTCTCGAACTCTGAACTCAGGCGATCCACCTGTCTCAGCCTCCCAAAGTGCTGAGATTACAGGCGTGAGCCACCATGCCTGGCCTTAGTCTTAGCCTTTAAAAAGAAAAAAAAATAGATACATTTATCAAAAATTTGATCACCCTGACATCCCATATCTCTTGAAGTTTCTCCTGAACTTGCCTATCTACTTGAACACCTCCTTCAAAGGCATTTTCATTGTGAATTTTGTGTGGCAAACTTCTGAGGTCTCCCCTGCCTGAGGATATCTGTATTACTCTCACATTAAAATGAAAATGTGGCTGTCTACAAAACTTCAGAGTTCTTTTCCTTCGGTACTTAAAGAAATATATGATCATAAGAAAAACTATATGATAATTTTAAAAAGGCATCTGACAAAATTTAATCCCTATTCATGATTTAAAAAAAAAAAAAAAAAACCTTTCAGCAAACTGGGAATAGAGGGATACTCTCTCAGCCTGACAGGGCACCTGTTAAAAACCCACAGTTAATATTCTTAGAGTGGAAGACTGAATGCTTTTCCCTTATATCAGAAACAAAGCAAGGATGTCCACCTTCAACACTATTGAAAGTGCTTTAGTATATTCATTATACTAGAGCTTTGAGCCATTAGAGAACAAGATGTAAAAGGCATACAGACTAAGAAGAAAAAGTAAAACTATCTTTATTCACAGATAATATGATCATGCACATAGAAAATCCTAAATAACGTAGAAAAAAGCTACTAGAGCTATTGATTTAGCAATGTCACAGGACACAATATACAATTAATGGTATTTCTATATATTAGCAATGAGCAAGTAGAAATGGAAATGCTTAAAATACCATTATAATAGCATCCCAGAACATGAAATACTCAGGGGCAAGTCTAATTTAGTTATTTGAAGGATACTTTCTCTTCATAGTCTAGTCATTCTCTTCTCTGAAGTTCTTATGCTCTAGTCCTGCAATAGTGTCTACTCTTGTCTCTTGTCAAAGCATAACTCAAAGACAATAGTTATCTTCATGCAAATGATATGCTCACTTTAAAGAAAATAGCCATTAAACTATATAAACAAAAAAAAGGATTTATAAGACAGCAATCCCCAACTTTTTGGCACCAGGGACCGGTTTCATGGAAGACAATTTTTCCATGGAAGTGGTAGGGAAGGGGACAGTGGTTTCAAGATGAAACTGTTCCACCTCAGATCATCAGGCATTGGTTAGATTCTCATAAGGAGTGTGCAACCTAGATCCCTCACATGCACACTTCACAGTAGGGTTTGCGTTCCTGTAAGAATCTCATGCTGCCACCGCTGATCTGACACTGACAGGAGGCAGAGCTCAAGCGGTAATGCCCGCTGGCCCACCCAGTGCTTACCTCCTGCTGTGCAGCCGACCCACACTAGTCAGTGGGTGAGGGCCCCTTTAAGAAATAAGAGAGAGAAATAACAATAAAAAACTAAAGACATTCTGGGAACAATAAGTTTTTGGGTTTTTTTGGTTTTATATTTGAGTGGAGGAAAGCTGATTAGCTGGCATCCAGCAAAGAGTCTAGTGTGTGAAGTGTGCCCTTGAGCAGGCTGGCCAGGGTCATCAAACAACAACTTTAGTTACTTACATAGATTCTGATGACCTGGAGATTTTAACCGTGGAGTATTGGTGCCAGGCTGATACTATAATGTTGCATTAGGCCTATACCATTTCCTCCTCAGAATTTCTCAGCAATTACTCATGGTGGATTATTTCCTTGAGCATTTTTATAATTTTTGATGAGTTCATTTTTAGTGGGGCTTTGTTTATGGGAGTCCTATGTGGCCTGGGTTAAGGCTGTGTTTCCTCAAAGAGATTTGATGTTAGCTTCTATCTGCCTGCTATACATTTTTAGTTATTTTTTTAACTTGTGGGTCCCTGGTTTATATAGGTAGTATTAGACTAAACTCCAGACCTGAGTGCGGGCAGAGTGTAATTATAAATGCTCAGGGGAAATTTTTATTTTTCCCAGTCAAGCGGCTAGGCCAAGACATACAGCTTTACTGTGTTTCTCTGTGCATCTCTGCAAGTTTTGTTTCTGGTTCATAGGTACTTCAATCCCTAAAGTTGTGAGAGGTAGAAACCACTCAGAGTTTCTCTCACTCAGCAACAAAAAACAAGGAAGACATCTCTACCAAAATGTGGGGAGAGGCGGGGGGCTCTTCCCACACTGGAGCAAGCACATCAATTCTGCAGCAGACACCAGCTGGGGGGCCTCCAATTCAATTCAGTTCTGATGCCATCTACCTAGAGATAGCCTCAGAAACCGCTGGGTGAGGGTTCAGTTTTATAAAACAGCCCCCTCCTTACCACCAGTCACAAGTCCAAGGCCCCTAAAACATCTGACCGAACAGCTTCTAGATGGGGTTCCCAAGACTCCCTCTTTATTACAGTTTATTACAAAGGCTATTTTAAAGAAAACAAATAAACAGCCAGATGAAGAGATACATTGGGTGAGGTCTGGAAGGGTCCTGAGCACAGGTGCTTCTGTCCCCATGGAGTTGGAATGCACCACCCTCCCAGCCCATGAATGTCTTCTCATTCATCTTCCTGTCAGCCTCCATGTGTTCAGCTCTCTGGAAGCTCTCCAAACCCTGTTCTTTTGGGGTTTTATGGAGGCTTTATTACATAGGGCACGATTGACTAAGCCATTAGTCATTGGTGATCAACTTAACCTTCAGCCCCTCTCTCCTCCCTGGGGGTTGGAGGTGGGGCTGAGAGTCCCAACCTTCTGATCACACCTTGGTCTTTCCAGTAAAGAGCTGCTGTTCTGAAGTTACCTGGGGTCTGCCAGCCATCAGTCAACCATTAGCTTACAAGAAGACATCACCGCGGAGTCTCTTAAGGATTGTAGGAGTTGTATGCTAGAAAACAGGGTCAAAGACCAAATATATATTTCACGATATCATAGAAGGTCTAGGCCTTGGAGAGTCCTAGTCATATATGAAAGTATCAGATCTGTCTCTTTACTCTTTTTAACCCCAAATTTCTTCTCTTGTTGCAGTCTCCATTAAAACTCAGAGTTGGCCAGGTGTGGTGGCTCATGCCTATAATCCTAACACCTTGGGAGGCCGAGACCGGAGAATCGCTTGAGTCCAGGAGTTTGAGACCAGCCTGCGCAACATAGGACAACCCTGTCTCTATAGAAAAACTTTTTTTTTTTGAGACAAAGTCTCACTCTTGTCCCCCAGGCTGGAGTGCAGTGGCGCGATCTTAGCTCACTGCAACCTCCGCCTCCTAGGTTCAAGCGATTCTCCTGCCTCAGCCTCCAGAGTAGCTGGGATTGCAGGTGCCTGCCACCGCGCCCGGCTAATTTTTTTTGTATTTTTAGTAGAGACAGGGTTTCACCTTGTTGGCCAGGCTGGCCTCAAACTCCTGACCTCAGGTGATCCACCCGCCTCAGCCTCCCAAAGTGCTGGGATTATAGGCATGAGCCACCACCCCCAGCCTATAGAAAATTTTTAGAAAAATAGCCAGGCGTGGTGGTGTGGGCCTGTAGTCCCAGCTACCCAGGAGGAAGAGATGAGAGGATCGCCTGGGCCCAGGAAGTCAAGGCTGCAGTGAGCTATGATCCTGCCACTGCACTCCAGCCTGGGTGACAGAATGAGATCCTGTCTCTTTAAAAAAAAAAAACCCAACTAAAGGAACCAAAAAAAACCCTCAAAGTCCCTGTAAACCAGTAAAACTGTAAACCCCCCAGGGAAGCTTTAGTATCAGTTCATCAACACTCTTCCCTTCTCTCCACTAAGTTAACTCCTTCTTAATTTTTTGAATATTGAGAATTTTCCCTACTTTCTTGTGAGCTTAGCTCTCCAATTAACTGAAAGCTTGGGTTTTACATTTGTGGAATATAATCATATTTGTGAAGAATTTATATTTTGTATGTGCGTATAATAATATTCTAAAGAAAAATTATAAAATATATTGAGCATGAGTGTTTTTAATAGAATATGAGAAGAAAACTTGAGGAAAACCTTGAATAAAAATATTCCATGTGATATTCATAAGAGTACCTTACTATTCATTGGATATTTTCTTTCTTTCTTTTTTTTTTTTTTCCTCAAGATAGGGTCTCACTCTGTCACCCTGGCTGGAGCGCAGTGGTATGATCTTAACGCACTGTGGCCTCAACCTCCTGGGCTCAAGCATTCCTCCTGCCTCAGGCCCTGGAATAGCTGGGACTACAGGCACACTGCTACCACGCCTGGCTAATTTTTGTATTTTTTGTAGAGACAAGGTTTCACCATGGTGGCCACGCTGGTCTCGAGCTCTGGGCTCAAGCAATCTGCCTTCCTTGGCCTCCCAAAGTCCTAGGATTATGAGCGTGAGCCACCATGCCACAGCCTTCATTAGAAATTTCAAGAGTACTCTTAGTTTTTGGTAAATCATATATTTGGCAAATGGGGTAGCTTGGATATTGAACTAACTAATCCTTCAACAAATTGGCCTTTAGGGATGTGGGCTGCTGCCATTCAGCTTTCAGTATTTTTCTATAATACAGATCTATTCATTGCACTGTACTTGTTATTTATTTATTTATTTATTTATTTAATTTATTTATTTCAGTGATGGGGGTTGTCTCGCTATGTTCCCCAGACTAGATTTGAATTTCTGGGCTTAAGCGATCTTCCCACCTCAGCGTCCTGAGTAGCTGGGACTACCAGCATGCACCACCATAGCCACTTGTGTTTTTTTTAACAATATGTTGAGCCGGGTGCAGTGGCTCATGCCTATAATACCAGCACTTTGGGAGGCTAAGGCAGGTGGATCACTTAAGGTCAGGAATTCGAGACTAGCCTGGCCAGTATGGTGAAACCCCATCTCTACTAAAAATACAAAAATTAGCCAGGCGTGGTGGCGGGCGCTTGTAATCCCAGCTACTTGGGAGGCTGAGGTGGGAGAATCTATTGAACCTGGGAGGTGGAGGTTGCAGTGAGCCAAGATCACACCACTGCACTCCAGCCTGGGCAACAAAGCGAGACTCTGGCTCAATCAATCAATCAATCAATCAATCAATCAAATGTTGATACATGCCTGGTCAGAATAAATTAACCTGACTGTATCAACTGACTCATTTGATGTGAAAAGGCAATTCACAAACCAGTTCCTAAGCTGACTTCTCCCCTGCCACCTCCCCCCAAAAAACCTATGTTTATTTTATATTTTTCCCTAAGCAACATTAATAATTGATTCTAGCTAGGGAAAGACCATGTTAACCCCCATTGAAAGGAATTAAAAGTCAATGGAAGATAAAAATAAAGTGGCTTTTGTGGATACAACCCATACTTCCTATGTGTTCAACATAGGAATCATGTGTTCCACAAGATTCCTTTTTGTTGTTGTTGAGACAAAGTCTCGCGCTTGTCCCCCAGGCTGGAGTGCAGTGGCGCGATCTCAGCTCACTGCAACCTCCGCCTCCCAGGTTCAAGCGGTTCTCCCACCTCACCCTACTGAGTAGCTGAGATTACAGGCACCTGCCACCATGCCTGGCTAATTCTTGTATTTTTGTATTTTAGTAGAGACAGGGTTTTGCCATGTTGGCCAGGCTGGTCTCGAACTCCTGACCTCAGGTGATCCACCCACCTCAACCTCCCAAAGTGCTGGGATTGCAGGCATGACTAGAAGTGTTTTTTAATTTCAAAATAAATGTGGCTTTTAAAGCTCCCTGCTCCCCTTACCCCCGGTGTAACTGCATTATACCAGTGAATAAACTTACATGATTTCAAACCTTGGACTTTTTTATTTTTTCTTTTGAAACAGAGTCTGACAACATTACCCAGGCTGGAGTGCAGTGGTGCAATCACAGCTCACTGCAGCCTCAACCTCTTGTGATCCCGAACTTGTAATCTTTCATTGATTCTGGAAAATTTTAGATATTATCTCTTCAACTACTGTCTTTGCTCATTCTTTCCTCTCCTCCTGTGACTTCAACTACATGCAAGTAAGACCTCACTGACTTCTCTGTTGGAGTGAGCCAAGATCGCACCACTGCACCCCAGCCTGGGGCAACAGAGTGAGACTCTGTCTCAAAAAAAAGAAAAAAACAAAAAAACAATTCTAGACTTTGTGCAGTGGCTTATGCATGTAATCCTAGCACTCTGTGAAGCTAAGGTAGGAAGACTGCTTGAGGCCCAGAGTTCTGAGACAGCCTGGTCAACAGAGCCAGACCCCATCTCTATAGGAAAAATTTAAAAACTACCTGGGTGTGGTGATACACAGCTGTAGTCCTAGCTACTTGGGAGGCTGAGGCAGGATTGCTTGAGCCCAGAAGTTTGGGGCTGCAGTGAGCTATGATAGCGCAGCTGCACTCCAGCCTGGGCGACAGAGCAAGACCCTGTCTCAAGATACATAAATAAATAAATAGCCCTTCTAAATAACACGTAGGTCAAATAAGATATCATAAAGGAAATGTAAAAAATTTTTGAACTGAATGTTAACAAAATTTCTGTGTATCAGTGCTTATGGGGTACAGCTAACACAGAAATGTATATCTTAAATGCATATATCTTAAAAATAAAGACTGAAAATGAGCTGAGATTGAATTGCAAAAAGCTAGAAAAATAAGATATGGGATACTATATTATTATTCACAAAGATTCACTGCCCATCTCTGGGCATTGGTATTAGGCTGAGTCATATTTCTTCCTCTGGTCAGTGGAATATGTACAGAAATGTTGTGTCACACCTAGACAGAAGTTTTAAGAATCAACATACGGTTCACCATATCATCTCTTTTCCTTCTGCCATAATAATTGTCAATGTTTTAGACAGTGGCTGCTTTGCTAGCTTGAGCCCCAGAGTGAAAATGTGGAGAAAAACTCAGCTAAGCTGGGTGGAATAGGTGGCATGAGTGAGAAATAAACTAAGTTGGTGAAAGCTATGAGATTTTGGGGGGAGTTTTTTTTTACTATGTACCCCAGCCTGGGGCAACAGAGTGAGACACTGTCTCAAAAAAAGAAAAAAACAAAACAAAAAAACGCTTCTAGGCTGGGTGCCTCTAGAACCTTTCCCTGCTATAAGTATAGAAGAAACTTGAATACAATAAGATAAATGAAAAAATAAAGATAACAAAATTAATGAAGTGGAAAGCAACATGTAATAGAGAGGATCGTTATAAACAAAAACTGGTTGTTTTTAAAAAAGTAATAAAATTTATAAATCCCTGGAAAATTATCAAGAAAAATTTTAAAAAGAGATAATGCACAAATAATACGAATGCCAGTAATGAAAATTCAAATAGCACTATAAATTCTACAAACATTTAAAAGATAATCAGCTTTTATAGTTAACTTCATGCCTAAAACGTAAAACGCTAGATGGAATGTATTCCTAGGGGGGGGAAAAAAAAAAACTTACCAAAAATTGACCAAAGAAGAAATGGAAATTTGAAGTCCTATAATTTTTATTTATTTATTTATTTTTGAGACGAATTCTTGCTCTTGTACCCCAGGCTGGAGTGCAATGGCGCGATCTCGGCTCACTGCAACCTCTGCCTCCCTAGTAGCTGGGATTACAGGCGCCTGCAACCACGTCCGGCTAATTTTTGTATATTTAGTAGAGACAGCGTTTCACCCTGTTGACCAGGCTGGTCTCGAACTACTGACCTCAGGTGATCCGCCCGCCTTGGCCTCCCAAAGTGCTGCGATTACAGGCGTGAGCCGCTGCACCTGGCCTGAAGTCCTATAATTTTAAAAGAAATCCAATCAGTATTTTTTAAACCTTCCCATAAATAGCTAAGTGGAAAAATAATGTGTTATACAAACTCTTTGGAGAAAAGAAAAAAATATATATATACTCTCCGATTCATTTACAAAGCTATCATAATTTTGATGACCAAAAGCCAATGAAGACAGTTCCAGATGAGAAAATTTAGCCGTATCTCATGAACATGGGTACTAAAATTCTAAACAAAACATTTTATTAGCAATTGAAATCAAACAGTATATAAAAAGGAAAATACATATTGATCAACGTGGTAGACAGAATAATGGCCCCCAAAGATGTTTATGTCCTAATCCCTGAAATCTATGAATTTTATTTATTTAGGAGTGCAGTGGTGCAATCATGGCTCACTGCAGCTTTCAGCTGCAGCTGGGATTATAGGCATATACCATCATGCCTAGCTAATTAAAAATAATTTCTTTTAAATAGAGACAGGGTCTGGCTATATTGCCCAGGCTAGTCTCGAACTCCTGGTCTCAAGCGATCCTCTCGCCTCAGCTTCTGAAAGTGCTGGTTTTACAGCCATGAGCCACTATGCCCAGACCGAATGTTATTTTACATGGCAAAAAGGACTTTGCAGAGTGATTAAATTGAGGACCTTGAGATGGGGAGATTATCTTGGATGATCTCCATGAGCCCCGTATAATCACAAGAGTCTTTCTAAGAAGGAAACAGGAGGGTCAGAGTCAGAGAGTAGAGGTGCCCTTGGAAGCAGAGGTTGGAGTGATGAGCTTTGAAGATGTAGAAAGGGGCTACCAGCCAAGGAATGCAGTTGGCCTCTAGAACTGATCTTCTCTATTCATGTTTCTAGAGGCCAACTGGTTCTTTGGGGTAAAAACAAACAAAAACAGAGAAAAAAAAATCAATAAAATTGTTAAATCCCTGACAAATTATCAGTAGTAGATTTGAGAAGAAATGCAGCTCTGCCAACTCCTTGATTTAGTTCATAAGACCCACTTTGAACTTCTGACCTCAGGAATTTTAAGATAATGAATACATGTTGTTTAAAGCCATTTAAATGTGTGCTAATTTGTTACAGAAGCAATAGGAAATTAATACAACTAAGTTGATTCCAGAAATGTGAGGATGGTTTAACCTTTGAAAATCAAAGTATTTCACCATGTTAATAGATCTAAGTGAGAAAATCATATGACAATCTCAGTAAGTGCAAAAAAGTATTCGTAAAATTCAATTTCAATCATGATGTTTTTTAAAAACCTTTACCAAACTAGGAATAGAAAAAACTTCCTAAATCTGAGAAAAGATATCAGAAAGCAATGTAGGGCTTCTGGGATTCTTTTTTTTGAGACAGAGTCTTGCTCTGTCACCCAGGCTGGAGTGCAGTGGCGGGGTCTCTACTCACTGCAACCTCTGCCTCCTGGGTTCCAGCAATTCCTGTGCCTCAGCCTCCCAAGTAGCTGGGATTACAGGTGCCCCCACCACACTTGGCTAATTTTTGTATCTTTGGTAGAGATGGGGTTTCACCATGTTGACCAGGCTGGTCTCAAACTCTTGACCTCATATGATCCTCGCACCTTGGCCTCCCAAAGTGCTGGGATTATAGGCATGAGCCATTGTGCCCAACCTGAAACCTTATTTATTGACCCTAGTTGATGGTTAATAAGAGTTTGCTGTATAATAATTACATGTATGCACTTTCCTTTGTGTTATTTTTTACAACAAAAATGTTTGTAAAAGAGAAGAAAAAGAGGAAGAAAAGAAAGAGAAAGACAGATTAATTTAGAAGCAGGTGGAGGCCAGGTGCAGTGGCTCAGGCCTATAGTCTCAGCATTTTGGGAGGCCGAGACGGGTGGATCAGTGAGGTTAGGCGTTGGAGACCAGTTTGGCCAACAAGGTGAAACCCCATCTCTGCTAAAAATACAAAAATTAGCCAAGCGTGGTGGTGCATGATTGTAGTCCCAGCTACTCAAGCAGCTGAGGCAGGAAGATCGCTTGAACCCGGGAGGCAGAGGTTGCAGTGAGCACAGATCGTGCCACTGCACTCCAGCCTGGGCAACAGAGTGAGACTCCATCTCAAAAAAAAAAAAAACAGATGGAGCAAAGCTGTGTTTTAAGGCTCAAAACCGCTGTAATCTCTGAGTGGCTAGACACTCAAGGCTAGCCTTAGGCATGGTGGGACATAAAACCAGACCAGCCAAGCTGCGCTGAAAAGGCTCTGAGCCCTTGCAGGTTGGGGTGGCTTCTTTCCCTCAGGATGGCAGTAGCTGGGCAGAGAACCAGCACTGGGCAAGATGGAGAAATCATGGGCTCCTGCTCTGGAGAGGGGCCCATTGTAGCAGTCTTGCAAAATGACACAGAAGCCACTAACGAGAAACAGGAGTCACCTGGGACCCTGAGGAACAGAAGGGACTGGGATGGTGGGAGGGAGGGCAGCGCGTGGAGAGATACTGGTATCTCAATCATGAAGTGAGTGGCTGGGGATAAAAAACACCCCAAAGCTCTTGTCTTCCAAGTGTGGGAAAATCTTCAACACTCTGAGATTCTAAAATTAATATAACATAATTACTGAGTGCCTACTATGTGCCAGCACAAAGAATTCATGATTTTGAAGCTTGCCTTTGTAGGACTTCATCTCTTAGCGTAATGATTACATGTAGTTTTTCAGGCAGCTGTCAAAGGAAAAGACCATATAGCGAGCTCCTGTCAGAGTTTTAATGTCAACATTCTGGGAGGGCTGGTTCAGTGTTGAAATTAAGTAAGACATAAGATAACATGGGCAAGATACGCTCTGAGCCAATGATCATGGTAATGAGTAAAAGTTGATTTCTGAATGTAAGGATCCTGGGCCATGCACATGACTACATAAAATTGGGAAGGCAGTTGTCATTGTGCTCTACATCACATATACTGATGATCTGAGTGGCTGAAATGACTGTTGATCATGAAGCAAATGTTTAATTCATATTTAAATTTAGGATTTCTAGGGTGACAGCAAGGTGAAGTGTCATAAAAGGCAGAGCACTGGTCAGAAATCTAGCATGTGCTGGGAACACAGGGCTCTGGGGGACCCCACATGGTAACTATGAAAGAAGAGGCCAGAGTAGAAGGTGGGAAGGACATCTCATTAGACTTGGTGCTCTACGTCTGATGGCTGGGGGCACTTTGTGACCTCCAGCCCAACTATTCACAGCCACTGTGGCAACTAGTATAAGAATGATTTGATGAAGGGGAGGAGAATGTCATAATAATCATCCAAAGTAAATTTTTAAGTCAGTACACAGGAAGAACAGAAACCATCTACACCCAGGGTACTGTTGACATTGACATGATATTACTATGCAGGAAACTCTTACCCAGGATGATAAAAGTTGTAAATAACTTCATTGTTTTTTGCAGAAGTTTTCAGAAGAAACCATTTAAATGAACTCGATGACTTTTGTTTTTGAGACAGTCTTGTTCTGTTGCTCAGGCTAGAGTGCAGTGGCACAATCTTAGCTCACTGTAACCTCTGCCTTCTGGGTTCAAGCGATTCTTGTGCATCAGCCACCTGAATTGCTGGTATTATAGATGCATGCCACCACACCCAGCTAATTTTTGTGTTTTTTGTAGAGATGGGGTTTTGCCATGTTGGCCAGGCTGGTCTTGAACTGGCTGATTTCGAACTCCTGACCTCAAGTGATCCAACCACCTTAACCTCCCAAATTGCTGAGATTACAGGCGTGAGCCACCTTTCCCGGCCTGTAACTTTTCAATAGATAGACTCAAACTGCTTTTTATTCTCTAAAACACTTTAAAAACCCTCCCCTCATAGGTTGCAGTGAGCCTGGATGACAGAGGGAGACTCCGTCTCAAAAACAAAAACAAAAAAACCCTCACTTCAAAACCATCACTTTGCCCTGTCCCAACAATCCCAATCCTGGAACAAGGTATGAAGACTACTGCTCTTTTTTTTGAGACTGAGTCTCACTCTGTCGCCAGGCTGGAGTGCAGTGGCACCATCTCGGCTCACTGTAACCTCTGCCTCCTTGGTTCAACCAATTCTCTTGCCTCAGCCTCCCGAGTAGCTGGAACTACAGGTGTGCACCACCATGTCCAGCTAATTTCTGTATTTTTAGTAGAGACAGGGTTTCACCATGTTGGTCAGGATGGTCTCAATCTCTTGACCTCATGATCTGCCTGCCTTGGCCTCCCAAAGTTCTGGGAGTACAGGCGTGAGCCACCATGCTTGGCCCTAAGACTACTGCTCTTTAAGGCCTTTGATTACTAGACCAACACCCCTGAGAAGCATTGGTCACTAGAAGGCTGAAGTATTGTCTCTGCTGGAAAAGAGCTGTGAAGTGGTCAGGCGTGTGTTCAGGAACAGCTCATTACAAATGTGAGCCATGACGACTGTTCCTCCCCACACTCCTTCATCCTGAGCCCAGAAGTTCATGGCTACAGTGAGCTATGATACTATTGTATCATGATCCTTGCCCAGTCCTAATCAAGTCCCGTCATTGGAAGAGCTGCTTTAAAATAAACTCCTTTCTTGCCACTGAGCTTAAGCAAAAAAATAAAAATAAAAAAATAAAACAGACCTCAACACTTTATAACTATTCCAACTTTGCTTTCCCTATTCCAGATATTGCTATGACTCTGTCAGGGTAGTGTTCTCCCTTCCTGCCATGAGAACAAGCTAAGCTTTGTGTTATCATAAAAATTGTCTTGATGGTATTTTTAGGAGCCAGCATTCAATTATTGAGGCCTGCAGTGATCCAACTGAGACCTCCTCAACACTGCAGTCCAAGACCCCTGACTCAGAAATAGGGTGATCCTCTGAGACTCTTAAGCTTCCTGCTTGGAGTTCTTTCAGACTGAAACAATGAGAGATGCAAGTCTTGCATTGGACCCAAGCTCCAATTTCTTTTTTTAATATTTCTCTTAGGTGTGATGGCTCACACCTATAATCCTAGAGACTAGGGAGGCCGAGGTGGGAGGATTGCTAGTGGCCAGGAGTTTTGAGACCAGCCTGGGCAACATAGCAAGATTCAGTCTCTAAAAAAATTAGAAAACATAGCTGGGGGTGGTGATGTGTGCCTGTAGTCCCAGCTACTTGGGAGGCTGAGACTGGAGGATGGCTTGAGCCCAGGAGTTGAAGGCTGCAGTGAGCTATAATTGCACCACAGCACTCCAGCCCAGGTGACAGAGCAAGACCCTGTCTCTAAAAACATAAAAAATAATAAGAAATAAATATATCTGCTTATTTAGCTTCCCAAATACTGAGCCTGTTTTCTCTTCTACCAATAAAGAACCCTTTGATTATCTGACCATATTTGAAAATATTTTCTCCTTGGTGGATATCTGCCTTATTACTAACAACGCTACTACTTGTCTGTGTTCATCCTTGTCATTTTTTTGTTGTGCATCTGTAAGAGGAAAGTTTTTAATGAAGAGGACAAGTGTAGGTCTCAGTAAGTCTGTCCCTTAGCTGGCCCAGGGACAAATTTTGTCTCTGATCAAAACTTTATGAGAACTTTTCTCAGACGTGTCTTATTTTGTCTTTAAGAGTTTGGTTCAGGACAATCTCACTGGACCCTCTGTCTGCTGGGAACTGTAAATTCATCAGGGTTACAGTTGGAAAAGGTCTAGCTATGAGGCTGGGGAGTCCTGAGCCACAGGATACACAAGCAACTGTCAGCTCACCATTCGCAGACTCTCATGGGTCTGTCTCAGTATCAACCTGTCTATGGCTTCCTCAGGCCAGACTTCTGCTTCTTGCATGTATTTATGCTGTCACCCAAATGTGTACACTTACTTGTCTAGATAGCGTCATCATTTCCCCAAAGATAATTTAGAATTGCAGTAGCCACTATGAGGAATTTCTGATATGAACAAAAGTATTCACTTTAGATTGCAAAGTGAACACAATTCTAAACATCCAATGGTCTTCATTTTTTTCATTAGCATGAGCAAGCATACAAAAGAAACAGGATTCCAAAATTCTTTTTTTTTTTTTTTTTGAGATAGGCTCTCTGTCACCCAGGCTGGAGTGCAGTGGCACGATCTCAGCTCACTGCAACCTCTGCCTCCTGGGCTCAAGCGATCCTCCCACCTCAGCCCCTCAAGTAGCTGGGACCACAGGCACCTGCCCACCATGCCAGGCTAATTTTTGTATTTTTTGTAGAGATGGGGTTTTGCCATATTGCCCAGGCTGGTCTTGAACTCCTGAGCTCAAGTGATCTGCCCACTTCGGCCTCCCAAAGTGCTAGGATTACAGGAGTGAGCCACCACACCCAGCCCCAAAAATTACTTCCTTAACAGATTTCTTGGCCAAAGTAAAATAAAAAGCTGAACTACTTAAAACTATCTTTTAGACCTCCCCTGCCCCAATATCACAGCTGAGACCTATTTCTTTTCCCCTACCCTATGCTCCTCCATCTCTGCCCTATTCTCTATCTCGGGCCCTTTCCTCTTGGCTGGCTAAATACCCCAAAGCTCACTTAACTTCAGAATAGAAAAAATAAATAAATAAATAAAACTCTATGGGGGATTTTAAGCCCTGTTTTCATTTTTAGCTGAAAGCCCTTGTACAAGGCCTAAATGGGACTTCGAATTGTTTTAGGAACATATAATCCAGAGCAGCCAGATTTATAGCAATTCATTTATATGCCAGTTGGAGCCTCAGATGCAAAACATTCGATGAAAAAGTCAGAATGGAAAACCCCCCAATGATTATTTCTTATTTATTTTGTAGAGACAGGGTCTCACTAGATTGCCCAGGCTGGTCTTGAACTCCTGGGCTCAAGTGATTTTCCCGCCTCCTTCTCCCAAAGTGTTAGCATTATAGGCATGAGCTGCCATGCCTGGCCCAATGGTGATTTCAAAGACCATGGATTGCATAGGAGGCTGAAGGGGTTTGGGGAAGCTGTGAATGTTAGTCAAGGTCTTTTGGAGGCTATCCTCAGTCTTCCCTGTGAAACCAAAATGTGCTCTAATTAATTCTTTGTCAAGAGAGAAGTCTGTTCAGCAGGTCATGGACTGAAGAAAAATACATATGTATATATGTAAAAGAGAGAAGTCTGATGGAGACTTCAGGGCTAGGTCCTTTACTATCTAGTGGCAGAATTCTGGAGTAGATCTTGAAGCGGATGTGATGGGATTCTTTTCTCTTTTTATGAATGGCCTTAAACCAGAAATAGGGGATTTATTATGCAAACAAAAACTAGAATGGGAAATAGCCCCATGGCCAGATCGCCAAAACCTCCTTGAACATTTTGAAAGAACCCTAGAATTAAGAAACTAAAAGCAAAAATCAAGTCACCGATGAAGGTGTTCAATTTCCCATTCTGCCTTTAAACCCATAAGGAAACATTTCTCTAAAACATAAAGGACAACTTACAAACTTGATGGATATAGGCACAAAATATCAATCTTAAACTTGATCACTATTATACCTTTTTTCCCTTAATATCAATACACTTCTTAGGTCATACGCCTATCTAATCATCCTCAACACAACTTCCCTAGGCCACAGCCTAAAACCGTGCCTCGGACCTTCAACTGAGGGGCATTCTCTTCTACTTTGTGACACTATAATAACTTAATAGAGAGGGATTCATTATGTGAATGGAGTTGCCACACGACATGCTCTCCTGAGGGTTTTTTCCTTCTAGTCCCTGAGGCCCTTCCTGTCCATAATAAGGTCATAGCCAATTTGGATATTGATTTATCAGTACTTTGGTGTGTAAATCAAACATTAAGTTGAAGCTCTCTTACAGTCAAAAAATTCTACTGGCCCTGTGTGGTGGGTGGTTCATACCTGCAATCAAAGCACTTTGTAGGCTGGGCGGGGTGGCTCATGCCTATAATTCCAGCATTTTGGGAGGCCAAGGCAGGCAGATCATGAGGTCAGGAGTTCGAGACCACCTGGCCAACATAGTGAAACCCTGTCTGTACTAAAAATACAAAAATTAGCTGAGCATAGTGGTGCACGCCTGTAGACCCAGCTACTCGGGAGGCTGAGGCAGGAGAATTGCTTGAACCTGGGAGGCAGAGGTTGTGGTGAGCTGAGATCGTGCCACTGCACTCCAGCCTGGGCAACAGAGCAAGAGTCCGTCTCAAAAAAAAAAAAGAAAAGCACTTTGGGAGGCCAGAGTGGGAGGACCGCTTGAGGCTGGGAGTTTAAGACCAGCCTGGGCAACACAGAAAGATCCCATCTCTACAAACAAAATAATAAATTAAAAATAATAGTAAAGGCCGGGCGCGGTGGCTCAAGCCTGTAATCCCAGCACTTTGGGAGGCCGTGACGGGCGGATCACTAGGTCAGGAGATTGAGACCATCCTGGCTAACACGGCGAAACCCCGTCTCTACTAAAAACACAAAAAAAAATTAGCCGGGCGAGGTGGCGGCGCCTGTGGTCCCAGCTACTCGGGAGGCTGAGGCAGGAGAATGGCGGGAACCCGGGAGGCGGAGCTTGCAGTGAGCTGAGATCTGGCCACTGCACTCCAGCCTGGGTGACAGAGCAAGACTCCGTCTCAAAAAAAAAAAAAAAAAAAAAAATAATAGTAAAATAAAATAAAAATTTTACTGATATTCTACAGGAGCTAAACCCATCAAGGTTCAGACTGACCCATCTAAATCCCTACCCAAAATTGTACAATAGCCTTTAAAACAAGGCACTAGAAAAGGAATAAAACTGGCTGGGCACAGTGCCTCAAGCCTGTAATCCTAGCACTTTGGGAGGCCGAGGGGGTTCTTGTTCCTAGTTTTTTACACCCCTGAGAAATGTTGGTCATCAGAGGGCTGGGGTTTTGTCCCTACTGGAAAAATAGCTGTGCAGAGGTCAGGCGTGTATTGAGGAACAGCTCATTATAAATGTGAGCCATGAGGACTGTTCCTCCCCACACTCCTTTATGCCCACACATATATGAGTGTTGGTGACCCCCTCAAAGAAACAAGCAGTGATTCCCTCTACAGTTGGTTCACTAGGTGCTCTACAGCCTGGGGGCAGGGCTGGCAAAGGACTAGGAAAAAAGACACAGGAAGGGAGGTCTTATTTCTGCCAAGGTCGCCTCCCTCTTATCAACCCGGCTGTTCACTCCCTGCCTCAGGGCTGACTCCCAGGAATGCCAGGCGTGGGGCAAATCACAGTGTGTTCTCGGGTCACCCTAATTCACCCTCTCTCTCCAAGTGAAATCCGGTTCTGGTGACCCTCAAAGGCAGCCAAAGAGTAACAAAAAGCCAGCTTGAGGAGTTGGCTGGAGTAAGCCAGGAGTTTACAAGCTGCTTGAGTAAACTGTCTCTAAATTCCAACTGCCAGAGCAGCCTCAGCTTCCCTTCATCTACCTCCTGGCCTCTGGCGGTTGAGAACAGTCCCCAGGTGCTCAGAGCAGCACCCACCGTTAGGAAATACAGCCCACCAAACAAGGACTGGAGCTGCATTTAGAACCCGGAGAGCAGGGCCTCCACAGTGGAGTCGGGGGTCAGTGGGAACAGGAAGACTGTCTTCAGCTAATCACCCTGTGTGGCTTCATGTGAAAGGCCACATGGGAGCCTCTGCACTAGGAGCCTGGGTTCTGCTTGACATAAAAACCTTCCCTCGGTTACAGTTGTCCAAAAACACTTAGGGCAGTGGTGAAGACTCCAGAGGGAGGATGTAGAGCACCTTCTAACTCTTAGGAGTCTGCTCAAAGGTTTGCCCCGACCCTGCTGTCTTTTGGGTCTTCAGTCGACCATACAATATGTCACTTAAGTGCATTTTTGGTTTCAGATCTTGCTGTGGCTTCTCCCGCACTAGTCTGTGAGCTGCGGAGGCAGCGGGGCCGGGCCCCTGTAACAAGTCTCCTCGCAAGGGTGGACCTCGGCGGGCCCCGGCCCGTAGTCCTGTGAACTTCTGGGCACCCCACAGCGCCGAGATAAACCCTGCTAAGCGCTCCATAGAGCTTTGATCACAGTCTTAGACCAGGATGAAGAAATAAATAAATACCAAGTTGGTGAAACAGCCTAAAGCCTTTAAGAAATCCAGGGCAACTGAGATTCCACAGAGGACAGGTCAACGGGTCAGGGAAGTCAAGTTGGAAAGAGGAACTCCGCTAAAATAAGAAAATACAAATGCTCTCAGCAGAGGGGCGTCCAGAGAGTCGCGGGCCTGGGAACGGGCCTGGGTCCTCGCGCAGCAGGCCAGCTCCCAGGAGGCTCGCCGTCGGGGTTGGGGCCCGTCGGCCGGCCTCTCCCCATTTTTGTGACGTGTCGGGGGCAGCAGCGGTGACGGGGCTACCACACAAAGCCAGGTCGTCGGGCGGTGGTCTCCCAGGCCAAGAGCTCCGATGGGATGGGGAGGGGGCGGGAAGCGAGGCGCCCCCAGGCGCCCGGGCTCCGCGCGGGATTAAAGTGAGCTCGGACTCCGCGGCGGCGGCGGCGGCAGGGGGCTGGTACCGGGGCGTCCGCGAGCGCCCGTCGCGCGCCTGGCTGCTGTGGCCGCGCTGGCAGCCAGCGAGCCGGGCTCGCCGAGGCCTCGCCACGCCCCCGCGGGGGTGGAGCCGCGGCCAGGGGCGGGTCCGCAGCTGGCGGCGCCGGGGCCCGGGGCGGAGGCTGTGGCAGCAGCTGCAGCGGCGGCGGCGGCGGCAGCGCCAGGAGCTGCTGCAGCAGAGGCGGAGGTTGCTCCTGTACGCGTACGGGCAGCTCAGCCGGAGCCGCAGCCCGGAGGCGCCGGGCGGTGCGCTGGGTGCTGCTGCTGCCGGCCCTCCGCCGCCCGGGCCCCCGCTGCCGCCCGGGCCCCGGCTGCCGTCTGCGCCCCCGTCAACCCCACCCGCGAGTGCGCCCCAGCCGGGACGCCGCCCCCGTCCGGGTCTCCACTTCTTGGCCGCACCTTCCATGACAGCGCCCGCGAGAAGATGGCTGCGAAGGGCGCGCACGGCTCCCACCTGAAGGTGGAGAGCGAGCTGGAGCGCTGCCGCGCCGAGGGCCACTGGGACCGAATGCCGGAGCTGGTCCGGCAGCTGCAGTCGCTGAGCATGCCCGGCGGCGGAGGTAACAGGCGAGGCATCCCGAGCGCAGCGTTCACCTTTCCGGACACCGGTGAGTGAGGGAAGAGGCTGGCTCGCCGGCAGCTAGCGCGCGAAACGCACCGCCTCCTCCAGGAAGCGCGCCCAGACCGTCCTCGGCCGGCAACGGGCGTCCACCCGCCCACCGTGCTGGTCTTAGGAGCAGCCAGGGTAGTTAAGAAGGTCCTTCTGCCGCGAGAGAAAAATCACATGTAGTTTGGGGGCTTGGAGGGAAGAGAAACGGCTTTTCCTCTCTGTCCTTTAGGATAATGTGGCTAACTCTGTCTACCGTGAAATGGTGGTATCTGCACATTATGAGATCAGTGCATTGGCTGGACTCTTGCCCCCCACCGCGGTCCGAGGGTGGGGTGTCCCTAAACTCCAACAGGTGAAGTGTGTCTGTCTCGTCTTTGTTCATAGTTATTGCAAGTAAAGTTGAAAACGGAGCTCTGTCCGCAGCAGACAGGGGCGAGGGTTTGACGAACCCCAGGGTGGGGTGGTGGAGAAATGGGGAAGAGGCTTGGCCAGCCTCAGTTTTCTCATCTGTGGCGATCTCGGGACACATCCAACTCTGGCAGTTGGTGGCTTTAGCAGTAGGGCTGGTTTGGCTGGGCCGGGCTCTTGTGCTGGGGCGGGAAAGCACCCTGATGTGGCAGCGGGGAACACCCCGCCCCAGCCTCTAACCTCAGATCCTGTTCCTGGGGCCTTCACCTCACCCTCCCTGAGTCCTCTCTGTGGGCACAATCACTTAGGAGGCTTTGTGGAAGGAGGCAAGAAATAAATGAATACAGATATAGTTTTTAAAGACTGCCCAGCCTGTGGAAGGCTCTGAGAGTGACAGATCGTGATAGTAATAGTAATAGTCAACACTTATCTCGTGCTTCCTGTGTGCCAGACACTGTCCTGAGCCCTTTAATCAACCCCGTGAAGCAAGTACTCTTGTTTGCCCCACTTTACAGATAAGGAAACTGAGGCACAGAGCAACTAAGTAACTTGATCAGCTAACCAGTAAGTTGTGGAACCAGGATTTGAGCCCAGGTTTTGAGTACATCCTTTAAATCACTTGCACTATTACCTCTCAAAGATGTACAGCACAAAATCCCTGTCCTTGAAGAGCTCCCACAGTGGCAAGAAAGTGATTGGAGGGCAATTGTTTGTGGGTTTTTTGTTGTTGTCTTTTGGGTTTTTTTGTTTTTTGGTTTTTTTTTGAAGCAGGGTCTCTCTGTTACCCAGGCTGGAGTGTAGTAGTGCCATCTCAGCTCACTGCAGCCTCGACTTCCTGGGTTCAAGTGAGGCCTCCCAGGTGGCTGGGACTGCAGGTGCTGGCTACCATGCCGGGCTAATTTTTGTAGTTTTAGTAGAGACGGGGTTTCGCCATGTTGCCCAGGCTGATCTCCAACTGGGCTGAAGCATTCCGCCCACCTGGGCCTCCCAAAGTGCTGGGATTACAGGCATGAGCCACTGTGCCTGGCCACTTTCTCTATTTTCTATATTCTTGTGAACAACCCTATTAGGAGGGCAGGAGTTATTGTCCCCATTTTAGACATAGGGACACCAAGGCCCGGAGAGGTCACATAATGTGTATGTGGGAAAGCCTGTACTCAAGCCTGAGTCTCTGCCATCAAGTCTCTTAGTGTCAGAGTTGGGGATGTGGACCCTGGGCTGGCTTCACTGTGGGAACTGGCTAGTATAAGGAAGGACATGGAGGGTCAGCGGGGTCTCTCCTGCCAGTTTTGGAGTCTGTGAATGATTTTTCTCCCACTGTTAAATCCAGATACACTATCACAAAGCATGCACTCACACTGGGACATATAGTCATACACGCATATGCACACACAGAAACATGAGGAACAAAAACAAATGCCTCCCAAAGCCCGTGCTTAGAGCGTTGTTTGGATTGACTGCTGTTTTGGTCCTTTCTCTACAGGGTTCCTTGATCACTCAAGGGATTGAGAGCTTGTTCTTTTTTGGGATTTGATGCAGACTCCCCTGCATCCCTGAAGGGAGATTCTTCACATCCCACCTGGCCTGTTTGACTCTTACGAGTCAGTGATCTGAAGCTTCCACAGTTACAGAATTGGGAGAGGTTCTGAGACTGGGGGTTGAAACCCATTTTACTGAGGCCTTGAGGTCCAGCGGTGTCTGATATTTCCCACAGAAATGAGAAGTAGCTCCCAGAGGCAGATTTAGGGAGCAGAAGGGGAAGATGAGCTGTGGGGACTCTTTCTGATATGGGGGGATGAAAGATCAGTAGATGCTTCAGCAAAATAGGCCCGTGTACTCTTTTCCTGTCTGAGGTTGCTCCTTGCCACCCAGACAGGGGGAAGGTGCTTGCTACTGTCTTCTCACTCACATCCGGTCTAGATTTGGTCAGGATGGAGCAGGGGAACCCCAGAGTCCTGCTTGCTGTGCTGGGGTTTGTTCATATAAAAACAAAGTTCCCATCCGAGTGATTAAAAAACAACTTTATTATGAAGAATTTTCAAAACATTAAAGAACATGAAAGAATGAGTCCCATGTATCCATCAACCAACTTCAGTGATACAAACTCATGAAGTCTCATCTGAGCTATACTCAACCCATTTCTCCTCCACATTTCAGTTTTTCAGTATGTACTTGTTAAATAAGATCTCTGGTTTTTTGGTTTTTTTTTTTTTTTTTTTTTTAGAGACAGGAACTATCTCTTTCACCCAGACTGGAGTTCACTGGTGTAATTATAGCTCACTACACACTCAAACTCCTGGGCTCAAGGGATCCTTCCACCTCAGCCTCCTGACTAGAAAGAAGGGCAGACTGGGCAACAAAGTGAGACCCATCTCTACCCCCCATCCCCTCCAAAAAAATTAGCTAGGCATGGTGGCACACACTTGTAGTCTCAGCTGTTTGGGAGGCCAAGACGGGAGGATCACTTGAGACCAGGAGTTCGAGACCAGCCCAAGCAACATACCTCAGGCACACATCAGCAAACCCAGCTAATTTTCAATTTTTTTTGTAGAAATGGGGTCTTGCTATGTTGCCCAGGTTGGTCTCGAACTCCTGTGCTTAAGCTATTCTCCTACCTCGGCCTCCCAAAGTGTTGAGATTTCAGGCATGAGCCCCCACACCCAGCAATAAAAACTCTTTTTAAAAATATAGCCACTGTACCATTATTATACCTTACAAAAAATCTAACAATTACATTTTACAATTAGTTTATTAGAGTCAGGATCCAAATTAGGCCACACATTGCGCTTGATTGTTAGGTTAGGTCTCCGTACCCCACCCAATATTTTGTTATGAAAATTTCAAATATATAGTAAAGGTCAAAAAGAATTTGCAGTGAACACCTGTGTACCTATTAACCTTTTGCTGTGCTTGCTTTATTACATATCTGTTCTCTACCTATCCATCTTGAGACTTTCTTTTTAATTTTTTTTTTTTTTCTTAGAGACAGGGTCTTATTCTGTCATAGCTCACTTCAGCCTGGGCTCAAGTGATCCTCCTGCCTCAGCCTCCCAAGTGGCTGGGATCACAGGTGTGTATGCTACCACACCCATTTTTTTTTTTTTTAGATGGAGTCTTGCTCTGTTGCCAGGCTGGAGTGCAGTGGCAGTGGTGTGATCTCGGCTCACTGCAACCTCCGCCTCCTGGGTTTAAGCAGTTCTTCTGTCTCAGCCTCCCAAGTAGCTTGGACTACAGGTGCACACCACCACACCCAGCTAATTTTTGTATTTTTAGTAGAGATGAGGTTTCAGCATGTTGGCCAGGATGGTCTCTATCTGTTGACCCCATGGTCCACCCGCCTCGGCCTCCCAAAGTGCTGGGATTACAGGTGTGAGCCACTGTGCCCAGCTACCCAGTTAATTGTTTTATTTTTTGTAGAGACAGGATTTCACTATGTGCTCCAGGCTGATTTTGAACTCCTGGACTCAAGCAATCTTCCTGCCTTGGTCTCCCAAAGTGCTGGGATTATAGGTGTTAGCCACCATGCCTGGCCTTTGAATTTCTCCTAATCTGTAGTCACCCCACCCCGCCGCCCTGCTTTTTTTTTTCTTCTCCTTAAGACTGGAGATTGTTTTGAACATTTCTTCAGTTTCAGTTAGAAAGGGTTTGTTCGAGGCAGATGGCCTCTTGCTAGTTTCAGTCTTTTCCTCCTGGCTGTGGTTGGCAGGTCCCAGCCCTTTATAGTCCTGGGAGGTGAGCAGCTGCAGAAACCACTGTGCCCCTGTTTGTCCCAGCAGGGAAGGGCCCGGTCTGAACCCTGGCCTGGCTGGCTAGACCAGCGTTTCCTGACTATGAATGGGTGGGTTGTGGAAAGGGGATCACTGTCATTCAAACATGGGGTCTTGAAGGGTGCCCCTGTGACCTGGCACTCTTGGAGAGGCCTGGAGGGGATGTGAGCTGAAGGGGCTGTAAGGAAGGTAGGCACTGAGGCCTTCCCAACACGATGGGGTTGGGAGACTAGGTGGCCAGTAAGTGGGGCTTTGGGACTTTGCTGAGGGCAGGGTGCTGAGCAGGGCTGCAGAATCAGCACCCAGGGTCGGATTCACTATCGGTCTGATGGGAAGGTCTCCTTAAACGCCCCTGGGTAGAGGGAAGCTACAGCACTTCACCAGAACTGGGATAGAGAGGAGGTTTCAGACAACAGGATGATAAAAAGCAACTTGTTTTCCGTTTGGAATGGCAGAGAAGCCTTTATCCACCTGAATTCTTTTTTTTTTTTTCTTTTCTTTTTTTTTTTTAAATTTTCTAGAGATGAGGTATTGCCCTGTTGCCTAGGCTGGAGTGCAGTGGAACAGTCGTGGCTCCCTACAGCGTTGAACTCTTGGGCTTAAGCCATCCTCCTACCTCAGCCTTCCAAGTAGCTAGGACTCTAGGCATGTACCTGTAACCTCAGCTAACTTTTTTTGTGTGTAGCGACAGAGTCTCACTGTGTTGACCAAGCTGGTCTCTAACTCCTGGTCTCAATCCATCCTACCACCTCGGCCTCCCAAAGTGCTGGGATTATAGGCGTAAGCCACCACACCAGGCCTGAATTCTTATTTAACAACGAAAAGTCTAGAAGTTCTACTTCCGAAACATCCTTCAGTTCCATAGACTGGACAGTTGAGAATAGTTGGATGGAAAGAGGAGAGGAAGGCAAGAGAGAGGTAGGGCAGGGAGAGGAGAGTTGAGCAAAGGAGGAAAAGAAAGTGAATTTCTGCTGCCTCCTGGGTGTCTGGGAAACAAACAACAAGCAGATTGAGTTGGGGGCTGAAAGGGGCAGGCAGAAAGCCTTCTGAGAAGGACCTGAAGTGTCAATCAACAAAATAGTCTGAAAGTCACAGGTATATGAAGGTGAGGACAGTTCTTATCCCTGTCCTCGGATTTACAACTAGCTTTTAATGTACTGTTTTAAGTTGTTAAGACTATTGTTTATTTTGAAATTACCAGCAGCTCTGTTCTGCATGGGATGCAGGACAGACAGGGTATTTTTTGGCTGTGTTATGTTTTTATTATTGTTACTGGCTGTGACCATAACAATACTGCATATCTTTATTATCATCTATAAAATGGTGATAATACCTACCTTTCAGGGCTGTGGAAATGAAATGATGCTATATGAAAAAATGTCTGGCCCATACTAAGCCTTCAACAAATATTAGTGCCTCTTTCGCAGTCAGTCACTCTTATGGTTTAGAGATATGTGGTGAAGGATCAATTTTGTTTTGTTTAAATTCCCAATCTGGCCAGGCACAGTGGTTCACATCTGTAATCCCAGCATTTTGGGAGGCCGAGGCAGGCAGATCACTTGAGCCCAAGAGTTCGAGACCAGCCTGGCCAACATGGTAAAACCCCGTCTCTACCAAAAATACAAAAAATTAGCTGGGTATGGTGGCGTATGCCTGTAGTCCCAGCTACTCAGGAGGCTGAGGCAGGAGAATTGCTTAAACCCAGAAGGTGGAGATTGCAGTGAGCTGAGATCATGCCACTGCACTTCAGCCTGGGTGACAGAGACCCTGTCTCAAAATAAATTCCCAATCTGTTATGCTCCGATACTTTCATAAAGTGCAATAAAAATGAATTACTAGAAAAATAAAAGAAAAATACACAAAATACTACCTCCCAATTTTTTAGTATTAGATTTCAACAGATTTAAAATTACTCTGTCAAATTTCTAAAGGTGTACTCTTAAGTTTCTGCACTCATCTCCTTGGGATTGGATCACAAGCATTGAGAGACCCGCACCAGGCCATGGCCAGCCGCACTTGGAGCAGCCCAGGTCCAAAGGGGCATGCTCTGGGGAGGAAGCTGGTTTCTTTGGTGTGAAAGCACCCAACCAAGCAGCTCACCCAAGCGAGGAGCTCTGGTCCGGGCAGGTGGATGGCAGAGTGCACGGGATGGCCGCCGATGGTGCTGTGTCTGGTCGCATGGTCACCCAAGGGCGCGAGCCCTGCCAGTGCACAGAGGAAAGGGGGCAACGAGGCAGGGACCAGCTGGGGGGCATGGCCAACGTCCTGAGGGGTTCGTTTCCCTCTTTAGGCTCTGACTTCAAACCCCACCCCTGGCTTTACAGAGGCAAAGCAGGTTAGAAGCAGGGAGGAACTTTCCCCAAGGCCCACAGCTCTGGAATGTGGCTCTATGGGGATGTGCAAAAATAATTTTGATGTATGTTACCAAATTACTTTAGAGATTCTACCAACTTATAGTCTGCCAGCAATGAATGATAGTTTGAACCAGGTACTTTTTGGACCATTTCCTCAAAATGTTAATTTTAAAAGTCATGAGGTACGTAGCAAAGGATCCCATAACAGGTGCCTTCAGAACGAAAACCCCCTGCGATGGTGTTCTCAGGATTCTGAGCTTTAGAATCATTCTCTGTGGGGAATCTCCCTTATGATAAGACATTCGTCTTCAGAGGCATGAAGTTTTTTGTGTTTTTCTAAAGACGGGGTCTCCCTGTGTTGCCCAGGCTGGTCTTGAACTCCTGGGCTCAAGCGATTCTCCCACCTCAGCCTCCCAAGAAGCTGGGACTACAGGCATGCACCACGGTGCCCAGCCAAGGCATGCAGTTTTGGACCAGTGGCTATGAGATGTTAGCAAACTGTGATATCCTGAGAGTGAGGAGGGAATGGCAACCCTGTACATCTGAGAACACTGTCCTGGTAGCAAAAAGAGCACTTTGAAAAAGATGGCACCAAGCAGGCATTTGTAGGGACATTTTTGGACTGGCACTTAACTCTCGATCCTGATGGCTTCCCTGTGGGGTAGTTGAGAGATCCGATTCACTCAACAGGTATTTACTCAGTGCTTATATTGAATGGTGGGCCTGCTCCTCACCCCAGTTGTTGGGAGGGGCAACGAGCATAGCCACCCAAGAACCACGGTGAAACCACCCTTGACCTCAGACCCTGCACACTGAACACCCGACTCCCATGCTCGAGCCGCCTCTGCTGTAGGTAGCAGGAATCTGGTGCTCACAAGATGAGCTTTCAGTGTGGTAAAGGGAGGCAGCGAATAAACCAAGCCGTGTATTATTTTTGTTTTTATTTTTATTTTTATTTTTTGAGACAGAGTCTCACTTTGTTTCCCAGGCTGGAGTGCAGTGGTGCGATCTTGGCTTACTGCAACCTACACCTCCCGAATTCAAGCAGTTCTGCCTCAGCCTCCCGAGTAGCTGTGATTACAGGTGCCCATCATCATGCCCAGCTAATTTTGCATTTTTAGTGGAGACAGGGTTTTGCCATGTTGGCCAGGCTGGTCTCAAACTCCTGACCTCAAGTGATCTGCCTGCCTTGGGCTCCCAAAGTGCTGGGATTATAGGCGTGAGCCACCGTGCTCACTAAACCAAGCAGTATAAAACCACCTACTAGGTGGTGAGGGATGCAAATGAGCTACCCTCATTTGCAGGTATACCCTATATGTGAGAGAACTCCAGAAAATGCAGAGGTATTAAACATGTTCGAGGATTTGCCTTGGCGACAAGTAGATCTGCTTCCCACCTAACTCTACCGTGGCTGCCAGGTTATCCTGAGTCATGTCAAATTGCCTTAAAAACGGAATGGTGCAGTGGCTGATGCCTGTAATCCCAGCACTTTGGGCGACTAAGTCAGGAGGGTCACTTGAGCCTGGGAGTGCCATGATCATGCCACTGCACTCCCGCTTGGGTGGCAGAGCGAGACTCCGTTTAAAACAAACAAACAAACAAAAACACTTAAAAATGGAGAAAACCAATTATGGTTACATAGAAATTAGCAGCATGTGAAAGTACATTATTAAGCCACTTCATGTATTTTTCCTCTTCAATCATTTGAGGAGAATTCCTTCTTGGTTTAAGAACTTATTATCCACAGCACAGCATACGTATGACTTTGTCCCTTATTTTAAATTCTGAAATTCTGGGAATTTGTCCCCAGGTCCTGGGAACTCTGTATTCCCAACCATTAAACTACAGCAGAAAATAAATCCAAAGGGGCAATTTGTACTGTAATCATGGTAGAATGCCTGTGTCTTTTCTTTAAAGGCTGTTGAAATTTATGGAAAATGTGCCTTTATTTTCTCAGACCTGAGCCGTTCATGTACCTGGTAGGGGTGGTTGGGTGGGTCCAGGAAGGAGTGTGCACTGCCCTCCATTATCCGCCTTGTTCAAGGGATTGCTGCTCTGATCCCTGCTTTGCTTTGCAGATGACTTTGGGAAATTGCTGCTGGCTGAGGCCCTCCTGGAGCAGTGTTTGAAGGAGAATCATGCCAAAATAAAAGACTCCATCCCTTTGCTGGAGAAGAATGAGCCGAAGATGAGCGAAGCCAAAAATTATCTGAGCAGTATCCTTAACCATGGGAGGCTCACGGTAAGTCGTCGGCCTTCAAGCGTGAGACCTCCTCTCCTCATCTGCGTTGCCTCCCATCTGTCCAGTCCTCCCTGAGTCATTTGGTCACCTGAGCAACAAGTCTCTCTTACAAGCTGCCCTTACACTTACAGTAGCCACTGGCTACATGTGGCCCCTTGAGCACTTGGGGTATGGCTAGTCCACATTGAGATGTGCTGTAAGTATAAAACATACACAAGGTTTCAAAGTCTTAGTACAAAACAGAGAATATAAAAGAGCAGTAACTTTATGTTGATTACATGTTCAAATGGTATATTTTGGATATATTGAGTTAAAGAAAATGTTATTAAAATTAATTTCACCTTTTACCTTTCTCAGTGTGACTAAAAATAATCTTACTAGAAATTTTTAAATTACACATGTGGTTCACATTTGTGGCTTGCATTATATTTCTGTTGGACAGTGCTTGGTTGACTTAATATGTCCCTGGCCCGTCGGGCACGGTAGCTCACGCCTATAATCCCAGCACTTTGGGAGGCCGAGGCGGGCGGATCACGAGGCAGGAGATCAAGATCATCCTGGCAAACATGGTGAAACCCCGTCTCTACTAAAAATACAAAAAAATTAGCCGGGCATGGTGGTGGGCGCCTGTAGTCCCAGCTACTCAGGAGGCTGAGGCAGGAGAACGGCGAGAACCCGGGAGGCGGAGCTTGCAGTGAGCCGAGATTGCACCACTGCACTCCAGCCTGGGTGACAGAGCAAGACTCCAACTCAAAAGAAAAAAAATATGTGCCTGGCCCTCTGGGCTCCTTGGGTCAGGGGGCTCTCAGGGAAATAAAACTTCAGGGAACCTGTGACCTAGTTAAAAACAGGCAAACATGCAGAGTTGGCTAGGGACAGAAGAGCTCCATAACAGGGCAAGCCCATTTAAGTCCACATGCAAAAAAAAAAAAAGTCCACCTGCATTTATCAAGCACCTACTGAGTACAAGACACAGAGGGAGGCAGAGGACCCACCTCTCCCTCCCAGAAGGAGTATAGTCACAACTTTCTCTGGACTTTGCTGTTCGAAATGTGGTCCACCCACCAGCAGTGTGGGCATCATTGGGGAGCTGGTTAGAAATGCAATTAAGAATTAGAATCTGCGTTTTAACAAGCTCTCCTGGTGATTCATATGTGCATCCAAGTTTGAGGCTGTGGCTGTTCTAGATTACAGTGTATCCTGAGCTATAATAGTGGCATGGGTATGTCATTAGAAACTCAAAGAGGAGGGGGAGGGGGTAAAAAAAAAAAAGAAACTCAAAGAGGAAGTGATCCCTCCCTCCCTTCTTCCCTCCCTTCCTTCCTTCCTTCCTTCCCCCCCCCACCCTTTCTTTCTGTCTGTCTGTCTGTCTTTATTTTCTTCAGGGTCTTGCTGTGTTACCCAGGCTGGTCTCCAACTCCTAGGCTCAAGCAATCCTCCTGCTTCAGCCTCCCAAAGCATTGGGATTACAGGAGTAAGGCACTGCGCCCAGCTGATTTTTAAAGAGATATTCCAAAGTAATATATTCACTTCCTTAAACCTTTTATTCCAACGTACTGTGTGCAAGGCATTGTGTTGTGCACTCTGAGGGCAATCAAAACAAATCTAGTGTGGACCCTGCCCTCAAGGAGGCTGCAAGTCTCTTGGGAAGATAAGTCCTGTCAGTAAGTAAATAGCCTTCCTCCAAGGTGGACCATGATAGGAGTGGTATCCATGAGGAAGCAAGTCTGAGCGGGATGCTCTTTGAGGGTAAGCAGAGAGCAGACTCCGGGTAATGGTAGTACTAGAATTGGATCCTTCTGGGGCTGGATGTAGACAAGGTTGTAAAGGTACTTTGGGGCTAGGAAGGGCAGACTGGAACACCAGGCTGGGATGTGCAAGGCTTATTCTGTAAGGGAGGGAACAGGAAGGGACAGGGGAGAGGGGAGTGTGTACTAGAAGTTTAAGGTTACTGCTTTTAGGCTCCTTGAGAGGTATTATAGCACTGGGAGGTTTGTATTGGGTTAAAATAACTGCCTGACCGTGAGTATGTCCATTGACCCCACAGACCTTCCAGTTTGTCATCTGCTGGTCAAAAGGGTTGGACCAGATTGATGGGGTTCAAGCTTTTCCCATCAAGACCTCTTTAATTAAATGTTAAATGTTTAAAAATTGTTTCAAAAATAAACATTATAGGCCGGGCGCGGTGGCTCACGCCTGTAATCCCAGCACTTTGGGAGGCCGAGGCGGGCGGATCACAAGGTCAGGAGATCGAGACCACGGTGAAACCCCGTCTCCACTAAAAATTACAAAAAATTAGCCGGGCGCGGTTGTGGGCGCCTGTAGTCCCAGCTACTCGGGAGGCTGAGGCAGGAGAATGGCGTGAACCCGGGAGGCGGAGCTTGCAGTGAGCCGAGATCGCGCCACTGCACTCCAGCCTGGGCTGGGCGACAGAGCGAGACTCCGTCTCAAAAAAATAAATAAATAAATAAACATTATTCAGGCTTATTGTAAAAATTCCAGTCAACAAATAAGTAATTTGAGTGATAAATAAAAGTCCCAACTGGCCTATGACTTACGCCTGTAGTCTTAGCACTTTGGGAGGCTAAGGCGGGAGGATTGCTTGAGCCAGAAGTTTGAGATCAGACTGGGCAACATGGTGAGACCCCATCTCTACAAAAATTTTTTTTAATTAGCTGGGCATGGTGGCTTGCATCTGTGGTCCCAGCTATCCAAGAGACTGAGGCTGGAGGGTCACTTGAGCCCAGGAGGTTGAGGCTGCAGTGGGTTGTGTACATGCCACTGCACTCCAGTCTGGGTGACAGAGCAAGATCCTGATCTCTAAAACCCGGTCTAGCTCAGTTGTGTGGAGATCAGCAAAAACAAGCCACTTGTCCTAAACTCTGTTCTCCACTAGGTTGAGGCTTTGCACCATCCCATGTAGGCCTCCAAGAAACATTCTGCAATGGTATTTACTATTAGCCCCATTTCTTTTTGTTTTCTTTTTCAATTTTTTGTAGAGACAGGGTTCTCACTGTGTTGGTTGGGGTGGTCTCAGATTCCGGGTTTCAAGCGATCCTCTTGCCTTGGCCTCCCAAAGTGCTGGGATTATAGGCATGAGGCCCTGTGCCCTGCCAAGCCCCATCTCTGAGACCCAAGAACAGTGATGACAACCCAGGCCTTTGGTGTCTACAGCCCATGCTCTAATGCTGTCTCTCACTTCTTGGTGCTGCCTCCCAGAGTACTGGGGTGGAAATAAAATAATGACTGGGAAAGTTGGATTCATGTGACGGATGGTGATCACACCCCTACTTTTATAGTTCCCACGTTAGTCTGTGAAGTATTTCCTCATCCGTTCTTTCCTCATACCTGGGTATCTCCATGAAGTCCTTTTTCCCTTTCTATTGACAGGGACAGTGAGGCACAAAAGGAGTAGGTGATGCACTGATCCACACAGTAGAGGGGACTGTTCCCCTGGTAAAGCGACCTCCTGCATGGCACCCTCCCACTGGGTGAGGGTTCCGTTCCCTGACTATTGGACTGATAGACCAAGAACATTTCATATCCACATGCATGGGTCCCACGGAGTGCAGCAGACTTTTCATGCTGCCAAGTAAGGACATTAAAAAGCAAGAAATAGCAGCAAAATGATACCATCTTCTGCTCTTACTGTGCCATAACAGAAAAACAGCTTAGCATTGAAGGGCAAGGTAGATATCCTTTCAGAACTAAGAGCCATTTTTTTTTTCCAGACGACGGAGTCTCGCTCTGTCACCCAGGCTGGAATGCAGTGGCACGATCTCGGCTCACTGCAACCTCCGCCTCCCGGGTTCAAGTGATTCTTCTGCCTCAGCCTCCCGAGTAGCTAGGGTTACAGGCGCGTGCCACCACACCCAGATAATTTTTGTATTTTTAGTAGAGACGGGTTTTCACCATGTTGTCCAGGCTGGTATCAAACTCCTGACCTTAGGTGATCCGCCTGCCTTGACCTCCCCAAATGCTGGGATTACAGGCGTGAGCCATCATGCCCGGCCGAGCATCTTTTTAAATAGTGTGAATGTGGCTTTATAAAACATGCCCTGCATTGTCTAATTTTTCCCCAGCTTGGTGGAAGCTCTGTTGTTAACTGCCACTGGTCCTCCATGAACCACCGCTAGCCACACGCCATCAGCATGCCTGAAATGTCCTTCTGTGCCTCGCTGCCCTTGTCTCCATGTGCAGGATAATGATAATTACACATACCCTGTATTTATCTTGCTCTTTTCCAAAGAAAAGTTCAAAGCTCTTTTCTGGACTTTACCCTATTAATGTCCTCAGCATCGCTGTGATAGGCGGTGAGGAGTAGGTGTTATTTTCTCTCCCTCACCCACGAGGAAGACGCAGCCCGAGCAGGGAGGAAATGAGCCCATGGCTAGAGACCAGTGCAGGGAACGCAGAGTCACTGCCCAGCCTGGAAGGACTATAGGCCGCATACCTCTGGGATGTGTCATCTGTGGCCCTGGCCCAGGGAGTGGGTGGCCTATCTGAGGAGACTAGCAAATCCCCTCAAAAGATTCAGCTTTGGAGAGTTAATTAATAGAGAGAGTAGGTCAGGCGTGCAGAGGCTGAATGGGCTCATTGGTAGAGGCATTGGAGGAGTTCAGCTGAAGGGAGCTCCCTGGTAGTCGGGGAGGCTTTCAGGATAAGGTGGGCCTGAGCAAGTCCCCAAAGGATGGAAGAGGATCTGGTTAGGTTAGGGTGAAGGGAACTTGAGGAAGCACAGGCAAAAGAGGAATGTGGACTCACAAAAGCCAGAAGGATGAGTGGGGAAGGAGAATTTGGCTTCCCTGGAGCCTGTCTGTGCCACGCTCCGTTTCTCTTGGCTTCTGAGAGGGCAGTAGATGGTAAGGAGTGCTGGAGGCTTGCCCTGGGGACACAGGGACCCCAGACTCTTACCTCTTTGCAGGGAGACAGGGGCAGCACCTTCCTGCCAGTGACAGATGCCAGGAGTGGGACCAGAGCTGCATCTTTGGGGAGCTTTATGGACAGATTGGTGCCTGTGTGGCAGGAGCAGTGCCCAGGGCCTGGCCTGTAGGCATTGTGAGCCAGCTGAGGACAGAATCAGAGGCAGCGGACCAGAACAAATGGCCTGAAGAGGTGGGAGGTCACAAGGAGAACTGGGGCCATGTCCAAGATCAGAACGCATGTGCTAGGATGGCACAGCCCAGGGCCAGCACAGCCTCCCTCAGGCAGCAGCACAGGAGCCCAAGCCAGAGTAGGGGTGATCAGGGCTGTCCAGACCACTGCAGGCCCTAAGGGAGGCCCTGAGAGTTCCTCTGTGGGGTGGAGATTGAGATATAAGCAGCTTTTGAAAAAGGAGGGAAAAGAAACCAGGTTTAAATTCAGCCACTCTTGGCCTCTGTGGTTCTGCACTTTGACCCATTTCTGATAGGAAGAGGATGGTGACGCAGCAGGCCCTCTCCTCCTCAATCTGTCCCTCCACCACTGTTGGGGAAGGCATAAGCCTCCCCCATAGGCTGTTTCTGAGGCCTTTTACCTAATTATGATTTGCGTATACATGTACACAAGAGGACCCCCAAAATGAGAAGCCTGGGGCTCCACAAAAGTTAGCTCCATCTCTGACTCTCCACTTGTGTTTAGAATAAATGCCTGAGCTTCTGAGTGACCCCCATGGGCTGCAGTCTTTGGGGGGCTTCAGGAGAGGGAAGACAGGGCCTAGTCTGCAAGGTCTCTGGAGTCTTGCTGGGGACATAAAACGCACACATTTGAAACAATTAGGAACTCATATGAGAATTTCTTTGAGAGCCACGATGTGGGCTATGGACCATGGGTGAGAGCGGGGATCATGTGCTTAAGCATCAGGGAAGGCTTCCTGGAGGAGGCGGGGGAGTTCTGAGCAAGGTCTGAGGCAAACAGGGTCAAGGTTCAGTGGGGGGTGTTCACCCCAAGGTGCCTTTCGGGGAGGTGCTGCTAACATGTCCTTGTCTTTTCAGCCACAGTACATGTGTGAGGCCATGCTGATCCTGGGCAAACTGCATTACGTGGAGGGCTCGTACCGAGATGCCATCAGCATGTATGCACGGGCCGGGATCGATGACGTGTCCATGGAGAACAAGCCCCTGTATCAGATGCGGCTGCTGTCGGAGGCTTTTGTCATCAAAGGTAGCTGTTAGCGCCAGCCTGGGCTCCCCTCCACTGTGTGCAGCTCATTGCACTCTGACTCCCAGGGCCCTGCTGGGCTCGTGTCCAGATTCTTCACCCCTGGTAGTGCCCATGCCCTGGTACTGGTGTCCAATGTGGATGCTGGTAGTAACTGGCCATGTTGACATTGCCTGGTGCCTGGGACATCAGGAGACTCAGATTCTCGCCCTGGCTCTGTCAACAACGATTACCCTACTGTGTACCCTTGGGCAATCACCTCTTCCCCTTCTTTGGCCTCAGTTTACTTGTTTGGAAGATACGGTTGTAATACCTGCCCTCCCAGGGTTACCATGACCAAGAGGCATCAGCGGAGTTGTGTAGCCAGGTTGAGAAAGGTTTACAAAGTATGACCTCTCACTGGCAGGCTGGCTCTGCTGACTGGCGCTGGCCCCAGAGGAGGTGCTGGGTGCTGTAGGAGTCTGCTACTCCTCAGTTATTTGTTGGGCACCTGCCGTGAGTGGCCCAGGGAGCAGGGGCTGAGACCCAGTGATGAACAGTTCAGAACCGGTTCCTAGAGGAGCTCTCAGCCTTCCAGGGACAAGGGGTGCTCGGGAGGGGATTTAGGGACACAGATCAATGATGTAGGAATTTCATGAGGGGGCTGTGGACAGCCCAGCTGGGGAAACCATGCCATTTAACAGGACCCCAAATGTGTTCAGTGTTAAAGTCATCCTACCCCAAACTTTGTGCTTCAGGCTCCTTCTTCACTGGATCCCTGGCTGCGGGAACCCCTCTGCCCAGCCTGCTGTCAGGAATCTTGGATGTTTGATCGTCTCCCTAGTGCCGCACAAACCAACCCCCAGAGAAAAGTCTAGAAAAGATGGCTGTGGCTCAGTGGGGATTTGGTGCCTGACATTTGTAGAGTATGTGACACCCTCTATTATAGATAGGGACATTCTCTCCATCTTATATGTGGGGAAACTGAGGCCCAGAGAGGATAACTTGCCCAAAGTTACCCAGATGAATGGTGGAGCCAGTACAAGAACCTCCATGCTCTGACTCTGGCCTTGGAATATGAGTCCTCCAAGGCCCCTGCAACACACACTCAGTTTCCCCTGTCTCCCCTGGGTCCCAGGAGGAGTGACTGTGACATCTGTGGAGGGCACACCCTCCTTGACTCTGGCTGGTGGGACTTCCTGAGGGGGTTTGCCCACCCCAGATCCTTGGATCCCTTTTCCATTGGGTCCACACCATGCCAGGAAACCTGGCAAGATGGTCACTGTGGGTGGACCCAGCGCCAGCCGGTGGGAGGGCAGGTGCGTTTCTGGGACGGCCTGGTCTATGGGTGGTCTTCTCCGTTTGCTCTCTCATCCCCCGCTCTGCGCCTCTGGCACAGGCCAGCCTTGGGGGTGATCTGCATTTGGCATTTGGGTCTTTCAGGTCTCTTAGAAACCCTTTCAGCCATGGACGCCCTGAGCGGAACCCCCTTCCTCGGGCTTCCTTTCTGGGACTTTCTCCTGAGCCTGGCTCAGGACGGATTGCCCCCTGTCTCCTGCTCTCTCCTCTTTCTAGCATGCCTCCAGCTTCTTGGGGGAAACACAGTCCCGGTGGTCAGAGGTTCTGCAGGGGAGGTAAGGAGCCGGGCGCTGCCGGCGCGGGCTGCTCGGTCGCGGGCTGTGCTAGCTCCCGTTCCCCAGTGACTGCACATGGCCTTCCCTTTGCCTGCCTCCTCTCTGCCTGTCCTCCTCCCTGTCCTGCTGCAGTGACCATGCCTGCTGCCCGGCATGCTGAGGTTTGCCTGACCCTGCGTGTGCTTGAGACCATGCACGTGGCTACCAGGGTGTGCACGATGTTGATCTGCCTGGGTTTGGGGGATTTGGTGGGTCTTCCCATGCAGAGTAGAGGCCACACCCTTCGGGGGCTGAGGATGCTGGTCGTTGGTCCTGACTCCATCTGTGAGCATAAGGGTGGTGGCAGCAGGGGCCACAGAGTTCACAGAATGCTGATATTTATTCAGCCCCCCTCCATGCCAGGTAGACCCTCGTTGAGTCCCCTCTGTAACCCTCTGAGGTAGTGTTCCCCTCATTCTATGTCACGGATGAGGAGTTAAGGTTGGAAGAAGTGAGGTGATTCATGCGAGGTCTCACAGGAAGTGGCGGAGGCGGGATTTGAACCCAGGCAGCTGGAGCTTGTGATACTGTTGCTGAGAATCCTAGGATGAAAGGAATCAAGTGATCCAGGCCAACCCCTCATGTTACAGTTGAGGTAACTGAGGCTGACAAAAATGAAGCAGCTTGCCCAGGACATCAGTTAGCGTGTATTTGAACTGGAGTCCTCCGTCCCAGACAGCCACTCGATCTTGGGCTCCATTTGATGCTGGGCTGCCTGCAGGAGCCAGACTGACCCACACTCAGCACTCCTGGCCAGACTATTACGCCATGGCTTGACTGGCCATTTTTCACAGGAATCTGCTCTGTGGTTCTGTTTGGTACTCTCTAGTGGGGTGGGGAGTCTGGGTCTCAGGCACACCTGACTGGAGGAGGAGGACAGGGCCTGTGTGTCACAGGGGGGCCTGAGCTTGCCAGACTGGGAGGCTCTGTGGGGGCCCCAGTGTGGAGCGATTGCAACATGGAGCTGCTGTTCTTTTTAGGGGATTCAGAAACAGGCCCTGGGTCTCTTCACCCCCACCCTCAAAAGACATAAAAACACATTCCCCTCACCCTCTTTCCCCATCAGAGTAGAGGGACTGGCACTGTGACCCTGTGAGGCGTCACTCACAAAGGCCCGGCCTTCCTCTGAAATGTGCACCCTTGTATTACACCCAAAGATGCGTTCTGATTCCCGGGAAAGCTTTAGATGTCAACCCAGGAGCCTGAGTGAAGAGGCAGTTGCAGCAGTCTTGGGTTTTCATTAGCCAGAGTGCAGACATCACATGCATATTTGTGTATATAAGGTGTAGGGGAGTACATGACCTCCACCTCCTCTGAGGGGAAAAGAGTTATTGTCCATGTCACGTCTGTTTAGAAACAATAGAAAAACCACATGTTCCCCACTAAGATAGAAAAATAAGACAACTTCATGGGAAGACCTGTTGTTTCCATGTCCAGGTGGTCTGTGCCCAGCCACCAGCACTCCTGGTCCCGTAACATTTGAGTCACACAGGTGCTCAGACTGACCAAGTCCGGCCAGGAGTAGGAGACTGGATTTTAGGGCCTCTTGGTAACCTGGGAGGTGGGCTGGGCCCTGCCGGAGGCTCTGGAAGAAAAACCACCTCTTCCCTGGTCCTGCCTTCAGCTGCTCCTGGCTGCAGAGAAGTCGTCATGTTGACCTGTTACTCAGTAATGCCCTATCCTGTGGCCAGCTGCTCCCAAGTCACCTGTGGCCCCGGGCAGAGCCTCCCCTGCCTGTCAGAATCCCCTGTTTGGTTCTTCATTTCCCAGGTACCGATTTCCTGAGCTCCTCTTGTATACCTGATGTTTGATGGCATTCCCAGAAACGTGGGGTGCAGACCCCTCCCTCTGGAAGCTGAGCCTCTGATGTATGTCTCTGATGTATGTGTATGTAGGGGGATGGGGGGAGGTGGGATGATCATATGTGCACCACCCAGGAGCTTGCAGGGCCCCCCCAAACCCACTGAATCAGAATCTAACCCTTATAACGTTCCCGGGTGATGTACACACACATTACAGTTGGTGAGACACTGCCCTGGAATACTTGTTTAATAAATATTTGTTGACTGATTTTTTTGTTTGTTTGTTTGGTTGGTTGTTTTTTGAGACTGAGTCTCACTCTGTCGCCCATGCTGGAGTGCGGTGGCGCAATCTCGGCTCACTGCAAGCTCCACCTCCCGGGTTCACGCCATTCTCCTGCCTCAGCCTCCCGAGTAGCTGGGACTACAGCCCAGCTAAGTTTTTGTATTTTTTTAGTAGAAACAGGGTTTCACCATGATACCCAGGATGGTCTCAATCTTCTGACCTCATGATCCTCCCGCCTCAGCCTCCCAAAGTGCTGGGATTACAGATGTGAGCCACCACGCCCAGCCTTGTTGACTGATTGTTAACCTTCATCTCTCCTCTGTAAATGGGAGGTGGTTGTTATGCCCATTTTGAGGATGAAGAAGCAGAGGAAGTTCATGCAGCCTGTAAGTAGCATTGGTGGCCAGATGGATGTCTCTAAAGCTTGTGTCCCACCTGTAACAGAGGAGCCGGGAGGCAGATTATGGTTGCCTCTAAGACGGGTCACACAGATGAGGACTTTCTCCTCTCTGGGCCTCCTTCAGCCCTGGTGAAGCCCTGCAGTCATTTTCTTGGCATTTGCTTTCCCAGGGCCGTTTATGGGTGTTTGTGGATGAGTTGTTCAGAAAATTTGCTTTTATATTTCAACCTAACATCAGTCATCTTGGTTTAGACTGGAAGCCCACCCCTCTCCTACCCCATTCCCCAGGACCTGCCATGGCCCCCTTGTAACTTCTGCCAGCCCACTGACCCCTGACCAACCATGTCAGATCAGGGGAAGGCCCTGGAAAGGAAATGCTCCCAGCCAACTCCAAGTGCAGGTGACAGATATATCTTCAGATGAAACAGCTCCATTACCATCCTTGTTTGTTTGGTGAAGAGGGAACATCATCCATTTACTCTGTATTAAAAATAATCAGGCCGGGCACGGTGGCTTACGCCTGTAATCCCAGCACTTTGGGAGGCTGAGGTGGGCGGATCACGAGGTCAGGAGATCGAGACCATCTTGGCTAACACAGGTGAAACCTGGTCTCTACTAAAAATACAAAAAATTAGCCAGGCGTGGTGGTGGGCATCTGTAATCCCAGCTACTTGGGAGGCTGAGGCAGGAGAATGGCATGAACCTGGGAGACGGAGCTTGCAGTGAGCCGAGATCATGCCACTGCACTCCAGCCTGGGTGACAGAGTGAGAGTCTGTCTCAAAAAATTAAATTAAATTAAATTAAAATTAATAAAAATAATAAAAAGTAATCTAAGCTGGATGCGGTGGCTCATGCCTCTAATCCTAGCACTTTGGGAAGCCAAGGCGGGCGGATGACTTAAGGTTAGGAGTTCGAGACCAGCCTGGCCAACATGGTGAAACCCTGTCTGTACTTAAAAAAAAAAAAAAAAAAAAGTACAAAAAATTAGTTGGTCATGGTGGCATGCACCTGTAATCCCAGCTACCTGGGAGGCTGGGACAGGAGAATTGCCTGAACCTGGGAGGCGGAGGTTGCAGTGAGCCGAGATCACACCAAGGCACTCCAGCCTGGGTGGACAGAGCGATACTCCGTCTCAAAAAAACAAAAATAATCTAGAATGCTTTCAAGGCCCTTCTAGGATGGCCTGTCTTCAGTGCTGCCCACTCCCTTGGCAGAACCCTCTGCATTTGACCCCATGTGCTCATGGCTGTGAGCCCTGTCTTCCACTGAATTCCAAGCCTCTTGAGTACAGGTGTTCATTTCTTTTGTACCCTCAACCAGTCTCCCTCTCTCCTTTCCTGAAGCCCCACCTGTCAGCCTAATGAGGTCTGCTCCTGGTATCCAATATAATCTATGAAGTTCTTCCCTTCACTTCTTCTTGGGACATTGTGCTTGCCTTTTTTCTTCACTCTGCACATAGCTGTGTCCTTACATTCTCCTCTGACACAGTTCAGGTGCATCCTGTGCCAGAAGCTTCCCTTAGTTGTTCAGCTTGCAGCATCGTCTCCCTCCTCCCAGCTCACTTGGACCTCAGCCCAGTATGCACATCCATTCTCCCCAGTTAGGGGTCAGTATGTTCCTTCCGCCGAGCGTCTGACCTCTTGCAGTTGTATCCCCCAAGGCTCCTGGCCTGCCTCCCACAGGAGGAAGTAAAATTTGTCAGCAGTTGATTCAGCAAACACCTGCTGGGGATGCCAAGTTAGGGTCACTTCCCTTGAGGGAGTGGCAGGCGGGTGAGCAAAGCTCCAGGAGGGATGCAGCTCCAGGAGAAGCAGCTGTTTGGAAGACCCCAGAGTGGCTGGTCTGCTGCTCCTGCCATGGCTTGCTGGGGCAGTGTGGCAGACTTCCTGCCTGGCCGTGGTGTCTCGGCCATATGGCTGTCCCTAGTTTTGTCCTGTGGGAAGCTCTGCCTTGACTCTTGGCCTTTTGGCCACCAGAAAGGGCCATTTGTGAAGAGTCCCCTCTGGGCCACTGCTTCTGGGCAGCCCAGCCCCTGATGGGAGTGGAACACTTGAGCCTACCTTATGGGTTGAACAGTGCAAGGACTTGTTTGCCAGGTTTGGGGTCTGTCTGCCTCTACAGCTCCCTAAAACTCTGTAGTAATAAGCCTTTGGGCAATTGGCATTGCATCATCTTCATGGCTGAGAACCTAGAGCCAAAGATTGTGTTGACTCTAAGTCCATGGATCTAGATCCAGGCCTTGAGGGTCTGTCCCTCAGCAGCAGGCCTCGGGGCTCCTCTCAGGCACCCACCCCTGGTTCTCTAGCAGTGCAGTGAGAGCTGCAGCAGGGGGTCCATGTGAGGTTTGCATGGGGAAGGATTCAGGCCTTTCCAGTCTTGTCTCCTAATAGAGTCTGGTCCCCCTGTCTCCTCTGGCACTGCCTTCAGCAAGGACAGGGAATTTTCAACTCCAGTTATCTGACTTCACTCTCAGCTGTCTTGCATTGTTTTATATAGACAAAACTTTCCTATTCAGAGGGGCTGCGAGGAGTGATGCTTGTAAGGCTTATTTTTATAGGGCTTAGCATAGGCTCCAAGAAGCATCTGGCATAGGCCGGTATCCTGAAGTGTTCTACCACATGCCCAGTGTCTCACCTCAAGACAAAATAGGCTGCATTCCAGCCGGTGGTGCTGCTGCTGTGTATCTGGAATTCCAGTTTCTTAGCTGGGAGATGGCAAAGTCCTCTCTGCCCCACCTGACCTCAGCCCAGCCAATTTTGTATTTCAGGAATTGTCCCCTCGGGCACCATGCCTCTGGGGATCAGTTTCTGCGTAACCAGACTTATGGTTGTAATGACAAACATGCAACTACAACTAGTTGGAAAGTAGCAACAAAAAAGAGGAGAGACTGGATATTTATGGCCCCTTGTAACTAGAAAGTTGTTGGAGCAGCATGGCATCAGGCATAGCTGAATCTGGGGGCTCAGCGAGGTCTGTTGAGGTCGTCCTCAGCAGCTCCAGGAGCACATGGTTCTTGCAGCATGGCACCCACTACCTCAGAAGGAGAGAGTGCCTGGGGAAGCTTCTCGTGGAAGTGGCTTGGTCTCTTGCCCACCCTGGAGCCAATCGTGGTGCCCAGCACCTAGGATACTGAGCTGGTACCAGGGGTGGGATTTCCCCCACCCGAATCCTGTGGACTGAGATGCAAGAATGATTCCTCAAAGGAAAACCAGGGTACAGTTACGAAAGTAGGTGAAAGGCATGGAGGCAGAGCACCAGAGTGCAGGCAGCAATGATTCACCTCAGGGTACACCAGTAGTGGAAGGGTCAGGCTGTGGACGTCGCTCTCTCTGACTCCAGCATTCGGGCTTGTTCGATTGAAGCACTCTTGCAGAGGCAGGTGAGATCCAGCTAGTTGTGGGGCCTTCACAGGTGAGCTGGGTGGTGAGCCTGAACTTGAGGATGAATCACCGACAGTTGAGTGGAAGAGGTGCCTTCCAGCGAGGGAAGGCCAAAGGGAAGCCCCAGGGGGAAAGAAGGGGAGGTGGCTTGTTTGGAGGTGCAGTGTAATCATAATTCTTGGAGCCAAGAGGAGGTGTGTGTGGGATGGATTGGGAATGAGCGTGAGGGCCAGGTGGGCTCCACAAGAGGGCCCAGAGCAGAGAGTCCACGGTAAGGCTCAGGGTGTCTCTCTTTACTGGGGTTCTAGAACTTTGGCTGCAGGTCACCACACCATGAGGTGCAGCACAGCCTGTTCTCCCTCAAATCAGGCTCACCTATGGGTCAGCACGCTGTCTGTGGTCAGCATGCTGTCTGGGGCAATCTTCTCTAGGGTCTGGAGCTGGGGAGTCTGGGCCCTAGACTAGGATGAAGCCTTTGTGGATCCAAGGTAACGAATCACCCACTTTTTTGTTGGTCTGAACTCCGAGGGTTATTCACTGGCTTTGACTGGCTTCCAGGATGTTTCAGGGCCTGCTCTTTGGACGTCTCCAGCTTTAGCCGGTTCAGCCTCCCCAAGCTCCGGTGGGTCTCTTCCATTTCTCCAGCCCTAGCTCAGTGTGCCAGTGGCGTGGAGAGTGACTCATACTTCTCCAGCCATTCATTCTACCTTGAGCCTGGCAGACTTTAGTCATTGGTGCCTAATTTAGGGTTCATTGTGGCTCCACAGATAAGAGCGCAGGCCTCTTGAGAACCTGTCCTGCCCCCAATGTCAGCCTGGCTGGCTTGTGTTCTCCTTTACCTCACACTCAGCACCAGGGAGGTCCTGGTGCCCTGACCCTAGTACACAGGAACTCTGCATTGCAGTGACATGCTAGGTTGTGAAGCTGCTGTGCAAAGTCAAAAAAGGTGAAATGCCCTCAGCAGCTGGAAGGATTATGATCTGCAGATTCTCTTCTCCCAGCCCCTTGAAGGTGGGCTTCTTTTTTTACTCTTCTTTTTTGTCAGTGTAACCCCAAGCTATTCTGCTGTCACCTGGAATTGTGTCTCTGATTACAACTTTTAAAAAAGAAAGAACACTACACTGCTTCCAGGACAGGATATGATAGCATATTTGGTTTTTGTGTTTTTAGCCCTGGTATGGCGGGAATTCACTGTTGATTTTGGCTTCCCTCTCCAAGGGGTGTGGGCTGTGTGCCTCACACGGACAGGAGCTCAGTCCTTGTGGCACTGCTGTCCTGGCCCCAGGTGAGAGGCTGGCTTCCAGATGCCGAAGGAGCAGGCTGCTAGGGGATCAGGCCTCATCCAGCCAGAAACCTGGATCTAGTTGACACTGGTGCTTTTAGCTGAGGGGTCTTGGAATTAATCAGTTTTCCCTGGATTCAAATTTTTTTGTTTGTTTGTTTAGATGGTCTTGCTCTGTCACCCGGGCTGGAGTGCCAATGATACGATTTTGGCTTACTGCAACCTCTGCCTCCCGGCTTCAAACAATTCTCCTGCCTTGGCCTCCAGAATAACTGGAATTACAGGCGCGTACCACCACGCCCAGCTAATTTTTTGTATTTTTAGTAGAGATGGTGTTTTGCCATGTTAGCCAGGCTGGTCTTGAACTCCTGACTTCAAGTGATCCACCCGCCTCAGCTTCTAAAAGTACTGGGATTACAGGCTTAAGCCACCAGATGCCCCGCCTAGATTTTTTATTTGTAACTCTGGAGAAGGGTTAAACCCCTACCTAAGAGGTTATTGTGAGCATCACTTGAAAATATTTTCTAAGTGCATACTTTTTTTTTTTTTGAGATGGAGTCTCGCTGTGTTGCCCAGGCTGGAGTGCAATGGCGCGATCTCAGCTCACCGCAACCTCCACCTCCTGGGTTCAAGCAATTCTGCTGCCTCAACTGGGATTACAGGCATGCGCCACCATGCCTGACTAATTTTGTATTTTTAGTAGAGATGTTGGTCAGGCTGTTCTCGAACTCTTGACCTCAGATAATCCTCCTACCTCAGCCTCCCAAAGTGTTGGGATTACAGGCGTGAGCCACTGCGCCCAGCCAGCATACTTTCTATGCTTTATACTATTTCATCTAATTTAATGATCATGGCTACACTACGAGCTAGGCATTATTAGTAACTCCATTTTTGTATTTGCGGAAATAGACTTAGCACTCTCTGAACATTTTGAGGTATATCCTTCCAGTCTTTTTTTCCCTATAGGCTTACATGTGCTTTTAAAATGTAAGTTCGTACAGTCATGTTTTGTAGTCTGCTTTTTAAAAAAGTTAGTATTTCATGAGTCGTTTTTCAATACACCTCTATGTCACTGTAAGTAACCTCATAGCATTTCATTGTAATGTCCTATCATAATTTTGTGAAGTCCCATCATTGGACCCGTATGATAAATCTTTTTTTTTTTTTTTTTTTTTTTTGCCTTTATAAACAATACTGAAATGGATGTCCTTGAAGCTAAATTTTGCATACATCACTTTTTTTTTTTTTTGGTGGAGATGGGGTCTGTGTTGCCAGGGCTGGTCCTGAACTCCTGGGCTCAAGCAATTCTCCCACCTCACCCTCCCAAAGTGCTGGGGTTACGGGTGTGAGTCACCGCCCCCCGCTTTTTCTTTTCTTTTTTTTTTTTTTTAGATAAATTCCTAGAAAGTAGAATTACTGAATCATAGAGTATACATTTTTTGGAGACTTTGATACAGAAGCCAAATTGCCTGTTTTTTTGTTTTTTCTGTTTAAAAATTGTGTTGGGGCCGGGCGCGGTGGCTCAAGCCTGTAATCCCAGCACTTTGGGAGGCCGAGACGGCGGATCACGAGGTCAGGAGATGAGACCATCCTGGCTAACCCGGTGAAACCCCGTCTCTACTAAAAAAATACAAAAAAATAGCCGGGCGAGGTGGCAGGTGCCTGTAGTCCCAGCTACTCGGGAGGCTGAGGCAGGAGAATGGCGTAAACCCGGGAGGCGGAGCTTGCAGTGAGCCGAGATCCGGCCACTGCTCCAGACGGAGCAAGACTCCGTCTCAAAAAAAAAAAAAAAAAAAAAAAAAAAAAAAAAAAAAAATTGTGTTGGCTGGGAAAGGTGGCTCCCGCCTATAATCCCAGTACTTTGGGAGGCCGAGGTGGGTGGATCACCTGAGGTCAGGAGTTGAAGACCAGCCTGCCCAACATGGTGAAACCCTGTCTCTACTAAAAATATAAAAATTAGCCAGGCATGGTGGTATGTGCCTGTAATTCCAGCTACTCAGGAGGCTGAGACAGGAGAATTGCTTGAACCCAGGAGGTGAAGGTTGCAGTGAGCTGAGATTGAGCCACTGCACTCCAGCCTGGGTGGACAGAGCAAGATTCTGTCCCCCAAAAAAACCCAAAAAACAAAAAACAAACAAACAAAAAAAAACAGTGTTAAATATACATACCATAGAATTGACCATCTTAACCACTTTTAAGTGTTCAGTTCGGTACTGAGACATTGTTGTGCAACCAATCTCCTGAACTCTTTAACATTTGCATTATTGTGCAACCAATCTCCAGAATTCTTTTACCTTGTGAAATCGAAATTCTATGCCCATGAAACAGCAACGCCCCGTTCCCTCCTCCCCTAACCCCTGGCAACCACTCTTCTATTTTCTGTTTTTATGAATTTGATTATGCAAGTACTTCGTGTAAGAGGACCCATACAGTATTTGCCTTTTTGTGTCTGGCTTATTTCACTTAGTAAAATGTCCTCAAGGCTTATCCATATTGTAGCATGTGTCAGAATTTCCTTCCTTCTGAAGGCTGAATGATATTGTATTGTACGTATGTATATATGACATTTTGTTTATCCGTTCATCTGTCAATGGACACTTGGGTTGCTTCTACATTTTAACCATTGTGAATAATGCTGCTATGAATGCTAGTGGACTGATATCTCTTTGACACCCTGCTTTCTATTCTTTTGGGTGTACACCTGGAAGTGGAATTGCTGGTATGGTAATCCTATTTTTAAATGTTCTAATTTTAACAGAGTGATCTGTGAGGGTTCTTTCCTACCTGGCCTTCCAGTTTTCCCCTGAGAACTGAGTGAATTGCATTTTTTCCCTTCTTCCCCTGGCTGCAGGGTACCCAAGTCTGGGATTCATCGTCCGTGGATGCTGCAGCTGTACCTGTGCCCTTTTGACAGGCTGGGTAGGTGGGAGGGAAGGGGTTCTGTTGCTGAGGAAGTTTTCTGTTTTCTACCTCTGCATCCAGGGCCCAAAGCTCCAGGGCTCCAAGGGTGGGGCTTCTTGGAAGGGTGGCTGCCTGGGATGTGATGAGTCATTCAGACTGAAGGAGCTGGGACCAGCCTGGTGTTGGGTCTGAGGCTGTGCCAGGATCAGCTTGGCTCCAAATCGAAAGTTCTGAGTTAATGAAAAAGCAAGTCCTCCTCTTGCAAGGGACCTCTCCTAGAGCTGGGTGTTGGCACAGAAAGGCCCTTGCTGGTGGGAATCACAAGGCAGTGCCTGCCCCGCAGGGCTGCGTTACAACCCTCTGATGCCTCAAGGACTGGGCTCAGGGCAGCCCACCTTCATCCTGGATTGAGTGCTGCGGTCTGGCCGCTTGTGCAGAGGCACTCATGGGGCAGAGGGTAAAGCAACCCAAGCCTGGAGTCCCTGAGTGGTCTTCCAATCAGATGTTTGTGGGCAGGAAAATAGACCTTATCAACCAGGGGACACATACAAGGTTGCCTGCCCCTTTTTATGGGCAGAACTGGGTGACTGGACTGTGACCTTGCTTAGGAAAAGCCACTGCCAGCTCCAGAAACTTTTTGGCCCTGTGTATGTTGGAAATTGCTTTACAGAGGACCACCTCAGTGAATGTACCCCTGTACTTTGAACTTTTGTTTCTCTGAGTCATGACAGCTCCCTTCAAAAAGGCATTATCTCCATTATTTTCAGATAAATTTTCATGTAGTGAGATGTACAAATCTTAACTATATAATTTCATGAATTGGACCAGTTTAAATATCCATGTGACCAGTACTGTAACAAAGATACAGAACATTTCTATCACCACAGAAAGTCCTCTTGGGCTCTTTTCTAATTGGTCTCCACCCCAGGCAACCACTGTTTTGTTTTTGCTTTTTTTTTTTAAAGAGATAAAGTCTTGCTATGTTGCCCAGGCTGGTCTCAAACTTCTGGGCTCAACTGATCCCCTGCCTCAGCTCCCACAGTGCTGGGATTACAGACGTGGGCCACCACTCCTGGCCTTATTTTCTACTGGTATAGATTAATTTACTCTTTTGAATAAATGAAATCATACCGCATGTATTTTTTAAATGTCTGGTTTCTTTTGCACAATGTAATTTTTAAGTAATTCATTTCTGTTATGTGTATATGAGTTTTTAAAAAAAATCTGAGTAGTATTCCATTATATAACTATACCACAATTTGTTTATGAATTCTCCAAGAATTTTTTTTTTTTTTTTTTTTTTTTTTTGAGACGGACTCTTGCTCTGTCACCCACACTGGAGTGCTGTGGAATAATCTCGGCTCACTGCAACCTCTGACTCCCTGGTTCAAGCAATTCTCCTGCCTCAGCCTCCCGAGTAGCTGGGATTTACAGGCATGTGCCACCATGCCCAGCTAATTTTTGTATTTTTAGTAGAGATGGGGTTTCACTATGCTGGCCAGGATGGTCTCGATCTCCTGACCTCGTGATCTGTCTGCCTCGGCCTCCCAAAGTGCTGGGATTATAGGCATGAGCCACCACACCTGGCCCAGGAAATATTTTTTAAGTGGAGAGGGAGGAACTCCTTTGGGCCGTATACTTGACTTTGTGAATACGCTCATTCATCTACGCATCCATCTGCATGCTTCCTAAACACCAGGCCCTGGCCATCATTGGGGTGCAAAGATAATCAGAAATGGGTAGAGAGGATGATGACAATGAAGGAAAAAGGCACATACATAGGAGATGCAGCCAAACTGTTCAAGTGGTTTAGACACAGGGAGGCTTAACTCTACCTGGCAGAGTTTCAGAGAAGAGGTGGCTTTCCTTTGAGGTTTTTTTTAAATTGAGATGGGGTCTTGTTCTGTCACCCAGCTGGAGTGCGGTGGTGTAATCTTGGCTCACTGCAGCCTCCGCCTCCCGGGCTCAAGCGATTCTCCCACCTCTGTCTTCTGAGTAGCTAGAGTCACAAGTATGCACCACCAAGCCCAGCTAATTTTTTCTATTTTTGGGGAGACAGGGTTTCACCACATTCCCAGGCTGGTCTCAAACGCCTAAGCTCAAGCAGTCGCCTGCCTGGGCTTCGCAGTGTGCTGGGATTACAGATGTGGGCCACTTTGCCTGGCCTACTTTGAGCTTTCAAGGAGGATGGGATTTGAGGTTCTTGGAGAAGCATGGTGGGGAGGTCCCTGCTGAGAGTGGAAGGAACAAATGCCACACGGGGAAGGTGGAAGCCCCACAGACCATTTTTCCTGAATTCACAGCTTTGCAGTGGCCAGCCCTCTGGAGGCTTGGAACTGGCAGCTTGAACTTGACAGCAGCTGGCATCACCCATTCCAGTGCTGGACCCAGAGGCGTGGCAGGAGGGAGCCCAGTCTCAGCACATCTCTCTGGGGACCACAGGGCAGCTGTGTTGAAACAGATCCACTCTATGTCCCCTGGAATTGGCTGTGCCCTGCCATGTGCGGTTGGTCTCCTGGGCCAGGCCTCTCAACAGTTCATAGGTTCGCCCCACCTTCTTGCAGGGTGAATAGGCTGCATGTCTAGGGAGCAGGGGCTGGCCCAGCTCTGGCAGTGAGCAACGAGGCCTGCCTCCTTGATTCTTTCTCGGTTCCTCTTCCCCCTTTAGTCCTCTGGAATGAGGATCCTCCCCCTCCTGGTTGTGAGTCATTTGGCAGGAGGCACGTTGACATGCGGTGACCCAGGCACCTGGGTCTTTGTGTTGAGCAAGGACCTTCATGTTCTGTGCCCGCCTTCCTCCAGGCCAACGCACCCGAACTTTGGATCTGGTCACACCCCAGCCTGGCAAAGGACAAGGTCACTGAATCTGTGTGCATGGGAATGTGGCTAAGAAAAACAATAATTCCTTACCTTCTATTTGCAGAGCACTTTGTTTTCTGTCAGACATGACCAGGCTTGTGTTTTTTCATCCAGCCAGCAAATGCTTGTCCAGTACCTACTGTGTGCCAGGTGGTAGAAAAGCAAGCACGATTAGGTTGATGTCTTGAAGGAGTCTACAGTCTGGGGAAACATATGAACAAATAAGTATAAGAAATGGTGAGTTAGGAATATGTATAGACTGGGGCTTAAAGGAGGAATGTTTGGTTATACCAGGGACTGTCAGGAAGGGCTTTGTAGAGGAGGTAGCATTTACTAGGTCAGAATGTGAACAGTAATTTTGGGTAGACTTGGTGGGGTGGATACACTCCACGCAGGAGGAACAACTTGAGCGAGTCAAGAAGGCATCCTACAACCAAGCAGTTGGGAGCAGGAGGTCGGGTGTGGATGTGGCAGGTAAGGCGAGAGATGAGGCTGGAGAACTGATACCAGAAGGGCCTGGTATGGAGCCTCCAGAGGTTGGACCTTACCCTGTAGCAGTATGGACCCCTGGAGAGTTTTAGAAGGATCCCCCTGGGGATTAAAGTGAGACTGGAGGCAGGGAGGCCAGTTAGGAGGCCAATATAGTCATCCGCTCAAGACACAAAACCTGATATAAAGTAGTAGGAAGAGAGGAAGGGAAGGTTTGAGGACTTGGTCATTACGTGGATGTTGGGGCTTATAGGGCAGGAAACAGTTGAGGATTCTTCTATTATACATCCCTTCAGTAAGTTCGTCTTCACATGTAAAGTACCTAAAGTACCGTGTGGGCACAAAGACGAGACAGACATTGATTCTCCCCATTGAGAAACAATAGTTCAGAAGGACAGCACTCTCTAGTCAGGTCTATATTAGCTGCAAGTGTCAAAAAAAGGGACAGCGGGAGGGAGGAAGGGAGAGAGGGAGGGAGGGAGAAGACATGGGAGGTATTTAATGGCGCTCATACACTGGAAAGTTCCAGCAGGTAGAGCTTCAGGCAAAGCTGGATCTAGGTACTCAGTCTCTTTAGAAATCCACCCTTCTCCATCATGTCTTACCTTTTCTTTGCATGGATTTCATTTTTTTCATGACTAAGAGTTTATTCAGTATTTTTCCTGTCTTAAAAAAAAGTAACCTGATGCAAATAGAGTTGTTTTTCTGTACAGCATTAGTTTCTAGTATGGCTAACAATGCTATATCCCTTCTTTGTTTCTTACAGATTGTTTTTATTTTTTGAGCTTTTTGGTTTTGGCCTTGAAGCTTTTATTTAAAAAATGTTTAAATTGCAGCAAAAAAGCCCCATCCAACATAAAATTTACCATCTAAGCCATTTTTAAATGTATACTTCAGTAGTGTTATTTATATTCACATTGTATAGACTTCATTTTAAGGCAGGTTTTCTCTAACATTTCTAAACTGATGTCTGATACCAGCTTAACAACCCCAGTGGAAAGAGTGACAATTCTGAGACTGTTTTTTATTGGCCCAGATTGGGCCATGTGCCCACACTTAGCTGATTGCTGTGGCGGTCATGATCATCTGAGATTGCGGGAGAGGTGGTCAAAAGGAGAGGAAGGTGCTATTACTGATAAATGGGAAAGTGGTCGTCCCCTGCAGGCAGAGACCTGAGCATGGGTAACTTCTGCAGGGAGGAACTGTTGGGTTCCATGGGAAGCGTGCATGTAAAATGCTGCATAACTTGAGCACCTACTGTGTGAGGTGCTGTGCAAGGGTTGTGGTTGTCCAAAAAGGTTCATATTTGCCCCCATGGAGCTTTCAGCTAGTTAGGGAGAGAAGAGCTGGCCAGAGATTACCAAAATACAGTGTAGAAAATGGTGAGCACCAGGAGAGTGGATGTTTTTCTTCTAACAACTGCAAGTGTAACCAAGTAACCCCATCTTCAGGCCAGAATTCATTGTGGCCCAGGTGGTATTGGGTCCAGATAGTATTATGGTAAAAGATCCTCTTTTTCCTAGTCATGGGCTCACAACTGTATGCTTTTCAATTAACCAAAATGCACCCCAAGGGGCTCTTTGAGGGGCCAGAGACCTTGTTGCCAATGTCCAATCCTATTCCCTCTTTAAATGCAAGGCCCAGGAACAGAATGGAGCCCCTGAAAATGAGGCTTGTGGAACAGCAAAGTGAAGGGAAGGGGAGAAACTTGTCCTTGCATTTTACGGAAGAGATAAGAGTATGAAATATCTGGCTGGCTTTTGCAGCACAGCCGGGTTCTCCAAGAGTGGCATGACAGAGAGAATGGAAAGAGAGAGGAAAAAGTAGAGTGACAGAAGAGGAGCTTGAGAGCCTTCCAGCCACCACACGGTGCAGGGATACCCTTGCTACCCTCATTTATCCCCTGTCAGGGAGGGCCTCAGTGCCCAGTGTGGCGGAGGACCGATCCCTCCCACTGCCGCAGGTCACCGGTTGAGGTGAACTGTTTCCACCCGGAGGGAGCTCAGGAAAGAAAGAAATCAGCCTGTATACAAAGTCATTACATTCACACAAACAAACGGCTTCCACACAAAATCCCCAGTCTGAGTAGAGGGACTCCAGGGCCTGAGTGGAGTTCTGAACCCCCTGCCTCAGCTGGAGATACCTTGACAGGCAGCTGAGTCCCTATAGTGCCACAGATGCAAATGCTCAAAATGCCCAAATGATGCCGGTAGCGGCCAAGTCTTCACAGAGTGAAGTCCCAGGGACACCCAGAAGAGGCAGAAAAACGTCAGGTATAGTCTAGCTTGCTCACCCAGTTTCAAGGTTGCTGGCTTCTTCAGAGGTCACTTTCTTTGTACCAGTGAAGCATTGGAGGCAGCAGATGTCATGCCAGGGGGTGAAAGGGAGGTTCCCCAAAACAAGAACATTTTGGCAGCTGCTGAGAAATCCCCTTAACATTTCTATTCTAGAGTCCAGTAGCCAGGAGCAGCTGGCACTCCCAGGCATCCCCCACCTTGCCTGGTAGTGAAACCAGGCTGATGGGCTCAGTCGTCCGAAGTGTGCTGCAGTCCTCATAGGGGCCACCAAAATTGTGACTGAAACGCAGTTCAGTCACTCGCCACTTGCAGAGTCCAGTTAACAAGAGTGAGGTCTGGAATAAAGAAAGTCACTTTATTCCAAAGCTTAGCTTAGGGGAAGAGGTACAGGCTCCTGCCTTAAAAGATAACCACTTCACTTCCTGGGCAAAAAGCCGGGGCTTTTAAAGGGGGACTTGGCATGAACGCCATGCAGAGGAGGGAGCAAGCAAGTGCAGGGTCTGCATGGCTTGCCTTGGTGCCTTACCTAGCAGGTAGTCGAGCTGGCACCATCGTGGGCAGAGCCAGGTTGTAAAGTGAGCATTGCTTCAAGATACTCTCCGGTTGGGAGAGAGTTCGTTCTCAGTCACACTTTAGGATGTGAATTGACTGTTACCTCTAGAGGCAGTCTCCTGGTGGGAAAGCTCTGGCTCTGGAGCTTCTAAGTCAGCACATGGATAAGCTTGCTGTGTAGGGAGTGTCTGGTGAAGGGAAGGTAAAGGTTTTGCATTTCTAAAGAGCTAAGTAGGAAGTGGGGAACAGGAAAAGGAGGAAAGAGGAAAGAAAAAAATACGTTTTTTTAAAAAACCTCCTTCTCTTTTGCTTAGAAAAATGGGGATACTCCGTTACAGAGGAGGGGTCAGGAGTAGCTTCCCGGGGAGTTGGGCTGGGGTGATGCAGTGTGATTCCCCACGTGCTGTCCCATCGCTTACTCCCAGCCACTGCTAACACCACCGTCGCTTTAGCTTCCTGCGCCCCTCCGCAGACCTCCACCTCCTCCTGGCTGCACCAGAGTGTGTGCCCCCTCGGACAAGCCCACCCTGGGCCCATGGGGAGGGCCTGGAGTCAGGCGGCCCAAGCAGGGCAGGTCTGAGGCGCCCTCTTCCTCCTGCAGGCCTCTCTCTGGAACGCCTACCCAACTCCATCGCTTCCCGCTTCCGCCTGACGGAGAGGGAGGAGGAAGTGATCACCTGTTTTGAGAGGGCCTCCTGGATCGCTCAGGTGTTCCTGCAGGAATTGGAGAAGGTGAGCTGGAAATAACACCGTGGTAGGAGCTGCTGTCTATTGAGCACCTATATCTACAGATCCCACTAAATCCATAGGTCACCTGTGTGCTAATTAGAAGGCACCTTCTCTGTCCCCCAAAGACACTCTACTTCATAGGTTGGAAAACTCATTATAGTATACTGATTTCACTAGAATGAGACTCTTTACTGGAAAATAGTTTAATAGATAAATGAGTCCATGCCATCTGCTAGGCACCAGGAACTCCTTGGTGAGCTCATCTTGCAGCACCAAACATAACAGCCCTGTTTGTATCCGTTAACTTGTTGACTGCTCACAGCCACCCCTGAGGTGGGTGTTGTACTTATCCCTGTTTAATAGATGAGCTTTAGGAGATTGAATCATTTGCTCACCATTCGTTCCCTGGCAGGGGTGGTGTCCGCCTGGGTCTTGCAGCTGGACATCCTTCCCTGCTCTCGGTGTCCCAGAAGCTCCTCCCTGGATCCTGTGGGGAAGCAGGATCTTGGGATTCCTTCTCTGAGCCTTTCAGAGGCTGGTGAAAGAGCTGGTCACCAGGGCCCTGGCAGTTTTCAGATCTCCCTCCCTCTCCATTCCCTATGATGGGTCTGAGTTAACTCTGCAGGGTATCAAGTACAGGTGGTAGCAGTGTTTGTGGTAAGTATCCCAGCCCTTCCCCTTCTGGGAGGCTCTGGTTGTTTTTTTTTTTTTTTTTTTTTTTTGCTTTTAATTTTTATGCATTTTATTAATTATTATTTTTTAGATGGATTCTTGCTCTGTCACCCAGGCTGGAGTTCAGTGGCACGATCTCAGCTCACTGCAACCTCCGCCTCTGGGTTCAAGCGATTCTTCTGCCTCAGCCTCTTGAGTAGCTGGAACCATAGGCATCTGCCACCATTTTTGTATTTTTAGTAGAGACAGGGTTTCACCATGTTGGCCAGGCTGGTTTTGAACTCCTGACCTCAGGTGATCTGCCTGCCTCAGTCTCCCAAAGTTCTGGGATTACAGGCCCGTGCCCGGCCTCCATTTTATTCTTTTTCCCTCCACATCTTAATACTATGCCATGAGGGGTCCTTAGTTCAATGCTAAGGGGACAGGAAACTGTATTCAACAGAGATCCTGCTAGCCCTTCTTGAGTGCCTGCTTTTGTGTCAGACACAACTCCAAGCACTTTACATTCATTCTGTGATTTAACCCTCACACTGACTGGATGAAATAGGCCCTGTTGTCGTTCCCATTTTACAAGTAAGAAAACAAATTTGAGGAGGAGTTAGCCTGCCAGAGCTTACCTCGTTAATAAGTGGTATTGGCAGGATTTGAACCCAGGGAGTGTGGCTTGAATGCTCGCAGGGAAGATATTGGGGGTGATGCTTAGGTATGCTGTGGAGTAGATATTTAACATGTTAGATGGAAGGTTCTAGAGCAGAGTAGATTAGGGTTGGTGCCCTGAAGGAGGAGGTGGTCATGGACTGAGAGACTTAGAGCCCAGGAGACACTTGCACCTCACCTGCCTCAGCAGATGCCAAAATGTCAGTCCGGTACCCATTTTTGTGATGGGCCATTTCGGAGGAGTCTACCCCAGGCCAGGTCATTTCCCCTAGAGCAGGATTCTCAACCTCAGTGCTGTTGATATTTGGGACTGGAGAATTCTTTGTTGGTGGTGGGGGCGGGGGGCTGCCGTGTATATTATAGGATGTTTAGCAGCATCCATGGCCTCTCCCCACTATGCCAGTAGCACTATCCCCCTCGTTGTGACAACCAAAAATGTCTTCAGTTACTGACAACTGTCCCCTGAGGGCAAAGTCACCCCCCTGCTGACAGCCACTGCTCTAGAAGATGTCTCCTTGATTGGACTTCAGGAGGAAAGGAGAAGTGACTGATGGGCTCAGCAAATCTAGGACTTGAGTGCCCATTCTCTGGCAGAGGCCACTTAGAGACTCAGCATGGTTGAGCTGACCTCCACCAAAGGGGAATGGGTCACTGCTAGACAGTAGTAGTGTTTTAGGAGCTTTTCATGTTTGCGTTGCATGTGGTTGGGAGGAAACTTTCATGGAAAAGATAAAATCTGCTGCTCATCTGGAAGCCTAGGCTTTGGACTTTCAAAAGGGGATTAAGGTGATGAGCTATAGTGCCAGGCACTGTACTGTCCCTGTCAAATGTCTGATGATGATGTCCAGGGCCGGAATCAGTGCCTGGTAGCAGTGGGCAGACAAACGGGGCCCTATAGTTGTTATCTTAAGTTGAGGGAGGGCAGGCCATAGAACCTTGTGCACCCTCAGAAATGCTGTGTGTCCCTCCTGAGACCTAGTCTTGACCTCTAAGGAACTAAGACCCTCTCTGAAATCTACTCTGAATTCTGAAAGAAGAGGCGATGCCTCAGATTTTTTTCCCCTCAGATTAGACAAAGGAAATGGTATACAGAAGGCAGGCCAGTCTTGTTGGGCTGGAGGACCCTGTTAGGGCTGAGGCTTTTAAGCAACAGCTCAGTTAATGATGTAATTATTCCTCAGCTTTTCCTGGAACCAGGGGGGGTCTCAGTTCTCTGGATGTTCTGATGTTCCATGCTTGTTTGACAGGGACAGTACAGTGCCTGGCAGGCACTCAGATGTTTGTGGAATGAATTAACTGATACATAGTGCAAATAGCCTGGAATCCGTTCCTGGCTAGGCTTGAGTTTGAGGTCCAGACTGACACCAGCTTTGTGACTTTATGCATTAAATTATTATTGATGGATTGATTGGGATAGAGTCTCACTCTTTTGCCCAGGATGGTCTGGAACTCCTGGCCTCAAGCGATTCTCTTGCCTCGGCCTCCCAAAGTGCTGGGATTACAGATGTGAGCCACCACGTCTAATTTACGCTTTTGACCTTAGACATTTTCTGAGCCTCAGTTTCCTCGTCGATGAAATGCAAATAAAACCAGCCTGTAGGACAGTTGTGAGACATAAATAAGATTTGGGCTTGGGTGGCGATTTTGTAAGAGTTTCATTTCCCCTTCTCTTTCCTTAACTGGAGGTGAGGTGTGGACAGCAGTGAGACTAAGGAGACAGCTCCTGTCCTGTGGGAGTGAAGTCTGGTGGGAGCTGAGGTTTGCATACGCAGAACAGGGTAGCAATGCTGCATGAAGTGGTCTCTCTACCACGTGCTCAGACAATGAGTGCTGTCTGGTTGAAGAGCGAGTGCTCAGCATGGCTCTGTACAGACAGGGAAGTCATCCTGCAGTAGGGGGTAAGGGAGAGGGGAACCTGACTGCGCTGGCTCTGCCACCACCCCTCAACCTGAGTGGCCTTTGGGCAGGAAGAGACCCTCTCTGTTCTCACCTGTGAAATGGAAATGATGACTGTTCCTACTTAGTAGAGCTGCTCTAAGGACTAAGTGAGTTAATGAATTTAAAGCTCTGTGATTGTTGAATGAATATTAGGGGCTTAGTGTGGTGGCTCATGCCTATAATCTCATCACTTTAGGAGGCCGAGGTGGGAGGATTGTTTAAGCCCAGGAGTTCGAGATGAGCCTGCGCAATATAGTAAGACCCTGTTTCTTAAAAAAAAAAAAAAAAAAAAAGACACAGGGCTTGTGGGCATCTAACAGTTGGATGGGGAGAGAATGCTTTAGACATATTTTGAGTTAAAGTGAGTTACATGGAGCCTGGTCTGAGAATTGCAACAATGTGCCCTTGAACAGCAGGGACTGGGATGGTGATGAGGCCACCTCCTCTTGCTGAGTGACCCCCTGCTTCAGAACTTTGAGACAACGGCTCTCTCTCTGTTCCCCTTCCCAGACCACAAATAACAGCACGTCGAGGCATCTGAAAGGCTGTCACCCGGTTGACTATGAGCTCACCTACTTCCTGGAAGCCGCCCTCCAGAGCGCCTATGTGAAAAACCTGAAGAAGGGGTAGGTCACTGGTAGTTGAGTGAGTGTGGGAACAATTCCCCTGGGCTGAGACTTTTGACGTGGCCTTAAGGCTGCTCTCCCTCTTCTCTGGCCTGTGCACACATGCTCTCCCAGGAGGATCGGTGGGGACTGGCTTGTGTCACATCTTGTCAGACAGGAGTGTACGGAGGCGTTCTCAGCGGGAAGGACCACGCTTCAGGAAGCCACGGAAGCAATAAAGCCTGTGTGTGCTCAGGGGAGACTGCTAAGAAGAGAAACAGGAATGGGCATCTCAAGAGGGTAGGGCGGAGGGCACCTGGAAGGTGATGTTGAAAAAGCAAAGGACAGTGAGCTGGCCAGTGGGTCTGGTTTTGTCCACTGTCGTCTGCGGTGTGAATGAAGTTATTTGGTTCCTCTGAGCCTCACGCTCCCCAAAAACCCAATGGGAAGGCAGATATCTATTCATTCCAGCTTTTAAGGAGTGGTGAGGGACGAGGGAAAGTATGGTAGAAGTAAAGTTCTGGCATCACGCCAGGGCTGTGGCTGTCCCTGCTGACGAGGCAGCAGAAATGCTTGTTTGCCTGTGGGTTGTGTTGAGGTCCTTCGGAATACTGGCCTATCTGAGACCTAAGAGCCACAGTGCCTGGAATGCCTTCCGTAGGCTTTTGCTCCTGGGTCTCTTGAGTTCCCTCAGTATTTATTGATCATTATTTTTACCATCTTAGAAAGGGAAGTGGCAGGATAATAGGATCATCGTAGGGAGAAGGTCAGCAGTAAGACAAATGAATAAAGATCTCTGTGACATGAATAAGTTTAAGGAAAAGCACTGTGCCTTGATATGCATATACAAATATCTCCATAAACCTTTTTAGTGCATAAAGAGCAGCATTGCCGCTAGCACATCCCACCTTCAGCCCTAAGGCGGTTTTCTCCTTTCTCAGTAAACAGAACATACAATCGAGTTTTACACCTCGATGTTCCATTGCCCAGGGACGGGCAGGAGACAGATGCTTTTCTCTATCTCAACTGCCAAGAGGCCTTCTTTCCTCTTATATTAATCCTCCTCAGCACAGACCCTTCACGGGTGTCAGGCTGGGGGACGATAGGTCTTTCCCATCCCACGAGGCCATATTTCAGACTATCACACGGGGAGCAACCTTGGACAATACCTAGCTTTCCTAGGCAGAGGTCCCTGCGACCTTTGGCAGTGTACGTGTCCCTGGGTACTTGAGATTAAGAGAATGGTGATGACTTTTCACAAGCATACTGCCTTCAGGCACTTGTTTAACAAAGCACATCCTGCACAGCCCAAAATCCGTTAAACTTTGAGTCACCACAGCACATGTCTCTTGCAAGGACAAGGTTGGGAGTAGGGTCACCGATTAACAGCATCTCAAATACAGAACAAAATGGAGTCTCTTATGTCTACTTCTTTCTATATAGACACAGTAACAGGCTGATCTCTCTTCCTTTTCCCCACAACTTGTTTAGTAGAATAAAGCAAACTTACTGTTTTCTTCTACCTGATACTCTCTCTTTTTTTTTTTTTTTTTTTTTTTTTTTGGAGACGGAGTCTCGCTCTGTCGCCCAGGCTGGAGTGCAGTGGCCGGATCTCAGCTCACTGCAAGCTCCGCCTCCCGGGTTTACGCCATTCTCCTGCCTCAGCCTCCTGAGTAGCTGGGACTACAGGCGCCCGCCACTCGCCCGGCTAGTTTTTTGTATTTTTTAGTAGAGACGGGGTTTCACCGTGTTCGCCAGGATGGTCTCGATCTCCTGATCTCGTGATCCGCCCGTCTCGGCCTCCCAAAGTGCTGGGATTACAGGCTTGAGCCACCGCGCCCGGCCTCTTTTTTTTTTTTTTTTTTTTAAAGACAGATCTTGCTCTGACATCCAGGCTGGAGTGCAATGGTGTGATCTCAGCTCACTGCAACTCCCGCCTTCTGGGCTCAGGTGATCCTCCCACTTTAGCCTCCTGAGTAGCTGGGACGACAGGTGCACCATCACACCTGGCTAATTTTTTGTATTTTTTTGTAGAGAGGGAGTTGCACTTTGTTGCCCAGGCTGGTCTCAAACTCGTGGACTCAAGTGATCTCCTGCCTCAGCCTTCTAAAGTGCTGGGATTACAGGCGTGAGCCACTGTGCCTGGCCCTGCTTTATACTCAGTACAACACAGGTCATTTCTGTGACCAAATGTGGGGTTTTTTTCCCCCACTCACAACCAGTTCTCTGACACCAGCTGGGTTTCCTACAATTAAATTCACCTCTGATGCTTGATCTGGGCCCTGGCAGGGGCAGGGGAAATGGAAGGGGTCTGGGAGGGGCACAGAGGCTCAGTCCCTTGAGAGACTGCCTTCCATAGCAGACACCAGTCACAAGTAGCAGGTCCCCAGGTTACCAGCAACTTCTGTCTGAATTGGCTACAGACAGAAGTTGGTTCCATAAGTTGCAGAGGAGCTCATGGAACCCAGGAGAGCAGTTTACTTGCTTGATGACTGGTGTACGGTACAGCCTAGCCAGGTGGAAGTGGTGCATAGGGTTAGGTATGTGGAAGGCATGCGGAGCGTCCGGGCCCCCTCCGGATGCACCACTGCTGCATGTCCAGCAACCTGGATACTCTCCAAGCCCTGTGCTTTTGGGTTTTTATGGCTGCTCCATTATGTAGGCATGTTGTATTAAATCACTGGCCACTGGTGATGAGCTCCACCTTCAGCCCCTCTCTGGCCCCTGACAGAAAAAATTTGCTGATCTATCCCCCAACTTTAAATAATCACTTTTAATATTTTGATACATGTCTTTCATGTTTTTCTATGCATAGATACACAGATGTTTTTTTTTTTTCAACAACCACCACAAAATAGTATCCTAGAGGACACACTGCTTGTAGCTTGCTCTTTCCACCCAGGCTTGGCTGTGAGCCTCTTTCCTTCCTGCTTATCTCCCTTCCCCACAAAGTTGCTCAATGTGGGGGTCGAGGAGGAGGTGGGCCAAGTCCACTCCTGCAGGTGGGCTCAGGGCTATGTGGGGCTGGGCACATAGTGGACTTGTGGCAGATCAGGCTTGATCTGGGACCTGGTGGGGACAGGGGAAATGGGAGGAGTCTGGGAGGGGCAGAGAGGGTGGGATGAGGCTGAGGATTGTAGGACAGCAGGAATCTGCAGGAGAGGGTCCATGGCTAAATAAGTTTGGGAAACAATGGATTGGAGACCTCCGAGACTCTCTAGAACCGGAGACTGAAGGTGAGTCATGCATCTCCAGGAGGAGGCAAAGGCCTGTGAAGCTACTGACTGTTCGATGTGGTGCCCTTGTCTGGAGTGGGTCTCCAGGTGCTCTGGGACTGCCAGGGGAGCATTCTGACCAAAGCACACAGGTCTGGCCCAGGCAGCTTTTCCATCTAGCAGGTATCCCTGCCCAACAGAGCTGCATATCAGTAACCTTAAGCTTGAGTTCTCAATTGCCTGGAAGAGAAGGAGGTGGAGTTGTTTGTCCAGAATGTGGAACAGGCCGTGGTGATGTCACTTCCAGGAGGCAGTGGCTGTGATGACTGCAGTAGGCAGGTGGACCTGGGCCTTGGGGAGGCAGACCTGCCCCAGCAGGACCGTTGGCCCAGGGGAGGCCTATGCCCTCTTCCTTCTCTTTCTCTCCACCCTGCCCTTGCTGTTGTGGGGGCAGGAACTGCACGTCCCTATCTTCCAAATGGAAAGAATAGGGTGGAAGGAGCCGCGAGCAGTGGCTCACATATGCAATCCCAGCACTTTGGGAGGCTGAGGCGGGAGGATCGCTTGAGTCCAGGAGTTTGAGGCCAGCCTGGGCAACATAGGGAGACTTTGTCTCTACAAAAAATAAACAAAATTGGCCAGGCTTAGTGGCATGCGCCTGTAGTCTCAGCTACTTGGGAGGCTGAGGTGGGAGGATCATCTGAGCCCGGGAGGCGGAGGTTTCCATGAGCTGTGATTGTGCCACTGCACTATAGCCTGAATAGCAGAGTGAGACCCTGTGTCAAGAAAAAAAAAAAAAAAAGAATAGGTTGGAAGGGCCCCTTCCAACTGGGAAACAGGCTGCTTCTCTTTCTCTCCTCATGCCTGGCAGACAGGAGAGTGAGGAGCACAGCTGTGGAGTCAGCACCCCTGGGAGTGAATCCCAGCTCTTATGACAAGCTTGTGTGTACATGGGCAAGTCCCTTGAGCTCTCTGAACCTCTGCTTTCCTTACCTGTAAGGTGGTGGTGAGGACCATGCCTGCCTTCTCATAGCGTTGTTGTGGGGATCATAATATATGTGAACACCCACCCACCCACCAGGGTGCCTGGTAGATCACAGCTGCCTAGAATTCATGCCTGTAATTCCACAGCTTTGGGAGGCCGAGGTGGGAGGATTGCTGGAGCCCACAAGTTTGAGTCCAGCCTGGACAACATAGTGAGACCGTCTCTACAAAAAAAATTATTTTTAATTAGCTGGACATCGTGGTGTGCACCTGTGGTCCTAGCTGCTCGGAAGGCTGAGATAGGAAGGTTGCTTGAGCCCAGGAGATCGCGGCTGCAGTGAGCCATGATGATGCCATTGCACTTCAGCCTGGGCAACACATCAAGACCCTATCTCAAAAAAAAAAATACAAATAAAGGAAAAGAAAAGGAAAATCAAAGCCAGTATTATCATTTGTTTTTATTATTTTTGTGTAGTCCATAGCTAGACAGGCTGCTGGCCCAAACATGAGCCACCTTTTGTTTTCTTTCTGTAATTTCTCAAGTGGTAGGCCAGGGAGGTGGTGGTGTCTCTGTTTGGAATGTGTGGCTGTGGAGGCTGGGAGAGAAGGCAGTTCACCCGCAAGGGTAGGACCCGCTGTGGAGTCCTGGGCTCCTTGGACCACCTGTGCCGGAGGTGGGGCTGAGGACAGCCCAGGGGCACTGAGAAGTGCAGCTTCCTTGCTCCACCTCCACCATCTGCTTTTTTGATCCTTTTTTGGTTGCTGAGCTTTGGTTTCAGAGAAACAGTGGTCCGGAGTCCTAGTTCCTGTTTTCATGGCCCAACAGTTGAAGCTGGAGACCACCACTCCCCCACGGCTGCTACTTGGAGCCCCCTTGTCTCCTTCTGCCAGTTGTGAGCTCCCAGGGATGAGTCTGGGGGACCCGAAGAGAGGCCGTCCTCAGCTCTGCCTGCGGGAGATTTGGGAGGAGCAGGGGTCACCATTCTAACTCCTCAGTGATTTATGATGAGGACCTGGGGCAGTTGTGCCTGTAAGGCAGAGGTGGCCTGCCACCTGCTTTTTTGTAAATAAACTTCTGTTAGAACACAGCCATGCCCATTCATTTACATATAATCTCACCACAGACTTGAGTAGCCGCATTTGGGACCTTATGGGAAAGTCTGTAAAATTTGCTGTCTTTATTTGCCCTTTAGAGAAAAACAGTTTGCTGGCCCCTGCACTACAGGGGTTAAGGAGTCCTCAATTCCTCCCTCCCAAGGACCTGCAGAGGCACGAAGGCCAGAGGGGCTGTTCTTATCTATGAAAGCTTCCTGGAGTGGATTTCGTGGGGACGGTGGGGAGGGGACGGTTCTAATTTCAATACTCCATCTCCTTCATTCATCCATTTCAGGGATATTTCTTAGGATAATGCATGCCCCTTAGGAAGTGCTAAATTCACACCAGGCACCTGCATATGTGTTAGTCCTGCCAGTATTCCCTGAGGGAAACGCCATAGTTAGCATCCCTGCTTCACAGATGGGAAATCGAGGCACAGGGAACAAAAGTGACTTGTCCTCAGTAGAGCCAGGATTTTGTGCGCAGGGCCCGGCTGACTTTCTTAGCTGGCGGTCTTATCTGATAGGCTACCTACCCACAGCAGGCATTCTGTTACTGAGCCCCTGGGCCACCACCCTTGGGGTGCTGCTAACCTAGTGTGGGTTCCCCATGGATGCTCACGCCCTGCAAGTGCTGTGTCCCAGCTTCTGGTGTGAAAACTTTGGTGGGTGCTCTCGCCATCTGGAGGAAGTAAGGGTGAGGCCCCGGGGGTGGAGGCTACTCTGTGGCCCTGAACACAGGGGCCATCTGCCCCCTGTAGTTGGCTTCCTCCCCTCTAAGTGCTTCTGTTTGTCCATGTCCCAGAGGGTGCAAGGGTCCAGTGAGAGGGAAGGAATGCAAAACACCTGGAGTATTTTCACAGCTATTAACTTCCTCTCCATTGGGAGCCCCCCCCACAGCCACCTGTAGGGGTTGCCTGCTCGCCTTCCCCACAGCTGAATTTTCTGCAGGTATGACTTTAAGGTGAACATCAAGGACAGCCAGGAGGGGAAGAGGGAGAGAGACCAGCGGCAGTCATGCTTCTGCTGCGGGCCTGGCTGGACCATGTGTTTGGTGTACAGTGCTCTGGGAAGGCCAGGTGACCCCATTCACTAGTGAGGGAGGCTTGGAGAGGTTGAGTCACTTGCCCGAGTTCACCCACTGGGATTCCAGCTTCGAGCCTGAGCGGCCTGGAAACTCATGCCATTTCCAAATTTGGGGGCGTGGAAGGACAGCCTGGGGAGTGCATGGGTGTATGGGAGAAGCCAGGGCCTGGTGATGGCTGGGAGCATAGAGCCGATCCACGGTGCGCTGACTCCCACCTCTCTGGGACCCTGAATCACCATTCTCAAAGGGTGTCTCCCCTTCTTGGGGGTGGTCCCGCCCTCCCCAGAGCCTGCTTCCCCTTCTGCACTCTGTGCTGAAGCCACAGGAGGGTTGTGGGTCTGTGTGTATGCAATGCAGCAGTGGGCGGAGGTGTTGACTCACCATCACCCCCCAGAACGCCCAAGCAATTTCAGTCACTTTCTGTTGCTGTAGCTCCACCCCCTCCCTTCCTCTTCTTTCTTCCTGAGGCACACATTTTGGTCCTTACAGCCAGGATCCTGGCTCCACCCCGCCCCAACCTCACCACCCTGAAGAGGGGTAGAAATTGAGTCATCATTTCTTTTCAAGGAAACAGCCCAAACATTTGAAAGTCTTGAAAGTCTTGGCATGTAAGTAGCAGTCCCAGGACACGTGGCAGTTACTCAGCCCCTCTGTCTATTTCCTGTGGCCCATCCAGCCCAGAGGAGCTGGAGTTGCAGCCTGTGTGCCTGGCTGGGCTGTAAATAATTTCTGTGCGCCTTTCCTCATAATTGTGGCTAATATTTGTTGAATACTTACTCCATGCCAGGCTGAATGCGAATGCCTTTCTGTATAATCCTGTGAAGCAGGAACTAATAAAATCCCCATTTTACTGAAGAAAGGAGAGGTTAAGTAACTCGCCCAAAGTCGGAACTCACAAATGTAAACCCCATGAGCTTGGTGCTGAAGCTGGGTCTGTCCAGCCCACGGCACCACGGCGTGTCTACATCAGTGAGCCTGTGTAGTACCACATTGTCCCTTGGGCACAGTGATATCCTCGTAGGTGAATCGTCAGTTCCAGTATTTTTTTAATGTATTTGTTAGGAAGTTAAAAAATAATATAAAGATATCTTAGCCCAGGGTTGCTCAGCCTCAGCACTGTTGATATTTTGAGCCAGGTATCTTCATTGTGGGGCTCTCCTATACATTGTAGGTTTTAGCAACATGTCTGGCTTCCACCCACTAGATTGCCGGGAGCACCATCCCTCCACTCCCCTCACTGCCCCCACTCCCCCCACTCCCCTTGGCCAAGAGTGACACTGGAAATGGTTCCAGACATTGGCACATGTCCTGGGTGGGGGCACAGTTGCCCCCAGTTGAGAACCACTGTCTTAGCTGAAGGTGCTAGAAGCAGAGTACCTGTCAGATGCTGGCGTCAGCTCATCTGCATTAGGGCAGCTCTGAACGGTCTGTTAAAGGGCTGCGGAGTCAGGGCAGCGTTTTCTGCCGGCTACATTCCATCCTGCCCGCCTGGGCTCTTGGGATGTTTGGGAAGCAGGGAGAACCCCTTCTCGGTGTTCAGGGAGCTCACTACCCCATGAGGGGAGTCAGGTTTAGGTGATGAAGCCCAGAGAAAAGCCCTCAGTTCCTGTCCCAGGTTGCCTCCGAGTGCCTGCTATGGGCCAGACGCCCCGCCCTCACTGCGGGGTTCAAGCTGTGGCCAGGAGGAGGTCCCCTCCCGTGGTGGAGTGACCGTCCCAGAGGGGAGCCTGTGGTGGAGACGGTCAGGCAGTGCTCTGTGCTGGCGGGAAAGAGCAGAGAGGTGGGGGTGCTGCCTGGGCTGGGGTGGACCCTGAAGGTGTCTGAGGAGCAGTTCACCCCAAGGGGCCAAGAGTGGAGCAGAGGTGCTGCAGTTCCTCAGGGGCCCAGGGAGAGGGAGAGATGGTGGAGCCTGCCTCCTGCCTGAGCTCATTCCCACATGGGCCTGGGTGGACCCAGCTGCCAGTGAGCCTAAGGAGACCCTGCTGAGAACAGGGTGGAGCTAGATGGCCACAGCAGTGTCCGCCCCCAGAGTTCAGCTTATCCCTCCCATTGAGGACTTGACCTAATTTAAAGAGTGTGCTGTTGTCCACTGTGTATGGTGGGTGGCAATTGCTGGACCCCAGACGCTTTCCTTGGAGCTTCAGGAAAGCCTGAGCCTCCCCTTCTCTGGCTAAGCCTGAGACTGCTACCCAGTTCCTCATCAGGATGTCTGAGGGATGGTAATTTCCTCCAGGAGCCTTGCCCTATTGATTCAGCGGCTGATTCCCCCAGATGGCTCTTGCCCCTTGCTCTGTGGCTGATGACAGGGTTCCTAATTGAGCTAGAACTGAAGGCACAGGCCTGAAAGGGCCATCAGGAGTTAGGAGGCCCCAGTGCAAAGGAGCCAGCGGTGGGTGGGGGTGGAGGGCATCTCTTCCCCTCACCACCACTAGAGGGCAGCCGTGGACTCTGTTTGGAGGCTCGCCCCAGGCAGTTCGGCCACCTGGTTGCCAGGAGGGGGCACCTTTCTGACATGTTTTTTTGGGAGGTGGGCAATGGCCGCTGGGCCCAGGGTTCAAACTATAGGGGAGGCTCCAGAAATAAGCTTGGTTTTGTTTTACTTGAAACTGCTCCAGGGGTGAAGCAGTGGGGGCCTGGAAGGGGAAGGGGGGACCTTTCAGTGCCAGGGAAGCTGGTTGTCCCCGTCAGTGGCTCTGACTGCACTAGGACGAGTGCCTGGGCATCTCCCAAGAACAAGAACATGAACTGACTCTGTTCCTTTACCCAGAGTGGGCAACAGACCATTTCTCTCTGAGTTGGTTTTTCCCTTCCTTCCGCCTAGACCTGGCAGCAGCTATTCTTTGCCCTGGGCCCAGAATGAGCTTGGTCCATGCACATTGAACCAGGTGGGCTATATGTTTTGTGCTTGTTCTTGTAATTTTTTTAAGTTTGTAAAGCAACATGTGCTCACTGCACCAAAATCAAACAATAGAGAAGGGAGTGGATGTGTTTTCTAAGGGAGTTCCCCAGGACTTTGGCAGGTTGTTCAGGCGTATGAAAGCACTGTCCCTTTCCGTGTGTGTGTGTGTGTGTGTGTGTGTGTGTGTGTGTGTGCGCTCCACCTTTCCAGCTGGATGCCAAGTTGGAGAGGCAGCAAAGGCACCTTAGAAAGCCCAGCCTGCTGTTTGCCGTGACCCCCATGAGGGGTTCCATCAGTAATTTTGCCTTGTTCTAGCAGCCACCTGGTATCTGCAGGGCTAGGGGAGGACAGGAGTCAGACTGTTGTCACAAATCTGGGGTTCCGGGGCCACGGTCACCCGACAGTGAATCCCGTTCGGAGAGCCTCCTGGTGCTCTGTGTCATGCTTTGGGGCCCAGGGTAACCTCTGAGGCCCATTACAGCCTCTCTGAATGCACAGCCTTTGTCCACTCTTAGCACCACCTCCTCAACCTTCCCCACTTCCATCCCCCACCTCACTAGAAAGGAAAGAGCCCGGCACCTGGACGACATCCTCAGTGCCACAGGAGGGAAATGTCACAGCCCTACTCTGGGCTGGGAGTGAAGAGGAATCCTCTGTTTGAAACAGAGGATTTGGGGCTGCAACAGGAGTGAACAGTTTGATGACCATTTGAACTTCACCTGACCTTGTCCCCTGATTCACCCGTTCAGCTGTTGGGATCTGCCAACTGGCTATGCTCTTCTGGGTCTTTGACCGGTAACCTTTCATACACAGTTAGCGGTACTGGCCCTGGAATGGGGACATCTGGCCAGGGCCATATGCACTAGTATCTGTTTAGGCTCCATTCAGCCATCAGTTCCATGTAGTTTCTCATTCTCTGTTTCAGCTCAAACCCAGTCTTCCCTAAATATTTTTTGAACACTTACTGTATGGAAAACACTTGGCCAAGCTCTATTGTGAACAGAGCTGATGACCAGGCACTTGGTAGGCAGCTGGCACTTTGTAAAGACTTGGCAAATTGAGTCCCAGGAGTTCTGGAGTTCACATGGTCAGGAAAAGAAAATGTAACCGTGCTGGGTCAAGAGACAAGTGTTGTCTTTCTCAGAGGTCTCAGGGTGAAAAGAAAGGAAAGGCTGAACCCCTTTGTGCCTGCCATAAGCCTGCCTCTCCCTTTACGTAAGTGACGGCCTGGAAAGGTAGGCATCTTCCAGGCTCTCTTTTTCCTGTTGGAACCTAGGGATTTATTTATTCAGTGATCATTTCTTGAGCACCTTCTATGCACCACACGTTGTGCTGGTACTGGGATAATGAAGCCTACCTCCCTCACCAACCTCATGGGAAGCTGCACGGACTGAGTGAGGCAAAGGAAGGGCTCTGTGAAACGTGCAGCACTGCCTGCTGCCACCTAGGGGCCTGGGGAGCTTGCCAGCCCCTTGAACATCCCACCTAGAGGCTCCCCTAAGGTGAGCCGTGTCCTTGACCCATCATCACACCCACATCTCTCTTTCTGTTACTGGCCAACCAGGCTTTCCTTGACTTGGAATAAATGGCTTCCTGGCTTCTCCCCACGCAGGCTGTTTCTGGGCCAGGGTTTGTTTGAGGCCCTGTTTGGATATTGTTAAAAGTGGGCAGCTTTGCTCAGAAAGGTCAGCATGAGAGACGAGAACAAAGAGATCTTTCAAGCTGGCCTCTGGCAGGGCAGCCAGGAATGGCTCGGAAAAGCCCCAGCTCAACCTGGCACTGGCAGCTTCAGAGCTGTGACGTGATTGCTCAGGCTCATGGCCATCTGCAGAGCCCTGGAGAAGCCCCGTCGTGTGCCTTCTCATTTCTCAGAGGGGTAAGCTGAGGCAGAGGGGCATTCCCAGGTCAGTGTTAGCTGGGACCCCGGAGCTCTCCCTGTACAGCCCTGGATACTGGGATCTCTGTTTGTTTGTTTTTTTTTTTTCTTGAAGGGCATTCAATAAAAATTGGGATTTACCCAAAACATCCCTGAAGGTGATTATTTGGTTTGCTAAAGAATTCCTGGGAGCTTATATACCAGAATCCCTTACAGATTTGAAAGTAGTAAAAAGACACAACTTTTAGATACAGAATCCTAAAATGCATAAGATGCAATGCTGATGTGCTGATTCCTTGAGAGAGTGTGTGTGTGTGTGTTGGGGGGCGGGGGGGAGTCTGCGTTTCTCCCAAGCTTCCAGGTAATGCCAGTCTGCTGGTGCAAGAGTGTTGATGATGTAAAGGCTAAAGGCTGAGCTCATTCGGCAATGCAGAGAGAGGACAGTCCTTGCGGTGGAGTGGGAAGAAGGGGCCACAGTCATTCTTGGCTTTGGCCTTTTGGTAGCAGGTCCTGGGACCTGCCAGCCTCCTCTGGGCCACAGGGCCCTAGGCAGCCCGGGAGTCCAGCTCTCCTCAGCCTGCTGCTGTTGGGCCCAGCTGCCAGCGTTGTCTTAGACTGATATCCCAGAATCGGCCAGTTCTTTTCTCTTCCGGGAGCTCATGAGGTCTGTCCTTTTACTCAGTTTACAGCAGTCTGTCTTTTCCCTGTCTTCTGTTGGTGGCTGGTGCTGGGCTGTCCCCTAAGCTGGCCTGGCCTATGGGACCCTTCCGCTTTGCGACCACCTTCCTCCTGCCAGCCCCCAGCCCCACAGAGGACAGAAGAACAGGCTTCCTGGTAGATAAACCAGGCCCAAGGACAGGCCCGGGCCCCCCACAGGAAGCTTCTTTGGTTCCCCTGGGGCCTCTGTCTCGGGAAATAACCCAGAGCTGGGGAGCAGGCCATAGGCCCAGAGGTTGGGACTACAGGCACGGGCACCACCACAACCCAGCTAATTTTTGTAGTTTTAGTAGAGATGGGGTTTTTACCATGTTGGCCAGGCTTGTCTTGAACTACTGACCTCAAGTGATCTGCCAGCCTCAGCCTCCCAAAGTGCTGGGATTATAGGCATGAGCCATCACACCTGGCCCACCCCAGAGTCCTTAATTCAGCAGGTCTGGGTGGGGGTCTCAGAATTTGCATTTCTAACAAGTCCCTGGGATACGGATGCTACTAGTCCAAGTACCACATTTTGAGGCCCTCTTGTCTGAATTATCATTTCTGTCCAGGTGTGGTAGTGGCTCATGCCTGTAATCCCAGCACTTTGGGAGGCTGAAGTGAGAGGATCACTTTAGTCCAGGAGTTCAAGACCAGGCTGGGCAACATAGCGAGACCTCATCTCTGCAAATAAATAAAATAAATTATCATTTCTTGGAGTGTGGGACGAGTACTTCTAGTGACATACAATGTGGTTTTAAGTGATGTGCACACTAACTTTTAAAAAATACTTCTGTTATTATTAAGGGAAGGTGAGTTATCTACTCACCTTAAAAGAAGAAGAAAGATATAAGGAAAAGTATGACATAAATAATAGTACTGGTGATAGGCAGCTAGTAGTAAACATGGTGAATGAGGTATGCAGTCTACAGAAGTCTGGGAGACACTGAGCTAAGTGAAGTCCTCATTTTACAGACCGTACCCAGACTTGATGGTCTCTAAGGAGGCTGAGGTTCCCTGTCCTGCTTGCCACTCCCAGGTCTTCAGAGCACTTGGCAGGCTAGGGAAGGTCATCGTAACTCTGATCCTAACCCAAGAGTCTCCATTCTCAACTCTGAAGACAAGGGTCTGTGTTGGTAATGTTGGTAGTTTGCACGGTTTTTGCTTGCATGTCCTGAGGCCAGAGCTTTCCAGAAGGTGAGGGATTTGATCTGCAAATGTGTCCTTTCATGGCTGTCAGGCCCCAAAGCCCCCAGGAGCCTGTTTTGTGCATGAAATTGAAGCAGGGGCTTATGTAACTTTCCTGGCTGCCAGTTTGGGCTGTTCACCCTCTGTAATCTTAATTTTTCTAAATTCGCTGTCCAGCAGCCTCTGCTTTCCCTTGTGTGGTGTGATCCAGGGAACCCCCTGAGCGGATGAGCAGGGCAGCCCTCACACTTTCCTGAGCATGTGCTACGTGGCAGGAGCTGCTGGGCAGAGCTTTAGGAACGTGGGAGTGATGTGCCTGGGCCTCAGGAGGCCACAGTGTGCAGTGGTCAGACCTGCAGGTGGAAAATGACCTTGAGAGGTTTTACTTGCTTCACAAGAGGAATTAACAGTCAGGGCAACATGGGGAGGGGTCTGGGGAGGCTTCGTGGAGGAGGTGACATTGGAACTTGCTTTTGAAGGATGAAGTGGGGAAAGGCTGTGTAAGGCAGTGGAAGAAGCCAGTGCCCAGACTTGATATAGGGGATTGCGGTCGTTCAGACAGGACTTGCTCGAGTGCTGGGGGCTGAGGTGGGAGAAAGGTGAGGGGCAGACCCTACAGCCTCAGACGCTATGCTGAGGACCTAGACTGGATTCTGTGAGCCCTGGGACCACTATAGGGCTGGATTTGAGAGAATCCAGGTGACCTTCCTGCATCCACTAGACCCCCAAGGCGCAGTGGGAGCAGTTTTTCACATTGCAGGCCACAACCTGTTAGTGGGAATGCAAGATCTATTTAGTGGGCTGCAGCCAGCATGTTACAAAACGAGGGTAGAGGGAGAAGGAAAATGGAAAACCTCAGTGTTGATTGCACATCGGAGAGATGGGTATTGTGTCAAGAAACTTCGGTTTTATGTCAGGGAAGTATGTGTGGATACTGGGTTGCAATGTGAGATGTATTTCTCACTATGGCTCACACTTTTAAAAGCTTTAAAACTATTTCAAGGCACAGAAGGCTGATTGGAAGTGGTGAGATTGGCTGGTGTGGTCATCAAGGCTCAAGGTGAGGCAGGCCAGCCTGGGGTCATGGTAGTAGGGACAGAGAGGGGAGGATGGAATCCAGCATTGACCAGATACAGCAAGTGAAGCTGGAAAATTTGAGGCTGACTCAGGTCAGAAAGTCACCAGCCCAAGGCTCCTGGGCCAAGGTCACACCTTGTTTGAGATACTCAATCTTGGTACCCCTTTGGTGGTAAACTGGAAGCCCAAGTTGCTGGGGGGAAAGAGGGGAAGGGACTAGGGGAAAAGGGATCCTCCTTCCTTTTTGTTGATGTCCTGGGCCTCTAAAGTCCTGGTGTTACAACTCTAACTTTTCACTCCAGTTGTCGAATATGTTCAAATAAAACTCTAGCAGTCAGCTCCTCCTGGGATCTGCTGGTATGCTGAGAGCATCCTTCTTTGCGAGCTAGGCTGGTAACAACTCTACTTCTGCCGTCCTCCCACCAGGAACATCGTGAAGGGCATGAGAGAGCTCCGGGAGGTGCTGCGGACTGTGGAGACCAAAGCAACTCAGAACTTCAAAGTGGTAATGTGGGGTGCTGGCGGTGCTGGCTTATTCAGGAGTCAGTTTTGGTGGGAGACAACAGAAGTCCTTGCAGGGAACCTCTGAAGCAGGGGTGGCAGTAGGTCTCCTGCCTGCTCATGGCAGAGGTTGGTAATCAATCTCAGCATCCTTTCCCACGCAGCCAGGGATGTGCAGCCTCCTTCTCCCTGTAGCACCGCAGATAGCCCCTGATGTTAAATCAGATTTCAGATCTACTGCCAGCCCTTCCCTGGGCAAACTGTGTTGACAAACTTGCTACCACCACTAGCAAGGTGCTATGTGAACTTTTAGGGATTTGTTTGCAATCCTAATAAATAACAGTGACCCTGCTTGCCTGCCCCAACACAGGCCTGCCCTCCTAGGCCTTAGTTCGTCCAAACCAGAGCCACAGCTGCTTCTCATGCTCTAATTCTCAGTCAAATAATCAGAAAGGCACCTGGGAGAGAGAGCTGCTGTGCCTGTGGCATCATGCTCTTCCCAACACTGCAAGGGCCTGCTGAATACTCAGAGTGGGGCTGGGCTCCAAGGGGTCAGGAGAGGGAGAAAATACTCCTCTTGTCTGGGAGAGGAGAGAAGAGAAAAGATGAGGTAGGAGCCGTCTGAGGCCAGCAGAGGGGTGGGAGCCCCAGTGTTGGAGGGACTGAAGGAGCAAGGGGGCTCCCTTGGGAGTGGGGTTGGGGGGCCTACCCAAAGGGCCGCACATTGCAAGGGGGGCAGATTTAGCTGGGTGATGGGCAGAGGGCATTCTAGGTCATGCTGGGCTAGAGCTGACAACTGTGTCTGGGTCTGAGTGCTTCCCTCTCTGCCAGATGGCGGCCAAGCACCTGGCGGGGGTCCTGCTGCACTCCCTGAGTGAGGAGTGCTACTGGAGCCCCCTGTCCCACCCTCTGCCCGAATTCATGGGCAAGGAGGAGAATTCTTTCGCCACGCAGGCCCTGCGGAAACCTCACCTCTATGAAGGAGACAAGTAAGTTCTGCCTGCCCTGCTGCACCTCACCAGTCTCACATCTCGCGCAGGGTTCTGTCCCCACTGGTGGCTTTCTCTTCGCCCCATGCTCTCCTCCAGTCTCCACTCAGCACACTGCCAGGCAGCCTCCTCAGTCTCAGCAGGAGCCAGATCAGCTAGAGAAGGCAGGTGTTGGGGTCCAGGTTGTGGAGATAATCCTATAAGGCACTCGGAGGCCAAAGAAATCATTTGGAGGTGACCTGTCTTCCCAGTAGTCCTGTCTGATACACCTCTCTCGCTTGTGCCGTTCCTCGAAGGTGGGGTCGCTCGTTGCCCCAGCCATTCCCTGCGGTGCTGGTGCTGGGAGGAAAGTTTCCTCCCCAGGAGCGTCCGTACTATTCCAGCCCAGCGGCCGCCGCCCACCGCGGCCTTTCAGATCCAAAACTCTGAGGCATATGGTATCCGGTGCCCATGAATTATGCAGGAAGGGGTCACCTTACCGGGCTGGTGCTGACTCCAGGGCAGAAGGCTGGCATGGTGGGTCAGTGGTGCTGTCTGGTGAGGTGCGTGCTCTAGCCAGGCCTGTCATTTGTGTCTTTCAGCCTCTACTGTCCCAAGGACAACATCGAGGAAGCCCTCCTGCTCCTCCTCATCAGCGAGTCCATGGTAAGCTCCAGGATGTCCTTCAGCGGCCTGTGGCCCTCTGACCCTGTGGGGAAGGGCTGTGGGGCCCAGGTACAGGCCATCCGTGACCTACCCAAACTCTGTCGCCCAGGGATACTCCTAAAGTAGATGCTTCTTGGCCCTGGGCCCCCATACGGCAAGTCTTGCTCATTAGGTTTGGGATTGGCTATAGAAGGCTTCATTTGGAGGCCTGCATTCTGCTGCCGAACAAGTAGAGACTGAGTGCCTGGAGCCACACCCACCTCTTTTGGGATTAAAAAAATGATCATCAACAAGGTCACAGTAAAATGTTACATAGCTGTGTGCTGGGTGCCGTGACAGATACGAGAACATGGCAGGTAGGGAATGGAAGGAATGTGCACTTTGGAGTCAGAAAGCCTGGAATCAGGTTCCAGTTCTGCATGTTAGCTGAGGGCTGGGGCACATCACTTATTTTCTCTGAGCCTCCGTTTTCTCCCCTGTAAGATAACAGTACTCACAAAGGTAAGCGTGGAAGGAGTTCATTTATTCACGCAACAGCTATTTATTGAGCATCTACTTTGTGCCAGGCCCTACTCTAGATGCCAGAGATGCCGCAGCAAACAAATGGAGAAAAGTCCTTTCCCTCATGAGCTTACATTCTAGAGAAGAGAAGCAGGCAGTAAATTAATCAAAAACTACAATATGCAGGGTGTCCACGCATGAGTGCTATGGGAAAAGAACACAGAGCAGAAGACGAATTGTGCTAGACAAAGCACACGTGAAGTTGGCTGTTTAGACTTTTCTATAGGACCCATTGCTCATGTCCTAGGCAGGAAGATGAGGCAAACGCACCCATGTGGATGCACGCACACACTCATGCATGTGCACATATGGTGGCCATGGTACCAAGGAATGTTTGCCCAGGGCTAAGCACTTTGGAGGCTCAGCGTAAGAAGAGTGCAGTGTGGCTGTGTGGTTGAGGTGGTGGTAAGATGAAGGATGGACTGGACTTGTCCAAAGAGGGCACAGGAAGAGTGGGACAGGAGCAGCAGAAGCCAAGCACAGAGAAGTCATCTACATGGTCAGGTCCAAGTCCTCCGACCAAGGGGCCCATCAGAGCTGGTGAGCTGGGAACCACCGGGTTGAGAAATTGGTTTTTTAAAAAACAATGCATCTGAGAGCAGTGTATGGATGCGGAGGTTGAGAAACCAAGACCCTATGAGCAGGATCCCTGAACAGCCAGAAATGAATGTTCCCTTGGATGTCTGGGACCTTGCGATGCCAGGGCTTGCTTAGATAGCGTTGGTAATCAGATTACCTCTGGTGCCTCAGGCCTCCCAGCAAATGGGAGCAGGCACTGGGCTGTGGGACAGAGGGATTGCATCCTGCCTCAGCTGGGGCTGGTCCGTGTTGGATCTGAGAGTTTCTGTGTAGGGTGTGGATATTTGGATGGGAGTGCCAGCTGGCCAGGGTGTTGTCCTAAAATGTTTGCCTGTGAGGTGGGTAAGTGGTTGCCCAGGGGAGGGGCCATCTCACTGGTTAGCAGCTGTGGAGATAAGAGGCACCGTGTGCCACATCTGATTTTCATGGGAGAACAGTGTGCTTTTTACTTTTAAAAATGGGCCCTTACTCTGACCACAGACTGAATCCTGTACAGACCAGTACTCCCATCCCCTCTCTGCCATTTTACCACATCCACCCTCCAGTGAGACTGCACTGGAATCACCTGTCTGGAAACATGGGTTTTTTTGTGGGTTTTTTTTGGTTTTGTTTTGTTTTGAGACAGAGTCTCCCTCTATTGTTTAGGCTGGAGTGCAGTGGCGCAATCCTGGCTCACTGCAACCTCTGCCTCCCAGGTTCAAGTGATTCTTCTGTCTCAGCCTCCCGAGTAGCTCGGATTACAGGTGTTCGCCACCACGCCTGGCTGATTTTTATATTTTTAGTAGAGACGGGGTTTCACCATGTTGACCAGGCCGGTCTCGATCTCTTGACCTCAGGTGATCCACCCGCCTCAGCTCCCAAAGTACTGGGATTACAGGCGTGAGCCACTGCACCCAGCCTAAACACCGGTTGTTTTGTAGCCTTTGTGTACTGAGGCTTCCAGTGCAGTTTACAGGTAGGTGGTGAAAGGCTGAAAACAGGGTCATCTGTTAGGTCCTTTCTCAGCCAGGGGGGTTCCAAGCTGATTAGGTGAGCATTATGTTCACCTAATTGAAATTGCCTAATTTTCAATTGTTTATGACCTACAAAAACAACAGTTTCATAAAAGTTCACTCTAATACTATATGTTCCCATCTTACAGATGACGAAAGTGAGGTCCAGGACAGGTATGGCTGTTGGTCAAGGTCGTATACTAATAAGCCTTGAAGCCATGACTCAAACATGTCCTTCTCCCTCAGCAGTTTCCAAGCCCCAGGATGCAGGGCTCCTGGACTTCCATCCTGGTGCTTCCCTTGTCCACTACTCTGATCCCTGGTCTTCTCAAGTGTAAAAGGCCAGGGAGGTGACTTTGGGGATCAGAGGGCTTTGTAAAAGGGACAAGCCTGTCAGGGTAAGGATGGTCATAATTTTTCTCCTGGTAGGGAGCGAGGCTGGGCTTTGTCTTCCCAAGTCATTTTCTGTAGCCTCTGCTTGATCGAAGTCCTCAGGACAGAGTTCAGATGCCTTTCAGTTAAGGCTGTCCACCCACTCCCAAACCCTCCAAGCAGAGAATGGCCTTTCACAGAAACATGGCCCATGCTTGGAGCCAGGTGGGTTTTCCTGAGTATGCGTTCTCTTTCAAGCAGCTCTTTCCCTTTTGCACGACAGTGTGGCTGGCAGCCTGCCTCAGAGACTAGGGGTTAGAGGGTGGGTGAGTCTGGGTTGGCTGGCCAGGCGGTGTCCTGGGAGATTCCCTGTGGCGCAGGAAACAGGCACTGCCCAGACACTGTTTGCACTGAGGCTGGGAGGAGGCGCCTCTTGTGGGGCTGGCTGGTTTGTTTCCCCTTACACCCAGCCTGTTAGACATTCAGAAACTTGAGGGATTTGGGGGAGAGTGTTGGCAATGTGCTTAGCTTTAGTGTTTCGTCTGCGGTGACCTTTTCCCCGGGTGCTGGATCTGGCCTCTGTGGCCGGGAATGGTTTCTCCGAGTGGCCAGACCTGCCATTTCTCCTGCCTTTGTTTTAAATTCTCCTTCCTTCCAGTCTCATTCTTGAACAGTGAGAGGACTAGGGTATGGGTTCCACTCTACCAGCTTCCCAAGCTCCTGCCCTGATACCACTCAGCTGAACCCCAAGCCTCCATGCACCTGTAGGGTTTTCCTCATCCCCCTTTGATATTGTCTGGGTTTGGCTGCAAATGATGGGCTTGGAGAGAAACCTCTAGAACAGCAGCTGTTGGCCTTGGCTGCTATTTAGGTTCTCCTAATACCTGCAGAATGTGTTATGCTGCAGTGAAAGCTTTTCCCGCAGAGCCAACCCAGGAGGCATCATCATCATTGCTTCCACCTCCAGGACATCCAGAGCAGCTGCTGCAGGAAACAGTGTTTGCAGTGTTTGCAGGCTTCCTTATTTTGTGGTTTGGAACTCAGAGGATTGGCTGTGTGGTATGGGGCTGCTACCTTGGATATGGTTTTTATTACAAGCTGACTATGTGCGATCAGAATGAATGAGGGAGACCTTGTCTTTCCAGAGGTAAATAGAAACCTTACTAATGCTTTCACAGGAATGGAAGGAGGATATGAAATATAACTGGTTGAAGATGATTTGTGTTTTAGACCTAGTTTTGAGTCTTTGGGGCCAAAATGGCATTTAAAAATCCACCTACTTATCATTGATTCATTCATATATCCATTATCTACACACTTTCCCATTTATCCTTCTGGCCATCTACCCTCCCATCATTTCTCCATCCACCCATCCTCCTACCCACCATTCATTCATCCACTTATTAATCCATTCATCCACCATCCATCCATCCACCCATTAATCCATTCATCCACCATCCATCCATCCACCCATTCATTCATCCATCTACCCACCCACCACCAACCATGCATCCCCCTACCCATTCATCCATTTATCCATCCACCTCCCATTCATCCAACCACCCTTTCATCCATCCATCTACCCACCATTCATGTATCCACCTATTCATCCACCTATCATTCATCCATCCACCCATCATTCCATCCATCCCCCATTCATCCATCCAGCCACCTACCAACTACCAACCCTGCATCCACCTACCATTCATCTGTCTATCCATCCACCATGTATCCATCCATTCATTTACTCATCTATCCATCCACCTACCATCCATCCATCTAATCTTGTTCGAGCAGCTACAGCATGCAGGACCATGCTCAGCATTGTAAAGACAATGATTAATAGTTCAATCATAGTTCCTGTCCCAAATGGACTCCCGTCTACTGCAGTTTGTTCCCAGGGATGTGGAGGAAATCCTGGTCCCCAAATCAGAAGGAATGATCCCAGTCTGCTGAACCTCAAATGTAAATTCTTGTTTTTGAAAGAACTGTGTATCAAACCAGCCTGATTTTCTGAAACAGTTGGGGAACTAGGAGATACAGGAATCTTTATTATTTCTAAAATACTGATCTGGGACATAAAAATATGTGCTAAAGTAAACTGAACCCTTGGATCCCTGTTTCTTTTCGCTAGCGAACAAGTTGCTGCTCTTAGAAATGGAAAGGGTACAGAGCCCTGGTGTTGAGAGAGTGGGGTGGATAGGTAAGTCTCTGAGTCCTGGGACTCTGCAGATTAACAGACTTTGTGCCATGCCCAATGCTGGGCATCTGGCTATTTGAATCTTGAATTTACCATTCACAATCTGTGTGGCCTGGGTGAGCTTCTTACCACCCTGAGCCTCGGTTTTCTCATCTGTAAAATGGAGCTAATAAGGTCTCTCTTGTATGACTTTGGTGGATTAAATAAGAAAATGAACGTGAAGGTGCCTGGTACATTTTGGTTCTTCAATATGTGCTCATTTTGTCCTGATAAATACTTGATCCTGACTTAGTCATTTTTGAAAACATTTATGTTCAGGTCTGATTGGGAGATAAATTGGATTAAGGATGCCATTCAGTTAAAAAAACAAAACAAAACAAAACAAAAAGTGCTTCCTGGGCTTGATTCCATCAGGGATTCAGCAGATGAGCACAGATTGTTTCAGCTTTTGGGATCTGGTTTGCTCCAACACAAGGCCCTGCTCTGCTAAAGGCTGAAGCGGTGAAGGGTTTGATAACACTGCCAGCTTAGAGCCCTTGGTTCAGTGGAGGTGGGAGAGCCTCTCTCTAACTGGCGGAAAGAGCTGTTTTTTCTGCTGCAGGAGCCTGATGCAGCAGGAGCTTGGAGGCTGGCATGGGCCTGGCCTGGGTCGCTGGGTGGATGGGACATGTCACAGAGCATGTTATTTCTTGGCTCTGTGGACTGGCAGCTCAAGAGCCAGTGGTAATTATGTCTGCTGATGGGGACGACAGCACAGGGGGAGCATGACAGTGTCCTCCAGGGAAAGGGCGGGTGCTGGGTACAGATGCTGCCAGGAGACTTGTTTCCGGGGTAATTTTGCAGAGGGTGGGGGTGGCAGCAGCAGGCCCTGAGCCTTGTCCCTTGGCCAATGGAGAGCCTGTTTTTGAGAATGGGGTTGATCAGGGCCTTGCTTGGACTTGTTGCCCAAGGAGCATGTTCTTTGCAGAGAAGCAGCACCCAGGGCCTGATGGGGGAAGCCTGACCTTGTGTTTTGCTTCAGTTCTTTTATAAGCAGAGCCAGCCCAGGGTCTCTCACGGCATGGATGAGGCTATTGGACACTTCCTCGGAGGTACCTGGAGGCAGGGAAGGAGCCAGAAGTGAAGTCAGAATGTCTAGGCTGTAATTTAGGTCCCAACCCCCTGTCTCGTGTGCATTGGAAAGCTTACCTGGCCTCCTATCTGTAAAGTCTTCCCACCTGTAGAATAGGCTGAGAGTACACAGAAGATTGTTGTGAGCGTTTTGAGATGCCGTACAGAGGTACAGAGCGTGCTCCACATGGTAGTTCCCTTTCCTTCTCTTAGACTGGAGTCCTGTTTATGACCAGAGTTAGAGAGGAGAAACAGGGCTGGGCAGAAGGAGAGGTTAGTGCTGCCTGTGGTGCTACAGCCACCAAAGGATCAGGACTGGTCTTGTATCTTACTAGGTTGGAAAAAGCTGGCAGAGGACCCCCAGGCGTCTAGAGCTCAGGCAAGCCGCAGCGGTCCCAAACTGGCCGACTGAGGGAACGGGGGGTGGTTCAGCCTCAGCTCCCTGGGACCTTGCGCAAGGTAGTTCACCTTCTGGGGCTCAGTGTCCTTATCTGCAGAGGGTGGGGAGCAGTCAGTGATTTCATCCCTGCCCCACCATGGGGTTACTGTGAGGCCAGATGAGATGGTGGATGTGACAATTCAGCTTCTAAAAGAGTAATGTGGGCCAGGAGCGGTGGCTCAAGCCTGTAATCCCAGCACTTTGGGAGGCCGAGGTGGGCGGATCACTTGAGGTCAGGAGTTCAAGACCAACCTGGCCAACATAGTGAAGCCCTGTCTCTACTAGAAATAGAAAAAAATTAGCCAGGCATGGTGGCGGGTGCCTGTAATCCCAACTACTCGGGAGGCTGAGGCAGGAAAATCGCTTGAACCCGGGAGGCGGAGGTTGCAGTGAGCCGAGACCAAGCCACTGCACTCCAGCCTAGGCAACAAAAGTGAGACTGTCTCAAAAAAAAAAAAAAAAAAAAAAAAGTAATGCGTGTCACACACATAGGGCTAGCTATTTGACCAAGAGTAGTCCCTGCCTTAGGTTTCTCATGGGCCAGCCTGCCTGAGGCCTTTCCCTAAGGTCCCGTATTTGCTTCATGGATACTTGGTCAAAGACCAGAAATGTGTTATGCTCGCAGTGCTGAGCTGTTGGGTGATGGGTGTATGGGGACTAGCGTGGTTTCTTTGGCTTCTCCTCTTCTGACCTGCCAGAGGGCTTGCAGTGAATATTCTTTAGTCTAGGAGGGGCTACCCTAGGAGAACAGCCAGGACAAAGGCTAGGAGCAGGACAACTACACAAGCGCTAGATTTAAATCCTGGGATTAAATGCATGGATTAAACAGAGCAGTGCATCCCCAGCACTGGGCAGCCTTGGGGTGGGTGTGGGGATTATGGCAGTGCACACTAGGCAGGGAGAAACCAGAGGAGAATATTCTGCCATATTCTAAGAACAGTGAGAAAGAGACGGTGAGAAGATTTAGTGTTCATGTATTACTTTAAAGGTCACAAGTGCATTCACATCTGTTATTGCATTTGATCTAGAGGATGTTCTAATGAAAGCAGGTCTGAGGCCACCTCAATGGTGGAAGGGAAAGAATGTAGCTGGGACTAGGTCAGAGCTACTGCCAGACCATGGCGGTACACCATGTGGCCTCAGGGCAATGAGCCAGGGAGGAGGGAGCAGGACAGCTGGGGGTGCTGGGAGGGCACTGATGCTCCCATAGTGTCTGAGGCCCTGGTCCCTGAGCTGCACATGAATTTTATTCTGCTGTGGCTTACCCACCAGCCCCCACGCCTGCCTTTTCTCTGTCCCATTTCCCCCACCCCGCCCTGTTGCCATGGTTACACACACAGGCACTGCCCAGCAACCACCAGGACTATTTCACTTTGGCCCTGCCCCAAAGCCATAGTAACCACTCAGCCCACTTCCACTTCTGGCTGGGGAATCACAGCCCTCTCTTGCACAGGCCCCAGTTCGCACAAGTCCGTAGGACCCCCAAGGAGCCTTCCTGGCTGTCTGCCTATTGAGGGCCTATCACCAGCCTGAGGATTTGTGCTGCTGCTGCTGCCGCTGCTGCTAGACTGATCCTCTCTTCTGTTCCTATTCTTCTGACCTAATTAACGCCCAGTTCTGAAAATTCACCCCTCCCTCTGCCAGACACAAATTCAGACACTGTTCTCTTAAAGGTCAAGGTCTAGGGTGGACAGGGGGAGGTTTCCACTCCAGGCCCAGAATCTTTCTCTCCTGAGTGTCACACCCTGCGAAGGCAGGTTGAGTCAAGTTCTGTGTGTGCGGCTGTGCCTGGGGCCAGGAGTCTAGCCGTGAGCAAGAACTGGTGAACCAGATGGGGGCATATGGGCTGCGGTATGGGCCGGGTGGGGGAAGGACAGGAGAGGCCTGACCTCTCCTGGTGAGATGAGTCAGGGATGGTGCTGTAAGAAGGTGGTCCTGAATGGAGTTTTGAGGAGCTAGAAGGTGTCCAGGTTGACAGAGGGAACTGCAGCATGACCGAAGATGGGCCATGGTGACTATAGGGACCAGCAAGGGGTTCCATGTCACTGGAGAGAAGCTGGCCAGTTAGGCAGCCCCAGAAAGGAGTTTAGACTTTATCCCGATGGCCATAGTGATGGCTCGCAGCCCACTATCCCCTGAACAAGACGGGTCTGCACGGGCAGGCAGGCGGGTCCCCAGACCCTGCATGTGTCCAGCCAAGCTGCTTCCCACCCCTGCAGACTGCCTGTCCCCACTCCCTCCCATCAGAACCTCTCACTCCCACCAGAATTCCAGGTCAGCTTCCACTCGGGGATGTGCATTCTGTACTGCTGCTCCTTTCTGTTCTCCCCACAGACAGAGCCTCTGTGCCCCATCCTCTCACTCCCGAGCCACTCCTGCCTGGTGGAGGCTGCCCCTGTGGGTCCCCACCCGGGATGGCCAGAGCTGGGGAGCTACTGGAGGTGGCAAAGTGGGGCGGTACATTGCCAGGGATAGAACAAGGGCTGTATTCCTAGTTGGCTCAGGGGACTAGCTCCTGCCAACCCTCTCCCTAGAATTTCTTCTCTCTTCCTGTTGGTGGCTGTGTGGGCGGACTTCACTGGGAAGGAGGGGGATTTCTTGGCACCTTCTTTCTCCACTCCTCTCCTTCAACCCTTTGGAGCTCCTGAGTGGCTCCTGTTCCGCAGGCTGACTCCAGAACTCAGCCTTGCCGGGATTTCCGGGCATCCCGGCACCCTCTCCTGGGCCATCTGAGTCCATGGGGGCATGGGCAGCACTCACCAACTGTGGCAACGGGGCAGCCATCAGAACCCCTGACCACCAGTCTCTCAGTGACCAAGCTGTCCCCCAGAGTGAGTCACCTCCTTGGGTCTTGGAGGTGTTTTGGCTTCCGGAGGCCTCTAGGAGGACACACTCCAGCCCTGCACTGCGGGACACACCCAGAGCCTGTGGTCTGGAGGCCTCAGGGGCTTGGGCTGCTGCCTCCAGCCCCTCACCTGGAGGAGGGGAGAGCAGTCCTGCTCAAGGGAAGCTATGAGGCCCACTTGCTGCACAGGAGGGATGGGGTGGCTCTGATGAGGGAGATCTGGGTTTTTAGGGCTGGCAGCTCCTTTTTATTCTGTTAGGAAGGCTGAGTTCTTGGTCTTGAGGTCCTGTGTATGGAAGCAGAGGAGGGCAAGTCCCATTGCACAGAAGGAGACTCAGACAGAGGGAGGGAGATGCAGGAGAGAGCCCCATTTGGCAGAGGGGAATGGGCAGGAGAAGGGAGAATGCTGGGGGCAGCCAGCAGCAGCATCTGCCCAGAGCACAGCTCTGCCCAGCTCCCGCACAGCCCTTGGAGTGGGGATGGGGATGTGACTGTTTCTGGCCCCAGAGTGTCCTCTGCCTAAATCCCTGCCCTGTGGCTGCTCAGAGGCGCCCATGACCCCTGCAGTGGGGGAGCCTCTCCCCTTCCACCCTGTCTCTTTTGCCCCCAGCCTGCGTGTTGTCCCCAGGGTATAGAGGTGGGTAGAGGGGTGGGACCACCTGCACAGACCAAAGAACAAAAGAATCCCACATCCTTGATGGGGGGCTTCTGGCTTGGTGATGAGGAGCTCCCCTCTTGGAATTAGGCAGAATTTCCCACTCATACAGCACATTTCCCTCTCCTACCCCCACCCCCAGCAGCCATCTGGCAACTCTGTGAGCTACTGAAATCCTCGGCGCTGGATGCCAAGAGCGGAGTTCTTGAGTGTGGGGAAGCTCTCCCTGGGGAGGGACGGAGGAGAGTTTCCATGGTTGGAAGGAGCCTGGAGAGGGTCCAGGCTGGACACAGAGGGGAAGGGAAGGGGGGCTCTGGGAATGTCCTTGTCAAAGCTACTTGAAAGACTGAAGAGGAAGAGAAGAGGGCACTGGGGGCCACAGCCCAACCTCCCCACCAAGCGTCAAGCAGCAGAGCCACCTACCCAATCCAGGCACTTTCACATCTTAGCCGAAACTCTTGCTGTAATTGTGAGAATTGCAAACACACCAGGGACTGTTCCATAAAATGACTGGCCTGTGCTCCTCAAAAATGCCAGTGTCATGAGAGAAAGGTGGAGGGCCTCTTGCAGATGCAAGGAGATTAAAGAGACATGGCACCCAAATACAAGGTATGATCCTGGACTGGATCCTGGAATGAGAAAAAGTAACTGACTATAAAGGGCAATAATAATTCTATAGAGAGAGGAACATTGAGGAAGGGTTTTCGGTTATGAGACTATTCTTGCAACTTTTCTGTAGGCTTGAAATTTTGTAGAATAACAAATTTAATACCAGAAGCTTGACCCCTCAGAACTGCTCCCTCACCCAACCTGGGCTAAAGGTGGAAGATTTTCTCTCTTGGAGAGAGCCTTTGTGGAGATGAGAAAAGGCCGTTTCTGAGAGCGTGGCCGTCTTTCTGGTCTGGGTCAGTGGTGATAGTGTCTGGGCCAGCAAGGTGGGGGCCCCTCGAAGACGGACACCTACTTATCTGCTGTCCTCACTCTTACCCAAACAATGTCCTACCCACAGGCCACTCGAGACGTGGTGCTGAGCCGGGTGCCAGAGCAGGAGGAGGACCGGGCAGTGAGCTTGCAGAATGCTGCAGCCATCTATGACCTCCTGAGCATCACGTTGGGCAGAAGGGGACAGTATGTCATGCTCTCTGAGGTACGGCCCGCCATGCAGCCCATCCCACTCCCCAGAGTCAGGCAGTCTGTAAAGGAAATCAGATGGAGCCATTTGTCCCTTCACCTGTCCCTCCCCTGCCAGGCTGCTCTGCCGCTTTGACCTTGGCAAGTTGTACAAGTCTCAGCTTCCTCACTGGTGAAATATGGGCAGTTAGAGAACCCACCTCACAAGGTTGTTGGGGAGAGTGCATGTGAAAGGCTGAGAACAGCGCCATGCACAGTAATAATAAATGTTCCCTGCTATTTTTATTGCATGTCTATGTTTTGAAAGCACTTTCACAAATCTTACTCCATTTGCTTTTTGGTATCACCCTGTGAGATCATTCACATGTTAAGGAGGTGAACTGAGAGGGTGGGAGACTTGAGCAGGGTCACACAGCATGCCAGAGGCAGGAACTGGGTTTCTGCAGGGTGTCTCCCAGGAGCCAAGTGCGGGCCTCCTGCAGCCTCCCAAAGGCAGTGACTTGGGCAGTGACTACCCTGGAAGGGTGTGGGTGGCTGGGGTGTGAGGACCCCTGGTGAGTAAGTGCTGACTATCTCCCCTCCCCAGTGCCTGGAGCGAGCCATGAAGTTTGCGTTTGGAGAATTTCACCTTTGGTACCAGGTGGCCCTCTCCATGGTGGCTTGTGGGAAGGTAAGGTCCAGGGGGTGCTAGGGGTTGTACACTCACCCTCAGGGGGCTCTGCTGAGGTGGACGGAGGGGTTTTCTGGCCAGGGGAGAGGGTGGGGACTATCCTGCAGCTGGTTTGAACCTCCAGGAGAGTGAGGGGCGTGGGGTGGGCTACACAGACACCTTGTGTGAATTCCTGTCCACATGTGAGCTATGAGTGTGCCGGTGTGCAGGTGTGAGTCTCTGGATGCTTTTCTCTGCACGTGCGTACATGCACGGGAGCACTGTAACCTCTGTGCTGAAGAGCTAATAACGTGACGGCATGTGGCGGACATGAGGTGTATCGAGGGGAGGGAACGTTGTTCCATGTGGGCTGTAGCTCTCATCCTGTCCACTGAGCATGGCGTCAGGAAATGGCCTGCTTGTGGACTGGAGACTTGCCTCGGGGGAATCTTAAAGGGTGGAGCAGAGCAGCAGCACCCACAAGGGAGTTTGTAGGGAGTACTGCATGATGTATGGGGCCAGGAGCACCTGGATGGGGACAGGGCCCGGCGGGATGCTGCCCAGAGCAAGGAGCACCGGGCATGAGTTCGCTCTCTATCCACCCAGCTCCGGTGCCGTCACCCCTGCTTTCTGCTCCGATCAGAATTTTACTTACATAAGCCTCTATTTTAAGCAGTGACATGAAAGGAAAACCTTTCTGGAGCTGAGTTCTGAGGGTGTTGGGGCTGAGGATGCTATGAATGCAGGAAATAAGGTGGCATGAGCTTGCAGATTGTTCCAGGAGCTGTAAATATCCAAAGCCCTTTCATGGGGCTGAGGGAATTCCTCGCCCCCCTGGCCCATCTGTGCCACGTTCCATTTCTGGCCCCGCAGCCGTCTCTCAGGAGGGCCCTCCCAGCTTGCCAGTGCCTCCTCCACGCACGAAGGGTGTGCCAGCCAGCTCGGGGCCTCAGCAGCCGAGGCAGGCCAGGTCCTGGCAGGGAGGGGGAAGAGGAGCAGGTGCTGCAGCCTGACTGTGGGGAGAGGCTTTTTGGGGAGCCTTCCCTGTCCCCATCTGCTGGGCATGTGTCTTCCCAAACCTCTATACTCTCCCCCATCACATCGGACACCTCGCAGAACATCTTGAAGTCACAGCATGATCTCCTTGGCTTTGTGCTTAACAGGGTCTTGTTGAGGCTCAGGGAGAATTCAGAACACAGGGCAAGGCCCTGGCCCTTCAAGGGTTAGGGAGTGAGAGAAACCCTCCTACAGAACTGCAGGCAAAGGAGACAGCGTGGGCAATGGTGGAGGGGGTGGAAAAGATGAACTGGCAGTGGGGATGGGGACAGGAAGGTATTGAAGGCAGCGGTCAGCCTGGGGTAGTAGGGACAGGGCCGGGAGGAGGTGGGGCTGGAGCTTCCATGGAGCCTGGGCAGACAGCTCACAGTGGCATGGGCCTGTTCTTCCTACCTCTGGGAAACACAGAAAACCCGTCTAATCTTGGGACAGTGAGTACAGGTGGGAGAGGCCTAGGGCCAGAGCAGTGAGTCGAACCCTTCTGTGGGTCATGGACCCCTTTCAGGAGGTAAGAGAAGCTGAAGACTTCTGCTCAGAAAAATTAACTGCACATGCAAGTTAGCTTTAAATCCGAGAGAGGCTCCTAGAAGCTCTCCAGTCAGTCAAAGGTGTCGTGATAGCCTGGGAGGTAAGGAGTCTTCTGCCTCTGACTAGCTGGACTCAGAGAGATCCAGACACAGCCTGGCACCATCCCAGCATCTAGGGAGCTGGTTTCATGACTTGGCTCCTTCACAGACCAGCAAGGTGGCCCCAGGAGTGGGCTTGCATCAGGGAGTTGAGATTGGCCAGTTCCTCATGCATGAGGCTCCATGGGCTGGAGACACTGTGCGTTCGGTGTAGCAGGAGATTGTTCTGGAGAGCATTCTCCACCCGCTTTGGGAACCCTGCCCACCAAATCAGTCTGCCTGATTGTCCCAGGCAGCCCTCAGGGGTGGCCAGACCTTGCCTTTGCTGAAAGCGTAAGGTGGAATCGAGGGCCTGTATCTGTGATTGTGCCCGAAAGGCCTTCCAGAAGGTGAGTCTGGGCAGTTGAACCTGCAGGAATAATGGATGAGTTCCGTGGCGTGATTTAGGTCGTTCCTTCTCTTGGTCTCTGTGCGGCAGTTGCATTGGCTGTGTTGCTAGGTAACCAGCATGACAAAAAAAAAAAGCTGCTGCTCCGGCTGCTGAGTCCTCAGATGGCTCCTTAAATAGCAGCGTTTTTTGGTGTACATGGGGGTGGGGTGGAAGGGGGTGGAATGCAGAGGGTCAGGGTTAGAGAACCCTGTATGGCAAGGATCCAGAGTTTAGCAGCCATGAGAAGGAGGCTGAGAAGCCTGAGGCTTGCTAGGGTGTGGATGGAGGGTCTGGGGAGGGACTTGGAGTGGTGTTCCCAGGGCAGGGTCTCAGGAGGAGGTAGATAGCCTGACAGTGCCTTCAAGCCCCTCATACCCCCTGGCACCCGCCCACACTGGGTACGCTGTGGAGTCTCCCAGCCTGCAGGAGCCGGTCACCTGCTAACACCCTTTTGTGCTTGGCCTCCTACCCTCTTGTTTCCAGAGAGAGCCATGGGGGTGGTGGCCTTTGTTGTCTCTCCCACCCTTTCTGTGGGGTCCTTTGAGGAAAGAGCCATGGCCTCATCCCCTTTCCTGAGTGACCCCACAACCCCTAGCCCAGTACTGGGTTCAGAGCATACCCTTGGCAAAGACACCTGCAGTTGACCTAATAAGTCTGAGTCAAAGCCCAGGGAAATCTATCACGTCTGGGTTGAGAAAAGCTCTTCCTTAGATGGCGGGGAAAATGGGAGGCCAGCTGGAGGGAGGCGGGGTGTCCAGGGTGGACACAGACCATTCAGATCCTAGCTGTGCACCTGCCAGTTGCTCATACCCTGCTGTGGACAGGGGAGCCTCCTAGAGCCTCCATTTCCTTCTGTACCTCCAGAGCTGGGGGGATATGAGAGCTAATTAGTGGGGGATTGCTTGGCCCACAGTAGGGCCCAGTATATGGGAATTGTCATAGTTACACACAGGTACCTGCAAACCTGGAGGTCACACAGGTACAGGGGTGTACACACTGGGAGGATTACTGCTGAGTTTCCTGGAAAAGGTTCCAGCCCAGAGAGAGAGAGAGAGAGAGTGTGTGTGTGTGTGGGTGGGTGGGGGGGGGTGTGTGTGTGTGTGTGTGTTTGGGGTGGGGGGGCGGTGGGCAGGGAAACAGGAAACAGGCCTCCTTTCTGGCCACAGTGGTCATCATAGAGGCAGTGTAGGGTAGTGGTTAGAGCCAGGCTACGTTCAAACCTCAGCTCAGCCATTCATAGGCTGTGTGGCTTTGAACAAGCTACCTAACTTTGCATTTCAGTTTTCCCACCTGTACCAAGTAAAGTCAGAGTATCTACATCATAAGACTGCGTAAAAATTAAATCACTTGGTATTTAAAATGCACTTAGAACAGGGTTCTCCAACCTCTTTTCTGTAATGGGTCAGATAGTAGACGGTTTTGACTCTGCAGGCCCAACAGTCTTTTGCAACTATTCCACTCTGCTACCGTATCAGGAAAACAGCCATAGACAGTATGTAAATGAATGCACATGGCTGTGTTCCAGTAAAACTTTATTTACAAAAATAGAGTGCCAGATTTGGCCTGTTAACTGTGTTTTGTCAACCCCAGACTTAGGACAATGCCTGCATATCCCAAGATCTGGATAAGTGTTTGCTGCTGCTGTTCTTCTCATTACTGTTATTGGTAACATCCCTGTCTGGCCGTGGCTGCCCACCACCTCAGCCCTGCTTCACACTTGGCTGTCCTCAGCACGTCCAGTCTGAGCCCTGAAGCCTGGGGGGATCCTCAGATTCCTGTCTGGAGGTTCTCTCGGGCTCTGCCAGTTTAGAATATCTCCGCTTCCTCTCCGCCAGCCTTTATACGACCCCCAACCCCTGCCATTGGCCATGCCTCCGGAGTCCTTATTTATTATTATTATTTTATTATTATTATTTTTTGAGACACAGTCTCACTGTGTCACCCAGGCTAGAGTGTGGTGGCACAATCTCGGCTCCCTGCAACTTCCACCTCTTGGGTTCAGGCGATTCTTGTGTCTCAGCCTCCCGAGTAGCCGGGTGTGGACACACGCCTCCACAGCCGGCTGATTTTTGTATTTTTAGTAGAGATGGGGTTTCACCATGTTGGCGAGGCTGGTCTCAAATCCCAAGCTCAAGTGATCAGCCTGCCTCAGTCTCCCAAAGTGCTGGGATTGCAGGTGTGAGCCACTGTGCCCAGCCCTCATTTAGAGAGCCCCTTTCTACCTCTAAAATTTCTGTGCTTGAAATTTGAATTCCTTTTGGAGAGCTTCCATTTGTTGTCATGTTAGCGGTCATCATGTTACCTAAGGAGCAAGGGTGACAGCTTCTAATCTTCAGATGAGGAAACTGAGGCCCAGGGAGATTTCTCTGCCCTGGCCCTCTTCCTGGCTCCTGAGAGCAAAGGGATACAGAGCAAGGCTTGGTTGTTTGGGGAGCTCGCCCCACTGTGGGCCCTTGAGATCCAGGGCTGTGAGTGACAGTGTTTCCTGCTGTTTTTTCTGCAGTCAGCCTACGCCGTGTCCCTGCTGCGGGAGTGTGTGAAGTTGAGGCCCTCGGACCCCACTGTGCCCCTGATGGCCGCGAAGGTCTGCATCGGGTCCCTTCACTGGGTGAGTGAGCTGTGAGGGCAGGGCCCAGAGGCCTTCTGTGGGGAGGGTGGCAGCAGCTGACTGTGAGTGGGGTGTGCACGTCTTGGCATGTATGTGAGGGTGCATGTGGAAGGTGGAGAGGATGGGAGCTATCAGGCAGATGGGCCTGGGCAGGGAGAAAGTCTCTGAGAAGCCACCAGCCTCCATCTCCAAGGCAGGGTCCGCTGACTCAGGATGGTGTCTGGTTTGCGGTTCAGCCTTGAACTGTGGCCTCCAGAGAGTGAAATATAGGGAAGTAGAGGTGCCCCCCACCTGCCCAGCAGCAGGGTAGTAGGTAAGACCTTGAGTTACCTGGACCAGCCCCATCATTTCTGAGGCTTCAGATGATCTTAGCATCTAATCTCCAAGGGGTGCAAGGCACGATTCTTGGGGCAGAGCTGCTCTTGGCGACATGGGAAGGTGGTCTTTTCTGTAAGCCCCTCTCCTTCCTCTTGGCTCTAGCCCTCCAGGGCCCTGCCCTGTGCTCCGCTGCTTGCTTACTGCTCTCTGCAGAGGCAGCTGAATTGTTAGGAGGCTATGGCTCCAGGTATGCCCGCTCCCCAGTTGGAGGCCTTTACTGCAGGCACCTAAAGACCCCCATGAGATCAGCAGCTTGAAGTAGTGAAGGAGAACAGGGCCAGGAGCCCAGGTCCCCCGCCTTGCTGTGGTCCTCCTGCCCCGGGTCTGCTCAGAGGCTGCTCCAGGCCTATGGGGGCTCTTGGGCCACGGCACTGGGCCCCAGCAGTGGGGCCTCTGCGCAGGTATCTGTTCCAACTGGGGGCTCACTTCTGGACAATCTTTGCTTTCTTCAGTCCCAGTCAGCTTGCTGATTTCAGCCTCCTATTTCTACCCTCTCAAGCAACACAGAGCAAGTGCATCCTCCCTCCCACACAGTGGCTATCAGGCCCTTCCGCACCCACATGTCCCCAGTTCTTTCATCTGCTCTCTGGGCCCAGGGTCTCCTAAAGTGGGCACTTCCCCTGGAGATGGCCTCCCTGTCTTCCTGTTGGCCTGACACCTTCAGCCACCCCCTCACCATTGTGTGCCCAGCTTGTTCTAAGGCAGCAGGGGCCAGGCTCTGGGTGCATACAGCAGGTGCTTCATAATTGGCAACCTTTACAACTCTTCTTGCCACTTTCCCTCCTGTACACAAGCAAATCATGGATTCTGGGGAGGGAGGCAATGAGCCTTCCACAAATTCCATGTTCCAACCTTTCTTCCCTAGGATTGGAAACTGGCCCCATCCCTCTGCTGGGTCCCCTCCTCGTCATCGCAGCAGGGCTCGCCTTGTCTCTGCTCCAGGGAGTCAGTCCTCCCAAGCACAAAGAAGCTGGGTGAAAAGAGCACCTGTCCCCTTTTCCACCTGGTTCTCAGATCTCTGTGTCTGCAGTGCCCCATCCCCTCTGGCTGATCAGGAGGAGGGGAAAGTGTGGCATCTGGCTCGTGTTCTTTATGCTGTCGTTTAGGTTGGGGAGAATTACATGAGATCAATCCTGTAATAGGCTCTGGGCTTTTGGAAGGAGCAGTGTAATGAGGTAGTTAAGAGTTTCACTGCCCACCCACTGGGTACTCTAGAGTAAGGCACCTAACCTCACTGTGCCTCAGTTTTCCCATCTGTAAAATGGAAACAGTAAGTCATACGTCTCCTCAGGTGGGACATAAATAACCAAGTAGGGAGAGGGCTGGACAGGTCAGGGAGGCATCATGGAGGAGGCAGCCTCAGACTGGACTCAGAGGGCAAGGGAGGATACAGGAGGGTCAGAGCCAGGCCTTTGCTTTCCCCCGCCTCATGAGTATCAGGGAACCCTTGGTTCCCAGGTCTTTTGGGGAAGACAGTTGGCACCCAGAGGTAGGGAGACCTTGTGAGCAAGCACTTTAGATGCGGGCGGCCCATGGGTGCTGAGCATATGCAGCAGAGGATGGAGATATGAGCCCGAGTGTGCAGAGCGGGTGGGCTCCCCGACCCCAACTCAGGCCGCTGCTTGCTCCCTGGGCTTCTGAGAGGGGCCTCAAGCTCATCTCTGAGATGAAGCCCAAAATACCCATCTCTGAGGGGGTGTTGCAGGGGAGGGCATCTGTGCCCCTCAAGGCTGCCAGCTCTGAGGTAGCTGTGGGTCCACCCAGCCAACGGCCGCCCTTGCCAGGAAGCCCTAAATTTAGGTCTTCCCACCATGCAGGAGCTGTTTCCCTCAGCAGCATAATTACAGTAATTATGTGCATTCAGATTACATGGTAATAAAATTAGGATCAAATCAGTCCAAATTGAAATCAGATGAGTTAGGAGCAAAGTAATCAATGACAACATAAATAGAAAAGCCCAAAAGGAAACTTAAACATGCAGACTTGTCATCAGAATCGAGGAGAAGAAAGGGTGAGCTGTTTAACTTCGGCTGGGCAGCATATTTGGGTTTAGGGGCTAGTTTGAGCCAGGGTTTAAATCAGGCACAGGCTAGAGTGATGTCCCACGGATGGCCTGGGGGTGGACTCCTGGCAACCTTCCCTGATCTGGAAGCTTCACCCCCTGCACTTCCTACCTGTCTTGGATACAGATCACGTCACGTTGTGATCATCTGTGTTTCTTGAGTGCAAGAATTATCTGTCTTTTCTTTGAAACCCCAGCCCAGGGTTCAGTGCCTGGTGCTCGCTGGATGGATCCTTCTTGCTGATGGACACATTCACTTGGCAATGAATTCTGTCGTATGTGGCGCATGACTTCCCAACTAGATGGGGAACTTGCTCACTTGCCATGTCTCGCACTCTGACCCCCTCTCCCCAACAGGAAGCCTTCATATAGTAGGTGCTATACTAGTAACTGACCAAGCGACACACACCTCAACTGGCCACGAAGGGACAGGATGAGGGATCTGTATTTGGTTTGGGGGTTCTCCCAGCACTCTGCAGCTAATTCTTGCTCCCTAGGTGGCACTGTAAAGAGAGCAGGCTGTGGGGTATCCAAGGGTTCTGAGAAGGTAGGCAACAAGCTCCCCACAAATTTCGTGTTTGAGCCCCTTCTCGAGGACTGGAAACTGGCCCCATCCTTCTGCTGGATTCCTGCCTCACCATCCCTAGTTTTACAAACAGGGTCAGCCCTGTACTCTCTGTTCCCGAGGCCCACAGTGAAAAGAATGGGTCTGCCTGGCAGGCAGGGGGTGTTTGTGCATGAGACGGGGCACAGATCCCAAAAGGCGGCTCACACCCCCTTCGTCTCCTGCCTTCGCAGTTATTCTGGCTCACGTCAGCCCCCAGCAGGCCCCGCCAAGCCCCATGAGCAGGGGACAGAAATCTGGGGGTGGACAATTTGGCCTGGGTTGCAGGAAGGGAGGCTGAAACTAGGACATTTGAAAAACGAGTTGTGCTGGGTGAAGCTGGACTGGGTGGCCACATGCCCAGAGGCGGAGCACCTGCTGTTCCCACGTCCTGTCCTCATGCCCAGAGCCACTGTTGGATACCCCACACCCGGTCTGGGTCTGAGAGCAAGGTTGTCTCTTGGAGATTGTGGCAGGCAGAGAGACGTGCATGGTCACGTGCTGGCTGGCTGATTCGGGGGTTTACACCAGGGTGGGAGTAGCTGAACAGGGTTGAGTTTGGAATGGGAGAGCACTGACCCTGCGGCTTAGCCTGAAGCTCCCTTTGGTGAGGGAGGGCTTCCCAGGCTCTGACTCAGTGACGCCAGAACTGAAATCAGAGAGGCCTGCATGGCAGCCTCCTGCCTTGGCATGCCCAGCCTCCTGCCGGGGTCCCTATATTTGCAGCAGAAGGAAAGAGAGATGTAAATATTTTTTTGTATCTGAATTCATTTAACTTAAAAAGTTGAAACCTTTACAGGAGGCAAAGAGGATAGGCTATGCATGTGTGGTGTCACACAGACAGGAGAGGTGTTGCAAAATGGAAACAGGGCATGCTCATCATTGGAAGGGTCTCTGATGCCATCTCTCACCTCCTTCCTGAGGAAGGCAGCAGGGGATAGTGGAAAAGTGCATAGGCTTTGGAGGCAGAGATGGTAGAGTTCAAATCTCTGCCTACCCATGTACTCCCACTTACTAACTGTGTGACTTTGAGGGAGTAATTTACCCTGTCTGTGCTTCAGTTTCCTCATCTGTAGCCTGGAAATAATCATGTCCACCGTTATAGGGTAGCTGTGAGTATCAGAGATGACATGAAGAGTGCCCCCACGTAGCACGCTGCGGGTACCTGAATGGTAGCTATCACTATTGTAGCCCCTTGAAAATAGCAGGCACACAGAAAGGATGCACCTTTATGTTTTTGACTTCATTTTTCGAATTCAGGGGTGGGTAGAGCCAGGAAGATGGATTAAGTGTTGATGAGGCAGGGGAGAGAGAATGCCAGCCCTCCTGCCACCAGCTTGTAGAAATTGGAAGAGTGCCTACTCCTCCCAGGGAGAAAAAAAGGGGATTTTTTCACCAGAGCAGCTAACAGCAGGTTCCGGGCTCTGTGGGAAGGAGCTAAGGAGAAACTGGAGGTGCTCTTAAAAACTCTGCAGGCTCAGAAATGAACTTTCTCTAGTTCCCAGAAAGAGAGGAACGAGGGTGAAGATTTCCTCTTTGGCTCACTGCAAGGTGAGGTAACCCTTGAAATGGAAGGCAGTCCTGTGAATTAGCAGAGTGTGTGAGCAAGAGGCCAGTCTGTGTAGGGACCAAATTCAAGACACTGGAGAGACAGAGAAACTTGTAAAGTCACAGGAAATTTTTCCTTACTTATGTAACACAAAAACAAAGGAGCAAAACATTATGTCCTTCGATGCATCCTTTTTCCAGAGGGTCAGAGAGGAGAAACATGAAAACCTACAGAGGGCTGTGAATCAGCATCGGGAGACTGGGGTTGGAAACACAGCTCTGCCACTTCCTAGACAGGTGACCTTGGGTAGGTCGCTTCAGCTCAGCTCCCTGTGCCTCCGCGCCTTCTGCTGTGAAACACCGATGCCATCAGGTAGCTGTGGTGCTGTGAAAATGCCAGGGGAGGCCTTCATCACTGTAGAATTGCAGATGAGAAGGCGGGGAAAGATCTTCACCTGGGTTTTAATGGCGAGGTTCCATGGCTGCCCTAGATAAAGAAGTCATTCAAGAGCAGTGTATCATTGGGAGAAGGAAGGTTGAAGAGAACTCTGGAAACTCCTCACCCTAGAAGTATTTTGATGAGCAAGGAGGGCCCGGTGCTGTAACCTGAGCTTGCTGCAGAAGCAGCAGCCTGGACTACAGAGCCACCAGCTGTTAACTTGGAGGCCACAAGGAGGAAGTGTCTGGAGACAGGAAAGGGCACATGAGGTGCTAGGCAGGGAGGAAGACGACTGGAGTAGAGCAGAAGGGCCAGCGCTGGACCACTCCGCAGCCATCTGATTAGAGCAATGTTTCTGGATCGCAGGTGGAGCCCATTCGTGGGTTGTGAAATAGGACTCTTAAAAAAAAAAAGAGAATTTGAGGCCAGGCGAGGTGGTTCACACCTGTAATCCCAGCACTTTGGGAGGCCGAGGCAGGTGGATCGCCTGAGGTCAGGAGTTCGAGACCAGCCTGGCTAACATGGCAAAACCCCATCTCTACTAAAAATGACAAAAATTAGCCAGGCGTGGTAGCAGGCACCTGTAATCCCAGTGACTTGGAAAGCTGAGGCAGGAGAATCGCTTCAACCCAGGAGTCGGAAGTTGCAGTGAGCCGAGATCGTGCCACTGCTCCCCAGCCTGGGCAACAATAGCGACACTGTCTCAAAAAAAAAAAAGAAAAGAAAAAAAATTTTTGAGACTGGTGTGGTAGCTCATGCCTATCATCTCAACATTTTGGGAGGCCAAGCAGGGAGGATCGCTTGAGCCCAGGAGTTCCAGACCAGCCTGGACCACATAGTGAGACCCACCCTGCCCCCTCTCTAAAAAAATAAAAATAACAAAATAAAAATAAAAAAGTTAAAAATCAGCCTGGTGTGATGGTGCAGCCTCCCAGCTACTTGGGAGGCTGAGGTGGGAAGATCACTTGAGCTCAGGAGGTCAAGGCTGCAGTGAGCCATGACCATGCCACTGCACTCCAGCCTGGGCTACAGAGCGAGACCCCATCTCAAAAATGAAATAAAACCTTGAAATAAACTGTAGATTATCAGAGAATAGGACAAGAAATACTCCAGTGTATTACCCAGTGGGGTGAGTGGACCCTGGATAGGGGATAGAAAGCTCGACCAGCTCAGTATAGTGTACTGTGTGGGGCTGCAGAGGTGCCAACTTATCCACATGTAGAGTCACTCCTTCTCGGTGGCTGAGGATCTGGCTGAGAGACAAAAGGCAGACAGTAATGTCTACTCTCTGGATTCCAGAGGGTCTTTGATGCCACTTCCCAATTTGTCAGATCATGTAGCTATGAGGAACCAGGACTATACTCAGATGACACTTGCCATCTGAGATTTAGGCTGAGATTTAAAACCCTGGAAGATTAAACAAATTGTATAATACATATACAAAATATGTGTGTGTGTATATATATAAGTATATATGAGTATTGTAATTGATATACATATATATATGTGTATATCTATATATATTGAGATATATATAGATATATATATGAGCCTGGCTAGGTGCAGTGGCTCACTCCTGTAATCCTAGCACTTTGGGAGGCCAAGGCAGGTGGATCACTTGAGGTCAGGAGTTCGAGACCAGCCTGGCCAACATGGCGAAACCCAATCTCTACAAACAGTACAAAAATTAGGTGGGCATGGTGGCACACACCAGTAATCCCAGCTACTCAGGAAGCTGAGACACAAAAATCACTTGAACCTGGGAGGCAGAGGTTGCATTGAGCCGAGATCACACCACTGTACTCCAGCCTACTGGGTGACAGAGTGAGAGTCTGTCTCAAAAAAAAAAAAAAAAAAGAAAAAAAAGCTGACCGGGCGTGTTGACTCATGCCTGTAATCCCAGCACTTTTGGAGACCAATGCAGGTGGATCACCTGAGCTCAGAAGTTCGAGACCACCCAGGGAAACATGGTGAAACCTTGTCTCTACTAAAAATACAAAAAAATTAACTGGTATGGTGGTGTGTGCCTCTAGTTCCAGCTACTTGGGAGGCTGAGGCAGGAGAACCACTTGAACCCCAGAGGCGAAGGTTGCAATGAGCAAGGTTGCACCACTGCACTCCAGCTTGGGCTACACAGTGAGACTCCATCTCAAAAAAAAAAGCTTATATTATTATATTAAAGCTTATATATATATAAGAAAGTGTAGAGATATCATATGAAATATACAGTTATATATCTACATATGTAAATATAAAGATACATGAGTTACAACTATTAATAATAGTTAATATTTTTTTAAGCACTGCTGTGAGCGTTGCCCTGTCTTATCTCATCCTGTCCTCCCAGCACCTCATCCAGGGAGAGACACTGTTGTTATCCCCGTTTTACAGAAGAGAGAGGCAAGCACAACAAAACAAAGTGACTTGCCCAAGGTTAGCAAGTGACCAGCCAGGATTTGGACCAGGGTAGTTGGCCCCAGAGCTTGTGTTCTTAGCCGCTAGGCTGCCCTGCCTCTTTGCATGAAGCACCTACTCATGGATGTGGGGCTGATTCCAGAGTTGGGTGGGATTATAGTATCTCAAAACAGAGGTGGCAGAGTCAAATTCTCAAGGGCTTTTGGATTTCCACTCTTGTGACATTATTCTTCCCTTTTGCCAGCTACAGTACCCATGTATATTAATACTGTGTGCTATTGTATTATATATTGTCATACTTAATGGAATTGATCATACTTTTTTTCCTTTCTAATCACTGCTGTGACTCTGCATGCAAAAAGCCTGCCTTGTGGTATGGTAATAGAAATCAAAATTGTGGCCAGATGTGGTGGGTCACACCTGTAATCCTAGCACTTTAGGAGGCCGAGACAGGAGGATTGCTTGAGCCCAGGAGTTCAAGACCAGCCTGGGCAACATAGTGAGACACCATTTTCTATTTAAAAAAACAAAAAGAAATTAAATTATGTTGGCCATATAGGGAGATGGTACATTAAGCCTTGGGATTTTGATTTGAGGCAAATGCTGACACCATGCTTAGAGACAGTTTTAAACTACGTGGACAATGCTGGCAAGTACTGGAGAAGGAATGCTACTAATCTCGGGGTCAGAGTGGATCACAAATTGGACACACTAAGGATGTATGTCTTCACTTTGTAAAGCTAAAGGGTGATGAGCTCTTTTAATCCAGAATATGATATATATGAACTGGAGAACAGATACTTTGCCAGTATTTGCTGAGCTGTGTTCCTGGTACCCTCGCTGCATGGGTTGCAGGAGCTGAAGCTGGCATTTGCTGAGCAGAAGGACATGGCCATGGGAAGAATATGTATTCATGGAGTGCAGCAGGTGTCTGGATTCTTTTTATAACTTGTGCTTATAAGAAAGCTTGTTCTGTTTGAATGGAGCCTCATAATGCCTGAGATAGTGTGTGAGATGAGCCTCATCAGCCAGGGGTATATTAGGAAAGAAAGAGGATGCTATTTGCTTACTTTCCCCTCCCTTGTTGCCTCCTGTTCTACCTCTGCCACCTCCTGGGGTAACTACAGCCATGTGATAAGCTCTTGGAGTTCTAATAGCCCTACGTCAGCACCACACAGTGGGGCCTTAACTAGGGGCCACCTGGTCCTGCCAGCTCCTCAACCAGGCCTAGCACAGGGCCTGGTGCTACAGAAGCCTCAGTGGAGGGCTCGGGGGAGGAGGGAGGAGCAGGGGTCCAACCTGCCATTTTGCAAATGAGGACCTTGAGACACAGAAACTGAGTGTGTTCTTCAAGCCCCACAGCTGTCAGGTGCTGAGCCAGGACTGGAGCCTGTCTGGGGCTTGTCTTCCAGTGCTCTTCTCACCATGTGGCTCTGGCTTCAGGCCCCGGCAGCCCTCCTGAGTCCTGCTGCTGCGTGGCCCAGGAGACAGATCTTAGCATCTATAGCCTTGGGTCCACCCGGCCAGCTGAGGCTGAGCTTTAGACAGCTGTGGGGTTTCCCCAACTATGGCCTTCTATGAACCCTGGGTTCTCAGGCCTATTGGTGCCAAAGGCAGAAACCCAGCTCCCCAGACACCTTCATCCTTCCAGTGGCCAGCCCAGCAATCAGGAAGCAGCCCACTGCCCAGGCTGGCAGCTTGAGCTCGCCCACGAGGTGGCTGGAGGGCTGCTGTGGTCAGCTGAGTCGGGCATGGTGGGCAGACAGTCCCTCCCGCCATCTCCCTCCAGGCCATCATGCAGCTTCCTCGGCTTCTCTGTGCCTTGGTGTTGTTTTCTCCCCTGTGCTCTTCCAGTTTGCACATAGCTGACCCTGGCTAATAGCCTCTGTCTCATGATCTCAGTTCCTAACTCCAAGGAGAGAGAATCCACTGCTCCTCTTCTAGCTGTGGCTAGTGGTCAGGCGCCAAGATACCCAGAGCTGCCCATCTCCTGCTAGGGGGATGGGCCAGAGCAGGGATGGGGGCCAGGCAGGGGCAGCGCTGGCTTTGGGGCCAGGAGCCAACTTGGGTTTGAATCTCATTCCCTGGTCTCATGACTCTGTGAGCCTCTGGCCAGGAGAGATGCCCATGGCTGGGGGCTTTGATGTCTGGGTGGCCCTGAAGGGTTTGCATATGGCATTCAGTCCCTTGCTGTGGGTCAGCACCAGTCTTAGTGACAGAGGAAGCATCCCTGCCCTCTCTGGAAACTGGCATTTTCAGTGACATGAACTTGGGCACACTACTATACCAGGCATGCCATTTCCTGGGTTGGATGGGAGGAAGGGGGCCTTTTTTGGAGGCATGTGTGCCATGAGTGGGCATGACCAAGGCCCTGGCGTTCCCCTACCCCCTAAACCGGCCTGACTCCTGTGGGGACCCAGAGTGTCCCCAGGCCCGCCTTGTGTGTGCCCCTTTGTGTCCCATGTCATGTGTGATGATGTGTGCACATGTGACCCATACCGGTTGGTCCATTTCCAACTGGAACAGTCCCTCCTGCTCCCAGGACAAAAACAGCCCCAGGCCTTTTTCCCCTGAAAGTTTGAGCTCCTTGTCTCAGAGAGGGAGCGAGCTCATGGACGGGGCCACAGTGGCTGCCTGCCTGCTCCATGGGGCTGGTGACATCCAGCAAGACACGTGTTCCTGAGGCCCAGCCCCAGACCCCTGCCTGCCCCCGCCCTGGCTTCCCTCTCTGCCGAGCAGGACAGGCACAGACACAGGCCCCTACAGAGGCCATGGGAGGAAAGGAGCTGGCCCAGACTGGCCTGGTCTTGGGTTCATGCTCTCAGCAGAACAAGCTCTGGGGAGCTGGGATCTCTGGGGCAAGGGAAGCTTCTCCCTGTGAGATACGTCACTTCCTAACTCCAGGGACAGAGAATCCACTGCCCCTCTTCGAGCTGTGACCAGTGGTCAGGCGCTGTGACCTTGAGCACAAGCTTCTGTTTCGGGAACAGGTCCAGGGAGCCACTCACCGGTAGAGGAAACTCCAACCCCACCCCCATGACCTCTGTTTCTCCTCTTTGCAGCTGGAGGAAGCAGAGCGCTTTGCCATGATGGTGATCAGCCTCGGAGAGGAAGCCGGGGAGTTCCTCCCCAAGGGCTACCTGGCGCTGGGTCTCACCTATAGCCTGCAGGCCACCGACGGTGAGTGCCAGGCCCCAGGAGGCTTCTGCTTGGGGATGGCTCAGGCTTCCTAACTGCCTCGGAGGTATCTTGTCCTACCAGCGCCCATCCCCTCAGGCCATGCCTCCATAGGCACCCTGCACTCCTCTGGGACAGATGCCCATGTGTGTACACACACACACACACATGCATACACACACTCACGCCCCTCCAACCCATTTCCACTGTTTCGCCCGGACTGTTGCCACCCTCAAACATGCCTTCCTCTCCCCTCTTCATGGACCCAGTTCCTCCCACCCCTCAAGGCCCAGCCCCAGCTCCAGCAAAGCCCATACTGATCTTCTCTGTGGAACTCCTGCTTCCCGTCTGTAATGCGCCATCAGCCTTCCACCGCCCAGTGTCTCCATTCTGGTTCTCATAAGCCTGCCCTTACCCTCAGCACTGCTATGACCTTCTGGAGCCTTTTAAATCCTCCTCAATACATGGCATAGGGCTGGGTACACAGCAGGTGCTTAATAACTACTTGTGCTCGGCTAATGGATTCTGCTCCTTCCTGCCCCACACCTGGCCTTCTCTCGCCAACCCTGCCAGCTCAGCCATGTGTCTCACCCCGTCTATCAGGCAGCCACCTACTTTCATCTCCTGATAGCTTGCTTGAGGGATGGGGAGTGATGGGCCACCACCCAGACCAAACCTGGAATAGTAATCAGCCCATGCCCACCTCCCCCAAACGCCAGTCGCTGGGAGCAGCAGTCATGGTGACATCAGGTATAAATGAACCCTACATAAGGAACACCTGGGTCTGCACATGCTGCTCAAGTGAGGGAGTCATCAGCCCCTTTGTCAAAGTCTACTTTGAGCAAGACACCCTCCTTGTCCCTTTAACTCTACAAATAGTGGTTGTTGTCTAAGCTTTCGAATCTGGGGAGCTCTGACAACTGTCAATGCTTGGTCCTCGCCAGTGGGATTCTGATCAGGTTTGGGAGGGGCCTGGATACAGTCATGTTAAAGCTTCCTGGGTAGTGAGTTGAGTGTGCAGCCAAGGCTAAGAACACCTGCCCTGCTGCATTTAAAATAGGATGCAGTTTACCAGAAAGGTGCCTGGTTTGGGTTCAAGCTTCCTAGTGGGTCAGGAAGCCTAGAAAAGTATGTGGCCAGGCAGAGGTGGTAGCCTCTCTCTCAAGATTTGGGCCTCCTGAGTGGGATGCCCATGTCGTGGAACGCTTGTAGGCATCGGCCTTTGAAAGGGTTAAGGTGGTTCAGGTGGTGGAGAATGCAATGCAGTAGAAGCAACTGGCATGCCAAGGAATGTGCTAGAGGCCAGGGCATTGGCCCGGCTGCCAGAGTTTGAGGTTTGCCAGATGGGGCCCTGGTGGGGCCTTTATCTGCAGAGCTGTGTGCTTTGAGGATGGTGCAGGGCTGGGCCGGCACCCTTCAGTGACCCCTGATGGCTCAGTCTCTGTCCTGTCCCCTGCAGCCACCCTGAAGTCCAAGCAAGATGAATTGCACCGGAAAGCACTGCAGACACTGGAGAGGTGAGTAGGCTCCCACCTGCAGCAGAGACCCCTCTTGCCTTTGGTGGCACATTCACAAGCTTTACCTCGTTGAACCCTCTGATGTGGGCAGAACAAACATTTCTATCTCCATTTTACAGATGAGGAAACTGCACACAGCAAGCAGGGATATTCGTTTGGGGTTGGGCGGGCAGCCAAGCCCTGCCCTCAGCTCTAGGGGGGCTCCAGCAGCCACCAGGCTCAGTTCCTGGTCTCCCAGGGCTCAGGGGTCTAAAATGGGAATAGTAACCCATTGCTGTTGTAGTAATTACAGGAGATAAAGCAGGAAAAGCACCTTGCACTGTATCCTATATGTAACAGGGGCTCAAAAATGGCATTTGCCTCCCTCTAGCTCCTCCCCAGCCACCCCTCCCACTAAACCCACCCACCCCTCCCACCACCCCGAGCCCTTACAGAGATTTCCTGGCAGATGCTCAGAGCAGCGGGGCCAGTTTCTCTGCCCTGGTGCCTGACTTGTCACTCCCTCTCTGCCCATGGGATGTGTATTCATCCCATCGTCTTTCTCCTTCGGCGTCTGTCACCCCAGATGGCCCCTACCTCAGCGAGTGCCAGCCCCCTCAGGCCCACCGTCCCTGCCTTGGGCTGCCTGTGGGCTGTCTGCCTTGGTCTTCATCTGCTAGCTAGACGCCCCTCTGAGACAGAGCCTGGCAGAATCCCCCACTGTTGCCTCATAGTGCCCAGCACAGGGCTCGCATGCTGGAGGCCTGAGTCACACGTTGGTCACTCAACCCCTGGTGCCTGACTTGTCACTCCCTCTTCCCATACAGGGCTCAGCAGCTGGCACCCGGTGACCCCCAGGTCATCCTCTATGTCTCACTGCAGCTGGCCCTCGTCCGACAGGTAGGTTGTCCCTGTTCCTAACCCCCGGGTCCCCGGGGATGCTGATCTTCTCCTGGAAACCCAGCTTACTATCTGTGTGACCCTCTGCAAGTGACTTCACCTCCCTGAGCTTGTTTCCTTATCTGTCATGTAAGCCCTTTGAGCCCTCATCAGAGGGTCCCAGTGAGGATGAGGTCAGGGAATGTGGGTAAAGCCGTGGCAGATACACAGGAAGGGCGTGTTCTCCGCCTTCACTCCCCCTACGACATTTCAGTGGCCTGAGATGCGGATGAGTGACCACCTGTCACTCATCTGTTTGTATCCTCGCCTTCCACTGCCTTTTCCCCAAGGGTCTTGGGGATAAAGTGGTGGGCTCATGGAGCTGTTGCAGGATGGGCTTTCTCTATGACCCCCAAGCTACTCCTTCACTGTGTGGACACCACCATCAGGCCTTGACCTCTGGGGCCCCATAGGGGCCTCCTATCTGCTCACTGCCTTAGCCCCAGGACCACCCCCACTATGACTCTGCAGGCAGACCCGCCTTTTCCCCAAGGGTGCTGAGAGAATGTTGGTGTGTCCAGGACTCCCCACCTCAGGTCCTTCAGAGCCTCCTTTACTTTCCCGTGGCATCTCAGCCTGCAGGCTGGTACTCTGGGCACACACACACAACCTCTAAAACAGGACCTCTCAGGTGGCTTGACCCTGATGCCTACCGATGCCCCCCACCTGAGTGCCCGGGGATTGCAGACAAGCCTTTGGCTCCCACAGTGCGGTCTTCTCGCCTGCGTCACCCAGGAAATGGGCTGAGCTCCAGGCTGGTGGAGGGAAGCCCACAGAAGCCCATGTACTTGCTGTCAGGTGGAGGGCAGCCCTGCCTGCTGGGGGTGCTGCTGTGTCCCCCATACCAGCCTGGGGAAGCCCTACCTTCGAAGGAGGCACGCCACAGCAGTCCCATTTTTTACCCGAGGACACCACTGAGGCCAAGCCAGCATAGAACCCAGGCCTCTGATCCACAGCCCGCGGGGTCTAGGTACCCTGCTCCCCTGACCCTTTTGGAGATGGGGCCCTGGGAGCGTGCTCACCGGCTGGGGCTTAGTCTTATGGTCAGCTTGGTGAGCTGCGTTCCTCCTGCCTCTGGGGCAAGCCAGGCTCTGCCTTGCGTCAGCCTGACTCCTCCTCTCATCACAGTTACTCTCAGTACTGGGACCCCCTCCCTGTCACCCTATGCCTAGACCCTTATTCCGGCACCTGTGTCTGTCCTGACCTGAATTGTCACTCTGTTTCTGAGGCATTCTGTCTCCCTCTCCAGGTCCTTCTGTCTCAATCATTTTCTCCCCAACAGCCCTGATGCCATTCCGGCTGTTGTTTCTGCTGTCGTTGGCAGCTTCGCTCCCTTCCTCTTGCACCACTCCTCCCCCTGTGACTCCCTCCATCCTCCTCCACCTCTAGGCTGCACCCCCACCCTGTCCCCACTCCTCACTCCTGACCCCAGGTCCTGGACAGGCACGGGGTACCTCTGTGCCCCTCCGGGAGCATCCCTCCACTCCTAGGAAAGCCAACAGAAAGACACCTGATACCACTTTATTTTTAGTTCTCTGTAAAAGAACCAGTGCTTTTCTTGCTAACCAAGGGAATGATAAACCTTTGGTGATGCATTTTTTGACCTGTTCAATTACTCACCCCTCTCTAATGAATAGCATCCATCCTCTTAGAGAGATGGCGGGCCAGGCCAGTGGAGCCTAGCGCCCAGTTTCCTTGGAGACCTCATTTTGGCAGCCTCAGGGAGTTGAGAACTCAAGAACTCCCTGAATGGACAGTCCTAGCCTGCCTGGGTCTCTGAGGCCCCCAGCCGGCCTATCCTGCCCAGAGCACGTCTGGCTGGCCGGCACAGTGATGGCTATGGATTTGGATACGTAGCCCAGGATAATCGGGTCTGCTCTGGCAGAGTCACCAGCACAGGAGCAGCCTTAGGGCCACCAACAAGCTGAGCCAGTGGCCCCAGTGATCTTAGTGTCCTCCTCATATGCTCCTTGACCTATCCACAAAGTAAGGTGCCCAGGGGAGAACTCTGGGCCTGGCACTGGTGCCCACAGCCTGCACAGAGGCCAGGCTGGAGACCAACACAAAAGCCAGGCAGACTGGGGACCCAAGGCACCACCAGAAGGGTGGAAGGCTGGGTTTGAGGTTTGGCAAGAAGCAGGACTCTTAAAAAGAGACTCATGAGGTTCCTGCAGGGATGGAGCCCTGACATGGAGAGAGTCACAGGAGCTAATGCAGCTCCCAGGCCTAAGAGCACGGAGGAACAAGTGCCTTCAGGCTGGAAGGAAGGGTCTTTCCTCTTCCTTAGTTTTCTGGCTTTGGGGCTTGAAGAGGGAAACTCACACTTCAAAAGTGTTTGTTCCGCCAGTACTTTGCAAGGCATTTTTTATAGTGTCTCATCTCCATGGACACTGAAATAGGTTTAACCATTATCCTCATTTTGGAGCAGAGAAACTGCAGCTTAGAGAGGTGAGTCTTCTTGCCCTAAGATACCAGCTGGGAAGTGGCAAAGCTGGGAGCCACACCCCAACCTGACCCCAGAGCCTCAGAGCAGGAGCGGGTGTTTATCTGTCAGCCACACATCAGGTTCTTTCCACATCACCGCATGAACATGTTCAGAGCGGAGGGTCTCAGCCATGGGTATGTAGCTGGCAGATTCTCTATCCCAGGGCCAGGCGTTCCTGGCCCTCCACCTTCCAGCCTGCTGCAAGTTTCTCTCCCAAACCTCTCTCTCCAGACCTGGTCACAGCCTTTCTATGGGGTGCAGAGCCTCAAGCTCAGTGAAACAGCAGTATGTGGGGGAGAGGATTCCCTGCATTCTGGGGAGTCAGGCCAGGTTGAAAGTACTAGGAGTCAGAGATGAGGAGGAGATGGCCAGCTGGGCCCTGCCATGCCCCTGGACCCACAGCACAAGGAGGGCTGGCCTTGACCTGGGACAGCTTTGAGGCCAGGCCCATCACTCACCAAACACAGGCTTAGCAGCCTGCATAGCTCACACAAGAGCACTTGGCCTGGAGTCAGGACCCCCATCTGAGAGTGCCTGCTCTGCTGCTAACTCGCTCTGCTGCTAACTCGCTCTGCTGGCTCTGCTGTGTGAAAAGAATGGAAGGGATAGAAGATAGCATTTTTGCACGTACATTAGGTCTTTGTACCCTTCTGTGGAAAAGCATATGCCTAATTTGCAGATAAGGGAACTGAATTCAGAGAGAACCAGGGAAAAAGGCGAGTGAGCGGCAGCGCCAACTCTAGAACCCAGCTCTTGTGTATTCACAAATACAGGACCCCTCCACTGGCCAAAACGAGCAGGATCAATCAGCTCAGATGACAGGCAGCAGGTGGGGGCTGCCCCAGGCAGGGCATGGCGCAGGGGTGCCCAGCAGGGTGCAGGGGCCAGGGACTGTGGGGTGTTTTGTAGAGAACGAGGAGATGACATAAGGGGGACAGCGGGCCACCTCAGAGGTCAAATGAGACTGTGTAAGGGGCTGCTGCAGTCACCAGGACTGGTCAACCTCTTTTGAAGAAGAGAGTTTATGTTGGTAACTGCCAGAATTCTTTTTTCTCCTTAATGCTTGTGGAAACATTCCCCAGACCCTGTCAGGGATGCACAGGCCAGGGCCCATGGGGCGGGGAGCTTTTTCTCTGAGGGTAGTAACCTCCACAGCTGAATGTAGATGGGTCTGGGGACGTAGAATCGGAGGCAAGGAGAGGGGCCTCAGGTGTCTCTTGCATCCACGGGACTCTTAGGGCCCATCCTGGGGATGTTGTGTTATGCTGAGAATGGTCTCTTTAGGAAAGGGCTCCTTGAACCTTCCACATCCTCCCATAAGTCCAGCTATGGGCAGAGACCCATCCTGGCAAGGTGGCAGGCAGCCAAGCAGGTGTGTGGTCTCAGCCCTGAAATAGTCCCCATAGGATGTACTGGGGCACCGACTGACCCCGTAACCCTGTTACCACTTGCAGGTGGGGCCCTGGCCACAGCTGCAAATCATCCATGCCCTCTGCAGCCAGATCCAGTAGAACATTGGAGTCCTGCCTGCGGGGTTGGCGGGAGCAGTAGAAGGTGCCCTTCCATGCTGCACCAGCCCCTCCTGGGCTCACTGACTGGGCTACTAGAGCAGCTGGGGCCTGCCCTCTTTCATGCAGTGCTCAGAGAAGGGAGGCAGCAAACTCAAGCCAGTGAAAGTTGGGACCTGTGGTGACCCCTGGTCTCCCCACCACATGAAGGAAAGGCTTTTCTGAGGCCACATCCAAATCCAGACCCTTCGAGTATGGCTCTCCTGACCCTGCATAATCTGGCCTCATCCCACCTGTCCAGAACCAGGCTTAATAAATATTTGTTGAATTGAAAATAAAACACAAGACTAGAATCTGGATTCTAGTCCCAGATTCCCACTGTGCCCATGTTAGAGGCCAGTCTCCCCGTCTTCTAGGCACTTGCCTCTGCATACTTCCCTTCCTGTGGTCAAGCTGCACCCCCTACCTGGAGCACCCCGTTTGCATCATCTCCTCCTGGAAAGCAGGGTCTCCTGACACATCAGTAGAACTCCAGGGTGATGTTTCCACACGTGGCTGCCTTGCCCTGTGGCTCCCACTCCTCCCATTTAGGAAGTACTTCCTGGTGGCTGCCCTGGTCCTTTGTGCCACACCACAAACCTGCTCCTCTTTATTCCTGAGGGTGACAGCAGACCCCTCCGCGCCAGGCCATCTGGGGCAGGTGTTTTCTCACAGCAGCATCCCTGCCCCCAGTGCCTGGGGCCCCCTTGAGTTGAGTGTGGGTGCCTTTGTTGACTGGCACCTGGCTTCTGAGTCCCAGGGCAGCACGTGCCTGGGGAAGGGCACTAAGCTGGTGGGTTCCTTCGACAGATCTCCAGCGCCATGGAGCAGCTGCAGGAGGCCCTGAAGGTATGCAAGGATGATGCCCACGCCCTCCATCTGCTGGCACTGCTCTTCTCCGCCCAGAAGCACCACCAGCATGCCCTGGATGTTGTCAACATGGCCATCACCGAGCACCCTGAGAACTTCAAGTAAGTGCCCTGAGAACACTCTGGCAGTGGGGGAGCTGGCTGGCCTCTGCAGCAGGTGCCCATGCACACCTGCCCTACCATGGTGCCAGCCAACACACATGGGGTAAGCACCTGCTGCATGCACAATCCCTGGTAGAGAGACAGGGGGGTGAGGACAGGTGGGGTCAGCAGATAGCTGTGGCGCTCTGCACCAGGAGGTGCCTGGTGGGGAATAGGGTGCACGTGCTGCTCCTTAGCCCCATGAGGTGGGGTCTGCATGGGCCACAAGGGAGACTGTTTGAATACACATGTTTGAGCTGCTTCTGCCTGCCCTGGGCTCTGCATGAGCCTCAGAATGAAACTAACTTGTGTAAGTTAATCATAGCCCTAACACAGCCAGCCAAAGATGGGATTCTAACACCAGCTAGGCTGGCGGCTGGAGACAGGGGTTACGGCCCTCCAAGGTGATCCTGCTCCTTCATATCTCCCCACCTCCCTCATTTACTGCATCAGCCAGATGCCCCACTTCTTGGAGCAAGGTTTAAGTTGCACTCGACCTAAGTGGTGGTGGGACGCAGAGGACCTGCTGCCACCCAGCCAGGACACTGGGAACAAGGCCGTGCTGGGCCAACTGAGGCGGGAGGATGTGTTGCTCTGTCGGGGGAGCAAGGGGGAGTCATCTTTTGATTTCTGCCTTCTGCCCCTAAGGGCAGGTGACACTGAGTGTAACAGGCTTTGTTTCTCAGAGTCCTGTGATCCCAGATGAGGGACCTCTGAGTAACCCACTTCCCCCTGTTCCACCTTAGGGCCTGAAGGAAGGTGATTTAGAACCAGCCCAAGGCTGTCCCCTGCAGACAGCAAGGAAGAAGCTAGAGTCCTGGCTGCCCTGATAGGTGACTCATGCTGTGTAAATAGGTTCACAAAGGATTAGGAAAAAATTGCTGGGTGATGAAGGGAAGCTTCAGTGGTCCCAGCCTAGGGAGGTTCCCGTCACTGGGCTTTCACCTCCGTCCATCCCCAGCCCATCAGAGGCAGGGCTGACCACAGGGGTGGGTTCAGGTTTTCCTGCACCCTTGGCCTCCTTCAAACGACAGCAGATAGTTCTGCTCGTGGCCTTTGCTAGCATGCCGAGCACTGCTGTTGGTGGCTTCCTCCTCCCCAAAGCTAAAGAAAGGTGCTTTGGGAGTGTCAGTGTTTCCTAAATAGAAACCCCATAATGTGCCTCCCTGAAGAGGGGAGCCCCAGTGACCAAGGCCAAGGACAGGTGTTCATCCTGCTGGTCAGCCTGGTCTGCAGCCCCAAGACCCCTGAGCCTTGCCCTGCTTGCCCTGCTTCCCCTAGTCCACACTGACCCCTGCCCCGCCCATTCCCCCTCCATCCTGGCCTAGGCAGGTCCCCGCTGCTCACAGCCAGGTGTCAGCAGAATGGCCAACTCGACACAGCCTGTCTTTTGTGTTCGTGGCTGGCCCTGATTCTGAGCCTTGCCCCAGCAGCATTCAAGAGACTACTAAAGGCCAGGCACAGTGGCTCACGCCTGTAATCCCAGCACTTTGGGAGGCCGAAGCAGGTGGATCACCTGAGGTCAGGAGTTCAAGACCAACCTGGCCAACATGGTGAAACCCTATCTCTAATAAAAATACAAAAATTAGCTGGGCGTGATGGCAGGTGCCTGTAATCCCAGCTACTCAGGAGGCTGAGGCAGTAGAATCACTTGAACCCGGGCGGCAGAGGTTGCAGTGAGCTGAGATCGCACCACTGCACTCCAGCCTGGGCCACAGAGCGAGACTCCTTCTCAAAAAAAAAAAAAAAAAGAGAGACTACTAAAATTCCAGTCACTTCACCGCCAAAGGCTGGTAGCTTAGGAAATCCTAACACGGAGAAAACAGTGTGTGTGGACAAGGGATTAGTTACCCTGTCTCATTAATCACAAGTACAATACAGTAGTACGAGGTAAGAACATTTTATTTTTAATGAGAATTCGCAAAAGATGTAGGTTCCCCACTCCTAGTGCCAGTGTCTTACTTTGATCCCAGCTCCATCCTCACACCTCTCTGGTAGGGTCTGACCCACTGCCGCTGGCCTGCGTGCCTGTGTGTGTTTCCACTTCAGTTAGGCTTCATCGGAAACTGAAATGGCCAAGCAGAAAGACTTAGAATCCTAGGCTGGGGAAAGGAAAGGGCTCTTCGTCCACCCTGGGTCTGTGGAGCACAGGAGAAGCAAGAGGCCTGGCTCAGCTCGGCATCAGAATTTCCTAATGAAATCTTACTTGGAAACTGAGACTGTGATGCAGGTGGGAGCACCGCTGCTCTGATGGAGCCAAGGAAGGTGATTCACACCTGCCCAGTTCCAGCTGAGTGGGCCCCTCCATCCCAGCGCCTGGCATCTCACCACTCAGCATCTCTTGCTGACTTCTGAACTGATTGCTTTCTACCAGGCTAAAGCGGCTCCCCTGGCCTGCTGTGGGGAGGCTAACTCCCTTTTTTGGAAATCTGGCTGCAGCCCAGGCTGTGTGAGGTATGGCAGAAAATGGGGTCTGCCCAGTGTGGGGGACCCACCCCTGTCTCCCCATCAGCTTCCTTGACCGTCACCCCAGGAGTGCCTCCTGCCTTCATCTTCCCAGGCTCTTGGACTGGGCTAGGAAGCTGTCCATTGCCCTGTGGGCAGTATGTGTGCCCCCGCTGCTGCCCTGCCTCGACACACGCACTTTCCACCCTTCCCTTCCTCCCACGCTCACTCAGGTGCTGACTCCTTCCCCAGGAAGTGTGCCACTCACTGACAGTGTCCTTGGTCAGGGGTTGCCTTGAGGTTGGTGACTGCCCCCAGGTGGCCCAAGGGTGGACATCTGGGTCTCCAAGAACCCCTGGACCTGAACTATGACATTTTGTGCATGCGAGTCTGAGTCCATGGAAATGGCTTTCAGCAGATTCTCAAAGGGAGCCCGACCTCAAAAAAGGTTGAGGAGCCCTGGTGCAGACTGCTGTTTGTCAACGTGCAGGGTAACTGTACCCCTGTCTCTCGTGCTTCCCCAAGGCTTGCAGAGAGCTTCCTGGAGAGCAGTGTTTGCAGGCAGGAACCTCTGCCTTGGGAACAACTCACCCATGCAGACATCACAGAGCAACTGCAAGGGCTTCAGGAGCTGTGGAGGGTGGGGCCTAGGGGCCGCAGGAGGGAGTCAGCTCTGAGGTCAGAGGAAAGCATTCCACGCCCTGAGGGATTCTGAAGGTTCTTCTGCAACCTGTACTCTACTGTCACTCACAGTAGAGTACGTGTGCTGTGGAGCATTTGGGGATCTGCAGGCCCCGCCCCCAGTAGTGCCTCACTTTCCTCAGTCTGCTTGTGCAGGGCTGTGGGGCTGGGGGGAAGCAGCAATAGGTTCTTCGTCTTGAGCCACCATGAGCTCCTCACCTCCAGGATCCCGAGGAGCTCTGTTTTGATGCAGCTGGCCCTAAAAGGCTGCAAAACTAATTGGGGGAAAAAAAAATTACAGGGACTTTTGGCCTCCAGAATTGTAAGAAAATAAATCTCTGTTGTTTTAAGAAAAAAAAAATTGTGTCTCTATATACCATTTATAGAGACATAATACTATCTATACGGCTGGGGTAGGGCCGAGAAATCCACCTACCGCCAAACTATGGTGAGTGACCACAGGGTATGACCATTGTCTCTTTGTAAGTAAGTCAATACTATTCGCCACAGATGAAACCTCAGAGCATAGAAACTCATGGATTAGCAGGAAATGTCACTGAGTCCATTACAGGTCAGGGATCACTGAAAAATGTCATTGCTCTTCGATTGACACTGCACCCTGCTTCCTCAGCTGCTCTCTGCATTTGAGGAGAAGCCATTTGTGGTTCCAGCTGTTGCCAAGGCAGTTAATTAAACAACCGGTCTGGTAAATATCACTGCGGCAAAACAACAAAAACCAAACTCCCTTTGTCCTGACCTCATCGTCCCCAGCAAGGTCTGTATCCACAGGACACTTAAAGGCACCTTATAGAGGGCTGTCCCAGTGCCTGAAGCCTATTAGAGGCGTCTCCTTTCAGCCGTCAGTGTTAGAGGCCATCTGTGCATGGGATCCCAGAACCTGCTTCAGGAATGGCAGAAGCTGGCTCGTGCTGGGCATGGGCTTTGCCTGTTTCACCACTTTCAGGGAGGCCTGCCACAGGGGAGGAAACTGGTGGGGGAATGGACCCCTGTCCATGTGAGCTGGTCCTTGTGTGAGAGCCACAGTGAGGTCCCAGCCCTTGAGTCATGTCTGTCACTGGCCTGTGCCACCTGCAGCAACTCACTCCTCTTCCCCTTGCCTCTGTTTGCTCATCTGCCAAAAGACGGACACCTACTCGGTCTTCCTTGGCTTGTGAGGTTTATTGTGAGACTCAGGAGAGGGCACACAGTCGATGGACAGCCGTGTTTGAAAAGTGGCAGTATGGAGGGGAGAGGAGGCTGCCCACCAACAGCATCAGGCTGTATCCTGGGTCCCAAGTGTGGCAGTGCCTAGGGAAGGCCAGATAGGCCAGGAGGCGCAGGCAGCCGAGGCTGGCCCCTGACAGAGGCAGGGAAGGAAGCTCTGGGGAAAGGTTAGTGAGCTCCTTGACTGCACAAGAAGTCACCACTCCCATATAGGCAGACTCTAGGCTCCCGGAGAAAACCCAGCTTTTGTGGAGTCGAACTTCTGAAAAGCTTTCTGACTTCAGGTTAGAAAGCAAAGCGAAGAGGATCTTGATTTCTGTGCTGTGGGATGACCTTTAGTTAGTGGAGCTTGGGTTTAAAAAGGCAAAAAACGTGATGAGGCAGAGACAGCCCCACAGGGACAGCATAAACCTCGCACGGTGGGAACCAGACACCCCAAGCAGCTTCCTGAAATCCTGTGGGCTTCTGACTAAGCCCTGGACACATGTGCCGGCTGGGCTGTCCCTGGCCAAGAGGCCAGGCCCTCAGGGGGCTTCAGGGGGCAGCAGCTCCCTATCCAGGCCTGGGTTCCGGGCCAAGCCGCGGAATGCAAAAGGTCCCGTGCACGCTTGGAGATGCCTGTGCGAGTCCTTTCTTCTCGTTTTGGGTATGAGAGGCAGCTGGGAGGCCCTACCAGGGAGGGGCAGGAATATGGGGTGAAGGGGAACGGGCCACTGATAAGCGTCCTTTCTGAAGCCATGGGCTCCGTGGGGCGATGGTTTTAGGTAACAAATTCCTTGGGCTTTAGTCAGGCCACTTGTAGTGAAGGTCACCATAGTAACCAAACAAAGTTCCTCGGCTCATGATGGGAGCTTTCCAATAACCAGCCTGTCAGTCACGGCTCCCGTCCCAGGCCTGGCAGTCTGCCAGGCTGGTTTTGAAAGCCCAGGCCGTACATAGGTCAAGGGAAGAACAAACAATTTCCCCTTCCCCTCTCCACAGTGGGCAAGGCCACCTCCTCCCACCCCCCAAACCTCCGTCGGTGGTGGTAGGTTCGCTTGGGAGTTTCTGCTGACCCAGTACCGGTCTCAGGGGACTTGGAAAGTCCTGGGGGAAGCTTTCAGAGCCCGGGAGACCCTCCCCGGTACAGGAACAATATGGGCTTCCCAACAAGCCAGAGCATGTGCCTGTAAACAAATGGAAGCACACAGCCTTCTGCTCAGGAAACCTAGACTGTTTGGAAACTGTTAGAGCTGATAACCAGGCGTTAGCTGGAGCCATACCTTAGCTAACTCTAGCTAAGGCTAACGTTGGAGCTCAAGGGCACCCCTGGGATCTACCTGGCGTACCTCATGTTTTTTTCAGGTGGTGCGTGTGATATATTTCTCGTGGTCCATTCCACTGAGCAGGGGGATGAGTCCCGGGGCTTCTGTTAACATTTCTGACTTAAACCCAGCGTGTTTATTTGATTGTTCTTATTAAGGACTTGTAGTATATCAAAAGGATGCGTAGCATACCAACACTCCAGTGAGGGGCTGGAATCAAAGGTATTAACACAAACATAGTTTATCACTTTGCTGGGTTCATTAAACACGTTTGGCTGCCATAGCCCCTGAGGAGGACACCAGCCATGGGGGAACTTTGCAGGCCATGTGGCAGAGGGAAGTGTTAAGCCGGTCATCATCACTGGCAGCACCGGATCCTTCCCCAAAGGTCAGTTCCTCATTAGGTAAGCTGAGTTGACATTCACATTTCCCTTCGTGGGTTGGCCCGTGAGAACCTCTGTGACCTCGCTCTGTGTGACATGTATAGGTGAAAGATAATGGTCATCATTCTCCACTTAGTGGTCTGCCTGCATTCAGACTTCTAGCATAGATGACACAGGTCGTTTTGTTTGTCTGGGGAAGAGAGGAAAGAAAGGAAAAAGGAAGGAACATAGATATTTTCAGGCTTTGTTTTCAAAAGTGGTGGTAACCCTTTCCTTCTGGTACTTGTTGCTTTCCCTGCTTGCAGCAGGGGCTGGAGGCAGGAATTGTGGCCCAGGGCACATGGTTCTGTGTAGCAGGAGAGGCCCAGCCCCAAGACAAAGCCTTTTTGCCCCTGGGAGAAGGCCCATGCCCACAAAGCAGAGCTGACCTCCCCTTTGCAGTGGGAGATCTTTAGGTCCCTGGAGGTCTGACACAGGGCAGAGAGACCAAGGCATTTGCTTCTTTGTGTCTCAGCCCTGGCTGGGAACCTGCCTTTGTTCCTAAGGTAAGAAGACCTAAGGGTCTTCCTTTGGGAAGTTCTTCCACCCCTGAATGGCCATGAAAAGGCTCTGTGTGGTTTACATTTAAGTCTTTCAAGATCAAGAATTTGTGTTTGGGGATCCTCTCAGGGTAGCTGGAGATAGCTGCAGGGAGGGAAGCCGAGACCTGAAGGCCAGTTGTGTCAGCCCAGACACAGATAAGAATGCTGTGTGACCCTGCGGCCAGCTGCAGGGTGGGGGCAGGCTGCTCTCAGAGCAGCCCTGGGGTCCTTCACCAGGTCAGGGACAGTCTTTGAAGTAAGGAGGCGCTAACTTCAGGAAACCAAAGCTTTTGAGGCTGTTGATTTTTAAAGCTTCAAAGTGAGATCAGGTTAAATGAATTCATTAAGAGGTGGAAGATCATCATGAGCCTTATAAGATTAGAGGACATGGGTCAGTCTAATCCTCTAGACCCAAGGAAAAATAAATAGTTTTAGGGTTAAGAAGAGCTGCTAAAAAATGTCCCTTCTGTGTGAGGGATTAGTCTCTGGGAAGGTAATAAAACCGGGGCTGACTGTGGCCCGCCCCCTTTCAGGGAGGGTAAGGCCTGTTAGAGTCCTTTAAAAAATCATACCTTCTAGGCTGGGCGCAGTGGCTTTGGGAGGCCAAGGCAGGAAGATCACTTGAAGCTAGGAGTTTGAGAACAACCCTGGCAACATAGCAAGACCTCGTCTGTACAAAAAATTTTAAAAATTAGCCAGGTGTGGTGGCACACACCTGTAGTCCCAACTACTTGGGAGGCTGGGGTGAGAGGATCAGTTGAGCCTAGGAAGTTGAGGCTGCAGTGAGCTGTGATCACACCACTACACTCCAGCTTGGGTGACAGAACTGTCTCTTTAAAAAGGTCCTGAGCATGTGTTGGATTTAACATGGGTGAGAAACCATGTATCTGGGAGACCTAGATCACTCAGCACATCCCCCTGCATCCTGGCCAGGGTCTGGGTGATCACACCTGAATGGGGGTGAGGGGCAGGCTGGCCCCTCTCTCCCACTACAGGCCTTTGTTTCTGCCCTTCCTGCCCATCTTCAGAGGACCCCCTCAGGTCCACTTTGTCCCCGGAGCCCCTGTACTTCAAAGCTGAACCCCTCAATTGAGTACTAGATTCTGTTCTTCTTGTGTTTCCTAATGCGTTGGATGTCTTATCTGAGTTTAGAAGTACCTTTGGGGCAGAGACTGGCCTCTCCTCTGCCTGCTACCCCCATGGTAGGGAAACCCCCACTAAGCACAAAACACACTCCAGTGGACCCTCCAGCTGCTAGACAGTGGGAGCTGTTTCGTTTTTTGGAAGGAAGAGAACCATGTGGGGGATTTGGGGATCTCACAGCCAGAGTGCTGTCACACCCCTCACCCAGTTTGGTTGTTTTGGTTTGGTTGCTTTGTTTTTTGGTCTTTACAGCACCCCTGTTTTGAAGATGAAGAAACTAATGTGAAAGTTAGATGATAGCTCAAGATCACGTTGCTGATGAATAGTGGAGCAGAGGCTAGAACCCATGCCGGCTGATTGGCAGGACCGCCCTGGTATACTTGAACTCCAAGAGCTTCAATAACAATGATGCACCCAGTGCTGGCTCCTGCCAGGCACTGCTGTGAGCACCTTGCTGCATTAGCTCTGTAATCCTCTCAGCACCCTAGGAGGGGTAGAAACTGTCATGATTCCCATTTTATGGATAAGGAAACAGAGGACTTAAGTAAGCACCTGCACGTAATGGGGGCTGGGGGACTGAGAATGAAAGTTTGGGCAAACTTGGATTGAACCCTTTCTGAAGTGCCAGCCCCTGCTGGGCCTTTTATGTGCATGATGTCCTGCAGCAGTCCTCAGGGTAAATAGATGCTGTCATTCTCATTTTACAGATAAGAAACTGAAACTCTAGGCTTGGCGCTGTTGCTCATGCCTATAATCCCAGCACTTTAGGATGCCAAGGCGGGTGGATCATTTGAGATCAGGAGTTTGGACCAGCGTGACCAACATAGTGAAACCCCGTCTCTACTAAAAATAAATTTTAAAAAAATTAGTGGGGCGTGGTGGCGCATGCCTGTTGTCCCAGCTACTCAGGAGGCTGAGGCAGGAGAATCGCTTGAACCCAGGAGGCGGAGATTGCAGTGAGCCGAGATCATGCCACTGCACTCCAGCTTGGGCGACAGAGCGAGACTCCATCTCAAAAAAAAAATAAAAGGGAAGGAAGGAAGGAAGGGGAGGGGAAGAAGGAAGGAAGAAAGAAAGGAAGAAAGGAAGGAAAGAAACTGAGGATCTGTGACTTGCCCAAGGTCACATGGCTTCAAGGAGGGACACTTTGGTCATCAGACTTGGACCCTGCTTGTCACCACTGAGTCCAACTTGGTGCAGCCCGGGCTGGGGCCCATTTACTATACAGGCTCTGGCCTCCTGGCCAAGGAATTAGACTTTCCAGAGGCATGGCCTCCTGACTCAGAGAATAGCCTGCTTTTTCACTCAATTATGTGTTTTCTATAAAAATAGAACTCTTCATTAAAACAGCTCAGCACAGCCATCAGCTGCAATTACTAATTACTGTCCTTTTAAGAGATAATACCCCTTTCTATGCATTCACCACACCTGCTGCTACTTCCCGCCCACCCCGCCACCCCCCCTACCCCCACCCCCAACACACAGAGGGTTCCCAGAATGGCCAGGAGCCAGAGGGATCCGGAAGAGCTGCCCAGGGCCCAGTGAACACACATGGGACCAGTAGGACCCAGAAGAATGGAGAGTTTCAGGGACACCCTGCAGCTTTACTTCCTTGGAGCTGCTTGGATCCTGGGAACACCCAGTGTTCCAGGCCTTGGTGAGCCCTTGTGACTCAACTTTCCTCTTCCATTCTTCAACAATTTGTTGAGAGCAGGCACCAAGGATACAAAGATAAGAAAGACCTAGTCCCCGCCCACATGAAGGAAGGATCTCGCAGGAAGACAGGTCTGACAACAGCAAAGATGACTGAGAATGACAGTTAACCTCTCTTGAGGGGTGACATGCGCCAGGCACAGGCTCTCTTTCCTTTAGTCCTCCGAGCAACCCTCCTGGGCAGTACCATGACTGTCCTGCCTTGCAAATGAATAGGTACCATCAGAGGTGAAGGCACTTCTAGGAAGCAACAGGGCCTGGAAGTATACCCACATCATCTGATGCTAAAGGCCATGTCTCAACGGGGAAGTGGCTCCCTCATGTACATGGTGGTTACTCTGTTCAAGTGTTCATTGCAGGTGCTGAGTAACTACAGGGAGTTACTTTCAGGAACATGAAAGTAAAAATGTGGACCCGTCGTGCTTGCTGCCCACACAGCCTGTGTGTTTCCCTGCAGCCAGCTCTGCTCTGCCAACTTCCCCTCCCACCAAGAGTGGTGTGCTGGGGTGAGCAGCCAGGGCCACAGGAAGGGTGAGGATTGGTGCCCCCAGGTAAGGCGATGGAGATGACCTCTGACCCCAGGACTATGCTTTGCTTATCCAGAGACACCACAAAAATATCCCCTATTTACAGGATAACTATTTTTTTTTTTTTTTTCGTTTTTGGAAAAGCCATACTAAGGGTCTCACCCTCAGATCTCTTTATAGCGGTGGGAAGAAATTGTTTGTCTTTGCCTTACATGGGAATAGCTCCAAGTCTTAATCCTTCCAACAAATAATTAGCAGTGTGATCCTGCCCTAGGAGTGCAGGCGAGGCGCGGCTAGGAAGAAAAGGAGGAAGATGAGGCAGATGCCAACATTCTCCTGGGAACCTCCATCATCAGCCCACACTGGAGCGATTGGGGAGATTGGCAAAGCTGGCGGCCTGTGGCACAGCCATTTTCTAACGGGGAACAGAGACACCAGCCTCACTGGTCTCGGTCTTCCTCCACAGAATCAGGGCTGCCCTCGACATACAGACCCCGTGGGCTGAGATGTCCCATGGTTCAGCAGGGGCTGGCTCTGTCAGGTCACCTGAGTGCCTTTCTGTGCCCCTGGATGCTGCATCACGCTTGCAGATGACATGGGAGTCGGCAGGTCCCAGCGGTTAGGATGGTGGGTGAGGGAGCACTGAGCCTGGGTTTGGGGTGGCCGGTGTGGTCTACCGAAGGCTCTGACAGCATCCTGATGAGGGCGTAAGCACGTAAAGAGAGGGCTTATGTCTGCACTGGGCTCCCCACCCCGACCAGGGCCTGTGTGCCGCATGGCTTGGATGGGCCTGCAGAGAGTACCGGCAATGGGTCACATCTCAGGACCCAGCCATCCTTCCCTAGCCCCAGCAGTGTGACCAAGCACTTGGAGTGTTTACACTGACCCACGCTCCTTCCCCTTTTCCAGAGAGAACACTCACTTTCACATCATCCTTCAATGCCGATGGCATGGCAAGGGCGTTTGGCCTTAAAAGACCTCAGTGTTTACTTCACATGGGCTTCTATAGCTTAAACAGGAAAATGCTTGCAAGAGGGGTCACAGCAAGGATGCTTTGTCCAGAGCCCAGTTCCTGTAGCTTTATGTATCTCCTTTCATCCTCTTCCTGTCATAAGCCTGTCTTAGGTCCTAGGAGTGAAGGGCCTAGTTGAACAGGCCAAGAAGCTCGGGGCTTTCTGGGAGCCTTCAGAGGCACCTGGCCTGGAAACTTGCTTCTTGGGATCTGGCCGGCCTGCAGCTTCAAAGCAGGAGTCCCTTCCCTGTGTGCTGGAGAGCTGAATGCAGCTGCTACTGAGAGGTCATCACAGTTCAGCCTGGTGGGAGTTCGTGGGACAGGTGACTTTACTCCTATTGTACAGGTGTGGGACCTGTGACATGCCCAGCTGGGTGACCACAGAGCTGGGACTTTGGCTTGAGTTTCTGATTCCTGGGCCAGTGTGTATTCACTTTGAGTAACGGCACAGTGTGGGGCTTGAGGACAGTACTGTGACCGTCGCTCTTCTGGAATGGCTCTTATTGCAGGGCATAAATGTTGAAAGCTGCTGGATTTCAGTATTCAGGCATTTCGATCAGAGACTCTCCTCAGTGATACTCTTTGGCCTTGCCCAGTGACTGTCTCCTGGGATGGAGGCCCTCCACCCCCACCCCAGTCAGGAGGAGCCAGAAGCTTCCACATCTGGAGCCCACTGTTCCTCCCCAGGTCCTGCTTTCACAGGGAGGAAAACTTTGCTTCTGGACAGTTTGGAATGGAATTGGCCAGAGCTCTGCTTGTCAGCTGTGGGAGTCCGGCCCACACTGCAGCTATGGGGAAGCAAGTAACAGGCTCCAGGACTAGGCAGATACTGTGTGCTCAGCACTGCGCCAGGCACTGGGGAAGGGCAGCGGGGCCCTGCCTGCAGGCACTTGCAGAGCAGTTGGGGACGCCCGATGAGGCACAGGACAAGATAAACGGCGGTTTCACCATCTATAGGCCAGGCTGGCTGCACACTGATTCTAGAATGTCTGACATTAAAAATGCTTGAAATGCCAGGTGCAGTGGCTCACACCTGTAATCCCAGCACTTTGGGAGGCCAAGGCGGGTGGATCACCTGAGGTCGGGAGTTCAAGAATAGCCTGACCAACATGCAGAAACCCCGTCTCTACTAAAATACAAAAAATTAGCCGGGCCTGGTGGCACATGCCTGTAATCTCAGCTGCTCAAAAAAAGCTTGATATGAGTTTATTATTAAACTCTTAAGCCTAGGTGGCAAAAAAAAAGATTATATACATAGTAGGGGAATGGAAAATTGTTTCCCTCCACCCTTCTAGGGAGGAGGGCTTTGACTGGGCTATGAATTAAATTGACATGACAGATTAATGGGAGAAAAAATATATTTAATTATATACATATGCACGGAAGTCCCACTGAATATGAGATTCGAAGAAAGACCAGATGATTGAAGCTTAATAGCATCTGGAGCTACAGAAAGGAAAAGGGGGTTGGGGTTCCTACGGGTGGTAGAGACAAGTTATAGGAGGGTGACAGAGAGGAGATGATGAATAAAGGTTCTCTTGTTATGCAGATAAAAATCTCTCAGGTGATAGAAGTTGTCAGGAGCAGCCCTCTTCTTTATAGATACTTTTACTAATGTGGATTTCCCTGAGAGATGGAAGTTTCTAGGCCAGGCAGTGTGGCTCATGCCTGTAATCCCAGTGCTTTGGGAGGTTGAGACAGGAGAAACATTTGAGCCCAGGAGTTTGAGACCAGCCTAGGCAACATAGTGAGACCCTGTCTCACAAAAAATTAAAAAATTAGCTGGGTGTGGTGGCCCATGCCTGTTAGTCCTAACTACTCAGGAGGCTGAGGCAGGAAGATTGCTTGAGCCCAGGAGATCGAGGCTGCAATGAGCTATGATCACGTCACTGCACTCTGCCTGGGCAGCAGAGCCAGACCCTGTCTCTTTAAAAAAAAAAAAAAAAGGAAATTTGTTTTATAAAAGGGCAGCTTTTCAGAGCTACTTCTGTGTCTGCAGTATCTTGGAATAACTAACTCAAAATATGCCAAAGTATATTTTGGGGTGGCATATTCTGGTCTCAAACAGTCATATTTTAGGGTAGTGTGTCCTGAGCCCCAAGTGTATATATATGTATAATGTAATTAAGTGCTAATGGAACACAGTGCCAGACATTCAGAGAAGGACAGCGTGATTACATAGGGACATCTTGGAGGAGGGCTGGAGCCGTGGATTGAAATCGTTTTTTTAGTCTCAGAATCCTTTATTTAAGTGGTGTTTTAGGCTCAGTTGGTTTATAAGACAGATAAGCAAGGGGAAGGGGAGCCCAGGCTTGCCTACTCTATCCCCAGCCCCAACTGCCAGCAGCCTCCCCTCAGCTTCGCGCAGGAGTCACAGCGTTCTGATGAGGCTGTGGCCACAGCTTCGATTCCTCCTGGCTGTGAGGGCCCCAGAATGTCACCCACCAGCCCTGATGGCATGCCAGGGCTCCGCCAGGCTTCTTGCTTCCTGAAGACATGGGCTAGGCATTGATAGGTGGGTGAGTGGGCAGCAGCTACCTGTTGCAGTGGACAGGATGGAGAGGGGCCTGTGCTCCTTAGAAGAGCAGCTGAGTCGCTTCTTCTGAGGGGGTGGAGTTGTTTGCTGATCCCTGTTGGGAGTGGGAGAAAGTTCTGCAGTGAACTAGAGGCAAGCCAGCAGAGGCACAGATAACCACATCCTGACATCAGGATGGGGGTGTGCACAGCCCCCATGGGGACACAGAAAGCCAGAGGGTGACATCTGGTTAGGAGCTGGCTGGGTATCAGAGGGGGAAGGGTGATCTCAGCAAAGGCTACAGCACAAGCACAGCACAACGAGTCCGGGAGCCTATTCCGAGGCTCAGGGAGCTGCTAACACCCATGTGATCAGTGTAGCAGCACCCAAGGTCATGGGGAGGATTGCAGGAAGGGAGGGTAGAGCCAGAGCAGGAAGGCTGTGAAGGCCACACAGAGGCACAGAAGGCGAGGACCACGGGGCAGGGCTCTTTGTGGAGGAAAATCCCTCTGGCAGCGCTTACCTGCCAGCCCGAGGAAATCTCAGGAACAAATCTGGATCCTCCCAGGATCCTGGAGTGAAAGATCAGACCAGAGTGACTGGTGGAGCACTTGCCCCAGCCCAGAAAGGATGCGGTTGGGTTGAGAAAATCCGCTCTGGGCCACTCATGCTAATGGAATGTCAGCAGCTGCGAAGGTACAGCCTGCCTTTGGTAGAACTTACTGTGATGCCAGCTCAGTTTTCAGCCACTTCTTTGCCAGGCACATGGTGTGGTCGGGTCTGCCCTAGACCCATTCCGGCCCTCAAAGATGAAGAAAGTGAGAAGGGAGCTCTGGCAGAGAGAAGCGTGCTGAAGAGGCAATGCCTGCAGAGGGCCCGGGGAATGCAGCAGGGCTGGCCTGCCCAGGGAGCTGTCCCCAGGAATCAGCCCAGCCCAGGGGACTTGGCTGTCTGAGGGAGGGGCTTTCCCACCTCACTGACACCTACTGCTCCAACCAGCTGCCCCACCTTCCACACCCCAGCCTCTTCTCTCTCCCCAGCTCCCAGCCAAATCCCACTCCACCCTGCTTTTCACCAAACACCAGCTCCAGTAAGATCCCTTTCCTGTTTCTTCCCCTGCACTGAGTCTGATCCAAAAATACAGCCCTTGATTCTCTGGTCAATGTGTCATTTATAGTGCTCTAATTGTTGTCTCACAGGCAGCCATTGTGTTTTCTTCTTCATATTCCTGAAAGCAGAGGCCCCTGGTACTTGTGGAGTGTTGGATCCTTTGCAAACCTGGGGAAGGAGAGTACAGTGGCAGGACCAGTTGTCCCCAGCAGTTGCCCACTGGGGTCATTCCTACTCAGGGCTGTGTCCTGTGCTGACTGTGCACTCGGGTCTGTGCAGTCCATGCTAGGTTGATCCCAGTTTCTGCCCTTGGGACCTGATAGGCAAGCCAGGTGGTCCTTAGTTATGTTCCAAGACGAGTGCAGGGCATCCTAAGAATTGAGAGAGATGGGATTTAAAGCCAGGCTTGGGATGGATGAAAATGAAGAGAAGAGGTGGTATCTGAGGGGCAACCTGTGTGCAGGGTCAGGAAAGGCATTTGGGGGATGCAGTGAGGAAGAAAAATTCTTGTCTAGAAATCACCTCTTCTGAAGATCCTGGGGCAAATTCCACCCTCTTCATTCTCTACCAAGTTGCAATCTAAGAGACAAAGTGTGGAAAGACAGGCAGAGAATAAGGACATCAGAGGGCTTTATGAAGCTGGAAGCCCAGGTCTCAGGGCAGAGGCCCAACTGAGAGAGATCAGAGGAGCAGCTGCCAGGGTCAGGCCTGGCCTCGCCAGGTGGCGCCTGCAGCCTTCGTAGTCTGGGTGGGGACCCTCCGATGGAGCAGGCCTGTGTGCTACCCTCGGGCGGGCTGGTAGAACCACCGGGCAGTGTTCAAGTGCAGGGCCTGACAGTCCCGTGGTCTTGCTCCTCAGTGGTGTTGAGAAGAAAGGGCCTCACTACTCAACCACTGGTGAGAAGCGGGAGGTGCTACTGTCTGGCCCTCAGTGGTTCAAACTCTCCGCAGGCTGCCCAGGCAGCTGGTGTGTGTTGGTACTGCTGGCAGTACCAAGGTGAAAATATGGCTGGACTTCCAATTTTTGCTATATAACCACTGCCTGGACCCCTCCAGAACCCCCAGACCTCCCCAGCATCTGAAGGGCCAACACCAGTCACAGCAGGGCCTCCAGGGCTCCACCCCAGCTCTTGATGAACAAGTGTCGTGACTGGCCTGTGAGAAGCATTTTGGCTGTGCCTGCTGTGTCCAGGGCAGAGGGAGGGAGCCAGCCACCCCTCCTGGGGTCCTGCCTCCAGGGGGGACCAGCTCTTCTTCTCAGCCATTCTAAGGGCCACTCCCCACACTGGTCTTACCTCAGAGGACTTCAGGTTTTCAGGTCGAAAGAAATTCTGAAGTTGCTTGCTTTCATTGCACAGTAACTGTCCCTAAATGGTGATTGAAAAGGATTTCACGTCACTTTAATCCTATCGATTATGTAAGGGGAGCTGGCTATTTTGAGAAATCCAAGAAAGAATCCTTTGATAAAGCATAACACCGCCTTCTTTGTGTATCTCCAGGGTCAGGAAGCAAACTTTGCAGTTCCACTTAGGAGGTGTTGCTTGGGCACCTATACTATTGTGGCTGGCAAGGTGGGAAGCGGAGCTCTGTCCTTAGGGGACCTCCTTGCCAGTTCCTTGCTCTACCTTCACTCATGGATTCTAAGTCACTGTCTGGACGGGTCTCTTATCCAAGGTCCCAGGCTGGGCCCTGTGGGGAATGTGAGTGTAAGCCTGGTCCCACGTTCAGTAGGCACAGGGCGTTGCTTAGTGGAGGATGTGGGTAGGAAGAGCAAACCGAGCAAGACCTCACAGGGCAGTGCTTCAGAGATGGGCAGGATGGCACGTGGTCAGGGGACACGGGGCATCAGCAGTGTGGGCACTGACAATGCTTCATGGGGTGCTTCATGCTTTGGCAGCCAAGATGGGAAAAAGGCACAGAGAGAAAGCAAGTGGTCCAGGGGCCTGGCAGAGGCTGCCGCCCTCATGGCACTCTGCCTTCTGCGAGCTGGGGAGGTGGGCATGTGGGGCCGTCCTGGTGGGGCAGGATCCTCAGGTGAAAGTGGGCCCTCGCTGGGGTGTGCTGATGGCCGCTCCCTCCCCACAGCCTGATGTTCACCAAGGTGAAGCTGGAGCAGGCGCTGAAAGGCCCAGAGGAAGCCCTCGTGACCTGCAGACAAATGCTGCGACTGTGGCAGACCCTGTACAGCTTCTCCCAGCTGGGGTGAGTGGCCGTCGTCGTCTCTTGGGTTGCCAGAGGGTGGTTGCCAGGGCATCAATCCACAGCTGGGTGGCCACCATGCCTGCCAAGATGGGGAGGAGAGGGAGGCTGTTGAATGAAAGCATGGAACTTCTTGCCCACGGAGCTTTTCACATCCGTAGTCCAATTTGAACCTCCTGACAGTCCTCTATGAAGTACATAGAGACCCTGGGTAGGACATTGAGGTTGAGGAGTGGTAAGAAGGAAGAGAAATCATTCTTGAGTGCTGGAGCTGGGTGCTGGGCTTGTTCCTTTATCTTATACCTCAGCTGCTTACAGCTTATGCATTATCAGATTTTATTCCCAGCCCAGTGAGGAAACTCAGACACAGAGACTTTATATATAGCTTACCAGAATCACTCACCTGGTAAGTGGTAGTGCTGGGACTTGAACCTGGGTCTCCTGAGTTCCAGCCCATGGAGGCTGTCACTTCTTTCCTCATTCCATTTGGAGGCTAGAAGAGGAGGAGGAGGTGGAGTCCTGAAGGGCCACCCCTTCTTCCCTAATCACCCACGCTCTTCATACCTCCTGTCTCCTGCCGGAGACCCTGGCCTGGGATCTGGATCTTTCATGGGCCAGAGCAGGGCAGTCATGTCCAGGCTGAATCTGCAGAAAGTCTTTGCTCAAACCCAATGGGACTCCTAGGCTTAGCCTATGTGGCCCAAAGGGAAAGAGGGCCTCCTGCAGGTCAGGGGCCCTGCCTCTTCCTGATCCTCTTGTCCTTCTTTGAGATAGCTGGCTGTGTCATCTCCCCGAGGCCGCAGGGGACACCCGCCTGGTGTGTATTTGTGTTTTCACAGAGACTCTGGGAGCCCAGAAGGCTTCCAGACTCCCCAGAGGAACGTCTGTAACAGTGAAATTTACAGAGGAGGGTAATCTGATGGAGTAAAACACCTTGGGCAGAGTCAGCCCTCACTTTGCAGGCCTGGGAGACCAGGGCAGAGCAGGACCAGTGGGTGGAAGCTGCCAGAAGGACACTCTGGGGTTGAAGGACTTTTCAGAATGGGAATGTGAAGCCACCTGGCAACTGGATGCATGAGGCCGAGGGCCACACTCTGGGTGAGGGGACCTGCATTCCGATGACCTTTTTCTCCTGCTCACTGGCTGTGGCCACACAAGCAGGTGCACAACCCAGCTCCCCTCCTGCAAGGGGGTTGCCCTAGAGCTGGCTGCTCTGTTCCTGCATCCTTATCTGGATGGCTGCTTGTCTCTTCCTCCAAGTGGTCAGTCGTGGTGGGACCCCTCTGAGCTGCAGCCTTGTCTCCCAGCATTGAAGACCTGGCCTGTGCCTCCATTGGAGCAGCAGAACTGCAGGCTTTTCACAACAGGAAGCCCCTAAGTACCTCTCCTTGGCTGCCCCAAACTAGATTTTACAAGCCCTGGTTTCTGATCTCTGGCCCCAAGTTCAGAAAAGAATCCTCCCTATCTCCTGGGAAAGCCAGGAGGATATTGGATCCAGGCTTCTGGTCCAGATAACCCTGCCCTACACTGGGGGTAAAATCTAGTTTGGGGTAGCCAAGGTTTAAGACCACAGCTTGCAGGTCTGGCCTAGCAGACCTTCACTATCAGCCATACCTTCCGCTGCTCTGCCTGGGCCAGCCCCACACTGCTGGTCTCATGTTCTAATTGCCCCTCAGGCCCTGTCCAGATACTCCTCCTTCGTGGAGCCATCAACCACCCAGCCTCTAAAATGCTTCATTCAATCCTCTCAAGTGGGTTTTTGCTGATTGTTCAACTTGAACTGTCCCTTCTCCCCATCTGGGCTGTAAGGTTCCTCAAGGTAGGGACCATGCTGTATGTTGGCCTAGAACCAAGGGTAGTCCTGGAGATGGACTCTTTCTGGAGCCCTGGGAAAGGCCCCTTCACGGAATGGGAGAAAGAGTAGGATGGGAAGCTGCACCCAGCCCTGCTTCACGCCAGCCCTGCACCAGATCTGCCCACATTGTCTCATTTACTCCCCATGACCACCTTGTGTGATGGACATTCTCACAATCATTTTCAAGATGAGAAACCTAAGACTTAGAAAGGTCAAGTAGCATTGCCAAGGGTCACAAAGCTGAGAAGGGTGGCCCATGATTCCAACCTAGTGTTTCTGGCTTTTTTGTTTTGTATTGTTTTTGTTTTTCTGAGACAGGGTCTTGCCCTGTTGTCCAGGCTGGAGTGCAGTGGCGTGATCACAGCTCACTGCAGCCTCTATCACCTGGGCTTAAGCAATCCTCCTGCCTCAGCCTCCCAAATAGCTGGAACTACAGGCACTCACCACCATGTCTGGTTAATTTAAACATTTTTTGTAGAGATGGGGTCACACTGTGTTTTTCAAGCTGTTGTTGAACTGTTGCCCTCAGGTGATCCTCCTGCCTCAGCCTCCCAAAGTACTGGGATTACGGGCATGAGCCACCATGCCTGGCCTGTCTCTGGCCTTTTTTTTTTTTTTTTTTTTTTTTTGAGACAGAGTCTCGCTCTGTAGCCCAGGCTGGAGTGCAGTGGCCGGATCTCAGCTCACTGCAAGCTCCGCCTCCCGGGTTCACGCCATTCTCCGGCCTCAGCCTCCCGAGTAGCTGGGACTACAGGCGCCCGCCACCTCGCCCGGCTATTTTTTTGTATTTCTTAGTAGAGACGGGGTTTCACCGTGTTAGCCAGGATGGTCTCGATCTCCTGACCTCGTGATCCGCCCATCTCGGCCTCCCAAAGTGCTGGGATTACAGGCTTGAGCCACCGCGCCCGGCCGTCTCTGGCTTTTTTGCACCACACTTTGTGCCTCCTGGGAATGGGAAGGGGTGGGAGAGGAAGGGAACCAGCCCAGAGCCATTGTGGTTTTATACATGGTTTCCTCTCATGCCCACTAAAATTCCCAGGCCCAAGTTGAAGCCAATGTGAGCCTGAGTTAGGATGGCAAGGACACCCCTGGTATTCTTTGTGGGATCATCATCTTGGTGCTTCTCTGAAGGAAAGAAACCTTCTTGCCCTGCCTCCTCCTCTCCTGTGCCTTCTGCTTCTCTTCTCTAAGTTTCCCCAGTTGACAGGGTCAAAGGTTGTGGGCTTCCTCGGCAGTGGGAATGTGTTGGCTGGGACTGCTTGTGCCCCAGGATGGCCACGGCAGGCTTAAGCTGGAGGCTATTTCCTGGTTCCCCCCAGCCCCCACTCTGTGAAAAGAGAAACCCCTCCCCCCACCAGCAGTATAGCAGCAGGGATCTGGGAAATTGGGGACAGGGGTTGGGGGACAAGATGGGATCTCCATGACTGTTTAATCTGCCACCCCAGGGGCCTGCTGGCTCCTCTGGGGACACCCTGGCAGCCCAAGGAATGGAAGCCTGAGGCAGGGGGTGGCATCTGGGCCCTTTTTCCACAGGGGTTTGGGGGTTGCAGCACTTCTGGTGCCCTGTCAAGACCAGGCTTTCCTTGGCAGTCAGTCCACAGTCCCCACTCTCTGCCTGGCACTCTGCTGGATGTTGCTCCCCCTGGCCTGGGGAGCTTCTGACCTTACCCACTTCAGAGAAGACAGTAGGGAGGGTGGGAGAGTTTCCAGGCCTCAGCCTGTGTGGCATGCTACCTATGTTGATCCCTTCTGCCTCTCTGGTGATATTGGTGACTTCAGCTCTGTCTTTGGGACTGAACCCACAGCCCCAGAGCCTGCCTAGAGTGAGGCTGTCCCATTCTCCCTGTCAGTCCCCGTGACGCTAGCCCTCTACCTTACCGGACCCTGGCCCTCTTTTGCCTTCTAGAGGCCTGGAAAAGGATGGTAGCCTCGGTGAGGGCCTCACCATGAAGAAGCAGAGTGGCATGCACCTGACTTTGCCTGATGCCCATGATGCAGACTCTGGTAAGAATGAACTCCTTGGGCAGCTGTGTGCATGGACCCACAGCTCACACTCCCAGCTTGAGAGCACCAACATGGAGAGGGGCACCTCCTGGCCGGGCCAAGCCCACCACTGGCTCCTTGCCAGCTGCTGCCCAGGTGCTAAGGAACTACCCTTGGGCAACTTCTAGGGCTGATCTTGGCTCTGGGTAGGGGCTGGCTGCTGGTCCCACAGCAGGCGGTGGGCAGGGGAGGAACCCTGCCTCCTGCATGGGGGTGAAGAGAGAGGAGCCTGGCTGGAAAGGTGGCTGTGGAGCACAGAAACCATTTTCCCTTAGGCTCAAGCCAGAGGCCACAGTCCACCTAATATCCTTGGCAGATCAAGTCAAATATAAAGGAATGAACTGAGCTCTTTACAATTCTAAGCTGAAAGCAGACTCTTTGCTGGAAAAACTCATCCTGAAAGCCATGGCTTGTGAAATTCAAATGAGTTCAGGAACTGCAGACTTACATTTTTCAACTGAGGACCTGCTTAAAGCAGAACGCCTTCATCAAAAACACAAGAATGAGTCATGGGAAGGAAAGTGTGAGTGGAGTTGTATCTAGTGGAATTGCTCGTTTTTTTTTCACTTCTGTGGCCTTGAGCCAAGTTGCACCTTTGTTGTCAGGTGACAGAGTTGATTTCAGAAGCCAAACCTAGCACCCGACTTTAGAGGCACATCTCAGGGGTGTATGGCTATATGCAGAGCTTCTGTCTCCCAGGAGGGAATGGTTAAGGCAGGGGGGAATGGTAGCTCCCTTGCAATTAAAGAGGGAAGAATCATGAACAAAGTTATTAGGACTCCACGTACACTTGTCTCATGAACTGAAGTCATCCGTGGTTTGCCCTGAGGTCTCCTGAGTTTATTGGAGCCTTTATTGCCTCTGTGACAGAGAGAGAGAAAGTGCTCACATTTCACCTGCATGGGAATTATAAATGTCAACAGCTTATGTAGCCTGAACCGGAGCCCATGTCACCCAGAACTGCCACTGGGAGAGGTTTTCCAGAGGGCAGTATTCTGACTTGAGCTGCGATCCAAGGGTCCTTCTCAGCACAGCCTTGAATGGGGACCTTTCTACAAACAAATGAGAATATGCACTTGTGAAAACAGAGTGAAAATAGCCAACGGAAGAAAAGAAAAATCACTCCTAATTTCACCACTTAGACCTTAATAAATGACCTTTCAGACTTTTTTCCATGCCCATATTTCTTTTTTATAAAAATGTGGTCCTGTTCTTTTGTAACTTGCTTGTTTTCACCTAACTATATAGTACAAACATCTTTCTACATTGATATCTGTATTTGTACTTTGTTATTTTAATGACCGCAGAGTCTGGGATGATTATACCCCCACTTATTTTTAATCAGTCCCTATTGTTGGACACTGAGGTCATTTCTGTTGTGTTCACGTAAAGAGCATCTTTGTTGACATTATTGTTTTCCTAGGAATAGATTCCTAGTGAGATCTCTGCCTTATTGTCCTCCAAAGAGCTACCCTCCCCAGCTGTGGGTGAGAGGACATAGTGGACCCTCCCTAGTAGGTCTGTGAGCTGCTTTCTGGCTGCCCAGCCACACCACCCTGTTTCGGGGTACCCTGTCTCCCCATGGTGCTGGGCAATGACTGCTCCTGGAGCCTGCAACATGTGGACCTCTGACCACTGCTCAGCTCGTGCTCTCTTGCTCTGCAGGCTCCCGGCGGGCTTCATCCATCGCAGCCTCCCGGCTGGAGGAGGCCATGTCAGAGCTGACTATGCCCTCTTCGGTCCTGAAGCAGGGCCCCATGCAGCTATGGACCACGCTGGAACAGATCTGGCTGCAGGCTGGTGAGTGCCCTAGTCCCAGTGACACACGCAGCCTGTCTGCAGGCTACCCATGCTCTCGGAACCCTGTCCTGGAGAAGGGAGTGTGGGGAGGTGGGGACTCCTTGCTAGGCCCACACAGGTTACGGAGTCCTCGCCTCTGGCAGTGCGTCTCCTTCTCTGCCCAGTGGAGATGGTGTCTACCTCCCTGCCTGGGAGAGCTTCCCTGGCAGCAAACCCAAACATGAGAGGATCGGAGGTCCTGAGAGGCCACATAGATGGACAGTTGTCTTGGTTTCAAAAACGGGCTTCAAACCCTAGAGAGCTCAGAGAGGGGAGGTGTGGAGGCCCCAAGAAAGAGAGGGCTGGGGTTAGAATTCATTGAAGGTGGAGGAAAGACTGGTAACTTTGAGGTTGCCATTCAGGTGACAGTCCCTGTTGGTAACTAAGTGGTACCATTGCCACCAGGAGTCAGTCTGAAGGCCAGCCAGTGTTGAGGAGGCAGGCTGCAGGAAGCCTGGCTCCAGAGTCCCACAGACCTGGGTTCTGAAGGCGGCCCACAATTGGCTAGCCCTGATCTGAAACGAGCCAGTGTGTGACACAGTCAGGGTGGCCATTACAAGTGCTCAGCAAAAGGTGTTTGGCTTGTGTCTTGTCCATGGCAGTCATGATGGAGGAAGAGGCAGCATGGCCCCATGGACAGCGAGTGTCCTAACACCAGCTGATGAATGCCCGGGAGGGACTCGCTGCCAAGAGTTTTGAAAATTTACCCTGACAGTGGTGTGAGAGGTGGATCAGAGTGGAAAGAGAGAGAACCAAGGCCAAAGATGACAAGTACCTGAATGAAATAAAATGGCAGCAGAAGAGAGAGGAGGAGGATAGGCTAAATGGACCCCTAAAGTACCCCAGGCCAACACACCCCCTTGGCCTAGAGCTGCCCAATCGAAGTTCTGGGCCCAGGAGCACCTCTTGCATTTTCTCTGATTACCCTCCTCTCTGCTCCTTCCCCATCATGGGGGTGCGCTGTTGTCCCTAGGGGGAGTTGGAGAAGAAACCGAAATGATGATCTGTTACTGGGACATGGGGATTTGGGAAGTCAGAGTCAGAATGTGCTTGTTAGCTGAGAATCTAAGGTTTCCCACTGCATGTTCCTCACATATGGACACATTAGTATGCAGTACACCCCCACTCTCCCCACTGTAGGTTCTGAATCTGCAAAAAACACTGGACAGGATTCACAGGACGGCTAGACATGGGAGCAGTTTAACAATGCAGAAACTGCTCAGTTAGCAGCTCAGGGTGCCCTCGGAGGCTGCACTTGCTCCACAGTCAGCTTGTTGGGTCTTAAGTAGGAAGAGGGATGTTGAAAAATCCAGAGGAATAGTAAACAAGGCTTTGCCTTAAGCAAAGATTCCCGTCTTCTTCTAAGACTTCTAATGACTTCTAAGACTTCTATGACATCTTCTAAGACTTCTAAGACTAAAATAATGACTTCCGACTTCCAAGGGGCTGCATGGAGCCCCAGCCCCCCCAGATTCGCACCCATGCTGGGGGCTTCACCAGCTTTAAGGAATGCAGCATGACACAGTGATCGGATTCTGCAGTTGTGGGTTTCCTGTGCCGGAGCTCCCAGGCCTTTTGTTTGAATTACTTGCCTTGGTTTTTGTTTTTTTTTCTTTTTTTTGCTGGGGGGGGTTGGTGTTTTTTTGTTTGGTTGGTTGGTTGGCTGGCTGGCTGGTTGGTTGGTTGGTTGGTTGGTTGGCTGGTTGGTTTTTTGAGTCAGAGTCTCACTCTGCGGCCCAGGCTGGAGTGCAGTGGTGCGATCTCAGCTCACTGCAACCTCCACCTCCCAGGTTCAAGTGATTCTCCCACCTCAGCCTCCTGAGTGCTGGGACTACAGGTGCGCGCCACCGCGCCTGGCTAATTTTTTGTGTATTTTTAGTAGAGATGGGGTTTCACCATGTTGGCCACGCTGGTTTGGAACTCCTCACCTCATGTGATCCACCCACCTTGGCCTCCCAAAGTGCTGGGATTACAGGCATGAGCCACCGCGCCTGGCCTGATTTGTCTTGTTTGTTTACTACCATCATCACAAGCTTGCTTGCAGTTTTCAGACTGTGTATTGCTGTATACTAGGGATACTAGCATGTTCTGGTAACTCCAAGTAAGGTTAAAGGCCCTCCTGAAGCCCGTAACTAGACTTGGGAATGTCAGTAGAAACACACGCTCTTCAATCATTCGCATATGAGCCTTTCTTCTCTGGTCGTTATCTTAGGTATTCACTCCACAGGAGAGAACTCCGAGAACAGCATCTGAATGCTTTGAAAGTGGCGCCGCGTCAGGGTCAGGCAGTGTAGTATTAGGAGACCAGTGTGGGTGCATGTAAGAACAGATCCAAAATAGCAGTGTCTTGCACAAGGTGGATGCTTATTTCTTTCTCATGTAACAGTTTAGAGATGACAGCCTTGACTGGGACAGTGACTTTTCTGTCCCTAGGGTATCACTGTCGTCTGTGTGGTCCAGGATGGCTCTCTGCCACATTCACATTCCAAGGCAAACGATTAACAAGGAAGAAAGGCACCCCCTTCCCTATAAGGACATGTCCTGGAATTGGCACACATCACCTCCCCTCATGATCCATTGGCCAGAACTTAGTTATTTGACTGCCTCTAACTGCAGAGGGCTCTGGCAGATGTCATTATTCCGGGTGTCCCATTAAAAGTCAGGGCATCAGGCTGGGCACAGTGGCTCATGCCTGTAATCCAAGCACTTTGGGAGGCCGAGGCAGGCAGATGGCTTGAGCCCAGAAGTTCAAGACCAACCCAGGCAACATGGTAAAACCCCATCTCTACTGAAAATACAAAAAAAATTATCTGGGCATGGTGGTGCATGCCTGTAGTCCCAGCTACTCTGGAGGCTGAGATGGGAGGATCACTTGAGCCTGGGAAGTTGAGGCTGCAGTGAACTGAGACTGTGCCACTGCATGCCAGCCTGGGCAATGGGAGTGAGACCCTGTCTCAAAAAAAAAGCCGGGGGGGGATCTATCCTGCTAGAAGAAGGGGAGAGTAGACTGGTGACTGGTGCATAGCCGCCACAGCCAAGAAATGAACATGAGAAGGTGTCCTGGCTCTTTCATTCTGAGCATGAGAGAATTCCAGGGTAATTTGCACCCCCTGAGCCCTCTCCCCTCCCCTGGCTGCCATCATCACTAGCAAGCATCTACCAAGCACCTGTTGAATGGAGGGCTGCCAGGACCAGATCACCAGGGCAATGATCTCCCTAAACCGCCTCCCCAACCTGACCCAGGCTAAGAATATGATCAGCATCCCCACCCCCTCCCACCCTGCCTAATGACTCCACCAGCTGCAGCAAATTTGCAGGAAGGGAAAAAGATGTCTTGATCATTTTGGAAGGAGCTAATCCCCCTGGTTTGGTTCAAGATAAATTGCATCCCAATCTGTTTGGCAGTAAGTTCCATCATGAATTCACTCTTTAGTTGAATTCAAAGGGACTGTCGTAGTCTTCCTCTCTCATCTCTTGCCCTCCTCCCCTCCCTTCTTCAAGCCTCCTTCCAGTTCCAGTCCAGTATGAGAAGCTGATGAATGGTACCCACTTGAGAGACGGGCTGCAGGGCAGTGCCTCTTGGGCAGCGGGTCTTTGTGAAAGTGAGAGAGGCACAGAGTCCCATAGACGCTCCAAGATCTGAGTGTTGGGAGAGGTGCTTTCCCTAAAAGCAAGAACCACCCCTTCATCCCCCATGACCCCCCATGATCTCAGGTCATGGCTCTGGGAGCTCACAGTGCACCAGAGTGGGAGACGCATGTAGGGAGAGTTCCCCTGTCCTGGAGGTCCAGGGGCTCATGGGCAGCTCTGGGCTTTCTCTAGGTTTGGGGGAAGCTGGCCTGAGTCTCAGCTCCCCGATGCCAGACTCCTGTGGTCTGGTGCTGGTGTCCTGGCCTGCAGTTGGAGGCCACCCCAGGTGTCTCCTGGGCAGAGTTGGGGTCTGGGGTGGGGTGGCCAGTGCTGTGGCTGAAGCAGGTGTTTATGATGAAGCCATAGTCCAGGGAGAAGCTGGCGCTCGTCCTTGGTCCTGCATGCTCCTCTACTCTTTGTCATCCTTCCTGCCCCCTCCTGTCTTTATTCAGTGCCTTCTTCCCACGTCCTTCTCTTCCCTAGCTCCAGCTTTTTCTTCACTCCTCCCAGCTTCCCGAGTCAGCGAGGCCACTCAGAACAGGCCCATGCAGCCCCTGACTGCCTTGTGCCCTCTGGGTCCCAGGGATGGAGGATCTCAGACCAACCTGAGAACTCCCTGCAGACCTTTGGATTCTCTGTGTTGGCCTGGGCGTTCTCCATTCTAGCCCCCTTGGTCTTCACTCTCCTTCCTCCCTTGCCCTCTCCCCACCTTCCTTTTCCTGGGCATTCATGTGCTCTGAGCGACTGATGCTTATTTCCTTTGGGTCACCAAAATGGCCCCCACTGAGGATCAAGGCTAGCCACGGTGAATTTCTTTGGGGGGCCTAATCTATTTTTCTACTGCCCTGTGGCTCACCTCTCTGAAGTCAGGGGGAGGGTCTCTGTAGGAAGCACACTCACCTGGGGAGGCCCTAAGAGGCCTTAGGGGTGGGCCCAGGCTCTCTGTACCCTGCTCATCAGCACAGGGCCAGCCTGCGGGCAAGGCCCTCCCTGCAAAGAGGGTATGGAAATAGCCCATGGAAAGTGGGCCCATCCCCCTGCCTGGGGTGGGAGAGCCTCGGCTTTGCTAGGAAGACTGGAATCAGCTCTGGGTGCAGGGTTAGACCAGGATGCCTCAAAAAAATAATAATAATAAAAGGGCCTCTTGCAAAGCTCCAGGGAACAGATGTTTTCCATTTGTAGCCTGCCGAGAGAAAGCACAGAGGGGAGAGGGGTGGAGAGAGATGTAGGGAAGAGGAAGAAAACCGGAGACAGACAAGCAAGAGAAGAGGTCAGGGGGTAGGCAGGAGGATGATGAGAGCAGAGAGAAAATCAGAAAGGGGAAGAGAGAGTGAAGGAACGGAGGGGCCCCTTGGCGCTAAGGGTGCAGCAAGGTCCTGTGTGCTGGGCTGATGACCTCGACAATGAAAATTCAAGGAAAATGTGGTGCCCTGGCCAGAGGATGCTGGAATGGGTGTGGGCACCACTGGGACCTGGCAGCCAGGGCCGGGCTGGGAAGGATCAGGGCCGTGGGTGGATGCGGTGCCCCAGGGCTCCTGCAGCCGTCTGACCATGGCTGGCAAAGCGTCGAGCAGGAGCCGAAGGCATCTGCTCAGGGATACTGAGACTAGCAAGGGGTGGTGCACTGTCACCCGAGACCTGTGGGCCTGTCTGCAGGTCAGAGGCCTACCCTGGAGGCTGGCCCTGCTGGGCACTGTCTGCCAGGCCTCCAGAAGCCCACGGGAGGCTTCCCTGGGCTCTGGTCTGTGTCTTCTGGTTTCCTGTCTAACTGGGGATGGAGCCCGTCAGTGGAACAGCCCTACAGTTCTTCAGGACGTGTTCTCTGGTGTGTGGCCAGCCCAGCAAGGCCCAGGCCTCTGGAATACCCAGGGCCCCGAGGCAAGACGGATTGGGATTGGGTGGGGTGCCCTTTAATTAAAATCTCTTGATGTGAATGCACTATGAGGGGTCCCCAAGGGAGGGACCAGGGGCAGCCTCTGGAGACAGGGCAGCAAGTTGTAAACAGCTTAATGAGCTGTGCCAGGGCCAAGTGGTCCAGGGGAGTGGGGAGCTTGACCCCTGGGCCCTCAGCTAAACTGAGCTTCTGGCGATGGAGGAAGCAGCCACCCTGCAGAAGTGACACCCACACACTTCCTTCTGCTTCTCCTCTCTCGTGACCCTGGGGGATTCTGCCACAGTGGAGCCCAGCCCACCTTCCTTGTCCTCTTAGTCCAAAGGCCTCTGCAGCCTTCAGGCTCCAGCTCCGATGCCACCTCCCTCAGGAAGACTTCCCTGACCACACCAGCAGCACCGACCTGGCACCTCTTGAGTACCCATAACACTCAGATGTGGCACTTGTCATTCCACTGCCCTGGTCTCTCAAGTGGTTTAGTGGTTCAGCTGCTCCCACCCCTGCCCCCACTCTTTCTCCTCCTCATGGGGAGACGAGGCACGTAGTCAGTACTCAATAGTTGTATGTTAAGCACTCCGTTCAGACGCCCCAGCAGCAGCGCAACAGCAAAGCAGAGAGGGAGAGCTGAGGCTGAGATAACCAAATCTCTGACCCCTCCCCCCACCAGCCATCTGCCCCTGGGTTCAAAGCCCCCATTTCCTGTGCTCTCTGCCTTGGGAATCTCTATTTCAGGCTGTCCCCAGGGGCTAGGGCCCGCATTTCTCTCCCATATCCGGAAAGCCTGGCTTCTCTGTGTTTAATTCTCTGATCCTCCCAAGTTATCACCTCCACTAGAGAAAAAGAGTCTTCTCACTCAGAAAGCGTTGTATTTTAGGATATGGCAGGCTACTCGGGTTGCACAATGAACCTTAGGCAGTGCTCGTGCTATGTACCCCAGTGCCTGTGTTGCAGTCAAGGCCTTAGTTAGGCCTCTCCTGCTGCCTATTGGGACAGGAAGAGAGAATGTCTGGGCCTGGTTTCTCCACCTCTTTCTGGGAGATTCCCTTGGGCATATCTGTTCTCTCTCCACCCCAGACATAATCTGAACTAGGGTAACCTCAGCTGTCAGCTTTTGCTAGGCAGAGTTCTTGGCAAAACCACAAGTCAGACTCTGCTGGCCCTTCTGCGTTCCCCGTCTGTATCTTGATCCTTCTGTGCCTTCAGCATAGGCTAGGCCCCAGGAGTGGGCTGCCAAGCCTGGGGGCTGCTTTGGACAAAGGCTGAGTGCCCAGTGAGGCTGAAGAGCCGCGTCTCCTAAAGTGCCTTAGTGTGGGGTGTGCCCGTGGGTCTGAAATGTGTGTGTGTGTGGGCTGGCCTGGATTGGAGAAAGTGCCCCATTCCCTACTCCTCTGGTTCCAGGACAGATCCTCTCCTGCCTGCTGGCCCAAAGGGGTGTGTGTCTGCTTTGGAGGGAGGCCACGGAACTGCTGGGGAGTCCAGCCCTGGCTTTGCCCTTTCTCAGTGAGGGAATGGGGTGGGGTCCTCACTTCCTAAGCCTGCTTTTTTTTTTTTGAGATGGAGTCTGGCTTTGTCACCCAGGCTGGAGCACAGTGGCACTATCTCAGTTCACCACAACCTCCACCTCCCAGATTCAATCAACTCTCTGCCTCAGCCTCCCGAGTACTGGGATCACAGGCACCCGCCACCATGCCCAGCTAATTTTTTTTGTACTTTTAGTAGATACAAGGTTTCACCATCCTGGCCAGGCTGGTCTTGAACTCCTGACCTCGTGATCTACCCACCTTGGCCTCCCAAAGTGGTGGGACTACAGGCGTGAGCCATGGCGCCCGGCCACCTGCATTTTTTAAGTGAGGATTATGCCTCCTTCCAAGACTTGCTGTCAGGATTAATGAGAAAATGTTTCCCAAACCCAGGCTTGGCCCATCAGCTCTCCATCAGCGCAGGGGAGGTTTCTGTAGCTGTTACCAACAATGCTTGGTTTGTGCCCTCGTTTGCCCCTGAGCCTCTTCTCCCTCATCCTCCCACCCTATCTTTGGCAGGGTCATTTGGTTCTCCCTGGCTCTGAGCACATACCCACCTTCAGTCAGCCCCTGCCTGGGAGACCAAGGGACCCAAAGAGAGCTCCCTGGTCTGCTTCCATCCCCTTTTCCCTGGACATGCAATGAACAAAGGAAGTGAAGGGACACTGAAAAAGAGGCTAAGTCACCTGAGCAAGCTTTTAGCTCAGGGGACGCCATGTCCCCTCGCCAGGTTCTGAAGTCAAACAGCCCAATGCAAACCCTGGCTTCACCACTTACTCCCACTGTGGCCTTAGTCCAATGCCTTGACCCCTCTGTGCCCAGTTTTTGCCCCTCTAAAGTGGGGTAATAAAAGTACTTGTGCAGGGTGCGGTTTCTCATGCCTATTATCTCAGCACTTTGAGAGGCTGAAATGGGAGGATCTCTTGAGCCCAGGAGTTCAAGACCAGCCTGGGCAACATGGCAAAAGCCCATCTCTACAAAAAATACAAAAATTATCTGGGCATGTTGGCACATGTCTGTAGTCCCAGCTACTCAGGAGACTGAGGTGGGAGGATTGCTTGAGCCCAAGAGGTCAAGGCTGCAGTGAGGCCGAGCATAGTGGCTCACGCTTGTAATCCTAGCACTTTGGGAGGCTAAGGTGGGCAGATCACTTGAGGCCAGGAGTTCGAGACCAGCCTGAGCCTCTCTACCAAAAATACAAAAATTAGCCAGGCATGGTGGTGCATGCCTGTAATCCCAGCTACTCGGGAGGCTAAGACAGGAAAATCACTTGAACCCAGGGGGGCAGAGGTTACAGTGAGCTGAGATCGTGCCACTGCACTGCAGCCTGGACAACAGAGGGAGACTCTGTCTCGAAATAAATAAATTAATTTTTTTTTAGAAAAGGCTGCAGTGAGCCTTGGTCACATCAGTGCACTCCAGCCTGGTTGACAAAGGAGACCCTGTCTCAAAAAAAAAAAGCTTGTTCTACAGGATTTTTGTGAGCATTAACTGGGACGATCTTGGTGCCATTGACTGGCACTTAGCAAGGTGCCTGACACAGAGGAAGCTCTCAGAAACTGTTACCTAGTGTTCCCACTACATCCCATAGTCAGTGTTCCCCATGCTGTGACTCGGTGGGATAGTGTTCGTCACCTAAGACCGGTTCCCCAGCTCTGAGGATGCAGGGAGGGGGTCAGGATGCCTCTGACTCCCCACAACTCACACCTCCCACTGCCCTTCTGGTTTTGCAGCTGAGCTGTTCATGGAGCAGAAGCACCTCAAGGAAGCAGGTTTCTGCATCCAGGAGGCAGCAGGCCTCTTCCCCACTTCTCACTCAGTACTATATATGCGGGGCCGGCTGGCCGAGGTGAAGGGCAGCCTGGAGGAGGCCAAGCAGCTGTACAAGGAGGCGCTCACAGTGAACCCAGATGGCGTGCGCATCATGCACAGCCTGGTGAGTCAGACCCCGCCCCCCTCCATCCACACTCCCGCCACCTCCTCCCACAGCCTCAGGGCCCTTATCCCCCTTTGTCCCTCCTTGTCCCCATACTCCACTGCCTGCCTGTGCCTTGCTACTGCTGTTCCCTGGTGTCTGGAGGAGGGGACTTCCCTCCTGCTGTGTTGGAAGAGACAGTTCTTGGGATACTGGTAGCCTTCTCTGGTAGACACAGGCCATTTCCCTTCAATCAGGGTCTGTGTTGATGACATAATCTAGAAGGTTTGGTTGATACTCTTTGTGACTTCCTTTTGCTGTAAGTTTCTACAAAGGGATCTAGCCCCAAAAGGCTGTCATTGTTACTCACCAGACCCTTGCCCTGAAGGCTAATCCAGAATCTAGGGGCGGTTACCAAAATGCTTTTCTTTCTGGGAGTCCCCAGACCCTCCCTGCCTTCTCCATTTCCAAGGAGTTCCACATATCTTTGGTGGGATTCAGGGGGTTTTCTGGGGTGGGTTGTCATGTCAGACCTGACTCAAGCACACATTGAGAATGGTCCCTGGGGTGCTAAGAGGATCCAGTAGTCCCTGGTCCTCGTTCATAGGCTCAGGACTTGGGTGTCCAGGGCACAGTGGCCTCCCTGTGGGAAGCAAAGAGGCTGGGGAGCAGGATGCTGATACTCTTGTCCTCTACCTGGTGATCATGGGTAAGTCAAACACCTTCTCTGATCCTTAGTTTTAATCATCTGTTTGGTGGGTATCCTCTGGTCCAGGCAACATTTATTGAGCACCAGCTCTGACAGGTGATATTCCAGACCCTATAGATTATCATTTTTTCCCTGCTTTCCTTTGCTGCTTCCAGAGAACAGGTGTCCAGATAAATGTAGTGATCTGGAAGCTTGCAAGCCTGCATCTGTACAAGTGATTTTTGAAGGATAATCTAGGAGCCCACAGGTAGCAACAATCTTTCCCTCTTAGGGTCTGGGTTCCACCTTAGATATCTCCATGTGAGAGCGCGTTGAGGGGAACAGCCATTAGGGTATCCCTGACGTCTGGCACAGAGAGAGCCCAGAGGCATCAGGAGCATGGCTCCAGATGGCTGAAGGGTTGGCATTGCCAAAAAGGGGCTGATTTGTCTGTGAGTAGAAGCTACAGGCAGGGAGTTAGATTTCAGCCATGTCAGGGAAAACATTATAACTCTTAGCATAGTCTAGGCACATACTCAGTAATCATCTGGTGAGAGTGTTGCCAAGAGAATGCAGCGTCACATGGGGAGGAGCCAGACCAGGCCATCTTCATAAGGTCCTTTCCAACCTGACAGTCCTTGAAAAGGAAATAGAACAGGAATTCCCAGCTCAGCTATTATTCCCGCTGCCTGATTTCTGTAGATTTCTAACTTAGGTCTGTGTGAATGTTCAGCCTCGGATGAAGAAAGCTCGTGCAGTCACCATACACCCTTGTCCATGTTCCCTCCCACATGGCTGCATTGCCTTCCAGTCAACTCAACAAATGTTTGCCTTCTGCAAGAGGCTTCCTCCTTCCTCCCTCAATTTAGACATCAGCTTCTCTGATAAATGCCTCGCCAGAGGTCACATCCAGAAACTTGATTAGGGCAGTGGGAGGGAGGGTGTGGGCTATATCATTAGGCCTGCAGCCAGGCAGAGATGTCTGCCTTCCACTGTGTTCACGGATATGAGCCTGCAGGCTCAGCCCTGAAAACCCAACAAAATCCAATAACAAGTACAATTTTGAAGTAACAGTGTACCATTTTTCATTTATGCTTATTATTGTTTGTAGCTATTTTCCTGAAATTGAAGCAGTTTCCAAGGGTAGGTTTCCATGGTAACTGAATAGCCATCCAGAGTGGCTCCCTGCAGATGTTTCTGAAGTGGTCCCTTTTTCCTTCCTGGGGTGCCTTGCTGATTTGATGAAATTGGAGCAAGTTGGAGCCAGGCCTGCCCTCTTTTAAAGTTACAAGCAACCAGAGGGGCATTCGGCTTCTGCGTGGGCAGCCCATCCCGTCTACAGGCTCTGTTCCTGCCAGCATCCCACACATACGCATAAAGAATAGCAAATGTTCAGCCTGGGGAAGATTTGCTAAGCACTCATTTTCTAAAGACATTTGAACGCTTTAGTGAGTCGATCTCAAGTGTTCCCAGATCTAAGTGTCTTCCCTGTGCTGGCCTGAGACTCAGGACATCTGGGGTCTAATCCTGGCTCTGGCCCTGATCCACTTGGGGGACTTAGGAAAAGACACGCTTAACTTGCATGCTCCTGGTGTCCCCTTTTGTAGATAACGATCCTCGTTGTTCCTGGGCCATAGTGTTGTTCTAATCATAATGAGGTGATGCATGTGAAAGTGTAAACGTCTGCAGTGCAATCCCAGAGACAGCAAAGCATAGCGCGGAAGATCCCACTCCCCTTCAGTCCCTCACCAGTGTCAGATATTGCTAAGCAATCACAGCACCTTTTTCCCACCGAGCAAAGATGTGATCTTGGAATCTTTTTCAATGTGATACAACATGATAGGAACGACTAGCTGTCATTCTAAGTCAGTTTCACATTTTTGTAAGGGATTCATTGTAAAAATAGTAGAGGAAAGAGACACATCAGTCATCTGAGCCTTTGTGAACTCTGGAGGTTGGTACAGCCTTGGAGAATTACCAAGAGAGGAATGTGGAAGGGAGGTGGTATCCCTGCTGTGGAGTCAGGCCAGGCTTCCAGGGAGGACGCTCTGGCCTTACCATGCCACTGTGACTTTATGAGGACGTTGGCCTCTGATCAGTACAAGGAGGAGAGCCTCCCCTCCCCTAAGGGCACAGCCACCCACAGGCCTGGGCTAGAGGAGCTTAGGGCCCCCAGCGAGCCCTCTGAGGTCGTGGTGGGTCCTGCTCCCTGAGGTCTGGAAAGTGGTCGGTGAAGATATTCTTACTGTGCTGTGTGGGTGCTGGGTTTGGCCCTCTAGTCCTTAGAATGGGGTTGGCAAGTGCCAAGAGGCTAAAGAAAGCCCAGTGGGAGTTGAAGACTTTGCTCTTAGGGGCCAGGGGCCCCATGTCTCTAAGAATATAGGCTTTGGCCAAGAGTGGATTCTCTACTCTCCCTGTCCCCCTGTCCCTGCCCTAGATGCAATAAGAGATGTTTCTGTGGTTCTAGCCCTGCTCTGGGTTCAGCTCAGGGTTTTCTACCCAGACCAGGCAGGAAGGAGATGCCACCTTGGCAGTTCTCTGCTGGGCAAGAGAACCAGCACAGTTTGTCCCGAGTTTGTCCATCAGGCTCTGGTCCTGCTGGCTGCTGTCTGCACCGGGCTCAAGGATGGCCAGGGGCCTCCGGGAAACTGGCAAGTATAGAAAGAAAAAGAAGTGTGCTCTCTGCAGTGGAAATCAAATCACAGGAGCAGGTCCTGACAGTCTGCCAGCGTGGTCCCAGACTTCTCTCCAGGTAGCTGGAAATCCCACTCGGCTGGGGTATTCAGAACCGAATTCAGAAAATTCTAGCCAAGAAGGGGAAGGCTGAACTTTGCCTGCCTGCCTGAAACGTGAGAAGGAAGGCAGAGGCCTCCCAGGATGCATAGGAGTCGCCAGTTGATACTGCTCTTCAGAGAGAGCTTCAAGGCTTGGCCAGGAAGGGACCCCCAGCAGCCTGCACTTCTCTTGGAGCTTATCTCTGCCCTGCCACCTCCCCGGATCCCCTCTGCACCAGGCACTTCCAAGGGCAGAATAGGTACCTGAGGAAACCAGGGAGCTCCAACAGTGACTGGTAGACTGGTTGGGTCATTAAGAGCCCTCCCAGGAGGGGGTTCCTTTGAGGTCACCTGACTTTTGTGATGGGAGGGTCATTGGTTGGTCATGAAGCTGAGATTAGAGCACCTCATAGAATGAGTGGCTTGACTTGGTTTCCCAGTGTAGGGAAGGAAAAAACCATTTTCTCTCTACCTTTCTGAGTTCTTAGCTCGGACCCTGGTAACAGAAGACAGATTAACAAGGAAAAACAAACAGAACTTTATTAACATGTATAAAATGTTCTCATGGGAGATCCTCAGGAAAAATGAGAAAAGCTTAAAGAGGTAGCTTAGAGGTCTGGCACGGTGGCTCACACCTGTAATCCCAGCACTTTGGGAGGCTGATCACAAGGTCAGGAGATCTAGACCATCCTGTGAAACCCTATCTCTACTAAAAATACAAACAATTAGCCAGGTGAGGTAGCGGGCACCTGTAGTCCCAGCTACTTAGGAGGCTAAGGCAGGAGAATGACATGAACCCGGGAGGCGGGTCGGAGCTTGCAGTGAGCCGAGATCACGCCACTGCACTCCAGCCTGGGCGACAGAGCGAGAGTCTGTCTCAAAAACAAACAAACAAACAAACAAAAGAGGTAGCTTAGAACTCTGGCTTACATAGCATTTTCAACCAAGAGCATACAATTTAAAAGAAGCAAGAGACAAAGAAAAAGGACTTGGAGTCTCTGGGGATGGAAAATTGTGGGAAGACAAATCAATGGGAAACTAATGGTAGATAAAGGCTAGTTAGCAGAGCTTGTTATGTAGATTCCTTTGTGCCGTCTCCAGGCTGATAAGGTTTGTCCTTCCTGGTTGAGGGGAGGAGGGACACGCTTATAAATGTATATATCCGGCTTTTAGGCAAATAGGGGGAGGGCAGAGAGCTTTTCTTGTCTCTGCTTCTTCTCAGTTGCCTTCAGCTCAGAACAATCCTTATGCCCAAGTGACATATTTTGGGGTGGCGTGTTCTGCTACCCTTCAGCAGCCCCTGAAGAAGGTCCTAGCCCTAGCCACAGAGCCACCAACTCTCCCTGCCCTCAGCTTGGCTAAGGAGAGTGTGGACACTTTGGTGCAGTTTGTCTGCACTGCAAGAGACAACTTGACACCCGCAGGCATGAGTGGGCAGGCAAGGTGTCTGGGTGGCACTCTGCCCTCTTCTCCCAGGGGCAGACTCTGGAGAGGAGGAGTTTCCTGGTCCCTCCCGTACCCCAGCCCCTCCCCTCCTCATGCTTTCTTCTTGGTGAGGGAGTTCCAGGCTCTCCAGAACCTCTCCCTGTCAGGCACCCCTGCAGGAGTGGGGAGATGGCTCTGCCTGAGCTTTGGCTCTAGTAATGTAATTCCTGGGATGCAGTTTCTGAAGCATTCCTGGCATGTGACCCAGCTTCTTCTCTCTCCAAATGCCCCTGGAGAGACAGGAAGACAGCGTTGTTATCTGCAGTCCTCTTGATGACAGAGTGACGATGAATGATTTTCCTTAATTGGTTCCCTCTTGCTGCCAGTGTATAGCAGGCCACCTCATTCTTTAAGTGGGTTTGCGGGATCAAGAGCGTGGGGATGGCCTCAGAGCCTCTCATCTCTCACCCCAGGCTGTGGCATGAGGGGGCACATCTTAAGTCCCCAGAAGCCCCCTACCACTACCCCTGGTACCTCCCAAGGGGGGACCTGAGTCACTGAGGTCCAGAGCTCTGCCTATCCAAGCCCTGAGGCTCTGGGCTGGGCCTTTTTAGGTGCTCTGGGACTCCATCAAGAAGGCTCTGGTCTCTAAGGCCAAAAGGATGAACTGTGGCCGCACAGAGCTTCATCCGTCACTCCCTCCCGCTGCTGGCTGGCCCCTCCCCCATCATGGAGGGTTGGACCAGACACGAGAGGTGACAAACCTAAGACAACCCGCCCTGCGTTATGGGGGCGCCTGAGGGTTACTTTCCTCGCCAGGTGTCTCAGTCCATTTTGTGTTGCTGTAACAGAATACCTGAGACTGGGTAATTTATTATTATTTTATTTTGTTTCTATTTTTTGTAGAGACAAGGTCTCACTATGTTGCCCAAGTTAGTCTTGAACTCCTGGGCTCAAGGAATCCTCCCACCTCAACCTCCAAAAGTTCTGGGATTATAGGCATGAGCCACCATGCGTGGCCTTTTTAAAAATATATTTTTTAATAGTAATTTACAATAAGCAGAAACTTATTTGCTCACAATTCCGGAGGCTGAGAAGTTGAAGATCGAGGGCCACATCTGGTGAGGGCCTTCTTGCTGCCTCATCCCATGGCAGAAGGTGGAGGGGCAAGAGAGTGGGAGAGAAGGGGAAGCTGAACTCATCCTTTTGTCAGGAACCCGCTCCTGAGATAACAGCATCAGTCCATTCAGGAGGGCAAAGCCCGCCAGACCTCATCACTTCTGGAAGGTCTCACACTTCAATTCTGCTGATTGAGGCTTCAGTTTCTAACACATGAATTTTGGGGGACACATTTAAACCATAGCACTTGGTCAGTTTTTTCTCCTGTCAAATTGGGATGATAATTTAGACTCTCTTGTGACTTCAAGGAGTAGTTTTAGAGCTCAGGTGAACTGAAAGCTGTGAAAAGATAAGTCAACATTGGGCATTTTTATCACTATATTCACATAGATGACTTGGTGGCATGTGGCCGTGGCCTGAGCCCCCCCTTGGCTGGTTTCTGTGGGACCATACTTACTGTGGGATGAGGGTCTTTGGCCCAGATTTCCTTGTGATGCCAGCAGGGTGCTGAGAAGACAGGGAGGGAGTGCCTGGCAGGGACAGGGACCTCCAAGCTGCCTTTGAGGTTCTCCTAGGGTTGGTTGGCTGGGATGATTTTTAAAATGAGTATCAGAGCTGGCTCTGGAGGAGGCACTTGCAGGTTGGAGCAGGGCCTTCAAGTTCATCTGACCTGGACCTGAGTCCCACTTTGCCTTCACTCACTGACCAAGTTCCATAGCCTCTCAGAACTTCAGTATTCTCATCTGTAAAATGAGCCTTGCTATACCAAGCACCTAGGGAATTTAGAATTAGGCACCTTTAGAGTTAGGTTAAATAATTCCATAAGTTAATGGTCCAGTCATTAGGGTTATTTTTACATTTTTCACTTTGAAGCATAGCTGCCAGGCCATGTTCAGATGCTCTTGGTTCTCGGTGGGGAGCGGAAACCTGGTGCCAAGCCCCAGAGACTCATTGCAATAAAGCCACCCCATCCCCACTGAGTCCACAGGGGAGTCTGGCCAAGGTGACAGACCCTAGCTGCCCTGTGGATAGGACAAGAGTGCACACAGTGCAAGGCCCAGGCTGACCTTAGCTACGGGGAGGGCAGCCTGCTTTGTGGGGAAGAATGAGTTGAGGGACGAGGGAGAGACCTTGGGTAATCTGCACCCGTTGGGGCGGAGGCTCTGCCGTGGCAGGCTCAGGGAAGGCCCTGGCCTACCGTCATGCCAGTTCAGCATCTGGTTCAGCATCTGTTTTCTGAGTTGAAGGAGGAAGGATGTTCTGAGCAGCTGAGGAGTGACACTCAGTGCCTAGCATTTTGGAGGCGCCCTGACACTGGGTGGGGCTCAGTGCATAAACAGCAGGGTCCCGGGTTCCTGGGGACAGTGGCCTCTGCCGCCTATGCCCCATGTCTCAGGGTCTAGGACGCACCACCAGCTCTAGGCTTCTTTCTCCAAGTTCATTTCCTGAGCTGTGGCAGGCGGCTTAGAGGTGTCTAGGCCATGAAAGGACATGGAATCTTGCTTCTTCTGGGCAGGGAAGTTCAATAGGAGCATCTTGGCTGTGTGACCTCTGATGAGGTGATTTTATTGTGAGTGCTCTCTTCACCCCTCACCACTAGTGCCTGAGGTCACACTACCTGATGGGAAAGTGGAAGAGATGAAAGTAAAGGGTTCTGCAGGCCCACGGTGTAGGGGGTGCGAGGGTGTGTCTCCCAGCACCTGCTCAATGGGGATCAGAGGCCCCTCCATACCCACCTTATCCCTGGGCTGGCACAACCCCCCACACACACCCTGAGCCCTGGATCAGGACTTTGGGAAAACCTTAAGCTGATGTAGGCTCCTGAAGTCCATCACCAACCCTGATGAAGAGCCTGTCATAGATTCAGATCTGAATGATACTTGAGCACTGCTGGCTTCATTAAGCTCCAGAATCCATTTTTTCAGAAAGAGTTAGAAAGACTCACCCTACATGGAAAGAGAAGGTGACGTGGTCCTTTTTCCCTGTCCAGCAGCCCCTTCCCCAAACTGACCTTCACTGTGCCTTAGGCTGTACCTCCTGCCCAGAGAGGGGAGCTTCTGTGACTGGGCCCCTTCTCACTCCCCATCACGGGGACTCACTTCTAGAACCAGGGATCCAGAGGCCTAGCCACAGCCTCTTGACTGACCTGGAGGGCTGGGCCAGGCAGTGCTCCAGGATGGGCAAAGGCCCTTATAGACCTAGAACCTGATACCAGCCCAGGAAGGGGAGGAGAAAAGGCCCAGCCCCTGCCCAGAGGAGATGGCTGACAAGGAAGTCAATTTCCTGGTGGCTTGTCAGGCTCCAGAGTCCCCCAGGGTGTGACCCATCTGGCCTCTGGCCGCTGGCCCCTGCCCCTCTGAAAACAGACAACCCTTAGCCCCAGCTGAAGAGGCCTGCTGGTGTTCTTCAACATCTCACTTGTAAAGGACCCAAAAGAGAAAGGGACGGGCACCCCCTACCCCAGGAGACCCCACCTAGGTTGGGCTCCATGTGAGTCTGGGCTCTTCTCAGCAGGAGCCTCTTCCTTTGAGGCCCAGAGGGCTCTGGGGTGAACACATCCCACCCCAGCACTGGGTGGAGCTGGAAGGGTTTGCCCCCCTTCCCACATCAGGGAAGTGGGACCCTGTGGCTTTGGAGCTGCCCTGGCTCCAGGAAGGCGGTGGTGATGGGAGTGGGAGGTTCTCAGCCTGGAGAGGTGCCTCCCTCCTTCCCGTTCCAGGTCTGGTTGGACAGGTTGAGGCTGACACACCTGAGAGAACCCGGAACGCCAGAGAGCCCGGAGCTGGGCTGGAATGCGGGCCTCCCTGGAAGGGTGTGTCCATGTTCCAGGGTGGCGAGAGGGAGGGCCCTTCCTGTACAGCAGGCTCCTCCCAGCAGCCCTGGTGTCCCCAAAGGCAGGCTCCAGGGACCAGAAGGCTCCTGCAGCTTCCAGCTGATTCCTGGCTTCCCAGCTGGAAAGGCTGTTACAGAATCCCAGGAATGTGCCTTGAGCTCAGAGAGAAAATTCCCAAAATAACTTCTATAAATACTTGAGGGCAGGGGTGGGGAGGGAGGGCTCAGCCTGGCCCACAGCTGGCCTAGCGCCAAGGCTGCTTCCCAGGGCAGGCCCCCCTCAAAAGAAGAAGAGGCATGCGCACCCCTAGACCTCTGTACTGCTCCGCCCTTGGAGGGCATCATCAGGCACTGAACTTACAGGGTGGGATGGTGTGCAGTGGATTCTGAAAAGGCAAGGCCCTTTCCCTCATCTACTCCCAGGCCACAGCCCCTGGCCACACACTGCCTCTGCAAAGGACCTGGGTCCCACAGGGAGGCTCCCCGCTGAGTGTGAGCCCAGACCAGCGAGACCCTGGGCCCCTTAGGTTCTGCGCCTTCGTGGCCGTAAGAGGCAAGGCTTGCCAAGCTCCACGTGGGCAGCATCCCTGGTCGGAGGCCCACATCTGTAAGTGTGGGGTGCCTCTGGGTTCCCTGGCTCTGTGTTTGGGCTACATCCTGAGCTCTGAGCCCTGTTGAGCTGCTGTCCTTTGGGGAATAACAAAGCAGGCAGGAGGCTGGGGCTCTATCCCTCTCAGCCTCGGGAGGGGCAGGACAGGGATCGCATCCATGAGCTCCATAGTAACTAAGCATGACGTGGAGGCGGTTGTGTGGTCAGGAGGAACTCCGTCCTCAGGGAAGGCTTCCTGGGAGAGCAGGGTCTCGAGCACTTGAGATGTGGCCACACATCCCCACTCCCTGAGATCAGGAAGGGAGAGAAGGAGGAGGGTCCTGAGGTGGGAATTTCTGGGGACTTCCCCCAGAGCCCTGCACCTCCCTGGAACCATGTTTGTGGCTATAACCAGCCCAAAGCGCCCCCTTGGAGTTATGGTGTCTGATCACCATAAACAACTTTCAAATCCCTGTGGGCTGCCAGCATAGCTGTGGCATCTCCCAAGGGAAGGTCAAAACTGGGAGCCTCTCAGCAGATCTGATCTCCTCTCTCAGCGTGGGGCACCCCCTCACCAGGATGGGGGATGGGGGATTCACTTGTGACATTTGGATGCAATTGAGATGCCAGTTCTTGTTGCCACCATCTCTCTGGAGGCCTGTTCTCTGGGAGGGTCAGGGTGCCAGGAGGATTGTCTGCAGGCCCTAGATGCAGCACTGGGCTCAGGGCAGAGTCGGTGAGACCTCGCATCTTCCTGGGGCTGTCTTGCCCAGTTGTCAGGCAGCAAACAGCGCTGAGTTGCTACCAAACATGAACTGGGCTGGTGTCAGGGGCAGGTGGCAGAAGATCCTGTTACAGGCCCTGGGCCTCTGGGCCCCAGCCTGACCCCAGCCCGGTGTCTCCTTTCAGGCTCTAAGGTCAACACCCCAGGGTGGGGGGACATGAGCCAACCCACCCTAGCCTGCAGTCCTCCCCCACAGAGAGCCATGCCCTCTCCCAGCTTCTAGAGAGATCAGCCATCCACCTGCTCCCCGCCCAGAAGGACCCTCTGCTCATCTTGGAGGTGCTGCTGTTTGCTGTCTGCCCCTGCGGTGATTTTTCCAATTCATCATTGCAGACTCCTCACAAGAGCCCCACGAGGAGGGACAGTTCATTGCTTGGTTTACAGATGAGGAAACCACAACTCAGAGAAAGCTGGCCATTTGTCCACGGTCACAGCGCTTGTCAGTGGCAGAGCTGGGATTCCAACCTGGCCAGGGCTTCCGGCCACCAAGCCCTGGGCTTTAAACTCTCTACAGACACACAGAGGAAGTTACTGCAAACCTCCCAAACTGAGAATAAAATACACATACACACACACACCAGCCTGCAGACACATCTGGCCCCTTCCCAGACACCCACATACTTCTTGATATCAGGGGTTTTCAAACTTGTTTTTAGCAGTTGAGCCCTTTTTTCAAACAAAATCCCATGTGGAAGCTTAATACAGAAAACTTAACGTGTGGAAGCCACTCCGGGCCTGCCCCTCCCTGAGAGGCCTTGCCGGCCTTTCCCTTCTGTCCTGTGTTGCTCCCTCCTGGGCAGAACTCACAGGGCTCAAACCCTTCATTTTTGGTGCTCAATTTTGTGTCTGGCAGCCGTCGGCTGGCCTTCCTTCCCTCCTCCCTGTGGGCTCTGTTCCATTGTGAGCTGCTGGGGTCTGGCCCTTGGGCCGTGTGGGCAGAACAGCTAGGCCTCGTGCCCTGCTGGCCAGCCTGGCCACTACCCTTGGTCCCAGGCAGCCCTGAGTCAGCACCACTCCCATCTGGCGAGAGCGGAAGACCCTGCCTGAGGCTCCACCCCGCCCGCAGCCACCCTGTCCTCCCCTGGCCTCTGCACGCCTCATCCATGCGTGTGGTTCCTTGGTACAGCGTTGCCCAGGGCTAACAGAGGCTCTGTGAGGACAGCCTCTTCCTCCCCCGCCCCCGGGCCACAAGATCTCCAGCCAGCACCTATGGAGAGGGAGAGGCTTTTCCTAGGGCTTCCTGAGCGCCATCTTTCACTCCCGCCGAATTGGTTGTGTTCCAAGCTCTCTGAGGACTTGATGAAACCAGGCATGCGCATCTTCCCCAGCACGTCTCCATAGCAACAGAGGGCCTAACTCTGGGGAGCTCGCTGAGGAGGAAAATGTTCCAGCTAAAAATGTACATGGCCATCAGTGGGCGGGCACTGGAGAGGGGGCTCCAGGCACATAGAACGCAGCTCCCCACCCCCACTGCCGCCCCCGCCTGTCCAGGAAGTCAGTGGTGGGTTTTACCTCCCGTCTTTTAACAAGAGAAGGGTCCCCCCGAGGGACCATCTCATGCCACCCTCAGGGCTGAAACAGGGATCAGTGGGATGGCGCACATCAGCCTTTCTGCTGAAAGGGGGCCCTGCCCCTCTGCCTCTGCTCACTACCCTGTCCTCGCTACCCACTTCCCAGCGTGGGTAAAAGAGGATGTAGAGGGGACAGGGTGCCAGTTTCACTTCCCAGCCTCTTATGACGATTCCTGTTAGTTCCTCTATCTCTTTGGTAACAGGGTTGTTTGAGCCAAACAGCAGGGCCAAGCTTCCCTGCGCCTGACCCAGACCCCCAGGGCCTTTCATCTTTCAGCCAATCCAGCCTGTTCACCCAGCGCCCCATTCACCCAGCACCCTGTCCCCTGCCATCTGACTCTCCTCCTGTGACCCTTTCCTGAGGAGCCACCGCACACGCACACATGCTTGAGCTTTTCCTCCCCGGTGACAGTGATGAAGCCTCGTAATGCGTCCTCCTCAGTCTTTCTGCATCCCTGGGGTGAAGGGCAGCTCCGGGCCGCAGGAAGGACTGAGAGGCATGGTCCCACTGAGTGAGAACACACTCCTGCCAGACACTTCTCAGAGCTTTACACCTCCTGACTCCTTTCAGCCTCACCCCGCGCTCCAGAGAGATGCTGTGATTTTCCCATTTACAGATGAGGAAACTGAGGGCCAGAGAGCTGGGATTTGCCCAGGATCCCCCAAACAAGGTGACACAGCCAGGTCTGGTGACTTGAAAGCCAATTCCTCGGGACCGGCAGGAACAGAGCTCCTGCAGTGGGTTTCCCAGGAGGCTGGGGTTAAAGCACGGGTTGGGCAGGGACAGGTAGGATTTACATGGGGAAAGGCACAGTCACTTGACAGTGCCCAAGCCAGAGACGCAGGAGCCTCTCGAGCTGATGGCTGCTGCCACCCGTGCACCTGTACTTGGCCCAGTTGCCAAGATGCCTGTGCCATGCCAAGACCCCTACTCACCCTGCCCTGTGCTTGGTCCACAGGGTCTGATGCTGAGTCGGCTTGGCCACAAGAGCCTGGCCCAGAAGGTGCTTCGAGATGCCGTGGAGAGGCAGAGCACGTGCCACGAGGCGTGGCAGGGCCTGGGCGAGGTGCTGCAGGCCCAGGGCCAGAACGAGGCCGCCGTCGACTGCTTCCTCACTGCCCTGGAGCTGGAGGCCAGCAGCCCTGTGCTGCCCTTCTCCATCATCCCCAGAGAGCTGTGACGACACCGCAGCCACAGGGAGGGCCGGCCAGAGGGAGAGGCAGCGGTCAGTGTGGGGCGACAGTGGCATCAGGTGTGGGGCCTCAGGGAAATCCATCTTTAGTGAACGCCTCCGCAGCTGCAGCCCTCGTTCTCCTGGCTCGGCCAAGAGGGTCTTCCTGGATTTCTTTGTTGGTGCCTTGGGAAACAGTCTGACTTGAACCCTAAGTGCCTTTTTGCAGAGTTTTGTGGTGACCAGACTTGCACCCCAAGAGCTGGGCAGGGGGGAGCCTCACAATTGTCCTTCACCCTCACCCATGCCTCTGGTTGGGGGTCTGGGGATCTCACTTCCCACTCTCAGCACAGCACAGACTTCTGGATCCCTCTCAGGTCTTGCCCAGGGCAGTCACGACGTGAAGAAACTGGGCAAGTGGGAAGACGATGGGATTTCTGGGTTCCCTTCCCAGACTTGGAGTTAGCAGATGATGCCCACGTTGCCCCTCTTTGCCCCCTGAGGCCAGCTGGGCCCCACTGTGCTCTTTCCCTCTGCTACCAAGTGCCTTTGGGGCCTCTGGGGTCTAGCCAGGGGGTACTGAGCACTGGCCCTTACGCTTCCATTTCCACCCACCCCATCTCCCTGGAAATGTGTTCCAGCCCAAGCAGCCTCCGTCGGCTTTAGATCCTGTGGTTGCTAGATCCAGTCCTTTCTAATACCCTGAGTCAACACATTACTCCTGCAGGTCTTACGCTACAATGCAGGTCCCTCGAGGGCCAATAACATGGAGGTGGGCAATTTCTAGGACTGTCCCCAGTACATCTCACCACCCACAGCCCTTTTTTGCCTTGATTTGAGCCTCACCCTAGCCTTTTGGGTTGCCCTGCCTGAGGCAGACCTGAGGAGGGGACAGAGCCCAGCCTTTCTCCTGTGACTGAGCAGGCCTCTGTGTCCATGACACCTTTTTCCGGGCCTGGGGGCTGTGGGTGTATGTCCTCCCTGCTGGCTCCCCTGGCCCCTGCTGCGTGACGCTCTTGGAACTCTTCCCCAAGGAGTCAGTCCCCCAGGCTTATCAGGGAATCCTTTTGTATCTGCACTTTGGGTTTTAGTTTCAAAGCTCCATCAGGTACAGCTTACATTTCAGGATGTGTAGAAAGCTCAGGTGAGGGCTGCCCTGGTTTGTCATAGCTCCACCTTCCTCGGAGGGAGAGGGCTGTTGGAGACCCCCCATCCATGGCACACTAGCTCAGCACTGCATGTCCCGAGATGATTCCCAAGACAGCTGGTGCCTCCTGGCTTTCCTGCGGCAGGCCAAGGGGCACCCCAGAGGACGCTGGATCCTTCATGGTTGAAGGATCTCTATGTATGTGTGTATATAAATATAGTTTTTATATATATATATAAAAAATAGAGATCTATTTTTTTCTGGAATTATGTTAGAAAAGTAAAGAAAAAGCAAATGCTGTTGATTTATCTCAGGGTGCCCAAAGAGTTGTAGTCAATTTTTGGTACTAGGAAAGGCACCCAATGCATTTCCTGACTTAAGCAGTTCCTTGTTGGAAGCAGCAGAGGGCCAAGCCAAGTTGCTGACAGTGACTTTACAGGTTAAATAAAGAGACCCTCGGAGGGGAAGCAGGCTTGTCTGAAGCAGCATGTTTATTCACTGGGCATGTCGCTCCCGCACCAACCTTGAGCCAGGCCCTGGAGAGGAGGGGCTGTTGCAGGAGGAGGGAGGCCAGAGAAGTCATCGAAGCCAAGACCTGGGCCCAGCTGAGGAGGGATGTGGGGAAGGAAGGACGAGAGGGAGGACCCTCTGGGAAAATGTGGGTTTGAGCTGGTGAGAATGTTGCCAGTTGAGGCTGGGCTAAAGCCTGGAGGGGGTAGGAGGAAGCAAGAGGGGTCCAGGCAGGGCTGATCCTGGCCTTTGACTTGTCCAGGGGGCCACCCCGGAAGCCCCTGCTGCCTCTGGGCATTGCTGGGAGAGGCCAAGGCAGTACTCGTATCTGAACAGAGAGCCCCTCAGGTATTGCTGATGGGCCACCTTCAGCTGCAGGGAAGAAGACTAGGAGAGGAGGCATGGGAGAGACCTGGGCCTTGTTCAGATTGGCCACCTCTGCTGAGAAGTCCATACCAGTACACCCCTAATAAGTTATGCCACATACCAATGTACTGTGGATGTTATAACCTGCATCAACATAATTCTAAACAATGCTGCTCATTTACACAGAAGCTCTGTTTCTTCATGTACTCCAGGGAACCACCATGGCACCCCCAAGGCTGCAGCCACCTCCTTTTGAAGACAGCTGTCCTGAAGCTTCCCCTTAAACCCAGGGCTGTTCTCGGCCATCTGGACTCCTCTCTTGCCACTCCTCCCTGTGGCCTGGCCTCCCCCAATGCCCACCCTCCACGCCATGCGCTCAGCCAGACATTGCTGTCCCCATAAGGAAGGGCTTTGCTTGCAGCCTTTGGGTGCCCAGCTTCTCTTGCTGTGGCCTTATTTTAAGGTAACACATTTACAGACTTGATTGAACACTTGGTATCAAATTACTTGTCATGTACCCTAACCCCCAGCTCATGGCCTCCTTGGGCGAGAAGTACAGGCCACCTTAGGTGGCAGGGGGTGTCTGCCAGCCTGGGGGAAGAGGCTTAGAAACTCATCCTGCAGGGAGGGGAATAGAGGGAATGTGGAAGGAGGGAAGGCTCTGCCATCCTCTTCTGATGGGAACAGGGTTTCCCAAGCTGACCTTAAATTGGTCGAATGTTGGAGAGTCACGCAGCGGTGGAGACCTGCTGAGGGCCGCAGGCACTGCCTTACCCCAGTTGCCCATCTGCAGACCCTGTGCTTGCACAGGAACCCTCACTGGAGAGAGAGGCACCTGGCTCCTGTGTCTAAACCCATCAAGCTGGGACCAGGGTTAGAGTCTGGGGACAGACCTCAGACTGCCTGTCACCCCCTCGGACTTCCACCCACGTGCCACTTTCCAGGACACAGCTCCCACTTGTGTACTTTCATATTAATAGTGCTTCCTGCAGGCACAAATATGAATGGCATTTCAGCCGCCACCACCCAGACTCCTTTCTGGTACCAAAGTGCTCATTGTTGCATCCTATCCCCCACCCAGCACTCAGATGTCGTCACTGTGCAAATATTTCTTGGGCTTGGGAAGCCTCTGACTAAGCAAACCTCCCCATCCGCCTAGACTTTGATGATGACCCACGGGCAGGGAACCTCATGCCTAAGTGACCTGTGAAACCGACCCATGAGGTACTGATCCAAAGGGTCCTGAGAGGTCAGGGAGGTCCTGATTTGAAAAGATCACGCCATCCCCTGCCAGAAACTGAATTTTCATCAAGCTCTTTCAGTTGCAAAGAACAGAGACACCCTGAAGGTAACTCAAGAGACAAAAGGGAGCTCGCTGGAACCCTAGGGCAGGAACTGCAGTGCCCAGGCCTGGGGCCAAAGCAGCCACACACCGTGAAGGAGGCAGCAGGGTGACACTGCAGTCACCAGTCTGAGCTTCAAGGGGCAGCTCTACCACTACAAGCTGTGTGGCCTTCAGCAAGTTTCTTCATCTCTCTATAGCCGTTCCTTCATCTGTACAATAAGAATGGTGGAATAGTGCCTGCTCTGTGGATTACGATTAAGTGATCCTAGAATAGTGCCTGGCCCATAGTAATCAATACACGCGAGCAATTATCATCATCTCTGCCTTTGCCTGCTCCGCCCTCCTCTCCCCGCTACTGACAGTTCACGGAGAGGTGCTGCTCCCCTAGAACTATATTCAGCACTGCCCTGGCCCTCCAGCCCCACCCCTGACTGACCACCTGCAGCACTGTGACCACTCCCCTCCTAATGGCTGAATCTTGAACGAGAGGATCTAATTAGTCCCACTCATTTTTCCATGGGTCAGTAGGCAGCCCGTAGACTGATTTTCCCTGGATAGGCGCCTTCTCTTGATCCAATCGGCTATGACCAGGAGGCATGGGCCTCAGGACACATACAGCTGCTTTTGCAGCTGGAGTGCTAAGTGGGCAATGCCCTGGGCCCTTCCGGTCCCCTGTGTCAGCCCATCACGCCATGCCGTGTCCTTTCTGGGAACAGGTACAATGCAGGTCCCTCTAGAGAGGGCAGACAACAGAACACACCCGCTTAAACACCCTCCTTTCTCCTTTGCATCATCATCACCTGAGGGTCCATCCATGGAGGGGCTCCTGTCCTGGTTGTGGTCTTGGAATGAAGATGACAATGGGAATACTGACGTGCCTCCTGCACTGTACTGCTAATACGATGCTTCACTTATCAGTGAACTCTCTCCCAGTCACTCCTTTGATTGGGAACCTCTCCAATCAACAACCTTGGGAGGTGGGTTTTGTTCCCAAGAAAGGTGAAGAGATCACGGGGCCTCCACTCTCAGTGACTTGGCACAGGGCGGGGCCTGGGAGCGCAAGGCCTTGCCCTCGGAAGACACTGCGTAGTGCCGGCTCACCCATTCTGGGCAGAGGCAGGAGCCTCCCCGAATCGCCGCAGCAGCAGGACCCTCTGGATCCATGGAAACTCGCATGACCAGGAGTTCTCTACAGGAGTGCCCAGGGGAGGAAGATACATGGGTCGAGGGGCCTCTTGGGTGCCCAGAACCCCCACTTGCCAGCCTCGCCCCACCACCAGCTTCGCCCCACTGGCTGCAGAGGAATGCCAGTGCTCTGTGATGCCTGCCACCCCAGCTCCTCTGCAGCAAGAGTAGAGGCCCCTTAAGCAGCGGTCACAAGAGGCCGGACATTGCCCCAGATAGAGTGTTCAGAAGATGCCCGAAAGCATGGGCAGCCACGGGAACTGCGTTGGGTCGTGGGACTCCACAATCCTGACCACTCACTGACGGCATCGTGGCTGGGTTCCAGAGCCAGTGTGTTCCCCATGGGCTGGCCCACAGCTCAGAGATGCCGACACACCAATGTAGTGGTCCCCAACACAGGTGGGGGCTGTCATTGTTCTCTTGTTCTTGTTCCCGCTCACCCTCAGTCTCTCACTCTCTTAACTGTCTCTGGAATTTGGCAAGAAGTCCTTGTGGACTTCTTTAAAAACATGTATCATTGTTTCTTGAACCATTTGATAACAGGTTGCATAAATGGTGCCCCGTTCCCCTTAATACTTAAGTATGTGTTTACCAAGAACAAAGGTCATCCCTGTATCTAACCACAGCGGAGTTAACAAATAGGACATTCAACACTGCCGCTGTGCTCTTATCTAATCCACCGCCCCATTTCAGGTTAGGCACTAGTTTTCCTTAGAGTATTCTTCTCCAGCCCAGGATCACACCCTCCACTTTACAGCCAGCTCCTTCGCTCCTCTAATCTGGAAGAGCTCCTCCTCTCCCTTTGCCTTTTGTGATGCTGGCATTGCTGAAGGCTGTAGCGGCCTGGCCTCTGCAGGTAGGCAGAGGGAAGCAGGAGGCGGGGCGGGGGTGGCCAGGGGGAGCAGAGGCTAGAAAGCAGCCGAAGCCAAGGGGCTGAGAGAATGGAGAACCGTTGATTGGTAGAAGCTGGAAGATAAAAGCAAAACTGAAGGGCAGGCGAATCTCTGTGCAGGCAGAGCTTTGGAAACAAAAGAAATGGCCACCTACTTGCAAGGCGCATGGAGATGATGGAAGCACTGGAGCTCCATTCCATCCTGAATGAGCTTTCCAACACCTGCAGCCTAACTGCAGGCAAGAGTCCCACCTGCCTCCTGTCCTTACACCGTGGCCCCCATGAAGACTTGAGGGACCCTGAGTGTGTGTGTGTTCCTGGCAGCCCTGCACATCCCCAGAGAGAGGCTCACTCTGCTTCCCTGCACCATCAGACAAGCAGAAGCAGGACATGTTCCAGAACTTCACCCATTGCTTTTGTCTGTGGCACCCACGCCCACTCAGAGAGCACATGTGCCAAGCTGGGGATGGCGCAAGCATGGAAGACTTCCAGAAGAGCAGCAGCTCTGACCCCTGAGGTGGGGCCCATCCCCACATAAAGGTCAGGAGCACAGACAGTCTCCCCCAGGGTGCACACAGCTGGGCAGTCTCCCGCCACCCTGACTGATCTCTCATTTCAGCCTGGGCCCAGAAGGAAGAGGCCACTGCAAGCTTCCTCTCTCCTGTCTGGGCCCGGCCTGAGCCATCTCAGGAGCCCTCAGCTCACTCCCCAGCCCCCACGCAAGGCCCAGGGCTCAGTGGCTACGGTGGTGGCATCCTGCCCAGCACACACTCTGCACCCCTGAGAACACCCACGCCAAGGGTATGGGGCCCTTACACAGCCTGGCCTGGTGCAATCTGGGCTGAGGCCACAGAGGCCCCTGGCCTGGGGAAGGTAGGGGAAGCTGGGTGCTCTCCCCCATGCAGAGAACTTTCTGAGCTGGGAGCCCCACCCTCCTAAGTGCTTGTCTTCTTTCCTTTCTCCTCTTCCTTCTTTTCTTTCCTTTTTCTTTCTTTCTCTTTCTTTCTTTCTTTCTTTCTTTCTTTCTTTCTTTTCTTCCTTCCTTCCTTCTTTCTTTTCTTTCCTTCTTTTTTCTTTTCTCTATCTCTCTCTTTCTTTCTTTCTTTTTTTTTTTGAGACAGAGCCCAGGCTGGAGTGCAGTGGCGCGATCTTGGCTCACTGCAACCTCCACCTCCCAGGTTCAAGTGATTCTCCTGCCTCCGACTCCCGAGTAGCTGGGAGCCACCAGCCACCATGCCTGGCTAATTTTTTATATTTTTAGTAGAGACAGGGTTTCGCTGTATTGACCAGGCTGGTCTTGAACTCCTGACCTCAAGTGACCCGCCCACCTCGGCCTCCCAAAGTGCTGAGATTACAGGCATGAGCCATCACGCCCAGCCTCTCCTCTTTTCTTTTCCGGTCCATCAGGCCTCCTGTGGCCTCAAAGAGCCATGCCTCCCATGCCCACCCCACACCCTGCAAAATGCCTTTCCAGAATGCCCACGGAGACTCACTCCTTGTGAGACTCACTGCCTTGTCCTTTAAGATCCTTCCCACGCCTTCTAGAAGTCCCGTGCCAACTGCCTCCCACCTTACAGGGCCCTTGTGCTTTGGCAGAACACCCAGGCTAGACAGTCCTGTGGGTTCTGCTTCTTGAGTCGGACCCCCACATTCCACATACCCGGGCTCAGCCACACCTGTGGGTGCCCCCATGAATGGAACACCAAGTTGGGTCCAGGGAGGCGCCCCTGCGGCTGGAAGGCTTGCGGTACAAATGTGGAGTGAGGCCGCCATGTCCCCACCCACAGGCTAACCTTGGCCTTCTCTCTCTGGGCAGATGGACTTGCCCAAGCCATGCACCATCCCAGCTCTGTGCCCTGGTGGTGTCTGGGAGGGGACTTCACACAGGCACAGCCCTCCTGAGCCTATTGTGGCTGCTCAAAGCCCTGTAATTGGTCCCAAAGCCGTTACATTTTCTTAATGAAGTTACACATATGTTTAATCCTATTCTATAAATTAAATTACTTTAGAAATACGTATCTTTACATTAGGATCTTCTGGGACACACGGGCCATTGAACACAGTTTTCAGAACCTTCATATTCATGTCTATGAAGGTATTTCAGATAAAGCACTTTACAAATCCTTGAATAATGTGGCCACCAGAGATTTTACCTGGAGCCATAAATACCATTTGTAAAACATTAGGAGAGTTCTTCCCATCTCTGACCCCATTCTCCATAATGCAACTTTTAACTAGATTGCTTTTTAAGTGATCTACAGAGAGCTTGTTGATAACATCTAACACGAGCAACCATAAAATCAAAACTCTGGGGATGATTTCTAAATCAGTTCTAAATTTCTTTACTACTTTTTTTAAAAAAATTATTTCATCAGATGATTTCCATCAGCATCCAACACCAGCAATGACTGAGGTTATTCAGGCCAAGAGATCTTCCCTAAATTGTATTTTGTGACTCAAAATAATCCAAGGAGGCTCCCCACACTTCAAGGTGACTTTCTACAAGGCTTCTATTTCCTGATAGATCATTGTGAGGGGGGATGCCCTCACTTTATCTTGGAGCACATATAGTATTCATTGAGCATATACTATATGCTGGTGTGTTAAGCACTGGGAAACTTACCAATGCCCCAGTAGGTCCCACCTCGATGATCAGGGAACCTACAATCCATCACTGGCCTCAGGCAAGTCTGTGAACTGGAGCACTTAGGCACCAACCAGCCTGGGAAGACACGAAGGATGCTTGGAGGGAGCACACGAAGGGCCAGGGATGCAGGTGAGTATTTCAGGCAAAGGGTACCTCGATCCCCAGCCCAGAGAAAGGTTAGAAAGGTGGTGTGGTAGGCTGAAATGTCCCCCAAAAAGTATCCATGTTCTAATCCCCAGAACCTGTTAACTATGTTACCTTACAGGGTAAAAGGGATTTGAAAATGTGATTGAATTAAGAATCTTGAGATGAGGCCGGGCGCGGTGGCTCATGCCTGTAATCCCAGCACTTTGGAAGGCCGAGGTGGGCGGATCACTTGAGGTCAGGCGTTCAAGACCAGCCTGGCCAACATGGTGAAACCCCGTCTCTACTAAAAATACAAAAAATCAGCTGGGCGTGGTGGTGCCCACCTGTAATCCCAGCTATTCAGGAAGCTGAGGCAGGAGAATCACTTGAACCTGGGAGGCAGAGGTTGCAGTGAGCCGAGATCACGCCACTGCACTCCAGCCTGGGTGACAAGAGCGAGACTCCATCTCCTAAATAAACAAATAAATAAGAATCTTGAGATGAAGAGGTTATCCTGGATTATCCAGTGGGCCCAATATAAGTACAACAGTCCTTATATAAGGCAGGCAGCGCCGGGCGCGGTGGCTCACGCCTGTAATCCCAGCACTTTGGGAGGCCGAGGCGGGTGGATCACGAGGTCAGGAGATCGAGACCATCCTGGCTAACACGGTGAAACCCCGTCTCTACTAAAAATGCAAAAAATTAGCCGGGCGAGGCGGCGGGTGCCTGTAGTCCCAGCTACTCGGGAGGCTGAGGCAGGAGAATGGCGTGAAGCCGGGAGGCGGAGCTTGCAGTGAGCCGAGATCGCGCCATTGCACTCCAGCCTGGGCGACTAAGCGAGACTCTGTCTCAAAAAAAAAAAAAAAAAAAAAAAGGCAGGCAGGAGAGTCAGAGTCAACAGGAGGAGATGTGATGATGGAAACCAGAGTGGAGTGATCGGAGGAAGGGCTGCGAGGAGAGAAACGCAAGTGATCTGTAGAAGCAGAAGAAGACAAGGAAGCCAACTCTCAGAGCTTCCAGAAGGAACTAGCCCTGTCAAAACCCTCGCTTTGGCCAAATAAGAATGATTTTGGATTTCTGACCTCTAGACCTGTAAGGTAATAAAATTGTGTTGTTTTGAGCAACAAAGTCTGTGGTCATTTGTTACAGCAGTCACAAGAAATTCATACAGAGAGTTGAGTGAATGAGCTACCCCAGCACAGATGGGCACAAGGGCTCAGGGAGGCTTTTGTGAACCTGCACTTTGGGGTATTCTGCAGTCCAGCTCCCACGCGCACAGCCCAGGAGGGGCTGAGGATTAGAAGCCTGAATAGGCGTGATCCTGCTTGGTATATTTCCAAGTGTCTACTCTGATGCTGTTGAATTGGGAAAGCTCTAGCAACTTCCCTCCTTCTTGATGGCCCTCAGCGACCAAGCAGGGCCTTGGAGCCCTGGAACTTCAGAGCAGGGATGAGGGGCCAGTGGCCAGCCTTCATCAAGCCCTGCACTCCACCTGTGACCGGCACGGCTCCCAGCACATTGCCTTGCTGTCCCCCACTGCCTTCTCCCAGGCTGCTAGGCTGCAGTGGGGTGAGGTGAATAGAATGCTTGTCAGTGCCTGCCTCTGCCCCAACCCAGCCCACTCTGGTGACCAAAGATGCAGTGTCATAGCCTGAGCTACCTTCCTGCAGTCACCCTGTCTGCCTACAGTTTTCAGGAACTAAAGCACACTCCCACCAAAGCAGTCACGGCGCTACCTTGCTCCCATGCTAGTTAGACCCCTTGGAGCCCCTACAACTGTCTAGAAGGATGGCACCTTTTTCTGGGCTCAAATATGGGCAAGAGTGCTGTTAACAAGACAATGAGGGGCATGTGCTGGGAGGCCTCCCCCTACACGTCCACCCCCAGGAGCCCCTTCTCTTGCCACTCCGTCCTTCCTCCTCCGGTCACCCATCTCCTGCTCCTTCCTTACTCACGCCCCCACCACCTCTCAGCCTCCCATGGTTCCAGCCGTGGCCCCTCCTGCTCTCCAGAGTTGCCTTTTCTCTGAGGAGGCTGCAAATAAGCCCAGCCAGGGTCTGGGGCTTGGGCACTGGCCCCCAAAGCTCACCCAGCCCTGCTAAGAGGGTGGGATGGGCAGGCCATGAGGCCCTGAATCTAGAGCCCAACCCCTTCCCTTTGAGTGTGGCAGTTCTACGTGCCTGCAGCCCTGCCCTTGGCCAAAACCAAGGGGTCTGTAGGGACCCCAGCCAAGAATCAGGCCAGCAAAAGTGCATGGGTTCAGGCCCTTCCTTGTCCTTCTCCCCAGAACAACTGTGGCTTGGTCATGGTCAGGCATTAGCTTTCCCCAGAAAATCACATAGGAGTGCAGCATGGCCAGCACCCCAGGGATCAGGAGGCTGAGATCAGCAGAGGAGAAGGAGGAAGGTCAGGGGCAAGGAACCCTATCTGGGCAAAGCCCAGAGCAGGAAGAAACATCTGCTGGGGGAAACAGAGGCAGCCCAGACAGATGGCCCTGCAGAATCTTCTCCATTGGTTCTACCTCCAGGGGAAGTCTCTGCAGGCCCCCACCCCCTTCCTGCAAGCTTGTGTAAATGCTCTCCCCTTACGATTCCGACAGGGTACTCATACTCTCCTGGGATGCCAGGGAGCTGCCCTCCACCCCAATTACACGCCCCTCACATGGGCCCCCACAGCCATGCCTGCAGCAAAAGTCTGGGCCCTTCTGACCACAGCTCGTGGCCCAGGCGCAGACCCCTGACCCAAGGTGGCCAACTGGATTCTCTCTCCTAGGAATTGGAGACTTAAACCAAAGAGGTGCCTGTTCTATTCTTTTAGAATGTTGACTCAGAAAATGATATGAGGTTGCCACATTCGATCCTCTACACATAAAGAGGCAGTGAAAGCCAGCCTCCAAAGGGAGAAAAAAGCAGGCCCAAGAGAGGCAGAGGGGAGACCATGAGGCCTGAGAGAGGTGAGGAGAGACCATGAGGCCTAAGAGAGGCGGAGGGGAGACCATGAGGCCTGAGAGAGGTGAGGAGAGACCATGAGGCCTAAGAGAGGCGGAGGGGAGACCATGAGGCCTGAGAGAGGTGAGGGGAGACCATGAGGCCTGAGAAAGGTGAGGGGAGGCCATGAGGCCTGAGAGAGGCAGAGGGGAGACCATGAGGCCTGAGAGAGGTGAGGGGAGACCATGAGGCCTGAGAGAGGTGAGGGGAGGTGATGAGGGAGAAAGGTGATGAGGGCCATGAGGCCTGAGAGAGGCAGAGGGGAGACCATGAGGCCTGAGAGAGGTGAGGGGAGACCATGAGGCCTGAGAGAGAGGTGGAGGGGAGACCATGAGGCCTGAGAGAGGCAGAGGGGAGACCATGAGGCCTGAGAGAGGTGAGGGGAGACCATGAGGCCTGAGAGAGAGGTAGAGGGGAGGCCATGAGGCCTGAGAGAGAGGTGGAGGGGAGACCATGAGGCCTGAGAGAGGTGAGGGGAGACCATGAGGCCTGAGAGAGAGGTGGAGGGGAGACCATGAGGCCTGAGAGAGGCAGAGGGGAGGCCATGAGGCCTGAGAGAGAGGCAGAGGGGAGGCCATGAGGCCTGAGAGAGGTGAGGGGAGACCATGAGGCCTAAGAGAGGTGAGAGGAGAACATGAGGCCTGAAAGAGGGTTAAGGGGAGACCATGAGGCCTAAGAGAGGTGAGGGGAGAACATGAGGCCTGAAAGAGAGGTAAGGGGAGAACATGAGGCCTGAGAGAGGAGGAGGGGAGACCATGAGGCCTGAGAGAGAGGCGAAGGGGAGACCATGAGGCCTGAGAGAGAGGCGAAGGGGAGACCATGAGGCCTGAGAGAGGCAGAGGGGAGGCCATGAGGCCTGAGAGAGGTAGAGGGGAGACCATGAGGCCTGAGAGAGAGGCGAAGGGGAGACCATGAGGCCTGAGAGAGGCAGAGGGGTGGCCATGAGGCCTGAGAGAGGTAGAGGGGAGACCATAGGCCTGAGAGAGAGGCGGAGGGGAGACCATGAGGCCTGAGAGAGGCGGAGGGGAGACCATGAGGCCTGAGAGAGAGGTGGAGGGCAGACCATGAGGCCTGAGAGGGTGAGTGAGAGCAAGAACACACACACACACACACACACACACACACACACACACACACACACACACACACACAGAGAGAGAGAGAGAGAGAGAGAGAGAAAGAGAGAGAGAGACAGAGAGAGAGAGAGAGAGAGAGAGACCTGAGAGAGGCAGAGGGGAGACCATGAGGCCTGAGATATCAGAGGGAGACCATGAGGCCTGAGAGAGGTGGAGGAGGGACCATGAGGCCTGAGAAACATGGAGGGCAGATCATGAGGCCTGAGAGAGGCGGAGGAGGGACCATGAGGCCTGAGAAACATGGAGGGCAGATCATGAGGCCTGAGAGAGGCAGAGGGGAGACCACAAGGCCTGAGAGAGAGGAGGGTAGACCATGAGCCCTGAGAGAGGAGGGGAGACCATGAGGCCTGAAAGGGTGAGAAAGTGAGAGCAAGAACACACACACACACACAGAGACAGAAAGGGGGGTGGGTGGCCTGAGAGAGGTAGAGGGGAGACCATGAGGCCTGAGAGAGGCAGAGGGGAGACCATGATGCCTGAGAGAGAGGCAGAGGGGAGACCAAGAGGCCTGAGAGACAGGTGGGAGACCATGAGGCCTGAGAGAGTGAGAGCAAGACACACACACACACACACACACACACACACACAGAGTGAGAGTGAGAGAGAGATAAGGAGAGAGAAAGATGGCTCTTGCTAGACCCTGGTTTACACTTTTGTCGATGAGATGCCTCTAAGTCCTTACAATCTGACCCCCTTCTTCCCCTTGCTAGTTTGAGGGGTTTCTCTAACCTTTCCATCACTGAGCCTTGGCTAAGACACACACAGCCATCTCCCGCCTCTATCTCATTCTAGAACGGCATCTGAGTGCCAGATGCTGCCTGAGATGCTGCTTCGTAGAGAAAACACCCTCCATCAGAATGACCAGCCATTACTTTCTGATCATGCAGGGGACTTTAGCCCACTTGGAGAATAAAATTGGAAACTATCTTCCCTGCAGCCATCTTCTCATCAAAGTAGGACAAGAGACACTATCCTGAGACATCAGTCTGATCTTCCAAGTGTCTGTTTTCTGCTCCAAAGGAATGTAATGCAGGGCGTTTATTCCACAAATGTGAACACATTCCAGGAGATGATGGCCTCCCTTTTCGCCCCTCAACAACCATTTTACAAGGGTCTCTAAGTCTAGGGCTTTGCTGCAGCCAAGAAGAGACATTCCCTTTGGTTGGAGCCCAATTCAGAGGGCAGTTGTGGAAGGCGGGTAATGTGTGTGTGGGAGGAACAGAGGGATTCTCAGGGGAACCAAAGCAGGGATCTAGAGAAGCCAGCATCATAGCAGTTAATGGGGAGGGGCTGGGCTATTGACTAAACTATAACAAAATGTAAGCATTGTATTAGCTCCTCACTGTATTAGCTTTTTAAAAAGACCCTTGCAATTATTTATTAACCACTCTGGAATCTCCCTAGCCTTTGCTGAGACACCACTGTCATGCATAGGATCCGACTGGCTAGAGCCCCTTGGGCAGAAAGCATGTGGTCCCAGCCTCCTGAGGACCCTCCTCCCCTCCCACACCCTCACTTGCACCCTCCACTGTCATTGGTCCAGGCTGCCTCCGTTCCCCTCCTGCAAATGTTTATTCCTGCCCTGAGCCTTTGCCCAGATAGGCTTCCTCGCTCCTCACTCTTTCCTCTCCTGATCACAGCCTCCTGATCCCTGGGGTGCCAGCCAATCTATCCTCCGCCGTGCGGGCCACCCCTCACCTCCCAGGCTCAGGCCACACTGCCTTCTCCTTCCTCTGAATGCCTGCGGCCTTCCTTGTCACAATGGCTCCTCTGTGCACCTGGTGCAATGATTTGGCAGCGTCCTGAAACTACAGCTCGTCTTCCTGTTGGAATTGCCATCCGCATGAGGGCAGCCCCTGAGCTTCAAACACAGGGCAACTGGCAGGAAAGTCTTGGCACGACGTGTACGGCCCTCCCCCAACCGGCACTACCCCACACTCCATTTCCGGCACAACCCTCCCCGAACTCAGTCACGTGCCTCATTCATCTTTGTTTCAAGACTCCACTCTCCAACCCCAGCTCAGCACCTTGCACATAGCAGATACTCAAAATGTTGTTGACTTGAAAACACAAATATTCATCAGGTGGAATCAATATTGTTCTTTTCAGGGGGTTCGAAGAGAGAAAGAACCAGCTTTTGGGATGCTGGGATGCTCAGCTTGGCCTCTGTTTAATACTGAACACCCACGGAAGTCTTCAAGGGGCCATGAGGCCTTATAACCGTGATGCAGTTGAGTTCCAGCTAGAGAGAACACGGCCACACAGAGCAGAGACCAGACATCTCAGGGCCTGTCCGAGAGCAGCTCGGGGCACAGTTTGTCCGAATCTGCTCTTTGGTAATAAGCACAGTGAACATATAATTTATCGCTCAGACCAGGACACTTTTGAGAGAGAACTGGTAATTATGCTGGGACTATCCCAGATAAGCAAGCAGGACGGTCACCTCAAGCAATCAATCATGTTCTGTGGCCAAACCCCTCCAAGGAAAAGACAAAATACAGTTTTCTAAACATAAGAACGTGCTAAACCTCAAAGTAGAGCTTGGTGCCAAGATTGCTTTATTTTAAAAGCCAATTGTGTTGTTGAAGAAAAGGCTATGTTCTCGGCCCATTTTGGCTATGGTCGGAGACTGCTTAGGGAATTGTCTTAAAGTTGTATATGCTCCCGGGCCTGGGGTTTTCTGAAAACAGAGCAGAAAACAGGGACTGATGAGACAGTGAAACCAAAACCCTGAGGCTCCTGTGCCTGGCTGCTGGCTTGGATGTGGTGGACAAATTCCCCAAGGATGAAGACCAGAGCCACACCAGCCTGGGCTGAAACCTGGCAGACCCTCTAATTGGAACATGTCCTTGGAGCAGAGGCTGCTCCTGTTAGGGGCTCACCATGAGGCTGGAGAGGGGCTGAGAGGCCAGGCCAAGCCAGGGGCCACCTAGAACCTGTTGGGAGAGGCGGGGTCACATGCCACCTGCACCTCAAGGCACACCTTCTCCCAAAGAGCACTTGGCCCAGGCAACTCCTATCCCAAAGAATGCCATCATCCTTCCCCCGGTGACCTCGGCCTGGCAAGAAGTGAGTGAAGAGAATGAGTTCTGAACCTGGTTAGTCTAACTCAAAAGCCCAAACTGCCTCTCAAACTCGGGTTGTGTCTTAGTTATTGACCCAGAGTTATTAAAGTAAGGTACTTCTCAACCAGGGTCCACGGACCCCAGGGTCAGAAGTATTCTCAAGGGATCCACAAGTTCTAATTTTTGAAAGTCATGTTTTTGGTTTTATAAAATGCTTGAACAAATATTATTATTATTATTTATTCATTATTATTATTTTTTTGAGAGAGTCTCGCTCTCACCAGGCTGGAGTATAGTGGGCGTGATCTCAGCTTACTACAATCTCTGCCTCCCAGTTTCAAGCTATTCTCCTGCCTCAGCCTCCTGAGCAGGGTTTTTTTTGTTTGTTTGTTTGTTTGTTTGTTTGAGATATGGTCTCACTCTGTCACCCAGTCTGCAGTGCAGTGGCACAATCTCAGCTCACTGCAACCTCCACCTCCTGGGCTTAAGCAATTCTCATGCCTCAGCCTCCCGAGCAGCTGGGATTACAGGGGTGTACCACCACACCTGGCCCTATTTTGCCAATTATTTAAACAAAGCTTCTCTTCTGTAGTGATAAAATACAAATAAATGCCATTTTCACAGACTAAGACTTCAATTTCTTTTTTTTTTTTTTTTTTTTTTTTTTTTGAGACAGAGTCTCGCTCAGTTGCCCAGGTTGGAGTGCAGTGGAACAATCTCAGCTCACTGCAAGCTCCGCCTCCCGGGTTCACGCCATTCTCCTGCCTCAGCCTCCCAAGTAGCTGGGACTACAGGCGCCTGCCACCACGCCCAGCTAATTTTTTGCATTTTTAGTAGAGACGGGGTTTCACCGCGTTAGCCAGGATGGTCTCAATCTCCTGATCTCGTGATCTGCCCACCTCGGCCTCCCAAAGTGCTGGGATTACAGGCATGAGCCACCGCGCCTGGCCTAAGACTTCAATTTCTTAGGTCGATGTCTCCCATGCTGGGGGCACATGCACATATTCTTGAAGGCATTTGAGACACCAGTGTAATGATTAAGATCAAGGGTTTTAGAGCCCAACAAGCCTGAGTTCCAGTCCTAGTCCCACCACCAACGGCTCAGTGGGACCCTGGGCATGGGCTTCCCACACCTTGCCCATCAAACGGCATAGAGTACCTGCCTCTAAGGGGCTATGAGGCTCACTGGCGCCTCTCTAAGACAAAGAGACTTGGACAGGCCAGCAGTTAGCTACCACCACTATTATTCTCTACTATTACCACCTACTTATCATTTCTACCCTGCCCTGCAGTTTCTTATCTCTTCAGGAGACAGTGAGAGTGGAGCAGAGCAGTCAGTCCAGAGCACATGAGATCAGCTGCCTGCAGAAACCGCTTTAAATGACAGGATGTTTCCCTTGCCAAAAGCAGAGGAGCAGCCTGGAAATCTAATCAAGTCCTGGCCAAACGTCAAAGGAAGCTGAAGCCTTTATTAGTGCTATTAATGAGGGTGCAACGTGCACGTGGAGTCCTGGGAGGCCAGGGCAGAGAACAGAAGGTTCAGGGGGCCTGCACCCCCACAAGGCCACCTCTTGGGAGGCTGTTGGTTGGGGTTCAGCCACCTTGAGAACATCAAGCTCAGTTCCCCTCCCCTGATTTCACTGCCACCAACAACCTTCTGGTTGTCTTCAGCTTCCATGAAAATTTTCTATAAGGGAGAGACTCCACCAATCAGTGCTCTAGTCACCAGGCCCGTATGGTGAATGCTTAGAAGTTAACACCACCTCTTCTGGCTTCTTGCTCAGTTGCCTGGGAGTTTGGTTAGCATGACTCAGTGTTCCTGAGAATGCCCGATCCCGTGGGCTCTGACAAACATGTTTCTGGATCATGGTGATGCCACTAAGGTGTGTGGATCCCCCAGCCTCCTGCTGTCGGTCTGTCTACAATTTCACTGGCAGGGCCTCCCCATTATCAATCTAGATAAAGGCTGTGCTACCTTACTTTGCTGCCCAGCAGCTCTGGGGCAGAGATTCTGAAGGCCATGGCCTGGGACATGGGCTAGGTAGGGCTAGAGGAGGTGATTTGCAGCCCAGGCAGTGGCAGCACTAGTCCTCTCCTACCCACCACTCCAACTTCTCCTCCTAGTCCCTTGATTCCCCCTGGGTGGGCCCGTTTTCTTACAGGCAGAATTTGTATTTCTGTCTCCCCAGCCACCTCAAATGAGTCTATATACCAGCAAGTCTTGGGGACTTTCAGACTGAGTTGCAGACTGAAAGCAACAAAGCTATGGGAATTAAAACTCTTTTGACATTTAAAAAAAAAAAAAATCCACTGTTGGTAAACTTCACATTACGCTTTTATAATCTTTCCTGGTCTTCTCTAGGTTTGGAGTCGTCCTGCACGCTCCCAGGATCCACGTTCTTTGTATCTCTCCATGGACCTGAGCCTCTTCCCTGTCTGTCCTGAGTCTCTGGGGATTGGGTGATCACTAATGCCTTAATGGTCCCATTCGGTTCAATAAAAATGTTTCTGCTTCAAATTTTGCTTCCTTGGGCTCCCAGAAGCCACACACACACAGAATAGCCATTCTGGCTGGCAGGAGGCAGCCACTGCAGGCACCCCCAACAAAGTATCTAGTTGGTAACACTGATGGCTGATTAATGTGCTGCTTCCAAGTGGCCCCATAATTCAGCCACAGATTTGGGGCCTGGAGTCACTCTGAATCTGAAGTTGGTTGAAAATGTCCAGGTATTTGAGCATTTCACTTCTGATTGCCTTGACAGGCAACTGTATGTACCAGAACTGTATACACATGATCATTCCCTCATCTCACCACCAGCCCGCACCTCCCACACACACAGGAACAGAAAACCTACCACCATAACCATGCCCCTGGGGGCGGGGGGTGGTCTGTCTTTCCGAATACTTACTGAACGGCTGGGCAAGAATCGAGGGACTCTGGATTGAAAACAAGAAGTGATAGAGCTTGTTGGAGGTATTTTCACATTATAATCACCTGGACCAGGGCCTTCATGCTATTGAACATTTAAAAAATTGCTTCATTATTATTATACTAATATTTGATATATTTTAATGCTTTATTTGCCTTCTACAAATAAACATATGAATCAATATGATATAGTAGAAAAATCCCATGTTTGGTCTCAAGAGATCTCATTCAGGGTATGAGCTGGGACAAGTCGCTGTGAAGCGGGAGTAACTCCTGCCTCACCTCCCTTGTGTATGACGGTGAGGAGTGAAGGAGGGTTAGGTGAGCAGCACCTGCCTCCCTTGTCCCTGCCAGCATCCCTGATGCCCCTGGGCTCCCAGCCCACACTCAGGTCCCCCCGTCCCCTCACAGCAGCATGCATGCCTCATGCCCTACTTGTCCCTCTGACTGTTAAAGGTGACTTGCTGCTCTAAGCTGTTAGCTTTATAACAATGCTCATTCTTTCATATAAATGTCATATATGTTATCTTAGTCCAAAAAAGATTCATAGCAATTCACTGATATAAGCACAATGCTCTGAGATTAACATAAATAGGTGAACACAATTTTAAAAAGACAATCACTCCAGTAGCAAAGTTAGCAACAGCCAATTCATAAAGAGGATATACAAACATTTAATGAGCAAACTTCGAGGAAGGAGGGCTTTCACCTCATTTATAACCACATACATTCTAATTTAAAAAACAAACTTCCTTTTTTTTCCCCCACAGAGTGAGGAGAAGGGGTTCTAAAAATTAAAAAAAGGTTAACAAAGAAGAGAGAGAGAGGAAGGAAGAAAGGGAGAAAGAAAAGGAAGGAAAGAAGGAAGGGAAGAAGGAAGGGAAGGGAGGGAGGGAGGAAGGAAGGCGAGAGGGAAAGAAGGAAGCCAGAGTTTTAACAACCAGCACGAGCACTCCTTATATGATGCTGGCAGAAGCATGAATTCGCTCAGCCTTTCCAGAGTGCAATCTGGGAAGATATGAAACAGCTTAAAAACATATACGCCTATCTAGAGAGAGAGAAAGAAGACAGGAGAATGGTTATTGGTTGTTGCAGGAAACCAGGGAGACAAATGATGAGTCTTGAGTCTAGAATGTGGCAGGGAGGTTCCGGTTGCAGAGTTGAGTGTCCTGAGAGGTCAGATTGAATTCAGACATGGCCCATGGACATGGACATGAACATGGACACCATAAAATGGAACTTCCAGATTATAGACAATGGAAGATAGAAGGGACACCACTAGAAGATATCCAGAAGAAGCTGGCTGCAAAAGGGCTAAGGGATCCATGGGGCCGCAATGAAGCTTGGAGATACATGGGCAGCTTTGCAAAGAGTGTTTCCTTTTTTGATGTATTCTTTAAAGGATTCAAATGGGGATTTGCTGCATTTGTGGTAGCTGTAGGAGCTGAATATTACCTGAATTCCCTGAATAAAGATAAGAAGCATCACTGAAGATAATACCTGGAAGTATCATAGTGGTTTCTTAACTCTCCAAAATAAGATTTCTTCACTATAACCTACTCGTCTGGTTTGTCCCTTACAGAATATTAGTAAGATTTAATAAAGTAAAATAAAATATATATATGCCAAAAAAAAAAAAAAAAAAAGAATGTGGCAGGGAAAATGGGAATAGCCCAAACACTACACTGGATAATGCTAACATGATGTTCATCTTTTTTTCCCCCTAGTAATTCACTTTTTTTCCCCCTCCATTTTCAAATAGCTAATGTTCCTTGCCTCCGGGGTGGGACAGGGCAAAAAAACAGAAATAAGTGTTTTTCTAGCATGATGTCTTGGATCTGTTTCTAAATAATGCAGGAGTTAGGGGAAGCAGGTGGGAGTAGTAGCCCAAAACACTGGCCTAAAGCTGAACATTGTGGAATTGTTGACTAGGTATATGAGGTTTCAATACAGTATTCTAAGTTATATATATTTTTCAAGTTTTCACAAAATGGAGTTTAAGACAACGTATATTTATTATTTTGACCCAGCAATTCCAGTTGTAGGCATTCACCCTAAGAAAACAATTGAGAATGCGTGCAAATATTTAGCCACAAAGACTGTAACATTGTTTCCAAAAGTGAAAACTGGGAAATAAACTAAATCATGGATGATATGTGCCTGGTTAAATAAATTACAATGCTTCCATCCAGCAGTCCAATGTTGATGAGTTTTTATAGACATAACAACTACTCCCAAATGTCATTAAGTCAAAAATGCAAGCTGAACAAATGTGCATAAAAATACTTGGAATGAAATTATCTCAGAATGTTCATAAACAGTAGCTTTCTTGGGGTAGTGGTGTGTTGAACAAAAAGGAAACAAAAATCTTTTTTTGCTTATATGCATTTTCTAATTTTTCTACAATGAACACAAGTACTCCTGAAACAAGAAAAAAAGATAACGTACAGATAAATGACTATGGAAGTTAGGTAAAGAAAAAAAGAGGCCAGGCATGGTGGCTCATGCCTACAATCCCAGCACTTTGGGAGGCCAAGGCTGGTGGATCACTTGAGGTCAGGAGTTCAAGACCAGCCTGGGCAACATGGTGAGACTTTGTCTGTAAAAAATATAAAAATTAGCCAGTCGTGGTGGTGTGTTCCTGTGGTCCCAGCTACTTGGGAGGCTGAGGTGAGAGGGTCACCTGAGCCGCAGAGGTCAAGGCTGTAGTGAGCCATGATCACGCCACTGCACTCCAGCCTGGGAAACAGAATGAGGCCCAAGAAAAGAAAAAAGAAAAGAAAGAAAGAAAAGGGGAGGGGAAGGAGGAGGGGAGGGGATAGGGGAAGGGAAGGGAGGGGAGAGGAGAGGAGAGAGCCAGCAGTAAGGTCATAACAGGGACATGTATCTGTAAGATCCTTATAACAGGTAAGGTTGGCCACGAATGAGCGCCTCAGATTTTGCAGAATAAGCACGGCGCTGCAGACCCTCCACAGTTGGTTTTGTTTTTTTTTTTTTTTGAGACAGTCTCACTCTGTCACCCAGGCTGGAGTGCAGTCATGCCATCTCAGCTCACTGCAAGCTCCGCTTCCCGGGTTCAAGCGATTCTTCTGCATCAGCCTCTCAAGTAGCTGGGACTACAGGTGCGCGCCACCAAGCCTGGCTAATGTTTATATTTTTAGTAGAGACGGGATTTCACCATATTGGCCGGGCTGGTCTCAAACTCCTGACCTCATGATCTGCCCACCTCGGCCTCTCAAAGTTCTGGGATTACAGGCGTGAGCCACTGCACCCGGCCCTTCCACAGGATTTAAAGCAAGACTTTCCCATTCTTTCTGGCAGGTGGCACAGCCATGTAATCAGGGCTGCCATTCTCAATTACTCCACCATGAATGGAGTCTGTTATTATCAGCCAAGCACACATCTGATCATCAAGGGATAGATGCACCTCATCATTTTACAACTCATGGCAGAGAGATGACAACAGTCGTATTTTCAAACTGATGTATATACGTGTGACAGAGGTTGCTGTCAGGGTGAGGCTCTCTGTTTGGTGTGAATTCTGCACTCACATTGAATAAATCTAAGCCGTAAGAAACACAAAGAAGCAAAATGCCAAGAATATCTGCACAGGAACAGTTTGTGCAGGAGCCTCTCAGTTTGGCTATAATAACACAGTGCTCTGAAGCCAGATGAGTAGCTGGGGCAAGAGATGATGCTGGGTGTGCTACCACTGATTCCACACCTATGGCGGCCATCTGCAGAATGGCTAAGAAAGGAGCGACCTGCCCGTTTTCCCCAGGCCTAATGCGGCTTTGCTTTCTAAAGCTTCCTAGTCTCAAGCTGCCTGGGAGTCTAGGCATGAAGCCTGATGAAGCGTGATGCATTGCCATCCCATCCAGCAGTTTCCTTGCGTGGACTTGGCCATCTGAATCAAAGGGACTAAGATGTGTTGCAGAAAGAAGTTACTGAACGCTATTCCACATGTGGCAGATGGGATCTTTAAGAGGGAGCATTAGGGAAGTGGATCTAAGCCCAAGTTCATATTCCAAAGCCACAGGCATGTTGCGGCAAAGCCGTGACTATTCTGAGACTGCTCATGGCTGGGTCCTGCAATGGCCAGGAAACAACTCTAGCCAAGTCCCCACTGCTGCCCCATCTGAGGACAGCTTGAGTGGATAGATGGTTCGGGATGTGCCATTTCTGAACCCAGTTCAATGGGAGGGTGTTTAAAACAAGAGGGACATTTGAACCACATCCTCTTCCTTAAAGCTGAGCACTCTGCTGTCTCCTTTACTGGGGATCCTCAAGTGTGATCTAGACCTTGGGTCTCACATTGTGTATGATACGTGTGCAAAGGGGGGCCTCGGGTTCACCAAGCAGCACTAAGCACCTCTTCCACAAATCAAATGGGCCGTTTCTTAAACCTTGCTTTTGTCAGGGTCATGCTTTGGCAACTGTGGGTTTCCCAAAGCTAAACCTTTCGAATACCACTGACAAAAACTGTCTCCACGGGAGAGCAGAATAGTCACCTTCCTAGAGTCCTAGAACTCGATGTCAAAAGAAACAACAGGGAAGCTTTATAGTATCTATTCCTCAGCTCTGGTGCACGATTACATCTCAAGCCTCCTGATGAGAATATCATTCTCTTCCCTTAGAAAATGCCCTGTTTAATTGTGCTTTTACTTGAGGGCCACTTTAACCAATGGGAGCTGCAAGGATTATTACACAGATGAATAAAATACTCTCTTTGGCCTCCGAGGAGTTTGGAGTCCAGTGAGGGATACAGGCAGAACCAAACAGAAACACCACAAAAGAACAAATGGAGGTAGGAGGGGCTGGAGTGGTACTGAGCAAGAGCTGAGCTATCTGCCTGGCTTTCAGACACCAAACCAGGCTCTGGTGTAACGGGGCTGTCTTGTTAAGTGTGATCCCAGTGGGTTGCGAGATGTCGCCAAGGCCAGGAGCTTTCATCTCGCTGCAGAAGACTCAGACTTTCCTGGAGAGCTCTTGGGTCTCTGTCACACCACGAAGAAGCCTGGCTTATTCAGTTCCAACTTCTGATGGATCATCGTGCTGTGGAACATTCCAGGCCTTTGGTAAGCCTGACATGCCCTGCCTGCACACACTCCTCCCCAGGGCTGAGAGGCTGGGACTGGGAAATCTATATAATCACTACACTCCTCTGGAGTGAAGACATGTGTCACTCTGGGGCAGCCCAGAACAGCCAAATGCCAGATGCCTCCTAGAGAATGTGAGAGTAGATGAAACTGTCCCAAGTTGTTAGGTATTGAATTCTATACCCCCCAATCATAAGCCCTGTGAATTTCCATTGTGTTGATGTGGCTTCCATGCTGAATGCTGTCTCTCCCCAGTTTTTAAGGACTTATGAATTTGGAATTCCCAGTACCTCAGCATGTGACCTGATTTGGAAATAGGGTTGTTGCAGATGTAATTATTTAAGCTGAAGTCATTAGGGTGGGGCCTCATCCAGTATGGCTGGTGTCCTTTATTAAAAGGGGAAATTTGGATACAGAGACAGGCTCACAGGGAAAACACTATGTGAAAACAAAGGCATGGAACTCTAAACCCAGGAAGACCAAGGAATGCCAGGAAGCCACCACGAGCTGCGAACGAGGCATGAACAGATTGTCCCTCACAGCACTCACACTGCCAACACCTTGGGCTGGGACTTCCAGTCTCCAGAACTGTGAGACAACACATTTCTGTTGTACTGGGCACAACAAATACCCAGTTTGTGGCACTTTGTTACGGCAGCCCTAGCACATGAATACATCAGTGTTCAGCTCATGTCTTTATTCAGCCAATATACATTGCTCCAGGCCGTAGGCTGAAAGCTGGGAATACAGTGGTATGTGACTGTCTCCTAATAGCTGTTCTCTCCTTATTGCTTAGTGTTAGAACAATTTTTAACTGGGCTCGTGTCTACTCAGAATAAGGATTCACTTTCCCAGCCTCCCTGGCAGCTAGGTGTGGCCGCATGACCAATCTTGGGGATATAGGATGGAGGTGGAAAAGGTGCATGCAAATTCCAAGGGGAAGTCTTCAGGAGAGCGCATATTGTGTTTCTTCCCCACACTCCTTCCTGCCTGCTGGGCCCCTGTTCCCTACTCTCTGGGACCACGAGGATGGAAGCCATGCTCAGCAGAACAGCCCATAGGAGGAGTCTGATGCAGTGGAGTTGCCACACCAGCCCTAAACTGCCTACTGCAGAGACTGTATACAAGAGAGAAATCAATTCCTATCTTGCTCATAACATTGTTATCTAGGGTCTCTGTTACTGGCAGCAGAACTTAGTCCTTATCAACCAGGTAGGCGTGGATTTCCTATGCTCATGAGGCTCACAGTCGAGCAAGGAAGGCACACCTTACCAAAAATAAATAAACAAATCACAAACGTGGGGAGTATCACACAAAGGGATGTACAGGATGCTACGGAGAGTACACCAGAGAGTAAACCCATCTGGTTCAAGGGGTCCGAGGAACTCCTCAAGGAAGTACCTGTGAGGATGGTGGAAAGGTGTGTGGGAAGCTGGGTTGAGAAAGTTAGGTCAAAATGGGCAGGGCCTTGAGGACAAGCCTAGAGAGAAGGATGTTATTCATTTTAACCTTGCTGGGACAAATTCACTGCACTGCAAAAACAAAATAAAAAGTGTTAACTGGACTGTGCTGATTTAATTAGTAGAAAAGACCAAAGAACAGATGATTAGTGGTCGCCGGGATATCTTAATCCATGTGCAAGTTAACAGTAGGAATTCTCTTCCGTTCAACTTTCTGAACCGTGAATGTCTCAGGCGGTTAGGGACTGCCGCTGGGTTGAATGTGGCAAACCTCATTAAAACAAAGCTTAAAAAGTCAAATCCACACATATTCACTGAAACCTGCTGTGTGCAAGGTATATTTAGGCCAGGGATTCTGGCAGATGTTAAAGACATTTTGTCTAGGATCATTGACTTCAGGGTGCCTGCAATCTAGTTGTGAAGACAAGGACAAAAATCTAGTGAAAATCACAATATACACATTAAGGAACCACCATTACCACAACAAAAAAAAAGCAAACTGTCGCAGAATAGATTTAAATATGAAATGAGTGAGTATACCAACTTGGAGGGCTTATGATGAGGGGAGGCCACAGGGAGAGGCAAGTGGTATGAGGAAGCTCCAGGAACAGGGGTCTGGAGTAACACCTTGAAGATAGGGAGGACACAGGTGGACAGGGAGGAAGAGAGATGAGGGCAAGGGAACGGGGCAAGCAGGTAGAGACCGGTGGAGTGCACTCAGATTCATGTGCAAAAGGGATTTTTAATCATTAGTATGTTACAAAATTTGATCTTAACTTGTTAAGACAAAGGAGATCATGTAAACTCATGAGGAAAATAAACCATGGAGCAAATCCTTTAATATGAGATGTATGACTCAACCTGACTCCACAGTAACCAACTTGAATTTGCTAAACTTACTTTTAAAAAATCATCTTTCTCCAGAAAGCACACACATTCTGTTTCCCAGGTGAAGAATCTCTGTGCACTGCTATGGTCTGGATGTTGATGTCCCCCCAAAATTCATATGTTGGAACCTAATGGCGCCTGTGATAGTGTTAAGATGTGGGGCCTTTGCGAGGTGATTAGGTCATTAGGGCTTCTTCCTCATGAATGGGACTCCTGTGCTTATAAAAGAGGCCTGAGGAAGCTTGTCTGCCTTCCTCAGACAGGAAGGATGCTGCTTTCTAGCTGCGTCCTCTTACGGCGCAAGCTTCTGCCCTTCGCCACGTGTGGATGCAGCTAGAAGTGCCATCTATGAGGAAGGGGGCCCTCATCAGACACCAACCTTGATCTTGGACTTCCTGGCCTCCAGAACTGTGAACAATAAATTTCTATGGTCTATAAATTACCCAGTCTAAGGTATTTTGTTATAGCAGCAGGAATGGACTAAGTGGACCAAGAAACATGAGGTGTGTATTCATAGATGCCTGTATAGGCTCCTGTCAAAAAATGCACGGAGGGGCTGGATGCGGTGGCTCACGCCTGTAATGCCAACATTTTTGGTGGCCCAGGTGGGTAGATCTCTTGAGGCCAGGAGTTTGAGACCAGCCTGGCCAACATGGTGAAACCCCATTTCTAAAACAAACAAAAAAAATGCACCCAGGGACTTGAAATTCAACTTTCTCAAGTTAAACCTTTTTGCTTTTCACGTGTATGAACATGAGAATGGTTTTTACAGTTTGATGGCAGATGTAAACATCTAAATGTCACCATGTATTTCCAGTTTCTGCAAGCCTTCATTCTGAATTCTCGTTTACAGACCGGGGCAGGTTAAAGCCCTTTGGGTGCTGGTCTTCCAGGCCTCCTCTCTACCCTGACCCAAAATGGGTTCAGCAGGCAGGCTTCACTGCTGCTCAGTGACAGCTCCCCACAGACCAGAGAGCCAGAGGGCTGCCCCTCCCTGCGGCCATCTCTACTTCACAGCATTCTTTCACACACCTACTTTCATTTAATCCTCATGCCAGCCTGATGCAGGAGGTGCTAATATCTCTATTTAACAGTTGAGAAAGTGAGGCTCAGCGGGGTTAGAAACCAGTGATTTAGCGTTTCAGCTGTGGGAGCCAGAGCCGGTTACTGGCCTTGCTTCTCAGTGCTGGAAAGTATCAGTACTTAGTTCCAAGCTGTTTTTCTTTAAAATCTCAAAGCTAAAGGGAATCTAGAAAGAGCACATAATCCACTCCCATTTATCTTAGCACAAACAACTTTCAGTTGATATACTGAAAAGAGAACGGGTCAGAAAACAATGATGACCCTAAATATCTATATATATCCATGCATTAAAATACAACTAATAAGCAGCATAAACTGAAATTACTACATGGGGTGGTAAAAATGATCTCCCCAAATTTGGTGTGTGTGATAGGTGGGAATACACTGCTCAAAAAAGAAAAGAAAAAGCCCCTCAGCAAGGAGGACAGAAAATCCTGTGTCGAGGTAGGTACAGAGAAAAACTACAGCCACCTCTCTGAAGCACTCAAGAGGAGGTGTGTGGCAGGGCCTATGCAACTCAGGAAATTCTAGAATTCTGTAAACACTGGTCTACAGGTTCCCAAGAGAAGGGGGACATACACGCTGGTGGATGGGGTAGAAGCAAACCTGTTAGGGGCCAAAACTTATTCACATTTGCAAAATTAGTAATTGACGATACCTCTGAAGTCTACCTTGGTACTGTTTATTTCTGCAAAGAGAGAAAATGTGACGGTCTGGGTTTCTAGTTAGGCTGCCGCACGGGAGGGGTAACACCAAGTGATCACAAACCCGCCAGCTTTCACAGAAACACACACGCCAAGGACGCCCAGGTAATTCAGACTGGCTGTAGGTGTTCACTGCCTCATCCTCTGTTTTCTTAGTAGGCCACAGGAGCAGAAGGCAACCCACAGTGGTTTGAAATCTGAGGCAGTTCTGACCTCAAACTTGGACAGGGCTGGCAACTGCCCTGAACCCTCTCCTCCCACTTCCCCAGGCTGCTGCCCCATGTGTGAGAGCTGCCCCGACAACGCAAACGGCTAAAGCCTCAGCACCGGCAGGAGCAGGACTGGAAAGTTCTTCTCTTACATCTCCCAGGTGCTTTGCTAACAGTAGGAGAAGCAACTTCAGACAAGTGAAGCACCAAAGGAATGAAGAGCATTGAGAAGAACGGAAATCTGGAAGGCCACCTTTCTATTTTCATGCCTCTGGCTCCTGGAGATTCCTTTCACTCAAGATAGCAAGAGCACCCTCTTTTTGCAGTCCAGGTAGTAGGTAGGTGTTGCCCCGCTTCCTGACATTCTTTCTCTAGTCTCTGGATAACTAAGGTCACTCCCTCAGCGTGGGCAGGGCAGAGCACCTCACGCCACACATAGAGATGGGTAGGGGACCTAGACGTACCAGAGGATCCCCTGTTCTTGATCACTGTGATTGGCCCAGGGGCAGGCACATGACCCTAACTGGCCAATCAGAGGAGCCTGCCTTTTCACATTCCTTGCTAAACCGGCAGGGTGTGGCCCTGAGGCGGCCATCTTGCCTAGCTCAAGGGATAGCTTGTGCAAAAGTAGGAGAGAGATTAAGATGAAACAGTACCTAACGTGCCAAGGTTATAGGCACCAGTATATTCTACCCCACCTTTATGTTTTTATTTTTTGCTTAAGCTAATTTGTAAGGTTTCTGTCAATTACAACTGAAAAAATTCTAACCAATACATTCACCCTCCTGTTCCCAGTCAAGACATTGTTATAAGAAAGTGCAGGAAATTCTTCACTCTCACAACTGGACGGCGATATATGACTTGGCTGATGTTAACGCTGTTGGAAAAGCAGCACAGATTTTTTAAGAAGAAAAATTGCCAGGATAAACATCATTTTCTTAGAAATTCTAGCACAGGCCAGGCACGATGGCTCACGCTTGTAATCCCAGCACTTCGGGAGGCAGAGGTGAGCAGATCACCTGAACTCAGGAGTTCGAGACCAGACTGGCCAACATGGTGAAAACCCGTCTCTATTAAAAATACAAAAATTAGCTGGGCATGGTGGCGGGCACCTGTAATCCCAGCTACTGGGGAAGCTGAATCAGGAGAATCGCTTGAACCTGGGAAGGGGAGATTGCAGTGAGCCGAGATCCTACCACTCAAATCCAGCCTGGGTGATAAGAGTGAGACTCTGTATCAAAAAAAAAAAAAAAAATCTAGCACATCTATAAGCTATATTTGAAATGTTATATTTTTCCCAAAATGTTACCCACAAGTAAAACTTTGAGGAAGTTGAGACTGGGACCTACTTTAATCATCTTGGCTTCCAAATTCCATTCAAGCAGAAATCAATTTTCTGGTTTACTCAACCAGACTGTGTTTATTAATTCTTTTTCTGCTCCCCTAGGAATTTCAAACTATCAGCTTAGTTTTTAATTGAACTAATTCCTTAAATGCTAAAACAGTTGGAATGATTCCAGTGTTTCACAATGCTGGTTTGAGGGCATAGTCTATGCCACAGGTCTGATACTTTCGAACTTTTAAAGGTGACTGAAACAGGCAGATCATGTAACAATCATTTGTATCTGTACAGACTCCTGTTTGTCTAATCCTTTCCTTATTCTTTATAGGCCTGTCAGGTTTTAAGAAATACAGAAACGACCGGGCGCAGTGGCTCACACCTGTAATCCCACCACTTGGAGAGGCCAAGGTGGGTGGATCACAAGGTCAGGAGATCGAGACCATCCTGCCTAACACGGTGAAACCCTGTCTCTACTAAAAATACAAAAAAATTAGCCGGGCATGGTGGTGGGCGCCTGTAGTCCCAGCTACTCAGGAGGCTGAGGCAGGAGAATGGTGTGAACCCAGGAGGCAGAGCTTGCAGTAAGCCAAGATGTCGCCACTGCATTCCAGCCTGGGCAACACAGTGAGACTCCATCTCAAAAAAAAAAAAAAAAAGGAAATACATAAATACCCCAAAATATTTCTGATATCAAAGAAACCCACTTTTTTTGTTCCCACTATCAGGAAAGATATGTGTGTCTCATTTTTTCACTATATATACAACTAAGAGAAACAATAACTGCAAAGAATCTGCTTAGTAAATCACTACAGACCCCAAACATACGAATGACTGAGTCCCCAAACATCATACGAATGACTGAGTCCTAATTAAGTAGCAGAAAGTGGGACTATTTTTATTTAATAACAAAGTGTTTTCATCTTAACCATATTGATGGCTCTTTTCCTCAAACATTGCCTGTTTTCCGCTTTTAAAAATTATATATTGGGCTGGGCACGGTGGCTCATGCCTATAATCCCAGTACTTTGGGAGGCCAAGGCAGGCGAATCACTTGAGGTCAGGAGTTTGAGACCAGCCTGGCCAACATGGCAAAATCCTGTCTCCACTAAACATACAAAAATTAGCCAGGCCTGGTGGCGGGCAACTGTAATCCCAGCTACTTGGGAGGCTGAGGCAGAAGAATTGCTTGAACCCGGGATGCAGAGATTGCAGTGAGCCGAGATCACACCACTGCACTCTAGCCTGGGCAACACTGTGAGATTCCATCACAAACAAACAAAATTATATTTTGAAATACTGTGAAACCAATTGAAGAGAAAGAAATATAAGCAATCACCCTTAGTCACTGTGTCTCAGCATAGCTGTTAAAAGAATTTAATGCATTTCCTATTTTTCATACACATGATTTTTCTGACGTTAATCATAATACACATCGCAATTTGATCCTGCATTTTTCACTACACATTAGATCATAAAGATTTCTGGTGTATTTTAATAATTTTCACAATCATTGTTTAAATGGCTGCCAAATATTTTTTGAGTGGATACATAATATTCTTTTAAAATGATTTCCCCTCTGCTATTAAATTGTTGCTACTGTTATCTTGCTATTACAAATTATACCTTTTAAAAAATTAAAACTCATAACCACATTTGAACAAATTATCCCTTGATCATATTTTTGTATAGATGAATATTTCTGTATTTAAGATAATTAGTTTTGGAGGGTTTTCTCAAAGTAGAATTTGTGAGTGAAAAGGCAGTTTTTTATACCTTAATACATACTACCAAACTCCTTTCAAAGAGTTGTATGAATGTATACTCCCACCAGCAATAGACAAGAAAAGCACTGAGTCTCTATAGTCTCAATGCCGAGTAGATGGTGGTGGTGGTGGGGAGGGATGGTCTTTAGAGAAATAAAATCTTCCTCACTCTTTATTCTAATAGGATTAATAAGTAGTCATCAAAAAGTAGCCCCTGTATGTTCAAAGAAGTAGTGCAGAATATCTGATATCCTTAATGCCCACATTTTGAAACACATTCACGAGGAAATAAAATCATGCATTTTTTGGTAGATCAAGAGACTTACTTAGGTCACTTACGAAAGCAGTAAAATCAATTAAAGGGGAGGAGTGAGGGGAGGAGAAACTACAAATGAAAGTTTTCTTTTGTCCAGTTCTCTTGGATGAAAATGATTAGGATTTGTTGCTCTTAAAACCATGCTGGTGTGAGTGAACCGCACATTTTGGTCTTGGGATTTGTGAGGCTTGGTCCTTACCAAGGAGCTAAAAGTGAATGGTGTCTGGTAGAAGTTTTCAACACAATGTTTTTCTGTTGGTAAAAAAGTGGCCCTAATTTTTACTTATGGTAGAACATGTCCTCTGGCATCTACCCCAAAAGGCACATGTAGATACTCTCCTCATAGACTTTCCCATGGACAGAAAAATGATGCTCATCCATCACCAATGATTCAGTTATTTCGAAAATAACTGAAATCACCAATAAGTATACAACTTTACACTGGTAATGTGAAGATTAAAAATCATTTTCCAACCAAATTCCTTACCAGTTGTTTCTCCTGATAGCCGCCTACACTTGGGGACAAAATGTAATTCACCTGAATCCCTGACACAAAGAAGGCTGCATGTTTTGTGTGTTTTTTTTTTTGTTTTTTTTTTTTTTTTTTTTTTTTTTTTTTTTTTTGAGACGGAGTCTCGCGCTGTCGCCCAGGCTGGAGTGCAGTGGCCGGATCTCAGCTCACTGCAAGCTCCGCCTCCTGGGTTTGTGCCATTCTCCTGCCTCAGCCTCCCAAGTAGCTGGGACTACAGGCGCCCGCCACTTCGCCCGGCTATTTTTTGTATTTTTTAGTAGAGACGGGGTTTCACTGTGTTCGCCAGGATGGTCTCGATCTGCTGACCTCGTGATCCACCCGTCTCGGCCTCCCAAAGTGCTGGGATTACAGGCTTGAGCCACCGTGCCTGGCATTTGTTTTGTTTTTAACAAGTGAGAATAGCTCCTCTATATCAAGTGGACTTTGGGCACATAAGATCCTAGAGCATTTTTAAATTCAAGCTTAATGTACTTTTGATAACTAAAAAACTAAGTAGTAATCTGCTATGCCTTCATATTGTCATTATTCATTTTTTCATAGGTTAACCTTTGAGATTTTGTTGTTGTTGTTTTGTGGTTTGATTTTGAGACGGAGTCTTGCTCTGTCACCCAGGCTGGAGTGCAGTGGCATGATCTCCGCTCACTGCAACCTCTGCCTCTCAATCAAGCTATTCTTGGGCTTCAGCCTCCCAAGTAGCTGGGATTATGGGTGTGTACCACCAAGTCCAGCTAATTTTTTTATTTTTAGTAGAGATGTGGTTTCACCACGTTGGCCAAGATGGTCTCAAACTCCTGACCTCAAGTTAGCTGCCCACCTCAGCCTCCCAAAGGGCTGGGATTACAGACATGAGCCACTGTGCCTGGCCTAACCTTTGAGATTGTAGGTATAACTGACGAAAATATTTCAGTGAGCTCATTTTCACTGATCATGTTAAAAAAGGAAAGATGGGTGCCTGTATGTATCTTTTATAACTAGCCTTATTCTCAAAAGCATTTGAAAAGACTAGGTAAATGTCTATAGGTCTCTACTATATTGCACCAGATCTACAGGTCAGATTTCTGGAGATTGTAGGTTTCATACATCTCAACGATGAGGCAGCCTATCCTAAGTCAACAGGGCTCAAATGACACCACAACCTTAGAATGCAAAACACATTTCAGAAGAATTAGAGAGTTAAAACTTTTTTGCAAATCAAAAGTACCAGCCTGGACAACATAGTGAGATCCTGTCTCTACCAAAAAAATTAGCCAGGCATGTTGACACACACCTGTTAGTTACTCAGGAGGCTGAGGAGGGAGGATTGCTTGAGCCCGGGAGGTGGAGCCTGCAGTGAGCCGAGATTGTGTCACTGCACTCCAGCCTGGGCCACAGAGCAAGACTATCTCAAAAAAAAAAAAAAAAAAAAAATCAATAGTAAAAATTAGAAGAAATTAAAGTGAATATGTCTCTGGAGGGAATTTTTTAAGTAGTGGAAGAAATAAATAAGGGAAAGATACATAGATCTCATTCATTAATTCAACACATTTTTTCAGCACTATATGAGGTAGTGGGCATTGATAAATAAGGCAGACACAGTCCCTTCTTTCATGGGACTTACATTCCAGAAGATGGTGACAAACTACCTAATTTGATGACACAGACATTTTACATTTTAAACTTCTGTATAAATAAAATACAAGCAAAAGGAAAAATCCCTGAAAAACTTCAACAAATGTAAGTGCTAATATCTCTTAACTATATAGAGTTTATACAAATCAACAGAAACAAATACTAAAACTCTCCCCAATAGATAACTGGGCAAAGACCGTAACCAGAGTATACAGGAAGGGCCACAAGTAACTAGTTAATAAACACTAATTAGAATGCATAGCCATAAATCAATCAAACATATTAAATTAAAACAACTGGATACCATCTTAAACTATCAAATTAATGAATATTTAAAAAATAACAATAAACGAGACATACAAATTTGGTGAAATGAGTATGCTCTTGATTGCTGAAGGTCTGTCAAAATTTATCAACAACATGTATATAATCTCTAGTAAATCCCATTTGTGACAATCCATAGAAAGTAATGCCCAAATTTAGAAAAGACTATGCATTGAGCTGAGTGTAGTGGCTCATGCCTGTAATCCTAGCACTTAGGGAGGCAGAGGCAGGAGGATAGCTTAAGTCCAGGAGTTCAAGACCTGTTTGGACAACATAGCAAGACCCCATTTTCAAAAATAAAAATAAAAATATGCCAGGTGTGGTGGCTCATACCTGTAATCCCAGCACTTTGGGAGGCTGAGGTGGGCAGATCACTTGAGGTCCGGAGTTCGAGACCAGCCTGGCCAGCATGGTGAAATCCCATCCCTACTGAAAATACAAAAAATTAGCCAGGCATGGTGGTAGGCACCTATAAAATCCCAGCTACTCGGGAGGTTGAGGCAAGAGAATAACTTGAATGCAGGAGGCAGAGGTTGCAGTGAGCCGAGATCACATGACGGCACTCCAGCCTGGGTGACAGAGCAAGACTCTGTCTCAAAAATAAAATAAAATAAAATAAAATAAAATAATAAAAATAAAAGACTGTGCATCATCTTATTACAGCATTTGTTTTTTATCTGAGTATTGAGTACCAATGTTCTTGCATGACAAAGTTGTATATTTAATCAAAAGTTATCATAACACAAATTATCCAATGAACTGACCACTTATAAAATTACATGCTATTCAAATATCCCTCCCTGCAGACAGGTTCATGCCTTTGTGAGTCAGTATCACTCCCTCATTCTTTTTTTTTTTTTTTTTGAGATGGATTCTCGCTGTGTCGCCCAGGCTGGAGTGCAGTGGCGCGATCTCGGTTCACTGCAAGCTCCGCCTCCCGGGTTCACGCCATTCTCCTGCCTCAGCCTCCTAGTAGCTGGGACTACAGGCGCCCGCCACCATGCCCGGCTAGTTTTTTGTATTTTTAGTAGAGATGGGGTTTCACCATGTTAGCCAGGATTGTCTCGATCTCCTGACCTCGTGATCCACCCGCCTCGGCCTCCCAAAGTGCTGGGATTACAGGCTTGAGCCACCGCGCCCGGCCACACTCCCTCATTCTTAAACAATCATCCAACAATACAAAATTTTTTTTTTTTTTTTTTTTTTTTTTTTTTTTTGACAGAGTCTTGCTTTGTCACCCAGGCTGGAGTGCAGTGGTACGATCTTGGCTCACTGAAACTTCCACCTTCTGGGTTCAAGCGATTCTCCTACCTCAGCATCCTAAGTAGTTGGGACTACAGGCATGCTCCACCATGCCCAGCTAATTTTGGCATTTTTAGTAGAGACAGGGTCTCTCCATGTTGCCCAGGCTGGTCTTGAACTCCTGACCTCAAGTGATCTGCCTGCCTTGGCCTCCCAAAGTGCTGGGATTACAAGCATAAGCCACCATGCCTGGCCTATTTCTTATCTTGTACAGCTTTTTGTTTTACCTGGAGTCAATTAGTGCCTCATTTTTTTTCACTTGCACATTTTGCTACATATATTTTCTTCATTTTTCCCTGTCATATCAGCTGTTCTTGTGCCACTTTTTCTTTTGAAACATTCTTTCTTGAGTTTCCTATTTTCTTTTCCTATTATATTGATTGGTTTCTCTCTCAGCTTGCTGTACAGTGGTCAACCTGGGACATTTCTTCACTACTCCTCTCCCAGATCGTATCTATTTTCTCCTGGGTCCCATGCCTTCCTCTTTCTGGATCTGCTCCTTTGTTTTACTGTATTTATCACCAGCAACATCTTTTAAAATGGTATTTGGAAGGTAATTTTTATGAGTTTTTGCATGTTGAGTCTTTGTTTTCACAATTCATTGTTAGTTTGGCTAAATATAGAATCCCAAGTTGAAAATAATGTTCCTGTTCTCATCTTTCTGAGGATGCTAATTGTATTTTTTAAAAGTCTTCCCCTTCTATTCCCAGAGTTCTATTTTCAACCGGGTTTCCATCCTTCTGTCTATCTCCATCTCTTGTTCACATTAAAAGCTTTTCTTTTCTTTTTTTTTTTTTTTTTTGAGACGGAGTCTTGCTGTGTCGCCCAGGCTGGAGTACAATGATGCAATCTCGGCTCACTCAACCTCCGCCTCCTGGGTTCAAGCGATTCTCCTGTCTCAGCCTCCCTAGTTGCTCGGATTACAGGTGCACGCCGCCACACTGGACTAATTTTTTGTATTTTTAGTAGAGACGGGGTTTCACCGTGTTTCCCAGACTAGTCTCAAACTCCTGAGCTCAGGCAATCCACCTGCTTCGGGCTCCCAAATTGCTAGGATTACAGGCGTGAGCCACCACATCCGACCTAAAGGCTTTTCTTACTTGCATGGTGGAAACTCTGGGTATGTGGCTAGGATATGTTGAGATCAGACAAGTGAATGGCAAATCCAGTCTTTTTCCTAGGGTTCCCTAAGTGTTAGGATATAGTGTTCTTTCCTCTGGGTTCATTGAGTTTTTCCAGAGGATAAACTCCACCAATCTTTTGCCCAAGGGGCCCATGCCCAGGGGCTGGCCTATGCTATGGTTTGAATGTGTCCCCTCCAAACTTCAGGCATTGTCAACGTGATAGTATTCAGAGGTGTGGGCTGTAAGAGGTGATTAGGCCCCTAGGGCTCCCTGCAGATCTAAGGAATAGAAGGATATTCAAATTGCACAAAATAGGTTTATCCCAAATAAGCAGGAACTCCACTTATTTAATATTCATTGTTGTAGAGCTTCTCTGAAACTATTCTATTTCACATTTATGTCAAAATTGCTCATCTTATAAGAATCAACAGACTTATGTATTTTACAAGTTAAACATCTGTGAAAATTTCCAACACAGCAACTCTGTAAATTTTATTTTATTTTGTAGAAGGTTTTACGGAATTATCTTAAGGCTACTGTCTAAAAGCATAGCACACATGTTCCATGCACTGAAAGAACAGTTAATAATGACATAAGTGGGACACTTTCTCACATTTCTCCCTCTTTTCGATTCCTTTTCTTTCTCTCAGATACCCTAATTCTTGTCTCATTTATGTTCCTGGGAGCATGGCGGAGAAGGGGAGAGAATCTGATAGGTCACTAATGCCTTAGTATGAACTTGATCAGTATTTTCCTCCTTTGGGGAGCTTTTGCATTTAGAAGAGGACATGTGAAAAGACAAAATCCTCCACAAAACATTTCTCAACAGTTAAATCAAGGTTGATACCTGTCCGCTCTTGGGCTCTCATGCCAAAATCCTTACCTGTGGGGTTTCAGGCATTGCTGCAGTGAGTAAGATATAAATACAAATTTTCCTTCCTGGGCCCGTCAACTAATGAATACCTTATGGAAAGGCTCTTTGACCCAAAAGCTGAGAGGACACCTAGCACTTTGGTTTATTTGATTTTTGCTTAGGATATGGGCTCCAAGAAATGGGTATGGGTGTCCCTTGCCTTAACCAAGCTTTCTCTTCACCCATGCCCTCTTCTTCCTCTGCCTAGGGTTGGGCACTTGCTGGGAAGCTTATCAAGCAAATGCATTGGAAAGTTTTGGAGGTGGCTGTTGGAAGAAAGAAGATGCATGTGCTTCTATTAACAGATAATGGTTTTTGTTTTGTTTTGTTTTGAAAAGGACTTTTGCTCTTGTTGCCCAGGCCGGAGTGCAATGGCACGATCTCAGCTCACTGCAGCCTCCTCCTCCTGGGTTCAAGCGATTCTCCTGCCTCAGTCTCCCAAGTAGCTGGGATTACAGGCATGCGCCACCATGCCCAGCTAATTTTGTATTTTTAGTAGAGACAGGGTTTCTCCATGTTGGTCAGGCTGGTCGTGAACTCCTGACCTCAGGTGATGTGCCTGCCTCGGCCTCCTAAAGTGCTGGGATAACAGGCGTGAGCCACCACGCCTGGCCCAACAGATAATGTTAAATTGAGTCATCAGTGTCTAATTTGGGGCACCATGTTTCAAGTTCTGCATGTTAACCCATGTGTTCCCACATTAGCCAGACACACGCCTTGTGAATCACAGACTCTCATTTAATATGTGTAAGTTTGTGTGTGCTTGCATGTATACACATTGGTTGGATAACTGACTTTAGACTATCCCTGCCCTGTTGAAGCACAAAGACAGCATTGATAAAATGTCTCACTTGCCTTTGTATCAACAATGCCTACTTGGCATAGGGTGTCACACACATAAGCATCCAAAATGATTTCTGCAATAGATGAAAGAACTTGCATAGGAACTCATTCTACTGCAAAGGGGTCCAGTGGGGGAACCTGGCCTCATGACCAAGCCTCTGTTATCAGGGGGAAGTTGTCACTTTAGAGATAGCACAACATATATATTTATTTATTTAAAATAGAGATGAGGTCTTGCTATGTTGCCCAGGCTGGTCTTGAACTCCTGGTCTCAAGGGGTCCTCCTGCCTTGGCCTCCCAGCATGTTGGGATTACAGGGATGAGCCACTGCACCTGGTCTGACAGCACAATATTGACTACTTGGCTTTAGGTTTTAAGTGAGTTGCTTAAGTCAGGGGTCCCCAACCCCCAGGCTTCATAGCAGGAGGTGAGGGGTGGGCAAGCAAGGGAGTGAAGCTTCATCTGTATTTACAGCCACTCCCCATCACTCGCATTACTGCCTGAGCTCTGGCTCCTATCAGATCAGCGGCAGCATTAGATTCTCGTTGGAGGGGGAACCCTATTATGAACTGCACATGCAAGGGATCTAGGTTGTGCCTTCCTTATGATTATCTAATGCCTGATGATCTGTCACTGTCTCCCATCACCCCCAAATGCGACTGTCTAGTTGCAGGAAAACAAGCTCAGGGCTCCCGCTGATTCTACATTATGGTGAGTTGTATAATTATTTCATTATATATTACAATGTAATAATAATAGAAATAAGGTGCACAATAATGTAATGCGCTTGAATCATCCCGAAACCATTCCCCACCCCAACCCCGGTCCATGGAAAAATTGTCTTCTGTGAAACCAGTCCCTGGTGCCAAAAAGGTTGCAGACTGCTGCACTAAGTGGTAAGACAGCTCAAAACCCAGGTTTTGAGGTCACCAAAAAACTAACTCTTTCTCTAACCCTGACTCTATCTCTTAATAATTGTGTGACTTTGAGCAATTAATGGCCACTCTATCAAATAGAGATGATAAATTAATACCATCTCCCCAAGTTATGAGGATTACACGAGACAATCTATGTCAGTCACTGAACATTGCACCTGGCACCAGAAGACACTAAATGGACAGTAGTCAAGATCATTATCAAAGTTCACCCTAATAGATGCTGTAGTTGATTTATAAAGTTTCTTCCAGTTCTTTTTTTTTTTTTTTTTTTTTTTTTTGAGACAGAGTCTTGCTCTGTCGCCCAGGCTGGGGTGCAGTGGCCGGATCTCAGCTCACTGCAAGCTCCGCCTCCCGGGTTTAGACCATTCTCCTGCCTCAGCCTCCCGAGTAGCTGGGACTACAGGCGCCCGCCACCTCGCCCGGCTAGTTTTTTTTTTGTATTTTTTAGTAGAGACGGGGTTTCACCATGTTAGCCAGGATGGTCTCGATCTCCTGACCTCGTGATCCGCCCGTCTCGGCCTCCCAAAGTGCTGGGATTACAGGCTTGAGCCACCGCGCCCGGCCAAGTTTCTTCCAGTTCTAACAATCCTTCACACTTCCATAACTATGATGTTAATTTTTAGAACAATTAAACTGAACTACAAAATCAACCAAGTGAGTTTTCGTATAAAAGCTGAATGGCACATTATGATGGCCTAAGTATTGAAGCATTTATCACAAGAAGGTTTGAGACATTGTTCTCTTGGCAAACATTGCTTCTTTACCACACCCACGCTGCACGCCACCATCTCCCACTGCTGGGATCAAAAGAGTTTCCTCTCTGCAGTTCACAAGTTTATGGATCTAAACCAGATCCACAAGTCGGCTCTGGGAATGCATGTTTAAGACAGACATGAATCACAGTCCTGGGCTGTTTCTTTGCCTTGGAACATTTTCCATAAAAGTAGTCTTTTTACTTTTTCAAAGGACAGGATGTTCCAAATCAGTGAATCACTTTTATTTATAAGATGGAATGGATGAGGTGATATCAGTAAAAGTGGCAGAGTAAGCATCTCACAAAATCTCCTCCATAAAAGCAATAGAACATTTGGCAGAAATCGTCAGAATCGACTACCTTCTGCTATTTCACATACCAAGTAGATTGTCCTGCCTGAATTATTTTTCAGTTGCTCTGTACTAACAGTAAACAAATCATTATTAACTCTCAGTCTTCATTTAAAGCATGCATTTCAAAGGAAATACAATATCATGCAGTGGAGAAAAAACTTGGTGTCCTAACTGCTCGCTGCCAAAGCCAACTGAACACAAGCATTTATCTCCATTCTTTTCCCATCAAATAAAAAAGACATAACTATTGTTATAGAACAGACTGGGGGCTGCTCACCCAGTGTAGTAAGACCAGATACCTCAAGTGAGGTTTGTAGTGGTAGAAAGGAAGGCATTTTTTTGCAGGGTACCAAGCAAGGAGGACCAGGCAACTAATGTTTAAGTCCTGACCTCTGCAGTGGCTTGCAGGTAAGAAGTTTTAAGGGTAGGGCTAAATGTGAGGAAAGGGTAGGGCTAAATGTTACAGGCAAAATTATAAATTATATATGGAGGTTATACATTGGTTTTATTTAGCCTAAAAGGGTGAGATTGCTTGAAGCAAGGGCTTACAGGTCATAGGTACATTTAAATATTTTCTGATTTGCAGTTGGATAAAAAAGAGAGGCTTGATTTAAAAATTTGGGGCCAGGCCAGGGGCAGTGGCTCATGCCTGTAATCCCAGCACTTTGGGAAGTTAAGGTGGGTGGATCACTTGAGGTCAGGAGGTCAAGATCAGCTTGGGCAATATGGTGAAACCCCTTCTCTACTAAAAATACAAAAATTAGCTGGGCGTGGTGGCCTACACCTGTAATCACAGCTACTAGGGAGGGTGAGGCAGTAGAATCGCTTGAACCCGGGAGGTGGAGGTTGCAGTGAGCCGAGATCGTGCCACTGCACTCCAACCTGGGCAACAGAGAGACTCTGTCTCAAAACAAAAAAAAAACAAACAAAAAAACTGGGGGCCAGCAGAAAAGAATGTTAGCTCTGGCTTGTGGGTGTGACTTTTTCCAGGTCACACCTGGAAGAAATTTAGAATAAGAATGTGGTTAGAGTTTAGTCCCAGTTCCCCCTTATTTGACATCTATGGACCAGGCATATTCATTTGGTGGGGGTCCAGATTTCAGTCATACGTTAAGATGTCATCTTTATTTCCTACAGGGGTAGTAAACATCCTGTGATTTTAGTGTTCTTGGCTATGGTTTTTAGCTACTGTTATCTTTTTGTTATTGTTTATTTACTTCTCAGAGCTAGTTATTAATAGGTATCTGAAATTTTTTTGAAGGAATTTAAAATATAAAAAACATTTATGTTTGGGGGGCATCCAGGTCCCTAAGGGGGGTTCCTGTTCTATCTCACCCTACCCTGCAACACACACCTATACATACACATACACAGAGAGCCAAGAGAAGACACAACAGTCAACATGAGATGATGACATATTTTTGGAAGATGTGAAGCAATTTGGAGGAATAGTAGCTGACCTGGCAGGGTAGAGAAGGCAGAAGCCTAAATCCTTGCAGAGGACTTGCCAAGGAGAAGCAAGCTGATTTGCTCCACAGAACACAAGAAAAGCTGGGGAATTTAAGGCAACCGGCACCTGTGAGTTGGGGGTGGGGGTAGATCTGAAAGCAGAAGGTCTGGTTGAATATTTTTACTTCAGGGCCCTGTCTCCCCTCACCCCTAGCTGTCAGGCAACCCCCCTTCCCACATCCCTACAGGAGACAGGGAGTTTAGTTCTGAGGAGACTGCAGCAGAGATCTGAACTCAGGCCCCAAGCACTGTGAGGATGTGGGCCTTTACTGAAAACTGTAATTAAGTGAACTTCTACACACTGAATGATGAGACCACCAGCCCCTCCCTCCACTCAGCTCCCAGAACGCTGATAACTGGCTTAAACCCCAGGCAGGAAGCTGATGAGTCGTTTTGAATCAACTGATGTATCCTAGAAAAAAGACCTACAGATACGGATATTTATGGGCTATCAAAGGAAAAGCCAGGTCCTTATCCCACCCATCCAGTATGAAACCCACCTGGAGATAATCCCCACCTGTATTCATTCACTATGGCTGCTATAACAAATTACTACAAATTTGGTGTCTTAAACAAACAGAAATTTATTCTCTCATAGTTCTAGGGTCTGAAGTCTGAATTAGTTTCACTGGGCTAAAATTATGTGTCAGCAGGGCCATGCTCCCTCCAGAGGCTCTGAAGGAGAAGCTGTTCTTTGCCTCTTTTAGCTTCTAGTGGCTGCCAGCATTTCTTGACTTGTGGCTGCACCACTGTAATCTTTGCTTCTATACGTATTACCCTCTCCTTGTGTGTGTGTGTGTGTGTGTGTGTGTGTGTGTAATCTCATTCTGCCCCCACCCTGGAGTACAGGATAATCTCCCCATCCCAAAATCCTTAACCACATCTGTAAAATCTCTGCCATATGAGGTAACATCCATAGATTCCAGGCATTAGGACATAGACATATTTTTGGGGGCTATAATTTAGCCTTCTGTACCACCCACGTACAGAGAGCTTTCAATCAGCCTTTTAGTCTCTCACACTTAAATGTTAGTGAGATCAAAAGATTTTTCACCTTTACTAGATATCTGAATTTCTTATTTATGAATTGTCTATTTATGTCTTTTATCTGTTTTACTTTTCTGTTGTTTTTCCTATAGATTGTTATGATAATTTTATAGATAATGCTATTAATCCTTTATCTGCTAGGGATGTTGAAAATACTTTTCCTAGATTACATTTGCCTATTAACTTTGTTTGCAGTTTGTTTTCTGATACACAAAAAGTTTTTAATGTTATATAATCAAATCTAGTATTTCTTTTCCTTTGAAATTTCTTCCATTGCTATTATCTCAGAAAGTTTGCTTATCCTTAGATATATACTAATATATTTTTCTCCTGGTTTAATGGCTTCAAAAGTATCTAATTCTTTAATCAACATGAAATTTATTTTAATGTGTGCTATGAAGTGAGAATCTAACACCTTTTCCAAGTTATTTAATAATAAGTTATCTAACATATCTTTTCCTTTCCCTACTGACTTGTCATACCATCTTTATCAAATGTAAAAATCTTATATTAATATATTCTAGGATCTGTTTCTGAGCTCTGTTCAGTTATCTCAAGTTTTTTTTGCAGATGTTTGCTATGTGGTCTTTTTTGATCCTGAGTTTGTAACTACAAATAAATAAATAATTATAGTGCATCAAACTATCCCAAAACAATTTTATATTTTCTTTCTGTTTTTTTTTTTTTTTTGAGTCTGAGTCTCACTCTATTGCCCAGGCTGGAGTGCAGTGGTGTGATCTTGGCTCACTGCAACCTCTGCCTCCTGGGTTCAAGTGATTCTCCTGCCTCAGCCTTCTGAGTAGCTGGGATTACAGGCGGAAGCCACCATGCCCAGCTAATTTTTGTATTTTTAGTAGAGACGGGGTTTCACCATGTTGGCCAGGCTGGTCTCGAACTCCTGATCTCAAATGATCCACCTGCCTCAGCCTTCCAAAGTGCTGGGATTACAGGCGTGAGTCACTGTGCCTGGCCAATTTTATATTTTCTTATTCTTTCAGATGATTTATATAATTATTTATTTTTTTGACATCCTACTGATGAGCTACTTATCTAAAAGAGTTCATTTTTTTAAAATCATAACTCATGGTCATGCATTTGGAGATATTTAGAAATAGAAAAGCATTTTCATATCTTTAAAAGGAAAGAAAGAGATATGCTTCCTGTTTGTTAATACCATGATCTATTGAATATCTCTAGCAATTTAATTAATTGATTCACCAAATACTATGTGCCAGTCACTTGCCTAGGTGCTAGGTAGACAGGAAAGAAATCCCTGCCTTCATAAGCTTACATTCTAGTGAGGGGGAAAGATAAAAACAGGGTAGATACATTTTAAAAGGTATTGTGTCTTGACAGTGATGAATGCTATGAAGTAAACAATAAACCAAGGAAGGGGACAGCAAGTTTGAATAGGTGACTTGGGAAGACCTTCCTGAGAAAGTGGTATTTTAGTCAAGACCTAAAGAAAGTAAAGGAGCCGCACATTTTCTTCTACAACTTGCCACAAATTGGTTACTAATTTCTCGTATATCTTCAGATATACTTAATGTATATATTAAATCAATAGCATTAATCATTCAGAGCTTATCTACTATGATGAGCAAAATGTGAATCTTACTATAGCAAAAGGATTCATAGTATATTTTATTTTGAAAAAATTTTATGGCTACATAGTAGGTATATATATTTATGGAGTACATGAGACATTTTGATATAAGCATACAATGTGTAATAATCACGTCAGGATAAATGGGGTATCCATCACCTCAAGCATTTATCATTTCTTTATGTTACAAACATGCCAATTATACTCTTATTTTTATTTAATTAATTAATTTATTTTTTGAGATGGAGTCTCACTCTGTTGCCCAAGCTGGAGTGCAGTGGCACGATCTCAGCTCACTGCAACCTCTGCCTCCCAGGGTCAAGCGATTCTCCTGCCTCAGCCTCCTGAGTAGCTGGGATTACAGGTGCATGCCACCACACCTGGCTGATTTTTGTATTTTTAGTAGAGATAGGGTTTCACCATGTTGGCCAGGCTGGTAGGCTGGTCTTGAACTCCTGGCCTCAAGTGATCCACCTGCTTTGGCCTCCCAAAGTGCTGGGATTACAGGTACGAACCACCGTGCCCAGCCAATTTTTAAATGTACAATAAATTATTGTTGACTGTAATCACCCTGTTGTGCTATCAAATACTAGATCTCATTCAATCTAACTATATCTTTGTACCCATTAACCATCTCCACTTCCCCTTTCCCCTTCCTCCACTACCCTTCTTAGTCTCTGGTATCCATCCTTCTACTCTCTATCTGCATGAGTTTGACTCTTTTATTAATAATTTTTAGCTCCTACAAATACATGAGAACATGCAAAGTTTGCCTTTCTGTGCATGGCTTATTTCACTTAACATAATAACCTCCAGTTCTGTCCATGTTATTGCAAATAGCAGGACCTCATTATTTTTTATGGCTGTGTAGTATTTTGTTGTGTATATGTACCACATTTTCTTTATCCATTCATCTGCTAATATACACTAAGGTTGCTTCCAAATCTTGGTTATTGTGAACAGTGTCCTGCAGAAAACATGGGAGCGCAGATACCTCTTCAATATACTGATTTCTTTCCTTTAGGTATACACCCAGCAGTGAGATTGCTGGATCATATGGTAGCTCTATGTTTACTCTCTTGATGGATCTTTGTACTGTTCTTCATGGTGGCTTTACTAATTTACATTCCCACCAACAGTGTACAAGGGTTCCCTTTTCTCCACATCCTCGCCAGCATTCACTATTGCCTGTAATTTGGATATAAGTCATTTAAACTGGGATGCAATGATATCTCATTGTAGTTTTGATTTGCATTTCTCTGATGATTAATGATGTTGAGCACCATTTTATACACCTGTTGGTCATTTGTATGTCTTCTTTTGAGAAACGTCTATTCAGATCTTTTGCCTATTTTTTAAAACAGATTATCAGATTTTTTCCTATTAAGGTTGGGCACAATGGCTTATGCCTGTAATTCCACCACTTTGGGAGGCCAAGGTGGGCAGATCGCTTGAGCTCAGGAGTTCAAGACCAGCCTGGGCAACATGGCAAGACCCCATTTCTACAAAAAATACAAAAATTTGCTGGGTGCAGTGGCATGCACCTGTAATCCCAGCTACTTGGGGGACTGAGGGGAAGGATTGCTTGCTCCAGGGAGGTCGAGGCTGCAGTGAGCTGTGTTTGCATCACCGCACTTCAGCCTGGGTGAAAAAGCAAGACCTTGTCTCAAATAAAAAGACCTTTTTCCTATTGAGTTTTTTGAGCTCTTTATATATTCTGGTTATTAATCCTTTGTCAGATGGATAGTTTGCAAATATTGTCCCCCATTATGTGGGTCATCTCTTCACTTTGTTGACTGTTTCCTTGGTTGTGCAGAAACTTTTTAACTTGATGTGATCCCATTTATCCATTTTTGCTTTGGTTGCCTGTGCTTGTGGGGTGTAACTCAAGAAATCTTTGCCCAGACCAATGTCCTGGAGTTTCCTCAATGTTTTGTTTTGATAGTTTCATAGTTTGAGGTCTTAGATTTATGTTTTGTTTTTGTTTTTTTAAACTAGAGACAGGGTCTCCTATGTTGCCCAGGCTGGTCTCGAATTCCTGGGCTCAAGGGATCCTCCTGCCTTTGCCTCCCAAAGTGCTAGGATTACATGCATGAGCCACCACACCCAGCCAGATTTAAGTCTTTAATCCATTTTGATTTGATTTTTGTAAAATGGCAAGAGATAGGGTTCTAGTTTCATTCTTCTTCATATGGATATCCACATTTCCCTGCACCATTTATTGAAGAGACTGTCCTTTCCCCAATGTGTATTCTTGGCACCTGTGTCAAAAATGAATTCACTGTAGATATATGGATTTATTTCTGCGTTCTCTATTCTGTTCCATTGGTCTATGTGTCTGTTTTTATGCTACCATACTATTTTTGCTACAATAGCTCTGCAGTATAATTTGAAGTCAGGTAATATGATTCTTTCAGTTTTGTTCATTTTGCTCAGGATGACTTTGGCTATTCTGGGTCTTTCGTGGTTCCATGTAAAGTTTTAGGTTTCTTTCTTCTTTCTTTCCTTCCTCTTCTTCCTCCTCCTCTTCTTCTTCCTCTTCTTCTTCTTCTTTCTTCTTTCTCTCCTTCTCCTTTTTCTTCTTCAGACACGGTCTTGTTCTGCTGCCCAGGCTGGGCTGCAGTGGCACACACATGGCTCACTGCAGCCTCAATCTCCTGGGCTCAAGTGATCTTCCCACCTCAGCCTACCTGAGTAGCTGGGACCACAGGTGCATGTCATCATGCTCAGCTAATTTTTAAAATTTTTTGTAGAGATGGAGTCTCTGTATGTTGCCTAGGCTGGTCTTGAACTCCTGGACTCAAGCAATCCTCCTGCCTCAGTCTCCCAAAGTGCTGATATTGCAGGCATGAGCCACTGCACCTGCCCTCAGATTATTTCTTGTTGCTCATTAATGTCCTTTCCTTTCAGAATTTGAAGAACTCCCTTTAGCGTTTCTTGTAGGACAGGTCTGGTGTTGAAATGCCTTAGCTTTGGTTGTCTGGGAAAGTATCCTTCACATTTTAAGGATTTTTTACTGACTATACTATTCCAGGATGTTTTTTTCTTTCAGCACTTTAAATATGTCATGTCACTCACTCCTGGGCTGTAAGGTTTCCACTGAGAAGTCCGCTGCCAGATGTATAGGTGCTCCATTCTATGTTATTTTCTTCTTTCCTCTTGTGCTTTAGGATTCTTTCTTTGTCCTTGACTTTTGGGAGTTTATTAAATGTCTTGAGGTGGTCTTATTTGGGTTAAATATGCTTAGTGTTCTATAACCTTCTTGTACTTCAATATTTCTATCTTTCTCTAGGTTTGGAATGGTCCCTGTTATTATCCCTTTGAATAAACTTTCTACTTCAATCTCTCTTTAAGGCCAGTAACTCTTAGATTTGCCCTTTTGAGGCTATTTTATAGATTCTGTAAGCATTCTTCATTCTTTTTTCTTTTGTCTCCTCTGACTGTGTTTTCAAATAGCTTGTCTTCAAGCTCACTAATTCTTTTTGTTTTGTTTTGTTTTGTTTTTTTGAGACAGAGTCTCACTCTGTCGCCCAGGCTGGAGTGCAGTGGCACAATCTTGGCTCACTGCAACCTCCACCTCCCAGGTTCAAGCGATTCTCATACCTCAGCCTCTCAAGTAGCTGGGATTACAGGTGTGCACCACCACACCCAGATAATTTTTGTATTTTTAGTAGAGACGAGCTTTCGCCATGTTAGCCAGACTGGTCTTGAAGTCCTGGCCTCAAGCCATCTGCCGCCTCAGCCTCCCAAAGTGCTGGAATTACAGACATGAGCCACTGTACCCCATCCAAGCTCACAAATTTTTTCTTCTGTGTGATCAGTTCTGCTATTGGGAGACTTTGATGTATTCTTCAGTATGTCAATTGAATTTTTCAGCTCCAGAGTATCTGCTTGATTTTTTTTAATTATTTTGATTTGTTTGCTAAATTTATCTGATAGAATTCTGAATTCTTTCTCTGTGTCATCTTAAATTTTGTTGCACTTTGTCAAAACAGCTATTTTGAGGTCTCTGTCTGAAAGGTCACATATCTCCGTCACTCTGGGATTGGTCACTGGTGCTTTATTTAGTTCAACTGGTGAGGTTGTGTTTCACTAGATGGTCTTGATACTTGTATGCTTGCCAATGTCTGGGCATTGTAGAGTTAGGTGTTTATTGTAGTCTTCGCAGCTGGTCTTGTTTGTACCTGTCCTTCTTGGGAAGGCTTTCCAAGTATTCAAAGGGAATTAAGCACTGTAATCTGTCTTTGGTCACTGTAGCTGCATCTGCATTAGAGGGCACCCCAAGCCTAGTAATTGCTGTGATTCTGGTAGACTTGTAGAGGTACTGCCTTGGTTGTCTTGGATAAGATCTGAGAGAGTTCTCTGGATTACCAGGCAGAGACTCTGGTTCTCTTCCCTTCCCTTCCCCCAAACAAACGAAGTCTCTCTTTGTACTGAGATGGCTAAAGCTGAGGGAGGGGTGACACAAGCACCTCTATGGCTAATATCCCTGGGACTATGCTGGGTCAGAGCCAAAGCCAGCATGGTGCTGGGTCAGAGCCAAAGCCAGCATGGTACTGGGTCTCACCCAAGGCCTGCAGTAACTATTGCCTAGCTACTGCCCATGTTCACTCAAGGCCCAGACAAAAGCTCTTCCCTTCAAGGCAGCATGCTGCCCCCTGGGCCCAGTGCAGACCAGAAATGCCATCTGGGAGCCAGGCCCTGGAGTCAGGAAACTTAGGAATTTGTTTGGTACTCTATTCTACTGCAGCTGAGCTGGCACCCAAGCCAGAAGACAAAGTTCTTCCCACTCTTCCCTCCCCTCTCCTCAAGCAGGAGTCTCTCTATGGACACAACCACCCAGGCCTGTAGCAAGTACTGGCTGGATACCACTAATGTTCACTCAAGGCTCTTCAGTCAGCTTGTGGGGAATGCTGCCAGGCCTAGGTCTCTCCCTTCAGGGCAATGGGCTCCCCTCTGGCCCAGTGGGAGTCCAGAAATGCCATCCAGGAGCCAAGGCCTGGAATTGGGAACCCCAGGAGCCTGCTTGGTGCTCTACTTCACTGTCTGGCTAAGGCCTGCAGTGAGTGTTGTCTGGCCACTGCTGGTGTTTATTCAAAGCCCAAGGGCTCTTTAGTCAGTAAGTTATGAATCTTGCCAGAACTGGGTCATTCTCTTTAAGGCAGTGGATTCTCTTCTGGCCAGAGATGTGTCTAGAAATGTCTGGGAGCTAGGGCCTGGAATGGGGACCTCGGGACTCTGCCTGAGGTGCCCTGTTCTGCTGTGGCTGAGCTGGTATCCAGATTGCAAGACAAGTCCTCTTTACTCTCCCCTCTCCTCCTCTCAAGCAAAAGGAAGGCCTCTCTCTTGAAGCTGCAAGCTGTGCTGCCTGGGGCTGGGGGATGGCTGCTACAAGCACTCCCTTGGCTGCCCCAGCTGGTGTCTCACTAGGTCTTATGTACCTGAAGTCCACTGCCTCTGAGCCCAGCACAGCACCAGAACTTGCCCAGGAATTGCAGTCCTTGTGGCCTAGACTGCCTTTCAAGCTTATTTCGGACCTCAGAGCACTTCAGCCCACAGTGGTAGAGAGAGCTGGAACTTAGTATCAAATGGCTGGGATGGGCTAGGGCTGGCCTAAATGCTCCCTCCATGGGCACCAACTGAATTCTGTCCTGTGTTGCTTTCCCTGTGACAGCCAGCACTGTGTTCCTGTGCAGAGTCCCACCATCACAGCGTTCCCTCTTCCCCAAGGGCAGATTCTCTCTTCATGCCACATGGCTGCTGCCAGGGGATGGGGGAGGGTGGTGTTGGCAATTCAAGACTGTCTTTTCTACCCTACCCTCTTCAGTGCCTCTTTCCTTGACACAAAGTTAAAACCTGGTATTGCGATCCCACACCTGCTGTTTGGTTCTTATAGAGGTGTTTTCTTGTGTGAATAATTGTTCAGTTTAGTGTTCCTGCTAGGGGAAACGCTCACAGGAGGGTTCTATTTGGCCATCTTGCTCCACTCCAGAAAGCACAGCATATTTTAAACATCAAATTCATCATGAGTTAACTGTCTACATTATACTTACAGGAATAAAATAAGTTGTTGGGAATCTTTGAACTGTTGAGCGAAATACACGGCTCCTATATTAAAAAAAAAAAAAAAAAAAAAAAAGAAAAATGATTTTCTAAATCTATTTTTTAAAGATCTTTGTTAACTTATTCCCTATCTTTCATTAAATATTTTAAAATGTTAATCTGCATATGAGGTGCATAAATGAGGTTTAAAAGCCATGAGGATTGGCATGTAGGTATGTAAACAGAAAGGTGGCTTATTTAGTAAGTATATAATTACCTGGAAGCATATTTGGGAACCGGTGCAGGAAGCACATTGTATTGTCCCGGAGAAAGCTGAAGTGACTGCACAGAATGGACAAGGACACCAATAGATTAATAGAGGTTGTAAACTCACTTCACTATCTGTCATTCATAATCTTTTATTTTATGACTATACAACATTGAACAATTCCTTCTTTACTTTAATAGTGGAAAAGGAAAAGGTACATTTCCAAAGGTGGAGCTTCAAAACATTTAACATATATTCGGTCTTCATGGTGAATTTTATAGACAACATGCCTGAGATGCTGCATAGGAAAATGTCAAATTGATCACATTTTTTTCTTTTTATTTTTTTGAGATAGAGTCTCACTCTGTCACCCAGGCTGGAGTGCAGTGGCATGATTTCGGCTCACTGCAGCCTCTGCCTTCCCGGTTCAAGCAATTCTCTGCCTCATCCTCCCGAGTAGCTGGGATTACAGGTACACACCACCACGCCCAGCTAATTTTTATATTTTTAGTAGAGATGGGCTTTCACCATGTTGGCCAGGCTGGTCTTGAACTCCTGGCCTTGAGTGATCCACCTGCCTCAGCCTCCCAAAGTGCTGGGATTACAGGCATGAACCATGGTGCCCAGCCACATTTTTTTTTTCTTTTTTTGAGGTAGGTTCTCTGTTATACAGGCTGGAGTGCAATGGCATGAACATAATTCACTGCAGCCTCAAACTCCTGGACTCAAGTGATCCTCCCACCTCCACATCCCAAGTAGCTGAGACTACAGGTATGTGTCACTGCACCCAGCTACTTCTTTATTTTTTATAGAGACAGGATCTCACTATGTTGCCCAGGCTGGTCTTGAACTCCTGGGCTCAAGCAATCCTCCTGCCTCAGCCTCCCAAAGTGCTGGGATTACAGATGTGAGCCACTGTACCTGGCCTGATCACATCTTATTTTTATTTATTTATTTAGAGACAAAGTCTCGCTCTGTTGCCCAGAGTGGAGTGCAATGGCGTGATCACAGCTCACTGAAGCCTCGACGTCCCAGGCTCAAGTGATCCCCCCAGCTCAGCCTCCCAAATAGCTGGGACCACAGATGCGTACCACCATACCTGGCTAATTTTCTTGGTTTTAATAGAGATAAAGTCTCGCTATGTTGCCCAGGCTGGTCTCAAACGCCTGAGCTCAAGCAATCCATCCACTTTGGCCTCCCAAAGTGCTGGGATTACAGATGTGAGCCACTATGTCCAGCAGTGATCACATTTTAAATATTCTAGATTCAACAAATCAATTCAGCCATTTAGTGAGCCTGCTCTGGGGTAAAGCGCAGCACTAGTAGTAGGGAATACAGTGGTTAAGAGAGCTACGGTCCCTGACCAGCAGGAGTGAGAGGCACCTACAGATACAATCCTAACATAAACCACTGTCATCAGTGCTAAAAGACAGATAGAAGATATGGGAGTAGAAAGAGATTAAATCCAACTAGGTGACCTCAAGATGACAAACATGATGAGATTTGAGGGAGGCTTTTAAGAAGGGCAGGACTTCCTCAAGGAGCTCAAGCAAGGGTCTTCCAAGAAAAAGGGGCCTCACATCTAACACTATTTCCATCAGGAAATTGTTGCAAACAACCTGGGTGGCTCCATTGCCCCTGGGTCTAGGGACATTAGCCCAAAGGTATGATACAAGAATGTCAGGAACTGGTTAAAATAGACAGGAGAGGTCGGGTGCAGTGCCTGTAATCCCAACACTTTGGGAGGCCGAGGCAGGTGGATTGCTTGAGGTCAGAAGTTCAAGACCAGCCTGACCAACATGGCAAAACCCTGTCTCTACTAAAAATACAACAATTAGCCAGGGGTGGTGGTGGGTGCCTGTAACCCCAGCTACTCAGGAAGCTGAGGCACGAGAATCACTTGAACCCAGGAGGCGGGGGTTGCAGTGAGCCAAGATCGTGTCACTGGACTCCAGCCTGGGCAACAGAGCAAGACTCAGTCTAAAAAAGAAAAAAGAAAAAAAAAAAAAAAATAAAGGAAGTATGTGAAGGAAGGGAGGGAGAGAAAGAAGGAGAATGAGAAGCCAGGAGGAGATCACCCAGACCTCCAGAGCTGGCAGGGAGGAGGGGAGGAGTTATATTATAAAATCCTAGGACCTGAAGTGAATAATCCCCTCCACCCCCTATTATTTTTACATCAGATTTTAAGAAACAATACAGCTTTTGTTGAAAAGGCATCTACCTCCTAGCACTACCTGGCACATGGAAGTTCACTACTACATTTCGCTCCGCAGGTGTCTTTCCCATATTAGTATACAACTTTGATTGCAGAAGCAGCTTTTTGTGGGTAGAGTGATGATAACAAGTAAATACAAATTTTATGGTGAAATATATGCATTTTCCTGATGCACCTGTGCTTGTTGAGTGCTCACTTGACATCACAAACACCAAGGAAACAAGGGCATTCTTGTGTCATTCTTGTGTCTTATAGAAGCACAGAAACACAACTTAAATGGGGCATTCTTGGGAGCCAGCAATGTCCTATTTCCTGATTTTGATGACAATTACATGGATGTTTGCTTTCTGTTTTTAAAATGTACATACTTGCTTTATGCTTCTCTCTCTCTCTCTCTCGCACATACACAGATATAAACAGGAGGCAAAAAAAAAAAAGAAAACTGAAAAGGGGAAAAAAACTCTTAAAGCAGTCATTTATTTATCTATACTCAGCAATCCATGTAAGATTTCCATAATGAAGTGCTCATGGAAAAACTCTTAGCATTATTCTGGAAAGGAATATTGGTTACCTGTAACATATATATTTGTCCTACTATACTTGGCATTTACCATTCTTTGCTACTTAACATAGTTGAAAGGGGGCTTTTTTTTCATAGTCTTGATTAGTCAGTTGCTTTATGTAGGAGACTTTTCCTGTGTATTACTAAACTTGGTTCCATTTTCCTTGGGTCTAATGGTATATATATATTTCTAATTCCAACATATGCTTCTCAGTTTTTGTTTTTTTTTTTGTTTTTTTTTTTTTGGAGACAGGGTCTTGCTTTGTCACCCAGGCTGGAATGCAGTGGTGCAACCATAGCTCACTGTACTTCAACCTCCCAGGCTCAAGCCATCTTCCTGCCTCAGCCTTCTGACTACTTGAGACTATAGGCATGTGCAACCACACCTAGCTATTTTTAAAAATTACTGTAGAGTTGAGATCTCACTATGTTGCCAGGGCTGGTCTCAAACTCTTGGGCTCAAGCGACCCTCCCACCACAGCTTCCCTAAGTGCTGAGATTATAGGTGTGAGCCAATATGCCTGTCCAGGTCTTCATTTTTAAGGCTTAGAGAATCTAGACAAGATGCTGGTAAAAATATCTGATTCTCACTAATTAATGTTTCAATCCATGCTGATTAGGCACTCAAACCTTTTTTTTTTTTTTTTTTTTTTTTTTTTGAGACTGAGTTTGGCTCTTGTTGCCCAGGCTGGAGTGCAATGGCACGATCTTGGCTCACTGCAACCTACGCCTCCCAGGTTCAAGTGATTCTCCTGCCTCAGCCTCCCGAGTAGCTGGGATTACAGGCATGCGCCACCATGCCCGACTAATTTTGTATTTTTAGTAGAGATGGGGCTTCTCCATGTTGGTCAGGCTGGTCTCAAACTCCAGACCTCAAGTGATCCACCTGCCTTGGCCTCCCAAAGTGCTGAGATTATAGACGTGAGACACTGCACCCGGCCAGGCACTCAAATCTTATAAGAGCTTGAATGTGGCAGGATGATATTAGTGTGGATATATAATTCAGTTATGTTGCACCAAACACCATCAACGTCAGAAAACTGAAATAATGTGAAAAAAGCCAACCCTACTTACTAGGCTCTTGGTGTGACTACATATACATATATATCTACACGTACATATACATGACTTTATTTAGAACAGATTTAGGGTCATAGCAAAATTGCAAGGAAAAAGATTTCCATATACCCTTTGCTCCCACACATGCATAACCTCCATTATCATCATCCCACACTAAAAATGTACAGTTGTTACAACTGATGAACCTACACTGACACATCATTATCACTCAAAGTCTATATGTTACATTAGACCTCACTCTTGGTGTTGTACATTCAAGGGTTTTGACGAATGTGCAATGACATGTATCCATTATTCTAGTATCACAGAGTGGTTTCACTGCCCTAAAAATCCTGTGTTCTCCCTATTTATCCCTCCCTCCCCTCAAGCCCTGGCAACCACTGATCTTTTTATAGTCTCCATAGTTTTGCCTTTTCCAGAATGTCATATAGGTGGAATCACACCATATGTAGCCTTTTCAGATTGGCTTCTTTCACTTAGTGATATGCATTTATGTTTCCTCCATGTCTTGTTATGGCTTCATAGCTCATTTCTTTTTAGTGCTGAATAATATTCCATTGTCTGGATGTACCACAGTTTATTTATCCATTCATCTACTGAGCAACATCTTGGTTGCTTCCAAAGGTGGGCAATTATGAATAAAGCTGCTCTAAACATCCATGTGCAGGCTTTTGTGTGGGTGTAAGCTTTCAAGTCCTGTGGCTAAATACTATGGAGCACAACTGCTGGATCTTATGTAAGAGTATGTTTAGTTTTTAAAAAAACGGCCAAACTGTCTTCCAAAGTGGCTATACCATTTTGCATTCTCACTAGCTATGAATGAGAGTTCCTGTTGCTCCACATCCTTGCCAGCTTTGATGTTGTCAGTGTTCTGCATTGGAGCCATTTCATATTTGTGTAGTATCTCATTGTCTTAATTTGCACTTCCCTGATGACATATGATGTGAAACAATTTTTCATATGCTTTTTTGACATCTGTATGTCTTCTTTGTATATTAAGGAGTTTGGCCAATTTTTTAATTGAGTTATTTTCTTATTGCTGGGTTTTCAGAGTTCTTTGTATATTTTGTTCTTTATCAGATATATCTTTTGCAAATATTTTCTCAGTCAGTGGCTTGTCTTTTCATTCTCTTCAGGCTGGTCTCAAACTCCTGACCTCAGGTGATGCACCCGCCTCAGCCTCCCAAAGTGTTGGGATTACAGACATGAGCCACTGCGCCCGGCCAAGTTCTTTGATTTCTTTCATCAGTTTGTTTTCCTCATATAGATCTTGTACATATTTTGTTAGATTTATAACTAAGTATGTCATCTTTCAACATCCTAATGTGAAGGCATTATATATGTGTGTTTGACCTTACCAGTAATATTTTATTTCATAATGCAAATAATCCTTCTATCATCATGAGTTCTGACACACATAGTTTGAGAAGGAAGAGAAGTAAATTCATTTCATCTAATCTTACAATTTCTAGCCAAATGTTTGGTCAATGGAAGAGAGAGAAAGGCATGCTTTTTGAAAGGTACTGTGTTTTAAAATTCAAATCCCAGCCGGGCGCGGTGGCTCAAGCCTGTAATCCCAGCACTTTGGGAGGCCGAGACGGGCGGATCATGAGGTCAGGAGATCAAGACCATCCTGGCTAATACAGTGAAACCCCGTCTCTACTAAAAAATACAAAAAAAAAAAAAAAAAAACTAGCCGGGCGAGGTGGCGGGCGCCTGTAGTCCCAGCTACTCGGGAGGCTGAGGCAGGAGAATGGCATAAACCTGGGAGGCGGAGCTTGCAGTGAGCTGAGATCCAGCCACTGCACTCCAGCCTGGGTGACAGAGCAAGACTCCATCTCAAAAAAAAAAAAAAAAAAATTCAAATCCCCTTTTTCATTGCTGGTATATAGGAAAGTAATCGACTTTTGTGTATTAACCTTTATCCTGCAAACGTGCTATAATTTGTTATTAGTTTCAGGAATTTTTTGTTGATTCTTTTGGATTTTCTATATAGGCAATCATGTTATCTGTGAACAAGGGCAGTTTTATTTCTTCCTTCCCAATCAGTATACCTTTTATTTCCTTCTGTTGTCTTGTTTTATTAGCTAGAACTTCCACTACAATGTTAAAAAGCAATGGTGAGAGAGGACATTCTTGCCATTTTCCTGATCTTAGTGGGAAAGCTTCTAGTTTCTCACCATTAAGTATGATGCTAGCTTAGGTTTTTTGTAGATACTCTTTATCAAATTGAGGAAGTTCCTCTGTATTTCTAGTTTACTGAGAATTATTTTCATAAATGCATGTTAAATATTCTCAAATGTTTTTTCTGCATCTATTGACATGATTATGTGACTTTTCTTTTTTAGCTGTTGATGTGATCAATTATTTGATTTTTAAAATATTGAGCCAGCATTGCATACCTGGGATAAATCTCACTTGGTTGCAGTGTTATAATTTTTAATACATTGTTAGACTTAATTTACTATCATTTTGTTGAGGATTTTTACACCTATGTTCATGAGACATATTGGTCTGTAGTTTTCATTTCTTGTAATGTCTTTGGTTTTAATATTATGGTGATGCTGGCCTAATAGAATGAGTTAGGAGGTGTGTCCTCTGCCCTCTATCTTCTGAAAGGGATTAGTAAAGAATTGGCATAATTCTTTCCTTAAATGTTTGATAGAATTCACATGTGAATGCATCTGGGCCTGGCAATGTCTATTTTGAAAGGTTATAATTACTGATTCAATTTAATAGATATAGGCCTATTGAGAGTCTATTTCTTTTCATGTGAGTTTTGGAAAATTCTATCTTTTAAGTAATTGGTTCATTTTATCTAGGTAATCAAATTTGTGAAATATGGTTATTCAGAATATTCCTTTACTATCCTTTTTAATGTCCATAGGATCTGTAGTGATGCCTCTCTTTTGTGTCTGATATTAGTCATTTGTGTTATCTCTCTTTTTTGTTAGTTAGCCTAGATAGAGGCTTATCAATTTCATTATCTTTTCAAAGAACCAGTTTTGAGTTCCTTGATTTTCTCTATTGATTTTCTGTTTTCAATTTCAACAACTTCTGCTCTAATTTTTATTATTTCTTTTCTTTCACTTACTTTGGATTTAATTTACTCTTCTTTTTCTGGCTTCCTAAGGTGCAGACTTAGATGATTAATTTTTGGTCTTTCTTCTTTTCTAATACATGCATTAAATACTACAAATTTTCTTCTAAGCATTGCTTTTGCTACATCCCACAAATTTTGTTTTCACTTCCATTTAGTTCAAAGTATTTTAACATTTCTCTTCAGACTTTTTTCTAATAACACGGATCCATGTGTTATTTAGAGGTGTGTTGTTTAATCTCCACATATTTTGGGGTTTTCTAGTTATCTCTGTGTTACTGATTTGTAGTTTAATCCTATTGTGGTCTGAGAGCAGACATTGTATAATTTCTACTCCTTTAAATTTGTTAAGGTTTTTTTTTTTTTGGATATGGAGTCTTACTCTGTCACCCAGGCTGGAGTGCAGTGGTGTGATCTCGGCTCACTGCAACCTCCGCCTCCTGGGTTCAAGTGAGTCTCCTGCCTCAACCTCCCAAGTAGCTGAGATTACAAGCACTCGCCACCATGCCTGGCTAATTTGTTTTTTTAGATGGAGTCTTGCTCTGTTACCAGGCTGGAGTGTAGTGGCACGATCTCAGCTCACTGCAACCTCCGACTCCCTGGTTCAAGAGATTCTCCTGTCTTGGCCTCCCCAGTAGCTGGGATTATAGGCACGTGCCACCACACCTAGCTAATTTTTGTATTTTTAGTAGAGACAGGGTTTCCCTATGTTGGCCAGGATGGTCTCGATCTCCTGACCTGTGATCTACCTGCCTAGGCTTCCCAAAGTGCTGGGATTACAGGCGTGAGCCACTGCACCTGGCCAATTATTTTGTATTTTTAGTAGAGATGGGGCTTCACCATGTTGACCATGCTGGTCTTAAACTCCTGACCTCAAGTGATTCACCTGCCTTGGCCTCCCAACCTGCTGGGATTACAGGCGTGAGCCACCGCTGCTAGCCCTGTTATGCTTTATGGCTCAGAATGTGATCTCTCTTGGTGAATGTTCCATGTGAGCTTGAAGAAATGTGTATTTTGCTGTTTTTGGATGAGGCAGTCTATAGATATAAATTATATCCTGTTGATTAAATGGTGCTGTTGAGTTCAACTATGTACTGACTGATTTTCTGCCTGCTGCATTTGTCCATTTCTGACAGAGGGGTATTTATATTGAACTCATCTATTTCTCCTTGCAGTTCTATCAGTTATCGCCTCACATATTTTGACGCTCTGTTGTTAGGCACATACACATTGCCAAATATAATTATATCTTCTTGTAGAGTTGACCCCTTTATTATGTAATGCCCCTTTTCATCCCTGATAACACTTCTTGCTTTGATGTCTGCTCTGTTTGAAACTAATATAGCTACTCCTGCTTTATTTTTTTTTTTCGATTTGAGAGCAGGTACTGTTTGTTTATTAACTGACCAGATTAGAAAAATAATCATGGTAGACACTTTCGTTCGTTCTTCTAATAAGCCTGTTGATCTGGTCCCCCCGTTGCCAGCATCTCCACTTCTACAAAATGGGTGGTCTTTTTCTTCATTCCGTCTCATGGAGAGGATAATTTGAAGGGTCACAAGAAGTTATTTGCTTCTTTGAAGAATTTTCCAACAGTATAGATCTCATGAATCAGATCCTCCATGCAGATGATGCCATGTTTACCAAGAGATTGAGCAATCAAAGCATTATCTGTTAAAGCAATTTGCTTCTTACTGATTTTGCTATAACCATGCTTGTAGATTAATTCATTTACTGACTTCAGATTTGGGTACTCCTATGTGATATATGGTTATACAATCCTCAGCATGTTAACTGAAGCCTTGTTGAGCTCCACAAATGTTCCATTGAAGATTTGATGAAGGCAAAGAAGCTGCAACACCTTTTGGACCTTTGGGCTCACATCATGGATACCTCTGATCCTGATGACAAACGCCAATTTGGGTTCTGCAAGTACACAGGGGTTACCAGCTTTTCTTGCCATTCTAACCATTTGAATTTCAGCTCTGTCCATCTGCCTATATTCCTTGTGATAGTGCTTTGCTTTTTCATAGATAAGCTTTCTCCTTGCCTTTAAAAGCATCTTTTGGGCAAACTTCTTTCTCAGGTGCTTGACCTTCAGCTCTGTGAAATTCCTTCACTTTTTCTTAAGGGTTTCTGGCACAGCAGGAAAATTCTTCTCTTTGACACCCTCCATGGTTCCAGTCAGAAAAGAGGCTCCTGCTTCTTTTGATTAGCATTTGCGTAGTATATCTTTCTCCACCCATTTACTTCTAATCTATATGTGTCTTTACTTTTTTTTTTTTTTTTTAAATAGTGAATCACTCTGTTGCCCAGGCTGGAGTGCAGTGGTGCAATAGTGGCTCATTGCAGCCTCAAACTCCTGGGATCTAGCTATCCTCCCAGCTAAGTCTCCCGGGTAGCTGAGATTACAGGTGTGCCACCATGCCTGGCTAATTTTTAAGTATTTTGTGGAGACTGCGTCTTACTATGTTGCCCAGGCTGGTCTTGAATGCCTGGCCTCAAGGGATCCTCCTGCCTCAGCTTTCTGAAGTGCTAGGATTACAAGCATGAACTACCTCATCTGGTCGCTATGTGTCTTTACATTTAAAGTGGGTTTCTTGTAGACAGCATACAAGATTATGCTCTGACAATTTTGATTAACTCTGACAATCTGTCTTTTAATTGGTGGTTAGAACAATTAGCATTTGTGTAGTGTATCTTTCTCTACCCATTTACTTCTAAATCGCAGCCCACTGCGTGCTCCGCGTCCCGGGTTCAAGCAATTCTCCTGCCTCAGACTCCTGAGTAGCTGGGACTACAGGCGCCCACCATCAAGCCAGGCTAATTTTTGTATTTTTAGTAGAGATGGGGTTTCACTATGTTGGCCAAGCTGGTCTCAAACTCCTGACCCTGTGATCCGCTCGCCTTGGCCTCCCAAAATGCTGGGATTACAAGCGTGAGCCACACCGCACCCCGCTGTGGTATCAGTCTTTTTCATGTCTGTACCTCTCTCTGGTATAGACTCATGAAAATCTGTGACCATCTGTACTGTGAATTTCACAAGTTTTTCTCAGCTACCTCCTCACCCTTAGGTGGCACAGGATGACAAAAGTTGGCTGGAGTTGGGTATTGCCCTTCCCTCAGGTCAGTTAGGTCCTGATTGAATAGTTTTTCCTGAGGGCAGGCCTTGTTAATAAGAGAGTACCTGACATATTTCAAAATGGTTCCTTTTCCTCTCCTCTGCCAGCAGCAGGGGCAGGATTTTTCTCTATAAGAACCTGGGAGAGCTCCTGCAGGTAAACCTCAAAACATGTGAGGGTCCCCCTATGATTAGGTCCTCCTGGAGCTTTTAACTCTCAGATTTGCTAACACTTAGCCTCCAGCAATTCATCAGCTGTAGTTCAGGTGTTCCTACCCCAGCCATGGTTGCTACAGAAGTTGGTATATTCTGCCCTGGTAAATTGTAATTCTCTGTATCCTCCTGGCCATATTTCCAATGTTGGGGATAGTGTGCCCTGTGACCTCACTTCTCTTACAAGTCTAAAAGAATTGTTGATTTTTCAGTTTGTTTAGCTTTTAAATTGTTGTTAGGATGGAACTGCAACTTCCAAGCTATTTACATGGAGAACTGGAAACTGGAAGTCAGCGTGACACCATTTTGAGAACCCAGACCCATAAATAGGTGAGTCAGAAGGCAACAGATTTTCTACATCTTTAGAATCCCTATTAGAATAATCATAAGGTAAATGCAGCCAGAGGGCTGGCAGGTACAATATTTCCAGGTCCTTTTTTTTTTTTTTTTTTTTTTTTTTTAAGGCAGGGTCTTACTCTATCAGGGAGTGTGGTGGCGTGATCTCGGCTCAGAGATATCCTCATCACAGCTATAAACACAGCTAACAAAGATCAGTGAGTTAACTACCAGATTTTTCAACCTATCTCTCAACTAATTCAAGGATGTATTTTGAACATATTCAAATGGATCCTTTGATTCATTCTCTAATTTAATAGGGTACCTTTCTAGCCTGGCTACCTCTTTTTGACCAAAAACAGATATAGGGGCAGGGAGGGAATAGAATCGCCAAATTTGTTTCATTTTACATGAGCTTCATCTTCCAAGGCAATGCTAAAGCTAACCTGGACAGAAACTTCAGACAATTTCAAATTTCATTTGCTTAATTGTGATTTTCATTGAAATATTCCCAACCTAGGAAGTAAATAAGAGAATTTTTTTAAAATGGAACATTTTAAGAAAGAAAACAAGAGAACAAAAATGTTAGTTGGAAAAAATTTTGAGTTACTTACAAATGGGCATGATTGAAAGAGTATCATTTACACACTGAAAACAATATCAACAGAAAGAAAAAAATTAATAGTCTCCTTGCTCCCTATCTAACCTCTACTTTCCAAATGGAAACCACTGTTGGTGATTGTGAAAGTATTTCTCAGGGGAAAAAAATATGCATTTAACATCACATATATGTATATTTGTTTTCATTTATACAAACAGGATTATACTCTAAATATTGACTTGTACCTTCGTTTTTTTTTCATGTAGTAACAACTTAGAGATGCTTCCATATGAACACATATAGATTTACCTCATCTTTTTTTTTTTTCCTGAGACAGAGTTTTGCTCTTGTTGCCCAGGCTGGAGTGCAATAGCACGATCTTGGCTCACTGCAACCTCCGCCTCCTGGGTTCAAACGATCTCCTGCCTTAGCCTCCTGGGTAGCTGGGATTACAGGCGCCTGCCACCACATGTGGCTAATTTTTTTATATTTTTAGTAGAGATGGGATTTCACTATTTTGGCCAGGCTGGTCTTAGGTGATCTACCTGCCTCGGCCTCCCAAAGTGCTGGGATTACAGGCATGAGCCACCATACCTGGCCAACCTCAACATTTTTAATGGTTGCACAGTATGTCATTTTTATGGGTGTATCATTATTTAACTGGCATTGCTGAGTTTAAGGCTATGTGCATTTAGAATGTTGCTAGGTTGCCAAATTGTCCTCTAAAATATTTGCACCAGTTTGTATTCATATAAACAACATATGAGAGTATCTGTTTCTGTATCCCCTTTGCCAATATTGGGTATCAACGTACAGTACTTATATAGCTGATCACCTGATAGGCGAAAATTGTGCCTCACTATTATTCCTCTGTAATTATTAGTTGAAGCCAAGCATTACTTTCTTTTTTAGTAATTGGTGTATCTCTTTGTGAATTGCCAGCTCATGCCCTTTGCTCATTTTTTGTTTGTTTGTTTGAGACGGAATCTCACATTGTCACCCAGGCTGGAGTGCAGTGGCGCGATCTTGGCTCACTGCAAGCTCTGCCTCCTGGATTCACGCCATTCTCCTGCATCAGCCTCCCGAACAGCTGGGACTACAGGCATGCGCCACCACGCCTGGCTAACTTGTTTTTGGATTTTTAGTAGAGTTGAGTTTTCACCGTGTTAGCCAAGATGGTCTTGATCTCATGACCTCATGATCTGCCCGCCTCGGCCTCCCAAAGTGCTGGGATTACATGCGTGAGCCACCATGCCTGACCACCCTTTGCTCATTTTTAACCAGAATATTTATTTTAATTGGATTGTAAAAGACCATGACTCATTTTCACCATTTGATGCAAGTGATAAAGCCAGTTAGTGATCAGCATTTTCTGGAAACTCCCTTGCATCTTCACAGTGGTAGTACTCTACATTTTTTTGCATTGACCGACCTTGTTCAGTAATGATTCACTGGCTACAGGCTGAGACAGCATCACCATCTTCTCCCTGTCCCATTCATTGTAGATAGATTCTGGAACCATGCTCTGACTGGCACAGTTTAAACTGACTTCAGGTTGTCCTGAAGTAACCCTAGCATGTTGATTTCAAGTTTATACTTTAAACTCCTCCATGTAAGTCATTAGATCCATGTTTCTAGTTGAAAATATAAATGATGCATTTCAAATGGTAATGGACTTCTACTCTGCAAAGTAGAGTTGCAGAATAGGACAACCTGTCTCTAGGACTTTGGGCAATGCATCTGGAAAGATACAGACTTCCATACATCCTTTCCTTAACAATTCCACTCTATGACTAGCCATAGGGGATGGTCGAATATATTAGGATATGTCCATATACAAGAACACTATGCAGCTATTAAAAATGATGTATAGACTGGACATGGTGGCTTACACTTGTCATCCCAGCACTTGGGGAAGCTGAGGCAGGAGGACTGCTTGAGTCCAGGAGTTTAAAACCAGCCTGGGTAACACAGTAAGACCCTGACTCTATAAAATAAATAAACAAATGTATAAATACATAAAAATAAATGATGTGTAAAGAATACATGATGGTATGAAAAAAATTCATAATATATTTCTAAAAAGAAGAAATTCTGGTTTCTGCAAATGACATGCTAGGTTATTTATTTGGGCGATTAACCTTCCCACTGCTGCCAACTAGAAATGAAAGGTAAAATATTAAAAACAAACAAACAAAAGAGGTTTTTTGTTTTTTTGAGAGAGAGTCTCGCTCTGTCGCCCAGGCTGGAGTGTAGTGTCGTGATCTCAGCTCACTGCAAGCTCTGCCTCCCGGGTTCAAGTGATTCTCCTGCCTCAGCCTCCCGAGTAGCTGGGACTACAAGCACCCGCCAACATGCCCGGCTAATTTTTTGTATTTTTATTAGAGACGGGGTTTCACTGTGTTAGCCAGGAAGGTCTTGATCTCTTGACCTCGTGATCCACCCGCCTTGGCCTCCCAAAGTGCTGGGATTACAGGCATGAGCCACCGTGCCTGGCTACAGAAGAGTTTTTAAAAAGATACGGAATTGCCAACAATATAGTAGGAAACTATATGATCCTAAACCAAAAGGCAACAAGAAGCCAAGAAGGTAAGTGGCCCAATTTTGTCTAGAGGATGTTTGCTGGTCCAGACTAAATTCAACAGAATGCAGCAGAGTTTAAAAGAACTTCAGAGCCCTGGAAGAATCCAGGGGTCAAAGCCTGGGCCTATTCATGATAAACAGAGGAAGGAGTCTAATGGGAGATACCCACTGGAATTTGAGACCCTAGAAGGGTAATTCCTGAAAGTAAACTCTCCCACTTCACTCCATTGCCAAGGGGACTGCAGAGAGTTGCCTTGGTACTAAGCAAGAATTGGGAAGGAGAAGAAACCCATCCCTGAGAGAGTATAACCATGGGCTGTCCCTTTCATGAATTCCAGCCCAAATTCACAATGCTAGGGTGATCCAAGAGGACATAAACACTGGATTTTGAGTTGTACCAGACTAGTAGCCCCCCTAAATATTAACAGAAGCAAAAGCAAACCTTAGGCCTTGGGGAATTCACAAAAATACATTTTCAAGAGTAATGAGCAATACACAGTTAAAGACAATCACATACACATAAGAAAACAAAATGAGTAAGGCCCAGTCAGATTTCAGGTATTTGAATAATCATTAATTCATTCACAGATTCAACTAATATTAATCATCAGACACTGTTCTAGACAGTATAATAATGAGCAAAACAGATAAATATTCATGTACTCATAAAACTTCATTCATGGGAGAAGGCAGGTTAACAAATAATCAATGTAAAGTGCAAGTAAATTATATAGTACACTTGACAGCTATAGATGCCAAGAAAAAAATATAAGAGCCACACAGGGAAGATCTGAAGCATTGAATAGTAAATTTAAATGAGGCTCATTGAGAACATGACACTTGAACAAAGACTTGAAGAAGGACAGAGAGTAGGCCATCCAGATATCTTGGATAAGAGTATCCCAGAAAAAGGGTACAGTGAAAATACCTTGAGGTTGGAGCGTGAGTGGTAAGTTCAAGATACAGCCAGAAGGACAAGTGGGTCAGGAAGAGAGTGACAGGGAGTAGTAAGACAAAGTCAAGAATGAAGACAGTTCACAATATCCCTGCTGGCCTTGAGAAAAACCACTCAGAGATCACACTCACTATCATATTGCTTTAACCTAGTGGTTCTGAACCAGGAGCATGGCAATGTCTAGAGACATTTTTGGTTGTTACAAGTGGAAGAGTAGATTGCTAATGATACTTAATGAGTAGAGGCCAGGTGCTACAATGCACAAAACAGCACCCCCCACCACCCAATCACAACAAAGATTTATCCTGCCTAAAATGTCAGCAGTGCCAAGCTTCACAAACCCAGGATTAAACATACCGATGGATAAATCAAAAAGGGAATTGACCACAGTGGCTCACTCCTGTCATCTCAGCACTTTGGGAGGCCAAGGCAGGAGGACTGCTTGAGCCCAGGAGTTTGAGACCAGCCTGGGCAACATAGTGGGACCCCATCTCTACAGGAAAAAAAAAAAAAAAAGAATTGGATATACAAGTTTGAAATTCAAGAAAAAAATCTAGGTGGCAGATATAAATTTGGTAATCACCAACAAATAGATGGTGTTCATAACCTTGACTGAGACTGGATGAGATCACCATTCAGGGAATGAGCAGAGATGGAGCAGAGGTTTGAGTGCCTGGGGCACTCCAAGATGGAGATGAGGGAAGAGCAGAGATGGCAAAAAATGGCTGAGAAGAAAAACCAAAAATGAGGATGGGGGAGGAAGCATAGGAGGTTTGAAAAGAGGGGAGAGTGGCTGGGTGCGTGACTCATGCCTGTAATCCCAGCACTTTGCGGGGATGAGGCGGGAGGATCACTGGAGCTCAGGAGTTTGAGACCAGCCTGGGCAACAAAATGAGACCGCCTCTTCTAAAAATTTAAAAAATTATCCAGGCATGGTGGCTGGTGCGTGCCTGTAGTCCCAGCTATTCAGGAAGCTGAGGGGGAGGATAGCTTGAGCCTGGGGAATTGAGGCTGCAGTGAGCTATGATTGTGCCACTATACTGTAGCCTTGGTGACAGTGTTATAAATAAATAAATAAATAGGATATACAAGATAAAACCACCCAAGAGAATGGAAAAGTAAACGGACTAGAGAAGTCCATTCAGTGCCCATTAGAGGTGAAGAATTTAGCATGAGACCAGTCATGCAGCTACATGGATGCAGGTACTAATACAAAGAGAGACGTAACCAGGGTTGTGGCTTTGCCAAACAAGTAAAAGATGAGCAGTTAGAGGCAAGGGAATTGACAGTGTATGCAGGGAATAACTATAATGATTAACTATGGGATTGGAGCTTTGCAAGGAAGAAGGGGGTTGAGACGTAGTGAAAAGGTGGGAGAATCAATAGATTAGGATTGTAGCCTGCGGGGAATGGAGAAATTGTTAGGATTGGTATATTAGAGAGTGGGATTCATGTACAGATTGTAGAGTTGAAATTCTTGGTCTTGAAAAACATCTAAGGAGTGAGTGGCTGAGGTAGCGGAAAGTTCAAGAAACTGAGAAGCCAGGTTGTTGAAAGATCATCTATGTGTGTGTTGAAATTATTATATGAGTAGTGAAAAGAGTGATAGTGAGGGAAGGGGGCTAGTATCAAGGAATAAGGGGAGTAACCCAGGGGTCAGTGGAGGACTACAACACTAGTGGGAAAAGCAGGTCATAAAACTGTACATATGGAGAAGGTGGTCCCGTTTGTGTACATATATTCTACAATGTGAATATATTATTTATCTGTTAAGATAAAGGTTATTAGAAAAATTACGGAGCCACCTCGAATCTTCTTTGAAAAGGGCCAAATATAGATAAGTATATGCATGTACACACACACATTCAAATACCTATATATTCCTTTTTTTTTTTTTGAGACAGGGTCTTGCTCTGTTGCGCAGGCTGGAGGGCAGTGGCACAATCTCAATTCACTGTACCCTCCACCTCCCGGGTTCAAGCAATTCTCGTGCCTCGGCCTCCCAAGTAGCTGGGATTACAGACCTGTGCCACACTGCCCAGCTAATTTTTTAATTTTTCTTATAGTAGAGATGGGGTTTCACCCTGCTGGCCAGGCTAGTCTCGAACTCCTGGCCTCAAGTGATCCACCTGTCTTGGCCTCCCAAAGTGCTGGGATTATAGGTGTGAGCCACTGCACATAGCCCATATATATATATATATATGCTTAATAAGACTCTTTAGTAGGGGTGACAGGGTTGAAAAACTAACTATTTGGTACTAATAGCCACTCAGCACTTGGGTGATGGGATCAATCGTACCCCAAACCTCAACATCATGGAATATACACGGGTAACAAACCTGCACATTCAAACCTGAATCTCAAATAGATTCAAACCTGAATCTAAAATAAAAGTTGAAAAAAAAAATAGAAAGGGTCTTCAGTGTAGATTCTCGAGTTGAGTTACATGCCTCAGAATAAAGATACTAAAAATAGTGAAAACTTTATTGCAAATAAAAAGCAGCCACTGAAAGATATAAAATGAATATTCTGTGAAAAATCATAAAATTTGAGAATGCTGTTCTAGCTTAATGAATAATAATATATACTATATCTACCCCAAATTCAAATTATTCTGAGTTCTGCTACTAAAATATTAGAATTTTGAATTTTACTGGTGAGTAAACAATGTTTATCTTTCTCCTTGTGAACATATATATCTTTGAAATAGAAAATTAGAAAAACACTGAATCTTTCCAGTTTCTAGAGTTTAAACCTTTGTAGAAGGTGGAGAGGAAAGAAGAAAGTAACAGAAAAACTATGTTTTCAGGGGGTTTTATCCATCCTCCTAAGTAAGCCAAATTCTTTTGGTCTTTTAAAATTTTTAGTTTTGAGTAACTCCAACCTTGTATGTTTTCTCCTTTCAACACTGGGCCTTTAGCTGATTTTCAGGGACTTGTAAAAGCGAGAAGAGAGGAAGCAGAAAAGAAAATGTCAGAAGAGAATAAGAAAGAAAGACTCTGCATTTGAGATAACCAGAACAATTTCACATGTAGCCTGGTTACCTGGTAGCAAGCCATAAAGGTGCTAGTATAATTTACAGTTTGTATGCAACCACTGAAGCAAACAGGATAAGATATACCCAATGAACACTTACCATTCTGTTCTGTTTCAAAGCTATAGTTTGCAAAGTAGTAGAAAGGTTTGATTTGACATGTGTTCATCCTGCTGAAAATTTGGTATCCACTTTAGTAATTACAACCCCTTGTACTTAATTCAACCTCTGGCTGTAATACATTTCTCTCAGGTTATCACAATAATATTCTGATGAAGTTACGAAGATTGATACTATTATTCGCTTCTTTATAAATGGGAAATATTAATGCACAGAGAACTGAGACAAGTACCCAAAGTCCCAAGTTAACGAAGTCCAAGTCACAACTCTATCCCTTGAACAGACCGTGTTCCTGACATTTCCATGCCTTCAACAATGCTATACTCCTCCCTTGAAATACCTCCTCTGGATTCCATCTCCCCAAACCCTGCCCCTCATTCAAGGTGAGGGGCACATGGTAGACTGGAAAGAGGACTAAATTTTGTCCTAAAGAGGACTGCATAAATTTTGGTGCAGAAGCCCTCAGTAAAAAGTGCTGCTTCACCTACTTAAGTATTAGCAATGTGCCTTTGGACAAGTTACTTAGTCTCTACTCACCTTAGTTTTCTTGCATGTAAAATGAAGTTAATATCTGTTCTACCTATTTCAGAATGCTTAAGAAGGAAGCAATTAAGATAATATACATGGAAGCCCGTAGTAAACCATTAAGAGCCATGTATTATACATGGCTCTTCACTAATACATAAAAGACATATATTAGTGAAGGTCCAGTTAAGTTCTACTTAAGCCATGGAGCTTTCCAGCCTTTTAATCCAGCCTTCTTTGGCACTTGAACTCTCCTTTGGCATTTTCAGCTCCACTATTCATCTGCGCACTTGATAAACTTTGTCCTGTATTGTTGCTTAAATACCTCCGGGTCAGGAACATCTTCCTTCCACAGAGCCTAGTGCAGGGCTGTGAGCTCAGTAGTGCTCTTTATTATCAATGCTACGAACAAACTGGTGGAGCTTAGAAGCTGACCCTCCTGGGACCACGTGCTCACTACTTTTCTTTTTTTTTTTTAATTAAAAAAAATATTTTTAGAGACAGCATATCACTCTGTCACCCAGGCTGGGGTACAGTCGCATAATCATAGCTCACTGCAGCCTCAAACTCCCAGGCTCAAGGGATCCTCCTGCCCTGACTTCCTAAGTAGCTCAATTTTTTTTTTTTTAAAGAGTTGAGGTCTTGTTATATTGCCCAGGCTGATCTACAACTCCTGGGCTCAAGTGATCCTCCTACCTCAGCTTCCATAGTAGTTGGGACCACAGGCATGCGCTACTACACCTGGCTATTTTTCTTTATTTTTTGTAGAGATGGGTCATTTCTAAGTTTTTAAAAGCTTCCCTATAGAGTGTAGTTATATTTATGCTCTAATAAGGATACGTCCAGAGGGGCAGGGTTTTCTCTTTAAAAGAAGAGGGTTCACCACATATACTGCTTGAAGAGATCAGAGCATAGCCCAGTGACAGATAAGATCCTAGGGGCTCTCCAGGCTAGGGGAATCCCACCAAGAGTTGCCCAAGAGGGAAACATTTCTCCCCATGTACTCCCCTTAGATTAAGAAGACATTACAGGGAAAAATCTTGCTGGAAACATTTGCAAATCAGGCAGTCCTTGTTTGATTTCTATAGGAAATAAGACATCTTAAAAGTTTTCCATTTCTCCTGGGGGAAGATATACTCTATGTATAAAAATACTTTCCTTAGGGGCTCTTAGTAGCTTTCCCACACAAAGCAATCTGCTAGTAGTGCTTTACCTGATCTTTGTCAACTAGTGTGCTGGGGCTTGGCCGTGGTTTGTCTTTGAATGAGTAAGTAGCCGCTTGCTTCTTTAACAGGTCCAGGAAGCCAGGAGGCATATACTGCGGAAGATCATTTAGGACTGGATTGTTCCTTTGCACAAGAGGTGGTTTTTTCCTTCCTTCGTTTTTAAAATTGTAGGTTGCTATCACTGGATTTAACAGGGATTCTTCAATAAAAGTTTTCAAGTGGTAAGTGCCAGGTATAGGAGTATTCTGTGGAAAATTGACATCAGTTTTAAGATTGTATAAACACGTAACTTCTCCTAAAACACCATTCTTGGATGGGAAGCCCCCAAGTAACATTTCTCTTTGTTTTCAAGTTTAATGAAATTGTATCAAATACAGTAAACACTCTTGACAGAAGAGTATTTCAAAATCATGATTATTTCCTTTCTGAAATAATTGCTGAATTATAGCAAATGGGTTAGAGTTGAAATTTAACTTTTTTTTTAATATATATTTTTAGTAGAGACAGGGTTTCACCATGTTAGCTAGGATGGTCTAGATCTCCTGACCTCGTGATCTACCCGCATTGGCCTCCCAAAGTGCTGGGATTACAGGCATGAGCCACCGTGCCCGGCCGAAATTTAACTTTTTAGAAGGCAACTTTGGTGATTCAACTTTGGGATTCAACCTTGACTATGAATCTCAGACCTCTAGTGAGACCACTCAGGATAGTTTCTTGGCTAACTAGAAACTATCCTACATCTGTTTAGCCAATACTGTGTTTCTCTCTAGCCCTCAAGTGGGAAGCTAAAGGATAATGACATGAGACCAGGATAAACTGGCAGAGCATATGGCCTAGTTAGTCCAATAAGAGGTTTGGTACTTTCAAATTACAACCAGTGTGGCTGAATGGCCAGAACTGAACGTTTAGTCACTGCTGCTTTTGTGGCCATCTTTCCACTAAGCACTCAGCTCAGTTCTGCCATTAAAATTACTGCAATTCCAAGAAGACTTTGACCCATGAAGTTCCTCTATTATTGAAGGGCATTGACAGAAAATATATCTGTAATATAGAAATTCTCTGGAGAGGGGGATCTTCTGGTAATTTTTCTTCCATATATTACCATTTTGCTTTCACATCATATTGACCATATTAAGGACCATTTGCATAAGGTCTATACCATATAAAATAAAAACTGAAACCAAAACACCTTTCCAGAATGCATGCTTTTTTTGTTTTGCAATCTCACCCAGATCATAAGATCATAGGTTAGCCTTATCTAGATGTTCTGTAAAGCACCTAGATTTCTAGAATTGTTTAACTTTTCCAAGCTTCTATTGCATTCAAAATTAAGTTAGTTTCTCATTCATATGCTGACACTAAAATTTTAAGTATGAAATGAGGTCCATGCAGATCTGAACAATTACTGTTTTCTTCAATTAAGTGTTAGTCTTAAAAGGTATAACGGCCGGGCGCGGTGGCTCAAGCCTGTAATCCCAGCACTTTGGGAGGCCGAGATGGGCGGATCACGAGGTCAGGAGATCGAGACCATCCTGGCTAACACGGTGAAACCCCGTCTCTACTAAGAAACACAAAAAATAGCCGGGCGAGGTGGCAGCGCCTGTAGTCCCAGCTACTCGGGAGGCTGAGGCCGGAGAATGGCATGAACCCGGGAGGCGGAGCTTGCAGTGAGCTGAGATCCGGCCACTGCACTCCAGCCTGGGCTACAGAGCGAGACTCCGTCTCAAAAAACAAAAAAAAAGTATAACGGATTAAAATATTAATGGAATAGGAATAATGTGAATAGGAAAGACTGAACAATGTACATACTGTTAATGCTATTCTCCACCATCCTTCTCTTTCAAAAGAGGAAGTCTTTCGGGCTGGTTTCTATTAACAAACACAAAGTATGCTTATTCATTTGAGAGGTGATCCCTTGAAATTAAATATGTTATAAAACATTTGTTTGAAGAAATTCACACCCATACCCAACTGACAAGGCTTCATTAAAATAAAAGCTACATAATAATAAATTTGCCCATTTTCCTTAAATTGTTATTTTATGATCTTAAGTCCTTTCAAATAACTAAATTCTCTTTGATAAAATTAGAGTAATAAACATTCGCATCTTACAGAGATGTTGTACATATATTAAATGTGATGAAATGTGGTGTTCTTAGGAAGAAAAGAGTTGGGCTTGAAGCCAGACAGACTTAGGTTGGAACTCAGCTCTGCCACTTACCGCTAGGTGCACTGGGTAAGTTACTCAACTCTCATGCTTCCTCACAGTAGTATAAAAATAAGGCACTACCAGAGTTGCCATGAGAATAAAGCATTGTATGGCAGATGTGGTGGCTCACACCTGTAATCCCAGCACTTTGGGAGGCCAACTTGGGTGGATCACTTGAGGCCAGGAGTTTAAGACCAGCCTGGCCAACATGGTAAAACCCTGTCTGTACTAAAAATACAAAAAAATTAGCTGGGCGTGCTGGCACATGCCTGTAATCCCTACTCAGAAGGCTGTAATCCCTACTCAGGAGGCTGAGGCACGAGAATCACTTGAACTTGGGAGGCGGAGGTTGCAGTGGGCTGAGATCATGTCACTGCAACTCCAGCCTGGGCGACAAAGCGAGAAGCCACCTCAGGGGAAAAAAAAAAGAGTAAGGCATTGTACATATAAAGACTTGCATCTACAATCAGTGCTCAATAAATGTAGCTTTAATTTTTAACATCTCATCTGCCAAATTAAGAAGCAGATTATTTTGGTATTCCTCAGTTTCCAAGGAAGCTGTTGTCTTCATATTTAGTACTCTATACCCATTCATCCATTATTATTTCATATTTATTTCAGCCCACTGTCCACAGAACACAACCGTTTAGTATATTCCTTTTGTGCTGTTTGTCCTAGGTAAAATCATTAATATGTTGAGTTCCCCTTTCATTTATAATGCCTTTATTACTATAAAATATAGGTCGTCAAGCAAGACTGCATTAAAAGTAATAATCTAATCAGTAAAACTGATATAATTCATTCTTCCTGTCTAGTAACTTAAATCTACTGTACTTATGAGTACCACTGGGTTTTATTTAATTATGATATATGTGAATTTCTCTAAAAAACATTGTCTCATGCACACTGCTAAAGCTGAGCTTCTTCCTTGATACTTCTTCGTGAGATTTATGTTGAATCTTCTCTGTGGCACTTTTATAGTCACAGAAATTAAACTTTCTCAGGCAGGTCAAGACAGGTCTCCCACCCCTACCCCAGAATAAGGAAAATGAGATGGGAAGGAGAGGGGAAAAAACATGATCAATCTAATGGAAGACAATTGGCAGCTGCTGTTTTGTTTTGCCCAAGACAGGTGATCTAAATTCCACTTATCTACCATTTTAAATTCACTCTAAGGGGAAAGATAAAAGATTAGGTTAAACAACCCTCACCCACATTTATTTAAAAACGTAACAAAGGCCAGGCATGGCGGTGCACGCCTGTAAGCCCAGCTACGCGGGAGGCTGAGGCAGGAGAATCCCTTGAACCCGGGAGGTGGAGGTTGCAGTCAGCCGAGATCACACCGCTGCACTCCTGCCTGGGTGACAGATCGAGACTCCAAAAGAAAAATGTAGCAAAGGTAGCTTCAAATATTTTTATACATACTAAAGTAGGAGGCGGAGCAAAACGTGTCTAGTAAGACCACAGAAGGAAAAACCCAGTCTTCCAGCAGATGGAGCGGAGAGGGAAAGAAATCCAATCACCATACTAAACCAGTTGTCCAGTTTAATTAGTAGTGGGAAGAAGGGAAAAATACAGAAAACAAAGGGCGAAGAAGAAAAAAGGAAGAAGCAAGGCGAAAAGAAAGAAAACAAAGGAAATGTCCAATAAAGACCAGGAAGGAAGGTCCGCAGGTGGAGACGTACGTGAGGGCAGGGAGAGAAGGGTAGGAAGAGGGAACCAGAAGAGCACGAAGGCCTGGGATTAGAGAGCGGTGGGAAAAGGGCAGCGGGCCTGGTGAGGGGAGCAGGAGCCAGGCCGGCAAGGGGCAGACGATCTTACCGAGGCTGTGATGAACGATTCTCCACGCACCAGGTCCTCCCTTAGTGTGGTGGAGGCGGTGGCGACGGCTGGCTGGTCCATGGTGGCCTCCTCTCTCCTTAGGCTGAGCCTGGCGTCCGGTTGCTAGGAGGCGGGTGTGGCCCGCGGGCTCCGCGCGCGCGCGCTGGGACCGCCAGATTTATCTTTAGTGCTGGGGGAAGGGAAGCGGGCACGCACTTTGAGGTCCCGCGCGAAGACCTGCGCAGAGGAAAACCCTAGAAAAGAGACGGTTAAGAACGCATGTGAGAAGAAAATCTAGAGGGCTCTGGAGTTGCCAGAGAGCCCTCGGGTAAGGATCTGCGAAAAGGGAGGCTTGTTAAGGGCTTGAGCGTACCCACAATCTTCATCAGTTCCGTTCCAGTCCACCCCCAATCACACACCCGACAGGGAGGCAGTGTGCTTGGTAGGCATACTTACAGAAATCTGCCTTAGCATCCACTTTCTAAGGTTGTTTCTAAGCTCCTCCAAATAGAAACTCTGGGGCTGACTTCTCTTGTCTCTGACTTGCAGAGTGGAGTGAGCACAAGACACAGCGGGTTTCAATAGCTGTGAAACCACAGACCACCCCATTCTTCTCAGTATAGACCCTTTTTATTGTCAGCCTCTCTAATCTGTACCTTCTTTTTAACCTAGGAACATTCTCACCTTTAAAAACACACCCTCCACAACTTAATTTCATTTTATACAGTACCTACTGTATTCCCGGGACTTCACACACGTTATTTAATCTTCACACCAACCCTACAAAGTAGGTATTAGTCCCATTTTCTGGATGAGGAAACACAGGTTTCCTTGGACGTTTAGCACAGTTCACTCAGCATCACACACAAATGGCAGAACCAGAATTAAAATCCAAACCTGACTCTAGAGCTCCACTGCCCTATACCACGAAGTTTCTGCTTCCCTTTACAAACTTTCAAGACTAATATGGACTCTTTTCTCACTTCCCATACTTTCCTAAAAACATCTTAATCTGGCCTGCACACAACTTTTAATTAAAATTGCACTTCAACTCACCAGTGATCCAAGTGCCAAATCCAATGGGGATTTTCAGCTCTTATGAAACTTGGCCTTCAATTTTCATTGCTGCACTGATTATTCCCTCATTCTTGAATCACTCTCCTCCCTTGACTACCAGGACTTGGACGCTGGTTGCATATGCTGACTTATTCTGTGCTTGTTTCCTTGTCTATAGAGAAGGGGTTAATAAAATTGGTACCTATCCACATAGGTTATAAAAAAGATTAACTTGAAATGTTTACAGCCATGTCTGGCAAATGCAGTCAGTAAATGTGAGTTGTCATTACCTTTAGGACAAAAGCAACATTTACAATCCAATCTCTCACTTTTCTCTTTTTTTTTTTTTTTTTGGAAACGAAGTCTCACTGTGTTGCCCAGGTTGGAGTGCAGTGGCACAATCTCAGCTCACTGCAACCTCGGCTTCCAGAGTAGCTGGGACTACAGGCGCCCGCCACCACACCCAGCAAATTTTTGTATTTTTAGTAGAGACAGGGTTTCACCATATTGGTCAGGCTGGTCTTGAACTCCTGACCTCGCGATCCACCCACCTCGGCCCCCCAAATTATTGAGATTACAGGCATCAGCCACCACGCCCGGCCACTTCTCTCCCTTATTAGGATGGCATGCTCTGCTGTATCATGCTTGCAAAAACCCCAAACATGCCATCTTCACATTTCTATTTGTCTCCACATATGCTAGCTCTTCTGCATGAAATGCTATTCCTTTCTTTGACCACCTGGAAAATCTCAAGTCAACTCCTCTGAGTAGACCTCTAAGCCTAATCCACCAAGTCCCAAAGGACCCCGTGACTATCATTGTTGGAAGATTCCTTTCATGACAAATCGTTTCTCCTCTAATTTTAAACACCCAAAACACGGGGTTGTTTTTTAATTGACCCCTTTGAACACAAGGACTAAAATATTTGTTGAATAAACCACTGACTGGTTTTCCCCTCTAAGTAAACCAAAGACTAGATTACAGCAATGCTTTTCAAAAATTGATATGCATACAAAATATCTGATGATCTTGTTTAAAAAGCAGATTGATTCCAATTCTGAGGCAGGACCTAAGATTCTGCTTTTCCAACAAGCTCCTGGGTGATTCTATGGGTGACTTTTTGAGGAGCAAGAGACTAGAGGACTTCTAGTTTCTTAAAATACTGGGATTCTAAATTCATTTAAGATAGCCTTAACAGGCACTAGGTTTAAAATGAACAACTGAAATTAGAAAGCGAAGAGGCAATACCAAAGTTCTCACAAATGTTAAGAGATTAATCAAGTCCATTCCCTGTGCCTCATTTCATTTTCTTATTTTGGCTGAGCCTGTAAAACTGGCTCAGCAGACTAGGGACTGGTACCCTCGAGACTAAAAGAATATGAAAGGTACAGAGAAGTCCAGAAACCCATACAAGGTGTGACATTAGAGATGGGAACATCTAGATGAGAAAATAGTTTAAGTATCTCAAAAATAGAAACAGCATGGGTCAATGACTTCAAGGACTATCAAAAAGCTGATTAAGCACATAGGATAAACAAAATGTTCCTTTAAGAAAACATTGTCTTATATAGTATCACTAAGATTTATTTCCAGATTATCCTAAGTTTCAGAAAGGGGGAGAGACATTTCTCTAGAGAATACATATCTGTAAGAGCTCAACAGTGCCTGTTATGTATCAGATCTTTAAAATTGTTGCCGTCTTCTAAAAATTTTAGGAAAATACGTTACACCAAGGGTCATATTTAACTGCAATAGTGATGGTTTATTGGGAGAATCATCTAAGAGCAAACATGCCAGACAGTATTATGGTTGGTACAATAGCACAATCCTATTAATATAACACTAATAGTATGGTTAAACTTGAAGGTGGGGCTGGGCGCAGTGGCTCACACCTGTAATCCCAGCACTTTGGGAGGCCAAGGTGGGCGGATCACAAGGTCAGGAGTTCGAGACCAGCCTGGCCAACATAGTAAAACCCCGTCTCTTCTGAAAATACAAAAAATTAACCGGGTGTACTGGCAGGCGCCTGTAATCCCAGCTACTCGGGAGGCTGACGCAGAATTGCTTGAACCCGGGAGGAGGAAGCTGCAGTGGGCTGAAGATTGTGCCACTGCACTCCAGCCCAGACAACAGTGCGGGAGTCCATCTCAAAAAAAAAAAAAAAAAAAAAAAAAAAAAAAAAAAAACTTGAAGGTGATATCACAGTCCTTGTCTATAGAGAAGGGGTTAATAAAATTGGATTACAATAGGATTATGTTGTAGGAAGCACTGGAACTGAGATTTGAACCCAGCTCATTATGACCACAGCTAAATTATACAATCATTCTACACTTGTTTCCTGTAAAATCAAGATGCCAAGACTTCATGACTTTTGTAAAGATTTCAACAATAGAAGTGACCAATTATGACATACAAGAGCCCAAAAAATGTTTCTCCTACATTTGTTGTCCTTGTTATATATACCTTGATATCAATTTATATAAACCTCATTGTTGATACTGGAAAAACACCAATTGACTGCCCAAGTCCCTCATTTTTCAGGGTCATAACTGGTTTAATAGCATACTTAATGGAACACTTAATGCAAATGCCAAGAACAATGCTAAGTGCCTTTCATTATTTCACTTAACTTTTTAAAAAGCCCCACTCATAATCCCAGCACTTTGGATGAGGTGGGAGGATCACTTGAGCCCAGGAGTTCAAGACCAACCTGGGCAACATAATGAGTCCCTGTCTCTACAAAAAAAAAACAACCTTGTTTGGATTTCCTTTCGGCAAAACTTACTACATCCAATTAAGGGGAGTAGAGTACACATCTAAAATCTTCCTATTTAACTGATTACCTGAGTTTCATGTGATACTATCAGGACTATCAGTGCCTGTAACTTCCCTTGCTCTAAAACACACTAATAGTAGTATTAAAATAGTCAATGGGGCAGTAACCTGCCAAATAATGAATTACCCCTGGGAAATTAAAGACCTTGTGGCTATAATAACCAGGTAACAATTATACTCAATGTTTTAATCTTGGCTCTGGTTTGCTATGGAATCTTTCATTAAGCATTTAAAAGGTAGTTTTAAAAAATAAAAACCCTGATAACCACCTTCGGAGTAGCTCAGATTATAGAGAAAGCAATGATAGATGCCAGCAAAAACTAAAACAGGTATAGTCATTGCCAATTTACTCCTAAAGACATCTTTTTTGTAAAATGTTACAGATGGGCAAGCTGAAAATTCTCATCTTATAGAATTAAAAAGCATAATGAATAAAATATTAGCTAATAGAAGTAAAAACTATAAGGATGCTCACCCCAACTAGACTTGTTTTTTTTTTTTAACATGCAAACATTTAAAACATCATTGCACAGCTTAAGTCAACGTGGACAAATGCCAAAGTTGAAAAACATAAAGGTAGGAAACAGTAAATACCTTCTTTATGCCAATTCCCATGCTAGGTACACTTAAGTTTTTGAGTCTTTCATTTGAGCCTTTTGAAGTTGTCAAATACAATCTGGATAAAGAAACAAAACAAAAAACTTGCCCCTCTTTTCCCGTGACTGCCACCATCTTGTTCTGTGGGCACAGAGGGGACCCACAGGTGTTGTGGGCCTAACACAGTAGCACAATATGACAGGCATGGTGGTGGAGGAATGGGCATGCATGATGGCGGCCCCTAAAAAGTGACCACACTAAGCCAGCCCCACAGATCCCCATCTTTTCGGTCTTCCTCCTCGATCTCTCCTTAGTTACACACTCCTTATTTTGTTCCTCTTATTTTCTGTGCTACCCTCCCTCTTTTCTCACTTTTCCAATCCTTTTCTCCTTCCCTTCCCACCTTCACTATTTCTGCCACCCATCTCCATACACTTCCCCACACGAGAAAAAATTATCTAGATTATACCAAGGAGAAACCAATGCCATATTTTATTTTCAAAATTATTAGACTTTAACAGTTAAATGACTCAGATGTAGAGCAACCATTGGGTAAATTGTAATTTTTTTATTGGAAAACAAATATACAACTTGGAATGGATTTTGAGGCAAATTGTGCCATAAGCAGATTTTAAGTGGCTAAACAAAGTTTAAAAAGCAAGTAACAATAAAAGAAAATGTTTCTGGTACAGGACCAGCAGTACAAAAAAATAGTGTACGAGTACCTGGATAATACACCCGTTTTGCAATAGTGCAACTTTTAAGTACATATTGTTGACTGTCCATAGTCCACGCAGAGTTACAACTCCACACTTCAACAACAACATGCTGACAGTTCCTAAAGAAAACTACTTTAAAAAAAGGCATAACCCAGATGTTCCCTCATTTGACCAACTCCATCTAACTTCAGATGTGCAGAAGGGCTTAGATATATCCAGAGTAAGCCACATGCAACATGTTACTTGATCAATTTTCTAAAATAAGGTTTCAGGACAATGACAGTAAGATAAGGGAAGAAAACATGGAGGAATGAAGTCCTAATTACTATACATGCATATTTTTTTGACAGTAGGGAGAAACCTTTTACAGATAAGTTACAAACAAAGAAAAGGCAAATAAACAATTTTGTACAAGAAATTTAACACATTCTGTACAAGGTCTTCACTTTGCTGTCATCATTTGTACAAACTCTGAAAAAGAAGAAGTACACAAAAAAATTGAGTCAATAGCAAAAGACAAAAAAAAAAAATCACATTTACTCAGTCACTGAGTACTCTTTCCATTCCTCTCTTTCCTCAGAATTACCATTAAGTACAGAGGGAAGCGAGTTTATTCCCCAGGTTGGAACTTCATTAACCATAACTATTCAGGATTATTAGTAAGAGCCAAATTAATGCTTTAGATAAGCTAATATAAAAAGAGCATTCTTGGCTCTTAGTTTAGACTTGAATTTTAAGTCTGCTGGAATACAAGACAATGTAAATTCAGTGCTATGAGCTAGGTTTAATTTTTATAACATTGAGTTTCATGCTCTTTTCTAAGCAGTTACATCATGAAAAAAATACAAAGTTTTACTGAAAATCCTTCAATTTCTATTTGCCTTGCTTCATGATATGGCCATCTCAAAGTTAATACATACGATACTTCTGAAGCACATGTAAACTTCAGTTTCAGACTAAAGCCAATTAAAGAAAAAAGATAATACAGTGCGGGGAAAGTAAGTCACATTAATTTCATTTTAGGAAACTCAGAATAAGTTTGCTTTCCATTGTTCCACAATCCAACACAAACACTGTACAGTGTTTCTCAAACTTTACATATGAATCAACCAAGAATCTGGTTAAAATGCTGATTCCAGGTGTAGGAGTAGAACCTGATAGTAAATATTTGTAAATTAAGTTCTCAGGTCAGAGCAATGTTGTCTAGTCTGAAGACAACACTCTGAATTTTAAAAAGGTTAAATATAAGTAGCTGTTTTAGCATCCTAATTTGGGGGGAAGGGTCACTAACTTTGATAGTTACCTAACAAGCACCTCTTATCTTAAAAATCAAAGTAAAGAATGAGGTGGTGAGACTGAAAGATTTACCTTCATAGTTTACTTGACCATCACCATCAATATCTGCTTCCCTGATCATTTCATCAACTTCTTCATCTGTTAACTTCTCTCCAAGGTTTGTCATCACATGGCGAAGTTCTGCAGCACTAATATAGCCATTGCCATCCTAGCAAAAAATTTAGTATAGTTTCTGAGTAAAATTACAGACTTGAGAGTTGGAATGGAAATTTATTAAGTTTACTACTAAATTTTGCATTGGGGGAAAAACATACTTTAGAAATGCATACAAATCTACACACATAGTTGACCTGCAAATGTCATTAAGAACCAAGCAAAATGTCCTATATTGAAATCACTATTTCCTAAGTCCCAAAGTCAAGTGACACCTCCTTTGACAAGATTAATGCAATACATGTATTAGAAAATCTATACAGAATTCTTAAAAAGCTTTTGCTTGATAATTAAAATATATTGGTAAATCATCAAAACGAACAAACAAAAAAAAAGTCTTCATAATGAGTCCTGGTATCTTCATTTCATCCTCAAAATTTAACGTATCCAGTCCTTGACCTACCTTATCAAACACACGGAATGCTTCTCTAATTTCTTCTTCACTGTCTGTGTCTTTCATTTTTCTTGCCATCATTGTCAGAAATTCAGGGAAGTCAATTGTGCCATTACCTGAAATGGTTTAGTTGAAACATCAAACAGAATTATAAATATCATTTCTTCAACCCCTCCCACCCCCCAAAATTAAAGACTTACCATCAGCATCTACTTCATTAATCATGTCCTGTAACTCTGCTTCTGTGGGATTCTGCCCAAGAGACCTCATTACAGTTCCCAATTCCTTTGTTGTTATAGTTCCATCACCATCTTTGTCAAATAGTGAAAAAGCTTCTTTGAATTCTGTTTGAAAGAAAGACCACAATCCAAATACAGAGATTAGCAATAAAATGTAACCTAAATGAAAAGTATTAACTCTTAAAGCCTACTCAGTGGTGGGATCGTGCCAGTGAACAGCCACTGCACTTCAGCCTGGCCAAACTGTAAGACCCCATGTCTCAGAAAAACCCAAAAAACTTTTAAAGGAAAAATACCAATGGAGGTAGCATCTGAAATGTGACTTTGATTCCTAAAGATTACCTAATCTTTATGATACCTTATGATAATATTTCAAATATATCTTTGGCCAATCATACGACTGCACTTTTATGCTGATCTAAGTAAAATTATCCTAGGTTTACAGAGGAAAAGAACTAAATCCCCAAATGACTGGTTCCTCTATTTGTCATTGAAGCTGCTCTGCGGAACATAATTCAAAATTACAGACCTAACCTAACAAAACAAAAATAAGACTATTAGTACCCAAATATGTATTTCTACAGAGTAATTAGACTGTTTCTGTATACTATGTTTAGTTAGAGTCAGCCACTAAGTCTAAATCAATCACTGACTAAATTAAAACAGGCTACTTTCCCTTTCTAATAAGGCAGGAGAAGGGACTATATAAACAGTCTGTAACAATGGGCAATCAAGATATCAATGTCCAGTTTTAGCTAAATGTATGTCACTGAGAACAACGATCATTTTGAGCTTTCTCTGGAATATTAAAACCCCAACCTTATACAGTGAAACAGATTATTCCTTAAGATCTTGTTGTGATAGTATGTTCCTTCTTGTTGTTTTTTGGTTTTTTTTTGAGACGGAGTTTCGCTCTTGTTGCCCAAGCTGGAGTGCAATGGTGCAATCTCGGCCCACCGCAACCTCTTCCTCCCAGGATCAAGCAATTCTCCTGCCTCGGTCTCCCAAGTAGCTGGGATTACAGGCATGCACCACCACGCCCAGCTAATTTTGTATTTTTAGCAGAGACTGGGTTTCTCCACGTTGGTCAGGCTGGTCTCAAACTCCTGACCTCAGGTGATCCACCCGCTGCCTCAGCCTCCCAAAGTGCTGGGATTACAGGGCATGAGCCACTGTGCCCAGCTATATGTTCCTTCTAGTACATCACTACATTACATGGTAACCTGCTGGTGCAACACTCCAGACTACCTGGCTTCATTCACCATTTACAGATTAACAGGCCAGGTGCAGGGGCTCACACCTGTAATCCTAGCACTTTGCGAGGCCGAGGTGGGTGGACTGCCTGTGCTCAGAAGTTTGAGACCAGCCTGAGCCAACATGGTGAAACCCCATCTCTACTAAAACACACACACACACAATTAGCTGGGTGTGGCGGCGTGCACCTGTAGTCCCAGCTACTTGGGAGGCTGCAGCAGAATTGCTTGAACCCAAGTGGTAGAAGCTGCAGTGAGCAGAGATCTTGCCACTGCACTCCAGGTTGGGCAACAAAGCGAGACTCATCTCCAAAAAAAAAAAAAAAAGGAAGAAACTAAAACAGACTAACTTTGATACTGCAAAGTTCTACCAATGAGTAAATAATACAGCTAGTATTTTCCAAGTAAGTCGTTTTCCAGAAGATATTAGACCCTATCAGCAAACGAATACAAACAGTTTCCAAGTTCATGGGGCCATTAAGCTTTCCCAACATAGCCATACATTTGAAAATGTGTATGTGACACATGTTTAAGAAATGGTGTACCTTCTTTTCAGTCTAAGGCCAATTTATTCCCTGCCTGTTTATCCCTACTCCAATTCGCATACACCTTCCAGTTTCATTCCATATTACCTCTTCTGTGGACTCAACTATTCTTCCACTCATTTGCCCATTACCACATAAATATCTTCACATCGCTTAGCGTAAAACTAAACTGAAACCTTAGTTAAAAAGTGTTTGCCCTTATCCCTCCCCAAATTTTGGAAGGCACTACTACTCATACCAATTTCCTCTCTCCTAACAATCCACTATTTTAAAATGACATTCAGCTCCAACTCATCACCTGAAAATGCTGAGTTTACCAATGACCACTAGTCAGTCACCCAATCCATCAAGTATGTTTCAGTGTGAAGCCATGCGGTATAAAAACTAAAATGAGACTTTGTAACTTGACTACTGGGTTAGAATTTCCTAGCTCTGTTCCTTCTTCTGGCAATGCAATCTGAACAAGTTACTAAACCTTTTCTGCCTCAGCTTCCTCATTTCTGTGAAATGGCATTAATGTGCCCAGTATGTGCAGCAACACAGTATACCACGCCCACAAGGGGTGTTCACCTGGTCATCCCTCATAAAAAAATTAGTATGTGTGAAACACGTACAACTATGTCCAACAAACAAATACTTAATAAATGTCAAGATAAAGATGATCTCATTTCTTGCAGCATCCAAAACTGCATGGAAAACCTCTCAAAACTTCTCTTAGCCTTCGTAACAGTACTTTGATTTTCCTCCTACCACATACTGCCAAAGGCTCTTACTCCTGTCTCTTATGTCTAGATATGACCAATTTTATCCTTTTTTTCCCACTCCTTGGCCATTTCATCTATACTCACTTACAACAAAGATATCTTTAGTCTACTCATCTTGCTCAATAAATATCTTTATTTCTGGCTGTCTACAGGATATATCTCCCCTGGCTGATCACAAGCAAAACATATGAAGATGAATTCTATACTCAAAGCAACCCTAAAGATACTAGCAAACGCCCAAGAGCCACTTTTAACTCTTTCCATCTGAAATCTGCCAACAAGTCTTGAATTCTACCATTTAAATACTGCCTAATTTTTCCTCCATCTCTACAATCAGTATTTTGGTTCAAGGCTCCATCATCCTTTGCCAGGGCTACTACAATTGCCTCCTAACTGCATTCTTTCTTATTTAAATATTACTGGTTTGTAGAAGAACTCATCTAATACCTATCAGAAGGTTCGTACCACACTAACTGATTTTATGAAAATAGTATACAGCGCTAACCTAGATCAACCTAATGACAAAAATAGATCAGGGAGTCTCCACCTACAAATAGCACAATTGATAAAGACATTTCAATTTTACTGTTTTTAAACAGAATGTGGAAATATCTAGAAATACATATATCAGCGTTCAGACACATTGCATCTTTCACCTAATATAGGTCACAAGAAAATTAAAGGACTGTGAGATATGTATTTGTTTATATTACATTCTCTGCTATGGGTATCTTTTAACACCACCATTAGGTGCATAAATTCCCAATGTTTAATTAGCAGTAGTCACCTTTCTATTATACGATTTAACAAAAAGCTGAATACTGGAAGATGCATAGTGTAAGATTATCTATGTATAAATTTCAAGAAATTTAAAAATCTAATAGCACTTAAAATGTTTGCTAGAAGTAAAATGCAGAAAAGAAAACCGTATCTATGCTAATACTATCTGTTATTCATTCAAGAAAGGAACAAATAACATTTCTTTTAAAGGTCAAGGTTTATTCCAAATTTCTACTTGTATTTTTATACTCAAGAGTAAAAATTACCTGTAAAACCTCAAAATAATCCCCAAAGTAAAATTTTAATTCACCTGCCTTTACAGTTTACCTGTACTTCAAAACTAGCATAATCTTTATGTACAGAAGCATATAATTCTAAACAGTAACTCCCAGGAATGACTTGAAATATAAATCCAAGAGTCAAAACCTAAACATACAATAAAGAGAACAGGTCCCAAATGCCACAGAATAGCTATCTTCTACATAACTGATAGGTGGTAAGGAACCTACCAAAATCCATTTTAGCTATGATCAAATTGAAACTTTCGGAAAAATCTATTACTCAAGTTTTATTTGTTCATTAGCAACCCCAGGGCCCTTCCCTAATTAGTTTATTACCTAAACATATAATTTTATTAAAATAACATGTCTTTAAAATTTTATTAAAATAGGTTATCACAAGACAATTACGAATCAAATGACTGTTTATTAACTTCTATTTCTTCACAAAATTCTGAACTTAATAATCCCTTAAAGATCAGGTATTGGAACTCTTTTGGCACTTCATGCAATTGTTGCTATACATTAAGTAACATTAATATTTTTCTCAAACAAATTTGGACCTTGAAAATTTAATGGAAGTTTAGGTACAGATTTCTTAAGGAAAAATTACTGTACATTTTTCCTATCAGTCTTCCAAAAGTCAAACACCAACAACTAATGACATCTTGGCAGAGTTATCAATAAAATGAACTTGTTAGTGAAGTCATACTAGACGGAGGTTGCGCCACTGCACTCCAGCCTAGGCAACAAGAGTGAAACTGTCTCAAAAAAAAAAAATTAAAAAATAAAAATGCTATCATTCTCATATTCAATAGACAGAAACTTTTTTTTTTTTTTGAGACGAAGTCTCGCTTTGTCGCCCAGGCCGGAGTGCAGGGGCACAATCTCACCTCACTGCAACCTCCGCCTCCCGGGTTCAAGTGATTCTCCTGCCTCAGGCTCCTGAGTAGCTGGGATTCCAGAAGCACACCACCACGCCTGGCTAATTTTTGTATTTTTAGGAGAGACGGGGTTTCGCCACGTTGCCCAGGTTGGTCACGAACTCCTGACCTCAAGTGATCCGCCTCGGCCTCCCAAAGTGCTGGAATTACAGGCGTGAGCCACTGTGCCCAGCCAACAAACTTTCTTTTTAAAGAGTTGTGTGTTTAGGAGAGCAGAAATGACCATCAACTATGCAATAGGCACACTGATTAATACATTTTCTACCCTAAAGCGAACATGTTGTACTGTGTACAGTACGTACCACTACCTGACTGAGAATATTGAGAAATGAAAGGCAAGTGTATTAGAGAAGGTCAGAGTTTAAGACTGAAAGTATTAGATAGCCTAAGATAGTTTGGGAAGAAGATAGTATATTTATAAAAAAACTACTTCAGAAAAACATTTTGATGATACATTTACTTTGTAGAGATGAGGTCTCACTATGTTGCCCAGGCTGGTCTCAAACTCCTGGGCTCAAGTGAACCTGCTGCCTCAGCCTCCCAAAGTGGTAAGATTACCAGCCATTAGGCGCAGTCTGTTTTGAGGAGACATGAGATCAAATTGGTGATACCTTTAAAACAGTGTAACTCAACAAAAAAAAATTATACCCAAAACTGTTTGCTTTTTGTTCATAACATTCAATACATGTAATTTACCAACCTCAGAAAGTAAACACAAAGTCAAATTACACAATAAATAAAAATAAAACCTGCTTAAATTTGTCTTTAATACTAATAGCTTTCTACCTACAGTCCTATCAAATAGTATTTGTGATGAATATTTGAGGTGACTCGTGTAATTCTGGTATCCCGAAAATTTCTATATGCTTATGGAAGTGAGGAGCTTGCTTTAAATGGGCTATATAGTTCCAATTGCGCTTCTCACAGTTTTCTCCAGCATTAGAAAAAGTGCTCAAGTGCTTTTGAGCTCTTATCAAACCCTTCCTGGTTACTGTGAAAACTGTGGCAGATAAACTGCTTGGTGCTCATGCTAATAAAAGTCTCTAATGAAAACAAAGGAATAGTTTGCAAAGCATTTCAACACTACAATTAAAAAAAAAAAAAAAAAACAACTCCAGCAAGGGGGGGAAAAGTTTCCCCAACATTGACATTAACCAGCCATCTCAAAGTACAAGGATAAATCGAAAGTATTAATGTTCTATGGCATGGCATAAAGAGAACATGACATCAGGTTTTATGTAATAATTTCGCATACTTCCATAGCAAACTAAAGGGGATAATATTTAAGCAGCTTCATTTCAACAGCTGCCACTGCTTTTTAAAAGAAAAATCCATATTGCTACACTGACATTTATAAAATAGAATGCCAACTTCTTAAATTTTTTCACTTGAGAAATGATTATTCTGATTGATTATATATGCAATTCTTAGGTTAAAATATTAGCTAATTTGAACAGGGGTAAATTCAATATTCCTTTTTTGATTCTCCATTTCAAGCTGCTTTAGTTACTTCTTAGCCCTCTTTTCTTGTGGAGACTGATTTGAAGTTAGAGTGTTAGCTAGCCCAGAATTCCTGAATACTAAGGTAGTCTTCAGAAAACAAAACAAAGACCACCACTACACCACCAGGCTCCAAAGTATATCCACGCAGACTAAAATACATGTCTTTAATTACAATTAGCCCTGCACATCTTCCACCGGCAAGTTTACAATCCCACTTGCCAAAGCAGTTTGAATTACTGTATTATATTATACCCTTATGTTAGTATACATGACATATACCAAAGTCAATTATTTCACACAAGTCTCTTATTCTGATGTTGGCTATTCAATAAATAATAATCTAATGGGTACAATCTAGCTGAGTATTTCTCACCTGCAATCTGCTCTTCGGTCAGTTGGTCAGCCTACAAAGAGATCAAAGAGATAGGTTAGTGACTTGAGTATATAGATTAGCAGTTACAGAAACAAGTTTAAAACCTTTCAAAGGTTTTAAACTGTTTCATTTACTGTTTCATTTAGTTCCAGCAACAAACACATCTGGGTAGAAAAGGCACACATCTGGTTTTCTTATCTTCAAAGCTAAGCTGTCTTAACTCCAAGTTTAAGATATACAAATACTTCAGAATATTTTTGAAAGTATAATTTAGAATCCAATAGAAACACTGCTTCCTTTTTCAACGTTAGAATCGCTAAACTTAAGCTCACTTCTATGCCAGATATAAATCACCAGAAATTCCCACTGAATCAAAATGCTTCAGGATCACAAAATGAAAATTACTCCCACAAATGGTTAAACACATCGTTTTGAAATTAAAGTGATCCAAAGAAAAAGGCACAACAAGCTTTTATTCCTTCTCACCCAGCAGACAAAATGGAAAGAATCCAGAGCTCCGAACTATAATACTTACCAAATGTTTAAAAGTTCAGCCATCCATTTTCTCATGGTTTTTAAAATCCCAAAATAAGCCTAAGACTTGTGATGTTTTTTAATAGCACTTGGTTTTCTTCAGAAAATATTTTCTGCCATTTGCTAAAACCCATTATAAATTTTATCCTTATTCAATCTTAATAATAACCTTATAATCTTATTATCCCCTATCTTACAGATAAGGAATGAGGCTAGGGTTAAGTGGGAGTGGGGCAGGCAAAATTAGTAGAACCAAGATAAAGCACTAAGGTGTCAGACATACCCAGTAACTTTTAGCTTTTAATTCAGAGCACCATAATATATAAAGATGATTGCAAAATATCCATACTCCTTGTTGTATTCTTTGAACATACACTTTCTTTCACTGCTTATTAGTATATACATCCATGAAGCAACTCCTTATGGGGTATTGAGAAGCACAGCCAAGAAATAGCTTCCTATCTAAAATCCCACCAACATGGGAGTCAAGTATACAATGATTAATCCATTCATTTATTTGTAGGAAAAGAAAAATAAACATTGCCCGGCTTTATTCTTTTTAAATGAACACATCCCTGGGAAAAGTAACACCTTAATGTGGAATGCCTTCACATTTTCTCTAGGGCACAGCATGAGAAAATTCAAGAAGGAATCCAGAAAGTAGTTTATTTTCCCTGCTCCGCAATTTTTATTTGACCACGATGTAAATCAAATTAATTAAAAAAAAAAAAAAAAGCTGGTAACTTCAAATTGAAGAGCCAATAATTAAGTTCAAATACAGAGTTTGTAAAATAAAAAAATGTATCTACTTTTATCCCTAAAGTCCAAATCTTCCACCAACAAGTATTTGGTGTGAAGTCAGTCACAGATTGTTTACCCAAGGAATAAGGTTTAAAATCCAGTAAATCTACTGAATTATTTACTTTGTTATAATAGAAGCTACGTTACTTCAGTTTATTGCATTTTGCAGGACTTCTATCATTTCTGAAAGGAAGGGCAACCTGGCATGTATGGCGTGGGGGGGAAAAGCATCAAGTTCTGAGTCACAGGCTAGTATCCCAGCTCTGCCATTTAATAGCTGTGTGACCTTGGACGTGGTACTCAACCTCTCAGTCAACTTCATTTGTAACACAAGAACAACAATACTTACCTTGCAGGGTTGTTGTGCAAAGTGAGATGCTATGTACAAAGCTAACCTAAAGAGTTAAATGGTAACCATTATTTTATATAAATTAACTAAACTAAGAACCTACAATGTTAAATATCAACCTGACGAGCTCAATTTCCACACAGAATGTAGGCATGCATGGCATTTATTAAGCCATCTATTCAATGTTAACTTTGTTTAAGCTGAGAAAATTTATGCAAACTAAATCCACAAGGTGCAACCCAGGGACAAATGCAGCAGGTGACATCACTTCAAAACTTAAAGTTGAGCTAAGTGTGTGGCAGACACTGTAACCTGTGTGAAAGTTGAAGGATCCCATACTCTGTACAGGAAGGGAGACAGGTTTGTTCTCTCTACATGGTGGGGGCGGGGCGAATGGGATTTTGGGAAGGCTACCGTATATGAAACATGAGCCGCCTTAGGAAGAAACGAGGATGTTAGCAAAAGGAACCACTGTCCAGTTTTGCTTGGAAAGTCAAAATTTAGGGACCTCATACCATGTTGTCTAACTCCCTACCTCCGAGCAAATGCAATCTTGGAAGAGATCACAAAAATCAGCTTCAAGGAATGAACTAAGCACCCAAGAGACTAAATTACTCACATAACCTGAAAGCTCTCAATTTTGCTTGGAAGGTTGACAAGCTTTTTGTATTTACTACTTATCCAGAGTTCAGGTTTTAGAATAAACTTTTACCAGCAATATCCAGAATAAAGCCTACTATAAATCAAGGAGACTTCCTAGCACTAACTTTCCCAACTGCTACAAAGGGGAATAAATTTGGTTCTTCCCTCTGTTTCCATGGAGTGCCATTTTCTTAGAAGAACCAGAAAAATTCTACTTTTGGGAAAACTCAAGTTCATTAACATGTATGTTTATCTCAGTAAAGTGAATAATAATTCACTAGAGAGACGACTTGTTCTTACTTACTCCCTTATTTCTGTAGCTATTGATATAATTCCTCCCACTGCTCTTGCCACTCCAGAGAAAGTTCTAGGCATTAGTATACACTCAGGTTCCTCCCTAGACCTCCTGTATTAGAATGTTCATTTTGGAGAACCATAGGTGATCTGTCAACATGAAGAAGCACGAACCTGTATTACATTAGTGACCTGAAGTGAATAAATTAAGTACCTATCAAACATTTCCTACATGCCATTCAAAAGTATGCATGAATACTGTAGGAGTTTATCTAGTGAAAGGTGGTTTAAAAAAAAAACAAAACAAAACCCAAGTTCTTATCTGAATAAATGTGTGAGCCCATAGGCTTGAAATGGAACACGAACTGCTATCCTTCATCCATTCCTGTCTGTTCATTCCCATCAGGTGCTACTTTGATACAACAAAGGATTCCTATGTGAAGTTTTTTCTACAATTACGGAAGTCAGGATATTTGTTTTACCTATATCAAAAGCAATCTAAATTATTTCGTTAGGGTAAAAAGACAGCTGATTTTGAAGAATAGTACTTACATAGCATCTCTCACCAAAAGATCACTGGAACAAAATGGCTTCATAAAAATTAGGGCTATTACTAAAGGCCTAAATTCTAACTGAAGCTAGAGCTTTCTATATTTTAAAAGAGCCAACTCCTTTGATCTTCTAAGCCTAACAGAAACAGGCCTTGGCACTTATCGGAAAAATTATTTAGAGTCAAGTGACAAAAATTTTCTACCTTTTTACATCTTTTACTTACCTAATCACCCTGGCCTCAAAGTCCTCTTGAAGCAATCCCGTTTTCACTGAGCATATGCTGACTACATGTAAACTCAAGAATTATATGAGCAATCTTACTTAACTTCCATATAAAATTTTTAACACTTTAACTTGGGGTCCTAATTTTTTTATTTTTTGAGAGACAAGGTCTCACTCTGTTGCCCAGGGAGTGCACTGGTGTGATCATAGCTCACTACAGTCTCCAACTCCCGGGCCCAAGATGATCCTCCTGCCTCAGCCTATTGAGTAGCCAGGACTACACGCACAGGCCACTATGCCCGGCTAATTTTTTTTTTTTTTTAATTGAAGTCCTAATTTAAAATCTCAGTCCTCAATTATGAAGTTATCTGAAGGCAATTTTCAAATTTACTCATGGGATCTGTCAATTTGTATTGTTTTTTCCGACTTTGTCTCTTCTCGTAAGAACTGCCAATTTAACTGAAAACCCCCAAAGCACCAGTGATGCACAGTAACTACAAAAGCTTAACACTGGGCAACGGACCACAAAAGTGTGGATACCAACTCCACCAAGAAAAATCTATTATAATTACTAATTATCAAAACTAATTAAAGAAAACTTTACCCTTCATTTATTTTTAAAAATAGCTTACTCCACAACTTGTAATGTTTATTACATATGCCTATAACTACATCTTAAAGAAAGTAAATGTAACCAGCACATTCAAATTCAGAGTATTTAAAATATCAAGATAAAGCGAATCCATCAAACTTCAATGAACGCTAGTTTTATTTAAGGTGAACTCCTCTCCCCACACCCATACAGGCTGGAGGTTTCAGTTGGCAAGGATCCCCAACTCCTGTTTAAGATGTCACCTTGCCTCCTGGACACACCCAGCGCTGTAACCACTTGGCAGAAGGAACCACAAAGTAAGTATCGCAGATGACCGCCCTCATTAGGGTTTTTTTTTTTTTTTTCAGGAAAGAACATGATCTCCAGTCTGAGGTGACCGGAAAATGCTTAAAAAAATTCCCTGCTCCTCCCCCCGCATACACTCTTCCATCCCAGTATTCGACAGACAGACATCATACAAACGAAGTGAACGTTAAGACGACCTGGCAACTTCTACACGGAATTTAGGGGTCGTTTTCGAAGCAGCAGAAGGGGAGCAATGTTTTTATGTGGTCGTGGTTCTTTAACATTAGGACTGCACACTGTTCTCAAGAAAAGGACAGAGACAGGGGCTCTTCAAAGGCATCCGTCCAATTGTTTTTACAAGACCGACTTTCAGAAGGCAGTCACTCCGGAGCTTGCTTTCCTCAGGCGGTGAACAGGAAACGCCTTGTAGAACCCTAGCTGGAGTCGAACACTTTCCATAACAGGATGTATATTGCGAGGATGCGCCCCTGACTTCAGGGATAAAGCTAATTTCTTTCAACGACACTTTAAAAAGCAATTTTTTTTAAAGCATCCGGCCTGGACGGTGGAAGACGCCCCAGGGCCCAGATGGAGCAGGAAGATTAGGGTTGCCAGAGGCGGATGGGAAACCTTCGAGGCCCCCCCTCCCCCGCCCATCCCCGCCAACGGCCCCGCAGCGCCGCGGAGATCTCCGCAGTTCTGCAGGTGCCAGCACAGCAGCTGGAGCTCGAGCGGGGCCGAGCGGGGCGGCGGCTTCGGGTCCCGCGCGGCGCTCGCCCGCCCCGCCCCCACCGGCCGCTCCCTGCGCCGCGCGGGCTCGGCCCACATAGCGCGCCGCCCGCCCGCCCGCCCGCCCGCGCGCCCCCTGGATCCCGGCACGCGGAGGACGCGGGCTGACTGCGGCGCCGGCGCTCGCCCCAGGGCCCCGCGCGCTCCTCCCGCCCCCTGGGCGCATGGCGGCCGCAAGCGAACAAAGGCGCTTCCTGGCGCCCGCACTAACCGTCCGTTGCGGGGTTTGAATCCGGCCCCAGTTTGACCTTTCTAGACGTCAGACAGAAAGCTCTCTGCGCTCCCTCTCTCCCTTCCTTCACTTTCTCGCCTTCCTGTGCACTGGGCTGTCGCTCATCCCGGACCCAACCTCCTCCAGCCAAGCCCCCGAGGAGCTCCTCCACCTCGGGAACTGTGCGTCCGGCCCTCAACTCACTAGAAGAAGCCCCCCTGAGGAGAATGGGGGTGGGGGAGCACCTGCGACACAACCGTCGCGGGCATCCCTGGCCTCTTTCGCGCCATCCCTCTGGCAGAAACCACTCCTTGAAGGTGTAAGGGAGGCGAGTTTCCTTTCTTTAGTCAATTCGCTCCAGTTTCTCCCCTCCACAGGCCCAGCGGCGGCAGCTCAGCGATGCACTCACCATGCTGCAAGCGCTACCGGTTTCCGAGACACGACCACACAACCAGTCAGCTCGCTCGCTCCACTCGGACTAATTCTCCTCCTCCGCCCCCAGCGCCTCATAAACACCTCCCTCCAACAGATCCCTCCGCCGCATCCAGATAACGGAACATCGCAAACGAGTCCGGGCCAACCCCCTCCCCTCAAACTCTTCGCGGGACCCCTTTCTTCACAGTTATTTGGTCGATGAGGCAAGAAATCAAGGAAAGTGGACGAACGGATGACGTAAGTGGGTTTTATTTCCCAGCGAGCCGTTAAAAGGCCGGTGGAGCGGCTCCTGAGGGGCGCTACTTTGCGGCGCGGAAGAGCATCGTGGCGGCGATGCGTATCCCGATGGTCGTTGAGCCGGCCTCTGATTGGCTGTTTTGTACCTGCAATGCGTCACTCGAGCTCGCAGCCGCCGCCGGGACGGTGCGGCTTCTGCCGTTGCTGCTCCGGCCGCGCTGTCCTGGTAACTGCGCCAGGCGGAGAGTCGCTGGATTTGCGCTTGGCTGGAGAACCTTCCTCTTCCACCTATCCTTCCCTGCCACACTCATGCACTTTCCCGCCCCTTATTGAGGGGTAGACGAAAACACCTTAAGCCGATAAAGAATGAAGCTGAAAGATTCCGATAAACACGAACCCTGAACAGCTTTTTAGCCTAGTGTTTTGGCCTCATGGAAGCCGCACGTTTTTCATTTCACCCACTCACAAAACCCATGTAAATCTGGATACAGGCAAATGTAGCTGTTCAGCTGACAGGCTAATCTCAAAGGGTCTTCCGTTTATACTTCCTCTTCGCGTTCTTTGCCGGGGGTAATTTACCAGAAAAGAAAAGTCACTCAAAAGTCCCAGTATCCGAGATTCAGTGGGATTAGTCTCTCGAAATGGCCCCTTGTTATCGTGGGGTAAAAGGGTTCTGGGTTGGACAGAGCTGGGCATGAGTTAGCTGGGTCCCTCTCTCGGATGCATAACCTTGGATGAGTCGTTTAATTTTTAGCCTCACTTGTAAAATACAGGCTGTAAGATCTATCTCGAAAGAATATTGTGGAAATTAGAATTATGCAAAGATTAGAATTAATGTAAAGTGTTAAAGTAACTGGCACAGGACAGAACTCCAACAATTGGTCACTATAATATGCCTTCCCCTTCATAGGAAATTTGCCCTTTTGGGTTTCTAACTCCACAGATTTAAATGAATATTTGAAAAACCACATAAAAACTAGCTCCTTGGTCCCATCCAAAATAAACAAAGGTGTCCGTACCTGAAATATTTAACAGGTGGATAGTGAACACCTACTGTGTGAACTCGATTTGAATATAATTGTAACTATAGAGGGGCTTATGAGATGCAGAGGTGAGGACCTTAGCCCACTATAGAGGTTCCAGAAAGGGTTCCTAGAGAAGATAACTCCTAAATTGTCTAATGTTATAAAATGGGCTAGGAAAAAGCAGGGAGGAAAGAAGGGAGCAAGTTCTGGGTGAAGTAAGTGACGGCAAAGGCAGGGAGGAGAGCCGTTGCGTGGTATGATGGAGGAGTTGCAAGAGGATAGGCATTACTAAAGCCCCAGGTAGACTGCCAGCCCCGTTAGGCAGAGAGGACGCTGGGAAATTAAAGAAGAGTAAGGTTTAAAGCTCAAAATGCAGTTCCTTAAGAAGACTGTTGGTAGAATTCAACTCGGAAAAAAAAAAAAAAAAAAAAAAAAAAAAAAAGGTCATCACAGGCCATATCAAGGTCTGAGAATTTTCCAGTAGAAAGCACAAGCATATGGACCTTTAAAACCCAGTGAAAAGCATTTTTTGCAAGCCATGGTGAAATTTTGCCTACTGAAGACAGTTCCCTACAGAACACTGCCCTGCCCAGCAAGACCATTTCTGATGCTGACAGTTATCTGCACCCACTTGGAAGGCTTCAGTGGAATTTGACCTCCTTTAGCCAAGTTAGACATTTTCTCACACCATCAAAGGTCTTTCCTTTGCCAGGCCAGAGGTGGGTCCTCTTTTTTTCAGTCATGCAAACCAGGCATTAAATGCTCTTCCAATTAGCGTTGGCAACCCTGTGACCTTCCTTTCAGATGAATGACCAGTCAGTGCAAACTCAGGACCCTGTGCTTCTGTTGTCCTTGCTAATGTGGTGACGTCATGATGGTGGGGGGAAAGGAGATTTAATGAACTTTATCCTGTGAATGAAATACCACTGAGACAGAATGTTACTTAAAAGCGGGCACCTCTGCTTCAGAATCTGAGCTGAAAAGGGAGCCCTAAGGCCTCCATTTCATTACTCTGCATTCTGGTAGCTTCCAGGTCTTTCCAAGGTATTCTTCAGAAATTTGTCTCTGATTCCTCCTCAAATCCTCAGATGGAAGAGCCATCAATGATCTTTTCTTTCAACTTAGTCACTAAAAATACTCTCTTTACACAGTACCCCATTAGTATGCAGTGATTTTACTGCATGAAATTTTTAATGATGGGAAATTGAATGACAAAATGAATAATCACCTCCTCTAGAAAATGAATTTTTAAAAGGATTGATGTATAGCATATAAGAAGTGCATCGTTAAGTCTGAAATACAGGTGCATGATCGGAGATGTATGTATCCATCTCTGGAGTTTAAAGGCTCCAGGAGCTTTAAAACAAGTATTTAGGAGTGAAATACGTTTGTTACAGCAGATACATAAAAGTCCACCCAGGTTTCTTAGGTTGAATTTCCATAAAGCCTCTCTTGCAGAACTTTCCTTGCTGACCTCTCTTAGAAGAGAAAGAAAATGAGAAAAAAGTCAAGAGTTACATTTAAAGCCATTGTGGTTTATGTGTATTTGAGACCGTTTCAAGTCAATTTATTTCTAGAGCATTTGTCTTCCACAACATGACATACAGTGCTGCCTGACTTTGGCAGTTGCCACTGAGAAAGTTGGTGATGACCAACATGTCAAGCCCTAGGAGGTGGTTGTCTTTGAATTTTCCTGTCCTGACTGGTAAGACCTTACAGCTCTCTGCCTTTGCCCATGCTGGGAAAGTGAGAATGTACTTCCTCTCCACACCTCTTCCTCAATTTGCAGGTCAGAGATAACACAAGCCCTATCCTTTGACACTTCCTTCCCATAGCTTCCCTCTTCCAGCCATCTGTGCTAATGACCAAGGTCAGGGTCAGAGGGACAATCACAGTACCTTTTTTTTTTTTTTTTTTTTTAAAGACAGGGTCTCACCGTCACCCAGGCTGGAGTACAGTGGCGTAATCATAACTTGCTATGGCCTCACTCTTAGGCTCAAGTTATCCTCCCGCCTCAGCTTCCTAAGTAGCTGGGACTGCAAGCACATACCGCTGCGCCAGCTAAATTTTTTTTTGAGATGGAGTCTCGCTCTGTCGCCCAGGCTGGAGTGCAGTGGCACAATCTTGGCTCACTGCAAGCTCTGCCTTCTGGGTTCATGCCATTCTCCTGCCTCAGCCTCCTGAGTAGCTAGGACTACAGGCACCTGCCACCAAGCCAGTCTAATTTTTTGTACTTTTTAGTAGAGACGGGGTTTCACCGTGTTAGCCAGGATGGTCTCCATCACCTGACTTCGTGATCTGCCCACCTCGGCCTCCCAAAGTGCGCCCAGCTAATTTTAAAAATTTTCTGTAGAGACAGAATCTTGCTTTGTTTCACAGGATGGTCTTAAACTCCTGGCTTCAAGTGATCCCCCCTCCTCAGCCTCCCAAACTGCTGAGATTAGAGGCGTAAACCACTGTGTCTGGTCCCCAGTAGCATTCTTGATTTTAGGGCCTATGTGACCTCCAACAGATAAAAGAAATAAACCCTAGATATCCCAAGGCATCAAATTACATAATGAATCAACTTCTATGCGTCTAGAGTGGTACTAGTTATGTACCAGTCTTGAGAGAATAGTACTGAAATCAATTTCTTGTTCTGTGGTTCAGATAAAGAGCCCTGGTTCAGAAAGTTAAACTATCCTTCCTCCAGGATTATGGGGGAAAATGGAGCTGGGTCAGGAATCCAGCCAGGTCATTTTTTGCTGAGATGAGAGTTGAAGAGTACAGAGAAGGAAATGATCCCCTGGATACCTTGAATGGGTTTCTGCTCACATACACACCGGAAAAATTGGGCGCCTTCAGCTTTGATATTAACATTCATTTATTTGCTCACTCAAAAAACTTCGGATATCAGTTTAAGAGTGATCAGTCTCCTGGATTTGCCTAGGACTGGAGATTTTCCTGGAATGCTAGATTTTCAGTGCTAAAACCAGACAGTTCCAAGCAAACCAGGGTGGTTGGTGGGTCACTTTAGAAACCATGACCACTCATTCTATAAATGCCGGTAGCCTATGAGGTGCTAGAATTGTGCTGTGCTAAAGATGAACATGGGAGACCATGGAAGCACATGATGGACAAGCTAATAGGTAAGTGAGGAGCTTCCTAGAGAATGTGATCCGTAGAAGTTTGGGCAGAGGTGGAGAAAGAGGAAAAGGATGTTTGAGACAGATAAAAGAAACACAAAGGAACAGAGTCATCATCATTACCATCTCCATTGTCAACATCATCCTCTGGTCCACTCTCCACACTACACCTCCTCCACGGTCCCTGGAAGCAGGCTCTGGGCTGTTTGAACAAGGAATTCTGTGGTCCTGGGGATCTGGTGTAACCTAGAAGGGGTAGCAGTGTGTGGGCTCTGGGTGAGGAAGTCCCCTTGGCCTGTGTGCAGAGTACCCCTGGAGGAAGGACAGAACAGGGCCCTCTAAAGAGAGGCTAAGGGAGCTTCTCTCTTACCCAAGTCTGTAGGTGGTCCTGAAAATGCCTGCTGGCAACACCTCCTAGAGGCCCCCGGCATCACATCCAAAACTGAACACATGGTCTTTTCACCCAGACATCCTCTCCTCTATTCTGGTCTCGTTAAAAAGTGCCTCCCTCACTCTGTCACCAAAGCTACACTGAACCACTCCCAGGTACCTGGATGTGCTGTGCACTTTCCCACTCCCATGTCTTTGCGTGTGCTGCTCCCTCTGCCTGGAAATTCTTTTCCTCCTTTTCCACTGCCTGCTGAACATCTGCTTATACTTGACCCAAGCATCATATCCCCTGTGAAGTCTTCCTAACTCCACCAGCACCTCTCCTTGTGACTCAAAGTGAAATAATCATTATCTCTCAAAATATCCTTAAAACTTGATGGTACTATTTTCTTACAGGTTGGTTGCCCCAACGAGGCTGAGCTCCTTGAGGGACTTTATTTATGTCTGTACCCTTACCACCTGGCATGATGCTGGGACAGTCGATGCTAAATACATTTTGTTGAATGGATAGGTAGATGAATGAACAAAAATATTATCATTTTTGTACATGCCTTTTTCACATGGCTTTTAATATTCAGATGGTGGTTTACAAAGCATAGGTTGTCTTAAAAATGATGAAAAAAATTTTTATCAGAGAAAGTAGCCAGCAGGGCAATTCTAATCTTCTTATGGAAGTTATTATTTAAATCAATTTGAAAATGGTAAATATGCCAGGCGCCATGGCTCACACCTGTAATCCCAGCACTTTGGGAGGCCAAGGCTGGTGGATCACGAGGTCAGGAGTTCAAGACCAGCCTGGCCAAGATGGTGAAACCCCGTCTCTACTAAAAATACAGAAATTAGCTGAGTGTGGTGGCGCACACCTGTAGCCCCAGCTATTTGGGAGGCTGAAGCAGAGAACTGCTTGAACCCAGGAGGTGGATGTTGCAGTGAGCTGAGATCGTGCCTCTGCACTCCAGCCTAGGCAATAGAGCTGGACTCTGTCTCAAAAAAAAAAAAAAAAAAAAAAGAAACAGAAAATGCTAAATACATACTTGTTCAAATATAGCTTTCATCTTTGGGTTTTTATATTTTACAATAATTCTGTATACAACTTTTAAATTGTGGTTTTTCTCATCTTATTTAGAGAATTTATGGTTCAGACCATATTAGCTTCATGACATTATGAATTAAAGCAATTAACCACCAAATAATTAAGCTGTAAAAATGTTGTACTTTCACTCTGAATGGTTTCACAGAAACGAGGGGATTGACGTTTTGCTGTATTGTTGGCAGCATGGAAGGTTATATGGAGGTGTGAATTTTTGCAAAGGTACCTCAAAGTGTAACTTCATTTTCTTCATATTGGCTTGCTTTTTAAGTATCTTTTGGCTAGTTTGACAGGCAGAAATTGGGATGCCCATTCTCAAGGCTGGGAATATGGCATTGCTGAGTACCTCTCTGTCCTTTTTCACACTGTCTTCCATTCCCGTTTAACTAGCTAGTCAATATTTCTAGGCTCTGCTTGTGGAACTTGGAGTAAACCATTGTCTGCTTTGAAAGATTTTTTGAATGTTCTAAATGAACTACCTACCCATCTTCTTTCTCTTCTTCATATTTCAAGATTCTTTGTTCTGTGCTCAGGATCACGTTATCTATCATATCTCCTATGGAACTGTTGGTAACAATGTCAGTTTGGAAGCTCATCTGCCATTTTTGCTCTCTTTTTGAGATGCACTGACCTCTCTTCTGAAGGGAAACCAGGAACCAGGGGCCAGACAGTCTGAGAAGGCAGCTGTCACCATGATGAGGGCATGGGATCAGATGTGTACCCTGTTAAGGCTGGATTGGAAGGGTGTGGATTAATTCCTGAACATGACAAATCCCTCATGTTATTCGTTTTTATTTTTGATGCTCTGAACTCACGTCAGTACAAGAAAGAGAGTATATGTGCTGGGGAATTTTCCCCTCCTGTGGCTTCAGAATATCTGCAGAGAGCCTTTCCTGGAAGGAAAGAGCTTAGTTTCCTCTCTGTATGAGGAAATAGGAGTCACTTAGGGAATATATCTTTCTTCTTTACAATAACAGGATTGATTAGGAATGAAAGGAATGAAAGAGCTTGTGTTTTGCTAGGGGTAAGCTTTTTTATTATTATTATTATTTTTTTTTTTTTTTTTTGACGGGGTTTAACCATGTTGGCCAGGCTGGTATTGAGCTCCTGACCTCAAGTGATTTATCCGTCTTGGCCTCCCAAAGTGCTGGGATTACAGGTGTGAGCCACTGCACCCGGCCAGGGGTAAGTTTTTTATTTTTTATTTATTTATTTTTTTTGAGACATGGTTTTACTCTGTTGCTCAGGCTAGAGTGCAGTTGTACAATCTCAGCTCACTGCAACCTCTCCCTTCTGTGTTCAAGCAATTCTCATTCCTCAGCCTCCCAAGTAGGTGGGATTACAGGCACACACCACCATGCCTGGCTAATTTTTGTATTATTAGTAGTGATGGGATTTTACCATGTTGGCCAGGTTGGTCCCAAACTCCTAACCTTAAGTAATCTGCCCACCTTGGCCTCCCAAAGTGCTGGGATAATAGGCATGAGCCTCCACGCCCGGCCAAGCGGTAAGCTTTTTAATGACAAAATATTTCCTTAGAAATTTTATTTTTCAATTTAATTTGAAAGATTTCAAATGTACGAAAAGTTGAAAAATAGTGTCTTAACCACTCATATACTATCCACTTAAGTTCAACAATGACTGATGTTTGCTCCATTTGCTTTACTTTCTCTGTTTCTGTCTCTCCCTTTCTCTATACACACATAAACATATACACCACCTAGAGACATGCAGATTTTTTTTAAGTGAATCATTTTAAAGTTGTAGGCATCATACATCAGCCCCAAATTCCAGCATATTTCTCCTAAGAACGAGGATATTCTCCTGTAAAACCGTAACACCATTATCAAACTGTTTAAAAAATTGCGTATCAGCTGGGCACAGCGGCTCATGCCTATAATCCCAGCACTTTGGGAGGCCAAGGCTGATGGATCGCTTGAGCCTAGGAGTTTAAGACCAGCCTGGGCAACATGGTGAAACCCCATCTCTACTAAAAATACAAAAATTACCTAGGCATGGTGGCGTATACCTATAGTTCCAGCTACTTGGGAGGCTGAGATGGGAAGATCACCTGAGCCTAGGAGGCAGAGGTTGCAGTGACTATGATCGCACCACTGCAGTCCAGCCTGGGCAACAGAGTGAGACCTTGCTTCAAAAAATTAAATAAATTCCACATCATCTTAGATCTCATCTATATTTAAGTTTCCCCAATTGTTCCCCAAATGCTTTTATAGCTGTTTTATTTTCTCTAACTCAGATCCAACAAGAGCCATACTTTGCAAAGTAATATCTCTTTAGACTTTTTATTTATTTATTTATTTATTTATTTATTTATTTATTTACTTATTTATTTACTTATTTATTTATGAGACAGCCTTGCTCTGTTGCTCAGGCTGGAGTGCGATGTGGCGTGATCCTAGCTTACTGTAGCCTCGAACTCCTGGGCTCAAGTGACTTCCCTGCCTCAGCCTCCCAAGTAGGTGGGTCTACAGGCATATGCCACCACACCTAGCTAATAGACTCTTTTTTTTTTTTTTTTTTTTTAGATGGAGTCTCTCTGTGTCATCCAGGCTGGAATGCAGTGGCATGATCTCAGGTCAGTGCAACCTCCACCTTCCAGGTTCAAGCAATTTCCCTGCCTCAGCCTCCCAAGTAGCTGGGATTACAGGCATCCACCATGACGCCCGGCTTATTTTTGTATTTTTAGTAGAGATGGGATTTCACCATGTTAGCCAGGCTGATTTTGAACTTCTGATCTCAAGTGATCCACTCACCTCAGCCTCCCAAAGTGCTGAGATTACAGGTGTGAGTCACCGTGCCCTGCCTAGACTCTTTATTCCTTTAATCTAGATCCGTTCTCCCACCTTTGCTTGTTTATTCATGACATTGATATTTTTGAAGACTCAGGACAATTTTCTTTTAAAATATTTACATTTTAGATTTGTCTAATTGTTTCCTCATGGTGTCATTTAACTTGTACCTCTATCTCTGCATTTCCTCTAAACTAGAATTTAGTCTAAAGGCTTAACAAGATTCAGGTTGAAGACTTTTGGCAAAAATACTTCGCAGGTAATATTTGTGTATTTCACGCTGTATAATCTCAAGAGCATCTAATAGCAATTGTTTCACTATTAGTGATGATACATTTGATCACTTAGTTATGATGACATTTACCAGACATCACCATTGTAAAGATACATTTCCCACTTTAAGTCATCTGTGGGGCAAAGCTCTGTCTTTGTATGAATATTCTGTTTCCCCAAATCTTTACCTAGTGATTTTATCACCCATTGATGATCCTTGTCTAAATCAATAATTACATTGTAGGTTGAAAAATTATGGTTTTTCTATTCTGTAACCCCTTCTACATGTACTAGCTAGCATTCTTTTTGTAAAGAAGTATTTTCTTTTCCCTTTCTCTCTTGTTGTAAGCATTACTATTGACTGGAAGTTTTTTTTCAATTCAGTGTATTATAATCAGTTACATTCACATTAAGTTTTGGTGCACAAGTTGTCTCAAATTTGGCCAGTATGAGCTGTTCAAGCAGCTCCTGTGTCCTTTTGTCTTTTTGTTATGTCTCCATCCATTTTTGGGTATTTTCTTGCTTTCTGGCACAAAATGTTCCAGACTCACCTTGTGCTTCCTCTGCTTGGACCCACGATCAGCATTTTATTCAAGGATTCTCAGAGACTTTTAATACATCTTTTTTTTTTTTCATTCTAAACTTTTAAAAAGTCACCATTTTATATATTTTGCACTCATCCTGTCCATAAACACTTCGATGGCTCTCCCTAGGTCTTCAGAAACTTTTCTTCTCAATACAGCCTTTATTCTGAACCCTTGCTCTCAGCACTCAATTCTTCATGCCATCTCCGTGTAGCTCCTTCAGTTCTTCCTGAAGGTGTCATATTTGGGAGTGTAAAAAGTGAGCACTGGATCACACTGGAATATGGATAATATCATAAAGCCCACTGGGAAGCAGCAGGTGAAAGGTTGAGATAGGCAGAGCCTGGACAAGAGAAAGCATGTACCCTCAGCCAGCAGGATGCAATTATAACTGCCTTTGGCAGAGAGGCCATATCTTCCCACAGCCTCTACTCTCATCTTCACACTTGCTGCTGCTGCTGCTGCTGCTGCTGGTGTTGCTGCTGCTTTGTGGCACTTTCCTGGGAGGCAGAGAAGCCTTGGAAAGAACAGGAGCTTTGCTTTATTCTAAGAGTTCAATTCTTGGTCTCCTTAGGGAGACCCCAAGGTCAGGAGAGAAAAAGAGTGACAGCTATTGCCCCAGTTCCCCATTCCAATATTCATACAAACCCATAAGACTTTTATTTTGACTATTTTTATAGGAATCACCCATGTTAATTTTCTCTTATGTTCAAGTTTCTTTATTTGAGTATATTTTGTCTTATATACAGCCATACCACCCTGAATGCACCCAATCTTGTCTGAATGTATTTGGTCTAGATTTACTGTGTCTCTTAGTAGTAAAAAAAAAACGAATAATTTTACTTGCCAGTGATTCTTAGTTAACTTTATCATATTAAAACTTTTGGCCGGGCGCGGTGGCTCAAGCCTGTAATCCCAGCACTTTGGGAGGCCGAGACGGGCGGATCACGAGGTCAGGAGTTCGAGACCATTCTGGCTAACACGGTGAAACCCCGTCTCTACTAAAAAATACAAAAAACTAGCCGGGCGAGGTGGCGAGCACCTGTAGTCCCGGCTACTCGGGAGGCTGAGGCAGGAGAATGGCGTAAAAACCCGGGAGGCAGAGCTTGCAGTGAGCTGAGATCCGGCCACTGCACTCCAGCCTGGGCGACACAGCGAGACTCCGTCTCAAAAAAAAAAAAAAACTTTTAGTTGTGAACAAAAGGTCTCCTTCAGCAGTGTCCTTCTGTGTCTAGTGAAGTTATCTCCAGCAAGCCCCGCGTTCTGTTTCCCCTCCCCAGCAAGCACCTCATGGGCTGTGCTCTCTTCTGTCTCCGAGTCATTTGACATTGTATAGGGGACCCCACACTGCACAGGGACTACTCAGGAAGTAGAGATTTGCATCCACATCACCACCAACTAGCTCTGTCATCTGGAATAAGTCGCATAGCCTCTCTGGGCCTCAGATGGCAAGTCTGTCACATTATCTCTTGATCTAAAGGAGATTAGTAAAGTCCCTTTGGATAGTAAGAACCAGCATAATATTAACTTTTCTTGCTGTCACTTAACAATATGAATTGGTTTCGTGTAAGAACCAGGTGCTCGTTGGATTAAATTTAGAAAATTAGCCTGCCTGCAGTCTCTCTCTCTGCCTTTCTCTCTCTCACCCTCACTAAAAGCAGCACATGCACGCTGCTAGGAATCCTTTCCCTCAAATTATAGATTGTTTGAGTGGGAAGAGATTTCAGAGGTCATTTAGTGCAACCCTCTAATGAGGAAATTCAGACCCTAAAGTTGGGGTGATTTGCACAAGATCCTGCATAGTTGGAGAAAGAGTCAGATCTAGAACCCATTTCCCTGGCTCCAATCTGTCTCCTGTATCATATCCATGACTGACTCCCATTACTACCCTCTTTAAAATTCTGCTGATTCTCTAACCCAGCCATAGCAATTGCAGTAACCCCCATATTCCACATTTATCACATCTTCATGGGTGTTTTTATTATTTTGTTGTTGTTGTTGTTTCTTGAGACAGGGTCTCACTTCAGTTGCCCAGGCTAGAGTGCAATGGCATAATCTTAGATCTTGGTTCACTGTATCCTTGACCTCCTGGGCTCAGATGATTCTCCCACCTCAGCCTCCTGAGTAGCTGGGACTACAGGAGTGCAATACCACATCTGGCTAATTTTTTGTATTTTTAGTAGAGATGATGTTTTGCCATGTTGTACAGGCTGATCTCAAACTTCTGGGTTCAAGCGATCTGCCTCTGCCTCCTAAAATGCTGGGATTACAGGCATAAGCCACCATGCCCAGGCTATGTGCGTTTTTAATCACTTCTCATTATGCTAAGAGTAACTAACTTTTTCAAACACTATATCCACTATGTTGTAGGAACTGTGCTAAGCATTTTACATTTAGTGTCACATTGAATCCCCATGTGACTTATAGGGTCAGTTCTGCAACCACTCAAGTTTACAGATGGAGTAACTAAGACATAAAGGATTTACATAATTTGCCCAAAGTCACACAGCTAGTAGTCTCAGATTTCTAACTCATTTCTGCCTGAATCCCAGACTCAAAACAGTGTGCTTTTCTGCTTGGGAGTACTTGTTTTCATTCACTCATTCATTAATCACATAGGTTCTTCAGTACCTGCTAGTGCCCAACACTGGACTAGGCACTAGGAGAACAAAGAAAGAAACAGAGGCCAGGCGCAGTGGCTAACACCTGTAATCCCAGCACTTTGGGAGGCTGAGGCAGGTGGATCACTTGAGGTCAGGAATTCAAAACCAGCCTGCCCAATATGGTGAAACCCTGTCTCTGCTAAAAATACAAAAATTAGCCGGATGTGGTGGTGTGCAGTTATAATTGCATCCTGCTGGCTGAGGGTCCATGCTTTTCTCTTGTTCAGACCCTGCCTGTCTCAACCTTTCATCTGCCGCTTCCCAGCTACTTGGGAGGCTGAGACGCGAGAATCACTTGAACCCTGGAGGAGGAGGTTGCAGTGAGCCGAGATCGCGCCACTGCACTCCGGCCTGGGCGACAGAGTAAGACTCTGTCTCAAAATAAATAAATAAATAAATATCCTTTCTAACTGGAGATACAAAAATCCATAAAGTAGCTAGAATACAATTCAAGGCAACATGTGTGATACAGAAATTCCAAGTAGTTCTTTTTGATGTCTAAAACTTTGATGACTAACAACCTTTCTGAAGGCAAGATTTAAACCTGTGGTTTCTAGGCCAGGCGCGGTGGCTCACGTCTGTAATTCCGCCACTTTGGGAGGCTGAGGCGGGCGGATCACCTGAGGTCAGGAGTTCGAGACCAGTGTGGCCAACATGGTGAAACCCTGTCTCTACTGAAAATACAAAAAATTAGCCAGGCATGGTGGCCCATGCCTGTAATCCCAGCTACTTGGGAGACTGAAGCAGGAGAATCACTTGAACCCAGGAGGCGGAGGTTGCAGTCAGCCGAGATTGCACCACTGCACTCCCGCCTGGATGACAGAGTGAGACTTTGTCTCAAAATAAATAAATAAATACAAATTAAAAATCTGTGGTTTCTAGAATATAATGGGCTGCAGACAGAAGTAATTCTTGTCAGACAGAAAATAGAGATTGGAGTTGAGAAAGCAGGTTTACTGCTGAGAGGCAAACTAAAGTCATGGGTTCATATGGAATTTACAGATCCCACTAAAATTGTGTTAACAAACAATCAGCAATAAGAAAAGTTGAATACCTACTATATGCTAGGTACCATGATGGGTGCCTGGAAGATAGAAAGACAAGGTAGACAACCAGAACATTCAGCCCAGTCAGAAGTAAAGCCAGGTTTGGGTGCGTATAATACCTTATTGTGGATGTGATCACAAGTGACTGAGATTTAGGATTGTCTGAAGCATCTTGGAAAAGAGAATTATTTTCCACTGGGAGGTAGAAAATGACAAACTGAGATATTCTAGGAGTTTAAGAAGAGGAGACACAGTTTAGGGTTTGAAGTGAGGACGTGAAAGTAGGCCTGGCAGCCCTCCAGTCTTTTCTTTGTCCTCTACATCAAGGGGCAGGTTCCCTTAAGATTGGAGTTTGATTTACTTTAATTGTACTAGTCTAGACCAACTCATTCCTGAGGTTGCTACACACTTATGAGTGAATCGTTTAACTATTTGTATTTCCTTGCTAGACTTTGGAATTATTGAGTCAACTTAAAAGCTTAAAAACAATACATTTGGTCAGTTTGGCCTGTGGCGCAGTTTAGTTTGAACAGAGATATCTGAATCTCTTCATTGGAGACTGCTTCACAGTTATTGAATTATGGAGTAAACATAATACTGTCATTAACAGTACAAAATCATTTCTTCCAATAATGATGTTGGCTAATGACTTCCTCTCCACTAAAACTTTGCATCCTTCATTCTGGAGTTTTATGATGCAGTAAAATAAAAGAAACAGTAACAACAACAAACGGAGTTTTCTGAGGAGAGATATTAATTCTTCAGACAGCTTTTCTAGCTCTTTAGACATTAGTTTTAATACATTAAAATATGCCAACTAGCCTTGAGGGAGTTAAAATAAATGGCCTCCCAAGGTTCTTCCCAGCCCCAGCATTCTGAGATACTTCACCTAGGCATTGATCCCTTTTTCAGTGATTTCACTTGTGCAGTGTGCATTTATTCCAGTAAGCACTGGGCTGTGAAAGTTACACAATCCTTTTGCAAAAGGGTTGAAGTTGAACAGGTTTTTACAATATGGCAGGCTCCTGAAGGGCTATCTTCCTGGAGGTTCCAGCCCAACCGACAAGCTGCCTCCTTTTACACAGGTCTGTGCTGTGTAGTTTTATAAATTGAAAATGGAAAATTTCCCCCCTGACTTTGAGGGCAGTATATTTGTAGTTCTGTGGTATGTGATGATCTAATACCCTGAAAGCCTGTTACCATGCGACAAAAGCTGAGGTCAATTATGATTCCCCATCAGTGACCCACAGCATCTCTCATGCTTTTCTCTGCAGTCTATTTTGAAGAGCAGACACTGTAACATTTTTAAAGGGAACAAGAATTATTATTCCAATGATAAACTGCTACACAGGCAGACATTCTTTTATGATTCATTGAAGTGCAGGTCTTAAGAGGTTATGCATTCTGTCTCAGTGTTTATTAAAGAGAGTGAAGACAAATAGATCAGAGAACAAATCAAATGTTGCACATCATAGATGCCAAGCACAACAGAATAATCCTCCAATGTTAATATATAGGCTACATAACCCCACTGGGCAAAAACATGTTTTATTCAGGAAAACAACAAATCAAGTAATCTCTCTATAGAAAGCCATTTACAACTCATTTGGAAATTGAATTCAAAATCTTTAATAAAGCCTGTTTATACCAAAGATGAAGGAGTTTCAAATAAATAAAATAAAAAGCAATGATAAATTAGCTTCCTAGCCTTTATATGTTTATTACATTGTAATCATTCAAACCCGCTGAAGTCAAATTTGTTTTACCAGTTTCCTAAATTCAATCCAATGAGCTCCTGGTTCTTACACAAAACCAATTTATATTGTTAAGTGACAGAAAGAAAAATTAATATTGTGCTGGTTCTTAATATCCAAAGGGACTTTACTAAATGTAAATAATAGGATTTTACCATCCAGAAATCTATTATTCAAATGTAAATTCTTAGCACATATTCTGATACCCTTAAAATGGCAATGAAATAAAAAGCTGACCCTGGGGAACATGTCATACCCAACATGTTAAATAGGATGCCTAGGGCCTTGGTTAGAAAATAAAGAGCCATGCTAGAATTGTATTGAAAAATCATGATGACAAAGCCGTTTCCATTTAAAAATCACAGTTCATCAACATCATCTAATCAATGGCTGGAAATGAATGGAGAGGTGGTCTCATTCTGCTCTCTGCTTGGCACCCAGCTTTGGATAATGCATTCGCATCACTAGCTACAAATCAGGCCAAGAGACTCTGCTCAGCAAATTCCCTAGGACAGCAGGGTTTCTCCTCGGCAGAGGCCCAAGCTGGGCTGAAACCTCCCTGCTGCTGCCTGCTGCAGACCTTCCTCCCCCGATCCCCTCTCAGCCTCTGGGATGCCAGCTTTCCCAGGAAATCCAAAATGCTTTCCCTTGTAGGAGCCTGAACACACACAATCTTTCTCAACACTGGGACTGCAAAGGCCTTAAAACATTTACTCCTCCCAAGTCTGCCTTATTAAACGATGTGAGATATTTTTCTTAACTGGGATTCTCTGACGGAGGTTGCTGTTTGAAAGGAGACCTGTGGCCATGTGGGGCAGGTCTGAGATAGGCTCTATTTAAGCCAGGCACTTCAGGTCATTCCACTCTGCCTTGTTTTCAGTCGAGGGAAGGGAGGGATGATGATTCCTCTCGGGGGAATGTGGGAGGAAAGGTAAACAGTGCACGTGAACTGCCAAGAGCTGCCTAGAACCAAGAAAGGCACATTCTCTCCTTCCCATTCATGGGGCAAATATTTACTGAGCCAGGACTCTGCATAGCGTTGCATGTGACTGGGTAATGGCTTCACAGGACCCAGAGTTTTAGGACTATCGAGGTTCCCTGTTTTCACCTAGCTAAGCTTGTATGGGGAATGGGGAAAAAAGTATTTCATAGACAGGCAGACCTGGTTTAAATCCTATGGCACCACTTAATAGCTGTTGCCTTTGAGGGAGTCACTTGGCCTCTCTGAGCTTCGGTTTCCTCGCTTGTACCATGCAGGATAACAGCATTTATCTTGGAGCGTTGCTGTGAGAATGAGAGTTAGTGCATGTCAAGTGTCTAGCTCAGGGCCTGGCACTGAGTCAACACATTTTCTACCATCCTGCCCTCACTGTCTGCCCCCTCCCCTCCCAGACCCCTTATCGAAGGGTCTGGATGCATCCAGCAGTGCAGCCCTTGGGCAAGCCTTACTTCCATGTCAGAGTTGCCAGGTCTATGAGAACGGGAGCTGTATGCTGCTCAGCTCTGCATTCGCCCCAGGACCAGCCGCAGCTCCATGGTGGGCGGTGCTGGCAAGCCTTCTTGCTTGAGAAATGGAGGAGAAGCCAGTCTCTCTCTCACTCTTTCTTCCTCTCTCTTTCCTTCTCTGTTGCCTTCTCTGCTGCAGTCAGGCCTGCAGCCAGAAAAAGCCCAGATCTCCTGCCATTGTTTCCTGCAGCCTCCACACTCCTGAGCAGCTGAGGAGGGGAGAAGACCAAGGCTGTTAACAAGGGGTGCTTCTTTAGCTTCCTGAGCCGGCCCACATTCCGGGAGGGGAAGCTTTTGGGGGAATGAGGGAAGGGGAGAGGCTATATATCCAGGAGTTCTGAGAGAGTGCCAAGCCACTCCTGAGTCTGTTTCCTCCCCCAACATTAAATCAACACAGTGTCCCCAAATTCACAGCACCCCTCCACCTTCTGGGTGAGATTAAGAGAGTTAAGTACCTTTACTGAGCACTACTGTAGCCTAGGCACTATGCATAAGGATTTACAGTTCGGCTTAGTTCATCCTCAAAACATAGGGTATAGAGTACATCTTATTAGCTCTGTTTTACAAATGAGGAAACCGAGACTAAGAGAGCTTGAATTGCTCCCCCAAGCCACAGCCAGAAAGTACCTTGTCTGGGGTTTGAGGGCCCCAGGCTGTCTGACTCTATAGCCCACCCCCTCAGCTTCAGCAGGCTGCCTCCCTCTCCGCCACCTGCTAAGGAGGCAGCTGACTCATGGCTTTTGATTCATTCAGTTCTCTTTTCTGCATTAACATTGCTTCAGCCTAATGAACAAATATTGCATTATGCATTTCTCACTTTGCAAACATCTACATGAGGCTGCTTGCCTGCAAGCCCAAAAAGTCACTGCATTTTCAGGTGACATCTTGAAAGGCTGGCTTATGGGTAGGTTAAAAAAGAATCATAGAATGTTAGAGCCCTTAGAGGTGGTCCTAAATCAGAGATTCTTAGGCTAGGGTTCAAAGGCAAACCTCAGGGGAGTCTCCAAAGCCCTGAATTTGTACATGCATGTATTTTTCCTAGGATAAAGGTTCAGTAGTTTCATCAGATTCTCAGAAGGGTTTGAAGTCCCAAGGGATAAAAGCTGTCCACAGTTTATCCGAGCAAGCGCCTTACATTCCCAGGCATGCTGCTGCCATTGTTGCATGAGCCAGCACAATTTGCGATAGAGAAAACCCTGAGTTCAACGCCAGAAGCAGAATCTGAGCTCTGAATCTTCTGGCAAACATTTTAAAGACTCATGAATTATTAAAATGGTTAATTAAGTCAACCTTCACCAGAGAATATTTGCTTTTCCCCCTCATCATTGAGCTCACTGTGAAACTTCACTTCACTCCATGGTTTGCTTAAGCACAGGGTCAATTCCTTTCGTTCCTTCTTTGCTGGTCTCAGAAGGAGAGCTTTGAGTGGCCTGCTGTGTTGTACAGTAGCAGCCTGCCGTACCTCAGTGTACATAGCTGGGAGGCTCTGAACCCTTTATCTTTTCTCTGCCATCTGTGATTTGGCTCCATGCAGCCTATCGCCCACCTTAGGCCCACACTCTTTATTCTGCCAAGTCACTGTCCTCAGTGGTTCACATCCACCATGCCTGTTCCTACAGCTTCCTCTCCTACCAGGATCACCCTCCCCTCTAGCATGCTGTAATTGGCCTTGAACCAAAACATATACCACGATCATCAAGTCAGCCTAGCCCTATATTTTGCAGTACATTAACCAGGTCTCTTTTTCCCCCTTCCCTCCACAACTAAATCCTACTTTCAAGACCCCTCTTCCATTCTGCCTCCTTTGTGAAATCTCATTGTTTCATCTATTTTGATTTCATCTATTTTCAACTAGATTATAAGCCCCTCAAGGGCAAGAACTTATTTTCCATTCTTCTAATGTGTTTACCAATAGCTTAGGTACCAAGCTAGATGTCATACAAAAATTGTATTAATCAAGTAGTAGGCTTTTCTCCACCCTGCCTCATCCCTAATCTTTGAAATTGACCACTTGCCAAGAGGTCCATTGCAAAATGAAAATTTAAGGCCCTAGCTGGGGCAAGAAACTCAATCTCCTCCTTCCCATAGGCCCACTGTCCCAACCCGGGGTCAATAGATGATTCCTCAAGAGTCTATAGCTTCCATGCCAGGATGCCACAGGTACTTGAATAAGGGATGGGTGGGAGGGCTCCGTCAAGTCACCAGCCAAATACACTGTGGCACTGCCAGTCCAGGACAGGGACCGCTGCTAACTTGCTCTACCCCGGCATGTCAGAGGGTGCATACCCAACCTTCCCCGTGCCTGTGCCCAGGCCCCTGCCAGGAGTAGAGGACAACAGTGGAACACAGGCACCCCCCACTAATGCAGCCTGGCTGTTACCCCAGGTGGAGAGTGACAGCAATCACAGGGCTAGGGTAGGGAAGGGGAGGCCGGTGGGGAAGGGGTGGCTGGGTGCGGCCTGATATGTCAGGAAACAGAGGGCAGACTCTCAGTAACCCATCCTGGGGAGATGAGAAGTCCTAGGAAACCAGGATGGCAGGATTGTCAAGGTTTAAAGTCCCCAGGCACATGCTTCATTGTTCCATTGAGCTTCACTTACTGAACACAAACTCAAAGATAAAATTACTAAGAATTTGAAGATAGCAATGCAGAGCACTAAATGCCAAGTGTTGCATCAGTGGGGATTAGCCTGTGTTCCACTATTGCCCTCTGTGGACCCCTTTTTAGTGTGGAGCCCTGTGTGACTACATTGGTCACAGGCACATGAAGCTGGCCCTGCTCCCCAATCTGTTCCTGAAGTCTTTGGCATAACTCTACCTATAAAAATACAGAAGAATAGTGAGTAATTCACTTAGGGAATCACAGAGCTACCCTAATTGCTATGAGTATCACTGTTTGTCTCTTCTACACTTATATGTACACAAGAACTCATGACTTGGAAATATACCTGTAAGAGGATGAATAAAATTGGCCAGCAATATTAATATTGTAATAATAATATTATTTAATATTCAACAATCAGATATACAGCTTTGGTAGAAAATTCTGTGTTTTTTTTTTTTTTTAAGTTAGCCACACCTACCTCTCCTATCCCCACCTAAGTCATTCTCCTTCTTGTCTTCCACAAAACTCAAGAATCTTTAATGTTTGTCAGAATAGAAATGGTTAAAACAAATTTACTCAATTCCTATTAGGCCTCAACCAGAAGATTAATGCAGCATCACACTTTGGTTTTAAACCCAGTGTTAACCACTGTAAGCTATGTACTATTTTTCTCTCCCTCACATCTTTAATTCATGACTATAGCTGTATATTTATCCTAAAACGATTTTTAAAAGGTTGATCGATCCAACTGGCACTGGCCTGGATTAGATCCCATGGTGGATAATTTTTTTTTTTTTTTTTTTTTTAACACAAGTAAGTAGTCCCTTTCCTCAACAGCTGAAGTCTTGATAGAGTGAAGCAGCCTTCAGGAGCTGAATTTCTGATCATGGCTGGGGCAAGCCCTGCTTCCTGTTTGCACTGATGACATCTGGGGAAGAGAACTGGATGCTCAGTTGACTCTGAATTTCTCTTTTTTCTTTTAAACATCCTCAGACTTTGGCTGGATATGTGTGCCTTGTATAGCACCCAGCTGCTAGGTTAACATCTGTGCTAGGTTAACATCTGTGCACTGCTAATTAGTTGGGGAGTTTTGTAGCCCACAGGAGTGAGCTGCACTGTCCAATAAATGTAACAGAACAAGAGTCTAAGAATGGAAATGAGCTGCTGGGGATGTTGGATGGTTTTGCATATTGGTGTCCGGATCCTGGGAACAAGGTCCTTCATTGTTGCTAGTTCCTACTCATCTGCAAGCATTTCCAGGGACAGAGCTGGTTTTATTTATCTCTTGGTGTCTACTACATAGTTGGCACTCAATAAATACTTAATGAATTGATACATCTCCGCCTTCCTTCTTTGTCTCCATCTCACCTCCAAACTCTTCCCCTGGAATTAATATTACTATCACTGGCTAAGTCTTTGTTAGGAATTTTTCCTAAGTTTAGTTACCTGGTCTGGTGAAGCAACAACACTTTTTTTGGCATGCTTTCTGGACCAATGAGATTCCAATGGATTGCTTCTTTTCTAGACTTCCATACCACAGAAGCAACTTTGAACCCAGAGTTCCCTGGAGAAATGACAGATGACTCCTTTCCTTACTTGCTCAAGAGATCACTGATAGGATCCATTAAACTTTTTTCTGTGGGTTGTTTCTCTAGAGGTGAGGAATTAAATTACAGACCCAAACCCTCATTAAGCCAATATTCATTTTCCTCTTTTTTCATGGAAAGCAGTAATAAATCTTGATTTGCCTCCTTACTCAGTCCCTCAGCTAATAAAATCAAGGTGTTTCTTGAAATTAGATTAAATAATTTGACTCTCTTGTTTCTAGAGGTTTTAGAGCTCTCACTGACCTTTCTTGAAGAACCAGAAATTATCTTATTTTTTCTTTCAGTGGCCTGTGAATACCCTGTCATTCAAAAAGCAAAAGTAAGAAGAAGGGGTAAGATAAAAAAGGGAGGAAAACTGAGAGTTTCCATTAACTAGTGGTGTGGTTCCAGACTCTTTTGGAGCCTCAGTTTCCTTTTTGTGAAATTCAGGACTCAGATGAAAAAGCTTTCTTTAAATGTCCCTTTTTGGCTCTGAAAGTCTAGGTATCTCAGTGGGATGCAGGCTCCATAGATAGACTGTAATTCACCAGGTTTAAGGAAATTGTTTTCTTTGTGATAGAGCAATTTTTTTCTCTTCTTCCTCTTTTTCTTTTTCTTTAATAGAACAGAACAAAATGAGCTCAGATCATAAGTTCGGCTGATTTCTTTCTAAACCGCAGGATTCATTTTCTGAAATTGCTATCTTTTCCTTCAAAAGCCTTCCTTAGCCTTGTCATTCAGCTCTATCACTTTTATATTAGATCTCTGTGAAATAAGGAAGCCTTTTAGAGTAGGTTTGGAATGTGCAACAACAGGGCACAGGTGTGGCTGAAAAGGGCCTCTGTATGAACCCCCAGGAAGCTAAATTGGCTTCCCCTCCATCATTTCCTAATATCTAGAACCCTATCCAGAATCTGAATGCACAAAATGCTGCTTGTCAATCAACCCATAGATAATTATTTTTCAAGTGACTATTAAGTACATGAAACTCTTGATCCCTTATATTTATAACCCAATAATTATACAGGCCTCACTTTTCAAAATCAGAGAAACCTTTGCTATTGACATTGAAAGACAACATTTTCCTAAAAGGAGATCATCTCAGAAAACTGTAGAGATTAAGACTTTTCAGTAGCCAGATTAGGTCTGAGTTCTAGCCCTTCCATTTACTAGAGGAGTAAGCTTTCAATTCCCTAGGCTTCAGTTCCTCCTATGTAAAATGGAGATAATAAATAATACCCCCCTCATAAGGTAGGGCAAGGAGTCACTAAAATTAATTATGAATAGGGCTTAGCATAGTGTCCAGCATGTAGTAAGAGTGCTCAATAGGTTCAGTTATTATTCATCATGATATGGCATTAATAATACATAAGATAAGAGACCTTTGTTGGACTCAATCTGTGGCCTCAGGTATCATATGCCTTTGTGGATTTATCCTGGGCCCCTAAAGCAAAAGTAAAGTGGGAAAATGCTAGTATGTTCCAGTCATTTAAAGTAATGGTCAGGCACAGAAAGACAAACTTCATATGTTCTCACATATTTATGGGAGCTACAAACTAAAATAATTGAACTCATGGAGGTAGAGAGCAGAAGCATGGTTACCAGAGGCTGGGAGGGGTAGTTGGGGGTCAGGGGGAAATGGAGATGATTAACGGGTACAAAATAGAAAGAATGAATAAAGATCTACTGTTTGCTAGCACAACAGGTTGACTACAGTCAAAAATAATTTAATTGTACATTTTAAAATCACCAAAAGATTATAATCGGATTGTCTGTAACACCAAGGATAAATGCTTGAGGGGTTGGATACCCTGCTTACCCTGATGTGATTATTACATATTGCATGCCTGTATCAAAGTATCTCATGTACCCTGTAAATACATACATCTACTGTGTACCCACCAAAATAAAAAATAAAAATTTAAAGAAGGTAATGGTAAATTTCTTTGAAATACCTCAAAATATATTTTTACATAAAAATTGCTTTCTTCAGGGAAAGAGAGAGAGAATAAAATAGCTTAAACAACTAAAAGAATTAAGAAGTTCTTAAAAAGAGAGAGAGGGGGAATGATTTTTGGCCCTTTGTTGATAGCACAGGTGAGTTGGAACTCTCACCCTTGGTTGTGATTGGTGCTCTGGCTCTAGCCAATCGGGGAGGGAGTGAATGACAAAGAGAGGAGAGGAGAGGGAATGAGGACTGTCATGGGGCCATGGCACCATATGGCCTGAAACAGCCCAGGACTCAGTAATGTTTGTTGAACTGAAAGCCTCTATTCTTCTATCATTCCCACCCCCTTTCCAGTCCCTGGAAATCAGATAGTGTTATAAACCTGGAGGGCCAAGGCAGATGATAGACAGTGACACATTGCGTGTAGGAAGGATGGTCTGGGTGAAACAGCAGTCCTAGTTTTTACTTAGGAATTCAGACCCATGTTGAGATGAAGCTCACACAATCCCCTAGGGCAGGGGGTGGCTCAAAAGACCCAAAGGAATGCGTGCTCAGGTTTGAATCTGCCCTAGCTCCTGACTGAAGCCAATGTGGGGTCAACCACGTCATCCATGGACCTCTAAGAGGGTTCACTTATATTACCACATCAACAGCAGATTTCCTCTGGCCCCAGTCAGCCAGGAATGGATAAACAACAGAAGAGCAGAATGGCTTTACCAAGTCTAGCTCCAAATTGTGAGATGTCTCAGTGTAAGGTGTAGCCCAAGCAACCCTTGGGACAAGCTGGCCGACCTGGCTGGCCAGATCCTGAAGGTGGAGATGACCTAAGTGAAGAAAGGAAAATTTTGCCCAAACAGAAATGAAGATAGCAATTAGACCCAGCCAGCCACTCAGGTACAGCGAGAGGCCATTTGAATTGGAAAAGAAAAAAAAAAAAAGAGGTATGCAAATCATAACTAAGTTGTTGGTGGGAAGACACAGAAGAACAGGAAATGTGCATGCAAATAAGCGAAGCCTCCATTAATGGCTTCACTGCATTTATCAAAAGGGATTTCAATTAAAGTGATGAAGACCAAGGCAATCGCAGTAGGAAGAAAAGATGAATTTAGGATTAATCTCCTCTGTTGTTTCCTTACAGCAATTTAAAAGGCAAATGCTTCAGGTGAGAGCCTAGTTGGGAATTAACCCAAAGATGATGAGAATCAGATCTGTTAACAAGGAGAGGAACTCTAAAGACAGTGACTCCCAAACTTGGCTATACATTTGAACCAGTTAGGGAGCTTTTAAAACTTCCAAAGGCCATGGCCTAGACCAATTACATCACAATCTCCAGGGGTGGGACACAGGCATCAGAATTTTCTAAGCTCTTCACTGTGCAGACAAATTCGCAAACCACTGTTAATGAGAAATATGCATGATGGAGACGTGTTAGGAAATAGCATGTGAGGTTACAGGGAAATAAATACAGTCATTAAGAAATGGCAACAGGCCCGGCACGATGGCTCATGCCTGTGATCTCAGCACTTTGGGAGGCCGAGGTGGGCAGATGGATTGAGCCCAGGAGTTTGAGACCAGCTTGGCCAACATGGCCAAACCCCGTCTTTACTAAAAATAAAAAAATTAGCCAGGCGTGGTGGCGCATACCTGTAATCCCAGCCACTCAAGAGGCTGAGGCAGGAGAATCTCTTGAACCTGGGAAGTGGAGGCTGCGTTGAGCCAAGATTGCACCACTGCACTCTTGCCTGAGTGATAGAGCAAGACTCTGTCTCAAAAAAAAAAAAAAAAAAAAAAAAGAAAAAGAAATGGCACGAATTTCACTTGCCTTAGAACAGAACAGGATCTGTGTCTCTTGTTATCTTTTTTTGTAATTTAAAAAAGTGTTCATCAGTGTTCAAGAAAAATGGATGAAGAGACAGGGTCCCCCCCTCCTTTTTTTTTAATCAACTGGAGTTAAATTCAAGTAATTTTTGAGTGAGGCCCTTGAACTTGATGTCTGGGAGTGGGATAGAAAACAAAGGAGTTCGTTGCCATTATGGATAAAGCAATTTATATATTTTTGCTTCATAGAATGTTCATATCCATGACCTAATTTTAACTTGCATCTCTGTGAAGTAGGCAGAGAAAGTATTATTTTTCTCTCCCACTTCCACAGATGGGAAAACAGATAGAGTCTCATGATTTACTCAGCATTACAGAGCAAAGCTAGTGGCAGGAACAGGAGCAGAATTTGGTCCTTCAGAAATTCCAGTTTAATGTCCTTCCTCTAAACTGTGTTGCCTTCCTGCCCTTGAAGAGCTCTGTAAGAGTGGGAAAATTTACAGTGATAACTGAAACAAGAAAACATGACACTTGGTGAGCCAAATGAAAGAGTTCTGCTATTAGAGGAAAAAAATCTAGAACAGATGCCAAGAGACACATCAAGGTGGTGGCAAAGTGCTGACCACCCTGCCCTTGAGGATGCCTCATGAATATTGGATGATATTAAAACACTGAATTTGCCTCCAAATTACACTGGGTTGGTGGGCAGAGGCAAGGCCGGTGAGGTCACAAGAAATAATTTTTAGAGCCAAAAAATGAAAGCATCCTTATAGTTCTTGTGCTTTGACCAACAGTTTCCGGGCCTTCTTAAGTAGGTTGTGAGTAGCAATGAGTTGTTGCCCTGGGTTCTATTATTTTCAAGAAACAGAAATTCCCTGGCATTGACTTAGCCACAACAGGGTAAAAGGGCAAGTTATAGGCCCTAAAACAAGAATGCAGTCAGGCTTAAGAAAGGACTAGAACTGGGAATTTGCAAACTGTCAGAATTCAGGGGGATATGTACTCTGTCCATCTTTCATTTCCTTTTCTCTCTTGAGTATTTGTGTTTGTCTTTTTCCTGAGGAGTTCCCTCTGCTGATCTGTTCCCCTGAGGGAGCAAAGATGCTTACCCATAGCTCCCAAGTTCATATTTTAGCCATACGAACCAGGTCTATCCCCCACACCCCTACTCAAATACAGACTCCCGTGGAAAAAAATATTTGACCCAAATTGGCTCAGGAATCCATCCATGATCCAGTCAACTATGACCAGAGGTCAGCGTCACATTGTGTGTAAATAACTGTGGGAGCCACCTTCTACAGATGGTAGTAAGGCACTTACAGAGAGGAGTCATTTAAACTAAGCATATGCCTCAAATATATCTACCACTCATACTGACTAGGGTGGTTATACTAAAAAAAAAAAAAAAGAAAAAAGAAGAAGATGACAAATGTTAGCAAGAATGTAGAGAGGTTGAACCCTTATGTAATGTATATGGTAATATAAGTGTAAAATGGTGCAGCCACTGTAGAAAACAGTGTGGCAGTTCCTTGATAAATTAAATATAGAACTACCATATGACCCAACAATTCTACTCCTGGATATATACCCAAAAGAATTGAAAATAGGTGTTTAAATGGACACTTGTACACAAGTGTTGATAGCAGCACTATTTAACAGCCAAAAAGTGGAAACAAATTAAATGTCCATCAGTTGATGAACGAATAAACAAAATGTGGTAGAGCCATCCAATGGAATATTATTTAGTCATAAAAAGAAGTGCTTGATCACAAAAAATAATAAAGAGAGAAAAAGTAAAACAGTGTCTAGTGATCGTGGGCAAAAGTAAATAGGCCAGGTGTGGTGGCTCATGCCTGTAATCCCAGCACTTTGGGAAGTCGAAGTGGGCAGATCACTTGAGGCCAAGAGTTCAAAACCAGCCTGGCCAACATGGCAAAACCCTGTCTCTGCTAAAAACACAAAAATCAGCTGGGCATGGTGGTGCATGCCTGTAGTCCCAGCTACTGGGGAGGCTGAGGCAAGATGGCTTGAGCCCAGGAGGCGGAGGTTGCAGTGAGCTGAGATCACACCACTGCACTCCAGCCTGGGTGACAGAGGGAGACTCTATGTCAAATATATATATATAAATAAATAAATAGAAGAAAGAGTACTGAGACATGCTAAAACACGGATAAACCTTGAAAACATTATGCTAAGTGAAAGAAACCATACACTACAGGTCACATATATGACTCCATTTATATGAAAAATCTGGAATAGGCAAATCTATAGGGACAGAAAGCAGATCAGTAATTGCCAGGGGATGGAGGAATGGAGCATGACTGCTTAATGGGTATAGGGATAAAAATGTCCTGGACATAGAAAGTGGTGGTGGTTGCACAACATTCTGAAGGTACTAAATGTCACTGGATTTATATTTTAAAATGATTACAATGGTAAATTTTGCATTACATGTGTTTTAATCACAATAAGAAAATATATCTACCACATAAAAATGCTCTGAGAAGACTGATCACATTCATTGCCCAGGAGTAGCCACGCTGGGAACAATAACAAAATACAGTTGTTCCTCTGTGTCTGTGGGTTCCACGTTTGTGGATTCAACCACAAATGGGTTGAAAATATTTGGAAGAAAACATGGATAGTTTCATTCTGTACTGAACGTGTACAGATTTTTCTTCTTGTCACTGTTCCCTAAACAATGCAGTATAATAACTATTTTCCTAGCATTTACATTGTATTAGGTATTATAAGTAATCTGGAAATTATATAAAGTAAACAGGAAGATTACATAGGTTATATGCAAATACTACCCATCTTATATAAAGAACTCAAGCATCTGTGATTTTGGTGTCAGTGGGGGGTCCTGGAACCAATCCCCCACCTATACTGAAGGACAACTGAACATTGACTCATTCATTCAATGAGTAAACATGGATTGAGCATTTAATTGCATGCCAAGCTTTGCCAGGCATTGAGCGTGGCTGACAGACTAGTGGAGCACACACAGGTTAATAGATCATTTCTATTTAATGTGATAAGTGCTAAGATCAAGACACTCTCAGGGCGTTTTGGAAATTCAGATGAGGCATTATTATTATTATTACTATTATTATTAGAGGATGAGGCAACACCTGAGCTGATCACTAAAGATGAATAGGAGTTCTCCCAGTGAGGTGGCAGAGAGGCACAAAGGGCATTCCAAGCAGAGTAAAGAAATGCACAAAGTCACAGAGATGAGAGAGGATATAGCCAGTGGAGAAGGAGGGTAAATCATGTGGATAAGCCAAATGGCAGAGGCCCTTGTCTGCTGTCCGAAGGAACCTGGATTTCACCCAGGAGGTGGAGGCCAGTGCCTGAAGGAGCCTCAGCAGGAGAGTGCCAGGGAGAAGAGGCAAAGGCTACAATTGGAATACAGAGGGGGAGCAGGAGAACAGAGTGTCATCATAGGGGTCAAGAGAGGGGAGAGAATCAAGATGAGAACAGGGTCAAGAGCATCATTTCTTAGCTAGATGCTACGGCTCACACCTATAATCTTAGTACTTTGGGAGACCTAGGTGGAAAGATCACTTGAGGCCAGGAGTTTGAGACCAGCCTGGGCAATGAAATGAGACTCCATCTTTACAAAAAAATTAGAAAATCAGCCAGATTTGGTGGTGTACTCCTGTAGTCTTAGCTACTCAGCAGGCTAAGGCAAGAGAATCACTTGAGCCCAGGAATTTGAGGCTACAGTGAGCTGTGATTGTGCCACTGCACTCTAGCCTGGGCAACAGAATGATACCTTGTCTCAAAAAAAGGGTGTCCTAAGTAAGGCAGGAGCTGAAAGTGGCCACAGACTGGACAATGAGAGGGTCACTCTTGTCCTTTGTGCATTTTACTGTCATAGCAGGCTGTGCCTCACCAAACTTGCTCTACCATCATTTGGCTGGTGATATGGTTCGGCTGTGTCCCCATGCAGAATCTCATCTTGAGTTGTAATCCCTATAATCCCCACATGTCAAGGGAGAGACCAGGTGGAGGTAGCTGAGTCATGGGGCTGGTTCCTCCATGCTGTTCTTGTGATAATGAGTGAATTCTCACGATATCCGACGGTTTTTATAAGGGGCTCTTCTACTTTCGCTTGTTCACTCTTCTCCTTCCTGCTGCCTTGTGAAGAAGGTGCCTCACTTCCCTTTCACCTTCCGCCATAATTGTAAGTTTCCTGAGGCTTCTCCAGCAATGCTGAGCTGTGAGTCAATTAAACCTCCTTCCTTTATAAATTACCAAGTCTCGGGCAGTTCTTTACAGCAGTGTGAAAATGGACTAATAGAGCTGGGAAGGAGAAGAGGCACAGGATGGTAGAGAGGGAAGGTTTACTTGCTCAGGAGAAAGATCAGATGAACTAGAGAGAGATGGAAGGTAGAGGAGAGTGAGAGGAGAATACATGAAGCCAAGCTGCCAAGGCTGCAGAGCTTTCAGGAGGGGGCTGCCTTTGGACAGGTAGGAGGTAGCACGGCCTCTCAGCTTGGAGGAAGGTAGGAACGCTGGAGGGAAGCATATGTTTCTTGGTGGGGCAGAGAAGTGGGTGCATATAAACAAGGGAATTCCTACCTGATGGCCTCTATTTTCTCAGCAAAGCTCAAAGGGTGGGAAACACTTAGAAGGGCCATAGTGGAGAAGGGGGAGGTTTGCTGACACGGACACTAAGAAGTGTTTCCAGGCTGTTCAGCAGCCCACTAGGCTGTGCAGATGATGACTTTGTAGTAGCGCCAATCTGCGTGGGCTGTGATTTTCTCCAGCAGAGCTCAGGAGCCCAGGAGCCCAGATGTCAGAATGTAGGAAGAGCTGCCTGATAAGGCTGGGCTGCAGCCAGACCGGAGCAGCAGCAGGGCAAAGGCGGAGGCGAGGGAGGGCTTAGGCAAAGGAGAGTGATGAGATGGCCCAGGAAGCATAGGTGAAGTAGAGAAGGAAATGAAGAAGTGGGGGGAAGGTTCTGATGCAGTGACAGAAAAATGGCAGGGGAAAGAGACTACAGGTTTTGAGGAGGTTGAAAATCTAGCACACTGGGAGTTAGGAGTGGGCGGGCTGGAAGGTGGGAGGCTCTGATCTGAGTGGGCTGGGGAACAATTCAAAGCAATATGTAATCAAGTGCTAAATAGGCTGGTATGAAATGTAAGTGGGCATAAGTGCTAGGGAGGAGGGTGCCGCTTGGGAGGGAGTGCTCAGTGTGGATGGAGGAGCAACCCGGTGCAATTTGCTGCGTTCACATCTACAGCCTGTGCAGCAACCCCAGTGGGGAATTCAAGGTGACAGTGTAACGAATGGTATCTTGACGCTCAGAAAACCCTGGGTGGATCAAACCTTTCAGAGGACACAGTTTCTTTGGCCTCAATAAGGTCAGAAAGTGAACAATAGGAGAGAACATGAAGATTTTCCTAATCCTACCTATAAAATATTGCAGTGCTCTGTCATTTGTGCTCCTCCTCCTGCCTTGCCCATTCACTTCCTGCTTCAAATCGCTCTTCCTCTGATCGCAACATTTCAAGAAGTCTCATGCATATTGTACATTTCTACAGGATAAAGCCATGAATTAATGTGTTTATTGGGGAAGAGAGGGAGGTGAGTGGGAGGTGAGTGGGAGAAATCATCAAAGTGGTCCTTGGTGAAGACAAGGTTTGCAGCTTTTACTCTGGTCCACTATGAGCCCAAGGCCAGAGAAGTTAAGCCGCTGGCCTGAAGTAGCACAGGTAGTGAGCAGCAGAGCTCAGACCAGATGCATGACCCTCCGGGCCAGGACTCTTTTCTCAACACAGCTCAGGGGAAGCCAGATGATTTCCTCCCCTGTCTACCTTGTGATTGATCAAAACTTGAGCCTCTGTTTCTTTTATCTCTTAAGCTCTAAACTGGAATGAAGTCTAAACATCTGCGGGTTTTGCCTGTCTAACACCCACTGGCCCTCTTTCTTTTGATCCCAGTTTGCCTATAGGAAGCATTACTCCCCTATCTGGGTGGCTCCATTCAGCAATGACCACTGATGATGTGGCCTAAGGTAGGCCTGCTGGTTGCTGTTGTAGTAAGATCCCACATTATCATTTCCAAGCCAAGTCTTAAAACTGCTTTTCCTTCTTGTCTGTGAGACATCGCATGTCCTTCCAGAGAAATCCCCATTTCTAACTTTGTGTGAGCAGGGTCTGATACTTGATGCCAAAAAAACCCTGGAGGTCCCATATTTGCCATCAAATGAAAACACTGTACACTAGGTCAGGATCTGGAAGCACTGCACATCCTGTCTGTCAGCAAATCTTACCAGCACCATCTTGAAAAAATGTCCAGGACTCAAACTACACTTCTCATCACTCCCACTGCCACAGCCCTGGTCCAAATCAACATCACCTTTGGCCCAGACTTTTTTTTTTTTAATAGAGATGAGGTCTCCCTCTGTCACCCAGGCTGGAGTACAGTGATCCAACCACAGCTCACTGCAGCCTTGAATTTCTGGGCTCAAGTGATCCTCCCACCTCAGCCTCCTGAGTAGCTAGGACTACAGGCATGCACCACTGTGTCCAGTCAGACTATTGCAGCAGCCTCCTTGAAGGTCCTGTTTCCACTTGTGCCCTTCACGTAGCAACCAGGGGCATTCTGTTATAATGTAGGTGGGACCATGCCTCTCTTCTGTTCACATTCTCCTAGTAGCTTCCCCACCTCACTCAGAGTAAAGACAAAACCCTGACTATGACCTTCGTGGCCCACATGGTCTGACCCTGTCACTCCCTGACCTTCTCTCCTGCTGCTCTCTCTGTCTGACCCTCTGCCCCAGCCACACACTCTTGCTGCTCCTCCAGCACTCCAGGCACGTTCACACTTCTGAGCCTCTGCCCATGCTTCCCCCAACTAGAAAGTAAGCTCCATGAGGGCAGGGAGTTTCGTCTGTTTTGCTCATTGCTATATCCCCAGCATCCAGCAGAGTGTGTGGCACAAAATGGGTGCTCACAGCTGGGCACAGTGGCTCATGCCTATAGTCCTAGTACTTTGGGAGACTGAGGCAGGAAGATTGCTCAAGCCCAGGAGTTCAAGACCAGCTTGGGCAACATAGGGAGACCCTGTGTCTACAAAAAAAAATTTTTAATTAGCCAGGCATGGTGGTCCATGCCTATAGTCCTAGCTACTTGAAAAGGCTGAGATGGGAGGATGGCTTGAGCCCGGGAAGTCAAGGCTTCATTGAGCCATGATTGCACCACTGTACGTGAAAGAGTGAGACCCTGTCTCAAAAAAAAAAAAAAAATTAATCAATTGAGATTTGATGAATGAATGGATGAATGAATGAGCGACCAAATATGAACTGAGCAGCCTGGCACTTTATCCTGCTTTCCATCATGCTACCCTTAACATACACTTCTTCTGACATTCCCTGGAATGTTGGGTAGATGCTTTTAACACTTGAGGGATCTACCTTGTGTTGTTTTTTACTGCAGCCGTAAGAAACAATCACTTTAAAATGTTTGTTTCTAGAAGTGAAACTCAAAGGCTATTTTGATATATACAAAAATAATAATTTTTAAAATCAGAGAGAAGCAAGGAAACCAAAAAAAAGTGCATAAACATATAAATATGTCTTTGGAGATTCATTACATAAATTCCCCAGAACCTTTTCTCAGAAGTGTTTCACTTTGCTTCAATACTGCCTTGCATTGGAGAATTCTGCAAGTTTTCTACTAATTGCCCTTGAAGGTGTTTGCTTCCTGGAAGAAGCACATTATAAGTTATGGAAACAGAAAACCAGGATATTTTTATAAGAAGCTCAGCCTGAGTGTGGGGCCTGTGGCAAGCATCTGAAGAATAGCTCGTGCCAGCCACAGACCCATTTGAAGGTCTTAGGGTCCCTACTCCTGGGTAATACTATCCCCAAGGTGAAAGGAAGTGAACTGAAATAGCCAGAGATCGCTCTGAGATAGATTTTGCTCATTGTCCCTGGACTTCCCACAGAGATTCCCCTAGGCTCAGGAAATTCTATCTCCCTGATTTCAAGTGCTGCCCAAAATTTAACGATGCAGAAACAGAATTTCCCTGAGCTCTCTCTGACCTCCCCTTCCATTCTCCACTCAATTAGACCTAAAAAACAAATGTACAGAAAATCTCCTACTGACCCATGAAAATTCACTTTGCAACCCCTTAAGTCTACTGCAGCAGAATGTTTTAGGCGGGGCTGGCAAAGTTTATCTTCAGTGTTTATCTTTTTTCCCCACCTCTGCCTCTTCACCTTTCCTCACCTCCTTGCCCTATCAAAACTCACTGTCAGGACAGATTATATTATTAGTCATTTATACTTTGGGATTCATTTCAATGCCAGTGGTTTCTCTTTTCCAGAGATGATTATGTTTTTGACCACCTTTCTCAGTTTAGGTATCAACTGTCTGGGGAAGAGGAGAGTAAGAGGAGCAAGAAGCCCATCTTTGTATCTCTGAAATATTACAATAGCACCAGCTGCCATTTACTGAACACTTACTGTGTACCTTACCGTGTGCCAGGCACTTTGCAAATATTATACCATTTAAATAGTGAGTTCAGATTAAATGATTTAATACATGTGTTGTGCACAGTGTCTGGCACATAGCAAATATTCAATTCAAAGTAGCTACTATTTTTAAAAAGTAATAATCTTTGTAACAACCCTATGAGACAGGTATTACCTCATTTAATAGACAAAGAAACAAAATTGAGTGACTTTCCAAACTTGCTCAGATGATAGGTGCAGAACTAGGATTTCAGTTCAGATATATCTGACTCTAAAGAATATGCTTTTTTCATAACACCATTTGGATTCCAAACCACAAAAGCCTCTGCTTAATCTGCCTACCAGTGAGTATAGCCTGAAACTTGGGCACATCAGGAACTATGTCCTAACCAGTGAGTATAGCCTGAAACTTGGGCACATCAGGAACTATGTCCTAAAATGCTTCATTTTTAGTAAGACTTTATTTACCATGAAGAGCCTGAGTAGAGATGAGAGTCCCTAAAGTCCTGAAATGTCAGAGTCAAGCTCTAGCATAAGCCTCTTTGATTTACTTCTGTTCCCAAGAGTGGACCTGGAAAGAGACTATCCCTGGTTTGCTTTCTGGTTTTTTTTTTTTGTTGTTGTTGTTTTTGAGACAGAATCTCGCTCTGTCGGCCAGGCTGGAGTTCAGTGGCTCGATCTTGCCTCACTGCAATCTCCACCTCCCAGGTTCAAGCGATTCTCCTGCCTCAGCCTCCCAAGTAGCTGGGATTACAGGTACACGCCACCATGCCTGGCTAATTTTTGTATTTTTAGTAGAGACAGGGTTTCACCATGTTGGCCAGGCTGATCTGGAACTTCTGATGTTAGGTGATCCTCCCACCTCAGCAGTCCCAAAGTCTTGGGATTACAGGCGTGAGCCACCGCGCCCGGCCTGGTTTACTTTATTCTAGAAGACTCATAGACAGGTGGTTAATTAGTGTATAATGATGCTAATCCATGCCCCACTTCTTTCTCATATCTCTGTAACCCTCACATCCAGGTATTCTCTCTCCATTCAACACAACCCACAAGAGAATCAGGCTGCATGCATTTCCAGAAGAGTGAGTGTGTGGTTTTCTGCCCAGGGCGGTGGTGACTTTGGTTAAAACTTACTGTTAATACGGTTATCCCTGAATGAACCAGGTAGAACACCACCAAAATAAAACCCCTGATTCCATGTCTAACCTCCCAACCTGGAGCTTTTGGTTCACAAAGGCAACAGTCTAAGTAGGTCTAGTGGCTATAAAAACAACTCAGCCCAGTGCCTAGGCACAACAACACATTCATTCATCTGTCCTACCAGCCTCTTGGGCATGGAGGAATATTTGTGCTAGGATATAGCCTCCCTCAAATGCTCCCCTGCACATGTACTGACCACAGGGATTGCTTTTTATTCCTTGTGAAAAATGCAATACAGCTTCACCTTTGATATTCTGTGTAGTACCCTCTTTCAGCTGAATTCAAAATAAAATCCTTCTAGAAGATATTCCCCTCTGCAGGCTGCTTTGAGGTCTGAACGTGAAGCAGTCTGGGAGGCAAGCTGCATGGTTCTTGTTGAGATCAGTTTCCCAGGATCTACCCTGATGGATACAGCGTGATGTCTCCCAACAAGCTTGAGCAAAACTAGGGGGACTGCCTGCCCCCTTCGGGAGAGAAGTCTAAACAATGTAAGGAAGTCATTTCAAGGCTTCTCCAAGGTTCTGTTCATCAGACATGATGTCTGATTGGTACAGATCATCCTTTGTGGTCATTTTGCCTCTGAATCATATAAAGATACGGAGACTTTGTAGTGCTATCCATAAACAGATATACTTTAAAAAGTTTTCTTTCCATGTGAGAGAACATTGGTCTACAAGGCTGTTCATTCTCCTTGTTCAGTTTTATCTATCAATATTCCTTTGACCAAATCTCATTTCTGGCTCTAATGGGGGCTCACAACTGGGCTGACATGGTCACAATAACTAGTAAGGTCTTGAGACAGCCTGGCAGCCAGGTCACTGCTACAATGGCTGGATCTCTGGTCCCCAGTGTCAGGGTTTCCTGGGTAACAGGCAGGGAAAGACAGCTGTGCTGGAGCTCCCTGGGCCCTGAGCAGGACCTAACTGCAGCTTTTGCCCTCCAGGATTCTGATGGCATCAGGACTGTGGGCAGCAACAAGGCTCGCTCAGGTGCTGGGCACAGAGCCCAGACAAGGAAGACTGGAGCAAGGCTGAATGCAGATTAGGGGATAGGCAGGGGATTAGGTAAGACTGGAAAGTATCACTAGAAACCTGTAAGACAGCAAGGAAAGCTTGGGAGCCAGGTCAGAGCAGAGTGATAGGTGAAGAGTCCATCTAGGAAGACGCTATGTGGAAATCAGAAGGCAACCTGTTGAAAGCAAACCTGGAAAATAGTTTTTAAAACAGCCAATTGATTTTTGACAAAGGTGTCAATGTAAATCATTAGGAAAAGGATAATCTTTTCAACAAATTGTGCAGGAATAAGTGTTTAGTCATATGCAAAAAGGAATATCAATCATTACCTCATTCCATATGTAAACATTAACTTGAAGTTGATCTGTAGAGGCTGATCGGGCATACTGGCTCACGCCTGTAATCCCAGAACTTTGGGAGGCTGAGGCAGGTGGATCACTTGAGGTCAGGAGATCGAGACAAGCCTGGCCAACATGGTGAAACCCCATCTCTACTGAAAATACAAAAATTAGCTGGGTGTGGTGGCACGCACCTGTAGTCCCAGCTACTTGGGAGGCTGAAGCTTGAGAATCACTTGAACCTAGAGGCGGAAGCTGGATGACAGAGTGAGACTCCATCTCAAAAAAAAAAAAGAAAATTGATCTATAAAGGCTAACAATATTAAACTATATACTTTGACAGAAAACATAAGAGAAAATCCTAGTGACCATGGATATGGCAAAAATTCTTCAAAAGAATTTAAAAAGCACGAAGTACAACAGTGTGAATATACTTAATGCCACCAAACTGTACGCTTAAAAATGGTTAAAATGAGGCTGGGTATGGTGGTTTATGCTTGTAATCCCAGCACTTTGGAAGGCTGAGTTGGGCAAATGACTTGAGCCCAGGAGTTTGAGATCAGCCTGGGCAACATGGCGAAACCCTGTCTCCACTAAAAACACAAACAATTAGCCAGTCCCACTGCACTCCAGCCTAGGCAACAGGAGTGAGACTCTATCTCAAAAAAAAAAAAGGTTAAAATGGTAAATTTTAAAAGTTTTGCATATTTTATCACAATTTTTAAAAAAGGGGGGGGGCACAGTGGCTCATGTCTGTAATCCCAGCACTTTGGGAGGCCAAGGCAGGTGGATCACTTGAGGTCAGGAATTAGAGACCAGCCTTGCCAACACGGTGAAACCCCATCTCTACTAAAAATACAAAAATTAGCTGGGAATGGTGGTTCATGTCTGTAATCCCAGCTGCTCAGGAGGCTGAGACACAAGAATCGCTTGAACCTGGGAGGCGGAGGTTGCAGTGAGCTGAGATAGTGCCACTGCACTCCAGCCTGGGAGACAGAGTGAGGCTTTGTCTCAAAAAACAACAACAACAACAACAACAACAACAACAACAAAAAACAGAGAATGCCTTCTCTTCAAGCATTCGTCAGGAAAAAAAAAAAAAGCCTGAACTATTTAAAAATCAATAAATTGGACTTCAAAATTTAAAACTTTTGTTCTTCAAAAGACATTGTTACAAAAATGAAAAGGTGGGACATATAAAAAGCTGCAAAATCTATTTCTGACAAAAGACTTGTTCCAGGATATATAAAGAACTCTTACAACTCTATAAGAAGACAACCTAATTTTTAAAAAGCAGTCAAAAAGATTTTAACAAACATTTCACCAAAGAAGATATAAAATGGCAAATAAGCACATGAATAGGTAGCTTAACATAATTAGTCATTGGGGGAAATGCAAATTAAAACCTGGATGAGAAACTACTATATTTATACTAGAATGGCTAGAATTAGAAAGACTATACCAGCTGGGCATGGGGCTCATGCCTGTTATCCCAGCACTTTGGAAGGCTGAGGTGGGCAGATGATTTGAACACAGAAGTTTGAAACCAGTCTGGACAAAATAGTGAGACCCTGTCTCTAAAAAAAAAATTTTTTTTTTTCAATTAGCTGGGCATGGTAGTCCCAGCTATTCAGAAGGTTGAAGTGGGAGGGTTGCTTGAGGCTGGGAGGTTGAGGCTACAGTGAGCTATGCTCAGGCCACTGTACTCCAGCCTAGGCAACAAGAGTGAGACTCTATCTCAAAAAAAAAAAAAAAAAAAAAGATAAAAAAAGACTATACCAAATGTTGTTGAGGAAGTGGAGCAACTGGAACTCCTCATACACTGCTGGTGGGGATATAAAAAGGCATGACCACTTAGGGAAATAGTTTGGCCATTTTTCACAAAATTAAACATATACATACTTACTATATGATCTAGCCATTCTCCACCTAGATATTTACCCTAGGGAAATGAAAACATGTGCACAAAAGACTTGCACTTGAAGGTTCATAGCAGCTTTATTTGTAATAGCCAAAAACTGTAAACAACTCAATGTCCATCAAGAGTTGAATAAACGAATTTAGTACACCTATATGATAGAATAGTACTCAGCAATAGAAAGGAATGAACTGTTGATACATGCACCAATATGGATGAACCTAAAAATAATTATGCTGAGTGAAAGAAGCCAGACAAAAAAAGAGTACATGCTGTCTGCTTCCATATATAAAACTCTAGAAAATGCAAATTAATCTGACAGAAAACAGATGATTGGTTGCCTAGGAACAGGATGGGGTGGGGAGTGAGGAATGGACTACCAAGGGGCACAGGGAAGCTTTTGGGAATGACAGACATATTCATTATCTTGATTGTAACAATGGTTTTATGGGTGTATGTATGTCAGAACTCATAAAGTTGTATTTTTCAAATATTTGCAGTTAATGGTATGCCAATTATAATTCAATAAAGACTTTCCAAACAAGGAAAAGGAAGAAGAAAAAACCTACACTGTACCATCAATAGGCAACACCGGGTCATGGTTAGAACCTAGGCTCTGGAGGCTTCACTGGATTTGGATTCAGGCTCTATGACATGAATGACCTTGACCAAATCATGTGATCTATTTAAGCCTTGCTTTCTTCATCCGTAAAATGGGAGTAATGACAGTGTTAAGAAGATAAAATTATCTAGTATTTGTAAAGTACTTAGAACAGTAGCTAAAGAACAGTAAATGTTGGCTATCATCCTCCTCCTCCTCCTCCTCCTCCTCCTCATCATCATCATCATTATTTTGTAAGGCTGCTGATTGAAATGCAAGGCACAGCTGGTAGAGATCAGCATTCAGGTGGTTGGTTAGAAGGGAGTATAAGAAATCAGGAATTCAAATCACACTGGCTTACCCAGAAGTCCCACCACCCCAAGGAATGATGTTTTCAGGCAAATTTCTGACTAGCCTGAGGCCAGTCCTCAGGTTTTGCAGGCTAGAATCAGAGAGAGAGAGAGAGAGAAAGAGAGAGAGAGAGAGAGAGACAGAGACAGAGACAGAGACAGAGACAGGTTTCTAGCTGACACCTTGTTGGTATGGCACCAGTAACATTAGAAAATTGACTCTCCTCTGTTTCTTTTGCCTGGAAGTAATTTCCCGGCATATCAGAGGGACCACCACTCCAAAGCTTTTCACTTAAACCACCCCTCATCCCCCATGGCTCACATTGGATCTAGGTGCCACCTGAGAGGACCAGTGCTTTCTGAGCTTCCTTCTGGTCTGGGTAATCACAGCACATCCTCAGTCCCTACCCCAGAATAGCAATAGGCAGCAGCAATACTACCAGCAACTGGTCACTCATGGCAAGGGCTGCAAAACCTGCAGAGAAAAATACAAGGCTTGGATGGAAACACTGGACTAATGGGGATGAAGGATGGGGAGGGGAGATGGTTGGTCAGAAATTGAAAGAGCTTTCTCCAGAATCCGTCGTAGGGCCAAGTAAGCGCAAATCCCAAAAACTGTGGAATCAGCAGTCAGTGCTGTGGTGGGATCCAGCTGGCCAGAAGTCTGGGCCCAGGCAATTTCATTATCTGGGAGAAATTCCTACAGGAGCAAGGAGGAGGGAAAAAGTGGGGAAAGGATCATTCCAATGCATAGCTGAGCTAGGCCAGTGACTGGATCTCTGAGAGGGCTTGCACCTGAGTCAATGGTGCTGCATGGTAGGAAGGTGTCTCGGCTTGAAAGAACCACCACAGCAAAGCATTGGGACTCCCAGGAGTTCATGGCATGGCTGGGCGTGGTGGCTCACGCCTGTAATCCCAGCACTTTGGGAGGCCAAGGCAGGTTGATCACTTGAGGTCAGGAGTTCGAGACCAGCCTGAAACATGGATAAATCCCATCTCTACTAAAAACACAAAAGTCAGCTGGGCGTGGTGGCATGCACCTGTAATCCCAGCTACTCAGGAAGCTGAGGCAGGAAAATCACTTGAACCCGGGAGGCGGAGGTTGCAGTGACCCGAGATCGCACCACTGCACTCCAGCCTGGGCGACAAGAGCGAAACTCCATCTCAAAAAAAAAAAAAAAAAGAGAGAGTTCATGGCTCAAAGTCCAGCTCCACCGCTACACTGGTTATGCTCCTGCTACAACCCCCATCCTTGTCTACCCTGCTCTGTGCCCAAGTGAGCGATCTCTTTAGAATGCATCACCCAGGTTGCCTTGGGCTCTGGCTTCTGCATGGGTTTGGCTATGGGAGGAATGGGAGGGATGGGAGAGGCAGAGAAAAGAGAGGTAGGGTTTTTTTTTTTTCCTGTTCCCTCCTTGCTTTGGAGCCTGATCCTGGCAGTGGCTATGTCTCTCTGAGACTCTTAGGTCTACCCTGTGGTACTAATTCTCACCCCTCATCTCTGGCTATACTCTTTTCACTCCTTGACCTGTTAGGCTTGGTGGTGATAGAGGGTAAATGCACCTAAGAGTAGTAATTTTTTTTTTTTTTTTTTTTTTTGAGACGGAGTCTCACTCTGTCACCCAGGCTGGAGTGCAGTGAGGCAATTTTGGCTTACTGCAACCTCTGTCTCCCGGGTTCAAGCAATTCTCCCATCTCAGCCTCCCAAGTAGCTGGGACTACAGGTGCGCACCACCATGCCCGCCTAATTTTTTGTATTTTTAGTAGAGACGGGGTTTCACCATTTTGGCCAGGCTTGTCTCGAACTCCTGACCTCAAGTGATCTGCCTGCTTTGGCCTCCCGAAGTGCTAGGATTACAAGCGTGAGCCACCATGCCCAGCCTGAGAGTAATAATTTAAGGATAACCTTAGAATGACCCTGAAGGGCAGACACACCTGCATGTGTGTTCTGAGCTAGGGAATCTGTGAGTCGTCATCCCAGAGATTTGTTCCTTATGTATGACAAACATCTGAGCCCCCGTCCCATTCTGTCCCATGGAAGACAGATGTACAAAGGATTGAGGCCCTGAGTTTTGGGTTAAATGAAGGTTGTCAGGTGGAGGTTTTAGGGGTAGGGTGAAAATGCTATATAAACTGCATGATGTTAGCAGGTAGTTGCAATTTTCCTGCCCAGACCCCGCCACTGGGTCATGCAGTTATGTTGTCCATCCCGCAGCCGCTGGACCATTTCTATATGTAAGGCAGTTCTCCTGTCCAGCCCATTGTCAGGGGACTCTCTCCCATGTATGTAACCCCCTAATAAAACCTCCTGTCAGGCCGGGCGCGGTGGCTCAAGCCTGTAATCCCAGCACTTTGGGAGGCCGAGACGGGCGGATCATGAGGTCGGGAGATCAAGACCATCCTGGCTAACACAGTGAAACCCCGTCTCTACTAAAAATACAAAAACTTAGCCGGGCGAGGTGGCAGGCGCCTGTAGTCCCAGCTACTCGGGAGGCTGAGGCAGGAGAATGGCGTGAACCCGGGAGGCGGAGCTTGCAGTGAGCTGAGATCCGGCCACTGCACTCCAGCCTGGGTGACAGAGCGAGACTCCGTCTCAAAAAAAAAAAAAAAAAAACCTCCTGTCTTATTTGCTGGCTGGAGGTCTCTTCCGCCTCTTGAGCCTGGTGCCTCGCCTATTAAGCTTAATGGGGGGTTCGGCACAACAGGTGGTAAGAGCTTCCTGCTGTTGCTAGTCTGGGTACCCCATCAGCTTTGTTTCCTAACCCTACCTCTGCCTAAGCAAAAACCTCATTAGAACCATTTAGTGGATTCTACTTCTGATCAGAACCTGCCTGACTGGTTAACTATGCCATCACCCGAGGTTATCAGTCTCTGGGCTCTGCTTCCTTATCTAAGATGGGGATACCTAAAAAGAAGTTGTGACCCAGGTGCGGTGGCTCACACCTGTAATCCCAGCTCTTTGGGAGGCCAAGGCGGGTGAATCGCAAGGTCAGGAGTTCAAGACCAGCCTGACCAACATGGTGAAACTAAAAATACAAAAATTAGCCGGGCGTGGTTGTGCATGCCTGTAATCTCAGCTACTCAGGAGGCCGAGGCAGGAGAATTGCTTGAACCCGGGAGGCAGAGGTTACAGTGAGCCGAGATCACGCCACTGCACTCCAACCTGGGGGACAGAGCGAGACTCCATCTCAAAAAAAAAAAAAAAAAAAAGTAGTTATGAGGACAGGACTGAATGAGATAAAGCAGGTAATGAGCCATGGCTTGTGTCCCAGGTGGGGCTCCAGCAGAGGGCCCTCAGGATGGTGATGCGAGGACTCTGTAGGTCTCCTGATTTCTTTCACCACCTCCCTGAGCCTTTCTTCCCCTTAGGTAAACCCAGTTCACTCAGGCTGAAGCGAGAGGAAGAACATTCCTCCAGCTCCTCGCCATGCAGGCCCGGGAGGTGGGAGGGCATTCTGCCAGTCCAGTATATCCACTTTGCTTCGGCAAAGGTCAGCCTGCCCAGAATAAGGAAGTACCCGCAGCCGGGAAAGGTAAATCCAAACCCGAAAGGACAGATAGTGAGCATTTGAATCAACACAGCCTGCAGCGTCCTTGCAGAGCCCTGTTTATGGGGCAATAAACCATTTAAATGACTCTGTGTTGGAACCCACAAGGACTCCTTGAAAGGCTTATCACAGATACTCCTAGTAGGGCTCCAGGACGTCTGGAGGGCCAGGCTGGGGTGGCTTTTTGGCTTCTGCTTGGAGCTGCCGGTTCCCCTCCATCAGGAACGCCAGCCCCTGGAGAGGCTGCCATGAGGTGAGTACCCTGGGGAAGATCCCAGAGTTTAGGCTGGGCAGCCTGCATCATGGGTAGTAAAGGCCAAGTCTGTGTCTTCTGCCTTGTGGCGAGGAAGAGAGAAATTATTTCTTGCTTGGGGGTATTGGGAGGAAGGGCTATGGTGTGGTGATAGAAGCATGAGCTGAGTGTGGTGGTGAGTGCCTGGAGTCCCTGCTATTCGGGAGGCCGAGGCAGGAGGATTGCTGGAGCCCAGGAACTTGAGGCTGTAATGTGCTATGATCACACCTGTGAATGGCTACTACACTCCAACCTAACAACACAGACTCCATCTCTAAAATTTAAAAAAGCATGATGTAAACGGGAGTTTGAATCCTATGTTTGTTGCCTAACCTTGGCAAATGTACTTACACTCTCTGTGACTCAGTTTTATCACCTGTAAGATGGGAATAATAGCAATAATATGCCTAATAGAGTTTTTGTGAGAATTAAATGAGATTATCTGCATACAATGGGCTTAGCAGAGTGCTTGGCACTTGGTAAGTGCTAAAAAAAAAAAATTGTCATTGTCAGGAATGTTATCACTATATCCATCTTTTTCCATCTGGTTACTCTTCTCCCAGCTCCAACAGAGCAATGGTCCCTGGGAGACTAAGAGATAATAACTCACTATCTACTTCTGGGAGGGTAATAAACACACCCAAGTAGCTCACATTAACCCAGACTCCGATCAGCTCTTGCAGATCAGCTCTCACAGCCCGGCAGAGGCCAGAGGCTGCTGGAGGCAAAGGGCAGAAGCAGGGGAGAGCCAAGTGGCTGGGGCCAGATGGACTTCGAGCGGATGGACCGCAGAACAGTGCCAGTGGCTTCTTTGGGCAGCACTTTGGGTACTCTTTGACATAGGCTCGGAGAAGCTGGACATAACTAAACACCCCTTTATAGAAGGCAAAATAGTTGGAGGAGAGCCTCCATCTATGTTTTGAAAACCCACCACCACTCCTAGGAAATACAATCTGCTGATGTTAGAAAGCAGATGTGTAGCAGAAGAGAGGGTAACACCAAGGGAACAGGCCAGCTGGGCCCCAAGAGGGTTCCCAAGGCCATAGCATGCCTTGGTGAATTCTTCTAGGTCTGGGACTACCCTGTATCAGGCTCCAGAATTTAATGTGGTCAACAGGCTGAGGGTAGATTTCCCTGTTGGGGATAGACTAATATTAATGAAGATCATGAAACATTAATATGTAGACCAGAATACTAATTCTTTCTCTCCTTTTCTCACTCTTTCTCTTCCTCTCTCTCTTTTCCTTATATTTACCGAATACCTACTATGTGCTAGGTAGCTATAATTAAAAGTGTCTACCCTAATAGAGCATGCATTCTAGTTGGGGAGATTAAACCATGGCCATCTATGTAAATAACAGCAGAGAATGATTAGCACCAGGAAGGCCACGCAGCAGGGGTAGGTAGGGCTTGTGAGGAAGGGGCACACTCGGCCAAGGTAAGGCCTCTCTGAGGCCTTTGAGCCAGGATGGAGGAAGGCATTCCAGGCAAGCAGTCTTGTGAAATAACTGCCCAGCAGCCCAGGATCCCAGGCCTCTGGGAGTCTGCCCACCTTTTCCTGGCAGGCTCCCAGTGCAGGGAGATGAGATATAGTCAGAACAAGGACCCAAGCAAGCAAGGAATTAATCTCAGGTACTGACCGGTCCATGGAGGTCTGCAGTGGCCTCTCACCAGCCCAGCTCTCACCCTGCCCAAGGCCAGGATGTTTGCGGATCTAGGCTGCTCCCCACAGTAGTGCTGGAGGGGCTGTCCCGTTGTCCCTTCATCTACACATCCTTTCCCCAGATTAGTTAATGCAACTTAGTGGGCTGCCATTACGTTTTGCTTGGGTAAAATATCCAAATTGTTTAACCTCTCTGCACGTGTTTTCTCATCTACAAAATAAGGATGAGAGCTAGCTTGCAAGGCCCTGGGGTGGAGATGAAGATTCGGCGAAGAAGTTAAGTTACGTAAAGCTATCATGCTTATCTACAAAATAGCTGGCATTCCATAGACAGTTAGTTTTAATTGCTGTATTCATATTATATTGATTATTCTGCCCCAGCCTGTGAGCCGTGTCAATTCTTAGAGGAACAGCAATAGAGCATAGGAATGACACGTAGAACATGGGCTCTGAGCACACAAACAAGCTGTGTAACTCAAGTTATTTAAACTCTCTCTGCCTCATTTGCCTCATCTGCATACTGGGGTTACTAACAGACCCCACCTCATGGAGTTTGGGAGGATTAAATGGGTTCATCCATATAAAGCTGTTAGAACAGCGTCTGGTGCCTGGTAAGGGCCCAGATGTCCACTGCTATCATGTACTGTAGTATATTGTTTCCAAAGATGGCTGCAACAATTCGTCCCATTGAAATATGAAGAGACAGAGTCTGTTTCCTTCTCCTTGAATCTTGGCTGGCCTATGACTTGTGGAAGAAGTGATGTTCTGGGACTTCTGGGCCATAAGAGTCCTTGTAGCTTCCATTTTTACCCTCTAGAAAACCAGCTTCCACATAAAGAAATCTGAGCTAACTTGCTAGAGAGCCCACATGGAGAGAGTGAAACCCCAGAGAATGAGAAACCACTTGAAAAAGAGCGAAGGTACCCAGTGGACAGCCAGCACCCACCGCCAGATGTGAATGAGGCTGTCTTGCATTTCTAAGATGCTGCAGCTGACATGAGGTGAAGCAAAGATGCATGTCCTAGCTGAGCCTGGCCAAGCTCCTGACTCACAGAATCCTGAAAAATAAATGGTTGTCATTTTATGTCCTTACGTATTGGAGTGGCTTGTTACACAGCAATAGGTTACTGAAATATATATGTACAAACATACATATACACACATATAAAATACATAAATACATAACATACACACATATACACATGACTTCACCCATTATGTGTTGATTTTCTAGTTTCATTCTCATAGGCTAACCTATGGCATCTTGGCATCTCTTTAACATCCTACCTATATAATCAACCAGAGGGAGTTAAGTCAAAGGGTAAAATAATCCAGAAACAATGAAAAGTCATAGTCTCTACTGTTGGGATGCTTACAGTTAAAATGACTAAGGTACCATGAAACATAGATTTTAAAGCCCTCACATTTGCATAAAGTTTTGGACTTTCAAGGAACTATCAGAAACCATATGATTTTCCTTCAAAGCATTTAAAAGCGAATAGTTAACACTTTGCTGAATATTTTTTAAGTGCCAGGCACTAATCTAAGCACTTTACATGTAATGCATAGTGTGGCAAGTTGTATTTTCTGCAGATGGCTGCCATGATATTTCCCATCCTACATGCTCTTCCTGCACCATGATGTTGGCACTCCACCCATCGAGTGGTGGGATCTATGTTCCCTCTTTTCGAACCTAGGTTGGGCTTTGTGACTGCATTGGCCAACAGAATATGTCAAAAGTGAAGCTATGTGACTTCCAAGGCTGGATCATAAAAATGCCACGCACTTCCGCCTAGCTCTCTTTTAGAAACTAGCCTCCATGCTGGGAGAAAGCACAAGTCACATAGAAAGACCACATTGTAGATGTTTTGGCTGACAACCAGCATCAACCACCACACGTGCGAGTGAGCAAGCCTTCGAGATGATTCTGGCTCTAGCCCCAGCCATTGTCTGACCACCATTGCATGAGAAACCCTGAACAAGAACCACCTACTTGGGTCCAGTCAATTCCCATTAAATGACTGTCATTGTTTTAAGTCACTGAATTTTGAGATGATTTTTTATACAGCAATAAATAACTGGGACACACGGTTACTTCAATGATCATTTAATTGCCTACATCCCCCTACCAAAGTGTAAGCTAAAAGAAAGTAGAAACTGAGTTTGTCTTATTTACAGCTGTGTCCCTAGGATCTAGTTTGAGTAGATTTCTGTTAATTTGTTAAATAAGGCCAGGCGTGGTGGCTCACGCCTGAAATCTTAGCACTTTGGGAGGCCAAGGTGGGCAGATTGCCTGAGCTCAGGAGTTTGTGACCAGCCTGGGCAACATGGTGAAATCCTGTCTCTACTAAAAATACAAAAATTAACTGGGCGTGGTGGCTCGCGCCTGTAGTCCCAGCTACTTGGGAGGCTGAGGCAGGAGAATTGCTTGAACCTGGGTAGCGGAGGTTACAGTGAGCTGAGATTGCGCCACTGTACTCCAGCCTGGGTTACAGAGTGAGGCTCCATCTCAAAAAAAAAAGAAAAGAAAAGAGTTTGTTAAATGAATGAACATGGCATTGCTCTTATGAGCTGCTGGATAAGGTCAGTAAGGCAGGCATTCTTATTTTGTAGATAAGGAAAACTAAGCCCAGAGAGGTTAAGTGACTTGTCTGAAGTCACACATCCAATAGCTGTCAGAGGTAGCTTAATACCACCCACTGTGGGGATTAAGTTTCAATAGGAATTTTGGAGTGGACACATTCAAACCGTAGCATGGTCCAAAGCAACAGGCTGGTCCCAGGAAGAGATCTCTGTTCCCAGAGCAAACTCTCTGAAGGGGAAGGCAGCTGCAACATTGATGAGAGAAGATGACATGACTCCTCCTGTCTTGGAAACAGATTGCAGACCAGCAGAGGGGAGAAATGTTCTCCATGTTCTCCTTTATCCCCTTTCTTCCAGCCTTCCCAAATTTGACAGTCTCCATTTTGTTACCAATGGAGGGAAAAATGATAACTAAGATTTCTCTTGAATCTTGGCAACAGAGCTCAGGCTTTTATTAGCATGCAGTAAAAATGACATTAACCTCAATAACAAATAAATTAAATCCTGGTTGGCTCAGAGTTTAACATCTTGGCCTTTCTAAGTTAACTTACCAAGTGATTTACTTCCTTAGTGCCTTTAACCCAATATCCTCAGTAGCTGGCCTTCTTGTGGATGCCACTTATCTTACCTTATAGCTGTGTCCTTAGGATCTAGTGTGAGTACAAATCCCAGACAAACCTGAAAATGGGCTTATGAAACAAGCCATAAGGAATAAATGTGGCCAGGTGCCGTGGCTTATGCCTGTAATTTCAGCACTTTGGGAGTCCAAGTCAGGAGGATCCTTTGAACCTAGGAGTCTGAGACCAGTTTAGACAACATGGTGAAACCCTGTCTCTACAAAAAAATTTAAAAAATTAGCCAGGCATAGTGGCATGCACTTGGAATCCCAGCTACTCAGGAAGCTGGGGCGGGAGGATCACCTGAGCCCAAGAGGTTAAGGCTGCAGCAAGCCATGGTGGTGCCACTGCACTCCAGCCTGGGCGACAGAGGGGGACCCTGTTTTAAAAAGTTAAAAAAGTAAACATGTTTTAGGCATGTTTTAGAGGCCGCTTGGGAGATAAGGGCCCTGAAGTACGCAGAGGACTGGCGGGCCAACCCTGATTATGAGTGTGTACCAGTCCTCTAAATTACTGGAAGCCTAAATTTCCCCATCTGTCCAAAAGGGAATAGTGTCACATTAGCATGCAGGACTTCTCCCTAAAAATAAAATTCTATACTAGAACATTTAACTTTACTCCATAAGTACTTACTACTTTCCAAAAACAAATTGAGGTAACAGATCCCCTGTGGAATGCAAAATATAGCCTCTGTTCTAAGGACTTCCCCTCTACTAAGGGAGATGAGTCTTACACATATAGAACAGCAGCCCATGGAGATGGCTTCATCAACCATCCCCTTCCCTTTAGTCAGATTTTATTTTTTATAGTAACTGCTGTGGTCAGGATGTGGGTGAGGGACTTAAAAATATTAGGGGAATGGAGAAAATGAAGGAAAGGAGGACAAAGAATAAAGGAATAAAAATGAAATTGGTTCCTACATGTAGTCCAAGAGTTTCCTGGTATTCTGAGGAAATGGAGGTTTTCCTCCCACCAGTACTATACCTTGACCTTCCTGGGGTCCTCCAGGCTGACTGAGACTCCTCAGCCACAAAACTCAGGATGGAAGCTGCAGAACTAAACGTGATAAGTCAGTCCAGAACAGCCCATGGAGGGCGGTTTATATGAATTTATAAGTGAATCACCCAGCTGCTCTCCCCATCTCCTGTAGTATCCCAGCCTCAGGGCTGGATCATGCATCAAGGTTTGGTCAGGGCAGGTGACCCAAAGGCTATAAGAGTCTTGCTGCTCCTCTCCTAGCTTCTGGGACCACTTACTGACTGATACAATATTAGAGATCAAAATGTCTCCCCCAAGGAACACCCCACTCTGATTCGACTGCCATTGGATTCCAGCCTCCTTTGTGCATTACCTTTTGTTTGAGCCTTTCATAAGTGATGATAGTGATTTGGGTTCACATACCCCCTTTTCTGAGGAAATATTTCTCAAGCACTTACTATATGCTTGAAAGAACATACTGTTCTAAGTTCTTTACATGAATTATTTCAGTGCTATAACTGCTATTATTATCTCCATGTTACAGATGAGGAAGCTAAAAAATTCTAGTGCAGTTGCTATGTATAATAAAATGCTCCAAAGAGATGTTTTGAAGACTATTGAAGGAATTGAGGAGATTGGAAGGCCAAGATCTGAACAAATGTTTGGCCACACAGTAAATACATGGCAAGCTGGCAGGATGTCCTTTTTCTCTAGCTAAACAGAAATTGAGTCAAGGGAAGGGCTATCCAGAAAGAATATTGGATTGGGAGTTGTGGAACGTGGGACACAAGGTCTGAACTTGTCACTGATCAATAGACCTTGAACAGTTACCTCTCCGGGCCTAGGTTTCCTATCAGTGAAACAGGGGCTGGGGGGCTGGCTCTGGACACCCAGGCAGCTTGCCACATATTTACTGTATGGCCAAACACTTGCTCAGGTCTTGCCCTTACAATCTTTGCAACTCCTTTAGTGGTCTTAAGGATGCTGCTTTTTACCCATTTCACTATAGAGAGTAACGGCACCAGAAATGTTCAGTGTCCTCATCTGCAGTAAGGGTCAGCATAATGACCTAGGGTTCAATGAGGCCACTAGTTAGTGGCCCTGGGTTCTACAGAGCAGCTGGAGGTGGCGTTCCTGGGAAATGAGCTGGCAGTTGCTACAGTTGGGCTCTTTCCCTTCACAGCTGGTGTGGAGAGCAAGGAGGGGGTGGGGGACAGGATAACCTCTGAGTTTTCTGGCCAACTGCAATGTCTATTAAGGGCAGCCCAGATGGCTGCTAGCCAATAACCCATGCCTGTGTGCTTTGCAAGTTGTAGTCTCTCCTTTTGAAGGTCTCTCTCCAGAAGATGGGGAAGGAAGTTTGTCTCAGTCCACTTCCGCACCTGTCCACATGAGCTGGGCTTTAGCCTGAGCCTCTGCCTCTGTATGGATCCCATGAGTATCCTCCTTCCCAAGGTCAATGTTTGGCCCCTCACATGGGCTCTAGGACCACAGTGCTTTCTTGAGCAGGCTTTGGGTGGTGATGGTGGGTGGTGGGCTCAGGGAAGATCACACTCCCTTTCTTCATACTCTGTTCCAAGCATAGATACAGGATCTCTTATTTTCCCAAGATTGTAAGGTTAATACCTTCAAGGCTGAAGTTATTGGGGCTGGCAAAAGAGTTATAATTACAGGGAAAAAAAAAAAACAAACAGTTAAGTTGGAGGTTGCCTATGAACTCTCTTGGAGTCCACTGGCCCATGGCCCGGGGTGCCCTGCTTGCCTTTTCCCTCCAGGCCTGCCAGGCCTGCCATCTGATGGCAGAGCTCACTTAACTCCACAGAGAGGAAGGCCTTCAGCCAGATCTCTCCTATCTGGAGTCCAGGTCCCAACTTTCTGTTTTCCCCAGGTAAGAGGAAGTCTCCCCTCTTCCTGGGTGGCTGGGGTAGCTCTGTCTGCCACTAACCACAGGACAGTCATTTATATTAGCTTACATAGCCATTTATTTCCTCTTGTCTCAACCTGTCCATTCCAGAATCAGCTCTGAGGATTTCCTCTGCATAACGAAAAAGTCCACTGTTTTTCCCAAAACAAAAAGCAGTCTTTTCCCTTAGGTGGATTTTCCTGCTTCCTCTTGCTAAACAATAAACAGCTGAAGCTTTGGAATTGCTGTGTACCTTGCTTCAAGCCTTCAAGCTTGCAAGGGTTTCAGAGTCTGACATGAGAGCACCCCACTACATAAGTAATAATCAGACATGTACAACCATATATGAGCCAGTCACAGATGGAGGCAGAAGGTGCCAGTCAGCCTTCAGAAGTAGGTCCTTCCAAGAGTCAAGGTTTTAAACTGAGCATATGATTAGAATGGCCTTCCAGTCTTTAGTACATGATTTCATCAATCAGCAAGACCAAATTACCCCTGTGTTTATTTAGGAAAAAAAAAAAAAAAAGGCAATGACCTACGAATAAACAGCACTTGACTTTGAAAATTGCTACATTAAATACCCAGCTCCTCTGCACGATTACAACAGCCTCCGGAGCTCTTCCAAATTGTCACCTAGGATGAATATGACAGCAAACAATGCTTTAAAAGTAAGTAATCTGCTCTATAATTATTTTAGCGGCTGCAGCCGCCAACCAGCAGGATCACTTATGAAAAAGGATGCAGTTGTTCCTTATTAAAAATGCATGAATATACAGTCTCTTGATTGTGGAAATAATCATCAGACTATCTAACAAGACTTAGCCACAGAAGAATTAATTAGGGTGAAATTGATTAAGGAGAAGAGGGTAAAAATCTATCTGTGATGATTCAGGCTCCAATTAAACTCAAGCATTAATTCTCGTATTCTTTTCAAATTAAGAGACTCATCTAAATGTTCCTCATTAATATTCCAATATATCCCACCCTCCTTTAACCGGAGAGAAATGCAGACATTTCCAATGGAAGCAAAAGATCTATTCTTGTTGACTCTAAAGCGTCTTCTATCTTAAGGATTTCAGGAGATTGGAGTTTTAAAAATTATTTTAAATAAAAGATGGGAGGGGGTGGGTTGTGAAATCACCAAATTCATTCTGGTCTTGAGCACTGAAGATTTTGTTCTGAGATTTCTCAAAAGCTTAAGGAAGCATACAACACAAATAATTATGTGACAGCCTCTTGAATTCTCTTTGTCTCGTGGTAATCTGCTCCGGTACAGATAAGAGAAGCTTGAAGGGGTCATATATTCTATCCCTTGCCTTGAGACTGAGCTGTACCAAACCAGAGACCCATATGTAATTATCTACCATCTCCTGAGAGGCCTCCGGGGACCAGGACTCCACTCCCTTGGTAACAGGATGGAGATCAGGCAGCTAATATATTCCCAGCTCAGAGCTCTTCCTCCCCCTCCTCCTCCTGCAGCCATTTGAAAGATGGGAGGAGAAACTTCCCCACACCATTGATTTTTCTTTCACTTTTCCTCCATTAGGAGCCCACTGTGGTTTCTGGCTCTTTGTGTCCAGACTGTGCTTATAATTCACAGGTCACTGACCTTTCCTTGTTCCTCCAATGACTGCTATCTTGGTAGCTCTTCTTCCATCTGCTGCCTTGGGTTTTCTCCTGTGGATGTTAAGGTTAGGTACTTCCTTTGAGCGAGGACAGGCAGCTCAGGGCCAAGAAGCATCCCAAGGGCTGGGAGCCTCCTCTGCTCGGGGTGCTGCCACCCAGCAGCAGCTCCCACCCAGCATCACCAGCCTTATCAGCGAAATGGGGGAGATAGGAGTAAAGAAGTAATTCCAAGCCCTTTGTTTTGCCTTGTATTATCTTGTTTTCTCTTTACCACCCTGAGAGTGGTCATGGTTCCCATTTTACTGCGGAGTCTGAACTGTTCACAGAGGCCTCCAAGCAGGACTATGAGAACAGGAAGCAGAATTTAGTCTGCCTTGGGGAGTCCAGCCAGGCCATCCCCAAAAATTTACCAGGCAGCCGACAGAGGAGAGGACACTCCAGGCAGAGGGAACTGCATTAAGGGATCTGGGAACAGCATGAATGTGGCAGCTTCATCTTCCTGAGCCTACAAGGGATGTCCCATTTACATTTATGAGAAAATATCCATGGCGTCCCCTCTCCACACAGCCCTTCTTGCTGGTCTCAACTGCTTCAAGCATAGGTGGGCAGATGTCTGTGGTGGGAGGATCTGGGGTAGATAGGCCACCATGGAGTTGTGGGACTAAAGTCACTGAGAGCCTCAGGAAGGAGTCCAGACATTCCCATCCTCCCTTAAGCTTCATCCTTCCGGGGTGCAGCCATATGACCCTACATCCTGCTCTACCGCCTGCACCTCTATCCCCATGTTCACCATACATGACTTTGAATGCTAAGGGAAGAATATGGAGAGGCGACAGAGGCCTGTCTCTTCTCTCAGGAAGCTCCTTCACTTCTATGTAAATTTATGGATGCAAATTGTTATGTGGGGGCAGAGACCCTGAAGCAGCCAAGCCCCAAATGCAAATAATTATGGTGGCGGGGGGGGGGGGGGTCACCCAAACTCCACCCATCCACTGAGCCTAGGATCCCAGCCTCAACCAAAATATCCCATGCCCTGCACGCACAGCCATGGCCAATCTTCTTCTTCTCCTTCCCTCCTGCCTTTTTTAAATCGATTTGTCTCCCATCTGTTCCTCTATTCAGTTATTAGCAAACTGGTTCTCAGGATCTACCTGGGACTTTAATATTGTCCTTGGTATTAAGGAGGGTGCAAGAGAGAAGCATGTGATTCCTGCCCTAGAGAATGTCACAGGTTGCAGGAGGATGCCATTAACTCAATCAAAGCAAGTGAAAAACCACAATGAATAGTATATCATAAAGATTAAACTGAGTACCACCAATTTAATGTCGAGTGAAATCAAGAGAAGGAGGGAACCCCTGGGAGGGAGGCTGGGGTGATCAGAAAGGCTGCTGGGAGCAGGTGGGACTTGAATTAGGTCTTGAAGCTGAGTTGGCATCACATGGATTAAGGAGAGATAGGAAAGATGCCAGTGAAGGGCAGGCCTGAGCAGACACAGGCTGGAAGGCACATCAAGGAACCTTCAGCCTGGTTGGAGGGGAAGGTACTTGTTGAGAAGTAAGGAAAGCCAAACTTTGCAAGACCTTGAATGCTAGATTTAGGAATTAGGATTTTAGTCTAGACTGTTGGTTCCAAAACTGTAGTGTGCTACAGAGGAATGCTGGTTAAAATGAAGGTTCCCAACTGGGAGCAGTGGCTCACACCTATAATCCCAGTACTTTGGTGTTTTTTTTTTTTTTTTTTTTTTTTTTTTGAGACAGAGTTTCACTCTTGTCACCCAGGTTGGAGTGCAGTGGCACAATCTCGGCTCACCGCAACCTCTGCCTCCCAGGTTCAAGCGATTCTCCTGCCTCAGCCTCCCAAGTAGCTGGGATTACAGGCATGTGCCACCATGCCCGGCTAATTTTGTATTTGTAGTATAGATGGGTTTCTCCATGTTAGTCAGGCTGGTCTCGAACTCCCGACCTCAGGTAATCCACCCTCCTTGGCCTCCCAAAGTGCTGGGATTACAGGCGTGAGCCACTGTGCCCGGCCAATCCCAGCACTTTGGGAAGCCAAGGTGGGCAGACCACTTGAGGTCAGGAGTTCAAGACCAGCCTGACCAACATGATGAAACCCCATCTCTACTAAAAACACAAAAATTAGCCAAACATGGTGGCACACGCCTATAAATCCCAGCTACTTGGGAGGCTGAGGCATAAGAATCGCTTGAACCTGTGAGGCAGAGATTGCAGTGAGCTGAGAGAGTGCCACTATACTCCACCCTGGGCAACAGAGTGAGACGTTTTTTGAGTCTTGAGACTCCATCTCAAAAAAATGAATAAATAAATATAAATATAAATACAAAAAAGATTCACCAAGTGTGGTGGTGGCTGCCTGTAATCCCAGCTACTTGGGAAGCTGAGGCAGGAGAATCACTTGAACTCAGGAGGCAGAGGTTGCAGTGAGTCGAGATCATGCCATTGTACTGCAGTCTGGGCAACAGAGCAAGACTCTGTCTCAAAAAACAAAAAGAAGGTTCCCAGAACTCAGCCTTCATAGGGATGGGACATTTTAAACAAGCACTCTAGATGACTGATGGTGGCCCCCATACGTTTGCTAGGTCTTGCATCTTTGTCCCTCCTGTGCGGCTGGCGTGGCCTGTGGGTACAGCCAGCACTTTGTTTGCACCATGGAAACTCCAGGGCCACAGAGGTTTCACCACTCTTGGCAAGGATGTTAAGCTTTGTCTCCTAGTAACCCAGAGACTGGGCAGGAATTATTTTGACTATGCTGTAGCCAAAGGGAAAGCAGCCCTGATGAAAAACAATTAGAGTCATTCCTTTAGAAGAGTCGAGAAAGTGCCTCATACCCTGGGACCACGTGGGGGCCTCTGTTGCATTTTCCTACTTATTAAAAGTGTAGCAAACAAGTAAGTTCGGTGAAGATTTTTTTATATGATAAAAGTGTTCAGCTGTAGGTTCCTTTATTTTTATTTTATTTTTGAGATGGAGTCTTGCTCTGTTATCTGGGATGGAGCGCACTGGTGTGATCTTGGCTCACTGCAACCTCCGCCACCCAGGTTCAAGCGATTCTCCTGCCTTAGCCTCCCGAGTAGCTGGGATTACAGGCATGCACCACCATGCCAGGCTCATTTTTATATTTTTAGTAAAGACGGGGTTTTACCATGTTGGCCAGGCTGGTTTCAAACTCTTAACTTCAAGTGATCTGCCCACCTCAGCCTCCCAAAGTGTTGGGATTACAGGCATTAGCCACCACGCCTGGCCAGCTCTAGGTTCCTTTAACCCTAGAGGAAGGTTTAAATAGCCATTTTTAAATAATAGCTATTGCCCCTTAGCACTGATACAGACGTTGCATCCCAGATGTGCCCTTTAATAAATGTGTTTTGTGGCAAGTTACTTGCTGTCTCTGTTAAACTCTGTTAAACTTCTCCATTTTTATTGGAAATTTTTAAACCTAGAAAAAAGTTAAAAGGATAATAGTGGAAAACCAGTAAATCCTTTACCTAAATTCACCAAGGGTTAACATTTTGCCGTTTGCTTTCTTTCTTTCTCTCTCTCTCTCCATATATATGTATATATGTATATGTGAATATAAAAATATATAGTATGTGAATATAAAAATATATTCACATATACATATATATGCATTTACTAAAGCATTTGGAAGTCAAAGATATCATGACACTCAAGAACTAGGACAGGCCAGTTGTGGTGGCCCACACCTGTAATCCCAGCACTTTGGGAGGCTGAGGTGGGAGGAACACTTGTGGCCAGAAGTTTGAGACCAGCTTGGGCACCATAGTGAGACCTCATCTCTACTAAAAAAAATTTTTTTAATTAGCTGAGCTTGGTGGCACTTGCCTGTAGTGCCAGCTACCGGAGAGGCTGAGTGGGGAGGATTGCTTGAGCCCAGGAGCTGGAGATTGCAGTGAGCTATAATTACATCGCTGCACTCCAGCCTGGATGACAGAGTGAGATCCTGTCTCAAAAAAAAAAAAAAAAAAGAACAAGGGCATTCCTGTTATAATTTCTCTTATAACCACAATTTCATCACATCCAATAAATTTGACACTCATACAGTAATATTAACTAATGTAATAAATATATTTAGATGTCCCCAATTCTCCCAAAATACCCTTTATGGCTTACTAATTTATTTTTAGAGACAGGGGCTCACTCTGTTGTCCAGTCTGAAGAGCAGTGGCACTATCACAGCTCACCGCGGCCTCACACTCCCAGCCTCAGGCTATCCTCCCACCTCAGTCTCCCGAGTAGCTGGGATAAAGGCACACACTGTCATATCTGGCTAATTCAAAAATTATTCTAGAGATGGAATCTCACTGTGGTACCACGTTGGTCTCGAACTCCTCTTGAACGCCTCAGCCTCCTGAGTCACTGGGATATGACTTTAAGAAAAAAACAATCTGGTATACAATGAAGATTTTAAACCGTGTTTCTTTAGTTTCCTCTAATCTAGAACAATCCCCCTGCCTTTGTTAGTTGCTTGTTTTTCATGACATTGACATTTTTGAAGAGCCTAGGTATAAGTTGTCTTGTAAAATGTCTCACAATCTGTATTTGTCTGATTCGATTCAGGTCAAATACATTTGGACACGAACATGCTGTGAAGGTGAGGCTGTGCCTTCCCGTGGCATCCCATCGCACCAGGCGGTGCACCACGTCTGTGTGTCCTGTTAGTGGCGATGCTACATTGGATCAGTAGGCTGAGGTGCACGCTTACATTTTGACACTTGGTTACATTTAACTAAGCACTATGCAACTCTTATTAATCAATATAGTCAAATTATAAAGTCCTTGAGGGCAAGAACTGAGGCTTCGCCTTTGGAAAATAGTGCTTTACAGTTTACAAGACTCTTTCATACAGATTACCTCATTTACTCATCAGACACCCTGGAGGGAAATATTTTATTCCCACTACGCAGGAATGCAAGATCTCACTGTGCTTTGGAGCCTGACATTGAATCATAAATCTACCCATTAATAAATGTGTCTTATGACAAGTTACTTAACCTCTCTATTAAACTTCTGTTTGCTCAACTGCAAAATGGGGATAGTAATGTCTTCCTCCCAGAGTTGTTATGAAGACCAAATGAGGGTAATGAAAATAAAATGCCTGCCACAGTGCTTAGCACATAAAGAATATTCGAAAAATGCAAGTGCTGTGTTTATAGAGCTAAACACGTTATATATACACGTGCTCACATACTCAACATGCATGTATACACTGATGTATAGGAAGGTCAAGGTCTGGCCTGTGGTCAACTCAGCTGAGTAAATAGCAGAGCCCAGATGCAAAGCCCCATCTGCCTAACTCCAAATCTAGGTCCCATGCCCGTTGTCCACACAACACCACCCTGCTGGTGATGGGCCAGACAGTGTTGCCTTGTATGAACCATTTGGTCAAAATCATTTGAATAATGTGTATAAAAATTAGACTTGATCTTGTTTTTATATATATATATATGGACTCTAGCTCTGTCACTCAGGCTGGAGTGCAGTGGCATGATCTCAGCTCACTGCAACCTCCGCCTTCCAGGTTCAAGAGATTGTCCTGCCTCAGCCTCCCAAGTAGCTGGGATTACAGGCACATGCCATCATGCCCGGCTAATTTTTTATATTTTTGATAGAGACAGGGTTTCACTATGTTGGCCAGGCTGGTCTCGAACTCCTGATCTGAAGTGATCCGCCCGCCTTGGCCTCCCAATGTGCTGGGATTGCAGGCATGAGCCACTGCGCCCAGCCAGACTTGATCTTATTTACATCCAATATCGTATCTTATTTACACCTAACTTCAAGAAGCATGAAGCAAGGCCCTACTTCTCTGATTATACAGAATTGGCCAAAGGGCCCCATGCTGATGCCCTTTCTTCCCAGAAATCAGCCTGTGTGCTGCCCTCAGCTCATTGCTTTGTGTTACTTGGCAACCTCACAACATACCCAAACTCACCACATTGAACAGCAGTCACTGTGCATCTGGGAGGCAACACATTGTGGCTGGACAATACTGCATAGTTGACCCCAAACATTCCCCTGTCCTGCTCTGCTCCTTCAGGGTCTTTGGTCTGGAGTAGGGGCAAGACTGGAGAATGGTCCTTGGTCAAGGTCCTTGTTTTAGGGGCTCAGGACCGGCAGAGGTCCCTGAAAGTCCCCTCAAGCATTTTCATTGGAAGTTCCCGTTCCTACTTTCTACTAAGCACCCCAGCCCCACCCCAGTCTACATAGGGAAAATCCACAGCAGCACTCAACCATTATTTTGAGTGAAAGGTCTTCATCCCCTTTGAATGACAATGGGTCCAGTTAAGAATTAATTCCACCCAGCCGGGATTGTGATGTGTGAGTTTGTTGTTCAGGTGAGGTCAGAGGTCTAGGGAAGGAAAAATCACTTCTAGCAAAGGTTTCACGGAGGAGATGGGCCTTGGGGAAGGGGAGTTGGATAGTCAGCAAGGAGGAGGAAGGCATTCCTGATTTGAGGGAGTGGGACACACATCGTATTGGTAAAGGCACAGAAGTAGGGTAGCAAAAGGCCTGGTCAGGGAACTGAGAGGCGGCATCTGCAGGGAGGAGAGGGAGGAGCCCCTCCCTTCCAGACACAGAACAGACCGGGGCTGTAGAGAGGCTAAATATTTCATTGATGGAAAATTGGATATGGCCGTGGTGCTTAGGATGTAGACTCTAATTTCACGGCTGGGTGTACCCAGATGGCTGATTAGGCTGCAGAAGAGAGGCTGCCTCCCCATTCCTGGTTTCCTGGCCACAGGAGGGTGCAGACACTGACCTTTTTTTCTCAGTGAGGTCAGCAGCCATACGTGTTCTGGGTCCGAGAAGATGAACAAGCCCCCCACCCCAGCCAGACCCCATTGCTTCACAGGCCCCAGACCCACCTCGGTTCCAGTTTTTCAGTGGACACACATTTCACACCTACTATATGTCAGCCATCATGGTGAGCACAAAGGAGATACAGATGTCTCTGCCCAGGGAGACAGCTTAGGGAAACGGACCCCCTAACAGGTCTCTAACTGTGGAGACCACAAATGAAGTGCTAGGTCTAAGCTCCACAGAGGAGGCGCCCCCTGTGCTGCTGCAGTCCCTGCAGAGAGGAAGGGAGGGCTGCTAACCAACACGCAGCACGGACTGACTTCTGGCTAGACACTGTGCTAGGAGCTAATTCTGTACTACAACCTTTAATCCTCACAGTCACTCCAAAAGGAGATACCATAACTGCTAATTGCATAAACTAATGGCTTTCCAGCAGGAACATGTGCAAAGAATACATGTGAAAGAACTTTGAACCATGAGGACCATTTAGCAGTTTGGAGAGGCTGGCACATTCAATGGAGGACCAGAGGGGGCTGGCAGGAAATAAACCTAGGAAGGTAGATAGACTGGGGCTTTGCATGTCAGGATGACACATTTGGACTTTATCCACTTAGCTTTGGGAGGCCTCTGAAGGATAGTGAAAAAGGTGGGGCCAAGTGTCCTCTTTCCCTCTTCCACCCCAGTGGGGTCTCTGGCTCTGGCCTCCAGATCGTAATAATGACCCATCATATCAACAAATATGGACTACACACCTTTACTGTGAGCCAGGTATCTTTCTGGGCACTGGGGAAACAGCAATCAACAGGAGAAGGGTCTCATCTCATGGAGCAATGGAGGAGGGAACAGTGGAGGGACACTGTCATCTAGTAAGCAAATACATAAATAAAAGGTAGTTTCCAGTAGTCATAGGTGCTCTGACAAAACAAAAACATAGCAATGGGACAGAGAGTGATGGGGGAGGGGAAGCTGCATGAGTAGGGACAAATGGGAAAACCCTCTTGGAAGAGATGACATTTGAGCTGGGACCTGAAAGGTGATGGGCCAGACAGGAACAGATATGAGGAAGAGCATTTTAGAAGGAGGCGCAGGTATTTGCAAAGACCTGAGGCAGGAACCAGTTGAGTGGGTTGGAGAAACATGAGGTTGAGTATGTTCGGAGCGAATGGGCTGGAGAGGGCGTGAAGGAGGATAGGAAGACTTACAGGCCAAGGTGAAGTTGGAATTTTATTGTTCAATACTCAGCTCAAGGCCAGGCACAGTGGCTCATGCCTGTAATCCTAGCACTTTGGGAGGCTGAGGTGGGCACCACAGTTTTCTTTCCTGGGGTTTGGGAGAAATACTCGGGGAACTTGGTGTCCGGGCATTTTCAGAGTTCTTGCTTTACAGAAGAGAGAGTTCTCCAGCCTCCCATCTAGGCGGAAATGGTCATATTGGGGTGATCACCCTGGGAACAGCAGGGTAGGGTCCTTTTGGGGCTGGGGCTGGAGTACTGGAACTCAAAGAGCTTTCTGCTTCCCCCCATACCAACTTAATCCTTTTTCTTCAAAGAGGAAGCCCCAACCGCATCAGGCACATATGTGCTTCTGAACAATATCCCCAGGGGTGAGAAGGATAGCCCCCCTGAGAGAGGACTCAGTACTGCTGGAGAGAGCCTGATACAGTGAGCAGAGAAGGGCTTTGGAATTAGGCCTTGGGTGTGTTTTTGCGGGTTATGATGGTCATTTACTTCTGTCAATTCTTCTTTCCTCTCCTCTCCATGGAGCTACAATTGGTAAGGATGTAGGGGTCTCAGGACAGGGAGTTGGGGGAGATAGTCAATTTCTCCCATTTCAAACGCTTTCCTGAAAGTAAGTTAAGTTCTTAGAGAACAATGTTCCATGCGATGACATTCCTGGGCCACAGAGGCTGCTCTTCCCCAACAGCCAGGCAAAGAGCCCTTAACATCAGACAAAGCCTGAGCTGATTCCAGAGGGAATAAGCAGTGAGAGGCACAGCATGGGACAGCCAGAGGGAGTAGTCCCAGGTCCCAGAGCTGGCAAGGAGGAAATGCCAGGGCCACACAGGACAGATGGCAGAAGTTTGGAGAACATTTTTAGGGACAGATTCCTTTCCCTTTACCCATGAGCCAAAGCAGAATTTCATCCTCTTGGCAGCCAACAGGGTCCCTCTTTCTCTGAACCAACCCCTCTGTTGCAGGGCCATCTCTAGGACATTCCTCCATGGGCAGGGAGAAGACATAGCTAAACCCTGGCCTGATGAGTCCTCAGAAAAACTAAGTCACCGCAAGTCGTCTCTTTCTGAGTCACAGAATCTTGAACCCTTTTAACATCTCTGCTGTTTTCCCCATCAGTGGTTAGATTGCTGTTTGTCCTGAGAATGAAATAGGAGTAGGTCGGGTGCTGGCAAGGTGGTTTCTCATGCCCTAGCCTCTGGACCATGGGAGCTGGAGAAACAAAGAGGGCCAAGGTATAGACCTAGAAAATCCAAGTACTGGCCTCCTTAAAAATGAGCTGGGGCCGGGAACAGTGGCTCACGCCTATAATCCCAGCACGTTGGGAGGCGGGCACAAGAGAATTGCTTGAGCCCAGGAGTTCGAGACCAGCATGGGCAACAAAACAAGACCTTGTCTGTATTAAAAAAAAAATAAATAAATAAGCCGAATATCAAGACTGGAGCAAATGGGCTAAGGTCTGCAGGGGATGGCAAGCAGGTCAGTCCTGGAAGGAGACTTGGGAAACGTGGCAGATGCTAGGCTAGGATTGCAGCAAGAGCCCAGCTTCATGACTGCACCAACCTGGAGGTAGGAGGGAGAGGGGGCTGATGAGGACGGGCCCTGGTTGGGCTGTAGTCCAGAGGCTGCGCTGGGACCTGAGCCAAAGGCAACACATGCTCCCGAAGTTCAGAGAAGGAGGCAATTTGTGTTGGGCTGGTTAGCGCCTTCCATCCCTCCAAAAAACCCGTGCTGGGCCTGATCTTATTGCAGTCGTTCTCTCTTGCTTCCGCCAGGGAGTCATGGAAACAATTTGGGGCGATAGCGAATAACTTTGTAGCCACCTCATTCACTTAGAGAACCTCCTTCCACTTTTCCATCCTCCTTTGGGCATTTCTTATACCCTAGCCTAGAAGTGACAAGAAAGGAGAGTGTTTTTCTGATTTCACAGAGCAGAGCATCACCCCTAGCCAAAGCTCAAGATGAGACAGAACTTGAGGCCACGTGTTTTAAAGAGTGCAAATTCATCCTCACAAATTTTTCAGATTCCATCTAAAGCATCCTTAGGCTGAATAATGAAGAATTCAGTTCTCATCCCCACCCCCTCTCTCTGCCTTTCTCCACACACACATACCCTCCCCCGCACCCATTTCAGAATCTTTTCTTTTTCTGCTGCAGTCTCCTCCTCCTCCTCCCTCACCTCCCTTCTCAGCAGGAGCACACCAGGACAAGAAAATGCTACTACAGGAGGCTCCCAGCCACAAGAACTGGTTTCTCAGAATGAGTAGTTAATGTAGACCTGGCCACAAAGTCATTGCCACGCTGAGCACATTTCTGTCTCACCATGTAACTCAAGAAATAATGCAATTGCATCTAGTGGACTTCACCCAAACTGTGCCCTGGGTTGCCCTGGGGAGCTGGTTCTGCTGCTTCAGGCTAACTCACTTATTGTGGCAGGAGGCTGCTGATATGGTCAGTTCCCAGGGATCAGCCGCTGGAGGTGGAGGTTAGGGTGGGGGGGCGGTGGGAGGGTGTTGGAAAGGGCACCTATCAAACGTGGATTCATAAATGGGCTGCAGAGACTGGAAAGACTCTGAAGCTGAATGCACGAGTTTGTACGTGCATTTTTACTGGGGATGAGGATCAGTTTTTTTGTCTGATTCTCAAAGAAGTCAGAGACCCTCAAAATGGTTACTCATTTTGGGTGGTAGGTAAAACAAGAAATTGAAATGTTTCTCTTTTCATTTTTGCTCCCCAGTGAGTTTGAGTTTTATGCAATTTCTTGTATAAGAGAAGAGCCTGAGTCCATGGAAGCTGGGATTGAACATCCTGAATATGCAGTTCCTTGGAGAGCCACCAAGAAAAGACCTAAGCAGGAGACATGATGTCACCTTCGGGGAGGAGGCTCTTCAGCTGTCTGGCATGGGAGGAGGAGGAATGAGGAGGATCACTGGCCTTGAACCCCCAAGGAGAGGCCAGAGCACCTTTCTGGGACCCAGCCCAGGGTTTGTATTAAACATCCAGCTCCAAAAGACATGCTGTGCAGATTCAAGCTGCCAAGTCCTGAAGGCCCTGAGGGAGAACCCAATCCCAAGCAGCCCGGGTGGTATCTAGGTATCCTGTGCCCTGCCCATGGAGATCAGGAGCCTAAAGTCTAGAGCTCACTGCAGAACCAGACCAAAGACAGTCTAAGGTCCGCTGAGCCAAGCCTTCCTGACCTCCCGTGGAAAGGGGAAGAGAGAACAGGGCCTCCACTCATCCACCTACCAGTTCCTGGGTCCCTTTAGCCCTTGGCATGGTAATTAACGGTCAGGAAGTTATGCATCAGCCTCAGCAAGCTAACGTGGCAGGAGATCCCTCCTGACAGCAGAGCTAATAAGAAATTTGCTAATGCAATTTATCACTTTAAAAAGCCATATGTCGGTGGGGATGAGCACTTCTCTGCAGCAGCTAGTGTAATTGTCAGAGCAAAGCAGCGAGCAGCTCTCGGAAGGGGGTGAGGAGGATGATGTCTTCACTAAATCAGTGGTGCAATGCAGCAAGCGAGGGCGCTGGGAGGAGGGGTGTGGTGCTGGGTGGAGGGCTCCCAGCTCTCAAGCTCCCAGGAAGCCAGGTCTGCAGACCTGTTCGGGGGCCCCATTAAAAACCAGATGAGCCCTGAACTCCAGCCCCTGCTGCCTTTGAGCTGCATGAACCTGCGCTTTGGTTCCTGCCACAGTGTTAAAACAAGAAGCGACTCTGTCTGCAGTAATGGCTGATGTAAGTCTCAGCCATTGAGTGTCAACACACAGGACCCGATTCCAGCTGGGGGCGGGGCTGATGCCATGTGCACATTTGCTCTTTCTCTCCCAGACCCCTGTGATAACTTCATCCGGGACAAGAGCCACTGGTCCTTAGTCAGAGGCAGGGAAAGATTAGAAATCCACCTCAGGCCCAACAACATCTCTGCTTCCAGTTTAGACAAATTGCCTTGAGTACCCAGTGTTTGCCAAAATAAAGAGTGGTTTCTGCAAAGGGGAAAAACTGCTGTTGTGGGATTTTGCTTCAAACACTCAATTGCAAACCATTTTTCCCAAAGCAAATTGATAGATAAGCAAGTAAGACAGGTGCCCCTTCTGGGAATGCAGTCCAGGGCTGCTGGGAAGGCTGTGGGAAGGAGTAAGAATATCCATATGGCTGGATCTCCACTGCTTTCTGGAGATAGTCCCCACTCTCAGTTATCTGTGAAATGAGAGGGACTGGAGAGAGGGATGAAGTAGGGTAAGCCACCACCAACACCCAGAGAAACATCACACCCAGTTTCCACCAATTAAACTTCCTTCTAAAGCAAATTTTGACCCTAATTGTTCTCTGTCCTTTAAATTAATGCTTTTTTTTTTTTTTTTTAAGATGGAGTTTCACTCCTGTTGCCCAAGCTGGAGTGCAATGGTGTGATCTCAGCTCACTGCAACCTCCGCCTCTTGAGTAGCTGGGATTACAGGTGGCCACCCCACGCCCAGCTAATTTTTTGTATTTTTAGTAGAGACAGGGTTTCACAATCTTGGCCAGGCTGGTCTCAAACTCCTAACCTCAGGTAATCCACCTGCCTCAGCCTCCCAAAGTGCTGGGATTACAGGTGTGAGCCACCACGCCCAGCCTAAATTAATGCTTTGAATTTTGCATGGAGACACTGAAGGAAGACAAAGTACAAAGATCCAAGCAATAACCAATAGAAAGAAGAAATCCCATGCTAGGGCCTGGACAGCCCAACATGTATATATAAGCTCCATGTTGCCTTCCTGTTTAAGACCTTCTGCTCAGCTCATACTGATGGAAATAGCATGGGTGGGCATGGGGGAAGTATAGCCTCATGACTCCCCAGCCTTCAGGGTGATGGGAGAGGACTGGCAACAGGAACTGGTATATTTTTAGTGAGTCTTAAACCTTGCAGGAACAGAGTTTTACAGCAACTCCCAAAGTCCCCTGTGAATTGAGGCCCACCTAGGGTGCCAGGAGCCCCTTTATGTGCCCTTTAAAATATGCTTTAATAGCTAAGGTTCTATCATTTAATATTTATTTATTTTTAAATTTTCCTGATCCTCCTTCCATGTCTATTTTTCCAAATACTTTTTTTTGTTTGTTGTTTCTCTTGAGACAGGTTCTTGCCCTGGCACCCAGGTTAGATCACGGCTTACTGCAGCCTCAACCTCCCAGGCTCAGGTGATCCTCCCACGTCAGCCTCCTGAGTAGCTGGTACTACAGGTCCCAGTATGTGGGACGTGCAACCACACTTGGCTAATTTTTTACTTTTTGTAGAAATGGGGTTTCACTGTGTTGCCCAAGTTGGTCTTAAATTCCTGGGCTCAAATGATCCAACTGCCTCGGCCTTCCAAAATGCTGGGATTACAGGCGCAAGCCACAGCTCCCAGTACCAAATCAATCTTAATACCATTTCTGCCAAGTTCAAAACAAAGATAATCCTGTTGATATTTGGCTGAGACCATACCAAATTAATAGACTAGTTTAGGGAAAATTTTTTTACCTTGTATGTGCGGCAAAATTTTTACCTCCACTCTCCTAGGGTTTTCAACGGGGCCTAAGAATTAAATCAACATAAAACAGATTAATAGGAGGAAAGGAAACATATTTATTTAAATAAGTTTTACATGAGATGGGAGCCCTCATAAGGAAATAAAGACCCAAAGAAGCAGTTTAGAGTCAAACACTCATATACTGAGTCAGACAAAGAGTTTCACAAGGTAAATGATGGAAATGTGACAAGGCAAGGGGGCTTGGGCTGGGAAAGATGATCGTGAGGAGTGACCAGGAAAAGGAAGGTTAGTTTCCAAGGTCAGTTTGTACAGATCCCTCTCAGCCTCCTCTCCCTGTCCCTGGTGATAAGACTGTTGCTTTCTGGCTGGTGTGGTGTTTCATGCCTGTAATCCTAGCACTCTGGGAGGCCGACGTGGGCGGATCTCTTGAGGCCAGGAGTTGGAGACCAGCCTCATCTGATGATAGGGAGACCCTCATCTCTATTTCTTGTTTAAATTTTTTTTTAAAAAAGAATGTTGCTTTCCTCCTGCTATAAAGAGGACATCTTCCTTATGGGGCTTTTGTTCTAGGTTTCAGAAAGAAAAAGGCGTGATCAGAGTGCCCTTCCAGTACCTGCTGGTTTTCATTTGCCTTTGGCTCAAAATAACCCTTATGCCAATGGGGCATATTTTGAGGTGGCATATTCTGCTACCCTTCAGCTTTTACAAAATTGAGTTTTTCTCTTCAGATTAGAATATGTTTTTTCATTTAAATAAAGTCTTGCTGTCCAAATACTTTTTAACACTCCATATTGACTCTGAATTACCTGCCTTCAAGGCTTATTTGGCAAAGAGACTATAGAATCTCATCTGCTAAGCAGGGAATGTGTTACCTCTTCCTTGGTTATCGGTGAGTTACATTTTTAAAGACAGCTGCCTACATGCCTTAACTTAAATCAAAAGGTACTGGGACAAATAGCCACCTTGGGGTGTCCTTGCCTTGACTGCCAACCTAGACTCTAGGTCCTGGGGCCTCGCTTATTCTCATTCCATACCACACACAGGAAGTCAATCTCGTCTGTATTCCCAGCACTTTGGGAGGCCGAGGTGGGCAGATCACCTGAGGTCAGGAGTTCAAGACCAGTCTAGCCAACACGGTGAAACCCCATCTCTAATAAAAATACAAAAATGAGCTGGGTAAGGTGGCGGGCGCCTGTAATCCCTGCTACTCAGGAGGCTGAGGCAGGAGAGTTGCTTGAACTGGGGAGGTGGAGGTTGCGATGAGCTGAGATCGCGCCACTGTACTCCAGCCTGGCGACAGAGTGAGACAACATCTCAAAAAACAAACAAACACACAAAACAACTTTGGTTAAATACATCTGTGGTCCTTTTCTCTCGTTAACCTGTTTTTTGTTATAGGAGCAGCAGCAATGAGCCTTGTGATGGGTGAGGGAAAGGTAACTTTTTCTCCCCTACAAAGATAGTTTCTGCCTTTAATTAAGGCATGTGGTTAGGGGCTAACCTGAGAAGGTGCTGGTGCTGAGGAAAACCTGCCTTGCCCCAGGTTCTCCGAATTATAGCCCCTCTCTCTTTTTTTTTTGAGGCAGAGTCTTGCTCTGTTGCCCAGGCTGGAGTGCAGTGGAACAATCTCGGCTCACTGCAACCTCTGCCTCCTGGGTTCAAGCGATTCTCATGCTTCAGCCTCCCAAGTAGCTGGGACTATACAAGTCGTGTTCCACCATGCCCAGCTAATTTATGTCTTTTTAGTAGAGACGGGTTTCACCATGTTGCCTAGGCTGGTCTTGAACTCCTGGCCTCAAGTGATCCACCTGCCTAAGCCTCCCAAAGTGCTTGGATTACAGGTGAGAGCCTCCCACTCATGCTTTTCTCATGTAACCCTTCTGCAGGGCCGGCTTCATGGGTGGGTGAGCTCCAGCTTAGATGAGCCCTGCACTTGGTTTAATACTCTCCTGTTTAGCAGTTTCTGGAAAATAAGAAAAATAAAAAGCAATACTTAAAAAAAAAAAAAAAACAAAACAAATACTAAAACAAAAGTAGAGTAAATTCTTAATAATTTTGTAAAAGGGGACCCCACATTTTCATTTTGCACCAGACCAAGTTATCCTGTCCCTCTGCAACACTTTGAAACTCAAAAACAGAAAGGAACAGCCCAGTCACACTTGGGATTGGCTGAGGGGTCAGCATCCAAGTCCAGGCAAGATCAGGTGCCAGTCCAGGTACTTGAGCAGCCTCTGCCAGGACTTCTCTCTGCTTTCTGCAGCAGGCAAGACCTCGTCCCATCTGCAAATGGGCCTGGGTGATGGATTTTTAAGGGGGACACCTCACAGAGGACTCCCCGCTCCCTTCCTCAGCTCCTCCTCCCTGCCTGCCTCCCAGGGTCTGGGCTATAACTCAGCCCACTCAGCAAACCCTCAGCAAATTTTGCTGGTTGTCATCTGGACTACCTCAGGCCCAAGCCTGCTCAGTGTTTCCAGAGTTTAGACCCCAGAAGTGAGTAAGCAGCCTGCATTATCTCTCCAGACTTCTGCCTCTCTCAAGACCTTCCGGGAGCCTGGATCGACAGGAGAGAGCACTTCCAGACCACTAGCAGGAGCACATCTGGTCTCCTGGGCCGAGGAAGCCATCACGGCAGGAGAAGAGAAGGGCCAGATCTCCTGAGCCGTAATCCACAAGGGTTACTTAGCTGCTGAGCAGTGCAAACAGGGAGGAGGGAATGGTGGGCTCCTTCTAAAAGCTCAGGACCACATGTTCTAGGAACCCTCAGGATGCCTCAGGATCCATCCAATCCAGGAGGATGAAGGCAGCTTGAGCAGCAAAGGTGTCAGCACACTGCTTGGGGAGGGAAGAGGGTGGCTCAGTGACCCCCTCTCCCTGTGGATATTCACTTTTCTAGGATGCCTTTCCTCCTGAGGCCTGCCTGCAAGAATCTTGGCAGCAAGAGGACTCATTTGTAATTTCCCTCCTAGAGAGGTAGAAGGAATATGTTTAACTATTTATTTAACTCCATCCGTTCATGTATGCTTTCAAATCTTTATTAATTTTTTTTTTTTTTTAGATGGAGTCTTACTCTGTCACCCAGGCTAGAGTGCAGTGGCACCATTTCGGCTCACTGCAACCTCCCCCTCCCGGGTTCAAGCGATTCTCCTGCCTCAGCCTCCCGAGTACATGGGATTACAGGCACGCATCCCCACACCCGGCAAATTTTGTTTTTATTATTATTTTTAGTAGACACAGTGTTTCCCCATATTGGCCAGGCTGGTCTCAAACTCCTGACCTCAAGTCTTCCACCCGCCTCAGCCTCCCAAAGTGCTGGGATTATAGGCATGAGCCACTGCGCCCAGCCTCAAATCTTTATTAATTTAGCACTAGTTGCATGCTTATTTAGGTACAAATGCTCAATCCTCTGAGGACTACTGAGAAATATAAGATGCCGTTTGGTCTCCAGGAACTTAAGATCTACCTGTGCAGTCAATGGTAGCACACGTGAAAGAGCCAATGAAATGCAACACAGTCAAATGGAACATGAGCATTGCCAGATTATGTGGCAAGACAGTAAGTGCTGAAATACAGTTTAATGAATGAGGTTTCTGAGGGCATACTGTGTGCCAGGCTGTGCTAAGTTCTAAGGGGTACAAAGATATGGGAGACATGGTCCCTACACTGGAAATGCTCAGTTCTAATTGGGGAGACACCCATGAACAGACAATTTGGATATGTACAAGGGACAGCAGCAGCACAGAGAAGGGCCACTGAGGCCAATCCAGGCGACGTGACGCCTGCGCTGCATCAGGGCAGCCATGCCAAATATGCCTGGAAGGATGTTGTAGGCAGAGAGGACACTATGAAAAGATCTGATGGCCTAGCGTGGTTGAGAATCACAGGTAGGGAGTTCTCAGAGGCAGGGAGCGGCAGAAAATAAGGTTAGAGAGGTGACTAGAGATGGGATCATGAAGAGCCTTGTTAAGAGAATTGACCTTGGCTGGGCACGGTGGCTCACGCCTCTAATCCCAGCACTTTGGGAGGCCGAGGCAGGTGGATCACTTGAGGCCAGGAGTTTGAGACCAGCCTGGCCAACATGGCAAAACCCCATCTCTACTAAAAATACAAAAAATAGCCAGGAATGGAGACATGCACCTGTAATCCCAGCTACTCGGGAGGCTGAAGTGGGAGAATTGTTTGAACCCGGGAGGCGGAGGTTGTAGTGAACTGAGATTGTGCCACTGCACTCCAGCCTGGGAGACAGAGTGAGATCCTGTGTCAAAAAAGAAAAGAAAGAGAGAGGAAGGAAGGAAGGAAGGAAGGAAGGAAGGAAGGAAGGAAGGAAGGAAGGAAAAAGAGAGAAAGAGAGAAAGAGAGAGAAAGAAAGAGAAAGAAAGAAAGAAGAAAGAGAGAAAAGAGAGAGAAAATTGACCTTCTCTTAGTAGAGGCTGGGGACCACAGAAGGGATTTCATAGATAAGTCTTATGGCTGGGAGGAGGATGGACCTGAGGGGAATGAAACTGCAAGCAGGGTGGTCAGTTAGAAAGCAACAAGAATGATCTGGTCAAAAGTGATGGGGGCAGTGGCTCCTGGGATGAAGAGGAGAGGACACACTCTTCTTGCTGCCTAGAATGCATTTTTCCCTGTTTTTTTCACCCAGTTCACTCTCACACATCCTTCAGATCTCAGTTTCTCTGGGATACTTTCCCTGACCCCCAGGTCAGGGCAGATCTTCCTAGTGTGCCTTAGGATAGCTCTGGGTACTTTCATTCATAACTCTTCCCAGTCATCATTCTAGACTTATTCCTGAGGTCATTTGATTAACATCTGAGTTCCTCATGAGGACTCTCAACTCCGTAGCTATAGGATCACGGCTGCCTTCCCCACTGCATATCCCCAGTTCCTACACATAGTAGAGCTCAATAAATATTTCTGGAATGAAGGGGTGACAGATTTGACGGCTATTTGGGAGCTCTATGAGAATTCAGAAAACATTCCTATGGGTTGGAAGAGTTGATGTCAACTTCATAGACAAGATATGAACATAGAAAAAGTTATTTAACAACACAGCAACAATACAAATAGAGATGACAAGGTGGTAAGTGTCAAGGAGAACAGTACAAACACTGTGTGTTAAAGCAGGGAGTGTAGTAGCAGCTGTGATGTTTTTGTCAGCAAGCAACACAAAACCCTGAACTCAAACTGGAATTAGTGGCAAGGAAGTATATCAGCTCTCATAGCAGAGTTCAGAGGAAGGGCAGGCCAGGGGTGTTTGATACGGCAGCTCAAGGACTCCTTTCCCTGCTGCTCTGCCATCCTCATGGGGGCTTCACCCCCAAGCTGAGTGGCAGGAAGTCCACAGCAGTTCTAGACATGGAACCATCCCACTCAAGAAGGAAAGATGGTCTCTTCCCACTGGCCAGAATTTGGTTATAAAACCATTCCCAGCCTGACCACTAGTGAGGAGGTTAACATTTCTGCCACTGGTTTAGACCAAGCTTCATCCACTCCTAGAACTGGGATGCGGTCAGTGCCCACTCAGCTACAAAAGAATCAGAAATCAGGATCTGTTAGACAATAATAAATGGGAAACTAGATGTTGGGTGAAAATCAAGTGTCCACTGCAGCCCTCCCCTTTGTATACCTAACATCTACTCACATCATTCATCCCATACTGAGAGATCGCTCTGTGCTGAAATAGTCTAGAAAAGTCTTGAGGAGGCCGGGCGCGGTGGCTCACGCCTGTAATCCCAGCACTTTGGGAGGCCGAGGCGGGCGGATCACAAGGTCAGGAGATCGAGACCACGGTGAAACCCCGTCTCTACTAAAAATACAAAAAATTAGCCGGGCGCGGTTGTGGGCGCCTGTAGTCCCAGCTACTCGGGAGGCTGAGGCAGGAGAATGGCGTGAACCCGGGAGACGGAGCTTGCAGTGAGCTGAGATCCGGCCACTGCACTCCAGCCTGGGCGACAGAGCGAGACTCCGTCTCAAAAAAAAAAAAAAAAAAAAAAAAAAAAAGTCTTGAGGAATGAAGTAGAACTTAAGTCTTAAAAGAAGGATAGGACTTGGACAGGTGGAGAAGAACAGGCAATGAAAAACAGGACCCTGGAGGTGGGGATTAGACAAGGTGGCTCCCAAAAAAAATGCTCGCTAACAGCTACTGTTTAAATGCAGGCAATGTTGGGTAATGGAAAGAGATGGACTTTGGTGGCAAAAAGGCCTGGATTCACATCTTGGCTTTGCTAAAGTTTCTTAACCTTTGGAAATTTCAGGTTTCTCCTCAATGAAGTAGAACTGGAGGGTCAGGTCTCCTTGGAATGTGCTCAGGATCACATCAGACTGTTTGGGACAGAAACTTATACACTGAAGGTGCCCAACACATGTTTTAATTGTCCTTCTTTGGAAAGGAAGGCTGTTCTAGAGAACACATTGAATTGCCAACACAAACTTCATTTATACTGTGAAATAGAGGCACCAGGCTGTGCTTGGATGCCGAGTTTTCCTTTGCTCTGGGACTTTTTTTTTTTTTTTTTTTTTTTTTTTTTTTTTTTTGAGACAGGGTCTCACTCTGTCACCCACACTGGAGTGCAGTAGCACCACCACAGCTCACTGCAGCTTCAACCTCCTGTACTTAAGCAATCCTCACACTTCGGCCTCCAGGGTAGCTGGGACCACAGATGTATGCCAGCCACCATGCCCAGCTAATTTTTAATATTTTTCTTTTGAGATGGAGTTTTGTTCTTGTTGCCCAGGCTGGAGTGCAATGGCTCAATCTTGGCTCACTGCAACCTCTGCCTCCTGGGTTCAAGTGATTCCCCTGCCTCAGCCTCCCAAGTAGCTGGGATTACAGGTGCCTGGCTAATTTTTTGTGTTTTTAATAGAGAAGAGGTTTCACCATGTTGGTCAGCCTTGTCTTGAACTCCTGACCTCAGGTGATCCACCTGCCTCGGTCTCCCAAAGTGCTGGGATTACAGGCATGAGCCACCGCGCCCGGCCTAATGTTTAAATTTTTCTGTAGAGACAAGGTCTCACCATGTTGCCCAAGCTGGTCCTGAATTCCTAGGCTTAAGCAATTCTCCCGCCTAGGCCTCCCAAAGTGCTGAGATTATAGGTGTGAGCCACTGCACGGCCCCAGTTTTCATTTTAACTTGAGTCTTCGGTGAATGTTGGGCCTCTTCTTGTCTTCTTTATTTCTAGCCCTTGACCTCTTTTGACACAAACTTTGAGGAAATCCGTGTGAGAAACAGGAAGACCATGGATGAAACATAGAGCCACAGATGCAGAGATGAAGGGTCCATCTAATGCCTCGGTCATCTAAGGTTTTGTCTAAGTGCCTACCTGCCCAAGAAGACTAGAGCTATACTTCCACATCCTTGGGGCCATCACAGACTCATTAGAGATCAGAAGATGCTGTGGACCCTCTTGTCAAAGAAATGTACAAAGATTGTCGTACGTCATTTCCAGGGTTTCTGGAACACTCTGAAGCATCTCCTTAGACTGTGGAATGAGAAGCCCTGAATTAGGGGATTTGTTTGGGATGATCCAGGCCTAGTTTCTGCAGGAAATGGGAAAGGAACTGGCTTTGCATCAGTACAAAATCACTTAGTGGTTTCCAGCTTCAGGATCTGGGATACCTGCTGCTGACCCCTTTGCTCCAGACTCCACACTCAGCCCCAGGCCTACATACTGTTTGGGGATAGACTGTGTGCACGAGCAGACATTTAAGGGGGCCTTTTGGTGAGGGTGATGCTGACTTGAGAGAAACCAGCTCAACATGTTTTAGATACAGAATCTTTGTCCTGAAAGAGAGGACTGCCTCCTTAAGAGCTCTTAATCCAGGGACAGACAAAGAGACAGAAAGATGGAGATGTAAATATAAAGAAAGAATGGATTGGAGATTTTTAAAAACAACAATAGCAACAACAATCAGAGGGACTAGCCAGAGGGTCCACTAATGTGAGCTGCATCTGGGAAGGAGCAGTCAGAGGGATGTAGGGCAGCAATCTTGAAACTGCACAGCACTTACGTAAGATTGAGAAAACATCAATTGTCCAGATCAAAGAACGGAAGGAATGCTTTCTGGAGTTTATGAGAAGGTTAAAGCCTTCCCCAGCCTCCCACCCACTGGTGCCACCTCTGCCCCTGCAGCTCCACAGCCCATGGTCTGCAGAGGCCCAAGGACACATACTGCCCTGCTGGAGTGTTAGCTGGCGTTAGGACTGCAGCAGCTGCTCCTTAATGGAGCTCCCCAGGAGCCCAACCCGATAGCCTGCCTGCATTATTAATGCATTATGTCATCTTTCCTTGCACTTGCTCTCGGCTGCTGAAATTTTATAGAGCCGTATTATTAATTGAAGCAATTAGTGCTGGAGATATTGGCACAGCCACGTCAGAGGACTGGAGATGTACAAGGCAAGAATCGCTCTCTCTTTGTGTCCCTTTCTCCCTCACTCCCATCCTCTTCCCTGTGCCTCCCCACCCCTACCTCTTGTTTCTACTCCACCCCCACTTTCCTGTCTCTTTTTCTTCCAGTTTTCTTTCAATATCACTCTCTAGAGATGTGAGTACCCACCACCCTTCTCAGTGAAAGCATTCACATATAGTCTCCCACCATTCCCCTAGCATGGACAGACAGACAGACAGACAGAATGACAGCGTCACTGTGGCTGACTGATGCTTGGAATCACTGGTCTAGTTAATTTCAGATGAGACACCGTCCCTCACAGTCCTGACATTGGCTCAGAGCCCCTGGTGAGTGTGCAGGGTGGTAGGTAGAAAAAAATGGGGCTAACTGCCTGTCAGACCTATTCATTCATTCATTAACTAATTCATTGGTTCATTCATTCATTCATTTATTTTCCTTCTGTGTGTACTCAGCCTTATGCTAGGTGCTGTGAGAAGTAAACAAGGACATAATAGAGTTTTGGCCCCCTGGGACTGGTATGATAGCCAGAGAGACCAGACTGGCCCCTGAAACAATTAGGGCGAAATAGGGTACAGCAAAGGGCCCCAGAGGAGTGATTTCCCCAAGCATTGTCCAGCTGCTTCCTAGTGTTGAGAAGAAAGGCTTAGGATAGGTGGGTGTGGTCCCTCACATCTGTAATCCCAACACTTTGGGAGGCTGAGGCAGAAGGATTGCTTGAGGCCAAGTGTTCAAGACCAGGCTGGGAAACATAGTGAGACCCTATCTCTTCAAAAAGAAAGTAAGGCCTAGAGACGTGAAGTGGCCCTCAGAGGTGGTGTACTAGCAGGCTGCAGGAGGATGGGAACGGGGCAGCTCCAGCCGTGAGAAAGAAAGGTGCAGGCTGAGCAGCTATAGGATAGAGAGCCAGGAGGGGCCGATGGCTCTTCACCCCAGGACACCAAGGCTCTCAGCCCAGCCCAGCTGGGGTTGAGACCTAGAAGTGACTGGAAAACCTGGCTGGGGGCCAGGACACCTGGACACCAGGGCTCAGCCTCAGATTCCTTTGTCAGGAATCAGACATGACACCTGAGAGGCCACAGGCTCAAGTTCCCTGTAAAATAAACAGATACCAGGATGGAAACATCCAGAGTGAACAGTCACCCTCTGCCCCTCCCCACACTCAGTGCCCTCCCACCCATCATCAAGAACATATGCCCTTCATACTATGGAAAGAGACGTCCTTAGAAGTCTAGGGGCCAGTGGTCTGCTTGGGTACATTAGGTCTTAGTGGGAGTATGTGCTTAATTTTTTAGCTTTTTCTTTTTTGTTGTTTTTGTTTTGAGATAGGATCTCGGTCTGTCATCCAGGCTGGAGTGCAGTGGTGCGATCATGACTCACTGCAGCCTCAAACTCCCAGGCTCAAGCAATCCTCCCACCTCAGCCCCCTGAGTAGCTGGGACAACAGGCAGACACCACCACACCCGGCTAACTTTTTAATTTTTTGTGGAAATGGGGGTCTCACTATGTTGCCCAGGCTGATCCCAAATTCCTGGGCCCAAGCAATCCTCCCCTCTTCAGCCTCCCAAAGTGGTGGGATTACAGGTGTGAGCCGCTGTATCCCTCTTTATCTTTTTCTTTTACTGGTGGTGGTATTAGGATGGGGGAAGTTGTTGATGGCTACCCTTGTGGTCTGACCTCAGTTCCCTGAGCACTGTTGACCCCTTTCCTTGGCCTGATGGTGCCCACTCATGCTGACCATCCTTATGCCACACTCCTATTGAAACTGACTCCAAGGAAACGGGCTCTAAGGAAATTAAGAAAAAGTTCAAGCATTTGCAGAAAAACTAAAATGGTAAATCTTCATGTTACTATAGCTGAGTTTCAAAAATTCTCAACCAATTGCTGGATAGAGTGGTGTGCACCTGTAGTCCCAGCTACTTGGGAGGCTGAGGCAGGAGGATTGCTTGAGCTCAGGAGTTCAAGTCCAGCCTAGGTAACATACCAAGACCTCATCCTTAAAAAAAAAAAACAAAACTATGAACTCATAATCAACCATTTATCCATCTTTCCTCAACTTTTTGGGAGTGAAACAGGAGTGTACTTTTTTTTAATTTTTAAAGTTTTTTTTAATAGGAGTCCTGCCATCTTACCCAGGCTGGTCTTGAACTCCTGGGCTCAAGTGATCCTCCCAGTTCTGCCTCCCAAAATGTTGGAATTATAGGCGTGAGCCACTGTGCCTGGTAGCAGCATACTTCTTAAAGATAACATGCGGCCAGGCACGGTGGCTCACGCCTGTAACTCCAGCACTTTGGGAGGCTGAGGTAGGCGGATCAGGAGGTCAGGAGTTCGAGACCAGCCTGGCCAACATGGTGAAACCCTATCTCTACTAAAAATACAAAAATTCGCTGGGCATGGTGGCGAGCACCGGTAGTCCCAGCTACTCAGGAGGCTGAGATAGAAGAATCGCTTGAACATGGGAGGTGGAGGTTGCAGTGAGCCGAGATCGTGCCACTGCACTCCAGCCTGGGCAACAAAGAGCAAGACTCCATCTCAAACAAAACAAATCAAAGCAAAAAACAAATAAAGGTAGCATGCTCTTGTAAGGAAGTCTGCTAACTTTTTTATTCTTTTTTTTCTTTTTTTCTGTATCAAAACACATACACACCCCTTTGACAGAGATAGGTTTTTACATATGTGGCTTATTTAAAGGTAGGGAAAGGGCCTATCATTTGATAAACTCTCCCTAGGTGTGCGGCAGGGGCCAACTATTAAGTGTTTACTCGTCTCAGCAACTGGAGACATAGGTATAATTAAACAGATGACAGAAAGCTCACAGGCAATAAATTAAGGAGGCCCACCAAGTCCAAGTGCCTACTTTAACTTTCTACTGCCGCCTACTCTCCTTATCCTCCAGGGCCACCCCTAGGGAAGCCAAGGCCAAAATGGGAAAAAGGAATAAAGGGTTACTTTCTGGTGGTGGTGTTAGGGTGGTGGTGGGGAGTGGTTATGGCTACCCTTGTGGTCTGACCTCATTTCCCTGAGCACTGTTGACTTCTTTCCTTGGCCTGATGGTGCCCACTCATGCTGACCATCCTTATGCCACACTCCTATTGAAGCCTGCTCCAAAGAAAGGGGCTTAGGTGAGTGAGCTATAATATCACCTACAGTAGAGCCGTCCAATAGACTTTCTGCAGTGATGGGAATGTGCTATTCTGCGTTGTACAATATAGTAACCATGGCAGGGCATGGTGGCTCATGCCTGTAATCCCAGCACTTTGGGAGGCTGAGATGGGTGGATCACCTGAGGTCAGGAGTTTAAGACCAGCCTGGCCAACATGGTGAAACCCCTTCTCTACTAAAAATACTAAAAATTAGACAGGTGTGGTGGCGGGTGCCTGTAACCCCAACTACTTGGGAGGCTGAGGCAGGAGAATCGCTTGAACCCAGGAGATGGAGGTTACAATGAGCCAAGATAGCTCCACTGCATTCCAGCCTGGGCGACAGAGTGAGACTCTGTCTTAAAATAATAATAATAATAATAATAATAATAATAATGTAACCATAAACCATATGTGGCTATTGAGCCCTTGAAATGTGGCTTTATGTGGAAGGCCTTGAATACTAAGTAAAAAAGGCAAGATTTTGTTGCATGAGTAGTAGGGAAGTATGGGAGATGCCTGAGCAAAGGGATGTTCTGATGGGGACAGAGGAGGCTTTCTGGTTTTATTTGCTTATTGGTTTGATTGTTGCTATTGACAAATCACAGCCTTCCAGGCGATGAACCCAGAAGGGTCTTAAACTGTCTAAGCTCACACACAGTCTCACATTCTGCCCTGTGAAGTTGATGGTTTACAGATGAAGAAACTGTAGCTCAGTGATGTGTGAAGCAATTAGCCAGCAGCAGAGGAATTTGAACCCAAGTGTGTCTTACTCCAAAGCCCCTAAGCACAATACCTTGCTGGCTTTGAGAAAACTCAGCTGCTATCAGGATACAAAAAAGGATTGGAATAGAAGGATAGCAAGGAGTCTCCTATCCTGGTATCCAAAAACAGTACTGGCACTCAAGAGAGGCTAAGTAAATCCTTGCTGATTTAAATTGGATTGGGTGAAAGTTCTGGAAAGTCCTGTATCCCCACCAGCCTGCTGGGAACTCAGTTTGGCACAGGACTCTGAGAAACCTATTTCTACCAGGCAGGCTGGGGATCCAAAGCTATTAAAGGCTCTCACACAGTTTATTGTCTATTATAGCTGCTAACAAGCCAAGCTGCTTGGCAGGACCATCCCCAGGGGCTGTGGCCAGAGCTAGGACCACTTGAAGGAGACATATGTGAAGCCCTGCTGTGTGGAAGTGGCATTTCTGCTCGCCCTATCCCAGGGCTCTCCCATCCCCAGCTCTACTCCAGGAGTATATGAGCTAGTGTTGCGAGCTAGTGTCGCTAGCTAGGAAGAGGAGCCTAGGCCAGGGGTCTCTAGAGCCCAAGAGACAAGGTCAGACCCAGAGATCCAGAAGTAGGACAAGGAAGTAGGATCAACAAGCTCTGATCTCCAGAAAATCATACTACATAATTTTTTTTTTTTTTTTTGAGACGGGGTCTTGCTCTGTTGCCTAGGCTGGAGTACAGTGGCACAATCTCAGCTCACTGCAACCTTTGCCTCCCGGGTTTAAGTGATTCTTCTGCCCCAGCCTCCCAAGTAGCTGGGATTACAGGTGTGTGCCACGATGCCCGGCTAGTTTTTGTGTTTTTAGTACAGACAGGATCTTGCCATGTTGGCCAGGCTGCTCTCGAACTCCTGACCTCAGGTGATCCACCCACCTCGGCCCCCAAAGTGCTGGGATTACAGGTGTGAGCCAACATGCCTGGCCACACTGCATAAAATTTGTCTGCATATCCTGCTCAGAAGGTTCCGTCTCCTGCCATCTCCCCAGCTACCTTCCACCAGCACTTCAGTTCCTGTTTTCCCCTCCCAGCAGCCAGCCCCTCTTGTCAGAAAACCTTCTGAAAAACTCATGTATCCTCGGATGTTAGGACATCAAATCCTATTCATTATCCTCTGCTACCCTAGGAAATCTGCATTCCATGCTGGAAATCCAGGCCCTTCAGGTTTGGGAAAATAGGGGTTGAGCTAATACCTAACATGTCTAAGGACAAGGGCATCCTGGCTGATATCAAAGCAATTGGGAGACAGTCTATAAGAAACTGATTCAATCTAGGCATATCAAATAAAATGAGGCAAGTAAACACCTCCTGTGTGCCCATCCGCCAGGAACTAAGGGGCAAAGAGCCCCAAGAATATCTCAACATGTGAAAGAGCTTTGGGCTCGGTGACAGAAGCTCACCTGGGTTTGAATTCCAGCTCTGTCACCGATGAGCTGTGTGACCCTAGACAAATCACTGGCTTCTCTGAGCCTCCTTTCTAGCTTTCTTTGGTTTGGAAGACAGAGCTGAGTAGTTAAAAGTTTAAGCTTTAGCAACAGATAGATCTGGGTTTCAATCCTAGTTTTGTCACTCATTAGTGATGGACCTTGGGAAAATTCCTTGATCGCTCTGTACCTCAGTTTCTTCATCTGGAAAATGGGGATGACAGTCCTATCTTGCCTGGTTGTTGCAAAAATTAAATATAATAATGGGCTGGGTGCGGTGGCTCACACTTGTAATCCCAGAACTTGGGAGGCCGAGGCAGGTGGATCACGAGGTCAGGAGTTCGAGACTAGCCTGACCAGCGTGGTGAAACCCCATTTCTACTAAATATACAAAAATTAGCTGGGCATAGTGGTGCATGCCTGTAATCCCAGCTACTCAGGAGGCTGAGGCAGGAGAATCACTTGAACCCAAGAGGCAGAGGTTGCCTCCAGCCTGGGCGACAGAGCGAGACTCCATGTCAAAAAAAAAATTTATATATATATATATAATATGCATATTATATATATATAATGTATGTGTCATGCTTGGTACACTGCCTCAAACAGAATCTCAATATTATTATTATTATTAGTTATTGAATCATTTGCTTCCCCAGGATTAGGAGTCAGACAAGGAAGAAGAGGACATGATAGGAAACTGGGAGGTGAGTATCAGAAATGAGGTTGAGTCAGTGAGAGGATGAGGCCACACAGGGATGCCTGGTGCTCAGGGCCCAGGAGAACCTACTCAGAGTCATCGTGCATTGTGCAGAAAGACGCCTGGCTGAGGGAGTAAGTAGGGGTCAAAATCCCACCTAACTCCTACTCTCCAAACAAGTTTTGCTTCTGCTGGCATCATCCTGCACAGGGCCAGGCAGGCAATAGGTGAGGCATACTGCGGGTCACTAGGTCCTAGGGGATCAGAGCAGGTCATCCTCCAGGATAGGCAGAAGTGGATCAAGGAAGCCCTGCAGCTCAAGGAGTCCAGCAGAAGCAACTGGCATTCCGGGGATGAGGCTCAGTTGCAGAGACTTTGCATGGGAGGGGCAGGGCAGGATTCAATTTGTTCCTAGAGCTTTGAGGAGTGGTAGGAACCAAGGCAGGCATTCAGGCGAAGGGCTACCCCAAACAAGGCAGTCTGTAGGCACAAAGCAAAAGGCCCTGGTAACAAAACAAACTGCAAGGTCAGACTGGTCCAGGCACAAAGCTGACTCCAGCCTGGGTCACAGAGAGGTGAGGGATCAGAGCCTCCATTCGCTGGTGGTGACAAACAGGCAGCTGTTGGTGCCAGAAGAGGCAGGCTGTGGGGGCAGGGAGCTGTGCAGATCGATGCAAACTTTCTTCCCAATCCTTTGGCAGTTTGGTGCGCACCTCAATCTGTGAAGCTGTGTGGTAGGATTCGCTTCTTTAGGAGGGGCGGCCTCCAGAATGCAATGGTATTAGGAGCAAGGAGATATTCCTCTGCCCAGAAATATTCATGTGTCTCTGTGCTCCTCCTCCTAATAAGTAATTTCTTTGAATAAAGTCTAAGGCCACAAGCTCAGAAGCTGCAGGAGCCAGGCAGTGGCATAAATGGGAGAAAGGGGCCAGATAATGACAGGGAACAATTGGAAGAGGCAGGAACTGCAGCAAACTGGGAAGTATTAATAAATGTCTCCTCGGGTCGGGTGCGGTGGCGCACGCCTGTAATCCCAGCACTTTGGGAGGCCGAGGCGGGCAGATCACCTGAGGTCAGGAGTGGCCAGCCTGGCCAACATGGTGAAACCCCGTCTCTACTAAAAATACAAAAATAAGCCAAGCCTGGTGGCGTGCACCTGTAATCCCAGCTACTTGGGAGGCTGAGGCAGGAGAATCGCTTGAACCTGGGAAGCAGAGGTTGCAGTGAGCTGAGATCACGCCATTGCACTCCAGCCTGGGTGACAGAGTGAGGCTCCGTCTCAATAAATAAATAAATAAATAAATAAATAAATAAATAAAATGCCTCCTTTATGGAGGGCAGCAGCTGCTCACCTCCTCCAATTCATAGCCAGTGAGAATGTGAGACAAGCCCTTTTGGTTCTTCCATTTTCCAAAAGAAGCCAGAAATCTACATTGTAATTAAAATCTGGCTTTTAAAAATCCCATCAATTAAACTATATTTTCACAAAATTCTGTTGAAGTTACCATGACCAACCCCACACGCATCTGTGGGTCCCACACAGCCTCTGGCTTGGGAATTCCTCTCTCCAGAATCCCCTGGAGATGCGGCCCCCTCTGAGAGAGGTCCTGGAGGTGGGTGGGAGAGGTGCTCCAATGAACTCCTTGCTAGTCTCTGACATTCTCCTTCTTTCTTGTTCCAGAGGCTTTGGGCATCTGAAGAAGATGGGAAGGAGGGGAGAGATCACTGAAAGGAGAGGTGTGATGCTGGGGGAAACCCCTCTGACCTCATTGTTTTATCCCCCAGGAAGGGCCTGTGCCTGGCCCACCAGCCACAATCTGTAGACACAGGTCCTGGGAGATGAAATGCCATCTCTGAGGCCACAGCAACCCCATGGCTTTCTTCTGTGTCCTTTGAGCTGGTCCCAGCAGGCTGGCCCATGGCTTCCCTCAGTGAAACACCCTGTCCTGTCCCCTCCCTTCCCAAGCAGCTCTTCTGGCCTCTGTCACTCTGCGGTGGTTTTTATAAGGCTCATCTTACTGTGTGGGTTTTATTAGCGAGTGATTGCTTCTCACGTCTCAACCATGAATCTTTCAGTTGTGGTTTCATCTTGGGCCTAGCAGACTATGAAGAAGCAATTAACATATTTCTCAGCCTCCCATATCAGGGAGAGTGCAAGGTTTCAGGGCAAGAGGGGAATTCCTTATGACCCGACCCACCCAGTCTAGGGGCCTAGATAGAAAGTCTCTCTTCAAAATACTAAGCAAACCATAAGCATTATTATCTAGCTGAGAAACCTGAGGTTCAGAGGGACTTAAGGCACTTGTTGGAGATGGTGAAAGTGGTAAAGGAGGCAGGACTCACACCCAGGGCTGCGATTCTCCTGCCTCAGCCTCCCAAGTAGCTGGGATTACAGGCATGCGCCACCATGTCCAGCTAATTTTGTATTTTTAGTAGAGACGGGGTTTCTCCATGTTGGTCAGGCTGGTCTCAAACTCCTGACCCCATGTGATCCGCCCACCTCAGCCTCCCAAAGTGCTGGGATTATAGGCATGAGCCACCACGCCCAGCCTGTTTTATTGTACTTTAAAGTCACTGCTTTATAGTTCACAGACTGTGTCTTCCAGAGGTCCTTCCTTCACCCCCACCTGACCAGGTCACCTAATTAGAGTTTGTGGACAGACTGCAGGCTCTGTGCCAGGAGCTCTGGCGAAACCCCAAAAAGCGCAAGAACCAGGCCTGTCAGTCTGGCTGGTGAGGGGAGATATACTGGAACATCACAGATGAGAACAAGAGAGGGTTCATCGGTCCTTTTTTCATTCCACAGGCATTGGGCTCCCATTGTATAGTCTGCACGCAACCCTGTCTGAGGTGTGGGTCCTGCCCTCAAGATGCCTATAGCCCACCTGGGGGAAAAAGACTTGGACTCTGCCACATTAGAGCTGCAAGAGTCTTTTTGGATCATCTAATTATGAATAATCTGGGGTTTTCTTTTTTCTTTTCTTTTTTTTTTTTTTTTTGAGACAGGGTCTTGTTCTGTCATGCAGACTGAAATACAGTGGCATGATCACTGCTCACTGCAGCTTTGACCTCACAGCCTCAAGCAATCCTCCCACCTCAGCCTCCCAAGTAGCTAGGATGACAGGCTTGTGCCACCATGCTCAGCTAATTTTTAATTTTTCTGTAGAGATGGGGTCTCACTGTGTTGCCCAGGCTGGCCTTGAACTCCTGGGCTCAAGCAATCCTCCTGTTTTGGCTTCCCAAAGTGCTGGGATAATAGGTGGGTATAAGCCACCAGGCCCAGCAGTCTGGGGCTTTCAATCACTTTCTTCCTTTCTCTCCTCTTCTTCTTCTTTCAGTAGCATTTAGAAGCCTAGTCCATTTGTCCACTCAGAATTGGGTCACTAGTGGAAAGGAATAGGGGAAACCTAAAGCTCCTATTGACTTGGCTCCCCTCCCCACCACTCTCTACCCATCAAAACAACCTCTGAAGAACCTTCCTGGAAAAACTGGTTTGAAAAATTATGGATCCGGTCCAATCCCTGAAAATCCCCAAAATTTGGAAATGGAGAATCCGGTAGGCCAAATTATTACTCACCCAAGTTCACACAACCTGCACCTCCTAATTGCAGGCAGGACTCTTTCCTCGACTACTCTGTCAAAAAGTAGTGTAAACACTAAGTCAAAAAAGGGGGGAGTAAGTGACGGGGAAGTCAGAGAGGCAGACGGAGTTCAGTGTGGACTGCCATGGTCAGGGAAACAGGAAAGGTGAGTGTGGGCCCTGCTGGGTGGTTGAAGGGGCAGAGGCAGTCATTCAGGAAGGGGGCATGAGTCAAGCAGGTGTTAAACTCCAGAAGCTGTTAGAAAAGCAGCATGAAGTCAAAGGAAAACTGGGATGCTGGTAGGATCAGGTTTGATGTGGAGTGGAGGCTGGGGTGCAGGGATGGGCTGGTGATAGAGTTGGAGGATTATTTTCCCTCCCAATTCACCCAGTTAAATCTGCTGATGGTTCAACTTTGGCAGCACCACAGAAGGCTGGAAACCTAGGCAGGCAGGCAGGCAGGCAGGCAGGCAGGCAGGCAGGCAGGCAGGCAGGCGGGCGGGCGGGCGGGCGGGCGGGCGGGCAGGCGGGCAGGCGCATGGGCAAGTGGATGCGCTGTATGAAGTAAGCCATGGGACAGGAGCTGGGTTGCATTAAAAGTGAATCAAGGCCGGTAAAAGTGAATCAAGGCCGGGTGCAATGGCTCACGCCTGTCCTAGCACTTTGGGAGGCCGAGGTGGGCGGATCACTTGAGCTTAGGAGTTGGAGACCAATCTGGTCAACATGGTGAAACCCCGTCTCTACTAAAAATACAAAAATTAGCTGGGTGTCGTGGCTCATTCTTGTAATCTCAGCTACTTGGGAGGCTGAAGCAGGAGAATTGCTTGAACCCAGGAGGTGGAAGTTGCAGTGAGCTGAGATCTCACTACTGCACTCAGCCTAGGCGACAGAGCGAGACTCTGTCTCAAAAATAAATAAATAAATAAAAGAATCAAGATGATGGTTGAATGAAAAGAAGAATGGAGCACGGGGGAAAGGCGCTCTGAAGGCAGCAGGAGCTGATGGCCAGGGCAAAACAAGGCTCCCCAGAGAGGAGGCCCCAGATGCAAGTCCTTGGCTTCCAATGTCTATTCAAATGAGACAGGAAAGGTAGGCCTGGCTTTGGAGAACAGCCCTTCCTGGGGGCTTCTGAGAACCTGCATTTTCTTACCCATAAAATGGATACAATTTCAATCCCATCTCCATCTCAGGGCTGCTGTAAGGAGCGAATGAAACACAGTTGAGAACGATTGAAGGGCTTTACTAAGGGATTGCCTTCAGAGGTGACAAAATGTGTGACTCAGCTCTGGAGTAAAACAAGGGGGTGTGGAGACTGGACAGCACCTCCCCTGCCTGAGGGCACTCAGACTTAGAGATCCTCGGCCCTGATGCTGGCCAGATGAAAGGCGCCTGCCTGGCAGCTTTGTCCCTAGCTCGCACTACCTGAACTGAGGTTTTGGCAGATAATTGCTAAAGGTATGATCTTCCCAGTGGGATGTATATTCTAAAGGAGGCCTCAAGAACTGCCTTGTCCATTATAATTGCCACTAGTCATATGTGGCAATTTTCATTTAAAATTGGATTCATGGCCGGATACAGTGGCTCACGCCTGTAATACCAGCACTTTGGGAGGCTGAGGCAGACGAATCATTTGAGGTCAGGAGTTTGAGTCCAGCCTGACCAACATAGGTGAAACCTCATCTCTACTAAAAATACAAAAAGCTTAGCTGGGTGTGGTGATACATCCCTGTAATCCCAGCTACTCAGGAGGCTGAGGCAGGAGAATCGCTTGAATCTGGGAGGTGGAAGTTGCAGTGAGCCGAAATCGCACCACTGCACTCCAGCCTGGGCGACAGAGCGACATTCCATTGCAAAAATAAAATAAAATAAGGCTGGGAACAGTGGCTCACGCATGTAATCCCAGCACTTTGGGAGGCCGAGGCGGGCGGATCATCTGAGGTTGGGAGTTCAAGACCAGCCTGAACATGGAGAAATCCTGTCTCTACTAAAAATACAAAATTAGCCAGGTGTGGTGGCACATGCCTGTAATCCCAGCTACTTGGGAGGCTAAGGCAGGAGAATCACTTGAACCTGGGAGATGGAGGTTGCGGTGAGCGGAGATCATGCCACTGCACTCCAGCCTGGGTGACAATAATGAAACTCTGTCTCAAAAAATAAATAAATAAAAAAATAAAATTGGATTCATTAAAATTTGAAGTTTAGTTCTTCAATTACACCAGCCAAATTTCAAGTGCTCTCTAGCCACGTGTGGCTGGTGCCTGCTGAACTGGACAGTATAGATATGGAATATTTTCATCACCACAGAAAATTACATGGGTCAGTGCTGCTCTCAAACTACAATGGTGGAATGATAGGTATTGGGGTGGTGAGTTTCTTCCCCGAGACTTCTCAAATCAAGCTAAGTATTATTGGCTTCTTTCTCTGCCTCAATACGAGGTTAGCTCCAGATTACCTGTTACTTCCTTCAACCCCCAGCCTTCGATAACTCCCTTCGTCCTAAGAGAACATGCACCCTGCTCATTTTGTAGCAGCTTAGGACTCAGAGTCTAATGGGAAAGGGCAAAGAGCTCTCCAGAGGTCACCCTATCTTCCACTGTACTAGTGACTGAGAGTAGGAATTTCTGAACCCTAGGTGACAAGCATGACAGAGCTGAGGGGAGAAATTCTGAGGCTGTTAGGACTGCATGTCACTCCTCAAACAGCTTGGTGGAGATGGCCACCTGCTTCTATCAGCGGGGTAGTATAGCAAGGCAATTAAGAGTGCAAGTCAGCCGGTGCAGTGGCTCAGGCCTGTCATTCCAGCACTTTGGGAGGCCAAGCTAGGTGGATCGCTTGAGGCCAGGAGTTCAAGACCTGCCTGGGTGACATGGTGAAACTCCATCTCTACAAAAAAATTTAAAAATTAGCCAGACGTGGTGGTGTGTGCCTGCAGTCCCAGCTACTCGGGAGGCTGAGGTGGAAGGATCACCTGAGCCCAGGAGGTCGAGGCTGCAGTGAGCCATAATTGCGTTACTGCACTCCAACCTGGGTAACAGAGGGAGAACCTGCCTCAAAAAAAAAAAAAAAAAAAAAAAAAGAAGAGCACATGCTTCCTGGGTTTGAATCTCAGCTCCTCCAGGTACTAGCTATGTGACCTTGTCTTTACATAATCTCTCTAAGCCTCCATGTCTTCATAGATAAAATGAGACTGGTACTTACTTCAGGGGGCATTGAAAGGATTAAATGAGTTAATAAATGGAAGGCACATAGAATCACATCTGGCGTGGACTAAGTGTTGGCTAGAAGTAGTAGCACTGGCAGCATTTGATTCTTGTATCATGGCCTTGGTGGAGGTGGTGAATAAGTCAAGTTCACCATGGGCACCAGCCTTGCGGCACGCACAGTGCACCTCCCTCCTCCCCAGTCCTGCCCCCGACACCCCTGAGAATTTTCCATCATAATGCTTGTTGAGCACTTAATTGTTCCAATTTTAATGGTCCCTGCTGGACCACCACGGTCTGCCCCACCTTTGCCCAGCCATGTTGCCTCCTTGGTCTTTCCTGCAAGCTACAGCACCCCCGTGTGCTGCCCGGGCCAAGCAGTGGGCCGCCCACCAGGCCCAAGAGTCTTTTCAGGGAAGCAGCAGGCCTGCCATCATGCAAAGTGGATAAGGATTAGCCCTGAAGGTCCACCTGACTCAAGACCACTGCATCCAGACACTGGCACCCTAGAGGGAGGGCATCTGGAGCCAGAGGAAAACTGAGTCCATCAGATTCCCTCTCTCCAGAATTTGAATAAAGGAAGACCCAAAGAATGGAAGCTGGTTAGCTACGGAGGCTTAAGTCCAGAGTTGAGGGAACCAGGGACGTCTATGATGGTCAAATCAGAGCTAAAGCTGGGCCAGGTGTGGTGGCTCACACCTGTAATCCCAGCACTTTGGGAGGCCGAGGTGGGTGGATCACTTGAGGCCAGGAGTTCAAGACCAGCCTGGCCAACAAGGCAAAAAACCCCGTCTCTACTAAAAATATAAAAATTAGCCAGGGCTCATGGTGCACACCTGTAGTCTCAACTACTCAGGAGGCTGAGGCATGAGAATCGCTTGAGCCCAGGAGGTGGAGATTGCAGTGAGTGGAGATCACGCCACTGCACTCCAGCCTGGGTGACAGAGCAAGACCCTGTCTCACAACAAAAAACAAAACACACACACACAACAACAACAACAACAACAACAAACAAAAACTCAGAGCTGAAGGGAAGAGGCCACAAAGACCGTGCATGCAGTGAGAAGAACAGCGCCCAGCCAATGGCAGCGGACCACGGGCTGAGAAATGAAGATCTCCCTGGGGTAAAGCTTTCACTCTTTGCTCCTAGGCACTTGAAGGGAAATGCTGCTGCTTCTGTCTTCACTAAAAGTATGGGAAGGACTTGGAGGAAGCATAAGTACAAAGACTCCATGGTGCCCTTGTCATGTGCTAGAGCTTCTCGTGAAAAAAGGCAGCCATCCTTAAAATCACATCAGTGCAGACATCGCCGCTCAGCTGCTCCTTTCTGATGGGCACATGGGTGTTGGGGCCAGAGCCAGTCAGGTGCTCCCTCTTGCTCCAGAGGTCTTCCTCTGTCAAAGGGAATAGGCTCCTAGATAAAGAGGTCCCTCTTCAATCAAAGGCCTGCCGATGTGTTTTTGATAAACTGATGAACAGAGCAGCTCTCACCCAAACACATTCTTTGGCTGAAAATAGGGGAGTGAACCCAGCATTGACGCTAACTCCTTAAGACAATCTCTGCCTTCCCAGGCCTCAGGTAACTTGTCTGCAGAAAGCGGGGAGAGAATGTGGAATAGATTACCTCTCGGCTCCTTGCATTTTCCTTGTTGATCCCAGGGGCCTCTGCCATAACAAGGGTCTGGGCGGGGGGCCCCCAGCTGGGGTGTGGCAGTAATTCCAGTAAATAGGTAGAAGCAGCCAGGAGTAGAAAGCACCCTGATTGTTGGGGGCCCAGTGGGAGCGCACAGGGCTAGCGCCAGTGGCTCTGCTGTGCCCTGGATGGTTATTTCAGATACCCTGCTTACATGGAAAGCTGGGCGAGACTGAGACGGCCTGGCACATTGAATTTACCTCTGTGAAAACTGAAAAAGGAAGATTAAAAAAAAAAAAAAAAAAGATTAGAAAAAAGACCACTTCCTAGTAAGCCAGCCACCTCCTCTGCTTGTGAAGGGAGCCTGGCCCTGTTTTGGGGAGCGGTGTTGAAAGGAGTAGGGGAGAGGTTGAGGCCCTACCTGGGCCCTGAGACTCTGGGAATGCAGAGGCCATTTTCATCCAGCCTTCAGAAGTTTCCTTTTGTGGCATGACGGTGTTAAAAATATTCCTCCCTGAAGGTGCAACCGTGGCAGAGCAGATGTCCCTGACTGAGCACTTGGGAAGGAGCTATTAAAAGGAATGTAATTAGGTTGTCATCCTGGGGCCTCCGAGCCAGGTTTCCGAACGCCATCTTTGTTGAAAGTTTTCCAGACGTCAAATATTTGCAGAACCAGATTTACCAAAAAGGTTGTTAATTCCCAGTAGAAATGGGCTGTGTGCAGCAGAGGCAAACAACGCTGCAGGTCAAGGTTGGCCTTTTCTGGGTCCTTTCCCCCATGTGGGTTCCATCCTAGCTTCCCAGTTCCCTCTCCCCTCCTCCTCCACACTGCCCCCTCCCCCTAATCACACTTTGCTCTTAGGGAAGCCTCTCTGGGTCACTGACCCCTTAGCACTATGAATGTAAGCCAGTGAGCCCCTCTGGCACCCCCAGGAGTGTGGGATTCAGGCCTGAGCTCTGTACACTTTGGGGAACAAAAGGCTTCATCTCCTTTTATAAAATGGTTGTCACACACTGGAGTGGAGGTGGAGGAGGGCCTTCCCCGTGACCCTGAAATTGCACGACGGGCAGCCACCTACTCCACTATGCAGAGATTGAGCCTACCCCGATTCCAAGCTGTCTTCTACCTTGGAGGCATATCTGTTGTAATCCCTGCCCTCCCTCCTGCCTGTCATATCCTGCAGGCTCATCCATCCATCCATCTCATCTGTCATTCATCATTTATGCATCAACATTTATTGAGAGTCTGTGGCAAGAATGCGCTGAGTGGTAGAGAGAGAGCGGGAAGCATAAACAGACATAATCCCTGTCATCATGGATGGAGACAGCATAGATGCAGAAAGACATTCATCAGATAATCGCAGAAACAAATGTAAAATAACAGCCATGACAAAAGCAACAAAGGAGAAGGAAGTGGATGGTGCCTGGAGCATGCGTCAGAGAGGAGACCAGACAGGAGAGTCAAGGAAGGCTTCCCAGGTGCAGTGGTGACTTGAGTCAAGGGGGGTGTGTGTGTGTGTGTGTTGTGTTTATTAAGGAGAATATAAGCTCAGTGGTTGGTTCCTCCAACTGGAACAGTGTGTAAAAGCCGTGGCTGAGCCTGAGACAGAATGCCACAATTTTCATGAGCTCCTTCTACTGTACTTTAGAAAACATCAAGGATTGTGGTTACCAAAAAAACACACAAACAAAAGGCAGGAGGGTAGGCCTGCTGCAGTGGCTCACACCTGTAATCTCAGCACTTTGGGAGGCCGAGGTGGATGGATCTCTTGAGCCCAGGAGTTCAAGACCAGCCTGGGCAACATGGTGAAACCCTGTCTCTACAAAAAATACAAAACAGTTAGCCAGGCGTTGTGGCACATACCTGTAGCTCCAGCTACTCCAGTGGCTGAGGTGGGAGAATCGCCTGAGCCCAGGAGGTCGAGGCTACAGTGAGCCACTGTATTCCAGCCTAGGCGACACAGTGAGACTCTGTCTCAAAACAAAAAACAACAAAGTAGGGGGAAAGAAGAAAAATCTGACCTCAGTTTCTGGAACCAGTTTCTGGAACCTTTTACAACACACAAACTTCTTATAGGTGGTTGAGAGATAGCTCTACAAGCAAATAAATCCAGGCCATAATTTCTTTGGTGATAGAGTCAAAGAGCGACCGGGCGCTGTGGCTCACACTTGTAATCCCAGCACTTTGAGAGGACAAGGTAGGCAGATCATGAGGTCAGGAGTTTGAGACCAGCCTGGCCAATGTGGTGAAACCCCATCTCTACTAAAAATACAAAAATTAGCTTGCCATGGTGGCATGTGCTTGTATTCCCAGCTACTCAGGAAGCTGAGGCAGGAGAATTGCTTGAATCCGGGAGACAGAGGTTGCAGTGAGTTGAGATCGCACCATTGCACTCCAGCCTGGGTGACAGAGCAAGACTCCATCTCAAAAATAAATAAATAAATAAATAAATAAATAAATAAATCAGTCAAAGAGCAGACCCTAGCCTCCTCTTCTTGGAGGACTTCTTTAATGTTCTGGCCAGCTTTTTACCTGTTATTAATATATCATAGTTATTTCCCCAGGTCTGAAAATACTATTTTGTAGTAGAATTGGTAACGGCTACCTAATATTGCAGAGTAGAGAAAGCCACAGTTTCACTCAGTGAACCCCTGTTGTTGGACGTTTAGCTTGTTTCCATTGTTTTGCAATCCTAAGTAACTCTTAAGTGAATGACTATGCTTGCACATCAACTTTGCCCACTCCTTTGACTTTTGCTCAGAATGAATTTGGCTGCATGTTAATAAATTTGAGGGCCAGTTTTACTAAACACAAGTTTACTTACCCGATGATCCTGACACCCCATCTGTAGAGCTCTTCCCACTCTATGCAAGGATCCTGCCCGGTTCTCATCCATGAATTGAACAAGTCTGGAGGAAGGGATGGGAGGAGTCTAGGTGGGTGGGAAGGAACCTAAGTGGACAGTTGTTCTGGGCTGGGTGGGGAAGGAACCTAAGTGGACAGTTGTTCTGGTGGAGTTGGTGGGGAAGGTTGACAGAGGAGGTTCAATCACTACTGACCTGTTTCTCCACCTGTGAATCTTCCCCACCAACATGCACTGAGTCTGTCTATACTGGTGGAAGGCTTTGTCCTGGTGCTCAGCCCTTGGGGCTCACTTGTGTAGATGGGGTCTGAGGATGGGAGGGACTAACACTTCTAGCAGGAATTTTCTCTGGAAGAGTCAGAGCCCCCAGGAGAAATGTGGGGCTGACCGGAATGTGTGTCAAAGGAGACAGTTCCTGGAGGACTCACAGGCAACTCTTTACCTAGGCCTTTAAAATAGTTCCCATTTTGCAGCTAGAGAAGATGAGGTTCAGATACGTTAAGTAACTTCCAAGTTCTTTCCAAGCATCATACAAGTAGTATCTGACAAGATTTAAATTTGAATGAAAGTTCTTCTGATCCCACATCCCTGGCCCTTCCCACCTGTTACATATTGCAGGAGTAAAGTTGCGATAATATGTGCTGATGTTATTCTGCATTAAATGAGATAATCCTGTTGAAACCTGTGGCCCCAGGTATGCAGTTAATGCTCTACAGATGTCATCTATTATTATTATTGTTATTATTGTGCCCTACTCATTAGTTCATCTATTTTATGACCACGTTTGTAAGCACCTTAAGGGCAGTGGTCATTCCTCTCCACAAGGCTGGGCATAAAGTAGCTATCTGACATAACCAATTACTAAATAGCATTATTTTATAATAATCACAAAATGGAAGCAGAATTGCTCCCTTTAAGGCAGGGCTTTGTACCTTGTGGAGAAAGCAAGTCTGGCTGTGACTTCAATGGGAAGTTCTCCAGTGGCTTGGAACCCTGGTGGTCAACAAGAATGACACACCAGGGAAAAGAGCAGTAACCAAACAACAGAACTCCCAGGGTCCAGGCCCCGACCACTGACGCCAGGCGACCATTCTAACAGCCCTGCCCACAGAGCCTGCAATCTAATAGGCTCAGCTCATTTGAGGTGGGTGGAGCCTAGGAGAGACTCTGGACCCATCTCCTGGCTCCACAGCCTGCAGCTCGGACCTAGGTGGTGCCCGAGATGACTTGAGTTAGAAACAGGCTCCAGGGTTACTGGATCACTTTTCTCACCGGCCCCACCTGGAGACAATGCAGGAAAGGGGACTTAGGAGGCTTTCAGTCTCTGGCTTTGCCCCTTTAATTAGTGCTGAGCCTCAGTTCCTTCATCTGCAAAATCGGATAATAGTTCCTTTTCCATAGGATTGTAGCAATTAAGAATAATATAACATGGAAAAGTACGTAACACAGGTACCTAACTCATTGCAAGCGTTCTTAGAAAAAATCAGTTGTCTCTAGATCGCAATCTGCCTGAAGGTGGGGATTATATCTGATTCATGCCTGAATGCCTGAATACCTGGACTCCTTCTGTTAATGCTTCATCTCTTCTGCTAAGCCTTGCCTGTTTTAGGCCTCGCTAGAAAATATCTAGAAGAGTTAATACCATGTCTTCCCCCCACCTTCCAGGAGGGCCTGGGGGCATGATAGCCTGAGTACCTGGAGAGAGAAAGGGGGTCACTTTCATTACGAAGACAAATTTGTGGTGTCACCAGATTCTCCCTGGCATGCATGCAACCCTTATTTTGGACCTTCTCGTTGCCCCAGTATGCTTGAACCCACTGGGGGATATGAGGATTTGAGAGAGGCCGAGTTTCCCTTAGGGGTGGAGTGATGTATTCCCATTAGAATAAGGGAGTGAATGATTTAAAGGAGGGGTTAGAATTTGGACATTAAGGATAGAATTTGTGGCGCAGGTGTGGTGGCTCACTCCTGTAATCCCAGCACTTTGGGAGGCACAGGCGGATGGATCAAGAGGCCAGAGTTCAAGACCAGCCTGGCCAATATAGTGAAACCCCGTCTCTACTAAGAATACGAAAATTAGCCGGGTGTGGTGGTGCCTGTAATCCCAGCTACTCAGGAGGCTGAGGCAGAATTGCTTGAGCCTGGGAGGCGGAGGTTGCAGTGAGCTGAGATCATGCCACTGCACTCCAGCCTGGGCGACAGAGCGAGACTCTGTCTCAGAAAAACAAACAAACAAAAAGAATAGAATTTGCAGGAGTTCCAGAACCGTATGGGCAACATAGCAAGACACTGTCTCTAAAAAAAAAAGAAAAAGAAAAAAAAGAGCTGGGCATGGTAGCACATAGCTATAGTCCCAGCTACTTGGGAAGCTGATATGGGAGGATCCCTTGAGCCCAGGAGGTCAAGGCTGCAATGAGGTATGATGGCACCACCGCACTGTAGCCTGGGTGAAGCAAAACCCTGTCTCTAAGAAAAAAAAAAAATGCAGGGCACGGTGGCTCACAGCTGTAATCCTAGCACTTTGGAGGCCAGGGCGGGCAGATGGCTTGAGTCCAGGAGTTTGAGACCAGCCTGGGCAACATGGCAAAACCCTCTCTCTATTTATATTTTTAGAAAATAATAAATAAATAAATAAATAAAGTTTGGAAGTCAATTGGAGCTAGGATTTGGTAATTAGCTATCATTTAATTTCTGAGTGAGAGCCAGAGAAATGCTAGCGGCTAGATATGATGAAGGCCATCACTTTGGTCTAAAATTTAAAGTGTTCTGTTCCAGAGGCCTGCCTCCTTCACTATGTGGAGCCAGAGATTCCTCCCTTTTGACTGGTTCCTGCTGAGAGAGCAGGTTGAGTATCTACCACATACCAGCTGTAAAGTCTGGCACACAGGGTCCAAATGTGTCAAGAACATAGCCCTCTCCAACGAAACTGGGGAGGCCAGGCCTAAGCCTAGGCCTGACATAGCCCAGTGACTATGGGGGAAATCATAAATCTCCTAGCCTTAGCTTTCCTGGCTGGTAATATGGACCTAATGCCTCACGGGGCTGTTTGAAAAGTCCCAAATGATCACAGAAGGAAAGAACCTTAAAGAGAACCTGCTCTTTGGCAGAGCAAGCTGTTCCAAAGGGAACTACAGGCAGGGTTTGGCACCCTGCCGTCAGGGAGGGCTGGTATCCTCCTTTCCTCCATGAAACTCCAGGCTTTCTTGCCCTTGCCACGCCCACCCCATCTTTCCCAAGACCATTTCCAGCAGGGACTTATGTGTCTTAACAGGAACTGACAAAGAAGCAACTCACCCCTAAAGATCTCCAGGCTTCTGGTGTCCCCCGCCACCCCAACCACACACACTCCAGCCAGCCCTGGGCAGCAGTGTGACCAATCTCATGAGTCACTTGGATAAAGTGAGGACTCAACAAATATTTATCAAATGAATGAATGAATGAATGAGGGAACGGGTGAGTGAGTGGCTCCATGAATGGGCAGCCACTCCCTCTGAGAATGAGACTGCTTCCTCATTCAGGATGCTGAGTGCTCCCACAGGAAGTCATTCGAGATTTTTCTGGTGAGTGTTCCACGGGGGAGCCACATTCTCTACTTTTTCTCAAGCCCCATGTGTTTTCTTTTCTCCAGAACTCCATTCTGGGGGCTGTGTCCTACAGTCCTTTGGGACTTTATGTACTAGACTTTATACCTGGTATGTAGTAGGTGCTCAATAAATGTGTGATGAACAGAAGGGGAAAAGAGAAAGATTAGTAAGACTTGGACTCTACCTTCCAAATTATTACAATTTAGCTAGAGAGAAAAGGCAGGTACACAGGTACCATAGGACAAAGCCCAGTAGGATAATTGGTACCAAAAAGAAAAGGGTCAAGGAGTGAATGCCACATTCAGAGCTGGGAAAACTTATTATGGGCTGAAAAAGTCAGGAAATGCTTCCTGAAGGGATTGAATGGGATTCTCTTCCTGAAGGCTGGCCTTCAAGGAAGAGAAAGATTTGGAGGCAAGTCAAGGGAGGTGTTCTTGATAGGGAAAAAGGGGATGGGCAGCTTGCCAGAGGAAGGCAGGTTGAAATTACGTTTCCTTGAGTCGATGTAGTGGAGCAGTGGAAGAATGCACCAGGTATCGTAAGATAGTGTCGGGAAGGAAATATAATTTTCCCTGTACCCTTCTGAGTCCTTAGCTGGGACCCTTGTAACAGAAGACAATTAACAAGCGAAAAACAAACAGGGCTGGGTGCGGTGGCTCATGCCTGTAATCCCAGCACTTTGGGAGGCCAAGGTGGGTGGATCACTTGAAGTCAGGAGTTCGAGACCAGCCTGGCCAACATGGTGAAACCCCATCTCTACTAAAAATACAAAAATTAGCCGGGTGTGGTGGCACATGCCTGTAGTCCCAGCTACTCGGGAGGCTGAGGCACGAGAATCCCTTGAACCCAGGAGGCGGAGGTTGCAGTGAGAGGAGATCATGCCACTGCACTCCAGCCTGGGTAACAAGAGTGAGACTCATTCTCAAAAAAAAAAAAAAAAAAAAGAAAAACAAACAGAAGTTTACTAACGTGTAAACATGGGAGACACTCAGGGAAAATAAGAAAACCTTAAAGAGATGACTTAGAACTCTTATATAGCATCTTCATCAAAATATATATATATGTATAATTTTAGAGAGATGACAAGACAAAAGCAAAGGACCTGAAGTCTCTATGGGTGGCAAATTGTGAGAAGACAAATAACTGAACAAAATAATGGTAGATAAAGGCTAGTTAGCAAAGCTTTTTATGTAGATTCCTCTGGTGCTGTCTCTAGGCTGATAAAGGCCTAAGGCTGTCTTCTGTGATCAACCTTTGTCCTTCCTGATTGAGAGGGAAGGAGGGACACCCTTTTAAATTTATATCCGGCTTTTAGGCAAATAGGGGGAGGGCAGAGAGCTTTTCATGTTTCTGCTTCTTCTCAATTGCCTTCAGCTCAAAATAATCCTTGTGCCCAAGTGGCATATTTTAGGGCGGCGTATTCAGCTACCCTTCACAGGGTGGGGCAAGACCAAGCAGAGCACTGAAAGCTAGGATAACAGATTTGGATCAAGTACTAGCAAGGGCATTGGAACAGTGGCAGAAGTGAAAGGGAACGCTGTGAGGTGTGGGAAGATGGAGGGAGAGGGATCCAAGCAAGTATCATAGCAACAGGAGCATGGCAAAGCTTGCTGGCCCCCTGGTACCCATCAGGGCTGGCCAGAGCTGGGTCTTAGGCAAACAGACAAACAGATCCCTAGATCACTTTCCATTTCTTTTTCTTTCTTTTCCCTCCCTCTCTGCCTCCCTCCCTCCCTTCCTTCCTTCCCTCCCTCCCCTCCCCTCCCCTTCCTTCCCCTCCCCTTCCTTCCCCTCCCCTTCCCTTTCTTTCTTTTCAGCAAGGGGGACTGGATATGTTGCCCAGGCTGGTCTCCAACTCCCAGCCTCAAGCAGTGTCACCACGGGCCACCGTGCCTGGACTACTTTCCATTTCTTTCTTTCATTCATACAAATAATGATTGGCCCTATCACCAGCCAGATCCTGCAGAAGTAAACAGAGCAGATGCCTTCCCACCTTCCCCAGGGGCCCTGGACTCTACTATTAGGCCCCCATCCCAGCGCCCAGGCCTAAGGCTTGAGGCCACCGAGGCCTAAGGCGATGGCTGGGGGTGAAATCAGCTATGGCTTCTCATTTGCAGCTTCCCTGTACAAAACCGCTAATCTTCACGCCCGGGTTCCGGGCCCACGTCCTCCAGACCATACTCCCCAACCCCGGCCACCACCCTCCCGGACTGGCCACACCTGGAAGGGAAGGAAGGGTGGGGGTGGCCTGCAGAGGGTGTGGCGAGATCTGGACGGGCTGGGAGCGCGGGACTAAGTTGACCGGAAATGGGGCTAGGCCGCGGCCAGGGACGGCAGCAGATGATGGTTGAGCAGTGGCCTAGGAAGGCCTTCCTGACGGCGCCCACACTCGCCCCGCGGCACCGCGAACGCGGCGGACAGGGCAGCGAGGTAGCCGGGAAAAAGCAGGGGGAGCCCGGCGGCTCCGCTGCGCCCTCTGCCGGCCGCCAGCCTCCACTGCACGCGGCGCCGCCCACCTGCGCACTGGGATCCCGGCCCTGGTCGGGCCAGACCAGCTCGAGCCCTTTTGCACCTGTAGTAGTCACCGCAAGCCTCCCTGGGAGAAGGCAGGTGGGAATGGGAGCCTTTTTAATAATGGGAATAGAAGCGTTCTCGGAGGTCTCCTCCCCAAGAGCACTTAGGAGCCAGCATTACCCAGTGCCTGCAATTCCACCATTAGACATTCCCTTCTTTGGAGGGGTGGAGAGGTGATGTCTTCAACTTTCATTGGTTATTACGGTGAGGATTTACCAAATGTGCCTAGGAGAGAGCCTGGAGGCGGTGAGTAGTCTAAATCATTCATTCCGTCCCTGAACCAGGCATTCATTAGCACTCATTTGCCAAGGCCGTTCTGAAGGTGACCCAGTGACAACAGCCATGCTGTCCGACTGCCAGGGTCGCGAAAGGCTGGTTTCTCCTGCGGTGGTTTGCCTTTTCTTAATCACCGGATACCTGAGCCTTCCTCCTCCAGAAAGTCTGCCTTGACTGTTGGGGGTAAATTCCTGTAACAGGCCAGGGTTCTCTGTTTATTTCCCAGGAGATTTGCCTGGTATTACCAGAGTCCAGGCTCATTCAGTACCCGGGACAGAAAGCCCCCATCAGCTGGGACACTTCTCTAAGAGAAAAGGAGAAGGGGAACATAGAGTAAAGGGAGCAGACTTGCCCATTTCCTGTCTTCAAGGTCAAGGACACACTGTCCCCAAGGGCTGCTTGCCTTGGCCCCACATTACTGATGACCTTGTGAACACCCACCATAGACAGTCTGTTTCCAAAGAGTATCCAGGAGGTCCCATAAGATTGTGAATGCTCTAAAACTTAAGTTAGATGGTCTTCTCTGCTCAGATCCCTACAGTGGTTCCCCATGCCACTTGGAGTGAAAGCTGAGCCTCCCACCTTAGCCTGCATGGCCCTAAGCACTTGGAGCTGAGCTCCTATTGCTGTTCCTGCCCCTCACTTCCCCACAGCCATATCGGCCCCATGCTGTTCCTTAAGCACACCAGACACACTCCCACCTTGGGGCTTTCACACTCACTGTTCCCTCTGCCTAGAAGGTCACTTCCCCAGATACCCCCATGACCCGCCTGCTCCCTCACCTTCCTCAAGCCTTTATTTAAATGCCACCACGGCTGAGCACCCTGACTCACGCCTGTAATCCCAACACTTTGGGAGGCCAAGGTGGGAGGACTGCTAGAGCCCAGGAGTTCAAGACCAGCTTGGGCAACATAGTGAGACCCCATCTCGAAAAAAGAAAAAAGTAAATGCCATCTTTTCAGAGAGGCTTTCTCTGACCATCCTGTCTAAAACAATACTCGCCATCATTCTCTGGGTGCTCAGCTCCCTTGATTTTTCTCTAGCACCTGTCACTCCCTAACATATTGGGTATTTTGTTTATAATAACATATTGGACATATTTGTATGTCATCTGCCTCCCCAACCGGAATGTAAGCTCCACAAGAATGGAGAGCTTTATCAGTTTTGTTCATGGCCCAGCACCTAGAAAACAGCCTGGCACGTAGTCACTGCTCAATAAATTTGTGAAATGACTGAATGATTGTGCCAGGCACTAAGCCAAGTACCAGGACAGGCCATGAATTATAAGCTTGGGCTCTTGCCCTTGAAGAACAGACCGGCGGACAGGCAAGTAATTACAAACCAGAGCGATGAGTGTTATGTCTAAATACAGATGTATATAAAGTATACATGAAGGCTCAAGGGAGAAAATAATTCACTGTGCCTGGAAATAAGAGGAAAGCATGAGTGTGATGTTATCGGGTAGGGAAGAAAGGGGAAAGGCATTCCAAGCAGAGAGAACAGCCAGAGCAAAGGCTCATAGAGGCGTGAACATATTTGACATGTTCAGAGGGTGGTAAGTCCACTTGCCTGGCTGGAGCGCTGGATGCGGGGCAGGTATGGCAGGAGATAATTTGGAAAGAGAGGTTGCAGTCACCTGATGAAGGGGCATGTTAGAACTATGACAACTGGCTCTCTAAATTTCAGATCTATGCCAGGCCAGTGGGGACATTGCAGGGCAAAGAACCTACTTCTAACCCCGGCAATGGCCCCGCAGGAGCAGCCCTGTCTTCCTGCTTAGGGAAGGCCTGGGAATGTTGCATGGCCTCCCCAAGTGGGCAGGCTGGGGTCAGAGCACCTGTGGCAGCAGCCTGGTGGTTCTGCTTGCCTTCCTGTTGCTGATTTAAACAGGGCCCTCAGTAAGGACCCTGCCCAGCTACACAGGGCCTGAAAGAGTCCCCAGTCACGTGTCCACAGCCTTGATCACGAAGAATCTGTTTCAAAATGTCCTTATTTTGCAATCTGACTCAAAAGGATGGAGAATGGAAAAATTACAGACAGCAGCCACCAAGGGACCGTGGCTTAATATAACTGGTGACCTGGGAAATGACAGAGGCAGAAAATAATTTCCCTTTCAGACTGAAGGATGGAGAGGGCCTCTCATAGCTGACTCAAAATAAAGACTTTCCCTCAAGCAGAGAGAGAGTGTATTTGTATACAGGATTCTTTCTTTTTCTTTTTCTTTTTTAAACAGAGTCTTGCTCTGTCACCCAGGCTGGAGTGCAGTAGTGTGATCTCGGCTCACTGCAGCCTCTGCCTCCTGGGTTCAGGCGATTCTCATGCCTCAGCCTTCAGAGTAGCTGGGACTACAGGCTCAGGACAGCATGCCTGGCTAATTGTATTTTTAGTTGAAGACAGGGCTTCACCATGTTGGCCAGGCTGGTCTCAAACTCCTGGCCTCAAGTGATCCACCCACCTCAGCCTACCAAAGTGCTGGGATTACAGGCTTGCACCACTGTGTCCACCCTATGTATAAGATTATTTTCTCTGTCTCCCACCCTTGTTATTTTGCTCTTTCCCTCCCCTCCCCTCTTCCCCCAGCCTACCTCTGCCTCTCAATCCTTCTTTTGGTTTTTCCTTTATTTTCTTCTTTCCCACTTCTCCTTCCACCTGCCAAGTTCCACTCTTCTCCTCCTTCCCTTTCCCTCTCTATTCCTTCAACTTAAGCACAAAACCTGTGTTTAAAACTGTTAAAGGATAATTTTTAAAAGGTAAAATTATAATTCTTATGCAAATATAAAAATAAGGCCGGGCACAGTGGCTCACACCTGTAATCCCAGCACTTCGGGAGGCAGGGGCAGGAGGATTGCTTGAGCCCAGGAGTTCAAGACCAGCCTAGGAAACCTGACAAAACTCTGTCTCTAGAAAAAATATAAAAATCATTCAGGCATGGTGGCATGCACCTGTAGTCCCAGCTACTTGGGAGGCTGAGGTGGGAGGATTGATTGAGCCTGAGAAGTCGCGGCTGCGGTGAGCTGTGATCGTGCCACTGCATTCCAACCTGGGCGACAGAGTGAGACCCTGTTTCAAAAAAAAATTTTTTTAATGTTTTAAAAACAAAAAATAAAAACAAATATAGAATCAGCACCTCAGTGACTTCAATTCAATTCATTAATTAATGAGGGAGCCCGTAAGATATTACAACCAGTTCACAGGAAAATCCAAGAAACAGACACATATACAGGCAATCAGGGATGTTAAAGGGAATTTACTAATAGATGCAAAACTGGCCTCTTCATTTGCATTTCTATGAACAGGAATCTTGTGTTTCAGCATCAGCCTATCGTAAGTTAACTTATGTCTCTACAGAGATGCCACATCATTGAAGACAATAAAAGGCACAGATTCCTGTAGTATCAGACAACCTAGGAAGGGTCCTCTACTCTAGATAATGCCTGACATTGTTGAAAGGACACCCAGGAATCGTTGCCCATTTCAAAGTCTTTCACAATTTTTCATGACAAGATCTTAGAAGGGACTATGGGAGCTGGTTAATATTTTTTTTCTTCTTTTCTTCTTTTTCTCCTTTTTTTTTTTTTTTTTTTTTTTAAATAGGGTCTCACTCTGTCACCCAGGCTAGAGTGCAGTGGTGCAATTATGGTTCACAGCAGCCTCAACCTCCCAGGCTCAAGAGACCCCCCACCAGCTCAGTCTCCCAAGTAGCTGGAACTACAGGTGCGTGCCACCACACCTGGCTAATTTTTTTTTTTTTTTTTTTTTTTTTTTTGTAGAGATAGGGTTTTGTCATGTTGCCCAGGCTGATCTCAAACTCCTGGGGTCAAGCATTCCTCCCACCTTGGCCTCCCAAAGTGCTGGGATTACAGGCACGAGCCACCACCCAGCCAATGGACCTGGTTAATTTTTTCAAGTCTCCAAACAGGTCTTTGTCTAGAGGTGGAAATGGATTCTAGCTCAGAGGCTTAGTTCTGGGGCAGGAATGGGGTTGAAAACAATGATTGCCTGGCTGTGAGCTGAAGGTGATGAGGCAGGTGACTATTGGTCAATGCCCCATAAACCCTCATTCTTGTAATCTTACCATCATCTTCTGGCCTTGGAAACGCAGAAAAGCTCAGGGCAAGGTTGAGGGCCCAGAGAGGTGGAAGCATCCCTGGGTATGGAGATGGACATGATCCCTCCTTAGACTGTCCCTGGCATGTGGCTCTGTCCCCAGGTGACAGCTTCCAGGACCACCTCACCAGGCTTTCATGCCCATTTTCTGAGGCCTGTGACAGCCCTCATTCTCTGCTGCTCAGACCCTGCACGCACCCTGCTGTCCACTCCCAGGCCTTACACAAGTCCTCCTTTACTACCTCTCCCCAGATTTGGCATTTCAGAATCTCTGCAGTTACCTGAAAAGAAACCAGACAGATTTCTAAGGTACATGTGAGCTTGGGAGTATGAAGCAATCTGTGAAAGTTTCCTGAACTGTCCAGGTTACTGAGTGCTGAGCCCTGAGTGAGATGCTTGGCAGATGTTGGGGTGGGGTAAGGGAAGATAACATTGACAAAGAAGATGTGATTCCTGGTCTCGGGGTGTTTACAATCTGGTTTGGGAGGAAAATACCCAGGAGACCCCAGCAGCTGGTGGTCATGCTCAATGTGTGGGGTGGGGATGAGGGTGGGGGACATTCTGACCACAGGATCAGCCCTGGAGTAGGACAGGAAGACCATCCATCATGGGCAAAGTGCCCACATAATCTCTTATCTCCATGAAAGAAAGGGCAGCTACCTTCCTTACCTGAGCAGGTGTCCTGAATTTCACCTCTCCATAGATAGGGCTGCAGACTGGACCTTAGCTCCTGCCCCCTGCCTCTTCGTTCCCACCCTTGCAGATGAGAGAACTCTTCAGCTTCCAGGTAGGAAGCGGGTAATCAAAAAATTAAAAGGTTTCTAAGATGCAAAGGCTCAGCAGGTGATGCAATGTGCTCCACCAAACAAAGGGCCTTGGGGTAGGGCTTAGGACCAAGTCACGGACACCCAGGTTTGGTTCTTCTGGTTACTCCGGTAGTTGTGTGACTCAGGACAAATTTCCCAGCTCATCAGTCAACAAGGAAGTTGGACTCCCTGATTTCTTTGTTTCTTTTGTCTTTTATATTTTCTAGTGTGGCAAAATACATATAAGATAAATGTGAGGGTTAATTTTATCTATCAACTTACCTGGGCTACACGGTGCCCAGATATTTGGTAAAACGCTATTCTGGATATGTCTGTGAGAGTGTTTCTGGAGAAGATTAACATTTGAATCAGGAGACTGAGTAAAGCAGATTGCCTGCCCTAATGTGATCTCATCCAATCCCTTGAAGTCTAAATAGAACACAAAAAGACTGTTTAGGGGAAAATTTGCTCTGCCTGATAGTCCTCAAGCTGAAGCATCAGTTTCTTCCACCTTTGGCGTCATATTTAGACTGTAATTATGCCATCAGCATTCCTGGGTGTCCAGCTTACTGAGCACAGATGGATTGGGAATTCTCAGCCTCCATAATCACATGAGCTAATTTCTTTTCTTTTCTTTTCTTTTCTTTCTTCTCTTTCTTTCTTTTTCCTTTCTTTCTCTTTCTTTCTTTCTTTTTTCTTATTTTCCTTCCTTCCTTCCTTCCTTCTCTCTCCCTCTTTCTTTCTTTTCTTTCTTTTTTTTTTTTTTGGAGTTTTGTTCTATTGCCCAGGCTGGAGTGCAATGGCACGATCTCAGCTCACCGCAACCTCTGCCTCCCGGGTTCAAGCAATTCTCCTGCCTTGGCCTCTGGAGTAGCTGCGATTACAGGCATGTGCTAATATTGTATTTTTAGTGTAGACGGGGTTTCTCCATGTTGGTCAGGTTGGTCTCCAACTCCTGACCTCAGGTGATCTGCCCGCCTCGGCTTCCCAAAGTGCTGGGATTACAAGCATGACCCACTGTGCCCAGCTGCCAATTTCTTGTAATAAATTATATATATATTTTTTCTTGACAAGATCCTAGAAAAGTATAGGAAAGGGAGGTGGGAGCTAATTTTTACAAGTCTCTCATAGCTCCTATTGGTTCTGTTTCTCCGGAGAATCCTGGCTAATATAAAATTTGCTATTTTGATCATTTTTAAATGTACAGTTCAGTGACATTAAGTACCTTTACATTGTTGTGTAATCATCACTACTATACATCTCCAGAAATTTGTCATCATCCCAAACTGAAATTCTAAACTCATCAAAACGCCTGGGAGACATGGCAAAACCCCATCTCTACAAAAAACACAGAAATTAGCCAGGCATGGTGGTGCGTGCCTGCAGTCCCAGCTACTCGAGAGGCTGAAGTGGGAGGATTGCTTGAGCCTGGGAGGTAGAGGTTGCAATGAGCCAAGATCACACCACTGCATTCCAACCTGGGTGACAGAGTGAGAGACCCTGACAAAGAAAAGAGAAGAGAAGAGAAGAGAGAAGAGAAGAGAAGAGAAGAGAAGAGAAGAGAAGAGAAGAGACCAACAAAAAGCCAGGTGTGGTAGCGCACGCCTGTGATCCCAGCACTTTGGGAGGCTGAGGTGGGTGGATCACTTGAGCTCAAGAGTTTGAGACCAGCCTGGCCAACATGGCAAAACCCTATTGCTACTAAAAATACAAAAATTAACCAAGCGTGGTGACGTGCGCCCATAGTCCCAGCTACTCAGGAGGCTGAGGCACGAGAATCACTTGCCTCTAGGAGGCAGAGGTTGCAGTGAGCCGAGATCGCACCACTGCACTCTAGCCTGGGCAACAGAGCAAGACCCTGTCTCAAAAAACAAAAACAGGCCAGGTGCAGTGGCTCATGCCTGTAATCCCAGCACTTTGAGAGGCTGAGGCAGGTGGATCATTTGAGGTCAGGAGTTCAAGACCAGCCTGGCCAACATGGTAAAATCCCATCTTTACTGAAAATACAAAAATTAGCTGGGCGTGGTGGCGCGCCTGTAATCCCAGCTACTCAGGAGGCTGAGGCATGAGAATCGCTTGAACCTGGGAGGCAGAGATTGCAGTGAGCCAAGACTGCACCACTGCACTCCAGCCTGGGCAATGGAGTGAGATGCAGTCTCAATAAATAAATAAATCCCTATTGTTCCTTCTTACCAACCCCCCTCATAGCCACCACACTACTCTCTGTGTCTCTATGACTGTGACTACTCTAGGTACCTCATATAAGTGGAAAAATACAATATTTGTTCTTTTGTGTCTGGCTTAGTTCAGTTAGCATAATGTTTTCAAAGTTCAACTATCTTGTAGCATGTGTCAGAATTTCAATCTTTTTTTCTTTTTTTTTCCAGACAGGGTCTTGCTGTGTCACCCAGGCTGGAGTGCAGTGGTGTGATCATGGCTCACTGCAGCCTCGACCTCCTGGGCTCAGGTAATACTCCTACCTCAGCCTCCCAAGTAGCTGGGACTACAGGTATGTGCCACCATGCCCAGCTAATTTTTTGTAGAGATGGGGTTTTGCCATGTCACCCAAGCTGGTCTCGAACTCCTGGACTCAGAAGTGAAATCGCTGGATCAAATGGTAATTACATGTCTAATTTTTTTAGGAACTACCATGCTGTTTTCCGCAGTGGCTGCAACTTTTATAGCCCCACCAACAGTACACAAAGGTTCTAATTATTCCACATTGTGGCTAACACTTGTTATTAATGGTTTATTGTTTTTTGGTAGTAACATCCTAATGGATGTGATGCGGTATCTCATTGTAATTTCTTTTATCTTTCTTGGTACTCACTGTTTGTAGCATCATTGTAATTTTGATCCGCATTCCCCTGATGACTAGAGATGTTCAGCATCTTTTCATGTGTTTATCAGCCATCTGCATGTCTCCTTTGGAGAAATGTCTATTCAAGTACTTTGCCTATTTTTGAGTGGATTATTTCATTTTTTGTTGAATTTTAGGAGTTCTGTATATATTGTGGGTATTAATCCTTTATCAGATATGTGATTTGCAAGTATTTTCTTCCATTCTGTGGGTTGCCATTTTTACTGCTGATAGTTTCAAACTTACGATCCACAAAAAGTTTTAATTTTGATAAAGTCCAAGTTGTCTATTTTTTCTTTCTCTCTCTCTCTCTCTCTCTTTCTCTCTCTCTCTCTTTTCTCTCTCTCCTTCCTTCCTTCCTTCCTTCCTTCCTTCCTTCCTTCCTTCTTCCTTTCTCCTCCCCTTCCCTCCTTCCTTCCCCTTCCTTCCTCCCTCCCTCCCTCCCTCCCTCCCTCCTCCCTCCCTCCCTCCCTCCCTTTCTTCTCTCTCTCTCTCTCTCTCTTCTTTTTTTCTTTCTTTCTTTCTTTCTTTCTTTCTTTCTTTCTTTCTTTCTTTCTCTCTTTCTCTCTTTCTTTCTTTCTTTCTTTCTATCTTTCTTTCTTTCTTTCGACAGGGTTTCACTCCCATTGCCCAGGCTAGAGTGCAACGGTGAGATCTTGGCTCACTGCAACCTCCGCCTCCTGTGCTCAAGTAATTCTCCTGCCTTCGCCTCCCAGGTAGCTGGAACTACAGGTGCAAGCCACTGTGCCCAGCTAAATTTTGCATTTTTGGTAAAGACAGGGTTTCACCAGGTTGCCCAGGCTGGTCTCAAACTCCCAGGCTCAAGAGATCCACCCACCTTGGCCTCCCAAAGTGTTGAGATTACAGGCGTGAGCCACCGTGCCTGGCCTATTTTTTAATTTGTTGCCTGTACTTCTGGTGTCATATTATTCAAGAAATCATTGCCAAATCCAATGTCATAAAGCTTTTCCTGTGTGTTTTCTTCTAAGAGGTTTTTTGTTCATTTATTTTTAGAAACAGGGTCTTGCTCTGTTGCCCCAGCTAGAATACAGTGGCATGATCTTAGCTCACTGCAGCCTTGGCTGCCTGGGCCCAAGCAGTCCTCCCACCTCAGCCTTCTGAGTAGGTGGGACCACAGGCGTGTGCACCATGCCCAGCTAATTTTTATTTTTTTATTTATTTTATTTTATTTATTTATTTTTTTGAGATGGAGTCTCACTCTGTCACTCAAGCTGGAGTGCAAAGGCACAATCTCGGCTCACTGCAACCTTCGCCTCCTGAGTTCAAGTGATTCTCCTGCCTCAGCCTCCCAAGTAGCTGGGATTACAGGTGTGTGCCACCACACCTGGCTAATTTTTGTATTTTTAGTAGAGATAGGGTTTCACCATGTTGGCCAGGCTGAACTTCTGACCTCAGGTGATCCACCCACCTCGGCCCCCAAAGTGCTGGGATTACAGGCGTGAGCCACCACGCTCGGCCAATTTTTAAATTTTTTATAGAGATAGGGTCTCCTTATGTTGCCCAGGTTGGTCTCCAACTCACGAGCTCAAACAACCTTCCAGTATCGGCCTCCCAGAGTGCTGGGATTGTAGGCATGAGCCACCATGCCCAGTCTCTTCTAAGAGTTTCATAGTTTTAGCTAGCTCTTCTCTTTATGTTTGATCCATTTTGAATTAATTTTTGTACGTGGTGTCAGATAAGAGTCTAACACCATTCTTTTGCATGAAAATATCCAGTTTTCCCAGCATCACTTGTTGAATCCCTGATTTTTTTTTTTTTTTTTTTTTTTTTTTGAGATGGAGTCTCGCTGTGTCGCCCAGGCTGGAGTGCAGTGGCCGGATCTCAGCTCACTGCAAGCTCTGCCTCCCGGGTTTTTACCCAGTTCAGCCTCCCGAGTAGCCGGGACTACAGGCGCCCGCCACCTCGCCCAGCTAGTTTTTTGTATTTTTTAGTAGAGACACCGTATTAGCCAGGATGGTCTCGATCTCCTGACCTCGTGATCCGCCCATCTCTGCCTCCCAAAGTGCTGGGATTACAGGCTTGAGCCACCACGCCCGGCCCGAATCCCTGATTTCTAAAACCCCAGTCGGTTAGGAATTTTGTTCAGCTTGAAGAAATAAAAACTGACTACAGTAGCCTAAACATACAAGTTTTTATTATTTCACCTAAAGGAAGTCCATGGGTAGCCTGTTCTCAGCCGCTATAATATGAAGGCTCCTTGGAGATCTGGGCTCCTTCTTTCTCTTCTGCCAGACATGGCTTCCATTCTAGGCCCACTATGGTTGTGTGAACTACAGCCAACACCTGGGAATTCCAAGCAGCAGGAAGGAGGAAGGGGGAAGGGATAAAACAATGTCACTCTCTTTAAAAGGCCTAAGTCTTGAACTGTAGGAGTTCATTCAGGGTGGTGGGAAAAATTATAGAAAGATGCAAACCTTCTTAGAAGGCCAGGAGGCTTTGCAAAAGCTTTGGGAAAAAGTTTGGCTGAAGGCAGCTGAATTCTCTCAAAGTAGATAACGAAGAAGTGTAAGAGAATTGATCTAGGTAAGTTAGTTTACATAGGCCTTGGAACCTGGCCTTTAATCATCCATGCAGGACTGCTCTCTCTGGGAGGGTGACCATGTTAATTACCCACAAGTGTGTTGACTCAAGGCCTTTGTCATTAAATCTGTACTGAATAAATGCCTGCAGCACTGGCTTGTCAAGGCTACGGCTGCTGACTCTTTACAGCACCTTCACCTTCCTTGGTATCTGTGAGCAGCCCAGTCCCCTAGCTGTGCAGCCAGGCAAAAAACCTGTGTCTGCATACATTTTTTCATCCATTGCTCAGCCAGGGTCTGCAGGTCAGACCCGGCATTAAACACTTCCACTTAAATCTCATTGGCTACAACTTAGTCTCATAGCTGCAAAGGAGTCTGGGAAATAACAGGCCCTTATCTGGGTACATGGCCATCCCAAATTAAATCAGGGTACTCTTGCCAAGGTGGAAGGGGCAAATGAATGTGGGCTTAGATAGCTAGCAGCCTCCATCTCAGGCACCTAACATATCTGAAATTCTATGGTGATCTGTCTCCTGGGGAAAACAATAAGAAAATGGTTACACAGTGCTTAGCAAAATGTCTGGCTCAAGCTATGCACTCAAAAAATGTTAGCTATTATTTTTACTTCTATTACTCTCTGATTTCAGGCCTGTTCTTATAACAGGATGGAACCAGTGGTTCTCTGTGTGGTGTGATGGAAAGACCGCAGAAGTGAAAACTGGCCCCCAAAGAGACTCTCTGCCGTACATGTTTCTCTCTTCAGACTCTGTTTTAAATCCAAGGAGGGTGAAATAGGAGGGGAACAGGTAGCTTTAAGAAAAATCTCGGCTGGGCGCGGTGGCTCACGCCTCCCAGCACTCAGTGAGGTAGCGAGACCATCTCTAGCACAGTGTCTCTGCCGGGCGAGCTTAGTTACTCGGGAGGATGAGGCAGGAGAAATGGCGTGAACCTGGGAGGTGGAGCTTGCAGTGAGCTGGATCCGGCCATGTACTCCAGCCTGGGCAACAGAGCGAGACTCCGTCTCAAAAGAAACAATCTCAGCCTCAGTGTAGCTCTCTGTCTCTGAGCTTTTTGCCTGGCTGCTGGTTGGGATCCGAGCCCCATGGGCATGGGAGTCAGGAGGAAGGGGTCACATGGCTGCCAGGGAATACAGGCTGGGTGTAGCACTGGTGAGGATGAAATGCACAGGAAGGGGCTGGTCAGCTGCCTCTGTTGGGATGCAGGGGTGGGGGCCCTTTGAAGGGGGCGGAGGGCTTGCTTTGATCCTCCCTGCCCCTCCCAGGCCATATCTGGACACTCTGTCAGGCGTAGCCTAGTTAATTGCAGTGAAACAGGGCAGGCCAGGAAGGCCTGGGATCTGGGATCTGGAGCCAGCACCGCCTATCAAGTGTGTGGAGGTGGTACAGAACACAGAGTGCCTGCCATGCTGCCAGGCCCAGGCAGCGTCTGCATACGGCTCTGAGGCCTGGGGCCACTCAGAAGTCAGCTTGGAGCAAGGTGACAGCAGGCCCACACTGCCAGGAAGAGAAGTGGGACTGGAAATGGAACTTCATGTCAGAAACCAGGCCCTAGGGGGCCTATTTGGCAGCAGAAGAGAAGGCCCGAGGTCAGTCCTAGTGGGCATGATATTCAGAGTATGTAATCACTAGTATGGTCAGATGCCCACCAGTGAGGGCAGACCCAGACCTTACAACTAGGACAGGATTCTGGAGACCTCCTACGAGGTCAGGGGCCAACACTTTGTTTTCTGAATCATGGAAATGTTCTGGGGCCGAGGTACATTGGACTCACCATCTCCTTGTTTCCTTTCTAACTGAAGTTTCCGGAAGTCTGAGTTGAACTTCTTTCTCTTGCACATAAAGGAGTCCTGCAGTAAGGGGATCACACACAGCCACACACAGAGAAAGGCAGCAAAAAGTAGAAAGACGAAGATGAGAAAGTTAAAGTGCCCCGCACTTCAGCCCAGTCAAGGACTAGGAAAGCAAAAGTTTCCTAGTAACTACACTGTGCATTTCCTTAACCGTGTTTGATATTAATTCCTGTGCCTGCCCCTTTGTAGGGAGATAGAAACACCATTTGCTTCCATCTATTTAAAAATAATTAAATGGATACAACTCAGTATTACATGTTGTAGTGGCTGCATTGTTTTTCTCCCATAATTAGGGAAAAATGGGAAGAAGTTTTTCTACATGTTCTACATATGGAACATAGATATGGGGGACACAGGAGACAAGAAAATATGGTCCTTCTTTTTCAAAAACTTACTGTCTAAATAGACAATTAGCCTCTACTAGGAAGAAATTTCACAATTGCTAGGAGAGAATGCACACACTGTCACAGCTTCTGAAGTCATCGGGATAGACCTTCTAGTTTGAATCTGAAATAAACTCTGCAATAAGTTTTTATGGGAAGAATCCTGTAAAACCCACATTTGCTGTCAGCTTCTTAAACGTGTTGCCATTACTATGTTACATGAAGTGTGTTGAAAGCCAAGGTAGCCATTTAGAAAACTGCAGCCAGAAGCTTATGGTGACAATTAATGGTTGTGTTTTTTTGTGGGTTTTTTTGTTTTTGTTTGTTTGTTTTGCAGTATCACTTTTTTTATTTTAAAAAATTGAGATATAATTTCTACGCCATAAAAGTCACCATTTAAAATATACAATAGGCCGGGCACAGTGGCTCACGCCTGTAATCCCAGCACTTTGGGAGGCCGAGGCGGGCGGATCACAAGGTCAGGAGATCGAGACCACAGTGAAACCCCGTCTCTACTAAAAATACAAAAAATTAGCCGGGCGCTGTGGCGGGCGCCTGTAGTCCCAGCTACTCAGGAGGCTGAGGCAGGAGAATGGCGGGAACCCGGGAGGCGGAGCTTGCAGTGAGCCGAGATCGCGCCACTTCACTCCAGCCTGGGCAACAGCGTGAGACTCCGTCTCAAAAAAAAAAAAAAAATAATAAAATAAAATAAAATATACAATAGGCCGGGCACAGTGGCTCACGCCTGTAATCCCAGCACTTTGCAAGGCCGAGGCAGGTGGATCACTTGAGGTCAGGAGTTCAAGACCAGTCTGACCAACGTGGTGAAACCCCATCTCTACTAAATACAAAAATTTCGCTGGGCGTGGTCATGTGCACCTGTAATCCCAGCTGCTAGGGAGGCTGAGGCAGGAGAAATTGCTTGAACCCGGGAGGTGGAGGTTGCAGCGAGCCGAGGTTGCACCATTGCACTCCAGCCTGGGCCACAAGAGCGAAACTCCATCTCAAAAAAAAAAAAAAGGTATACAATTCAGTGGGTTTTAGTAAAAGTTTGTGCAATCATGACAGCACTGTCTGATTCTACAGCATTTTCATTACCCCCAAAAGAAACCCTATACCTATTAGCAGCTGCTTCCCATTCCTCCCTTTCTCCAGCCCCTGGCAACCACTAATCTACTTCCTGTCTCTGTGGATTTGCCTACTCTGGACATTTTATATCAGTAGGGCCATATATACCATGTGAACTTTTCTGACTGGCTTTTTTCACATAGCATAACATTTTCTTTTTTTTTTTTTTTTTTTTTTTTTTTTTGACGGAGTCTCGCTCTGTCGCCCAGGCTGGAGTGCAGTGGCCGGATCTCAGCTCACTGCAAGCTCCGCCTCCGGGTTCCCGCCATTCTCCTGCCTCAGCCTCCCGAGTAGCTGGGACCACAGGCGCCGCCACCTCGCCCGGCTAATTTTTTGTGTTTTTAGTAGAGACGGGGTTTCGCCGTGTTAGCCAGGATGGTCTCGATCTCCTGACCTTGTGATCCGCCCGTCTTGGCCTCCCAAAGTGCTGGGATTACAGGCTTGAGCCACCGCGCCCGGCCATAGCATAACATTTTCAAGGTTCGTTCATGTTGTAGCAGGAATCAGTCCTTCATTTCTTTTTGATGCTGAACAATATTCCATTACATAGATAGACCATATTTTGTTTATCCATTCATTAGTTGAGGATCATTTGGGTTATTTACACTGAACATTTTTTTAAGGAAGCCTGGCCGGGCACGGTGGCTCAAGCCTGTAATCCCAGCACTTTGGGAGGCCGAGACAGGTGGATCACGAGGTCAGGAGATCGAGACCATCCTGGCTAACACGGTGAAACCCCGTCTCTACTAAAAAATACAAAAAACTAGCCGGGTGAGTTGGTGGGCGCCTGTAGTCCCAGCTACTCGGGAGGCTGAGGCAGGAGAATGGCGTAAACCTGGGAGGCGGAGTTTGCAGTGAGCTGAGATCCGGCCACTGCACTCCAGCCTGGGAGACAGAGCGAGACTCCGTCTCAAAAAAAAAAAAAGGAAGCCTGGTCTATGTTGTGGTCAAAATTATTATAAGTGGCTAGGCACGGTGCTTCACGCCTGTAATCCCAGCACTTTGGGAGGCAGAGACGAGTGGATCACTTGAGGCCAGGAGTTCAAGACCAACGTGGGCAACATGGCAAAACCTCATCTCTACAAAAATTATAAAAATTAGCTGGGCATGGTAGTGCATGCCTATAGTCCCAGCTACAGGAGGCTGAGGCAGGAGGATCACTTCAACCCAGGGGGCTGAGGCTGCAGTGAGCCATGATCGTGTCCCTGCACTCCAGCCAAGGCAACAGAGTGAGACCTTGTCTCAAAAGAAAATTGTTATAAGTGATATTTCCTGTTTTCTTAGTCAGTTTGGGCTGCTATAACAAAAATGCCGTAGTCTGGGTAGTTTAAATAACAAACATTTATATCTGACAGTTCTGGAAGCTGGGAAGTCAAAGATGAGGGTGCCAGTATATCAGTATATCTGGTATCTAGTGAAGGCACTCTTCCTAGTTTGCAGATAGCTGTCTCCTTGTTGTATCTTCACATTGTCAGGAGAGGCAGACACACACACATACAAACTCACACAGAGTCCGTCAGTTTTTTTTTTTTTCTTTTTCTTTTTTTTGGAGACGGAGTCTTGCTCTGTTGCCCAGGCTGGTGTGCAATGGCGTGATCTTGGCTCACTGCAACCTCCACCTCCCAGGTTCAAGCAATTCTCCTGCCTCAGCCTCCTGTGTAGCTGGGATTACAGGTACCCGCCACCATGCCCAGCTAATTTTTATATTTTTAGTAGAGTTGGGGTTTCACCATGTTGGTCAGGCTGGTCTTGAACTCCTGACCTCAGGTGATCTGCCCGCCTCAGCCTCCCAAAGTGCTGGAATTACAGGCGTGTGCCACTGGCCCCACCCAGTCAGTTCTTATAAGGGCACTAATCCCATCATGGGAGCTCCACCTTCAGAAACTGATTATTTCCCAAAGGCCCCACCTCCTAATACTATCCCACTGGGAGTTAAAGTTTCAATATATGAATTTTTGGAGGGGACACAAACACGCAGTTCCTAACGCCTGTCCCCTCTCTCCTGGCTGTAGAGCCCCCACCCCCACCCCAGGAATTGGTATACTCTGTGTCAGTGCAGTAAAGAAGGAAAGAAACCCTGTATTCTGCCTATGGATGAAACCAGCTACACAGCTTTGGATCAATCACTGCAATATTAGCCCATGTTATGAAACTTGCCCCTGGGCATTTTTCTTGCTATTCAGACAAGGTAGCTATTATCTCAAGCCTTACCGGGTGAGCTTGCTAGAATTCCCTTCCAGCCCTGTGCTCTGTGGAGAAAAACCTTCACAACCCTCCTGCTTCACAGCTTAGTGAGAGAGTAAGAACTCCCCCTCTGTGGGAGGACATTCGTCTATTCATGAGGAATCCACCTTCATAACCCAGACATCCCACTAGGCCCAACACCATCACATTAGGGATCCAATTTCAACATACATTTTGGTGGGGACTATTAAACCCTGTCCAAACCATAGCACCATCTTATCCAGCACTTCCACTTTGGGGTAGATACCCAAAAGAATTGAAAACAGGGACTTGAAGGAATAGAGTGTACCCCCATGTTCATAGCAGCGTTATTCACAATAGCAAAAAGGAGGAAGCAGCCTGTGTCCATCGATAAATGAATGAATACACAAAATGTGGTATATAAATACAATGAAACAGTATTCAGCCTTAAAAAAAAAAAATGAAATTCTGACGTATGCTAAAAAAGGGATGAACCTTGAGGACTTTATGCTGCATGAAATAGCCAGTCATAAAAGGATAAATACTGCATGATTCCACTTATACTAAGTACATAGAGTAGCCACATTCCTAGAGATTGACATTCACAGTTCTAGAATGCTGGTTGCCAGGGGCCAGGAAGTGGGGGTTGGGAGCAGCGGCGGTCGGGGAGGAGGAGGAAATGGGAATTATTGTTTAATCGGAGTTACAGTGTCAGTTTTACAAGATGTAGAGTTATGGAGAGGGATGATGGGATTATTGTAATGGTTATGCAACATTATGAATGTATCTAATACCACTGTACTGTACACTTTAAAATGGCTAAGGTGGTAAATTTTATGTTATGTGTATCTTAACACAATAAAAAATTGCAGAAAGAAGATCTTGTAGTCATCTTTTTGCCTTATTTCTAAACTATGCATAATTTTTCCTAAACAGTCTCCCCTGTGACCATAAATAATCTCTGAAGACCATTCTTGATCACATAGTAAAAAGGCTGATCTCATGCTTTTGTGCCAAGATCATTATTTGAACTTCTTGCTTAGTTGGCCATTTTCCACAGTACTTTTTTTTTTTTTTTTTTTTTTTTTTTTTTTTGAGACAGAGTCTTGTTCTGTTGCCCAGGCTGGAGGGCAGTGGTGAGATAGTGGCTCACTGCAACCTCTGCCTCCTGGGTTCCAGTGATTCTTGTGCCTCAGCCTCCAGAGTAGATGGGATTACAGGCACCCACCACGATGCCCAGCTAATTTTTGTACTTTTAGTAGAGATGGGGTTTCACCATGTTGGCCAGACTGGTCTCAAACTCCTGGCTTCAAGTGATCCACCCACCTCTGCCTCCCAAAGTACGGGCATTACAGGCATGAGCAACCATGCCCGGCCTCTATAGTTCTTTTGATGGAAATTAGATATAGGCATAATTTATAGCACACAGACATGATTATGATGACCAAAAATTTTTGTAAAATCATAGACTTTAAAATTTTTTTAAGTTTATTTTTTAATTAACATATAATAGTCATACATATTTTGGGGTACATGTGGTATTTTGATACCTGTATACAATGGGTAATGATCAAATCAGGGTAATTGGGATATCTATCAAACATTTATCTTTCTGTGTGTTGGGAACATTGCAAATCCCATATAGCTATTTGGAAATACACAACAAATTATTGCTAACTATAATTTCCCTGTTGTAGTGTGGAATACTAGTACTTAACTCTCCTATCTAACTGTATTTTTGAACCCATTAATCAGAGTGCTGTGCCACACGTGAGGAGATGTTATTGTACGGATTCCATGGGAGCCATCCCATGTATTCTCTGAATCTGTTCCCTTTTTATTACATACTTCCTAACCTACTTAGTCTGATTCCTATATACAGATGCACAAGAGGTATAAATTAACATAAGCCTCCTTTTGGTTAGCAAATCTAGTGCCATAAGATGCTGAGCAACTATTGCATCCTGATGATTAACTTCTGTCTGGAGATTATGCAAAGTATTTAGGAGTGCATTTTCAACAGCGTTATCATTCCAAAGTGGTTTCTTAATTGATTTTTTTAAAATTAAATGACCTATTCTGAGGCCATGAAGCCAACATCAAGAAGTTCTTCTCCACTACTGTTTTTAGCTACAATTGTCTCTTCCTCAAGATTCCTAAAATTCACCAGTGTTTGTAGCCTGCAGGCTACAACCTATAAGGCTGAGAGAACCTGTAAACTAAGGAACAGGAACCACACCAGTTTCCTGGGAAGATACTGCATGTGTTAATTGTGGATATTAATTGCAGTCTTTATTCCTTAAAGTGAACTTGTCATACCTGATTAGGTAAAACTTGTTCTCAAATATTAATGGCACTCCCACTATAGCCTTGGTTGTACTAGCAGTCTGTCCATTTATTTCCTATTAAAGGAAGCACTGATTCTTTTTTTTTTTTTTTGAGACGGAGTCTCGCTCTATCATCCATGCTGGAGTGCAGCGGCACCATCTCAGCTCACTGCAACCTCAGCCTCCCGGGTTCAAGTCATTCTCGTGCCTCAGCCTCCCGAGTAGCTGGAATTACAGGTGCCCACCACCACACTTGGCTAATTTTTGTATTTTTAATAGAGATGGGGTTTCACCATGTTGGTCAGGCTGGTCTCGAACTGCTGACCTCAGGTGATCTACCCACCTCGGCCTCCCAAAGTGCTGGGATTATAGGCTCGAGCTACTGCACTGGGCTGGAAGCACTGATTCTTACTTACTCTATGAAAATAGTTACATTGGCTGGATGTGGTGGCACGAGTTCCCCTGACAAATTCACTACTTCATAACTTATATTAACTTATATTTATATTTGTATTAACTTATATTTATATTTATATTAACTTATATTTGTCAGAGTTCCCCTGACAAATTCACTACTTCATAACTTATATTAATGTTTCTCCTAGGATATACTTCCTGAATTCTTACAGGTCAATTGAAATAAAATAAGGTTCAAAGAGTGTCTGATTCCACTTTGCACAGGTATATCCTGCTAAATTGAGAATTAAAGGTAGATCAAGAAGAATTTTTTTTTTTTTTTTTCTTTTGAGACGGAGTCTCTCACTGTGGGCCAGGCTGGAGTGCAGTGGCACAATCTCAGCTCACTGCAACCTCCGCCTTCTGGGTTCAAACGATTCTCCTGCCTCGGCCTCCCGAGTAGCTGGGACTACAGGTGCGTGCCACCACACCCGGCTAATTTTTTGTATTTTTAGTACAGATGGGGTTTCACTGTGTTAGCCAGGATGGTCTCGAGCTCCTGACCTCATGATCCGCCTGCCTTGGCCTCCCAAAGTGTTGGGATTAGAGGTATGAGCCACCATGTCCAGCCCAAGAAGAAAATTAAAACAGAATCAATATTAAAACGATACCAAAGATATTCCAAAAAAATTATAATTTTTAATTAGTTCATTGGTACTATGAAATTAAATTTTGTTCTGTGTAATCTCAGGCAAGTAATCTACTTACAAAATTATCTGCTTCTGAACTAAAAGAATCCTAGAAATCCCAACTCAGTCTCTTGGTACAAGCCAACAGGCATCAGTTGTTGCGGCAATATCAATCATACTGAGAAGTCTGTTCCCATAAGTCTATTTGTACTGTCAATGGCTAAGAGTACCTTGTGGAATCTTTTACTTGTTCTTTTAATGTTTCTTTCAGAAGACTCCATTTCTGACCTATAGCTTGCAGCAAGGGTCTTTATAAAAAGGAAAGGGATAGCAGAGATCACCTGCCGATGACAAAATTAAATGACTCTGGTTAATTTATTACAGTAACCAACAATACCAGAATGAAGCAGAATAGAATTCTCTATTGGGGTGTAATGCATAAGTATTTCACAATGATTCTGGGGTAAAATATATCATGATCTTTGAAGGTATTGACAAATCTCAAGGTCCTTCTAATCCACCTACTAAACGGTGTGTTACAATTGCTATTGATTGGGAAGAGTATTTTAAACAGAAAATAGTTGGTCAGGTGTGGTGGCTCTCACCTGTAATCCCAATACCTTGGAAGGCCAAGGCAGGAGGACAGCTTGAGACCAAGAGTTTGAGGCTACAGTGAGCTAGGCTGGCACCACTGCACTCCAGTCTGTGTGACAGAGTGAGACCCTGTCTCAAAAAAAGAGAAGGGGCTGGGCATGGTGGCTCACTCCTATAATCCCAGCACTTTGGGAGGCCAAGGTGGGTGGATCACTTGAGGTCAGGAGTTCGAGACCAGCCTGTTCACCAATATGGTGAAACCCCATCTCTACTAAAAATACAAAAATTAGTCAGGTGTGGTGATGTGCGCCTGTAATACCAGCTGCTTGGAAGGCTGAGGAAAGAGATCACTTGAACCCAGGAGGCAGAGATTGCACTGAGCCAAGATCTCGCCACTGCACTCCAGCCACGGTGACAGAGCGAGACTCTGTCTCAGAAAAAAAAAAAAGAAAAAGTAAAAGAAATGCTTAGTTTGGCTAGCTGATTAACAAGAATAAGAAAGCAAATTTAAAAAAAAAAAAACGTTTTAATAGAGATGGTGTTTCACCATGTTGGCCAGGTTGGTCTCAAACTCCTGACCTCAAGTGACCTGCTTGCCTCAGCCTCCCAAAGTGCTGGAATTTCAGGGGTAAGCCACCACACCCAGCCAACAATGCAATATTTTAAAATAAACATAGGAGAAGGTAACATCATCATCATCATAACAATGTAATATAGCTCTTTTAGATGTGAAAAACATTTGTTGATTGTTTCAAAAGCACTAAAAATTAACAGGTTCTGAAGAAAAATATTCAGTTGACATAAGGCATCTCTGCTATCTTGGCAGATTACACAAAAGGTAAATAGCTTTTTACTACCTTTGGTGAAAAACAGAGTAAAAACTTCAAGACCAATTTTGAAACAGGCATCTTCTCTTCTTCATCACACATACTTTATTTATTCATTTTAATATTTATACGTATGGCCGGGCGCGATGGCTCACGCCTGTAATCCCAGCACTTTGGGAGGCCGAGGCAGGCGGATCACCAGGTCAGGAGATCGAGACCATCCTGGCTAACACGGTGAAACCCCATCTCTACAAAAAATACAAAAAAATTAGCCAGGCGTGGTGGTGGGCGCCTGTAGTCCCAGCTACTAGGGAGGCTGAGGCAGGAGAATGGCGTGAACCCAGGAGGCGGAGCTTGCAGTGAGCTGAGATCGCACCACTGCACTCCAGCCTGGGTGACAGAGCGAGACTCCGTCTCAAACAACAACAACAAAAAATTTATATGTATATATATTTAAACATATAATTATGTATATTGCTGTGCAGGAATGACAACAAAATTTTTAAAAAACAACTAATTCTGCATAAAGTTATATGATAATATTAAGATTTTCCATTTAGCTTTAAAAGATAATTAATCTTATATTACAAGACAAGTAGGTATTTTACTGAATGTACCTCTTTTTTATTTTATTTATTTAGGAACCTCTGGAAGATTTATTTGCCTCTTTATTGGCACTTTTTTAAAAAAGGGTAAAAACTATGCGTGCTGACACAGTAATTTTTTCTGCCTCTCTGTGAATTTTTGTTTTTAAAAAGGTATTCAATGTAACCAAAGAGCTCTCATTAACTAATGGAATACTCTATTATATTAGCCTAATATCTTAAAGTGGTTTGAGAATCTTGAAAATTATGCTTAAGTTTTGATTACAAAACAACACAATCACTGCTGATATTCAAAGTTTGCCAGAGAGATGACAATTAGACATTTTCCATGGATGTTGAAAGTGAAGTAATAGGCCGGGCGTGGTGGCTCATGCCTGTAATCCCCGCACTTTGGGAGGCCAAGGGGGGGGGGGGGGGGGCAGATCACGAGGTCAGGAGATCGAGACCATCCTGGCTAACATGGTGAAACACCGTCTCTACTAAAAATATAAAAAATTAGCCGGGCGTGGTGGTATGTGGCCTGTAGTACCAGCTACTCTGCAGGATGAGGCAGGAGAATTGCTTGAACCTGGGAGGCGGAGGTTGCAGTGAGCCAAGATTTCGTCACTGTACTCCAACCTGGGCGACAGAGTGAGACTCCATCTTAAAAACAAACAAACAAAATTTCATAGTAGTTTTCCTTAGCATATTTTTATGACTGGGTATTGATTATATTTTCTTATGTTTTGTATTCTTATTGCTCTGACGTTTGACGCTTTGATCCTAAAGAGACGGCTCCTCCCAGGGCTTGCTAATGTTTAACATACAAATGTTTAATATACAAACCAATCAACCCAGATCCCACACCCAAATCATCTCCTTTTTCAAACTCTCACACATCAGGCCAATATTCTCCCCGCTCTAAATCACTCCAAAGCCAGGCACCGAACAACAAAGGAACACCCCTATAGCCCAGAGCCCCCTGAAATTATTCAAACTAAGGGGGGGGGGGGGGGGGGGGGGGGGGGGGGGGGGGGGGGGGGGGGGGGGGGGGGGGGGGGGGGGGGGGGGGGGGGGGGGGGGGGGGGGGGGGGGGGGGGGGGGGGGGGGGGGGGGGGGGGGGGGGGGGGGGGGGGGGGGGGGGGGGGGGGGGGGGGGGGGGGGGGGGGGGGGGGGGGGGGGGGGGGGGGGGGGGGGGGGGGGGGGGGGGGGGGGGGGGGGGGGGGGGGGGGGGGGGGGGGGGGGGGGGGGGGGGGGGGGGGGGGGGGGGGGGGGGGGGGGGGGGGGGGGGGAGCCACCTGCCTGGCTCATTCCTTCCTGTGAAAACTCCAGTAAAGCTTCTGGCCCACGCTCCCCACTTCTGCCTCCTGACTAGCCTGGGTGCATCCCCATGCCTCTCTGTGTAGCATGCCAAGTGTCTTTAGGCATCTGTGAGGGCAAACTTCTTTCTTCATGATAATCATTTCTCTGTCTGCATGTCTTACCATACCTGATTAAAACAAATTCTGAGTGTATTTTTAGAACAGACTGCTAATTATTAATGTTAGCTTGGTACTGGCCAGGCACAGTGGCTCACGCTTGGAATCCCACCACTTTGGGAGGCCAAGGCAGATGGATCACTTTAGATCAGGATTGAGTGTCAACTTGATTTGATTGAAGGATGCAGTGTTGATCCTGGGTGTGTCTGTGAGGGCGTTGCCAAAGGAGATTAACATTTGAGTCAGTGGGCTGGGGTAGGCAGGCCCACCCTTAACCGGGTGGGTGCCATCTAATCAGCAGCCAGTGAATATAAAGCAGGCAGAAAAACGTGAAGAGATGAGACAGGCCTAGCCTCCCAGCCTACATCTTTCTCCCATGCTGGAGGCTTTCTGCCCTCGAACATCAGACTTCAAACTCTTCAGTTTTGGGACTTGGACTGGTTCTCCTTGCTCCTCAGCTTGCAGATAGCCTATTGTGGGACCTTGTGATTGTATAATATGTGTGTGTGTGTGTGTGTGTGTGTGTCTCTCTCTCTCTCTCTCTCTATATATATATATCTCCTATTAATTCTGTCCCTCTAAGAGAACCCTGACTAAATACAATGGTAAAACCCTGTCTCTCCTAAAAATACAAAAACTGGTTGGGCATGGTGGTGTGCACCTGTAATCCCAGCTACTCAGGAGGTTGAGGCAGGAGAATTGCTTGAACCCAGGCGGTGGAGGTTGCAGTGAGTCGAGATTGCACCACTGCACTCCAGCCTGGGGACAGAGCAAAACTGTGTCTCAAAAAAAAAAAAAAAATACTTTTTTGTATATATTTTATATATATATGTATATTTTATATATATATATATATAAAATCTTGATACCTATTTGCATTTCCTTTCCTTCTCTTGAGATCCCTATAATGAATAAAAGTGACAGATTCCTACAATCTGTGGAAGGGGATCAGAATATGCCACCCCAAAATATACTAGTTTGGCATTAGGATGATCTTCAGCTGACGGCAATTAAGAACCAGCAGGCTCAGGAAGAACTCTCTGCACTCCCCCTTTCTTTCTGAAAGCAGAGCATACGGTTCCCTTTTGTAAAAGTAACAGAAATTCTCGTTTGTAAGAGTGTCTCCCTCTCCCATACCAGGAAGAGAAGACTATTAATCACCTGGCGTGACTCTTCTCACTTCAGTCTGCACCCGACTTGAGTCTGCATAACAAACCTTACTAAAAAATTCTTATCTACAATTAGTTCCCCCATATATTTACCTTCCCAAAATTTGTTTCCACTGGGAGCCCAAGCCCTTTTCCTTTACGTAGTTACTTCTCCACAATTTATTGCCCATTATTAAAATAACATATAGGCCCTGGGTCCAACCACTTCTTTGGGTTTTCACTTGTTTTCTGTGTCATTCTTGCACATAAAATGAAAAACATTCATTAAGTTTGCAAGTCTTTTTTCTCCTGTTAATCTGTCTTTTGTCAGTTGAATCCATAGGCTTCAGTCACAGAACACAAAAGAATAGAGAAAAAGTTTTGCCTCACCTACACTATTAACCAAGCTTCTCTGCAAAGAAGGCAACCACAAGTATGCGGGGCTACAGTTGCAAGCAGATCCCCCTAAGTGGCCAGTTACTTTTCCTCTGTGGGGAGGGCAAAGGCTTTTCTTATTTACAGCTGCACAAACAAGAACCATAAGCTTCAGTGCTACAGCTTCATCCATGGGTCCAGTGCAAACGTAGATACCAACACTGTGCCTTTAGGAAAACTCAAAAACAAAACCAACCAAACAAAAATAAACATCTGCAGGTCTATGACTCTGAGAGTACAAAACTGGACAGAGGCTGTGGGTCACTACTTTCTCGCTACCCACTCCAAAGATGTTTCCAGGTTCCATCCCATAGAATTCCTTCAACAAAGAAATAACCACAGAAACCTGCAGGCCCGGATCTCTACATCACCCTTTGAGGCTTTCACAGACTTCCCAGCACAAACAGTGGAAGACCAGCTCCTTTCCCAGGCTTCTAGCCTTTAAACTGGAAGACAGTCAACCTCCAATCTTGTCTACCGGGTCTTTTTTCTGGACAACACTTCTGGCACCCAGACTAGGCCTTTCAGACTCTCCTCTGAAAGACAATAACTAGGTCCTAGCAGTTTCTGACAAGCAAACACACATGATTTACAGAACCATAATTTCAAAAAACAAACAAAAAGTGGAAGCAGAAACAAGAAGTAAGATTTTTGAGTTCCTAAGAAATGAGAAAATACTACCAGCTAATTTAGAAACATTCAGATGTTAAAACTGTTCATAGCGGTGTGGTGTGGTGACTCATGTCTGTAATCCCAGCCCTCTGAGAGACTGAGGCAGGAGAATCTCTTAGCCTAGGAGTTCAAGACCAGCCTGGGAAACATAGCAAGGTTTCATGTAATAAATAAAAGTAAAAATAAGGCAGGGCATAATGGCTCACACCTGTAATCCCAACACTTTGGGAGGCTGAGGCAGGTGGATCATGTGAAGCCAGGAGTTTGAGACCAACCTGGTCTGGTCAACATGATGAAACCCTATCTCTACTAAAAATACAAAAATTAGCCGAATGTGGTGGCGCACACCTGTAATCCCAGCTAGTCAGGAGGCTGAGGCAGGAGAATTGCTTGAACCCAAGAGGTGGAGGTTGCAGTGAGCTGAGATTGTGCCACTGCACTCTAGCCTGGGCGACAGAGGAAGACTCTATCTCAAAAAAAAAAAAAAAAAATAAAAATAATACAATGAGCTGCGTGTAATGGCACATGCCTGTAGTCCCAGCTGCTCAGGAAGCTGAGTCCAAGTTTGAAGCTGCAGTGAGCCACAGTGGAGCCACTGCACTTTAGCCTGGGAGATGGAGCAAGGCCTTGTCTCTGGGGAGCAGGGGGCGGGGCGGGGAAGAGTGTTCATAGGCTTTGAGTTAAAAATTCCATTTCTAAAAGCTTATTCTACTGTTGGGGCTCACAAAGTGATACCCCAAAGTATGGTGCTTTGGTATGCTGAATACTTTGAACTGAAGGGCATTGAAAGGGCCTCAGAAGCAAAGCCTCTTTCTGACTGTGCAAGTTGCAGATATTGGCCGGGCGCGGTGGCTCAAGCCTGTAATCCCAGCACTTTGGGAGGCCGAGATGGGCGGATCACGAGGTCAGGAGATCGAGACCATCCTGGCTAACACGGTGAAACCCCGTCTCTACTAAAAAATACAAAAAACTAGCCGGGCGCAGTGGCGGGCGCCTGTAGTCCCAGCTACTCAGGAGGCTGAGGCAGGAGAATGGCGTGAACCCGGGAGGCGGAGCTTGCAGTGAGCTGAGATCTGGCCACTGCACTCCAGCCTGGGCGGCAGAGCGAGACTCCGTCTCAAAAAAAAAAAAAAAAAAAAAAAAAAAAAAAAGAAAGTTGCAGATACCAGGAAGAAATCACTTTTGTCAGACCCAGACAAAATAAGGCCAGGAAGGCATGAAGAAGTGGGGGCTTATGCTTCCATGTCTGAGATAAGAACTGTTTCCAAGGACTTCCTGAAAATCCCACAAGAAATCTTTTCATGTCCTTCTCACACCTCCTGCTTTGCACAGCTTGTACTTTTCACATGGATTCATATATTTCTATGACAAGGTTTATCACTAGACATTCATTAGGGCTGCAGTAATTCAGAAAAGGTGCTCTCAAAAGGACACTTACCCAGTAATAACATCTCCACCAATGAATGGGCAACAACTCTTTGAGCCTCTGAAACCAATGAACTCTGCTTTTAAGCATCTTATGGGAACCTCTCCCTTTGTGCCAATAAAGGCTTCCCTTTACCCTTCCCTCACCTGATGCATCTGTAGCTTGCCATTCCGTGCACCCAGGTTATAATTCTCATTTCTCATTCCTGAATAAACTCAACATACTTTGAGATATTTTTCTCCAGTGTCTTTCTTTAGGTTGACATGACATTCTCCTACCCTTCTTTCTCCTGCTTCTCTTCCTCCCCCAAGGCAGGCCATAGAAACTAGATTCCCTCTTCCACAAGGTGGGTAATAGAAACCAGCTCCCCTCTTCCCCAACACCAGCCGTAACACCGAGAAATATTAATCCCATCTTCCCCCATCTTTCCAAGTAAGAACTGAACATAAAGAAATTCTCTGACCTACATTGTCTGAAAGTAGATCATAAGACTTTGATTCCAGCAGGGGTGCTAACCTCTACCCATGAGGAAGAAATTGTCAGGCCTCTGAGCCCAAGCCAAGCCATCACATCCCCTGTGACTTGCACGTATATGCCCACATGGCCTGAAGTAACTGAAGAATCACAAAAGAAGTGCAAATGCCCTGCCCCGCCTTAACTGATGACATTCCACCACAAAAGAAGTGAAAATGCCGGTCCTTGTCTTAAATGATGACATTATCTTGTGAAATTCCTTTTCCTGGCTCATCCTGGCTCAAAAAGCTCCCCCACTGAGCACCTTGTGACCCCCACTCCTGCCCGCCAGAGAACAACCCCCCTTTGACTGTAATTTTCCTTTACCTACCCAAATCCTATAAAACGACCCCAACCTTATCTCCCTTCGCTGACTCTTTTTGGACTCAGCCCGCCTGCACCCAAGTGATTAAAAAGCTTTATTGCTCACACAAAGCCTGTTTGGTGGTCTCTTCACATGGCCGCGCATGACAGAAATGTCATACAGGGAGGCCAAGAAGAGTCTAGACAGGCCCTGCTAAATCTCCTTACTTGGTCAATTACTATTAGATTGTTCCCTTTCTGTGCAATCACATTTCTATATGACTGTCCATTTTTCATCAAATTTAAGCATAGAAATGGACAGTTTTCCCTCGGGTCTTCTTTGAGTCTTCACTTCTGAAATCCATCAGGTCAGGTATAACTTTGATTAAATAAGTGTGTTATGTTTTCTCTTGTTAACCCATCTTTTGTTATTGAAGTTCTGATTATGACCTTTATGATGGCAGAGAAATGGTATCACGCCTTTTCACTCCTATTGTTCAGAGGTATTTGAAGATGCATGTTCCCCAAATTCATAGCCAAAAATATTTACGTTGGCCCCTTGATCACAATGAACTGGAATAATCTAAAGAATTCGCTAAAGATGTATAGTAGGAGTCAAATAAACCTCAGCTTTATCTTCACTCCACTCTACCAACTGTGTACCCTGAACTCCTACCTTTTATTTCCAGGTTTGCAAAATTAGGACTAACAATGCCCAAGGCTGGATTGCACAATAGACAGACATGTTTAGGCACCAGTAAAGCAAGGACACCAGAAAATGGCTTTTGAAAAAGTTTGATGTTGGATAGAAAAAAAAACCAAAACACCAAAATAGTCATAATTGTCAGAGGTGTTTGAACCAGAGTGACTCCATCTTGAATAGGGGCTGGGTAAAATATGGGTAAGATCTTTTGGGCTGCATTCCCAGTAAGTTAGGCAATCCTAGCTGATAAAACAGGTTGTGGTAAAGAAGCCGGCCACATTCCACCAAAACCAAGATGGTGACAAAAGTGACCTCTGGTCATTATACACTCACTGCTCATTATACACTAATTATAATGCATTAGCATGCTAAAAGACACGCCCATCAGCACCACGACAGTTTACAAATGCCATGGCAACATCAGGAAGTTACCCTATATGGTTTAAAAGCAGGTGGAGCCCTCAGTTCCACGAATTGCTCACCTCTTTCTTGGAAAACTCATGAATAATCCACACTTTGTTTAGCATATAATCAACAAATAACCATAAAAATAGCCAACCAGCAGCCCTTGGGACTGCTCTGCCTATGGAGCAGTCATTCTTTTGCTTCTTTGTTTCTCTAATACACTTGCTTTCACTTTATGGATTTGCCTCGAATTCTTTCTTGCACAAAATCCAAGAATCTTCTCTTGGGGTCTGGCTCAGGATCCCTTTCCAGTAACATCTTGAGAAACTTACATTTTCTTATATTTATTTTATGTATTTTGTGTTTTTAGTTTATGAACAGGAGGTTGACCTTGTGGGGAAGAAAATTTTTTCCTCTACTCTTAGGTTTTGTAATTGGGAGCCTAAAATTAAACTGACAAAAAACAGATTCACAAGAGAAAAGATGAATTTTTAATCATGTACAGGCATTTACAAAGAAATGCAACTCAAAGGGGTGGATAAACTTTAGGGCTTTATACCACCTTAATAGGTGACGTGGAGTGGGAAAAGAATACTTACTAGGAAAATAAATGACTTCTTAGACAAGGGGAGGAGAAAGAGCATTTATGGAAAAACAAATGACTTTGAGGAAAGATAAATGGGCCCTTAGGAGAACAGATGGGAGATATGACAGTTTTCTGATAATGTCTCTTTGGGTGTGCTGCCAAATTCTCTCTCAAGATTAGAGTTGTTCCCAGGGAGGGGATTTATGACAACTGAGTTCTTTAGAGTTCTTTTGGGAGCCTCTGCTTTTAGGAAGATAAGGGACTTCAGGACCTCAAATGCTTTCAGCTCACAATAATTTTTATGCTACAATGGCTTATTCTGGATCCCTTCAATTGTCTCAAATCAGGGCCTCCAAAGTTCTTAATAATGATGACTGCTCTTTGTCTGTGGCTGGGTGTTACAGGGATAGGCCACTTGAGAATTTGGGAAGGAGGGAACTAAGATTGCTCTAGCTCGGTATGGTGGCTCACGCCTGTAACCCCAGCACTTTGGGGGGCCGAGGTGGGCAGATCACGAGGTCAGGAGATCGAGATCATCCTGGGTAACATGGTGAAACCCCATCTCTATTAAAAATACCAAAAATTAGCCGGGCGTTGTGGCACGCACCTGTAGTCCCAGCTACTCAGGAGGCTGAGGCAGGAGAACCGCTTTGAACCCAGGAGGTGGAGGTTTCAGTGAACCAAGATTGTGCCATTGCACTACAGCCTGGGCAACAGAGCGAGACTCTGTCTCAAAAAAAAAAAAAAATTAGCCGGGCGTGGTGGCACATGCCCAGCTACTCAGGAGGCTGAGGCAGGAGAATTGCTTGAACCCACAAGGCGGAGGTTGCAGTGAGCCGAGATCTCGCCACCGCACTTCAGCCTGAGTGACAGAGCAAGATTCCCTGTCAGAAAAGAAAAAAAAAAAGATTGCTGTAGATGTTGAAGTGTAAATCCTATGACTAATGGATTGAGCACAGATATGCAAAGTCATTGCAAGAGGCTCAGCTGGCCAGCAGGACTTGACTGCAACCTGATTTAAAGTATTAACATACCTAGGGCTGGGCTCAATGGCTTGGTGGCTCATGCCTGTAATCCCAACACTTTTGGAGGCCGACGTGGGCGGATCACTTGAGACCAGGAGTTCCAGATCAGCCTGGCCAACATGGCAAAACCCTGTCTCTACTAAAAATACAAAAATTTGCCGGACATGGTGGTGCACATCTGTAATCCCAGCTATTTGGGAAGGCTGCGGCACGAGAATCGTTTGAACCAGGGAGGCAGAGGTTGCAGTGAGCCAAGATCACAACACTGCACTCCAGCCTGGATGACAGAGCAATATCCAATCTCAAAAAAAAATTTTTTTTAAATAAAGTATTAACATATCTAAAGAAAGAATGTGTCATTTGGAAGGAGTGCCGAGTTTTCCCCTCCCAAACAATTACTGTGTTCCCCTATTGCTTGTCTATGAAGCAGACTTCCCACAGATGTTTGTAACTTTTGAGCAATATTGCCACTTATTGAACACCAGATGTCAGACATTGTGCTAAAGGTCTTTAGTACGTTATCTTATTTGAGTCTCACAATAGCCTGAAGTCAGTATTAGCAACCCATATAACAAATTTTAGAGGGACAGTGTGTTTCCCAAGGAATAACCCAGGCTGTCTGGTGGTAGAGCTAAGATCAACCCTTGGAACCCAAGTTCCTATCCTTTATCTTGCCATATGCCAGTCTCTGTTCCAGGTATTCTTCACACAGAACTTGAGTGGTTTGCCTGGGTTCCCTTGCTGAGACTTTTGCTCACTGTGACTATGAACCAGAGAAGTAGGAAATAAGCCCCCACTCACCTGCCTCCCCTTTGGGTGACCCACAAGAACATAAATCTTGCAGGGTCTTCAGCATCCAAGGTGCCTAAAAGCTAGGTGGTGTCAACCTTGTTACCCAAAAGACCACCACGATGGCTAAATAGTGGAAAGGAGAGTTTTATTGGTGATACTGGTTTGCAACCCAGAAAGAGAAAGTCTCCAGTGTGGACAGAAGGTCCTGTCTCTTTGAAGTGAAGAAGGAAACTTGGGTTTCATGCTTCACAGGGCCTGTATCACACAACAGAGTCATACATATTCATCAGGTTTCTGGGAAAAGGCTATACATAATTATGAGGGGAGCCCAGTGCATGCAGGATGGATAAACATACAGGTAACATATATTCCATGTTCACTTTGGGGCAGGGTTTTGGCATAAAAATCAGATGGAATTTGGCGCTTTATGCGAAAAGGTGAACTAAAGGACACAAAGAGAGTTTGTGTGCAGCTTCTGTAAGCTGGCTGAAAATGGCTTAAGGCTTAAGGTCTGCAGTAGCTTATTCAGGAAAGAATATTTGTAAGGCTGGCCTGCTGTCCAATCAGAGCTGTAGTGGTTTGGGTCGTAAATTCGTGTTAGGAGAGGGCTGATATCTCTTATTGTTAGGGGGTTTAGAGTCTCAGGAGTTTAGCAGTTTGCCATGCTAACTGGGTCCTGAACCCTCCACCAGTAGGTAGACCCGTAGGTAACTTTGTTTCCTTAACCTTAGAACCTGTCTTAGTTGATAAAAGGGTGTCTATTTTGGTCTTCCAGATCACAAACCCAAGCATTACTGTGGTGAAGCTAGAAAGCTCCTGTCTGAGCCGTTTCTGCAACCGACTGCCTGGGTGATATAGGGGAAGTAGCTAAACCTCCCTGAAGCTAATTTTCTCATTTTAAAATAAGAGCAGGCTGGGCACAGTGGCTCATGCTTATAGTCCCAGCACTTTGGGAGGCCAAGGCAGGAGGATCACTTGAGGCCAGGAGTTTAAGACCAGCCTGGGCAACACAGCAAGATCTTGTCTCCATAAAAAATTCTTCAAATTAAAAATTAAATTAAAATGAGAGCAGTAGACTAGATGGCTTCCCAGCACTACCATTCTGGGATTCTGTAGTTCAGTGAAAAAGATCAAAGTCTCCATAGAGGTAGGGGTTGCAAGGAGAGAGGCTGAATCCTCACTAAAGTGTTTCCAATTCCAGTGATGGAGCTATTTTTAGATTTGATCAGGTTCTCTCATGCATGTTGCATATTGTAGGATGGTTTTCTGGGTCAACCTTTCTCAAGTAAACTGTCACTTAATCTCTGGCCAGGACAGTTGCCCCGATAGAGTAACAGCTCTTCCCACAGTAGCACTGGCTATTTTGAGATTGCTTTGCCCCAGCTATATGACTGGACTTCAAAGAACTGTGATATAGGGGTCCACACATCCTTGGCTTGAAAGGGGCATCCCAGAGGGAGTAGTTCTAGTCTATCATATGTGGAGTTTCTCCTCTGTCTTCTAAACATATATTCATTCAGTAGTTCTTTTCTTGAGTGCCTACTTTGTGTCAGGAACTTAGAATAAAATGGTGAGCAAAACTAGGCAGGACCCTTACCATCAAGAAACTTTCAGTCTGTCGGGGTAGAAGACATTAATCAAATAATCATACACATTTTTATTGCTAGTATAAGAAGTGCTATAAAGGAAAAGTATAGGATGCCCGAAGAGTCTCTAACTGGGAGGTCAGAGAAGGCTTTCTTGGGGAGCTGCCGTTTGAACTAGTTTGAAGGATAAAGAGTAGTTATATAAATGCCAGAGGAAAGAAAAAGCATTCTTGGCAAGGGGAAGGGTATAGGCAGAGGTCTGGCAGGAGAAATCATAAAACTAAAAGGAACCGTGGTTGAGCGCGGTGGCTCACACCTGTAATCCCAGCACTTTGGGAGGCTGCAGCGGCTGGATGATGAGGTCAAGGGACTGAGACCATCCTAGCCAACATGGTGAAACCCCCATCTCTATTAAAAACACAAAAGTTGGCTGGGTGCGGTGGCTCACACCTGTAATCCCAACACTTTGGGAGGCCGAGGCAGGCGGATCACCTGAGGTTGGGAGTTCGAGACCAGCCTGACCAACATGGAAAAACCCCGTCTCTACTAAAAATACAAAATTAGCCAAGCGTGGTGGCGCATACCTGTAATCCCAGCTACTCGGGAGGCTGAGGCAGGAGAATCGCTTGAACCTGGAAGGCGGAGGTTGCAGTGAGCTGAGATCACACCATTGGACTCCAGCCTGGGCAACAAGAGTAAAACTCCATCTCAAAAACATAAAAAATAAAAACACAAAAATTAGCTGGGTGTGGTGCCGCACACCTGTAGTCCCAGCTACTAGGGAGGCTGAGGCAGGAGAATCGCTTGAACCCAGGAGGCAGAGGTTGCAGTGAGTTGAGATTGCACCAGTGCACTCCAGCCTGGAGACAGAGCGAGACTCCGTCAAAAAAAAAAAAGCTGAAAAAAGCCAGAGTAAGAGTACAGAGATCAAGGCAGTGTCAGGAGGAAAACTTTTCCTCTATCCTCTTACGTTTAGTACCAAGGAATCCGTGAATTAAACTGGCAAAAGACAGATCAACAGGAAGAAACATTTATTTGTATGCACACAGGAGCTTACAAAAGAAGTAGCACAATAGATGATTTAAGTTAGAGGCTTAAATTCCTAACTTAGGAGGCAAAAGGGAAGGGAGAGAAGAGGTCTTTATCAGAAGACCAAATGAGTTTCTTTAGAAAAGACAAATGGGTTTCTGCAAGAACAAATGGAAGATAAGAAATGTTGTGATAATGCTTGTTCATGCAGATATGAGTGTTCTTTCAATTTTCTTCAGTGGCCATAAAAGTTCCTCCAGAGTGGGGATTTATGTAGGCTTATTCTTGATCTCCTTCCTGGGAGTAAAAGCTGCTCTGAAGAAGGAATCCATGACAGCCTCATTTCCCAAAAGTTTCTGCTTTTAGTCAGATAAGGGAAGCTCTGAGAAGGCTTCTTTCTACATTGGTTGAGCCTCAAATGTCTTCAGCTTAAAATAATCTTCATATTAACTCCGAGGTTCTAAGTGGGTCTCCACAGGGGGCTGATGTAAGGTGATGCCAGAGAGCTACTGGCTAGATGACGTACAACACAGCTGTGTTAGTTTCCTGTTTTTCTTGAGAATAATGGGATGAATTAAAGCATTTTAAGCAGGAGTGCTGCAGGGTTCGATTTTTATTTGCTGAACTTGGGGTGTGTTGATGATAAACAGGCAGCTAGATGTGCCAGTTAGAACTCAGAAGAGAGCTCCGAACATCCTTGTGAGTCATCTATGTATAGATGGTCATTATGGACCAGTGAGTGGATGAGATTGCCTAAGGGAAAAATGTATAAGAAAATAATGTTCCTTTCCACCCATCTGTAGATTAAAAAAAGAGAAGGTTTGCCGGGCGCGGTGGCTCAAAATCCCAGCACTTTGGGAGGCCGAGACGGGTGGATCACAGGAAATCAATCAACAAAACCCCGTCTCTACTAAAAAATAATAAGCTAAGGCTGAGAGGCAAAAAGAGAAGTGAGCTGAGATTTAAAGGAAGGAATGCTAGCTTTCAGGAAACCAACCCATTTCTAGGTTTACAGAGCGGACCTGTAAGAAATTATAACTATATTATTTGTATTACTTTATTGCAACTCTAACCTTGGAATTGTCTTTTCTGACAAATTAAAAATCCTTGCCTTGGCTACTTTAAAGAAAGCAAAGAGACATAAAAATTCTTCAAAAATACAAAGTATTATAACACTGTTGCTCTTACTGTGCCATTGTTGGCTGAGGAGGGAAGGAAAGTAAAGGAGAGAAAAATAGCATTTATGTAAGCTTACTCATGTAGCAGCCTCTGTACCCGCCAATCGGCATTATTAATCCACACTAGGTCATAATAAGGTAGGTGCTATATCTCCACTTTACAGATGGGAAACTAAAGTGAGGCTCAGATAGGTTAAGAAATTGCCTAAAGTCTCATAGCTGGAACATAACAGAACTGAGATTAACACTCACATTCATACATCTGACACTGTGGCCTATGCTTTTTCTTCAAAAGTTTTTTTTCTCCCCTACTGTGCAACCCCACTCTACTACACACACAAGGAAACGATTTTTCAGCTCAAACTGTGCAATACAATATCAAAGGAATATCGAATATCCTAAGTCATAAAGGTGTGGCCCGGGCCACTTTTTCAGACTCCTCCAGACTGATAGAGCTGTTGCTCTGACACTAGAGAAATTAAGAAGCTTGTCATCTTGGGTCCTTGCTGTTCCACTTCTGGGCATGCAGTTTGGCAAACAGTGTAATATTATTTGTTGACTTGTAGATGTCATCACAGATTTTTTACAGGAAGGACTGGTGGCTGTTTCACTTAAAGAGTTAGAAATTTATAAAATTCCTCTCTCTGGGCCATGCAGATCAAATCCAATTCCACCAAAGCTATTCCTGAGCTCAGTCAATCAAGGCTTCTACCTTTCAACCACTTTTCTTAAAATACAGGAATAATGTTCAATAGAAGAGTGAGGAAAAATTTTGGACGGCTGAGGTGTGTAGTTATTCAACAAATACATACTGGGAACCTTATCACAAATACATACTGGGAGCCTTAAATGCTGTGGAGGATACAAATATATCCAAGTCCAGTTTCTGCCCTCAAGGCCATACTACCAAGAATTGCAAGTGAGGAAGGTCAGAGAGGTTACAGTGACTAGGGTGTCACAGGAGAGGAGATGCTTAAGCTTTGAAGAAAAGGCAGGGTTCAGATGGGTGCATAGGAGAACACTCCAGGCAGAGGGAATCACGTGAACAAAGGCACAGAGGTCAGAACTAAGAAGGACAGGTGTAGGAATAGGGACAGGACCTGCCTGAGTGTGCATTGTTCCCCATGTTGGATATGTGGATTAGGGACACAGAATGCAGAGCATTGATTGCTGAGTCAACTTAACCCAGAGTTTCTCAACCTCACTGCTATTAACATTTTGAACCAGATCTTTTTTTTTTTTTTTTTTTTTTTTTTGAGTCAGAGTCTTGCACTGTCGCTCAAGCTGGAGTGCAGGGGCATGATCTCAGCTGACTGCAACCTCTGTCTCCAGGTTCAAGCCGTTCTCCTGCCTCAGCCTCCTGAGTACCTGGGATTACAGGCATCTGCCACCACGCCTGGCTAATTTTTGTATTTTTAGTAGAGACGGGATTTCACCATAACGGCCAGGTTGGTCTTGAACTCCCGACCTCAGGTGATCCACCTGCCTTGGCCTCCCATAGTGCTGGGATTGCAGGTGTGAGCCACCACACCCAGCCCATATCATTTATTTTGTATGTGGGGTGAGGGGAACAGGAAAACCGTCTGTGCATTGTAGGATAGTTAACAGCACACCCGATTTCTACTCACTAAATGCCAATAGTAGTTTCATCCCCAGTTGTGTGCTCTGCCCCCAAGTCGTGACAAAAAATTTCTTCAGGCCAGGTACAGTGGCTCAAGTCCGTAATCCCAACACTTTGGGAGGCCAAGGCGGGAGGATCACTTGAGCCCAGGAGTTTGAGACCAGCCTGGGCAAGAATGGGAGACCCTGTCTTTACAAAAAAATATTTAAAATGTTGCTGGGCATCGTGGCACGTGCCTGTAGTCCCAGCTACTTGGAAAGCTGAGGTGGGAGGATGGCTTGAGCTGCGGGGGATCAAGTCTGCAGTGAGCTGTGATTGCGCCACTGCACTCTGGCCTAGGCGACAGAGCAAGACCCTGTGGAAAAAACAAAAAAGTCTTCAGACATTGCCAAATGACCCCTGGGGTGCAAAATTGCTCACTGGATTGACAGTCATTGGGTTAAGACACTGTGATAATGTATGTGATCTGCATGTGATTTTTCTGAGTCACCAGGTCCTCTGCAAGCTGACTCAGTTCTTCCATACACCATCAGGGCTCCTACGCTTATGGCCCTAGGACAGTGACCTGCAGCCGAAGAGAAACAATCCTCCTGTTGGACTTCTGGGCCCAATTGCGAATGGTGTCCTTACTTACCACCCACTACTTCAACATGTCTGGAAAATGCCACTAGGGGAGAAAGAACAGGTAAACACAGCAAGCTAAGGCTCCTAAGGATGGTCTGGTCTCTGAGTAGAGACAAAACACCGAGAACAAAGATACAAGCAAAAACTTGGAAAGCTCTGAAGCAATGTATTATTAACATCAGTAGAGCCCAATAGCACTGAAACAACACGTCGTGGCTGGGCATGGTGGCTCACGCCTGTAATCACAATGCTTTGGAAGGCTGAGGATCACAACGCTTGTGATCACAACGCTTTGGAAGGCTGAGGATCACAACGCTTGTAATCACAACGCTTTGGAAGGCTGAGGATCTCTTGAACCTAGGAGTTTGAGATCAGCCTAGGCAACACAGTGATACTCTGTCTCTACAAAATAATTTAAAAATCAGCTGGGCATGGTGGTGCATGCCTGCAGTCCCAGGGAGGCTGAGGCAAGAGGATCACTTAAGCTGTAGGGTTGAGACTGGAGGGAGCCATAATTGCACCACCACACTCTAGCTTGGGTGACAGAGTGAGACCCTGTCTCAAAACAAAAAAAAAAAAAAGGAAAGAAAAATAGGCCGGGCGCGGTGGCTCAAGCCTGTAATCCCAGCACTTTGGGAGGCCGAGATGGGCGGATCACAAGGTCAGGAGATCGAGACCATCCTGGCTAACATGGTGAAACCCCGTCTCTACTAAAAATACAAAAAACTAGCCGGGCGAGGTGGCGGGCGCCTGTAGTCCCAGCTACTCGGGAGGCTGAGGCAGGAGAATGGCGTAAACCCGGGAAGCGGAGCTTGCAGTGAGCTGAGATCCAGCCACTGCACTCCAGCCTGGGCGACAGAGCGAGACTCCGTCTCAAAAAAAAAAAAAAAAAAAAAAAAATAAAGCAACACATTGTGATTGTCCCAGAGCTGGGCAGTGAAATTCTGCCCAATTAGGCCTGGCATCGAGCCAACTAGAGCCCCTGATTAACACTAGTGAGGATGTTTGAAGGGTGACGCATGTTTTCTTATCCTCTGTGCCAGGCAGGTTGTTGATATAAGTACACTGTGAAAATGTTTACCATTATTCTGCCTTCACCTAATTAGAGCTTTTGGAACCACAGACTTTACTCAGAGACTTTGACATTCAGAATGGAATGTAAAAGTGCAACATTGGAATACAGCTTGTGTATAGCTGAGTGACCTCATGGAGCTGAGGCTTCCAGCTCCCTGCAAGCCTGTCTGCAACCTGTTCCCTTTTGGTTTTGTTTAATTGAAAAGGCTAGTGAAATACCCATGGTGGAGGCTCAGTATCTTTTTGCAATTTCCTATCCCTGGCATGTTTGAAAGGCTAAATCTCCATGATAAGGATAGCTAGCATTTGTTGAGTATTTACTACCTTAAAAGATATTGCAATGTTGTGGCAAGTGAGGAAGCTGAGGCTTAGAGATGGTAGATGGTCTGCCAAGGACCCACAGACGGTCAATTGTACAGTGAGAATTTTTTCTTTTTTTCTTTTTTCTTTTTTTTTTTAGACAGAGTCTCCCTCTATTACCAAGCCTGGAGTGCAGTGGTGCAATCTCAGATCACTGCAACCTCTACCTCCTGGGTTCAATGATTCTCCTGCCTCAGCCTCCCGAGTAGCTGGGATTACAGGCATGCGCCACCACGCCCGGCTAATTTTCATATTTTTAGTAGAGACAGTGTTTTGCCATGTTGGCCAGGCTGGTTTTGAACTCCTGACCTCAAGTGATCTGCCCACCAAAACCTCCCAAAGTGCTCGGATTAAGTGAGCCACCGCGCCTGGCCGTACAGTGAGAATTTGAACCCAGTTCTGTATGACTCCTAAATCCCCTTAACTTCCACACTACATCAGTATTCAACAGTCAGGACTGCCTACACAGGGTGCTCGATGGAGCTTTCCCAGCCTCCACAAAAAGAACCGCTCTCCATTAAGATTTGCTTTACATTAAGACTGGGACTTGCAGCATCTTGTCTGAGTCCCCTCCCCGAGCAGCTTCCTTCTAGTAGCAGTTGTGAACTCAGTACTGCTTCCCTCTCGCTCTGAAAAGTGCTGCTCTTTTCTTAAAAACAAAAAACAAAACAAAACAAAACAAAAAACATTTCTTCTGGTTATTTTTCACTGTAGAAGATTAGGAAAATCCTGAAAAGCATAGGAAGAAAATAAAATAATTCATAGTTATGAAATTGAGATAATCTTTTAAAACAGCTTGATGTATTTCCTTCGTGTACAAGGTGTTTTTCAGAGGCCTGTGGATCCCAGCCCCTCCACCAGCTCCTGACTCATGAGCTTCTCCCGGAAGCTTCTCCCTTTACTCTCATGGGCAAATACTTCCTCCTTCAAAGAGACCCCACAAGGTTATATCCTGCCACCTTCTAGCCTCAACTGAAAGTTAGAATTCTGGAGCCAAATTCTGGAGAACTGTGGAGAACTGATACACAGCAATGGTTACACTCTTTCCTCACTAAACATTTTAAATTTTTTTCTTTTTTTTTTTTTTTTTGAGAGACAGTGTCTTGCTGTCACTCAGGCTGGAGTGCAGTGGCATGATCACAGTTCACTGCAGTCTTGACCTTCCAGGCTTAGGTGATCCTCCCACCTCAGCCTGCCGAGTAGCTGGGACTGCAGGTGCACACTGGCATGCCCAGTTAGTTTTTGTATTTTTACTAGAGATGGAGTTTCACCATGCTGGCCAGGCTGGTCTCAAAACTCCTGACCTCAGGTGATCTGCCTCACTCGGCTTCCCAAAGTGCTGGGATTGCAGGCATGAGCCACCGTGCCTGGCCCATTTGTTTGTTTTTTGTAGAGGGTCTGGCTTTGTTACCCAGACTGGTCTCAAACTCCTGGGCTCAAGCAATCCTCCCACCTCAGCTTCCAAAGTATTCGGATTACAGGCATGAGCTACCTCGCCCAGCCCTGAACTTCTTATCCTAAGCATAATGCTGACTAGGTTCAAATCTGAGCCTGGTTTCTTGAGCAGGCAGACATTCCACCCAGGCTAATATGGGTGTACAGCTATAACCCTAGTAACTACCCAGGGCATACATCAACCAACCCTCCAGACTGATGGTGTCCAATAAAATATAACACCACCCAAATACATTTTAAATTTTCTTTTTCTTTTCTTTTCTTTTCTTTTTTTTTTTTTTGAGACAGAGCCTCGCTCTGTTGCCCAGGCTGGAGTGCAGGGGCGCGATCATGGATCACTGCAGCCTCCATCTCCCAGTAGTAGCCTCCTGAGTAGCTGGGACAACAGGTGCGTACCATCCCGCCTGGCTAATTTTTTGTATTTTTAGTAGAGATAGGGTTTCACCATTTTGGCCAGGCTGGTGAAACCCCATCACCTGGCCTCATTTTAAATTTTCTGGTAGCCACATCAAAAAGAAGAAAGGTTGGCCAAGCACAGTGGCTCATGCCTGTAATCCCAGCACTTTGGGAGGCTGAGGCGGGTGGATCAGGAGTTTGAGACCTGCCTGGCCAACATGGTGAAATCCTGTCTCTACTAAAAATACAAAAATTAGCCGGGCGTGGTGACGCATGCCTGTAATCCCAGCTATTCAGGAGGCTGAGGCAGGAGAATCGCTTGAACCTGGGAGGCAGAGGTTGCAGTGAGCCAAGATTGCACCACTGCACTCCAGCCTGGGCAACAGAGCGAGACTCCATTTCAAAAAAAAAAAAAAAAAATCAATATATTATTAATGAGATGTACTTTGTTGTGCTATGTTTTTGAAATCTGGTATGTATTTTATCTGTGTAGCAGCCCTCAGTTGGAGCAGCCACAGTTCAAGTGCCCAAGAGCCACAAGGAACTGGTGTCTGACAGTGCAGTTTCAGACCAATTTTAGCTCCTTCTGGTGACCTGCAGCAGCCTCCTCCACCTCATCCCCATTCTCAGATCATTTCCCCACTGGTCCTAAATGCCCCAAGGGTGGAAGAAATGGAAAAAGCCATGTTGCACACTGGATGCCCCTGCCTGCCAGCATGCCAGCTGGCAAGAAGCCAAAGCTGCCAGGGATCGCTGCAGATCTGGTAACGGTAGGTTCAGTGACATCTCAATATTTGAGCACAGATTGCTCTCGGGGGAGGCAGATGCAGATTCTACTCCTTCTCAAAACCCTCCCAGTGGCTTCCTATTGCACACACAAGAAAGTTCAAACTCTGTACTCCACTACCTGGCACTGATTCACCTAATGTCCAACTTTTCTTTTTCTTTTCTTTTCTTTTTTTTTTTTCTCTGAGACTGAGTTTCGCTCTATCATTCAGGCTGGAGTGCAGTGGAGCTATCTCAGCTCACTGAAACCTCCCCCTTCTGGGTTCAAGTGATTCTCATGCCTCAGCCTCCTGAGTAGCTGGGATTATAGGCCTGCATCACCACACCCGGTTAATTTTTGCATTTTTAGTACAGATGGGGTTTCACCATGTCAGTCAGGCTGGTCTCGAACTTCTGACTGCAAGTAATCCACGCACCTCAGCTTCTCAAAGTGCTGGGATTACAAATGTGAGCCACTGTGCCCAGTCCACCTTTTATTTTTCACAACGCTTCTATAGAGACCTTAGCTAAAGCCAAGCCAAAGCAACCGGGCACCCCACAAACACACCTTGCCTTTTCCTGCCTCCATAAATTGTGTGTGCTATTTATTCACAGTTAGAACGTTCTTACCTACTAAGTTCCACCCAATTCTGAATTCCACCCAGTTCTTAGTCTCTTCCCTGAAGCCTTCTTTAATGACTCCTGACTGAAGGGGTTTTATCCTTCTCTGCCATCTATAGCACATTTATCAACAATAACCAGGGCAGTTGGTGTCGTATTTCACAACACACCTTATTTGCTTTCCCTGTTAGCTTGTGAACACCTGAAGGGCAGGGGTAAGAGTCTTTGATGATGATGATGATGATGATAATAATAATAAAAAATAATGGTTAATGTCTATTGAGTACTATGTTTCAGGCCTGTGCTAGGCACTTTACATTTATTTATTTATTTATTTATTTATTTATTTATTTATTTATTTATTTTGAGACGGAGTCTCACTCTGTCACCCAGGCTGGAGTGCAGTGGCGTGATCTCAGCTCACTGCAACCTCCACCTCCTGGGTGCAAGCCATTTTCATGCCTCAGCCTCCCAAGTAGTTGAGATTACAGGTATGTGCCATCACGCCCGGCTAATTTTTGTATTTTTAGTAGAGATGGGGGTCTCACCAATTTGGCCAGGGTGTTCTTGAACTCCTGACCCCAGTGATCCACCCACCTCGGTCTCCCAAAGTGCTGGAATTACAGGCGTGAGCCACCGTGCCCGGCCGGCACTTTACATTTAAACTTGATAAACACCTCAGAAATTATTCCCATTTTATAGGTGAGAAAACAGAGGCAAAGAGAGGTAACTTATTTTCAAAGATGGGCAGTTTGAGTGCAGAACCTAACCACCTCCTACCTAAAGGTGGCGCTCTACCACCTTTCTTGCTGTGGTTGGGTTTTTTTTTGGTTTTTTGTTTTTTGTTTTTTGAGATGGAGCTTTGCTCTTGCTGCCCAGGCTGGAGTGCAATGATGCAATCTCTGCTCACTGCAACTTCTACCTCCTGGGTTCAAGCAATTCTCCTGCCTCAGCCTCCCGAGTAGGTGGGATTACAGGCACCTGCCAACACGCCTGGCTAAAATTTTGTATTTTTAGTAGAGACGGGGTTTCACCATGTTGACCAGTCTGCTCTGGAACTCCTGACCTCAGGTGATCCACCTGCCCGGGCCTCCCAAAGTTCTGGGATTACAGGTGCGAGCCACCATGCCCGGCCAGTTGTTCATTCTTTAATACAGAACTGTGAAAGTGGTAAACAGTAAATACACATGTAATTGTTTGTCAGCTATTTAGGGTTTTTCCCAGAGCACTATACAGACTGTTGGCTGCATAATAGCAATTTAATAGACATTTTAAAATGAATGCCAGCCAGGCACAGTGGCTCACACCTGTAATCCCAGCACTTTGTGAGGCTGAGGCAGAAGGATTTCTGGAGCCCAGGAATTGGAGGACGTAGTGAGCCATTGTTCCCGAACCAAACTGAGGGTTGGGCTGCTATTTCTCGTGGCCCAATAACGAGATGCAGATGAACTGGGGAGGAAGAGAGTTTTTATTTCTGCAACAGGTTACAAGGAGAAGACCTGGAAATTATTGCGAGGACAACTCAAAATTACAAAGTTTTCCAGAGCTTATATACCTTCTAAGCTATATGTCTACATGTAAGAGTACATTCATCTAAAGACATAAGTAGGCTGGACGAGGTAGCTCACGCCTGTAATCCCAGCACTATGGGAGGCCGAGGCGGGTGGATCACCTGAGGTCAGAAGTTCGAGACCAGCCTGACCAACATGGTGAAACCCCGTCTCTAGTAAAAACACCAAAAATTAGCCGGCCGTAGTGGCGGGCGCCTGTAATCCCAGCTACTCAGGAGGTTGAGATGGGAGAATCGCTTGAACCTGGGAGGTGGAGGTTGCAGTGAGCCGAGATCGGGCCATTGCACTCCAGCCTGGGCAAGAAAAGCAAAACTCCGTCTCAAAAAAAAAAAAAAAAAAAAAAAAAGAGAGAGAGAGAAAAAAGACATAAGTGATTAATTTCTTTTCATCTATAAGGTCTGATTCCTGAAGACCTTCCTCTGGAGCCTCAGTAAATTTACTTAATCTAAATGGATCCAGGTGCTGGGGTGATTACCCTTATGTTTTTGTTTTTGTGTTTTTTTTGAGATGGAGTCTTGCTCTGTCACCCAGGCTGGAGTGCAGTGACACAATCTCAGCTCATTGCAACCTCCACTTCCCAAGTTCAAGTGATTCTCCTGCCTCAGCCTCCTGAGTAGCTGGGACAACAGGCATGCACCACCATGCCCAGCTAATTTTTGTATTTTTAGTAGAGGTGGGCTTTCACCATGTTGGCCAGTCTGGTCTCAAACTCCTGACCGGTGATCCACCCGCCTCAACCTCCCAAAGTGCTGGGATTACAGGTGTGAGCCACTGTGCCCCGCTGATTACTCTTATCTTGTCTCCTGCTAAATCACAGAGGTTTGGGGAGTTCTTTCAGGCTCCCAATAAACTTGTTTGTGGAGGCCTGGGGAGTCCCTTCAGAACCCCAATAAGATTTGTTTAATCCTAAATGGATCCTGTTAAGAATTCCTCCATTATTTTGTCATGCTTTAAGGCCCAGGAAAGGCCTACACAAAACTCTTGGTGGGCTTTTGTTACATTCCAGTCTTTGTATAAGGGCACTGGCCCTTTCAGCTTTCAATATTTAACTTAACTACTCAGTCAGTACCGCAACAGTTGTTATGGAAGCCTGCAGCTCTTGGCACTGCACTCTAGCCTGGGTGACAGAATGAGACGTAGTCGAAAAAAAAAAAAAGAAAAAAAAAAAAAAGAGTGTCCTGTATTCACACAACCCCCACAGGACTGGACCTTCTTGAACAGTGCAGCATGGCTCATTCCTTGGTGTCCCAACCCCTGCTCAGCATCTGCAGCGTGGGGCAGAGAGCAGGCACACCTTCCAATGCTGCTCTGTTCACTAGACGGCAGCTTTCTCCTCAGCCCTCAGTGTTCACCTTGTGCACAGAAAACGTGAATCTAGATAATAAGGGCAAAGAACATCTCCACAGGACACAAGTAAACCACACCACCGCACCCACCTCTATCAACCTTGTCTGCTTACTTGGAGCTCTGATCTCTAACAGGCAATTTAATCCTCCCTTGTGGAACTCAAAAGTCATATACCCATTCCCCAGGGAGCTGGGTGATAAGAAAGCACAAAGTTTCGGATTACTCTTTGATAAGAGTCTTGCTTAAACAAGATCACATATAAAAGCCTGTCTGATCCCCACACCCTTCTCCCCTGGCTCCCCTCTCTCCTTTCTTCCTCTCTTGCTTGTAAGATTGCAAGATTGTACAATCCACCCCAGAGACTTGGGTTCTGAAAGACCTAATGCAAATTGCTTTTAGACACACACATTTCTTTCCCAGCCCTCTGTATTAGTCCACTCCCCGCCCAGCAGGCCTCACCCTTGCCCCCTACCTGGGAGTTGACGCTTGGGGCTCCCCTGGGAGCTGATTGCCCCGGTCTGCTCCTGACCACTTCCCATTGGCGCTTGCTCATTTACATTTTAAAATTAGAGCAAAGTTCAACGTTGTGGTTGGCTTTAGTGACTCTATGAATTGCCCCACCTTGGTGAGAAAAATGCAGACAATAGCCACCTGGGAAAACTATCCTCCTAAAATAGCACAGCCCCCCCAGCATTCTGGCAACAGGTTGCTTGCTCTGTGGTGAGTTTCTGGCTCTAGGCTGATGGAAACACCCGGGGATGTAAATAGCAATGAGAAAAGGCCACTTGTGCCACTATGTGGTTTTGTGTTGGCGGGTTCTTCCCCCACCCCAACCCCACCTAAGTTCTCTATTTTTGTTTTGCTTAAAACTTCAGCTCACAGCATAAACACCAAGGGTTGAGGCTCGGCTCCATTCTGCTCTAGAGCTGTGAGTGCAGGGTGAGGGGTTGTGGTGTCCTGTCTGTTTCAGTCTCAGCACTGTCCTCCCAGACCCTCCCTTCTGAAGGTCAGTTCCCTCCGCTGCAAAGTGGGAGTAACAGCACTCGTTGGGAGGGTTGAATGAGTTGGCAAAGCCCATGCCTGGCACAGTGCCAGCCTGTGGCAGGCTGCGTGTCTCAGGCCATGATTAAGACAGGGTTGTGGCGGTGATGCAGATGCACACAATGATGAGGAAGCAGACGGTGGAGACCCTCTTGGTAGTCCCCGACCACACAGATGCATGGCAGGACCAGGAGGCGGGGGCCTCAGGCTGAAACAGCCAGCTCCCCAACCCCTCGTTTGTGGGATTCCAGGCCAGCGCCTGGCAGCCCTTCAGCACGGAACTTCTTGTACATTCCACGGCAAGTGAAAGGGCTTTTGTCCCCACACAGGAAGAACAAACGACAAAGGCAATTGTGTGTCTCCCCACGGGCCCACACAGCAGGCTTGGGAAGAGAAACTTCTTTCCCCAAGAGTCCAGCTTTGCTGGAGCGGCTACAGTCATGGATGAGTCAAACTGTCGCACGGCTCTGGAAGAGAGTGGTGTCTGAGCTCCCACATGTGTGGCAGGGTGCTCATTGCACACCCAGCACACACACTCATGTGCACAGACTCCAACACATTGCTCCTGCCCAGACTAGTTGGGCAGTGCGTCACAGATGCTACAGCTGCAGGGGCTCAGGAGGGCATCACACCCACCTGCTTCAGGAGGTGATGGCTTTATTATTCGTTGATATGGTTTGGCTGTGTCCCCACCCAAATCTCATCTTGAGTTGTAGCTCCCATAATTCCCATGTGTTGTGGGAGGGACCCGGTGGGAGATATTTGAGTCATGGGGGTGGTTCCCCCATACTGTTCTCATGGTAGTGAATAAGTCTCACGAGATCTGATGGCTTGATAAGGGGAAACCCTTTTGCTTGGCTCTCATTCTCTCTTGCCTGCTGCCATGGAAGGCGTGCCTTTGCTCCTTGCCTTCCTCCATGATTGTAAGGCCTCCTCAGCCATGTGGAACTGTGAGTCTATTAAACCTCTTTTTCTTTATAAATTACCCAGTATGGGCATGTATTTATTAGCAGCATGAGAACAGACTAATACATTCCCCTTCCCAGGTGGGCCACAAAGGCCCAGAGGGTCCTACAACTCACCATGGGTCTCACTGTGCTTGTCCTTTTCAGGCCTCACAGCCCACACTGTGAAAAATGTTAGGAACTATCAGAGAAAGACCTGTTTTCAAGAAGTCTATCCTGAAGTCCCTTCAAACACATAGTCATTGAGGGCCTATGAGAGGGTGGAGAATCCAGACCACCCACAGGAGATAAATTATACTGAAGAAATCATTCTCCCTGGGACAGGATAGGTCTCTCCTTTTGCCACTTTTCTCCCCTCCTTATTTTCCCTATTCTCTTGTAATTGTCATAATAGGAAGCTGAGGGTTTGGAAGGTTTTAAAATTTGTTAAAGGAAAAAACTTTTCTTATCAAATGAAATTATTATGCATCATTTTATTGGACTCCATGAATGGAATGGAATAACCCAACTCATTTCTGCTGCAGACTTGGCTGCCAGAGCCCTTGGCTGCTGAGTTTAGCGATCAGTCACAGTAACCAATTCATCCCAGGTACATCTGGTGCTCCTAATAGATGTCTGACCTGGCATCTGCTTTTATGTTTTGTGTCTTGTATCCTGAACTTAAATTTCATAAGCAATCTTTGTGCTGTGCAAAAAACTTTCATTGGCCTAACAGAGTTGGGAAATCTAGATGTTATTCCCAGTTCTGCCTGACTGACCAGTTCCAACTTGAGCAAGACATTCCCTCTATCTGGGCCTCCATTTCCTCATTTTGAAACCTATCTGTGTCTCCCAGACTTTCCTGTAACAGAATCACCTTGAGTGTTTGTTAAATATACAAAGTCACAGCCTCCTTCCCTAAATGAGGGGTGGGGACAGGGAGCTGGAATCTGTATCTTTAAACCTAGCACCCTGGTGGATTCTAATCTGGCAAGTTCAAAACATGAACACCAGATGGTTACCAAAGTTCCATTCTATGCTATGATCTATAATTCATACAAATAATCTCTTAGAAGAAAGAAGATGAAGTTTGGTACAGATTTTGACATTACATATCTTGTTTTTTACTGAATGTAGTTTATCATGATCCTCAGTTTTCATTTATAAACACACATAAGGGAAACACTTTGTATTTTCCTTTGCAAGGTGAAAAACCCAACCCAGGTGCTTGTTCCTCCTGTGGCTTTCCATTGGATTTTTACCAGGGTTGGGCCCCCCACTCCTATCCATGGAGGCTGTGCTTCCTAGGAAGGCCAACACATGTTTCCCCAGACACGTGCACGACTCATTCCATCACCGCCCTCTCTTGGGTGTTGACTCAAACGTCACCTTATCAGTGAGGACTTCCATGGGGCTCATATCACAGCTCTCTCTCCAACATTTCCTATCCTCCTCCCTACTTTGTTTTTCTACTTAGCACTCATCACTATTTAACCCACTGGAAATTTTACTTGTTTATTTTGTTTGCCATCTCTCTCCCCTACTAGAGATAAGCTCCTCAGGGATTTCTCTCTGTTGCGTTCCCTGCTATAGCCCTCAATGCCTGAGCTGAGACATAGTAGGTGCTCAATAAATATCTGCAAACTCAATTAATGAAGTGCTTGCTGGATGAAGGAATGAATGAATGAACTTCCTGGACTGGCGCAGATATTTGACTGTCTGCACAGTCAGAGGGACAGCCCCTCTAACTCCAGGCCATGCTCCAGACTTCTCACAACTGTGCTCCTGGCCTCTGGGCTCATGCACACACTGGTCACATCTGAACCCCATGACTGAGATGCCCCTTAGGTAACTGCATATCCTCCCTCCTCAGTCTCTCTCTGTGGGAAAGCCAGGGCTTACATGCAGCTCCACCCCTGCTCGCGGCACACCCCTTGATGAGTGCTGACTGCATCCTTTCACCCCAGCTGCTCCCCACCCTTCTTACTCTCCAGCTGGGACAGTGAGACCTTGGTTGCTTTTGCTCCAGTAGGGGACTGTCCAACACCCAGCCACACTCCTGAGCCTTTCTCTAAAAACAGAATCTTCTGGCTGGGCGCAGTGACTCACACCTGTAGTCCCAACACTTTGGAGGGCTGAGGCAGGTGGATCACTTAAGCCCACGAGTTCGAGATCAGCCTGGGCAACATGACAAAACCCAGTCTCTACAAAAAATACAAAAATTAATGAGGTATGGTGGTACACAGCTACTCAGGAGGCTGAGGTTGGGGGATCACTTGAGCCTGGAAGATGGAGACTGTAGTGGGCCAAGACTGTACCACTGCACTCCAGCCTGGGCAACAGAGTGAGACCTGTTTCAAACAAACAAACACAAACAATTTCAGCCTGGCAACTTTACAAAGCAAGGCCCCCATCTTTACAAAAAAAATTAAAAGTTGGCTGGGCACATTGGCTCACGCCTGTAATCCTAGCACTTTGGGAGGCCGAGGCCGGGGGATCACCTGAGGTCAGGAGTTTGAGACCAGCCTGGCCAACATGGTGAAACCCCATCTTAACTAAAAATGCAAAAATTAGCTTGGCGTGGTGGCAGGCGACTGTAATCCCAGCTACTTAGGGGGTGGAGGCAGGAGAATCGCTTGAACCTGGGAGGCGGAGGTTGCAGTGAGCCCAGATGGCGCCATCGCACTCCAGCCTGGGGGACAAGAGTGAGACTTTGTCTCCAAAAAAAAAAAAATAATAATAAATTATAAATTAAGAACCAGCTGAGTGTGGTGGCACATGTCTGTAGTTCCTGCCATACGAGAGTCAGGCAGGAGGATTGCTTGAGCCCAAGAGATCAAGGCTGCAGTGAGTTGTGCATTGCACCATCACCCTCCATCCTGGGTGACAGAGCAAGACCCTGTCTCAAAAATAAATAAATAGCTGGGTGCAGTGGCTCACGCCTGTAATCCCAGCACTTTGGGAGGCCGAGGCGGGTGGATCACGAGGTCAGGAGATCGAGACCATTCTGGCTAAAATGGTGAAACCTCGTCTCTACTAAAAATACAAAAAAATTAGCCAGGCATAGTGGCAGGCACCTGTAGTCCCAGCTACTCAGGAGGCTGAGGCAAGAGAATGATGTGAACACAGGAGGTAGAGGTTGTAGTGAGCCAAGATCACGCCACTGCAGCCTGGGCCACAGAGCAAGACTCCATCTCAAAAAAAATAAAAAAACTTAAGTAAATAAATAAATATTTATTATTAAAAAAGACAGCTACTGGCACCTAGAGGGATGAAACAGAGTCCCAGAGCTACGAAGGAGGTGGGATTAAGCAGGGTCCGTTAACTTGAGTCTCTTGAGCTGGGGCCCAGAGAAACTGGTTCAAGTACTTGTGGCTCATTGACCATAACTGGCCTAGGTCTTAATATGAGTGAGAATTTGAACTAGGAAAAAATGGGCACACATGCTCACCGCAGAAAGTTTGTAATAAACAGGTAAACAAAAAGAAGAAAAACAGCTAGCTACAGTCAACACACAGAATGCTTACTAGTACCAGCTGTTCGAAGGGCCTTTACATTAACCGACTTGTTTAATCACACAACAATCTGTAGAAGCAAAAGTTTGCCCTGCTTCCAGAGTTAGCAAACATTTAGTATGCCACCATCAGGAAAACAAAAACAAAATATTTTGCAACCCAAGAGAAACCAAAACTAGCAGGTTCAACTCCAACAAGTTGTGGTACCCAGAATAATAAAACCTTGATTATTGTCTGTGAACTTTAGACTCCTTAACAAATACAGTTCCTGGCCAACCATGGTGGCTCACGCCTATAATCCCAGCACTTTGGGAGGCCAAGGTGAACAGGTTGCCTGAGCTCAGGAGTTCGAGATCAGCCTGGGCAACATGGTGAAACCTGGTCTCTACAAAAAATTAAAAAAAAAAAAAAAAAAAAAAGCCGGGACTACAGCCATAGTCCCAGCTACTTGAGGGGCTGAGGTGGGAGGATCACTTGGACCCGGAAGGTTGAGGCTGCAGTGAGCCGAGATGACACCACTGTACTCCAGCCTAGGTGACAGAGCGAGACCCTGTCTCTGAAAAAAAAAACAACCACAAAAATTCCTGTCCCTAATTTTTGTTATGCTGTTGTCTAAAGATGGCGTGGCCTTAGTAAATGTAATCATGTGAGAAAGTCATTGTTTTTCATAATGAGCAGACAAATGTAAACTATATTAGTTTCCCAGTAGCCATAACAAGTTAGCACAAACTTGGTGGCTTGAAACAACAGAAATTTACTCTCTCATAGTTCTGGAGACACAAAGTCCAGAATCAAGGGGTTGGCTGGACCATGCCCTTCTGAAGTGTCTAGGGGAGGCTCCTTCCTTGCCTCTGCTGGCTTCTGGTAGGTGACGGCAGGCATTCCTTGTCTGTGGCCTCATTACTTCCATCTCAGCCTCTGTCTTCATGCAGCCTTCTCCACTGTCGCCCTTGTCTTCTCCTGTTCTGCCTCTCATCAGAACTCTTATCATTGGACTTAGAGCCCATGTCAATAATCCAGGAGGATCTCATTTCAAGATCCTTAAATTAATTGCATCTGCAAAGACCCTTTTTCCAAATAAGGCCACAGCTTCCAGGGGTTAGGTCATGGGCGTACCTTTTCAGGGACCACCATTCAACCCATTACGTTAGCTCTGGTGGTCTTGAGGGTTTGTTTCTTTTACTGAAATGCTATGGTTATGTTTTGATATTTGGAGGGTCAGTCCTAAAGTTTAGCTCTTGCACTCTTTGCAAGTCATTTGTTGCCTTCCTTTTCTGAAGCTTTTGCCTCAGAGTTTTTCCTTGACAAACCTATGATATGATGTGGGTTGGTGCCATTATTATCCCTGTTTTATTTATGTATTTATGTATGTATGTATTTATTTATTTTGAGATGGAGTTTCGTTCTTGTTGCCCAGGCTAGAGTGCAGTGGCGCCATCTCGGCTCACTGCAACCTCTGCCTCCAGAATTCAAGACATTCTCCTGCCTCAGCCTCCCAAGTAGCTGGGATTACAGGCACGTGCCACCACAGCTCATTTTGTGTTTTTAAAGTAGAAATAGGGTTTCACCATGTTGGTCAGGCTGGTCTCGAACTCCTGACCTCAAGTGATCCACCTGTCTCGGCCTCCCAAAGTGCCGGGATTACAGGCATGAGCCACCGTGCCCAGCTTATTACTCCTGTTTTAGAGATGAGGCTACTAAGGCATAGAGAGGTTGATTACGTACATGTGAGTTACATAAATTCATACAGGCAGTCTGCTCCAGAAGCACCAGCACCCATAATGTAACCACTCAAGAGATAACCAACATTAGCCCTGTGATGTTTTAAACTTTCAGCCTCTCCCTCTTACATATTGTGTGTGTATTTATTTTATTTTTACAGAATAAAAATCAACCTATTTCCATTTCACTACATATTCTTCAATCTAGTTTTTAGTTGCTGTGATCATTCGTCACGTGGATGGACATCACTTAACGCTATTAGTCCTAGATCTTTCAACTCAGCACACTTGCATGCAACCCTTTCTCTGTGTAAAGCGCTTCTGTGTTAGGGAAGAGAGGTGAGAAAACCAGGGTCTCTGTCCTTCAGGGGCTCCCTAGCAAGTGTGGTGATTCTCAGCCTTGAATGCATTCTAGAACCATCTATGGAGCTTTTAAAAGATACCTGCCACTCCATACCTCAGATCAAGTATCTCTGAATTCCTGTAGCAGGAGCCCAGCATCAGTGATTCCAGTGTCCCATTAAGGTGGAGATCTCAGGACCCAAGGGCACAAGCTCCCATCACGATATGCTCAACACCTGCTGTCTCTGAAGCTCCTCTCCTGCCTCCTGTGCCTGGAGGCCAGACAGCTATTCCCTGGGTCTACCAGACCACAGAACCCTTCGGACAATGAATTAACCCTTTGGGTTCTGTACATATGCTCTGCTAACTTCAGCAGCAATGGTCTCTGGGCCTTCCTGCCCATGTGGATGGTTCTGTTCTTCCAGCTCTTCTCTCTGTGTTTTTAAGTGGAGGAAAGAGGCAGGATATTTAGTAAGTAGTTCAAGACAAACATCACAGGTATGGGAATCAGAAGACCAGGGTGTTAGGACTCCCTTGGAGCCCATATGACTCTGGCCTAGCCACTTGACCTCTCTGGAAGATGGCAAAACAACAAACAACTAGCTTGCTCTCTTCAATACTTGTAAACTGGTGGGTCAGTTCTGAGTCTCCAGGGAATTCATCCAATTGGAAAGTGACCACAGCACCTCTGGTCCATAAAGGATTTGTGCCTCCTCTGTACAAATCCAGATGAATGCTGGATTCCAGCAGTCCCTCAGCTGCGTATTCTCATGCAATGGACAACTTGAACAATGCCTGGCCTGAAACGACCTTGCTTTAAGTGATGTTTAACTGACAAAGAAAGCACTGGGCCTGTATCTTCACCTGAAAGATGATGAAGAGACTGCAAATGGGAAAGAGTGGAGGAGAGACAAGAGGCTCCAAGAGCTACTACTGCAACTTACCCAGCTTCACGTGGCTCCCGGGGAAGACTGGGAAACTCCTGCGGCAGACTACCCCTCGCGCCCTCCCAGCAATCCACAGGGCCTGAGAGCTGCTTTCCAAACCCTGCAACACAGGCTGGCTTGCTCACATTCATAGCTTTACACAGAGAGACTGCGAAACTAAAAATGTGAATTAAACAGATCCACAGCAGCTACAGATCTTACCCTTCCTGAAATGGGGCAAGGCCCATCTGGACATTTATGAAATTGGGCAACTTTGCTCTGAGACACTTCCATCCCCACTTTTATCTCCCCTCCTTTATACCCACTTAACTTTTGTGTGTGTGTGTGTGTGTGTGTGTGTTGTTGCTTTTTTTTTCCGAGACAGAGTCTGGCTCTGTCGCCAGGCTAGAGTGCAGTGGCATCATCTCAGCTCACTGCAACCTCTGCCTCCCAGGTTCAAGCAATTCTCCTGCCTCAGCCTCCTGAGCAGCTGTGACTATAGGCACAGGCCACCACCCCTGGCTAATTTTTGTATTTGTAGTAGAGATGTGGTTTCACCGTGTTGGCCAGGATGGTCTCGATCTCTTGACTTCGTGATCCACCCGCCTTGGCCTCCCGAAGTGCTAGGATTACAGGCATGAGCAACAGCGCCCGGCCTAACCTTTTTGGTTTTTTTTTTGAGACAGAGTTTTGCTCTGTCGCCCAGGCTGGAATGCAGTGCCACGAACTCAGCTCACTGCAGCCTCCACCTCCCGGGTTCAGGCGATTCTCCTGCCTCAGCCTTCCAAGAAGCTGGGACTACCGCTGTGCACCACCATGCCCACCTAATTTTTGTATTTTTAGTAGAGATGGGATTTCACTATGTTGGCCAGGCTGGTTTCCTGACCTCAGGTGATCCGCCTACCTCAGCCTCCCAAAGTTCTGGGATTACAGGTGTGAGCCACCGCACCCAGCCCCACTTAACCTTTTAAATGCCCAGTGACTCTGGCTCTGTCCTTCCTGTGCTCCCTCCCTTCCTCCCTCCACCATCTCACCCTCATCCCATTCCCATGCTACCCCTTCCAGTTAGCCCGAAGAGTTGTTGGAAAAACTATAGACTTCACAATCAAACAATCTGAATTTAATTCCTTACTAACTCTGTGAACTTGGACCAGTTATAAAATCCCTTTGAGCCTGTTTCCTGATCTATGAAATGGGGATAAAGATATTTAGCTGATATAATCATACTTAGCTGATAGGGTTGCTGTGCTAATTATTTAAATTAAAGGTACTTAATAAATGCAAGTTCTATATTTTTCTTCGGAAAGAGTCTGCTCTTATTTAAGTCTTGATATAAATTTTATTTTATTATTATTATTACTTTTTGTTTTGAGATAGACTCTTGCTCTGTTGCCCAGGCTGGAGCGCAGTGGTGCGATCTCAGATCACTGCAACTTCCACCTCCGGGGCTCAGCGATTCTCCTGCCTCAGCTTCCCAAGTAGCTGGGATTACAGGCATGCACCACTACGCCTGGCTAATTTTGTATTTTTTAGTAGAGACGGGGTTTCTCCATGTTGGTCAGGCTGGTCTCGAACTCCCGACCTCAGGTGATCTGCCTGACTCGGCCTTCCAACGTGCTGGGATTACAGGTGTGAGCCACCGCACACGGCCTACATTTTATTATTAAAAATCATCTTTTTTTGCCGGGCACCGTGGCTCATGCCTATAATCCCAGCACTTTAGGAGGCCAAGGCAGGTGGATCACTTAAGTTCAGGAGTTTGAGACCAGCCTGGGCCAACATGTCTGTCTCTACTAAAAATATAAAAATTAGCCAGGAGTGGTGACACACAACTGTAATCTCAGCTACTTGTGAGGTTGAGGCAGGAGAATGGCTTGAACCTGGGAGGAGGAGTTTGTAGTGAGCTGAGATCAGGCCACTGCACTCTAGCTTGGGCGACAGAGAGAGATTCCATCTCAAAAAAAAAAAAAAAATATATGTATATATATATATTTTTTTTTTCTTCTGTGTTTTTACTACAAAAGCAAGGCATGTTAATTTGCTGAAAACCCAAAGAAGCAAAAAGAAAACATAAAAAAAACCATAACCCTATCATCAGCACATTTACAATAAACACGACTTGTTGAGTAGTATAAGCTAGAAAATGTGATCAGCCCATGATGTTATTTTTAAATTTAATCCTCACAACCTTATAAAATAGATACTATTTAAATCACTATCCAACATGTGATTAAACAAGGCCAGGTGCAGTGGCTCACACCAGTAATCCCAGCACTTTGGGAGGCCGAGGCAGGCAGATCACTTGAGGCCAGGAGTTCAAGACCAGCCTGGCCAACATGGTGAAACCCTGTCTCTACTAAAAATACAAAACTTAGCTGGACATGGTGTAATCCCAGCTACTTGGGAGGTTGAGGCAGGAGAATTGCTTGAACCTGGGAAGTGCAGGTTGCAGTGAACCAAGATGGCACCACTGTACTCCAGCATGGATGGCAGAGTGAGACTGTCTCAAAAATAAAAATAAATAAAAAATTTTAAAAATTTTAAAAATATATGATTAAGCAAAATTTCAGAGAGGTTAGGTATCCTGCCCAAGTTCACACAGCCAGTGAGGAGCCCAGCTGGGATTTGCACCCAGGTCTGTCAACTTGAACCGTAAGGATTTATTCCCTATTTAGAGGCTTGTGTTTTGTTTCTTTTTTTTTGTTTGAGACGGAGTCTCACTCTGACACCCAGGCTGGAGTGTAGTGGCACAATCTCGGCTCACTGCAACTTCCGCCTCCCGGGTTCAAGTGATTCTCCTGCCTCAGACTCCCGAGTAGCTGGGACTACTGGTGCGTGCCACCATGCCCAGCTAGTTTTTGTATTTCTAGTACAGATGGGGCTTCACCATGTTTGCCAGGCTGGTCTTGAACTCCTAGTCTCAAGTGATCCGCCTGCCTCGGCCTCCCAAAGTGCTGGGATTACAGGCATGAGCCACTGCGCCCAGCTATTTAGAGGTTTTCAAGGAGCTGAGAGGGTATTTGGAAGCCGAGAGCTGTTTCTGGGGCCCAGAAGTATCTATCTTTCAGCAGCCTCCACTCAGGAGTTCCCTGCCTGGCTGGCTATCCCTGGCCATCCCTGGCCACACCCACCTGCCCGCCAGTCTTCCTCAGTTGCATCATCCTTACTGACTGCAACAGCAATATATTTGCTTGTAGCCCTGTGGGGGCTACTACAGAACACAGAGACTTGGCTGGTGAGGCTGCTGACACAAGAGCTAGAGGCTTTGCTCTTTTTTTTTTTTTTTTTTTGAGACAGAGTCTCACTCTATTGCCCAGGCTGGAGTGCAGTGGTACAATCTCAGCTCGCTGCAACCTCTGCCTCCTAGGTTCAGGTGATTCTCATGCCTCAGCCTCCTGAGTAGCTGGGATTACAGGTGTGTGTCACCACGCCAAGCTAATTTTTGTATTTTTAGTAGAGATGGAGTTTCCCCATGCTGGTCGGTCTGGTCTCGAACTCCTGATTTCAAATGATCCGCCTGCCTCAGCCTCCCAAAGCGCTAGGATTACAGGCATTAGCCACCAGGCCCAGCCCCATCACTACTTTGTAAAGTGACCTAGGGCAAGTCCCTTGAGAGTCCCCGTCTCTCATGGAAATAACAGCAATTAGTTTTTCCTGTGGTTCTGAAGGAGGTAAAGTATTATATACAAGACCACCTGGATAGTTTAAATGCCATATAACATGGAATATAATGTTACTGAGATAACTAAAGGCAAAAATAATGTGTATATAACATGCTTACAATGTTCAAAGGGTAGTTGACCATTTTAGATTTGAGAACACACACAGGCAGACCCATCAATACCCAAGGAATACCTTAGTCACAGATAGGCAAATGTGTATTAATCAGAAAATGTACCTGACATGCAAACCCAGAACAGGTAAGTTTGATGTGGCAGTGGGCGGAGGAAAGCTGAGACCCTGAGGTTAAGACTGAGATTGGGCTGGAGTCAGGAGAGTCTGGGGTGAGGGTAGAATTCCCACTTATTATGGGATCCAGTGGGCCCCTTCACAGAAGAGGCTGAGTTTCATATTCCTGGTCTATCTGATTTGAAGAGTTCCTGGAACCTGGGGAGACACCCCACAGGCTTTGTCTAAGGATTATTTGCAGCTCTTTGAACTTCAGAATAGGAAGACTAAAGTGAGAAGTCAGAGCAGAGAGTAAGCCAAGGCTACTTCAAATGCTCAAAACCAGGGGATGGGTCCTACTGCTTTCCACATGTGAGCATGGCCAGCCCAACCAGCCCAGAGCCCTCAAAGTCAAGCCCCTCACTGGTCAGCCTCATGGCATTCTTGATCTAATGCCCTGTGGCTTTAAACAGCCAGCTTCTGCAAAAGGAATAAGAAAGTCCTGTATGGCCGGGCGCGGTGGCTCAAGCCTGTAATCCCAGCACTTTGGGAGGCCGAGGCGCGTGGATCACGAGGTCAGGAGATCGAGACTATCCTGGCTAACATGGTGAAACCCCGTCTCTACTAAACATACAAAAAACTAGCTGGGCGTGGTGGCGGGCGCCTGTAGTCCCAGCTACTTGGGAGGCTGAGGTGGGAGAATGGCGTGAACCCGGGAGGCGGAGCTTGCAGTGAGCCCAGATCACGCCACTGCACTCCAGCCTGGGAGACACAGCGAGACTCCATTTCAAAAAAAAAAAAAAAAAAAAAAAAGTCCTGTATTTCTTCTGGGCTCCTACAGGCTCTTTAAAACAATGCTGTTTCTGTTTCAGATGATGATCCCCTGAAATGACCTGTGCACTCCTGCGACTTGTCACATGCCCAGTCAATAACAAATTGACCAACTGACATTCTTAAAGGCACCACTGAAGACCCAGTGCTGGGTTGGACCTATGGGGAGACCCAGAGGTTCATAACTCTGTCTCTGCCCTCAAGGTGTTTAGCATCCACGGATTTGGGTGGTATTTGAGTCACTTTGGACCTCACCATGGACACAGGAAAAAAATCCAGGAAATGTCTTCCTCAGTGTCAGCCTGAGCAAAATAATGCCCCAGCTGACATTTCCCTGTGTATGGAAATGTTTCCACAGGGATTGCACTGTGCAGAGCGCTATACCACATGGATTTGCCTCTGTAGGTTGTACTATACTTGCACATTTCCAAGGGCTGAGGAAGGGAAGGTGAGAAACATGGTGATGAGCCCCACTGTGGCCAGCACTATGCCAAGAGATCTTTAAAGGTGGTGGTTTTAGCCTTACAACCACCTGGGTGGCCAGTATCTTCATTCTCACTGCAGTGGAGAGATTACAGCTTTAGGTACTGAATGCTCTGGCTCAGGTGGCTGGGGCTCAGAGTGCACCCTCGTGAGCCAGTGGGGAAGAAGTCTGGTGGCAAGGTAGCTGGCAGCTTAGGAAGCACCTGGGCTGCTTGCTAAAGAGTGGGACTTTCTTCCAGAAGCTACAGGGGGCCCAGTACAGTAGTGAGAGAGCCATGTGATCAAGTCTGTTGGAAAGCTGCCCGGCAGCTATGTGAGGGCTGGGTGGGGAAGGGGTGGGAAAGATTGCAGAATGAGATTAGGGAGAGGACTGCGGAAGGACAGATCTGTTTTCCCACCTCCCCCTATCCCATGCATACCGAATAACAGTCTCTGGAATCAAAACAAGCATTTTATTTTATTTATTTTATTTTATTTTTCGAGACAGTGTCTCAATCTGTCACCCATGCTGGAGTACAGTGGTACAATCTCGATTCACTGCAACCTCTGCCTCCCGGGTTCAAGCGATTCTCCGGCCTCAACCTCCCGAGCAGCTGAGACTACAGGTGAGTGCCACCACACCTGGCTAATTTTTGTATTTTTAGTATAAATGGGGTTTCACCATGTTGGCTGGCTGGTTTTGAACTCTTGACCTCAAGTGATCCACTTGCTCAGCCTCTCAAAGTGCTGGGATTACAGGCATGAGCCACCGCGCCTGGCCAAAGCAAGCATTTTAATAACCCATTTTAAAATTTTAGACCCGGCCGGGCGCGGTGGCTCAAGCCTGTAATCCCAGCACTTTGGGAGGCCAAGACGGGCGGATCACGAGGTCAGAAGATCGAGACCATCCTGGCTAACACGGTGAAACCCGTCTCTACTAAAAAATACAAAAAACTAGCCGGGCGAGGTGGCAGGCGCCTGTAGTCCCAGCTACTCGGGAGGCTGAGGCAGGAGAATGGCGTAAACCCGGGAGGCGGAGCTTGCAGTGAGCTGAGATCCGGCCATTGCACTCCAGCCTGGGCGACAGAGCGAGACTCCATCTCAAAAAAAATAAAAAATAAAATAAAATAAAATTTTAGACCCAAGTTAGTGACCCCGTATTAATTTTGGTAATCAAAAGTTGGCTAAATTGAGCCAGCTGAGTGAGACAAGGTTGTGCTGTGAGCACTACCCTGGCAGGTGGCTGCTAGGACAACATGCTAGAAAAGATTGGCCATCGTGACAGAGGGAGAGCAGGGGAAGGCATTGACAGGGTTTGGGATTTAGGCAGACCTGAGGTTGATTTCTGGTTTAGCCATTCACTGTCATGAGACATTGAAAATATCATTTAATCTCTCAGATCTTCTTTACTTCATCTTTAAAATAAGGGTCAGCTGGGTGTGGTGGCTCACACCTGTAATCCCAGTACTTTGGGAGGCTGAGGCAGGAGAATCACTTGAGCCCTGGGGCTCGAGACCAGCCTGAGCAACACAGGGAGACCCCCATCTCTACAAAAAAAATACAAAAATTAGCCAGGTGTAGTGGTGTGCACCTGTAGTCCCAGTTATTTGGGAGGCTAAGGCAGGAGGATTACTTGAGCCCCAGAGGTCAAGGCTGCAGTGAGCCCTGGTCACTATATTCCAGCCTGGACAACAGTGAGACCCTGTCTCAAAAACCACACTACACTGCACTACACTGCACTGCACTACACTACACTACACTACACTACACTACACTACACTACACTACACTATATTACACTACACTACACTATGGGTCATCAACTTTCTCTTGCATGATTGCACAAGTACTATATTCAAAGTGACTAGCACACCACTGGTAGTTGGTAGGGGCTAGCTAATATCCTTACTCGGACCTAGAAGCCACAGTGATGGCGCATGTCTGCTTGGCTCTTTCCTGTGGAGCAGCACTGCCCTTCAGTGGCTAAACAGGGAATGACAGGTGTGCCAGCAGCTCCCACCCCACCCTGCATTCCACATGTCTGAAGAGTTGTTTAAGGGTCAGACTTGCTGCATGTACTTTTCACAAAAGTTGGAGCCCTACCTTGGCCAGCAGGTGACAGGTCCCACTGTCCCCAGGACAGGGCGACCTCAAGGCCAGTGGATTCTGAATCTTGGACTGGAAAGAAAACACAATCTCAAGTAGTCTTGGAACAGCTCTCTAGAGATGGCCATGACCTCCAACCCACTCCACTCTAGCCACAAGAATAGTGTGAATGAAAAGCAAATGCCAGTGGCACATTCTGGCACCCCTTGGCAAAACAAGTAAGGAAGCCATTCCACAGACACTTAGTGGGCACCAGCCAGGCCTGTGGGTCCGTGCTAGGCTGCAGATACCATGGCCAACAAAAAGGAAGCTAACTATTTAGTTGGGAGAAGGACATTAACGAAACTCACTCAAATACATAATTGCAGACTATAACAAGGATCTGAAGGGGAGGCTCAGGGTGCTGACTCCACCCAGGACAAGATAAGGGGTGCTCCTTCTCCTTGGTGCTACTGTGGGCTTCATGAGCACCTCCTGGCCAAGCCGCTGCCCCTGGGGCCTGTGCACACTGTGAACATTGAAATGCCCCCTGCTTCTGGAAGTAGGCTAATGTGGCTCTGGGCTGTCTACGCCTCCAGCTGGCACACAGGAGTCAGGGAAGTCACCCAAAGATGAACAGGCATTAGTAAGTACTGGTGGAAACCCAGGAGCGGGAATGCCATGCTCAAAAGCTCGGAGGTGGGCCAGACACGGTGGCTCACACCTGTAATCCCAGCACTTTGGGAGGCCAAGGCAGGAGGATGGCTTGAGCCCAGGAGTTTGAGACCAGCCTGGGCAGCATGGTGAAACCCTGTCTCTACAAAAATTAAAAAAAAAAAAAAAAAAAAAAAATTAGCTGGGTATAGTGGTGTGCACCTGTAGTCTCAGCCACTCAGGAGGCTGAGATGGGAGGATTGTCTGAGCCCAGGAGGTAGAGGCTGCAGTGAGCTGTGATTGTGCCACTGCACTCCAGCCTAGACAACAGAGCAAGACCCTGGCAAAAAAAGGCCCCGAGGTGGGGTCCCATGGGGATATCTTTGAGGAAATGTGTCTGGAGCCCAGAAACCCAGAACAAGAGTAGTGCAGGTGACACGAGGGCAGTAGGCAGGGCAAGGCCTGAGCACTGGGGGGCAATATCGGGGGTGTGGTCTTGATCCTAAGACAGTGGGACACCACAGACAGTGCTCCTGCCTCCCTGCCAGCTGTCCTCCTCCAGGGATAAGGCCCCTCTTGCTGCCTCCCTCCTCCCCTCACTGCCCAGGGTACCTCCATCAAGTCTTTTCTGGATTTCATCCTTTTCTCCCAACTCCTGGAAACATCCTCTCAAATTGTGTCTGGGATATTTTTTTCTTCCTCCCTTCTTACCACAGTAAAATTCTGTTAAATAAAAACTAGCATTTAAAACCATACTCTGGGACAAGCTCAGTGGCTCACACCTGTAATCCCAGCACTTTGGGAGGCTGAGGCTGGCATATCACCTGAGGGCAGGAGTTCGAGACCAGCCTGGCCAACATGGTGAAACCTCGTCTCTATTTAAAATAATGAAAATTAGCTGAGCATGGTGGCGCATGCCTGTAATGCCAGCAGCTCGGGAGGCTGAGGCAGGAGAATAGCTTGAATCCGGGAGGTGGAGGTTGCAGTGAACTGAGATCGTGCCACTGCACTCCAGCCTGGGAGACAGCGCAACACTTCATCTCAAAAACAAACAAAAGAACACATACTCCAGCCAGGCCCAGTGGCTCTCGTCTGTAATCCCAGCACTCTGGGAGGACGAAGCGAGAGGATAGCTTGACCCCAGGAGTTTGAGACCAGCCTGGGCTACATGGCAAGACCCTGTGTCTAAAAAGATTTTTCTTTTTTTTTTTTTTTTTTTTTTTTCTGAGACGGAGTCTCACTCTGTCATCCAGGCTGGAGTGCAGTGGTGCGATCTCGGCTCACTGCAATCTCTGCCTCCCAGGTTCACGACATTCTCCTGCCTCAGCCTCCCAAGTAGCTGGGACTATAGGTACACGCCACCACACCTGGCTTTTTTTTATTTTTTTATTTTTTTATTTTTAGTAGAGACGGGGTTTCATTGTGTTAGCCAGGATGGTCTCAATCTCCTGACCTTGTGATCCGCCCGCCTGAGCATCCCAAAGTGCTGGGATTATAGGCGTGAGCCACCACATCCGGCCAAAAATTTTTCTTAATTTAAAAAAAAAAAAAAAAAACCCCACACTCACACTTCTAAGCTGCAAGGATTTCTTGCCAGCCCTGTGTGCTCATCTCTGTGTGGGCTGAGCCTGGGAATGAAAGAGGAAATGTGCTCCTACCTTGCCCCCGAGGGGCTTCCCATCTTGCCCTGAATCCAGAGGCTGCCTTTCAGCCAGCTGCACTACTCCGTTCTGAGCGCTGTCAATGGAAATGGCACTTGGAAACACTTATTCTCTTTCTGAACATTTAGGTCCTCACACAGCAACCAAGCTGGTGGTCAGTGAGTGCGTTCTGTGAATGCTTTGAGGTATAGAAGGAAAGAGCACTGGACCCCTGGAGTCTGAAAACGTGGGTTTGTAACCTGGCGCTGCCATTTTTAAGGCTGTATGTTCTTAAACAAGACTTCTCTGAGCCTCGGTTTCTTCATTAGTAGACTGAGTAAAGAAGACTTTCCCTGTCTACCTTGCAGAGGGTTTATGGGGATCGTATGAGGCATCACGGTGGTTTCTGGATGGCAGTCCTTAAACAGGTGCTACCCATGAGGAAGTTTCCACCGGCCCATGGTGAGATGAGGAAAATAAGGACAATGAAAGGAGGTGTTTACAAAGGTAGATTTATTCAACCTAAAGGCCTGGCCTGTACTCTGAGATGGTGTCTTTCCTGGGGTTTATTTGCATTGAAATTACATTTGCTTTATGAAATGATAGTGATGTTAGCAGATTTTTAAAAATGTTTTTTACTTAACAAAATAAAAGTACAACTACCCAGTTTGGGGAGAGCTTACCAGTCTGTAAAGCCTCAAACCCTTTTGAGTCAGTGAAGCTTCTTTTAGAAAGCCTGGGCAAACCACAAAGAGCTACGACCAGGGGCCACCTCTTGCCGTCTTCCTTTGCTGCCCCTCTGCTAGCTACAGCCTGTGTGCTAGGGGTGGTTCCAAAGGTCAAGGCCCAGATGTGCTTTTCTTGACTTTAAAAGCACAGATTCTGGAACCAGACTGTTAGGGTTTAAACATCAGTTACACTCCTTTCTAGTTGCGTATGACCTTGGACAAGTTGCTTCTGCTCTCCATACTTTAATGCTCTCATTTATAACCTGTGTATTAATAGTGAAGATTAAATGTAAGGCAAGGGCTGGGCACAGTGGCTCATGCCTGTAATCCTAGCACTTTGGGAGGCTGAGGCAGGGGGATCGCTTGAGTCCAGGAGTTTGAGACCAGCCTGGGCAATATGGTGAAGCCCCATCTCTACAAAAAATACGAAAATTAACCAGGCATGGTGTCGTGCACCTGTAGTCCCAGCTACTTGGGAGGCGGAGGTGGGAGAATGGCTTGAGACCGGGAAGTCGAGGCTGCAGTGAGCAGAGATCACATCACTGCATTCCAACCTGGATGACAGACTTTGTCTCAACAAACAAACAAACAAATAAATAAATGTAAGTATGTAACTGCCCAGTGGGTTCACCTTGCCTGCTGCCTAGACAGAGCCAATTTATCAAGACAGGGGAACTGCAATGGACAAAGAGTAATTCACACAGAGCGGACTGTGCGGGAGAGGGAGACTGGAGTTTTATTATTACTCAAATCAGTCTCCCAGAGCATCTGGAGATCAGAGTTTTTAAAGATAATTTGGCAGGTAGGGGCTCGGGAAGTGGGGAGTGCTGATGGATCAGGTTGGAGATGGAATCACATGGGGTCAAAGTGAATTTTTCTTACTGTCTTCTGTTTCTGGGTGGGATGGCAGAACTGGTTGAGCCAGATAACCATTCCAGGTGATGTCAGCTGATCCAGCTGATCCATCAAGTGCAGGGTCTGCAAAATATCTCCAGCACTCATCTTAGGTTTTACAATAGTGATGTTATCCCCAGGAGCAATTTGGGGAGGTTCAGACTCTTGGAGCCAGAGGCTGCATTACCACTAAACTGTACTTTCTAATCTTGTAGCTAATCTGTTAGCCCTGCAAAGGCAGACTGGTCCCCAGACAAGAAGCGGGTCTTCGAAAAGGGCTGTTATCAATTTTGTTTCGGAGTCAAACCATGAACTGAATTCCTTCCCAAAGTTAGCTCAGCCTACGCCCAGGAACGTACAAGGACAGCTTAAAAGTTAGAAGCAAGATGGAGTTGGTTTGGTCTGATCTCTTTCACTGTCATAATTTCTTCAGTTATAATTTTTGCAAAGGCACTTTCAAGTGGAACAGTGGGTGGCACATATGGGCACTCAAGAATGCTAGCTGTGATTATTGGCCGGGCGCAGTGGCTCACGCCTGTAATCTCCCAGCCCTTTGGGAAGCCAAGGTGGGTGGATCACGAGGACAGGAGTTCGAGACCAGTCTGGCCAACGTAGTGAAACCCTGTCTCTACTAAAAACACAAAAAATTGGCCGGGTGTGGTGGCTCATGCTTGTAATCTCAGCACTTTGGGAGGCCGAGGCAGGCGGATCACGAGGTCAAAAGTTTGAGACCAGCCTGACCAACATGGTGAAATATCCCGTCTCCACTAAAATACAAAAATTAGCCAGGCATGGTGGCGCGTGCCTGTAATCCCAGCTACTCAGGAGGCTGAGGCAAGAGAATTGCTTGAATCCAGGAGGCGGAGGTTGCAGTGAGCCAAAGATCACGCCAGTGCACTCCAGACTGGGCAACAGAGCAAGACTCCGTCTCATAAAAAAAAAAAATACAAAAAATACAAAAAATGAGCCGGGTGTGGTGGCGTGCGCCCGTAATCCCAGCTACTCAGCTGCTCAGCTAATCGCATGAACCTGGGAGGCAGATGCTGCAGTGGGCCGAGATCACACCTTTGCACTCCAATCCCAGGCAACAGTGCGAGACTCCGTTTCAAACAAACAAAAAGAATGCTAGCTGTGATTACTGTATTATTTTTCCTCCCCGTCCCAGCTCAACAGGTCACAGCTGCTTATGCCAAATGTTAACCATCTTGCCCTCTGCTTCTCCTTCCCCATCTATAAGACCTGTCCAGATCTGCTTCACAAAACAAGGAGTTTTAACTGTGCTTTTCTTTCTTTCTTTCTTTCTTTCTTTCTTTTTTTTTTTTTTTTTTTTTTTTGACAGAGTTTCGCTCTTGTCACCCAGGCTGGAGTGCAATGGTGCAATCTCGGCTTACTGCAACCTCCGCCTCCTGGGTTCAAGCTATTCTCCTGCCTCAGCCTCCCAAGTAGCTGCAATTACAGGTGTCCACCACCACACCCAGCCAATTTTTGTATTTTTAGTAGAGACGGGGTTTCACCATGTTGGCTAGGCTGGTCTTAAACTCCTGACCTCAAGTGATCCACCCGCCTCAGCCTCCCAAAGTGCTGGGATTACAGATGTGAGTCACTGCATCTGGCCTTTTTTTTTTTTCATTTGGGGATGGAGTTTTGCTTTTGTTGCCTAGGCTAGAGTGTAATGGCGCGATCTCAGCTTACTGCAAGCTCCGCTTCCCAGGTTCAAGTGATTCTCCTGCCTCAGCATCCCGAGTAGCTGGGATTACAGGCATGCGCCACCATGCCTGGCTAATTTTGTATTTTTAGTAGAGATGGGGTTTCACCGTATTAGCCAGGCTGGTCTCGAACTCCTGACCTAAGTAATCTGCCCACCGTGGCATCCTAAAGTGCTAGGATTATAGCGTGAGCCACTGCACCTGGCCATTAACTGTGCTTTTCTTTTCACCTAAAAATCTCCCATTATGGCCAGGCATGGTGGCTCATGCCTGTAATCCCAGCATTTTGGGAGGCCGAGGAGTGGGGATCATTGAGGTCAGGAATTCGAGACCAGCCTGGCCAACATGGCAAAATCTGATCTCTACTAAAAATACAAAAATTAGCTGGGCATGGTGGCACATGCCTATAGTCCCAGCTACTTGGGAGGAGAGGCAGGAGAATCAATCACTTGAACCCAGGAGGCTGAGGTTGCAGTGAGCTGAGATCACACCATACACTCTAGCCTGAGCGACAAAGCGAGACTGTCTCAAAAAGGGGAAAAAAAAAAATCTGCCATTGACTTGCAAATGAGGAATTGCTTCCAGGTTCTCAGCGACCATTTGCTACAGATAAGCCAGGAAGTAAACTGGGAAGCCAAGAACCTGGGAGAAGCACCTGCTTGGCAGAGGCCAGGTTTTTGTTTGTTTGTTTGAAGAGAAACTTTTCCTAGTTTACTATTCCTTTTCAGAACACAGCCTCACAATACCTTCCACGCGTGTCAGATCTGTGTGCTCTCGGCCATTTGCGAAGAGGACATTACAGCATTGGTCCGTCTCGTCATTACAGGGGTGCAGGGAACTGAAATGTGCATCCCCTGAAAACTTTCATTCCAATAAGAGAGAACTCAGGCACGGTGGCTCACACTTGTAATCCCTGCACTTCTGGAGGCTGAGGCAGGCAGATCACTTGAGTCCAGAAGTCTGAGACCAGACTGAGCAACAAGGTGAAATCCCATCTCTACAAAAGCACAAGAAGTAGCTGGGCTTGTTGGCACGTGCCTATAGTCCCAGCTACTTGGGAGGCTGAGGCAGGAGGATTGCTTGAGCCCAGAAGGTCAAGGCTGCAGTGAGCCGTGATTGTGATTGTACCACTGCACTCCAGCATGGGTGACAGAGTGAGACCCTGTCTCAAAAAAAAAAAAAAAAAAAAAAAAAAAAAGCTCACAGCTCGTTCCCTGGATTGGGGAGAATCCCATTCAGGTTAAGAAGACAAGATACATTGTCCTGGACTTCTAGAACAAGCTGAAAATGCCAACTATAGTGTTCCCAACTCCACACTCCTGGGAGTCGGCGACAGGTGCCCCCTGTTAAAGGCAACATACTTCTGCTTTGGGCTATAGCTTTGGGGCCTCTGCTTAATTGGAAGCTGGAAGTTTGTAAGCAAAGGAGTTTCCATATTTCTTTATACTTTGAACAATATAAATAATGGACATCTTAAATTTTTTTTTTTTTTTTTTTTTTTTTTTTTTTTTGAGACGGAGTCTCGCTCTGTCGCCCAGGCTGGAGTGCAGTGGCGCGATCTCGGCTCACTGCAAGCTCCGCCTCCTGGGTTTACGCCATTCTCCTGCCTCAGCCTCCTGAGTAGCTGGGACTACAGGCGCCCGCCACCGCGCCCGGCTAATTTTTTGTATTTTTAGTAGAGACGGGGTTTCACCGTGGTCTCGATCTCCTGACCTTGTGATCCGCCCGCCTCGGCCTCCCAAAGTGCTGGGATTACAGGCGTGAGCCACCGCGCCCGGCTGACATCTTAAATTTTTTTGTTAGACTCTCTATTACTTTAGTCTCCAAGTGCCTTAAAAATAACCAGAAAGTCTTGCCTTTCAGAGTTGCCTTAGTCCAGGTCTGTCTCTTCTTATCTGGGGTTCCCTCAGTTCTGCCCTCTGCTTTATGTTGTCCACATCCTCACTCTGGTGGCCAGATGGCTCAGTCAGGCCAACAATGTCTCCAGGAAGAACAGGAAACAAGTCTACAGCAACATTACAGGTAAGAGTCCCAAGAATCTCCCTGATTGGACAGCTCAAGTCCCAGATGCCCCTCTGAAGGCTGTGACTGTGTTCAGGAGAATGGACTGTGCCAACTGGCTGTGCCAACCAGGGACCACCCCAGGAGCTGAGGGTAGGGTCCCCTTCTCCTGCAGATGTGGACATGGAAGATGGATAGGCTACCAACAATATCAATGGCACAATAGTCCCTGGCCTGCTCACACCTGTAATCCCAGCACTATGGGAGGCCGAGGCAGGTGGATCACCTGAGGTCAGGAGTTTGAGACTAGCCTGGCCAACATGGCAAAACTCTGCCTCTACTAAAAATAAAAAAATTAGCCAGGTGTGGTGGCGGGCATCTGTAATCCCAGCTACTCAGGAGGAGGAGGTATGAGAATCACTTGAACCCAGGAGGTAGAGGTTGCAGTGAGCCAAGATTGTGCCACTGCACCCCAGCCTGGGTGACAAGAGCAAGACTCTGTCTAAAAAAAAAAAAAAAAAAAAAAAAAGGCTGGGTATGGTGGCACATGTCTGTAGATTCAGCTACTTGGGAAGCTGAGGTGGGAGGATCACTTGAACCTGGGAGGTGGAGGCTGCAGTGAGCCAAGATTGAACCATTACACTCCAGCCTGGGCAGCAGAGTGAGACTCTGTCTCAAAAAAAAAAAAAAAAAGATTTGGAATATTCAATAGGATGGTCAGAGAAGGGTGCATTGATGAGGTAACATTTGAGCAAAGGCCTCAAAGAGAAGTGTAATCAAGCCCTGCAGATTGCAGGGAGAAGGGCTTTCCAGGCAGAGGGAGAGCAAGTGCAAAGACCCTGGGATGGGGGCAGGTCCAGGGTGATGAAGGAACAGCCAGGAGGGTTGAGTAGCCAGAAAAGAATCAAAGTATTTGGTGTTCAGGGCTGTGCTTGGCACTCAGAGCAACTAGAGAGAAGGGACAGGGCCGTCCTTGGCCTCAAAGAGGCAATGAGGCTCTAAAGTGCACACGGCAATGCTAAAACAATAGCGCATCTAGAAAAAGATGGAGCCTTCCTCATGCTGTACGAGTGCAGGAAGGAAAGCTCAGGGACTGCAGCAGCCAGAGAGGGCTTCAAGGAGAAGGTGGACCTCACCTGGAGAGGCATAGGACAGGCAGGGAGGAAGTGTGGACACAGTGGGTGCCATGCGGCATTCTGTTTAAATATCAGCCTCATTCACTGTGCACTGAGCAATTGGGAATTATTACAGCTTGAGATTTTTAAAAAACAAATCAACTAAGGTTCATAACCTGCTGGTACTTCCTCTCAGGAAGAGAAGTTCTCTATCAAGACTTCTGTCTTCTTCTCATTAAAAAGCTCTTATTGTGGCTGGGTGAGGTGGCTTATGCCTGTAATCCTAGCACTTTGGGAGGCCGAGGCAGGTGGATCACTTGAGATCAGGAGTTCAAGACCAGCCTGGCCAATATGGTGAAATCCCATCTACTAAAAATACAAAAATTAGCCGGGCATGCTGACCCATGCCTGTAATCCCAGCTACTCGGGAGGCTGAGGCAGAAGAATCACTTGAACCCAGCAGGCGGAGGTTGCAGTGAGCCGAGATCCTGCCATTGCACTCCAGCCTGGGTGACAGAGCAAGACTCTGACTCAAAAAATAAATAAATAAATAAATAAATAAATAAATAGTCCTATTGTACAGTAAGAACCTCTTCTATTTTCTTTTTTTTTTTTTTTTTTTTTTTTTTTTTTTTTTTTTTTTTTTTTGAGACGGAGTCTCACGCTGTTGCCCAGGCTGGAGTGCAGTGGCGCGATCTCGGCTCACTGCAAGCTCCGCCTCCCGGGTTCACGCCATTCTCCTGCCTCAGCCTCCCGAGTAGCTGGGACTATAGGCGCCCACCACCACGCCCGGCTAATTTTTTTGTATTTTTAGTAGAGATGGGGTTTCACCGTGTTAGCCAGGATGGTCTCGATCTCCTGACCTCGTGATCCACCCACCTCGGCCTCCCAAAGTACTGGGATTACAGGCTTGAGCCACCGCGCCCGGCCGAACCTCTTCTATTTTCTCTTTTTGTTTTTTTGAGCGACAAGGTCTTGCTCTGTCACCCAGGCTGGAGTGTAGTGGCACGATCATGGTTCACTGTAGCCTGTGGGCTCAAGTGATCCTCCTATCTCAGCCTCCTGAGTAGCTGGGACTATGGACACACACCACCACATTGAGCTAATTTTTAAATTTTTTGTAGAGATGTGGTCTCACTAGGTTGCCTAGACTGTTCTTGAACTCCTGGGCTCAAGCAATCCTCCCACTTTGAACTCCCAGAGTGCTGGGATTACAGGAGCCACCATGCCAGGCTAGAACCTCTTCTAGATATCAACATTAAGCAGCATGTGGGAAGCTGTAGTGGGCAGAAAAAGGCTTCGCTGTAGTGAGTAGAGAAGATTGGATGGCCCAAGAGTAGTCTCTACAGAGAGACTTCAGATTCCTCCCACCCATACCCAGAGCCCCCTAGGGCTCTCACGTGCCACAGATTTTTTCAGCTTAGCCTTTGCCTCCTTTTCTAAGGCAAATATCCCTAGGAGGATCAGATTTTGGGCCCATCACACATTCATGCATGCCATACCATTTTTCTTAGTTTATGGTTTCATCCATTCATTCATGTATTCATCAATACCTTCCACAAACACCTATTGATCTGTTTTTACAGGCCCATGCTCACTATTCTCAAGTTGTCGGTGGCTATCTGTGTGACCCCCGCCTCCCAATCCCATACCTTCTAGAGCAGCAGTCCCAACCTTTTTGGCAACAGGGACCAGTTTCATGAAAGACCATTTTTCCACAGACTAGGGTGGCAGGGGATAGTTTAGGGATGATTCGAGTGCATTACATTTATTGTGCACTTTATTTCTATTATAATTACGTTGTAATATATAATGAAATAATTGGCCGGGCGCGGTGGCTCAAGCCTGTAATCCCAGCACTTTGGGAGGCCGAGACGGGCGGATCATGAGGTCGGGAGATCGAGACCATCCTGGTTAACACGGTGAAACCCCGTCTCTACTAAAAAATACAAAAAACTAGCCGGGCGAGGTGGCGGGCGCCTGTAGTCCCAGCTACTCGGGAGGCTGAGGCAGGAGAATGGCGTGAACCCGGGAGGCGGAGCTTGCAGTGAGCTGAGATCCGGCCACTGCACTCCAGCCTGGGTGACAGAGCGAGACTCCGTCTCAAAAAAAAAAAAAAAAAAAGAAATAATTATACAACTCACCATAAGGTAAAATCAGTGAGAGTCCTGAACTTGTTTTCTTGCAACTAGACGATCTTATCTGGGAGTAATGGGAGACAGTGACGGGTCATCAGGCATTAGATTCTCCTGAGAAGCATGCAACCTAGATCTCTCCCATGCGCCATTCACTAGAGGGTTCATGCTCCTATGACAATCAAGGTCGCCACTGATCTGACAGGAGGCCAAGCTCAGGCAATAATGCCAGCGATAGGGAGTGGCTGTAAATACAGATGAAGCTTGACTTGCTTGCCTGCCACTCACCTCCTGCTGTGCGGCCTGGTTCCTGAGGCCAGTACTGGTCTGTGGCCCAGGGGACGGAGACCCCTGCCCTAGAAGAGTTCTTCATCTGTACTCATGAAAAGATGATAAGTCACCTAAATCACCTTTAATAAGAGCCCAGTAAGTTGAGATGTCACAAAAACAGAGCCAGAAAAAGAATCTATACCCTCTGCTACAGCCAGGGCTATCTACCTAATTTACAAGTCTCAGCACAAAATGAAAATGTGAGGCCTCAGCCAGGTGTGGCGGCTCATGCCTGTTATCCCAGCACTTTAGGAGACCAAGGTGGGAAGATTGCTTGGGCCCAAGAGGTTGAGGCTGCAGTGAGCTGTGATTGCGCCACTGTACTCCAGCCTGGGCAATAAAGCAAGACCCTGAAAAAAAAAAAAAAAAAAAAAAGAAGAAAAAGAAGAAAGAAGAAAGAAAAGAAAAAAAAGAAAAGAAAAGATGGGTAGGGGGGAAAGTGTCATTAGAGGCACTAAAATACAAACTTTTCCTTTCTTCTGTGGTCTTTCTCTTGCCCTTTCTTGGTGTTTCTTATTTGCTATTTGATGCTATGCTTCCTTGGGCACAGAGATACTTACAGGGTGAGTGCAGACCCTCGCAGGCACTAGGGGGTGAGGAGTAGGAGGTGGGCTGCCCATGACTGCATATCCATGCACAGTTCACCAGCTCCAGGAGTCCTCCTCTGGCTAGACCACCAGACTGACATGCCGTCTCTGCCCAGGGGCAAGGATGAGGTGAGGCCGTCAATCTTCCCTTCCCATGGACCTGCTGCCCCAACCCATGGCTGCTGGGAGACCCCAAGGGATTAAATCTCCATTCCAAAGCAGTCTCAGCACCTGGCCAGGGGATGGCTGAGAGACCTGGTCCTGCTGCTGACCATCAAAGGTACCATGGCGCTGCCAGCCCAGGAAAAGGATGGCTGCCAGCCTGCTGCTCCCCAAAATGCCATAGGGCACACCAGCTCAACCTCACTTCTCCCTGTGCCCACAGCTAGGCCCCTACAGCAAGCAGAGTTCAGCAAGGAAGGTGAAGTCAGGTGGGGCCTGGGGAACCAGGGAGCGGGGAACAGGCAGCTGAGAACTGTTCCAGGGAAACAGGGAGAGGCAGACCATGCATGGGCCAAGACTCCAAGCCCTCAGTGCATGCTGTATTGTCCCATTGGACTTCACTTGCAAAATGCAAATGCAAAGATAAAATTATTAAGAATTTGAAGACAAGTTGGGTGCAGTGGCACACACCTGTAGTCCCAGCTACTCAGGAAGCTGAGGAGGGAGAATCACTTGGGCCCAGGAATTTGAGTCCAGCCTGGGAAGCATAGCGAGACCTCCCACCTCAAAAAAGCAGAAAAGAATTCTAAGACAGTAGTCATGGAGCACTAGCCCCCCAGTGCAGGACCCTTTTGAACAGAGCATTTCTGAGCATGAGGCCCTGTCTATGCCGGATGCACACCCACAAAACCGACCTTGGCTACAACTTTCAATGTGAACTTCTTACAGTTTAGGTCCTCTGCAAAGTCACTTGCTTCCAGTAGCTCCTATCAGAGCAGAGCTGAGGCCTTAGACCGGTGTTAAAAGAGAGGTGAAGTTTCCCACTGCAGCACTAAACACATCACTGAAGGCCTACAGAGTAATCCTTGAGCATCCCCCGACTCAGAGCACTGCCACCACATCAGCTTCTTCCAGATGCCAAGAAGCACCTCTGGGTCTTGGAGTTCCGGCTTGCTTGTGTCACAAGTAATAACTTGTATTTTATTTGCTTTTAAAAACTGGATATGCTCCCACTTCTCAGCCTCTACATTGAGACCTGTGTTTTGTATTTTTCAGTGTGCCTTTGAGAAAGGCCCATAAACCTATAAATACCCTTTTTCTCCCCAAGGTGAGGTTTGACCCTAGTACTTACTACCACTGATTACTGGAGAGTCATGTTGAGAACATCTCCTTTAGGCTCTATTTCTCATCCTAAAGGATGTATCCACACTTCATTACGGAAGGTTTTGAAGGCCTCAAATAAAATCAAAGTAGAATTTGAATAAAACATCTTGGCCAGGGGCCATGGCTCATGCCTGTAATCCCAGCACTTTGGGAGGCCGAGGTGGGCGGATCACGAGGTCAGGAGATCAAGAACATCCTGGCCAACACGGTGAAATCCTGTCTCTACTAAAAATACAAAAATCAGCTGGGCATGGTGGCGTGTGCCTGTAATCCCAGCTACTTGGGAGGCTGAGGCAGGAGAATCACTTGAACAAGGGAGTCGGAGGTTGCAGTGAGCTGAGATCACACCACTGTGCTCCAGCCTGGCAACAGAGGGAGACTCTGTCTCAAATAAATAAATAAATAAATAAAATAAAACATCTTAAAGAAATAGAAAATACTAGTAGAGTTTTCACTCTGATTTCAGAATCAATTTGTGGAAAGTCAGTTTCACAAAAAGCCCCCTAAGCACGGTACCTTTTTTTAAAAAAAAAAAAAAGATGGGGTCTTACTATGTTGTCCAGACTGATTTCAAACTCCTGGGCTCAAGCAATCCTCCTCCCTCAGCCTCCTGAGTAGCTGGGACTATAGGTACGCATCACCACCACCCTGCTAGGATATGGTAGCTTTTTAACCAAACGCACCACCATGCAATGGAGAGCATGTAACTTGTTATTTGGTCATGCAAATATATTGGAATAAATTCCAACTATCTTGTGGGGCCCCTTTTCCTACGTCTGCACAGAAACCGCCACTAACAGGACTGCAACTGAGGCAGATTTGAGAATTAGCAGACTCCGGCTCAGGCAGAACAACAGAGCAGCAGGAAATTTCTTTCAAGGGCTTTTGTTGCTGTTGTTGAGATGGAGTCTTGCTCTGTCACCCAGGCTGGAGTGCAGTGGTGCTATCTCGGCTCACTGCAACCTCTGCCTCCCAGGTTCAAGCGATTCCCCTGCCTCAGCCTCTCAAGTAGGTGGGATTACAGGTGTGTGCCACCATGCCCAGCTAATTTTTGCATTTTTAGGAGAGACGGAGTTTCACTATGTTGGTCAGGGAGGTCTCAAACTCCTGACCTCAGGTGATCCGCCCACCTCGGCCTCCCAAAGTGCTGGGATTACAGGTGTGAGCCACCGCACCCGGCTTGAGCCCTTGAGGGGCTTTTTAACCAAGAGATGGTGTAGGGACAGAAGCCAGCAAGAAGAACATGGTGGATTCTCTGTGAGGTCCTAAACCCCAAATCATGAGCCTCAGCCCCCTGAAAGTATTCCAGAATCTCCAAGGGAGGTTTTGGAAGGGGGCCAAGGTCCTGCAATTGGGTGGGTGGGGCTCCAAGCCATTGTTCTTTGCACATTCATGCCAATGTGACCTGATTGGCTAAGCACAGGCTGGAGAAGCTAGATAAACCTGTTTAAATTCAGAGCCAAAAGACACTCAAGGATGTTTTCTGAGGGGGCGTGAGGGTTGGAAAATCATCCTATATTTGATTTATCTCCTACCTCATGTCCAGAGTCAATTCCTTAGTCTTGGATAAGGGAGAGGACTTGGGAGACATCCTTGTTTTGATGAGCTATACAACCCTATGGCCAGCAGAGGGAAGTACTGCATTTCAGAGCGACAATTTGAGATCTATGAAAGAATTTAAATCGAGAATATGAGGCCGGGCGCGGTGGCTCACGCCTGTAATCCCAGCTCTCAGGGAGGCAGAGGCGGGAGGATAGCTTGAGCCCAGGAGTTCGAGACCTGCCTGGGTAATATAGCGAGACCCCGTTCTCCACAAAAAGGAAAAAAAAAAAAAAAAAAAAGACAAAAAAAAAATAAGCGCAACTCCCCTTAAAGCAACAACCCCCCCCCCTTTTTTCATATTCTTGCCTGGAAGAAAGGCCTTGCTTTCCTCTGCTTCTTAAAGCTGGGAAAAAATAAAGCCATTCTGAAATGCTGCTGCTACTGCTGTTATGTGGGGGAGAAAGCAAATTTTCTTTTTACTTTTTTTTTTTTTTTTTTTTTTTTTTTGAGACGGAGTCTTGCTCTGTCACCCAGGCTGGAGTGCAGTGGCCGGATCTCGGCTCACTACAAGCTCCGCCTCCCGGGTTCACGCCATTCTCCTGCCTCAGCCTCCCGAGTAGCTGGGACTACAGGCGCCCGCCACCTCGCCCGGCTAGTTTTTTGTATTTTTTAGTAGAGACAGGGTTTCACCGTGTTAGCCAGGATGGTCTCGATCTCCCGACCTCATGATCCGCCCGTCTCGGCCTCCCAAAGTGCTGGGATTACAGGCTTGAGCCACCGTGCCCGGCCCCTCTTTTTACTTTTTAAATCAACATTTATTTTTGTCTTTTTTTTTTTTTTTTTTCCTTTTTGTGGAGAACGGGGTCTCGCTATATTACCCAGGCAGGTCTCGAACTCCTGGGCTCAAGCTATCCTCCCGCCTCTGCCTCCCTGAGAGCTGGGATTACAGGCGTGAGCCACCGCGCCCGGCCAAAATCAACATTTATTTTAAGTTTGAGGGTACATGTGCAGGATGTGCAGGTTTGTTACATAGGTAAATGTGTGCCATGGTGGTTTGCTGCACAGGTCAACCCATTACCTAGGTACTAAGCCCAGCATTCATTAGCTATTCTTCCTGTGCTCTCCCTCCTCCCACTCCACCAACAGGACTCCAAATTTTCTTTCTCTTTTTTGTTTTTTTTTTTTGAGATGGATTCTAGCTCTGTCACCCAGTCTGGAGTGTAATAGCTCAGTCTTGGCTCACTGTAACCTCCACCTGCCAGGTTCAAGTGATTCTCCTGCCTCAATCTCCCGAGTAGCTGGTACTACAGATGTGTGCCACCACGCCTGGCTAATTTTTTTGTATTTTGAGTAGAGATGGGGTTGCACCATGTTGGCCAGGCTGGTCTCGAACTCCTGACCTCAAATGATCCACCTGCCTCAGCCTCCCAAAGGACTGGCATTATAGGTGTGAGCCACTGTGCCCAGCCTCCAAATTTTCTTATTTCGATGGCCTTGAGCAAAATTATACCATCCTAGACAAACATACACACACATACACACACACACACACACAACCATTCTCCCCCTCTTGCTGTCTTTCTCAGATATGAAATTCTCCTCCGACGGCCGTTTTAAGCTTGCTCTTTTGCTCTGTAATGCAAGGCTTGTTCCCTGTTAAAAGGAATGTCAGGCATCTGTGAGCAGGTAGGGAAAACATTCCAGGAGGCAAATAAACTTCTCAGCATACCTGCCATCAATCATACCTTGAACGCAGGTCAAGCCTGTAGCATCTGAGTCTTCCATCCCTGAAACACCAGCGACTCTGACTAGAGGTCCTGTCTCCTAGCTGTGGTCCCAGCTCTCCCTGATCGTGACAGTTGCGGCTTCCAAACTTGCTCCTCCCCATGTCTGTAACTGAGCCCAGCGTACATGTGTCTTATGGGTGCCATTGGACTTCCTTTGTGAGCCATGTTTTCTTTCACTTTGTCCCAACCCACAATTAACCAAATCTTGGCCCAAATTATGTGCTGGCTGGTGTTGGGCAGCTGTGGGACCCCTCCTTGCCCCTGTCTCTGTCTTCTAGGCTCTTCTGAGAACCAGTGTCCTTTGAGATCTCAGAAGGGATTTAGAGGAGGGTTTCCACCCAGACCACTTTCCACAAATATCACTTCTGCATTTCATCTGGTAGGGTGTGGTTTTCAACTAGAAGCCCTAAGGGGAAGAAAACAATTCATTCACCATTCAGGACAAGGTGTTCACATTTGAACAGGCAGAAATAACAGAAAGAAACTGAATTCCAAAGGGACTCTCAGCTTTTGGGGGAGACATATTTGAGTGCAGGAGGCTAGACCACCCACTCGCTGGCTCTTCGCTTCTCACTGAGGCCAGCCTTGACTCTAAACAGCTAACACAGGACCGAAACACACCCAGCCAGCTTTGAAAAGCAACCACCTCTGCCAAACAGTTTCTTTCACAGGGCCCAGATGATCTCATCGCGGAGACTGCATTCTCTGGTATCTGTTCCAAACACAGACTCACTTCTGATTACCTTTGCAAATAGTAGTCAATCTATCCTGAGAAGCTTCTTTATATCCCATACTGGGCTAAGCTCTGAAGAGGGTACAGTTAAAGAACCCATGATCCCAGGCTGGGCAGGGCAGCTCATGCCTGTAATCCTAGCACTTTTGGGAGGCCAAGGCAGGAGGACCACTTGAGCCCAGGAGTCCAAGACCAGCCTGGGCAACATAGTGAGACCTCTCAAGACCTTGTCTCTACAAAAAATGAAAATCAGCCATGCATGGTGGCTTGCACCTGCCTATAGGAAGCTGAGGCAGGTGAGCCTGAGAGGCAAAGATTGCAGTAAGCCAAAATCGCACCACCGCACTCCAGCCTGCGTGACAGTGAGACTGTCTCACAAAAAAGAAAAGCAAAGAAAAAAAAAAAAAAGAACCCATGATTCTTCATGAAGCTTGTCTCTCGATCTGATTCATGGTTCTCTATTTCCACGAGCTTTGCGGAGCAAGGGGCTCATGACACTTCACCTTGATGGTGCAGATAACTCACCAAAACTGGATTCCTTTAGCTATTGGTCCCACACCACTCCCTCCAGGAGCCACCTCCCCTCTCCATGTTTTTCTCATGAATTTTGAACGGGCCATTTCTATTTTATTTTATTTTACATGTATTTATTTATTTATGGAGACGGAGTTTCACTCTTGTCACCCAGGCTGGAGTGCAATGATGCTATCTTGGCTCACTGCAACCTCCACCTCCAGGGTTCAAGTGATTCTCCCACCTCAGCCTCCTACATAGCTGGGGTCACAGGTGCGTGCCACCACACTTGGCTAATTTTTGTATTTTTAGTAGAGATGGGGTTTCGCCATGTTGGCTAGGCTGGTCTCGAACTCCTGACCTCAGGTGATCCACCTGTCTCAGCCTCCCAAAGTGCTAGGATTACAGGTGCGAGCCACTGCGCCCAGTCAAAATAAAAATAGATTTTTAAAATGAAAATAAAAATAAAATAATAAGATGAACACCACTTCAGTGATCTGTGGGATAGTATCAAGTGGTCTAACATAATTGGATCCCCCCCAAAATGAGGGAAGGCTAAAAAACAAATAGCCAAAGTATTTCTAAACTTGAAACTGTTTAAAGCAAAAAATAATAACAATGTCTTATGAGGTTTATAACATATGTAGAAGGAAAATGAATAATCATAATAGCCCATCAGGAGGCTGAGGTGGGAGGATTGCCTGAGCCCAGGAGCTCAAGGTTGTGATGCAGTATGACCATGCTGGTGAATGGCCACTGCACTCCAGCCTGGACAACCTAGTGAGACTCTGTCTCCAAAGAAAAAAGGGAGGAAAAAGAAAAAGAAAGAAAACAATAGCCCAAAGGATAGAAGAGAAGAAATGAAAATAAACTGTTACAAAGCTCTTTGATTTTGTGTGGAGGAGTATAATAACATTTGAAGGTATTCTGGTTTAAGCAGTTTATCCAAGGTGGCACGTATGATGGAGCTAGGATCCAAATTAAGCTTTCCAGATTCAAAGCTTCTTGTGGGGAGATGAGATGTGAGGTTCGGCTCACACATGCCACAAGCCAGTTTCCCCAAAAGCTGTGGGAATTAAGTGCTTTCATCTCTGTAGTGGGTATCCCCTCAAAAGACATGTTCAAGTCCTAACCTCCATACCCATGACAGTCAGCTTCCTTGGAAATAGACTCTTTGCAGACATAACCAAGTCATACCGAGTTAGGGTGAAATCTAACCCAATGACTGGTGTCCTTATTTTAAAAGGTGGGGAGTGGGCGCCAGGTGCGGTGGCTCACACCTGTAATCCCAACACTTAGGGAGGCCAAGGCCAGTGGATCACCTGAGGTCAGGAGTTCAAGACCAGCCTGGCCAAAATAGTGAAACCCTGTCTCTACTAAAAATACGAAAATTAACTGGGCATGGTGGCAGGCACCTGTAGTCCCAGCCACACGGGAGGCTGAGGCAGGAGAATCACTGGAACCCGGGAGACAGAGGTTGTAGTGAGCCGAGATCGCGCCATTGCACTCCAGCCTGGGTGACAGAACAAGACTCCATCTCAAAAAAAGAAAAAAAAAAAAAGGACATTTGAACACAGAGAGAGAAGACACACAGGGAAAATGCCATGCAATGATGGATATCTATAAGCTGAGGAACATGCCTAGAAGTTAGAAAGAGGCAAGGAAGGCCCTCCGAGAGCCTTCAGATAGTGTGAGGCCCTGCCAACACCTAGATTTTGGACTTCTGATCTTCAGAACCAGAGAGAATATATTTCTGGGATTTTTTGTTTGTTTGTTTGTTTGTTTGTTTGAGATGGAGTATTGCTCTTGTTGCCCAGGCTGGAGTGCAGTGGTGTAATCTCAGCTCGCCGCAACCTCCATCTCCCAGGTTCAAGCAATTCTCCTGCCTCAGCCTCCCAAGTAGCTGGGATTACAGGCACCTGCCACCATGCCCAGCTAATGTTTTCGTATTTTTAGTCGAGATGGGGTTTCTCCATGTTGATCAGGCTGATCTCAAACTCCTGATCTCAGGTGATCCGCCTGCCTCAGCCTCCCAAAGTGCTGGGATTACAGGCGTGAGCCACCGTGCCCAGCCATATTTCTGTTGTTTTAAACCACCTTGTCTGTGGCATTTTGTTACAGCAGCCCTAGGGAACTAATACAATCTCTAAAACTTCCTCTTTTTGATGCTCCCAGGCTTTACAGCATAAAGAAGCTCTGCCTCTACTCATGCTTGGACCAAGCATAAAGTGAGTGTTGATAGCAGGACATTAAGTTGACAAAATAAACCAGCTTTAGGATCTAAGAGCCACAGGGGAAAAGCATGAAGTGGGGACTGGTTGGACTGGTTTTTCTCATAAATCTCAATGACTTTGATCCCAACCAGGTGGAATTTTAAAGTTAATTGATTCAGGGAAGAACACCTGAGCAGCTACACCGTGTGTGAGCCCTGTGCTAGGCCCTCAGGGGAAGCCAGGTGAGTCAGGTGCCACTGCCTTGGGGGAGCTCATAGGATTCACAAAGTGTGATGGAACAGGTCAGTCACTAGCCAAGGTGTGAGTAACAAGCTGTGCAAGTTCAAAGTCAAGAGAGTGATTCATTTCCCCTGGGGGAGCATCAGCCAGACCGCTTCACTGAGGAGGAGGCAGTGGCCACATCTCACTACATATCTGACTGTGGAGTCCATAGCCCAGAGAAGGGGTTGTGTGTCGATTAGAGACAAGCAAAGGAAAAGAAATCTACCAGGAATGCTGGTGTTTTTCCGGAGAGTGTTTTGCTGCTCACGAGGTGGTGCTCTTTGCTCAGTGGAGAGGTGCAAAGCTGTCTAGCCCCTGCTTGCTCTGAGGAGGAATTCTCTGGGTTCTCGGAACCTCTTCTTTTCCCTTCTGGTTCTCCACTTGGGGTGAGTGCTTATCACCACTTTCTGCAAAGATTGAGGAAAGTGGAGAAGGTACATAGAGGCTTTGGAGTTGCTAGCAATCTCAATGACATCTTTTAAGAGAGCTGGTGGCTCAAGAAGGAGAGAGCAGGCTCTTGTGTTGCATTTGCAGGATCTGGGGCAAAAGTACAGCCCACATATCTAAGCTCCATTTACGTTGCCAAAAATAGCATAGGCCACACGTCTAAGCTCCATCTACATTGACACTCCATGACCCCACGTGAGCCACCCCAGCGTCATGGCCCAGTCTGGAGAAGTAACCCTGTGAAAAAGTTGTGTATGCCCTGAAGGTAGACTTGACTCTTCTGAGCAAGAAATTTTGATGTCCTGCCAGCACCCAGAATTGTCTAGGAGAGAGGGAACAGGCTCCAGTGGACATATTCGCTTCTCCCTGTTGACTTCCTCCTCCATGGGAAGGGACTTGGCTGAAACAAGCCTAGAGCACGACTCCGTAAGGTCTGGGGCCCTGAGGAGGAATCTACTTACCTATGTCGAAGGTAGAATTGGGAAGAAGCAGCAGCCCTAGGGAACTAATACAATCTCTAAAACTTCCTCTTTTTGATGCTCCCAGGCTTTACAACATAAAGAAGCTCTGCCTCTACTCATGCTTGGACCAAGCATAAAGTGAGTGTTGATAGCAGGACATTAAGTTGACAAAATAAACCAGCTTCAGGATCTAAGAGCCACAGGGGAAAAGCATGAAGTGGGGACTGGTTGGACTGGTTTTTCTCATAAAAGAACTGTTATAAACTCAACATAAAGTGATACTGAGATTCTTTACTTTTTTTTTTTTTTAAGACGTAGTCTTGCTCTGTGGCCCAGGCTGGAGTGCAGCGGCGCAATCTCGGCTCACTGCAAGCTCCGCCTCCCGGGTTCACGTCATTCTCCTGCCTCAGCCTCCCAAGTAGCTGGGACCACAGGTGCCCGCCACCTCGCCTGGCTAATTTGTTTTGTATTATTAGTAGAGACGGGGTTTCACCGTGTTAGCCAAGGTGGTCTCCATCTCCTGACCTCGTGACCCGACCGCCTCGGACTCCCAAAGTGTTGGGATTACAGCCATGAGCCACCGCAACCGGGTTTTTTTTTTTTTTGAAAGGGAGTCTTGCTCAGTCGCCTAGGCTGAAGTGCAGTGGCGCAATCTCGGCTCACTGCAAGCTCCGCCTCCCGGATTCACGCCATTCTCCTGCCTCAGCCGCCCGAGTAGCTGGGACTACAGGTGCCCGCCACCACACTTGACTAATTTTTCGTATTTTTAGTAGAGACGGGATTTCACCATGTTAGCCAGGATGGTCTCTATCTCCTGACCTCGTGATCCACCCGCCTCGGCCCCCCAAAGTGCCTGGATTACAGGTATGAGCCACCACGCCAGGCCGATACTGAGTTTCTTGATTTTGCTCTGGGACTAGACTAATGAATTCCAATCATCATGGAAGCCCTGTGCAAAGCATTTCATGGAGAGAAAACTGTATGATTCAGTGGTTTGCAACTGGGGGAAATTTGGCATACAGTGACATTTGGTGATGTCTACGGCATTTTGCATGGTTATAATTGGAGGATCCTGCAAGGCATCTGGTGGGTAGAGGGCGGGGATATTGCAAAACATCCTACCATGTTGCCCTGCAGGATAGCACCCCATAAGAAACAATGATTTTGGCTGGGCATGGAGGCTCACGCCTGTAATTCCAGCACTTTGGGAAGCCGAGGAGGGCAGATCACTTGAGGTCAGGAGTTCTAAACCAGCCTGGACAACATGGTGAAACCCCATCTCTACTAAAAATACAAATAAACTAGCCGGGTGTGGTGGCAGGCACCTGTAATCCCAGCTACTCTGGAGGCTGCGGCAGGAGAATTGCTTGAACGGGGAGTTGGAGATTGCAGTGAGCCGAGATCGTGCCACTGTACTCTAGCCTGGGCAATAGAGCAAGACTCTGTCTCAAAATAAATAAATAAATAGATATAAGAAGCAATGATTTGGACCCAAATATCAATAGTGCTGAGATTTGAGAAATGAATTTTTAGTAGCCTTAGCACATGGTTTGGACTTGCTTGCTGCAGGGTGCTGGGCCTGGAAGATATAAGATTTCAAGCAGCCAGGGCTCCTAAAGAATGACTGAGTGACTGCTTTCAGAAAAGTAGGTCAGAATCAGCAGAAAAACAATTTGATGAGGCCGGGCGCGGTGGCTCACGCCTGTAATCCCAGCACTTTGGGAGGTCGAGGTGGGTGGATCACGAGGTCAGGAGTTCGAGACCAGCCTGTCCAACATGGTGAAACCCGTCTCTTCTAAAAACACAAAAATTAGCCAGGCGTGGTGGCATACACCTGTAGTCCCAGCTACTTGGGAGGCTGAGGCAGAAGAATCGCTTGAACCCGGGAGGCGGAGATAGATGGCAGTGAGCCGAGATCACGCCAGTGCACTCCAGCCTGGGCAACAGAGCGAGACTCCATCTAAAAAAAAAAAAATTAATGGTGAACTTGGGACTGTATTATTGTACTATTAGCCTCAACAAATAGACTTCGGGTCCAGCAGCTGTGCCAAGCTCCCAAATACCCACAAGCCTGAACTGTCCATCCCTTTTCCTTATGCAGCTTTGCCACCCACATCACCCACCATCCCTCGCCTTTGGTCTTCACTGGGGCAGCTCTCCATTCAACTAACTCCCCTGCGCTTAAGTTAATTATCTGAGTTTTCTCTGCAGCTTAATACTTACCAGGCCTCATGGTGTCTACTTTTCTTTTTTCTTTTTCTTTTTTTTTTCCCCCCCGAGACAGAGTTTCGCTCTTGTTGCCCATGCTGGAGTGCAATGGTGCCATCTCGGCTCACCGCAACCTCCGCCTCCCAGGTTCAAGTGATTCTCCTGCCTCAGCCTCCAGAGTAGCTGGAATTATAGGCATGCGCCACCACGCCCGGCTAATTTTGTTTTTTAGTAGAGAAGGGGTTTCTTTCTTGTTGGTCAGGCTGGTCTCAAACTCCCAACCTCAGGTGATCAGCCTGCCTCGGCCTCCCACAGAACTGGGATTACAGGCATGAGCCACTGCACTTGGCCCCGTGTCTACTTTTCTTTGTCAGGCTGAACAACTCAGGACACAGATAGAATTTGGACTTAGGTCCATGTGAACCCAAAGGGCCATGCTCAACTGAGCAGCCGGCACTGCCTCCCTGGAACAGCCAGGATTCTGGGAGGGATACTTTGTACAACATTTTATGAAATATTTCTGGCCTCCTTCTAGACCAGAGCAGGAAGGGGTGGTTAGGATATTCTAAACACCAACCCTCTCTACTCCATCCCCAGGTTCGTGACAACTTTTTAAGCTGAGCATACTGCAATCACTTAATTCTTCTAGACATAAGATAAGCCAGTAGCCATGTCCACTCTGAGCCTGTGAGTAGGCAGGATCAAGTCTAAGAGCATCTCTTCTTTAGAATCTTAAGGTCTAGGATCCCAGCAGTTTTGGGGTCTAAAGAATTTTCAGGCTCCCAAAACTCCCTCTATTTTTAATAATTTTAAATGTTTCCCCAATACTTAGCTAAGCGAAGAAGGAAAAGGTGTACTTTTATTACACAGTCAGTTCTGGATAATTCTAGGGGAAATTCTTCCATTTCAGAAATCTCCGCTTTCTTCTTTTCTCCCAGACCCTTCTTCATTAATTCCTTCAGTAAATATTTGTCTGTGGCCAGGTGCAGTGCTCATGCCTATAATCCCAGCACTTTTGGAGGCTGAGGTGGACGAATCACCTGAGGTCGGGAGTTTGAGACCAGCCTGGCCATCATGGTGAAACCCTGTCTCTACTAACAACACAAAACTTAGCTGGGCATGGTGGTGCACACCTGTAATCCCAGCTATTTGGGAGGCTGAGGGAGAATTGCTTGAACCAGGAGGCAGAGGTTGCAGTGAGCCAAGATCACGCCACTGCATGCCAGCCTGGGTGACAAAGCAAGACTCTGTCTCGGAAATAAAAAATAAAAAATAAATTTTAAAAAACTATATATATATCTGAACATATATATATCCAGATATATATATATATATATATGTACATATATATTTATCTGGCACCTACTAGATACCCCAGGTACCATGGTAAGCACAGGTGTATAGTGATGAAGAGCATTTTCCTGTAAAATATTACCCAGGCTGACTCCAAGTTTTAGTACCTCAGGTAGGAAGGGGAGGAGAGTGTTAATAAAATGTTTGCCATGGAATTTCACCAGCGTAAAAACAACTTTCTGGGAAATAATTATCTGCACTTCAGTTATTTGGAATGGTACCGGAGGGAATCTTTACAAAGGTGGTATTAATGGAGAAAAGGAAGGGAAGGATCCTTAGTGATGGATTGTTTTTCCAAGCACCTCAATCTAGTGGATTTCATATATATATATATATTTATATATTTGAGACAGAGTTTCGCTCTCATCGCCCAGGCTGGAGTGCAATGGCACAATCTTGGCCCACTGCAGCCTCCGCCTCCCGGGTTCAAGTGATTCTCCCTGCAGCCTCTGCCTCCCGGGTTTAAGTGATTCTCCAGCCTCATCCTCCGGAGTAGCTGGGATTACAGGTGCTCACCACCACGCCCAGCTAATTTTTGTATTTTTATTAGAGACGGGGTTTTGCCATGTCGGCCAGGCTGGTCTCAAACTGATCCACCCACATCGGCCTCCCAAAGTGCTGGGATTACAGGTGTGAGCCACCACGCCCAGCCAGCATTTCCTATAAATAAATAATACACATATCTTTCCACATCTGAGAACTACTAGTGAGCATCAGTTTTAGAGATAAATAGAACAAAGCTCCTTTTCTGCAGTAAGAATATATTAGCTTAATGTTGTTTTTAAAAAAGTTTCCACTGACCTTAAAAACACTGAAATCCAAGAAATTGGATTCTAGACTCTGAGGGTGAGGGAATCCCAGTGTTGTGGACATGCGGTCCCATCAACAACAAAACAAAAAGGAAATGAAAAAAAAAACGGGACAGCAGCCTGAAATACTAGAAATCCTGGTCCCTGCAGGAAGCCCAGGGGACTGCCAGGAACACAGCCCCATCCCGGTCACGTGATCATCTCTAGCCTTCCCCTGGGGCCTGGAGACAAAGGAGAGGGGAGGAGACTTGGGGACAAAGAGCAGGAGCTGTAGAGTCTAGCCCTGGGGTGAGGATGCCACTGCTACCGAGGTCTGAGTTTCTGCCTTTGTTTTTTAATCTTTCCCCAAAGGAAGTTAAACATTAATCCAAGTTGTAAAAGGACTAAGTAAGCAAAGGTGCCTGTGAGGACCTCTAAGGGCACCTGCTCGTCCAATCTGCCCGCCACACTGAGAGCAAAGCGTAAAGGGGAAAGGCTTTCACAACCAGCTTGAGCCCCCAGCCCCTCCTTTCGGGGTTCTTCCCTGCCTTTCAGAGTGTCCCCTCCCACTTCTCCTTTGGATCTCCGGGCGAACCTTTTTCCTTTCTGCCTCCATCTTAGCATTTATGTCTTAAGTTGCTGTCCCTATGCTGAAATAAATTCATTATAGAAAAGTATGCTCCCTGATAAATGGGTATCACCTAACGGCCAGTGGTGAGAAGGGAGATAACTTTTGTTCTTTGATGTTCTTAAAAAAAAAAAAATGCAAATGTCATGATAATGAGGCCAGTCTAGAAGACAAGGTGAAAGCCGGACAGAGATTCAGGTCCCTGCATGGCTGTGGAATCCATTTCCTCTGGGTACAGTGAAACTACTTCCCCTAGCTTCCCATTTATGATGATTTCCAATGTTTGGAATGTTTGTGACTCTTTCTCTCTCTTTCTGTCACACACGTGGGTACAGTGAGAGCTAGATGCAGTTTAGAAACCAAATCTCTGTTGAACAGACTGTTAATTTAAATTTTTGAAAAAAAAAGGAATAAAGATTCTAGTTCTATAGTTCAGTGTTGAGTTTATTTGCCTTGTCTTTTTATTAGGAGTTTTGCCTTTGTCTCCTAACTGCTTCTGTTTCTCTCTGATTTCTCTTGTGGCTGATGGAGAGGAATCTTGGTATTGCCGGTTCTTCTGAGACTCCTGGCGATGCTTTCCCAATTATAGAGCGAAAATACTCATTATGAGGCCAGTTTTAAAAATGGTCAGCTAGGCAGATATAAGGTTTTTCTTGGTTGTTTAATGAATCTATAATTAGCTCTGAGGGCACCACTTTTCTTTAATTTTTTGTTTGTTTGTTTGTTTTTGTAATGGAAATACTTAACTACAATAGGCTGAACACAGTGGCTCACAGCTGTAATCCTATCACTTTGGGAGGCAAGGCTGGAGAATAGTTTGAAGCCAGGAATTTGGGTCCAGGCTGGGAAACATAGTGAAACCCAAGTCTCAAATAAAAATAAAAATAATAATAATTTACATGCAATAAAATGCACAGCTCTTAGAGGTACAGAGAGTGTTGACAAAAGCATACATGTGTGTAGCCCACACCTCTATCAAAATATAGAACATTTCTATCACCTCCTAAAGATTTCCTCATGCCTTTTCCCAAGGGAGGGGACTCCCAACTCTGTCCCTGTCCCAGGCAACATTGTTCTGATTTCTGTCACCACAGATTAGCTTTGCTTGTTTTAGAATTCTGTATCAATGGACTAATACAGTATGTACTCTTTTGTATATGGCTTTTATTACTTAGCATAATGCTCTGAGGTTCTTCTGTGTTGTTGCAGATATTCGTAGTTTGTTTTTTTTTTTTTTTTTTTGAGACGGAGTCTCGCTGTGTCACCCAGGCTGGAGTGCAGTGGCCCGATCTCGGCTCACTGCAAGCTCCGCCTCCCGGGTTTACGCCATTCTCCTGCCTCAGCCTCAGCCTCCGAGTAGCTGGGACTACAGGCGCCCGCCACCACGCCCGGCTAGTTTTTTGTATTTTTAGTAGAGACGGGGTTTCACCATGTTAGCCAGGATGGTCTCGATCTCCTGACTTCGTGATCCACCCGTCTCGGCCTCCCAAAGTACTGGGATTACAGGCTTGAGCCACCGCGCCCGGCCTTCGTAGTTTGTTTTGACCTTCAAGACAAAGGTACCTTTGATGGAAAACCCCCACAATTTATTAAGTGCCCTATGTATAGGGTCTGTTCGTAGGCACTGTGCTTGGTGTTGAAGAAGTGCGGTGGCTTTCTTCTGTGTCAACTTAGCTGAGCGGGAACATTTCCCAGAATTCCTGTCCCTGTATATTCTGGGTTAGTGTTGGCTACAAGAGAAATTTTCAGTGTTTGGAAGGTGTAGGAAACAGCAGGCTTTTTTCTTTTTTACTGCTCTGAAGGTAAAGTGCAGGCAGCAGGCACTGAGGCAGCTCCCATGCCTTGCTCCAGTGATGCTTAGTTCACCGGCATGAGGCTGTGTCTGGACCACGGCTCCTCTAGCCCGGTCAGAACTCCGTCAGCACTCCTAGCGTGTAGGTTCAATGTGGGGAGAAGCAGACCTGGGTTCCGGTTGTCCTCGTGAGTTTCCATGTGTCCTCACTCTTATTCAAGTCCAGCTTTCTTTTCCAATGCCAGTGAGGCCACAGCGACTTTAGGCTAAACACTATACACAGAGGCAGCCGTCTTGTTGTTCTCCACCAGTTCCCACAATGGAGTGATTCTATATCATCCCTCTGTAAGTCCTTTATCCTCTCTCCTTCCTAATGGCTCTGCTTCTCTGATCGAATCCTGACTGATTCAGGAGAGACAAGACATCAGCATCCATGTGGACAGCACATCCAGCCAAACCAACCTGGCCTCCTGGCTGCTTAGATTTGGAACCAATTCGTGGTTACCTGCTGTCCAATTCCGCAGTCCTCTACTGCAGCCACATGCTGGATGCTAAGGACCCTTGGAACTGCTCCACCTCTCCATCTGCCTGCACAAATTTCGGGTTCCTCCCATTTTCTTTTTTTTTTTTTTTTTGAGACGGAGTCTCGCTCTGTCACCCAGGCTGGAGTTCAGTGGCCGGATCTCGGCTCACTGCAAGCTCCGCCTCCCGGATTCATGCCATTCTCCTGCCTCAGCCTCCCGAGTAGCTGGGACTACAGGCGCCCGCCACCTCGCCAGGCTAGTTTTTTGTATTTTTTAGTAGAGATGGGGCTTCACCGTGTTAGCCAGGATGGTCTCGATCTCCTGACCTCGTGATCCGCCCATCTCGGCCTCCCAAAGTGCTGGGATTACAGGCTTGAGCCACCGCGCCCGGCCATCTTAGTGATTTTTTTTAATCAACTTTTTTTTTTTGAGACAGGGTCTCACTCTATCACCCAAGCTGAAGTACAATGGCACAATCATGGCTCATTGCAGCCTCGATCTCCCAAGTTAAGGCGATCCTCCCACCTCAGCCTCCCAAGTAGCTGAGGCTACAGTTATGTGCCGCCACACCCATTTAGTTTTTGTACATTTATTTTTCTTTTGTAGAGACAGGGTCTCACCATGTTGCCCAGGTTGGTCTTGAACTCCTGGGCTCAAGTGATCCAAGGCCTCCCACCTCAGCCTCCCAAAGTTCTAGGATTATAGGTATGAGCCACTGTGGACCCTCTAGATTTTTTAATGATCTTATTATTTGCAGTAATTCTTCAATTCATAGGAACTTAATCTCAGGGCACAGCATGAGATCAGAACTTTAATGCATTTTTTTTTTTTTTTTTTTTTTTTTGACACAGAGTCTCTCTGTTGCCCAAGCTGGAGTACAATGGTGTGATCTCAGCTCACTGCAAGCTCCGCCTCCTGGGTTCACGCCATTCTCCTGCTTCAGCCTCCCGAGTAGCTGGGACTACAGGCTTCCGCCAACATGCCCGGCTAATTTTTTTTTAATTTTTTTATTTTTAGTAGAGACAGCGTTTCACCATGTTAGCCAGGATGGTCTTGATCTCCTGACCTCATGATCCATCCACCTCGGCCTCCCAAAGTGCTGGGATTACAGGTGTGAGCCACAGCACCTGGCAATGCATTTTTTTAAAAAATCATTTTTTTCCCAAACCATTGAATGAATTATAAAGATGAGCCCTTGACTCACACCTCTAATCCCAGCATTTTGGGAGGCTAAGGTGGGAGGATCACTTGAGGCCAGGAGTTCCAGACCAGCCTGGCCAACATGGTAGAAACCTGTCTCTACTAAAAATGCAAAAAGCAGTCAGGCATAGTGGCATGCACCTGTAGTCCCAGCTACTCAGGAGGCTGAGGCACTAGAATCACTTGAACCCGGGAGGCAGAGGTTGCAGTGAGCCAAGATAACGCTACTGCACTCCAGCCTAGGTGCAGAGAGACACTCTGTCTCATTTAAAAAAAAAACAAAAACAAAAAAGACGAGCCCTCAATTACAAACTTCTTTTGGAATCAATCAGAAGTTATTAAGTGCTATAGTTTAATGCAGCAATAAACATTTAAAGTTTTGACATAAACTTTAGAATTGGCAAGAGCATTAAGTGAGTTAATGCATGCATGTTAGCTATTACATCACAAATTACTGAAATGTTGTAGTTTAATGTCAAATTATTACAAGTTGCTAAAAATAGACTTGCATGGGAATCTAAAGTACAGAAAAAATAATGCTTAATTATTAGCCAAAGTTCTCTCTCAGCTGAAATGTTTACTCATTGGTCTGCCATGAATGCTTTCAAATAATAATCGTTCTCTTTAGTGTTCAGGAAAAGATCAGTATCCAGACTTGAATTTGGGAGCTCTGAAAGGAGAGCAATGAACTTTCCCTCCAACACTTTTGGATGTTTTTATGGACTCCCTCAACCCCATGGGCCCCCACGGTACCCTCATGATACTTTTGGGAACCATGATGTCTCTTTCTTTTTTTTTTTTTTTTTTTTTTTTTCTTTTTTTTGAGACGGAGTCTTGCTCTGTAGCCCAGGCTGGAGTACAGTGGCCGGATCTCAGCTCACTGCAAGCTCCGCCTCCCGGGTTCACGCCATTCTCCGGCCTCAGCCTCCCGAGTAGTTGGGACTACAGACGCTGCCACCTCGCCCGGCTATTTTTTGTATTTCTTAGTAGAGACGGGGTTTCACCGTGTTAGCCAGGATGGTCTCGATCTCCTGACCTCGTGATCCGCCCGTCTCGGCCTCCCAAAGTGCTGGGATTACAGGCGTGAGCCACCGCGCCCGGCCCATGATGTCTCTTTCTTCTGAAAAGCTCCGTGCTGCACTCTGGTACTATTGCCTGATATTGATATGTAGTTATTTATTTTTTAACTTTATGTGTATGTCTGATCCCTCCCAACTGGGATGGAAGCTCCTCAAGAACAGGATCTGGCTTGGCACAGTGGCTCATGCCTGTCATCCCAGCACTTTGGGAGGCTGAGGCAGGAGGATCGCTTGTGCTCAGAAGTTTGAGATCAGCCTGGACAACATGACAGAACCACGTCTCCATAAAGAATACAAAAATTAGCTCGGTGTGGTAGCGCTTGCCTGTAGTCCCAGCTACTCAGGAGGCTGAGGTGGGAGGACTGGTTAAACCTGAGAGGTTGAGGTGGCAGTGAGCCATGATTGTGCCATTGCACTTCCAACCTGGGCATGACTCTGACTAAAAAAAAAAAAGTAAATAAGTTACAAATTAATACCATACCAGCCTGTGCTTCAGTACAGTGATTAGAAAGGTCCTAAAAGGCCCTGATGCCTGAAATATGTCTCTCAAAGACATGCTTCTGTGCCTTAGATTCCTCACTATTGCTTACTTCTTTTATTTTTATTTACTTATGTATTTATTTATTTATTATTTATTTATTCTTTTTTTGAGACAGAATCTCACTCTTGTTGCCCAAGCTGGAGTGCAGTGGCATGATCTCAGCTCACTGCAACCTCTGCCTCCCGGGTTCAAGCAATTCTCCTGCTTCAGCCTCCTGAGTAGCTGGGATTACAGGCTTCTGCCACCACGCCTGGCTAATTTTTTTGTATTTTTAGTAGAGATAGGGTTTCACCATGTTGGCCAGGCTGGTCTCGAATTCCTGACCTCAGGTGGTTGCCCACCTCAGCCTCCCAAAGTGCTGGAATTACAGGTGTGAGCCACTACGCCTGGCCATGTATTTAATTTTTGAGACAGGGTCTCGCTCTCTTGACCAGGCTGGAGTGCAGTGGTGTGATTACGGTTCACGGTGGCCTCCACCTCCTAGGCTCAAGAGATCCTCCTACTTCAGCCTCCTGAGTAGCTGGGATCATAGGCACCACCACATTAGCCACCACGCCTGGATGGTTTTTTTTTTTTTTTTTTTTTTTTGATGGAGTTTTGCTCTTATTGCCCAGGCTGGAGTGCAATGGCGTGATCTTGGCTCACTGCAACCTCCATCTCCTGGTTTCAAGTGATTCTCCTGCCTCAGCCACCCTAGCAGCTGGAATTACAGGCATGTGCCACCATGCCCAGCTAATTTTGTATTTTTAGTAGAGATGGGGTTTCTCAATGTTGGTCAGGCTGGTCTTAAACTCTCGACCTCAGGTGATTTGCCCACCTCAGCCTCCCAAAATGCTGGGATTACAGGCGTGAGCCACCGCTCTTGGCTGATTTTTGTATTTTTTTGTAGAGATGGGGTTCCACCATGTTGCCCAGGCTTCACTTGCTTTTTTTAGATAAAATATTGTCTCGGCCGGGCGCGGTGGCTCAAGCCTGTAATCCCAGCACTTTGGGAGGCCGAGACAGGCGGATCACGAGGTCAGGAGATCGAGACCATCCTGACTAACACGGTGAAACCCCGTCTCTACTAAAAAATACAAAAAACTAGCCGGGCGAGGTGGCGGGCGCCTGTAGTCCCAGCTACTCGGGAGGCTGAGGCAGGAGAATGGCGTGAATCCTGGAGGCGGAGCTTGTAGTGAGCTGAGATCCGGCCACTGCACCCCAGCCTGAGCGACAGAGCGAGACTCTGTCTCAAAAAAAATAAATAAATAAATAAAATAAAATAAAATAAAATATTGTCTCTAGGCCAGATGTGGTGGCTCACACTTGTAATCCCAGCATTTCGAGAGGTCAAGGTGGGAGGATCACTTGAGCCTAGGAGTTTGAGACCAGCCTGGGCAGCATAGTGAGACCCCTGTCTCTACAAAAAATAAAAAATTAGCCAGGCATGGTGTTTCACACCAGTTACTTGGGAGGCTGAGGTGGGAGGATTGCTTGAGCCTAAGAGGCTGAAGCTGTAGTGAGCTTTAAGTGTACCACCGGATTCCAGCCTGGGCAAGAGAGTGAGACTTTGTCTCAAAAACAAATGTGGCCGGGTGCAGTGGCTCACGCCTGTAATCCCAATATTTTGGGATGCTGAGGCAGGCAGATCACTTGGGGCTAGGAATTCAAGACCAGCCTGGCCAACATGGCGAAACTCCGTCTCTACTAAAAATACAAAAATCAGCCAGATGTGGTGGTGCATGCCTGTAGTCCCAGCTACTCGGGAGGCTGAGGCACGAAAATCACTTGAACCCAATAGGTGGAGGTTGCAGTGAGCCAAGATCGTACCAATGTATTCCAGCCTGGGTGATGAAGCAAGACCTTGTCTCAAAACAAAAAACAACAGCAACAACAACAACAACAAAAACACACAAAGAACAAAACAAAACAAAACCAAAGAAACACAAACTTTGTCTCCAGAAGGCCTTTATTAGAATCCAAATACCTAACCTTCGAGATGTAACTCACTAGCACGTTGTCTCTCTAACAGTTTCCTAGCAGACAGTTCAGGTCTAGGATTGTATCCAGGGACAGAGCTAGAGAAACTGGGGCCTCACTGTGGGGATGCTGATGAGGCAGACTCCTCAGTGAGGCCAGTGAACAGATGAGTCCACTGGGCTGGGCACCTGTGAGATGGGGCAGAGGAACACCTAGAGGGCGTCTCGACACAACCAGAGTTTATCTGTAGCGTAGTCTTCACAAACCAAGCCAGAACCACATGAGAGTGAATTCCTATCTGGCCTTGGGGGACAAATGACTCATCCAAGGCTACACTCACAGCGCTGAGTGGCGACTGGGAGCCACTGCGCTCTGCTGACTGCTCTACTTTCAGAAATACTTGCAGATCTCAATTATCTAATTGCAATTGCAATGAGAACCACAACAGGGGAGCAGAGAGAAACAATTTCTGGGGTAACCAGATGGCTTTATTAACTCCAGTTCTCACCTAGAATTACCCTCAAGAATCCTGTGGGAATGGGTTGCAGTGGTGTGGCCCTGGATTCACAACTGACAGAGCTCTGAATTCTGAGTGATCTGTACACAAACACACCTCTGCCTGGGTTACGTGATAAGGGCCTCATGTACATAATTGCAGCGTGCTGTCCTAGAAATCGCTTGGTAGCGTGATGGGTGGGATTCAGAAGTCAGCAGGAACCAAAGTGAGTGGAGAGGTCACAGCCATGAGTCAGAGGCCTCTGTCCTTTGGCAGCCTCCAACAGGAAGCAGACAGGGAAGGTTCCTATAGTTACCAGGGCTTGGCTGGTTTATTACTTTCATTCTAATGGGCGTTTTTACAAGACATAAGCAAAGTACAAAATATTTTATAGCCATTCGGAGAGGAAGTCCGCCACACATTTCAAAGAATGAATGCCCTCTGTAAGGATGAGCAGCTAACTACAAGCTCCTTTTGGAATCGACTAGAAGTTATTAAGTACCAAGGCTTATCTGATACTCAAATAAATATTTCTCTAAGTTTTGACTCCTGAGAGGTAAACTTCAAGGTTGACAGCACCAAGGCTTGTGGTGTACTAAAAGGGTGTAGGTTTTAGAGTCCCACAGACCTAGGATCAAGCTTTATGGCCACCATTCACCAAAACCAACAATAGGATCTGGAGTGCAGTGGTGTGATCTTGGCTCACTGCAGTCTCTGCCTCCCAGGTTCAAGCGGTTTTCCTGCCTCAGCCTCCCAAGTAGCTGGGATTGCAGCTGCCCGCCCCGACGCCTGGTTAATTTTTGTATTTTTAGTAGGGACAGTGTTTTACCATGTTGGCCAGGCTGGTCTCAAACTTATTCTTTTCCCCCGCCCCCAAGACAGAGTCTTGCTCTGTTGCCCAGGCTGGAGTACAGTGGCACGATCTCAGCTCACTGCAACCTCTGCCTCCCGAGTTCAAGCAATTCTCCTGCCTCAGCCTCCCCAGTAGCTGGGATTACAGGCGCACACCACCACACCTGGCTATTTTTTGTATTTTTGGTACAGATGAGGTTTCACCATGTTGGCCAGGCTGGTCTCGAACTCCTGACCTTGTGATCCACCCGCCTCACCTCCCAAAGTGCTGGGATTACAGGTGTGAGCCACTGCACCTGGCCAATAATGACCACATTTCTATTTCATGCAGGATTTATTAGGTAAACTAGCAGCTTGTTAAAATAGTGGCGGTAAGGATGACAATATAAAGTCCTATAGAAAGCAAATCCAGGCTGGGCACTGTGACTCACGCCTGTAATCCCAGCACTTCGGGAGGCTGAGGTGGGCAGATCACCTGAGCTCAGGAGTTCAAGACCAGCCTGACCAACATGGAGAAACCCCGTCTCTGCTAAAAATACAAAATTAGCCGGGCATGGTGGTGCACACCTGTAATCCCAGCTACTGGGGAGGCTGAGGCAGGAGAATTGCTTAAACCCTGGAGGCGGAAGTTGCAGTGAGTAGAGATCTCACCATTGCCTTCCAGCCTAGACAACAAGAGCAAAACTCCATCTCAAAAAAAAAAAAAAAAAAAGAAAGAAAGAAAGAAAATCTTCTGGCCGGGCGCGGTGGCTCAAGCCTGTAATCCCAGCACTTTGGGAGGTGGAGATGGGTTGATCACGAGGTCAGGAGATCGAGACCATCCTGGCTAACACGGTGAAACCCCGTCTCTACTAAAAAATACAAAAAAAAAAAAACCTAGCCGGGCGAGGTGCGGGCGCCTGTAGTCCAGCTACTCTAGGCAGGAGAATGGCAACCCAAGGCGGAGCAAAATCCGGCCACTCCACTCCAGCTTGGGCGAAAAAAGAAAAAAAAAAAAAAAAGAAAGAAAGAAAATCTTCTGGGCTGGGCATGGTGGCTTACAACAGAAATACCAGCACTTTGGGAGGCTGAGGTCAGAGGATTGCTTGAGGACAGGAGTTGAGACCAGCCTGAGGAACATAGCAAGACCCCTGTCTCTAGAAAAAAAAAATTTTTTTAAGTAGCCAGGCCTGGTGCATACCTGTAGTTCCAGCTACTTGAGAGGCTGAGGTGGGAGGATCGTTTGAGCCCAGGAGTTTGAGGCTTCAACGAACCATGATTATGCCACTACACTCTAGGCTCGGCAACAGAGCAAGACTCTGTCTCTAAAAGCAAACAAATTTTAAAAAAAGAGAAAAAGCAAATTTACAGTTAGCATCCTTTGACTCCCCATCCCACTTACCTCCATTAACAACTCACAGAACTTGCTGGAATACAGCCAAGTTGAATCACACAGTTGGAGCACTGTTAAGAACCAAGTTTCCATCTCCTCTTTGGTCAAAAAGTCACCCAGGAAAATTAGCTATAAATAGCTCCAAGAAAATCTCAGAGTGGTGAAGGATTAGGAAGCATCGTGGCTTAGAGGACATGGCACTTTGCTTCTATCCTTAAGTCAAAATGCTTTGTATGAGACAGCAGAGAGTCCATGGAATGGAGATCACTCACCAATGGGATTATGCAGCTATAGATAAGGACACAGGCATAGTTTGGCTTTATGTGTTCACAACACTTCCCTACAGACTCCTGGAGTTCACCTTCTTTCTATAAACAAGGAACCAACCAACAGACACAACATATCCTCCCTCCCCCACTACTCTATCCACATTCTTGGTTTCCTTTTTCTTTCACTTCCTTCTGGAACTTGAGAGCTTGTTCTAGCTGCGGAGCACAGCTATTTGTATACTCTTGACTGAAGACCAGTCCTCCTCTATCAGGGCTGGTCGTCCTCTTTGACCTAGCATGCAGCTTTGACCTAGCATGCAGCTTTGACCTAGCATGCAGCTTTAGGAGGGACGCTCATGGAGTGATGAGAGAGGAAGGGGACACCTGCCTATCCAGCCAGATCAGCTGAATCAACCCTGGCGATCAATGGGGTGACAGATGTCGTAGGAGCCTTATCAAACTGGGTATTCTGAGTCAGTTTTGTATATAGTGATGTGTTATGTATGGCTCAGCCAGACTATGACACTTGACAACTCGCTCATCCTGAGTAGTACAAATAAAATTAAGTTTGTGACCTTTAGTTCATTTTTTTTTTTTTTTGTGGTGGAGTCTGGCTCCATCACCCAGGCTGGAGTACAGTGGTGCAATCTCAGCTCACTGCAACCTCTGCCTACTGGGTTCAAATGATTCTCCTGCCTAGCATCCCAAGTACCTGGGATTATAGGCACGCACTGCTAAGTCCAGCTAATTTTTTTTTTTTGTATTTTTTTTTTTTTTTTTTTTTGAGACGGAGTCTCGCTCTGCCGCCCAGGCTGGAGTGCAGTGGCCGGATCTCAGCTCACTGCAAGCTCCGCCTCCCGGGTTCACGCCATTCTCCTGCCTCAGCCTCCCGAGTAGTTGGGACTACAGGCGCCCGCCACCGCGCCCGGCTAGTTTTTTGTATTTTTTAGTAGAGACGGGGTTTCACCGTGCTAGCCAGGATGGTCTCGATCTCCTGGCCTCGTGATCCGCCCGTCTCGGCCTCCCAAAGTGCTGGGATTACAGGCTTGAGCCACCGCGCCCGGCCTTTTTTGTATTTTTAGTAGAGATGGGGTTTCACCATGTTGGCCAGGCTGGTCTTGAACTCTTGACCTCAAGTGATCCACCCGTCTCGGCCTCCCAAAGTGCTGGGATTACAAGCATGAGCCACCGCGCCAGGCCCGTTTAGTTCATTCTTACTACACACCTTGATTTTCCATGAATATCTCAGGAGTCAGAACATACAGATAATTCCAGAAAGGAGAGGAATCTGTGTATTTTTCCTTGTTTGTTTCCTTATTATGCCTTGTGAGAAGCCAAAGCATTAGTTCTTAACCAGCTCCATGAGAACCCACAGAGACAGCCTCGTTTGACCCAGTCTGGTTATCAGAAGAGGGAAGTTCCTTATAATCGCATATATAAACCTGGTTGGTTCATAGGTGTCCTTAAACATGAGAACCACCATGTCTGAAAAAAACTCTCAAGTTTCACCGGGGCTGTTGCACACCCTCTAAATGACCCATCATAAAGACCTCACCCCTCTCTGATAGGATAAGGCAAAGGTTAAGGTCCATCCTGTTAGCTACACTCTATTTCCTTCTAGCTAGGCCAGAACATAATATCTGGAACCAATTGTTCCCTCTCTCAGCTGGCTGTAAGAATGCCGTATGCTTTTTTTTTTTTTTTTTTTTTTTTTGTGAGACAGGGTCTTGCTCTGTCACCCAGGCTGGGGTGCAGTGGTGTGATCTCGGCTCACTGCAGCCTCTGCCTCCTGGGTTCAAACGATTCTCCTGCCTCAGCCTCCCGAGTAGCTGGGGTTACAGGCACGCACCACCATGCCAGGCTAATTTTTATATTTTTAGTAGAGACAGGGTTTCACCATGTTGGCCAGGCTGGTCTCAAACTCCTGACTTCAGGTGATCTGCCCATTTTGGCCTCTCAAAGGACTGGGGTTACAGGCTGTATGCTTTTTATAGTGTTGGGTGGTTAAGTCTTACACAAAGTAAATGCCCAGTAAATACTTATTAGTGGTCATGACTCAACCATTCAGGTTGTTATTAAGCTAAGACCAGTCACCCCATAGTCCCTGCCGTACCATATGCTCCCAGAGAGAGCACTTCTGGCCCTCCCTATGATGGCTGCCACCACCACTGCTTTGTGGGGAAGAACAGTCATCCTGATGGTTAGTCATCCCTAACCTTTGGACTAACTATTCACAGTTCAGTTTAGGCTGATTTCTCATCGTGCCTTATATGTGTGGCTTATGTGTGCCTCAGTCACTAGAAGAACAAGCTTTCTAGATCATCCAACATGGGTAGATCATCAACACTGGATACGATCCCAGTACCCTGAGTCCACTGCTAATCTGATCAAGCCCCTCTCCCTCCCCTTCCCAAATTCTTCCGCTGTGCCTTGGCAACTCCAGATCTGTCGCCATCAAACGTCTTTGTAGCCTCATCCTCTTCTTTGAATGTTCCCTTCACCACTTGGCAATAAATGAACCTGGCTGTCCCTGAGCACGCCATCTCCTGAGCAGCTCTCTGAGGGACAAGCTGCTTTACTTTTCCCCTGACATTTCAGCCTCCTAAGGGCCAGGGAGTATAGGAGGTTTTCTACTTGCCATTTCCAAACTATTCCTTGCCTCTCCTCCTTCGGTCACCCAGCTTCTTTGAAGCCTCTCTGATGCAAATACTGTCCACAACAATCTTATCCTTCTGTCTTCGATCACATTTTACTTTTTTTCTAGACAGAGTCTTGCTCTACAATAGTCACTTTTAAAATTATTTATTAGCCGGGTGAGGTGGCTCACGCCTGTAATCTCAGCATTTTGGGAGGCCAAAGTGGGCAGATCACCTGAGGTCAGGAGTTTGAAACCAGCCTGGCCAACATGGTGAAACCCCATCTCTACTAAAAATACAAAGAGTAGCCAGATGCGGTGGCATGTGCCTATAATCCCAGCTACTCTGGAGGCTGAGGCAGGAGAATTGCTTGAACCTGGAAGGTGGAGGTTGCAGTGAGCTGAGATCATGCCACTGCACTCCAGCCTGTGCAACAGAGCAAGACTCTTGTCTCAAAAATTAAACTAACATTCAGACCATTCAGCAGCCTCCCGCGCCCAGGTGGCCTGGTCCTCCATCTTGCCCTTCGCTCCATCTTGCCCTTCGCTCCATCTTGCCCTTCGCTCCATCTTGCCCTTAGCCTGAGCCCCCCTCCACCCCGCTCATTCTCCCTCTGGCCATTTGGGGTCACAGCACACCAAGAGAAGAGGACGCCACCTTCCCTGTCCCATCCCTACTCGGGTGTGCACCCCTTGCTAGGGCCCGTGCCTCCACCCAGGTCAGAGCTTGGAGATTCACCCCCTTGCTTTCACATTTAAATAAGATGCAGGCAAAAGGCTGCCACAGAAATTAGGCGCTGCACACTTGTTCATAAGCACTTGGTAGAAGCACATAGTAGGTGCTTAATATTTACTGAAAAGTCTAGTACCTAGTAAGCACACAAAACCTGGTGAAAGGCAGGGTGCGGTGGCTCACATCTGTAATCCCAGCACTTTGGGAGGCCAAGGCAGGCAGATCACCTGAGGTCAAGAGTTTGAGACCAGCTTGGCCAACATGGTGAAACCCATCTCTCCTAAAAATAAAAAAATTATCCAGGTGTGGTGGCATGTGCCTGTAGTCCCAGCTACTTGGGAGGCTGAAGCAGGAGAATTGCTTGAACCTGAGAGGCGGAGGTTGCAGTGAGCCGAGATCACACTACTGCACTCCAGCCTGGGTGACAGAGTGAGACTCCGTCTCAAAAACAAAACAAAACAAAACAAGAAAAACCTGGTGAAAATAAAGCACCTGTCAACAATGCTTGGTGCCCAATGCCTGGCACTTAATATATGCTCCATGAGTGGCAGTTATAATTATTGCTATATTCTATCAGTGTTCCACACTAATTGACATAAATCTTACAAATATGCTGAGTTGGCCAGGTGTGGTGGCTCACACCTGTAAGCCTGCACTTTGGGAGGCAGATGTGGGAGGATTACTTGATTCCGGAAGTTCAAGACCAACCAGAGCAAGATGGGAAGACCTCCAACTACATTAAAAAAATAAATAAATAAATAATACTCAAACTCCTAACCATTCCTTAAGGTATTGTGTAAGCTCACACCTGTCCTCTCTCAATCACCAAACTCCAGCCCCATTGACCTCCTTTCTGTTCTTCCAGCATACCTTGTCCATCTTATCCATAGCAATATGAGACATTAGGTCAAATGTGTTCCTGAAATCAAGGTAGGCTATTATTTAAAGCAGTAGCTCTCCGTCCAAAGTGATATTGCCATTCTCAGGGGGCTGGGAAATGTGTGGAGGCTTTTTTGAAGATTGTCAAAATGACAAAGGGGATTGAATGGGTAGAGGTTAATCTCCATGAAACGTTATGAAGAATATCCTATCTAACATTCCAATAGTGCTCCATGTAGAGACATTTAGTGCAAAACATTCTTATGTCCACAAAAAGATGTGTGTAAGAATGTTCATAACAACTTTATTCATAATAGCGCCAAAGCTGGAAACAGGCGCCCGCCACCACGCCCGGCTATTTTTTTTGCTAATTTTTAGTAGCTGCATTACGTTGTTGTTGTTGATGACGGAATTTCACTCTTGTTGCCCCCAAAGGCTGGGATTACTGAGTGCAATGGCAAATCTCATGCTCACTGCAACCATCCACCTTTATTCTGGGTTCAAATGATTCTACTGCCTCAGCCTCCTGAGTAACTGGGATTACAGGCATGCGCAACCTCCACCTCCTGGGTTCAAATGATTCTCCTGCCTCAGCTAGTAACTTTTGTATTTTTAGTTTTAGTAGAGACGGGGTTTCACCATGTTGGTCTCGAATGCCTAACTTCAGGTGATCTACCTGCCTCGGCCTCCCAAAGTGCTGGGATTACAAGTGTGAGCCACTGCACCCAGCCTTGCGTTTAATTGTAATAGATATCACTTAATAAGCATCTACATATTAATTAACTAAACATTATGTTTAAGTGCTTATTATACAGTGCTTTATATATATATATATATATATTTTTTTTTTTTTTTGAGACGGAGTCTCGCTCTGTTGCCCAGGCTGGAGTGCAATGGCCAGATCTCAGCTCACTGCAAGCTCCGCCTCCCGGGTTTACGCCATTCTCCTGCCTCAGCCTCCGGAGTAGCTGGGACTACAGGCGCCCGCCACCTCGCCCGGCTAGTTTTTTGTATTTTTTTAGTAGAGACGGGGTTTCACCGGGTTAGCCAGGATGGTCTCGATCTCCTGACCTCGTGATCCGCCCGTCTCGGCCTCCCATAGTGCTGGGATTACAGGCTTGAGCCACCGCGCCCGGCAGTGCTTTATATTTTACAAAAGAATTTAAAGTGGAAAAAGATATGAAAAAGGGTTTTTTTTCATGGTAAAGGGTTAGAAGTTTTGCTTTTGGAGACAAAGCTAATTTTTAGGCTGGGTGTGGTGGCTCACGCCTCTAATCCTAGCACTTTGGGAGGCTGAGGTCGGCAGATCACTTGAGGTCAGGAGTTTGAGACCAGGCTGGTCAACATGGCAAAAACCCATGTCTACTAAAAATACAAAAATTAGCTGGGCGTAGTGGTGTATGCCTGTAATCCTAGCTACTCAGGAGGCTGAGATATGAGAATTGCTTGAACCTGAGAGGAGGAGGTTGCAGTGAGCCAAGATCCTGACACTGCACTCCATCCTGGGTGACAGAGTGAGACTCAATGTCAAAAGAAAAAAAAAGAGTTGGCTGGGCGTGGTGGCTCACGCCTGCTAATCCTAGCACTTTGGGAGACTGAGGTGGCAGATCACTTGAGGTCAGGGGTTCCAGACCAGCCTGGCCAACCTGGGGAAACCCCCGTCTCTACTAAAAATACAAAAATTAGCTGGGCCTGGTGGCATGCGCCTGTAATCCCAGCTACTTGGGAGGCTGAGGCAGGAGAATCGCTTGAACCGAGGAGGCAGAGGTTGCAGTGAGCCGAGATCACGCCATAGCACTCCAGCTTGGGCAACAGAGTGAGGCTCTGTCTAAAAAAAAAGTTAATTTTTAATGACAGATATAATGACATGGTAGAAATTATACATACACATTTATATATATATTAAGGTGAACTTTGTACAAATGCAAACTATTGTTATAAACTTAAACCAGGCCGGCGCGGTGGCTCACGCCTGTAATCCCAGCACTTTGGGAGGCCGAGACGGGTGGATCAAGGTCAGGATATCGAGACCATCCTGACTAACCCCCCGTCTCTACTAAAAATACAAAAATTAGCCGGGCGCGGTGGCGGGCGCCTGTAGTCCCATCTACTAGGCTGAAGGAGAATGGCCCGGGAAGGCGGAGCTTTGGTGGAGATCGTGCCACTGCACTCCAGTCTGGGCGACAGAGCGAGACTCTGTCTCAAAAAAAAAAAAAAAAAAATTAAATAAATAAATAAATAAATAAATAAACTTAAACCAACTAAATATTATCCCCCACTCTGTGGTGTATATCCTATGAACCCAGGTTCTTTGGGATATGTGAGAAAAATTAATGAACAAGTAGCATAAATATAAAACTATTAACAAAGAAGATCTAGAATAGAGAGAGATTTGCTATGTAGTGGTTAAAGACTTTTACTCTTCATTCTATATAAAGGACTTTTGTTTTCTTTTTTTTTTTTTTTTTTGAGACGGAGTCTTGCTCTGTGGCTCAGGCTGGAGTGCAGTGGCCGGATCTCAGCTCACTGCAAGCTCCGCCTCCCGGGTTCACACCATTCTCCTGCCTCAGCCTCCTGAGTAGCTGGGACTACAGGTGCCCGCCACCTCGCCCGGCTGGTTTTTTGTATTTTTTTTTTTAGTAGAGACGGGGTTTCACCATGTTAGCCAGGATGGTCTCGATCTCCTGACCTCGTGATCCACCCATCTCGGCCTCCCAAAGTGCTGGGATTACAGGCTTGAGCCACCGCGCCTGGCCAAGGACTTTTGTTTTCTACTCATCTATTACTCATGGGATGACAAAAACTTCTAGAAGTGGTAGTCTATTTTATATATTTGTGTGTGTGTGTGTGTGTGTGTGTGTGTGTATATATATTTTTTTTTTTAGACGGAGTTTTGCTCTTGTTGCCGAGGCTGGAGTGCAATGGCGTGATCTCGGCTCACCACAACCTCCGCCTCCCGGATTCAAGTGATTCTCCTGCCTCAGTCTCCCAAGTAGCTGGAATTACAGGTGCATGCCACCATGTCCAGCTAATTTTTGTATTTTTAGTAGAGACAGGTTTTCACCAGGTTGCCCAGGCTGGTCTCAAACTCCCGACCTTAAGTGATCCACCCACCTTGGCCTCCCAAAGTGCTGGGATAACAGGCATGAGCCACTGCACCCAGCCTGAATATATTAATAAATGTGCTTAAATATGGCAATAGAACTACAAAAGATTCACAATTAAAACATAAAATGAGTAATTTTGAGCAGTGAATGACAAATTGAGAAGGTGTTAAAGAGGTATTAAAATAAACAATACCGGCTGGCGCAGTGGCTCACGCCTATAATCCCAGCACTTTGGGAAGCTGAGGCGGGTGGATCACCTGAGGTCAGGAGTTTGCGACCAGCCTGGCCAATGTGGTGAAACTCCATCTCCACTAAAAATACAAAAATTAGCTGGGCGAGGTGGCGGGCGCCTATAATCACAGCTACTCGGGAGGCTGAGACAGGAGAATTGCTTGAACCCAGGAGGTGGAGGTTGCGATGAGCTGAGAACACGCCATTATACTCCAGCCTGGGTGACAAGATTGAAACTCCATCTTAAAAAAACAAAAATAAAGGTGGACGCGGTGGCTTGCGCCTGTCATCCCAGAACTTTGGGAGGCCAAGGCAGGAGGATCACAAAGTTAGGTGATTGAGACTATCCTGGCCAACATGGTGAAACCCTGTCTCAACTAAAAATACAAAAAGTAGCCAGGTGTGGTGATGGGCACCTGTAATCCCAGCTACTCAGGAGGCTGAGGCAGGAGAATTGCTTGAACCCAGGAGGCAGAGGTTGCAGTGAGCCAAGATCATGCCACTGCACTCCAGCTTGGGCGACAGAGCAAGACCCCATATCAAAAAAAAAAAAAAAAAAAAAAAAAAAAGAAAGAAAGAAAAAAAAGAAAAAAGAAGGCCGGGCGCGGTGGCTCGAGCCTGTAATCCCAGCACTTTGGGAGGCCGAGGCGGGCGGATCACAAGGTCAGGAGATCGAGACCACAGTGAAACCCCGTCTCTACTAAAAAAAAAAAAATTAGCCGGGCGCGGTGGCGGGCGCCTGTAGTCCCTAGCTACTCAGGAGGCTGAGGCAGGAGAATGGCGTGAACCCAGGAGGCGGAGCTTGCAGTGAGCCGAGATCGCGCCACTGCACTCCAGCCTGGGCAACAGCGTGAGACTCCGTCTCAAAAAAAAAAAAAAAGAAAGAAAGAAAAAAGAAAAAAAAAATAGCCTGGATGTATACTTAGATACAATGAGTCAGAGACTAGTCTGGTATTTTGTCATTTATTTAATAATTATGCTTACTCAATTCACTTTATTGCAATTAACAATAAATAGCTGTCCAGTTATAAGAAGATGAAATTCTCCAGATTAGGTGAACAGATTTAGATCTCGAAATGGAACATTTTGCCAATAAAGCCACAATAACCAGTTAGATTATTCTTGGGAAAAGTACATGTAATTTGGAGAAAGGAAAACTTCCTGAAAACATCCAAAATTCAGCAGACAACAAAAATCTGGGTAACTTGTCCCTGATTTGTTAGTACTATTTTTTTTTTTTTTTTTTTTTTTGAGAAGGCATTTCGCTCTTGTTGCCCAGGCTGGAGTGCAATGGTGCAATCTTGGTTCACTGCAACCTCCGCCTCCCAGGTTCAAGGGATTCTCCTGCCTCAGTCTCCTGTGTAGCTGGGATTATAGGTGCCCACCACCACGCCTGGCTTTTTGTATTTTTAGTAGAGATGGGGTTTCACCATGTTGGCCAGGCTGGTCTCAAATTCCTGACCTTAGGTGATCCGCCCACCTTGGCCTCCCAAAGTGCTGGGATTACAGGTGTGAGCCACTGTACCTGGCCTAAATAGCTTATTTCATATATCAAGTGAAATTTAAATTATACAAAGGCTGGGCGTGGTGCTCACACCTGTAATCCCAGCACTTTGGGAGGCCGAGGTGGGTGGATCACAAGGTCAGGAGATCGAGACCATCCTGGGTAACATGGTGAAACCCCATCTCTACTAAAAATACAAAAAATTAGCCGGGCATGGTGGCAGGTGCCTGTAGTCCCAGCTACTTGGGAGGCTGAGGCAGGAGAATGGTGTGAACCCGGGAGGCGGAGCCTGCAGTGAGCCGAGATCGCACCACTGCACTCCAGCCTGGGCGACGAGCGAGACTCTGTCTCAAAAAAAAAAAAAAAAAAAAAAAAAAAGTAAATTATACAAAACAAACTGTAGAGGTACTTATAACAGCATGACTATTTACATTAATCAACTTGCCTACACTTCAACCGAATACAACACAGAAATGATTAATATAAACATAAGCTTTTGGCCGGGCGCGGTGGCTCACGCCTGTAATCCCAGCACTTTGGGAGGCCGAGGTGGGCGGATCACAAGGTCAGGAGATCGAGACCACGGTGAAACCCCGTCTCTACTAAAAATACAAAAAATTAGCCGGGCGCGGTAGTGGGCGCCTGTAGTCCCAGCTACTCAGGAGGCTGAGGCAGGAGAATGGCGTGAACCCGGGAGGCGGAGTTTGCAGTGAGCCGAGGTCGCGCCACTGCACTCCAGCCTGGGGGACACAGCGAGACTCCGTCTCCAAAAAAAAAAAAAAAAAAATAAGCTTTGATTTGACATATGCTTGTAGAAATTAATCAAACCTAGCTAAATCTTAAAATTCCTTTTTTACCTTTCTTTTCCTTTTTTTTTTTTTTTTTTTTTTTTGAGATGGAGTGTCGCTCTGTTGCCAGGCTGGAGTGCAGCATTTGGATCTCAGCTCACTGCAACCTCCGACTGTCTGGTTCAAACGATTCTCCTGCCTCAGCCTCCTGAGTAGCTGGGATTACAGGCGCCTGCCACCACACCTGGCTACTTTTTGTATTTTTAGTTGAGACGGGTTTCACCATGTTGGCCAGGATGGTCTTGATCTCCTAACCTCATGATCTGCTAGTCTCGGTCTCCCAAAGTGCTGGAATTACAGGCATGAGCCACCGTGCCAGGCTTTTTTTTTTTTTTGAGATGGAGTCTTGCTCTGCCACCCAGGCTGGAGTGCAATGGCATGACCTTGGCTCACTGCAGCCTCTGCCTCTCGGGTTCCAGTGATTCTCCTGCCTCAGCCTCCCGAGTAGCTGGGATTACAGGCATGCGCCACCACGCCTGGTTAAATTTTTTTTGTATTTTTAGTAGAGACAGGGTTTCGCCATGTTGGCCAGGCTGGTCTTAAACTCCTGACCTCGTGATCTGCCCACCTCGCTAAATAGTATATATATGAAGTCTTTATAATTATCTTAATATTGTAATAATATAGTGTGTTGTGATTTGAATTCATTTGCACGGAAATCGATTACTGTCCTTTGTTTCTATTTCCCTATATTTTCTTTCCAAAGGCCTCATCAATATTGTCCTTTAATAGTATCCAAAACCCGAAATAATCTCGGTTCTTAGTATTTGACTCTATAGGAATACCTTTTTTCTCTCTCTCTCTCTCTTTTTTTTTTTTTTGAGACGGAGTCTTGCTCTTGTCGCCCAGGCTGGAGTGTAATGGCATGATCTCAGCGCACTGCAACCTCCGCCTCCCAGGTTCAAGCTATTCTCATGCCTCAACCTCCCGAGTAGCTGGGATTACAGACATGTGTCACCACGTCCGGCTAATTTTGTATTTTTAGTAGAGACAGGGGTTCTCTATGTTGGTCAGGTTGGTCTCGAACTTTCAACCTCAGGTGATCCGCGCGCCTCGGCCTCCCAAAGTGCTGGGATTACAGGCGTGAGCCACCGCGCCCGGCCTGGGAACACCTTTTCTTACATCTTCAAGTGCCAGAAATGCTTATGAAAACGAGAAAAGAATTATTAAGAGTAATTATAAAGAAACACTCATTTTCTTCCCAAGAACGCCAAGGAGATTTCTTCTTTCCTCTTCTCTCTTTTCTTTCTTTTTTTTTTTTTCTGATTTCAAAGGAGTATAATTAAATTGCCAGGTAAAAGCTCAAAGGTCTTTTTCACAGTGTTTTGGAAGGTTCTCTGCTTGTGTTTGTATTCCCTTTAGCCTCCACCTTCCTCTATCCAGTCCCCGCACCCTTTCCCCCAGGTCCCTTTCTTCAAGGATTCAGAATAGCGCTCCTCCGGTTAAAATGAAGTCTCAGCACAGAATCTTCAAACCTCCTCGGAGGCCACCAAAGGTCCCTAACGCCGCCATGGAGATGAAGCACCTGGGGCGGGGCGGGGCGCGCTGGCCTACACCTGTGGAGGGGGCGGTGCCCCAACGGCCGCGACCGGGCTGGGGGAGGGAGTCACTCCCCGCTCCGGGGCGGTGACTCATCGCCAACCACCGGCTGCCAGAGGTGAGCAGTCCCGGGAAGGGGCCGAGAGGCGGGGCCGCCAGGTCGGGCAGGTCTGCGCTCCGCCCCGCCGCGCGCACAGAGCGCTAGACCTTCGGCGAGGGAGCACCCTCGACGCGGTCCGGGGACCTCCTAGTCGCTGTCCTCCCGACGCGGACCTGCGCGCCCCAGGCCTCGCGCTGCCCGGCCGGCTCCTGGCGCCCCACTCCCGGCGCACGCCCTCCCGCGAGTCCCCGGCTCCTCCTGCGCCCCTCTTCTCGGCGCGCGCGCAGCATGGCGCCCCCGCAGGTCCTCGCGTTCGGGCTTCTGCTTGCGGCGGCGACTGCGAGTTTTGCCGCAGCTCAGAAAGGTGAGGCGCGGACTTAGAGCAGAGTTGTGGAGTTGGGCTGGGCTGGGGGGCAGCGGCGCGCTGCCCCCGAAACGGGAACAATCGGGAGGGGACCAAGAAGCCGCGCTTTCCAGCCTGGAGACCGGACGGCGCGGCCGTGCCCCGGCCCAGGCCCTCCGAGCGGTAGGAAATGGCGAGGGGGCGCTCACTCGCGTGGTCGGGGGAGCAGCCTCACTTTGCAGCTTTGCTCGCCTGGGTAGGGAAATGGACCGGGGCGGAGGCGGGGGACAGGTGGCGAACGGAGTGGCCACGTCCAGGGTTTCCTGCGGCCACCGAACCGGTGCCTCGCGCCCTGGCGCACGGACCTCCTCCGTTCGGGGCGGACTTGGGGTTCCAAAACAGCCCCAGCCGGTGGCCGAGTCTCTGCGACAAGGACCAGCTGGCCTGCCCTTGTGTTTGTCACTGACAGCGGGCCCCGGATGTGGGCCTCAGGCGGGGACAGGTGCCCGCACGGAGGCCTCCAGGGCCGCTATGCACCTGCGCGCGCCAGGCGGCCTGGACTACACGGGGCGTGTGGGTGTTTTCCCTTTTCTAAGGATCATATGAGTAATGCCAAGCTTATTGTAGGGAACGCAGAAATAACAATAACCGTAAAGAGTAAAAACCTATAATCCCAGGATTTTGAGAATCCCATAATTAATAATTAGGTATATCTTTCTTTTTATTTATTTGTTTGTTTTATTTTATGTTTTGAGACTCAGTCTCCCTCTGTCGCCCAGGCTTGACGATCTCAGCTCACTGCAACCTCTGCCTCCCGGGTTCAAGCGATTCTCCTGCCTCAGCCTCCTGAGTAGAGTAGCTGGGATTACAGGCGCGGGCCACCACCCGGGGCTAATTTTTGTAGTTTTAGTAGAAACGGGATTTCTCCATGTTGGTCAGGCTGGTCTCGAACTCCTGAGCTCGTGATCCGCCCGCCTGGGCCTCCCAAAGTGCTGGGATTACAGGCCTGAGCCACCGCGCCCGGCCTATTTTATTTTTTTATTTGAAACAGCCTTGTTCTGTCGCCCAGGCTGGAGTGCAAGGGCACGATCTTGACTCATTCTAGACTCTGCCTCCCGACCTCAGACCATCAGTCTGCCTCAGCCTTTATGCCTGGCTAATTTTTGTGTTTATTTATTATTACATATTATTATTATTGAGACAGAGTTTCGCTCGTTGCCCAGGCTGGAGTGCAACGGAGCGATCTCGTCTCACTGCAACCTCCGCCTCCTGGGTTCAGACGATTCTCCTGCCTCAGCCCCCTGAGTAGCTGGGACTACAGGCATGCACCACCACGGTCGGCTAATTTGTATTTTTAGTAGAGACGGGATTTCTCCATGTTGGCCAGGCTGGTCTCGAACTCCTGATCTCAGCTGATCCACCCACCTTGGCCTCCCAAAGTGCTGGGATTACAGATGTGAGCCACCGCGCCCGCCGAATATTTGTATTTGTAGAGACGAGACCTCACTATGTCGCCCAGGCTGGTCTCGAACTCCGGGGCTGAAGTGATCACTCGGTTTGGGCCTCCCAGAGTGCTGGGATTACAGGCATGAGTCGCCACATTCGGCCTTAAAAACAAGATTTAAAATGGTGACTGGTATGTTGCACCATTATTCAAATGTTAGACATGTAGTTTGGCTTAACTGTGGAATAAACAACTTGGCTGCTGGTTCGCGCGCTCTCTCTCTCTCTCTCTCTCTCTTTTTTTTTTTTTTTTTTTGGAAACAGTGTCTCAGTCTGTGGTTCAGCCTGGAGTGCAGTGGCACATTTACAGCTCACTGCAACCTCCATCTCCTGGGCTCGAGTGATGCTCTTACCTGGACCTCCCAAAGTGCTGGGATTACAGGCATGAGCCACAGGTCCGGCATCTCTTGATTTATTTGTAAGATGGTGCCTAGAAGTGGAGTGGCGTTTGCCAAAGCTCTCTGGAAGGGCTTTTAAACTTTCACCAACGGAGTGGCCTAAATTCAGTAATTATACTCTCAAAGTAATGCAGTTTAGTCAACTCATGTTTTTCTAGCTTCAATCTGTGACAACATACTTAATGTTAAATTGCTTTAAAGTGGTCATAGCTACTACAGGTTTGTTCTCCAAGTCTGCGCCTGACTGGTCTGATTTAAATTTCACGCCCCTTAGGGATGAACAACGTGTTTTAAACATGTACAGGATGGGGCTGCAGAAGATTTAAACGCTTGAGAGCAAGTGCTGTATTTTCCCCTTTTGTGACCCCACTATTGAGTTTAGTGTTGGGCAGATTAAAGGTGGTTCATATCGATTATAACTTGAACAGGGAAAAGTTGGAGTCAACTTAGAGTACTTGGGATACGAAGGATCAATATAAAAACTCTGGTTTGTCGTGCTAGCTTTTTCTTTTTTTCCCTCTTCAGTTGAACTGAGGAGATAATTTTTGTTTTAATGACTGTGCTCTTTTAACTAGACAAAAGGAATTAGATAGTCTTGCCAATTCGCAGTTAAATGAACTTTTGAGGTAGTTAAGGACAAAACTATTAAACTGACATCAATAACCCAGAATAGGCTGCTTAGTATCACTCTCTAAATCAGATACTAGGATTTAATTTAGTTAGGAAACTCACTTACAGGGATGACTATAACTGCAGTTGAAAGTGTAATTTTTCTGGCCGGGCGCGGTGGCTCAAGCCTGTAATCCCAGCACTTTGGGAGGCCGAGACGGGTGGATCATGAGATCAGGAGATCGAGACCATCCTGGCTAACACGGTGAAACCCTGTCTCTACTAAAAAATACAAAAAACTAGCCGGGCGAAGTGGCGGGCGCCTGTAGTCCCAGCTACTTGGGAGGCTGAGGCAGGAGAATGGCGTGTACCCGGGAGGCGGAGCTTGCAGTGAGCTGAGATCCGGCCACTGCACTCCAGCCTGGGCGACAGAGCATGACTCCGTCTCAAAAAAAAAAAAAAAAAAAGAAAGTGTAATTTTTCTAAGATATAAAATGGTTTAAAGATTGAATATATTCTTGTTAAGCCCCGAAGGAAACATCCCTCATTTAAGAAAATGGGGTGGGAGAGCGACAGAAGGTGAGGATTTGCAGATCCTAGAATTGAATTGTTGATTTTTTTTTTTTTTTTTTTTTTTTTTTTTGAGACGGAGTCTCGCTGTGTCTCCCAGGCTGGAGTGCAGTGGCGTGATCTCGGCTCACTGCAACCTCCGCCTCCCGGGTTCACGCCATTCTCCTGCCTCAGCCTCCGAGTAGCTGGGACTACAGGCGCCCGCCACCACGCCCGGCTAGTTTTTTGTATTTTTAGTAGAGACGGGGTTTCACCATGTTAGCCAGGATGGTCTCGATCTCCTGACCTCGTGATCCACCCGCCTTGGCCTCCCAAAGTGCTGGGATTACAGGCTTGAGCCACCGCGCCCGGCCAATTGTTGATTTTTTTGTAAAAGAGTCAGTAACAGCTGGCCATGGTGGCTCACGCCTGTAACCCCAGCACTTTGGGAGGCTGAGGTGGGTGGATTACCTGAGGTCAGGAATGCTAGACCAGCCTGACCAACATGGTGAAACCCCATCTCTACTAAAAATACAAAAAAAGGCCGGGCGCGGTGGCTCACACCTGTAATCCCAGCACTTTGGGAGGCTGAGGCGGGCGGATCACGAGGTCAGGAGTTGGAGATCAGCCTGGCCATTATGCTGAAACCCCATCTCTACTAAAAATACAGAAATTAGCCAGGCGTGGTTGCGGACCACTGTAGTCCCAGCTATTCAGGAGGCTAAGGCAGGAGAATTGCTTGATCCTGGAAGATGGAAGTTGCAGTGAGCTGAGATCATACCACTACACTCCAGCCTGGGCGACAGAGTGAGACTCTGTCTCAAGAAGAAAAACAAAAAAAGGCAGTGACTAACAGGGATGTTATTTAGCAGGACAGGAGTGAGGAAAGAGCTAAGACTGGGAGTTTCACAAAGACAAAGCTATAAATGATGTTTGGAGAGCTGTGTTCTTGTTTTAAAAAATTGTAACAGGAGGCCAGGCACAGTGGCTCATGCCTATAATCCCAGCACTTTGGGAGGCTGAGGTGGGAGGATTGCTTGAGGCCAGGAGTTCAAAACCAGCCTGGGCAATATGGCAAAACCCCGACTCTACAAAAAGTAAAAAATTAGCCAGGCATGGTGGTGCATGCCTGTAGTCCCAGCTACTTGGGAGGCTGAGATGGGGGAGGATCACTTGAGTCCAGTAGGTCCAGGCTGCAGTAAGCCAAGATTGTGCCACTGCATTCCAGCCTGGGCCACAGAGTGAGACCCTATCTCAAAAAGGAAAAAAAAAAAAATCAAAACAGGAATGCATGTAGATTAAACTACGTGTCTGTATACAGTATGCAGACTTTTGCAAGTGCCAGGCACTTAGGAAGTAGTCTATAGCTGAAAAATAAAACATTCAGGACCACTTTTTAAGGTTTTGTGTCCTTGTAACTTTAAGGCATTATTATTGCTATATAACTTAGCAGGGACATGAGAGTTAATAGATCCATATTTTAAAGTAGTTTTTTGGTTTTTTAAAATTTTCTAGAATGTGTCTGTGAAAACTACAAGCTGGCCGTAAACTGCTTTTTGAATGACAATGGTCAATGCCAGTGTACTTCGATTGGTGCACAAAATACTGTCCTTTGCTCAAAGCGTGAGTAAAATATCCTTATTACCTGTAAGCTTTATTTTGACTTAATACTTCTTTAATTGATGTGCCTTGAGTTGGAAAGAGTTTTATTGGCTTAAATCTGAATCATGTTATAAAGTAAGTGTGGGAACACATAAGTTTCAAATAATCTTTGACCCTGGAACTTTATAGTTAATTTTTTTTTCCTGTAATCATGAAATCGGTTATTTTTCAGTTTGGCATTAAGGTTTCTTTTTCAGTGGCTGCCAAATGTTTGGTGATGAAGGCAGAAATGAACGGCTCAAAACTTGGGAGAAGAGCGAAACCTGAAGGGGCTCTCCAGAACAATGATGGCCTTTACGATCCTGACTGCGATGAGAGCGGGCTCTTTAAGGCCAAGCAGTGCAACGGCACCTCCACGTGCTGGTGTGTGAACACTGCTGGGGTCAGAAGAACTGACAAGGACACTGAAATAACCTGCTCTGAGCGAGTGAGAACCTAGTGAGTGGGGCTGCCTATACTACTTGTTTTCATGCTGTTCAGATTCATTTAATTAAATTTATTTTTGATTATGTAATATGATTTCATGGTTTAGAATTCAGAAGATAAGAGTGTCCAGTGAAAAGCTTCCTTCTTATTCCAGTCCCCACTGCTACCCAGTGGACCTCCATAGAATTGACGTTATTGATTATTCTATAACCTTCCAGAGATAGTTGATGAATGTGTTATGTATCTGTTTTATTATTTTTACGTAAACGGTAGCATACTAGGTATAATTTTTCTTTTATATCTTTACTTAACATTATTCAGTATTTCATAGTTGCATTAGTATTAAATGTATGTAATTTAACCTATGTATTTGCTCATTTATTGTGCTTTAAAAGTGAGATATGCTTTAGGGATTGTTTAATGAAAAGGAACAGAAACCTACTCACGCCAGCTTAAGCAAAAAAAGACTTCATTGGAAGGCGCTAGAAACTGGAAAGGATGTCAGGACCAAAGTGGGCACTTCCTGTTTTTCTATTTTGGTCTTCTGGAGCATCCTTGTCAATTTTCTCTTTGTGCCCTTTCTTTTCTTTTTTTTTTTTTTTGAGACAGAGTTTCACTCTTGTTGCCCAGGTTGGAGTGCAGCGGCACAATCTCAGCTCACTGCAGCCTCGGCCTCCTGGGTTAAAGCAACTCTCTTGCCTTAGCCTCCTGAGTAGCTGGGACTGCAGCTGTACCACACCTGACTAATTTTTGTATTTTAGTAGAGACGGAGTTTCACCGTGTTGGCCAGGCTGGTCTCCAACTCCTGACCTCAGGCAATCCACCCACCTCCACCTCCCAAAGTGCTGGATTACAGGTGTGAGCCACTGTGCCTGGCCCTTTCATGGCTTTTCATCTTTTCAGTTGAACAGGGCACAACACTGCCAGCTAAACCTTGACTTCATGTAACCTTATGTATTGTGTCCAGAGAACAGAGGGTCAGTATTAGAAAGGGTGTTCCCTCCTGGGTGTGTCCTTTATGAAGGATGTGTAAGGGAATAAATTATGGGAATAGCTACTGCATAAATTTTTTTTCTCTTAGTCCTTATAACTCAAGAATTTTAGTATTAGCTTATTAGGAAAATAGTATAAAAGACTGAGTTATAGTCAACTGGCATTGTCTTTTTACTTTATAGCTGGATCATCATTGAATTAAAACACAAAGCAAGAGAAAAACCTTATGATGTTCAAAGTTTGCGGACGTAAGTGCGATGAAATGCATCATATTATTCTTGCGCAATTGGTGGCTCAAATCTTCCATCCTACACCATTTGAAAAGCCAAGTCTAAATGCTTTTTCATATTTCTGAAAAACAAAGTTACTTGAAATAGAGTTACAAGAATAGCGCAGAGATTCCAGGAATACACTTCACTCAGATTCACCAATTAACATTTTGGCATATTTACTTTTTATATATGTATGTGTGGATGAATATGTGTGTGTGCTTTATATCAGTGTATCTATGCATGTAGAAATATTTTTCCCAGAAGCATATGAAAGCAAGTTGTAGATATCAGGCCCCATTATCCCTAAGTACTTTAGTGTATCTTTTCCTAAGCACAAAAGGCATTCTCTTATATAAACCACTATACAATGATCAAATTTAGGAATTTTTCTTTTTTAGATGGAGTCTCGCTCTGTCACCCAGGCTGGCGTGCAGTGGCATGATCTCAGCTTACTGCAACCTTTGCCTCCTGGGTTCAAGCGATTCTCCTGCCTCAGCCTCCCAAGTAGCTGGGACTACAGGCGCCTGCCACCACGCCCAGCTAATTTTTGTATTTTTAGTAGAAATGGGGTTTTACCATATTGGCCAGGCTGGTCTCGAACTCCCAAACTTGTGATCCTCCCACCTTCGCCTCCTAAAGTGCTGGGATTACAGGTGTGAGCCACCGCACCAGGCCAGGAAATTTAACATTGTATCACATTGTACCCATTTTCCCAATATTGTCCTTTGTGGTAATTTTTCCCCTCTGATTCAGAACCCAGTCCAAGATCATGTATCACATTAGTTGTCATGATTCTTTAGTCTCTTTTAATATTGAACAGTTTCTTGGCCTTTCTTTGTCTTCCATGAACTTGCTATTTTTGAAGAACATGGGCAAGTTGTTATATATAATGTCCCTCAAATTGTGATTTGTCTGATGTTTCTTCTTTTTTTTTTGAGTTGGAGTTTCCCAACAAAGTTGCCCAGGCTGGAGTGCAATGGTGCAATCATGGCTCACCGCAACCTCTGTCTCCCAGATTCAAGTGATTCTCCTGCCTCAGCCTCCCGAGTAGCTGGGATTGCAGGCATGCGCCACCATGCCTGGCTAATTTTTTTTTGTATTTTTTTTTTGTTTTTTTTTTTTTTTTTTTTTTTTTTTTTTTTTTGAGAGACGGAGTCTCGCTCTATCACCCAGGCTGGAGTGCAGTGGCCGGATCTCAGCTCACTGCAAGCTCCGCCTCCCGGGTTCACGCCATTCTCCTGCCTCAGCCTCCCGAGTAGCTGGGACTACAGGCGCCTGCCACCTCGCCCGGCTAAGTTTTTGTATTTTTAGTAGAGACGGGGTTTCACCGTGTTAGCCAGGATGGTCTCGATCTCCTGACCTCGTGATCCACCCGTCTCGGCCTCCCAAAGTGCTGGGATTACAGGCTTGAGCCACCGCGCCTGGCCTTTTTTTTGTATTTTTAGTAGAGACAGGGTTTCTCCATGTTGGTCAGGCTAGTCTCGAACTCCTGACCTCAGGTGATCCGCCCACCTCAGCCTCTCAAAGTGCTGGGATTACAGGCATGAGCCACCTCACCCGGGCCTTGATGTTTCCTCTTAACTAAAAACACATTATGCATTTTTGACAGGAAAGCTACTTATGCTATCTTGTGTCCTTTGTAGTACTTCACATTAGGAGTTGCGTGATGTCAGCTTGTCCCTTTACTAGTAATGTAAACTTTGGTTAAAGTGGTATCCACCAGGTTTTTCCACTGTGAAGTTACCATTCTCCCTTTGTAATCCATAAGTAATCTATGGGCAGATACTTGGATATTAAGTAAATGTTCTTTTTCTAATTAAACTGGCACCCAGCAGTTTGAATATCAATGGATGATTCTAGCCTGAATCAATTATTATTATGATAGTTGCAAAATGGCAGAAAAATTTTAACTTGAATGACAATTCTACACCATGAGCTATCTGCTTTAAGAGGAGTGCTTCTTACTGTTGTGTGGTACAAACATATTTTTTAATACAGATTTTAAATTCTTTACAGTGCACTTGAGGAGGCGATCAAAACGCGTTATCAACTGGATCCAAAATTTATCACAAATATTTTGGTATGATTTTTTAATAAGTGAGCTTTAGCAGGTGGTTGGTGAGACAGTATGTTTTGAGTATAAGGACAGCCAGTGATTTAAGTGGTGGTTAAATACACTTAGAGCAACAGTTTCAGATCTTGGGTACTTAATGTGAATTTCCTGTTACTGTTTTTTGTTTGTTTGTTTCTTTAAGACAGACTATTGCTCTGTTCCCCAGGCTGGAGTGTGGTGGCAAGATCTCCGCTCACTGTAACCTCTGCCTCCAAGGTTCAAGCAATTCTCGTGCCTCAGCCTCCTGAGGAACTGGGACTGCAGGCACGCGCCACCATGCCCAGCTAATTTTTGTATTTTTAGTGTCAACGGGGTTTTGCTATGTTGGCCAGGCTGGTCTTGAACTCCTGGCCTCAAGTTATCTGCCTACCTCAGCCTCTCAAAGTGTTGGGATTACCGGTGTGAGCTACAAAGCCCAGCCCGTTGTTTTTGGTTATCGTTGTTTTCCTTCCGTAGCCTTTGAAAAGCCTAGTTTTACTCCTAAAGAAAATGTAGTATCTCTTAGTATCCCTAAAACATTTGAGTTTTCTTTTCCTGGAGAACCTGTCCCTGTGGTTGAGCTCCAGTAACATCTTAAAGTAAATATGCACCAAAATAACTTTCAGTAAATATGGTTTTGGTGCATATTTACTTTAGGATGTTACTGGAGCTCCCATCTTCTCTGCTTTCAGGAACTGGTCCTTAACCAGTTAGCCCTTATTTAACTCTTTAAACTCTGGTTTTAAAAAAAAAGAAACTTGAATAGTGTGATGAAACTCTTTAAAGGCAGTATAAATTTATTCAAGACTCTTGGCCGGGCGCGGTGGCTCAAGCCTGTAATCCCAGCACTTTGGGAGGCCGAGACGGGCGGATCACGAGGTCGGGAGATCGAGACCATCCTGGCTAACACGGTGAAACCCCGTCTCTACTAAAAATACAAGAAAACTAGCCGGGCGAGGTGGTGGGCGCCTGTAGCCCCAGCTACTCGGGAGGCTGAGGCAGGAGAATGGCATAAACCTGGGAGACGGAGCTTGCAGTGAGCTGAGATCCGGCCACTGTACTCCAGCCTGGGTGACAGAGCGAGACTCCGTCTCAAAAAAATAAATAAATAGGCCGGGCGCGGTGGCTCAAGCCTGTAATCCCAGCACTTTGGGAGGCCGAGACGGGCGGATCACGAGGTCAGGAGATCGAGACCATCCTGGCTAACATGGTGAAACCCCGTCTCTACTAAAAAAAATACAAAAAACTAGCCGGGCGAGGTGGCGGGCGCCTGTAGTCCCAGCTACACAGGAGGCTGAGGCAGGAGAATGGCGTAAACCCGGGAGGCGGAGCTTGCAGTGAGCTGAGATCCGGCCACTGCGCTCCAGCCCCGGCGACAGAGCGAGACTCCGTCTCAAAAAAAAAAAAATAAATAAATAAATAAATAAATAAATAAATTTATTCAAGACTCTTTAGAAAGAATATACTTTTTTTACTCTTTAAAAACAACATGGTAAGGCCGGGCGCGGTGGCTCAAGCCTGTAATCCCAGCACTTTGGGAGGCCGAGACGGGCGGATCACGAGGTCAGGAGATCAAGACCATCCTGGCTAACACGGTGAAACCCCGTCTCTACTAAAAAATACAAAAAACTAGCCGGGCGAGGTGGCGGGCGCCTGTAGTCCCGGCTACTCGGGAGGCTGAGGCAGGAGAATGGTGTAAACCCAGGAGGCGGAGCTTGCAGTGAGCTGAGATCCGGCCACTGCACTCTGGCCTGGGCGACAGAGCGAGACTCCGTCTAAAAAACAACAACAACAACAACAACAACATGGTAAATGCATACTGCGTTTTACCTTGCGTTTCTTTTTTTTTTTTTTTTTTGAGACGGAGTTTTGCTCTTGTTGCCCAGGCTGGAGTGCAATGGCGTGGTCTCGGCTCACCACAACCTCCACTTCCCAGGTTCAAGTGATTCTGCAGCCTCAGCTTCCCTAGTAGCTGGGATTACAGGCATGTGCCACCATGCCTGGCTAATTTTGTCTTTTTGGTAGAGATGGGGTTTCTCCATATTGGTCAGGCTGGTCTGAACTCCCGACTTCAGGTGATCCGCCTGCCTCGGCCTCCCAAAGTGCTGGGATTACAGGCATGAGCCACCGCGCCCGACCTTACCTTGCATTTCTTAATATTTTATTTTATTTTTTTTTCTTTTTTTTTTTTTTTTTTTTGAGATGGAGTCTCGCTCTGTCGCCCAGGCTGGAGTGCAGTGGGGTGATCTCAGCTCACTGCAAGCTCTGCCTTCCGGGTTTACGCCATTCTCCTGCCGCAGCCTCCCGAGTAGCTGGGACTACAGGCGCCCGCCACCTCGCCCGGCTAGTTTTTTTGTATTTTTTAGTAGAGACGGGGTTTCACCGTGTTAGCCAGGATGGTCTCGATCTCCTGACCTCGTGATCCACCCATCTCGGCCTCCCAAAGTGCTGGGATTAGAGGCTTGAGCCACCGCGTCCGGCCTAGTATTTTAGTTTTAAAGTAGTTCTAATCCAAATAAAATACTTTCATATCTTACTTAAAAACCTTTTCAATGTAAGAAAATTCTCTTAGGAAAAATTGTGCATTGTAATTATGTTTGGTTTCATGGCTGTCTTATTTCCCTTTGATAGATTTAGAGACCTCCCAAAGATTTCTCGATTAATGAGCAACTTAATTATCCACTAATGGAAAGGAACAGCGATGCATGTAGATTACAGAAAATCAAACACTGACTATTCTGATTCTCAAATAATGTTATTTTCAAATGATTTTGACTATATTAGTGTTAATTTGTATTATTCAAATTTTTTTCCCCAGTATGAGGATAATGTTATCACTATTGATCTGGTTCAAAATTCTTCTCAGAAAACTCAGAATGATGTGGACATAGCTGATGTGGCTTATTATTTTGAAAAAGATGTGAGTATAATCTTCTTTATTCTATTCCTGTGTTCAGGAATGTAGTCTATCATGCCTCAATGAATTAAATATATTTCATCACCTTTTTCTCCACTTATAGATCAACCAAATGGTTCTGCTGCTGCCATTAATTTTGTCCTCCCTGTCACTCACATGCATCTTACTTGTTTGTGTATTTATGCCTCTTATCAAATTGTTCTGCCTAAAATATCTCCTCTGTTTCTTATAATTCTTATTTATTATCTACTTGGTAGTTACTTAGTTTGTACATATATGATCCCCTATGATATTTATAATTTACACAAATAACAGTCTGTTTAAAAAGACTGTGTAACTGGTATGATTAAAATATTTTGTTTAAACTTTAATGTATTATAGTGAAGTATTTTCTGCTGAAATATGAGGTTTGCTTCAAAATAATCTGGGTGGGGGTGAAGGGATAGAAGGAAGAAAAGATGAAGTAAGAGAGGCTGTGTGTTGATGTCCTTGCATCTGGGTGATAGGTACATGGGCGTCATTGCACTACTCTTTCTACTTCCGTGTATGTTGAAAGGTTCCTGTAATAAACAGTTTTTTAAAGTTCCAATAGATTAGATTGTTATCACTAAAACCATAAAGATTCTTGGCAGCGGTTCTTTTGGCATACAATTTGTATGTAATTATATGTGACCATGGTTTGTTTTCTTAAATATTTTTAATTCCTTTTCTCCTTTTCAATACAGGTTAAAGGTGAATCCTTGTTTCATTCTAAGAAAATGGACCTGAGAGTAAATGGGGAACAACTGGATCTGGATCCTGGTCAAACTTTAATTTATTATGTCGATGAAAAAGCACCTGAATTCTCAATGCAGGGTCTAAAAGCTGGTGTTATTGCTGTTATTGTGGTTGTGGTGATAGCAATTGTTGCTGGAATTGTTGTGCTGGTGAGTACAGAACAAGTAAAATTTCATTTAAGGGTATATTTTTTCAAGAAAAAGTAATAATGGCTGGGTGCGGTGGCTCACACCTGTAATCGCTACACTTTGGGAGGCTGAGACAGGTGGATCACTTGAGCCCAGGAGTTTGAGACCAGGCTGGGCAACATGGCAAAACCTTATCTGTACCAAAAATACAAAACTTAGCCAGACGTGATGGCTTGCACCTGTGGTTCTATCTACTTAGGAGGCTGACATGGGAGTGGTTAGTTGAGCCCAGGAGATCAAAGCTGCAGTGAGCCATGATCACACAACTGCACTCCAGCCTGGGCAACAGAGCAGGACCCTGTCTCAAAAAAAAAAAAAAAAAAAGGGGGGTCAGGCACCGTGGCTCACGCCTGTAATCCCAGCAGTTTGGGAGGCTGAGGTGGGTGGATCACCTGAGGTCGGGAGTTTGAGACCAGCCTGACCAGCATGGAGAAACCTGGTCTCTACTAAAAATACAAATTAGCCGGGCGTGGTGGCGCATGCCTGTAATCCCAGCTACTCAGGAGGCTGAGGCAGGAGAATCGTTTGAACCCAGGAGGCAGAGTTCGTGGCTGAGATCACGCCATTGTTCTCCAGCCTGGGAAACAAGAGCGAAACTCTGTCTCAAAAAGAAAAAGAAAGAGAGAGAGAGAGAGAGAGAAAGAAAGAAAGAAATCTTACTAACACAACAGAATTCGGAAACAGGTTTGAGGGTATTTGGAAACAGATTTCCAGTTCAATCAACCATGTTTGGCTCTCCATCTGGAACAAAACAAAAGTTGAATTCCTATTTCACTCCACCAGGCTGGCCATGTTGCCCAGCTGTGTGAGGGTGGTATGTCCCGAGCACAGCAGTAGGAAAGGAGTTGGGCAGTGTATCCGTGTTCAAAGACATTTACATTTTTAAAAATATAAAAAAGTAAAACAATTCCCAAGAAAATTAATTGATGGAATGTTTGTACAACCTTGTGGTAGGGGAAACCATGTAAGGCAAGAAATCTGGAATCCATGATACATATGTGTATGTATATTTTGAGAGAGGGTCTTGCTGTGTCACCCAGGCTGGAGTGCAGTGGCAATGATTACAGCTTACTGCAACCTCCAGTTCCTGGACTTAAGTAACCCTCCTGACCCAGCCTCCCAAGTAGCAAGGACTACAGGTACCTGCCACCATACCTGGCTAATTTTTTTTTTTTTTTTGAGATGGAGTCTCGCTCTGCCGCCCAGGCTGGAGTGCAGTGGCCGGATCTCGGCTCACTGCAAGCTCCGCCTCCCGGGTTTATGCCATTGTCCTGCCTCAGCCTCCCGAGTAGCTGGGACTACAGGCACCCGCCACCTCGCCCGGCTAGTTTTTTGTATTTTTTTAGTAGAGACGGGGTTTCACCGTGTTAGCCAGGATGGTCTCGATCTCCTGACCTCGTGATCCACCCGTCTCGGCCTCCCAAAGTGCTGGGATTACAGGCTTGAGCCACCGCGCCCGGCCTAATTTTTTAACTTTTAGTAGAGACCAGGTCTTGCTATGGCTGCCGAGGCTGGTCTTGAACTCCTGGGCTCAAGCAATTCTTCCGGCTTAGCCTCCCAAACTGCTGGGATTATAGGCATGAGCCATTGCACCTAGTCCTATATATATATATTTTGGCTTCATTAAAACTAAACATTTTATATGGCAAAGAAACTGTAAAGTAAAAAATGTCAATGATGGGCATGAAAAAAATATGGTGCATAAAGCAAGAATGGATATTATACATAATACACAAAGAGTTCTTACAAATTGATGAGGAAACCTAAAGAAAGAATTACAACAGGTAGGGATAGACAGTTAATAGAAATTTCAGATGGCAAATGAACACAAGTGGTTAATGCTGGAAGTCTAATTATCCTGTAGAAATAAATGAAAACACAAGTGCAATAAGGAAGCACATTCAGTTATTGTATCATAGCATCGCTTGTAAGGGTGAATCTGGCCAGGCGTGGTGGCTCACACCTATAATCCCAGCACCTTGGGAGGCCGAGGTGGGTGGATCACCTGAGGTCAGGAGTCCAAGACCAGCCTGACCAACATGGAGAAAGCCTGTCTCTACTAAAAATACAAAATTAGCCAGGCATGGTGGTGCATGCCTATGGTCCCAGCTACTCAGGAGGCTGAGGCAGGAGAGTCGCTTGAACCCAGGAGGCAGAGGTTGTAGTGAGCCGAGATCATGTCATTGCACTCCAGCCTGGGCAACAAGAGCGAAACTCCGTCTCAAAAAAAGAATAAAAACAAACAAACAACAAAAAAAGTGAATCTGAAAAATAGCCTGAGTGTGTATCAGTAAGAGAGTAAATTGTATTTATTGTATCTACGATAGGGAATAATGTGAATGAATGAGTTCCATCTTTACCTTTGGATCTGGAATGGTTGCTATGATGTTGATACGGGCTGTGCACAGGTCGTGATGATACTGCATGATCCCATTTTTAGACCCCAAAACTTAGATGCATGTATATATATATGATATTTGTATTGGTGTGGAAAAGGAGGATGTGGAAGAATGCACACCAAACTGTTAAATTTCTTTCCTTCTTTTTTTGAAATGGAGTCTCGCTGGCCGGGCGTGGTGGCTCAGGTCTGTAATCCCAGCACTTGGGGAGGCCGAGGCGGGCGGATCACGAGGTCAGGAGATGGAGACCATCCTGACTAACACGGTGAAACCCCGTCTCTACTAAAAATACGAAAAATTAGCCGGGCGTGGTGGCGGGCACCTGTAGTCCCAGCTACTCAGAAGGCTGAGGCAGGAGAATGGTGTGAACCTGGGAGGCAGAGCTTGCAGTGAGCCAAGATTGCACCACTGCACTCCAGCCTGGATGACAGAGCAAGACTCTGTCTCAAAAAAAAAAAAAAGAAATGGAGTCTCGCTGTGTCGCCCTGGCTGGAGTGCAGTGTCACGATCTCGGCTCACTGCAATCTCTGCCTCCCGGGTTCAAATGATTCTCCTGCCTCAGCTCCCAAGAAGACGGCCACCATGTCTGGCTAATTTTTGTATTTTTAGTAGAGATGGGGTTTCACCTCATTGGCCAGGCTGGTATCGAACTCCTGACCTCGTGATCCACCTGCCTCGGCCTCTCAAAGTGCTAGGATTACAGGCGTGAGCCACTGTGCCTGGCTTCTTTTTTCTTTTTCTTTTTTTTTTTTTTTTTTGAGATGGAGTCTGTCACCCAGGCTGGAGTGCGGCGGTGTGATCTCGGCTCACTGCAACCTCCGCCTCCCAGGTTCAAGCCATTTTCCTGCCTCAGCTTCCCAAGTATCTGGGACTACAGGCGTGCACACCATGCCTGGCTAATTGTTTTGTATTTCTGGTAGAGATGGGGTTTCACCATGTTGGCCAGGCTGATCTCGAACTCCTGATGTCAGGTGATCTACTCACTTCGGCCTCCCAAAGTACTGGGATTATAGGCATGAGCCACCGTGCCTGGCCTAAACTGTTAAATTTCTTTAAAGATTATTCATTGTGGCCGGGCACAGTGGCTCATGCTTGTAATCCCAGCACTTTGGGAGGCCGAGGTGGGTGAATCACGAGGTCAGGAGTTCGAGACCAGCCTGACCAACGTGGTGAAACCCCATCTCTACTAAAAATACAAAAATTAACTGAGCGTGGTGGAGCACACCTGTAATCCCACCTACTCAGGAGGCTGAGGCAGGAGAACTGCTTGAGCCCAGCAGACGGAAGTTGCAGTGAGCCAAAATTACGCCACTGTACTCCAGCTTGGGTGATAGAGCGAGACTCCGTCTCAAAAAAAAAAAAAAGATTATTCATTGTTTCCTTTTTTCCCCTCCCTTCCTTCCTTCTTTCCTTCCTTCCTCCCTCCCTCCCTCCCTCCCTCCCTCCCTCCCTTTCCTTCCTTCCTTCCTTCCTTCCTTCCTTCCTTCCTCCCTCCCTCCCCTCCCTCCCCTTCCTCCCCTTCCTCCCCTTCCTTCCTTGTTCTCCCATTGGATCCAGCATTGTCTTTTATTTATTTATTTATTTTGGTTTGTTTCACTTGTCGTGGTAGACTTTGTTTTTGTTTAGTAGTGAAAATTTTATTATTATTATTATTATTTTTGAGACGGAGTCTCGCTCTGTTGCCCAGGCTGGAGTGCAGTGGCACAATCTCGGCTCACTGCAAGCTCCGCCTTCTGGGTTCACGCCATTCTCCTGCCTCAGACTCCGGAGTAGCTGGGACTACAGGCGCTCACCACCACGCCCGGCTAATTTTTTGTATTTTTAGTAGAGACGGGGTTTCACCGTGTTAGCCAGGATGGTCTCGATCTCCTGACCTCGTGATTCGCCCACCTTGGCCTCCCAAAGTGCTGGGATTACAGGCGTGAGCCACCGTGCCTGGCCACTATTTTATTATTTTTGAGACAGAGTCTCCGTCTGTTGCCCAGGCTGGAGTGCAATGGTGCACGATCTTGGCTCACTGCAACCTCTGCTTCCTGAGTTCAAGCTATTCTCCTGCCTCAGCCTCCCAAGTAGCTGGGATTACAGGCATATGCCACCACGCCTGGCTAATTTTTGTATTTTTAGTAGAGATGAGGTTTCACCATACTTGCCAGGGTGGTCTTAAACTCCTGACCTAAAGTGATCCACCCACCTCGGCCTCTGAAAGTGGTAGGATTACAGGCATGAGCCACCGTGCCTGGCCTATTTTATGTATGTATGTATGTATGTATGTATGTATTTTTAGAGATGGAGTCTTGCTCTGTCACCCAGGCTGGAGTGCAATGGCACCATCTCGGCTCACTGCAACCTCCACCTCTTGGGTTCAAGTGATTTTCCTTCCTCAGCCTCCCGAGTAGCTGGGACTATAGGCGACTGCCACCACGCCTGGCTAATTTTTTTGTATTTTTAGTAGAGTCGAGGTTTCATCATGTTGGCCAGGCTGGTCTTGAACACCTGACCTCAAGTGATCCTCCCGCCTTGGCCCCACAAAGTGCTGGGATTACAGGCATGAGCCACCACACCTGGCTCACCTTATTTATTTCTAAGAGACAGGGTCTTACTCTGTAACCCAGGCTGGAGTGCAGCAGTGCAATCTCCACTCACTGCAACCTCTGCCTCCCGGGTTCAAGCAATTATGGTGCCTCAGCTTCCTGAGTAGCTGAGATCACAGGCGCGCACCATGACACCTGGCTAATTTCTGTATTTTTAGTGGAGATGGGGTTTCACCATGTTGGCTAGGCTGGTCTGAAACTTCTGACCTCAGATGATCCTCCCACTTCGGCCTCCCAGAGTGCAGGGATTACAGGCATGAGCCCCTGCACTGGCATGAAATTTTTAATTTAAGAAACAATAAATGTTTATGGATAGATGTTAAAATTGATTTTTTTTCAGATCAAAATTATGTCCATTAAAAGCATATATGTCAATTTAGATAACCTTTTTTTGAGTAGCAGTCCTAAAACAGTAATTGTCTTTCTTCCACTCAGGTTATTTCCAGAAAGAAGAGAATGGCAAAGTATGAGAAGGCTGAGGTAAATGGATTACTTACCTAAATAGAAAGGCCCTGTTGAATCTGTTACTCCTAGTCACTCTACCTTCCTACACACTGATGCATTTCAGTTATACTGGAGTCCCTTTATACTGTTTTCTTTAGGGTCTTAGGGACAGTCTTAGAATGTGCTCTTACCTAAATCTTCTTGTGTGAGTTCCATGGCAGATTACCATCTATTGATTTTTGCCTCATAGAAGAGTGGAATGGGAAGCCTATGGTTTTTATTTTACAAAGTGTCAACATCTAGCAGAAGCTTCTAAAGGCATACTCCAGTGGATTCACCTTGGAGAAACTCATTGTGACTAATGATCTGTTATCTTTATGCCAGTGAAATAATCATTTAATATGAACTTAATTTGTCATAATAAATCTATTGTGTACTAACTAGTCATCTATACTAGTATGAGATCAAAGTGTCAGATTGTTGGTGTGTTTTGGTCCCTTGGAATTGAATATGAACACTTGTCCTTGAACCCTATCATTAACATTTTTCATATATCTGTCAATTTTTGTGTATCTTTGTATATGGGCCACTTACTAATATTTTAGCAAGTAATAAAAATAGAAACGTAAAGGAATATTGGAAAAAATCTAATAGAACCAGAAAGTTCTAGCATTTTTTTCCCATTCCGTAGTAGGTCATCTGGCTTATTTGGTTTGGTGACCACAAGTGTAGAAGACTAACCTGAATTGAACTGTAACAGACAGGCAGAAAGACAATGTAGTGTTGTAGTGCAGAACAGTACAGACCTGGGTTTGGCTGGGCAAAGTTGTATAACTTCTTTAAGCCTCCATGTTTCCTCATCTGTAAAATGAGGATAATAGATAGTATAGACCTGTTGCAAGGATTAAACATAATCGGTGTAAAGTGTTGGTCCCATGCTTGCCACATAAGAAAATATTTGTCAGCAGAGTAGTAGTAGTCATTATCATCGTCTCAGTTTGCCTGTAACTGGTTGTGTGATCTGAGACAAACACTAATTTTGAACTTGAGTTTCCCCACATATAAAATGAAAGATTGATAATAGAAAGTAAATCAATGTTTTCCTAATCTTAAAAATAGTATGCACTTAATAAAAATCTTATTCTTAAAGATCTAGCTTACCTCCAACTTGCCCTAGTCACTTTGGCGATCTTGTCTCTAAATAGAAGCTTGAAAACACTTAAATGTGTGTTTCCTTGCAATATAACTTTTTCTTTTTTTATTTAAATAAGTCTTATAAATGTGGAAAAAAATCATCTTGTGTTCCTTTAACTTTATTATTTAGTACTATTTTCAGAGTGAACAAAAGATTGAAAAATTATTTAGAATTTTTTTCTGTACTTTTTCCTGTTTCAGATAAAGGAGATGGGTGAGATACATAGGGAACTCAATGCGTAACTACTATAATTTGAAGATTATAAAAGAAGGGAAATATCAAATGGACGCAAATTACAAATGTGTGCACATGGGACGAAGACATCTTTGAAGGTCATGAGTTTGTTAGTTTAACATGATATATTTGTAATAGTGAAACCTGTACTCAAAATATAAGCAGCTTGAAATGGCCTTTACCAATCTTGAAATTTGACCACAAGTGTCTTATATATGCAGATCTAATGTAAAATCCAGAACTTGGACTGCATAGTTAAAATGTTTTATGTGTAGCGTTCAAATGTGTGTATTAAATATGCTTCCACAGTAGAGTTTGAAAAACTATCTGATTTGTGATTGAAAGCTGCCTTTCTATTTACTTGAGTCTTGTACATACATACTTTTTTATGAGCTATGAAATAAAACATTTTAAACTGAATTTCTTAACTTTGACATTTCAAATTTCTTCTTGTTCTTGTTCTTTTTTGTAGGGAAAAGAAAGATCAGACTGTTACTGTGTCTATATAGAAAGAAGTAGACATAAGAGACTCCATTTTGTTCTGTATTTGAGATGCAGTTAATCTGTGACCCTACCCCCAACCTTGTCCTTGCAAGAGACATGTGCTGTGGTGACTCAAGGTTTAAAGGATTTTGGACTGTGCAGGGTGTGCTTTGTTAAACAAGTGCCTGAAGGCAACTTGCTGGTTAAAAGTCATCACCATTCTCTTAATCTCAAGTACCCAGGGACACACACACTGCCAAAGGTCGCAGGGACCTCTGCCTAGGAAAGCTAGGTATTTTCCAAGGTTTCTCCCCATGTGATAGTCTGAAATATGGCCTCGTGGGAAGGGAAAGACCTGATCGTCCCCCAGCCTAACACCCATGAAGGGTCTGTGCTGAGGAGGACTAGTACAAGAGGAAAGAAGGCCTCTTGGCCGTTGTTGGCAGTTGAGATAGAGAAAAGCATCTGTCTCCTGCCCGTCCCTGGGCAATGGAACATCTCGTATAAAACCGGATTGTACATTCTGTTTACTGAGATAGGAGAAAACCGCCTTAGGGTGAAAGGCGGGACTTGCTAGCGCAATGCTGCTCTTTATGCACTAAAAAGGTTTATGGAGATGTTTGCATATGCATAGCAAGGCACAGCACTTTTCCTTAAACTTACTCATGTCACAGAGAACTTTATTCATATGTCTTACTGCTGACCTTCTCCCTATAATGATCCTATTATCCTGCCACTTCCTTTTCTTTAAGATAGTAAAGATAATGATCAATAAATACTAAGGGAACTCAGAGACTGGTGCCGGCGTGGGTCCTCTGTATGCTGAGCGCCGGTCCCCTGGGCCCGCTTTTTCTTTCTCTATACTTTGTCTCTGTGTCTCATTTCTTTTCTCAAGTCTCTTGTTCCACCTAACAAGAAACGCCCACAGGTGTGGAGGGGTAGGCCACCCCTTCACTTTTTTATTTTTTTTGTGAGATGGAGTCCTACTCTGTCGCCCAGGCTGGAGTGCAGTGGCACAATGTCCGCTCACTGCAACCTCCGCCTCCTAGGTTCAAGCGATTCTTCTGCCTCAGCCTCCCGAGTAGCTGGGACTACAGGCGCCCACCACCATGGCCGACTAATTTTTGTATTTTTAGTAGAGACGGGGTTTCACCTTGTTGGCCCAAGCTGGTCTTGAACTCCTGACCTCAGGTGATTCGCCTGGCCTGAATTTGAAACTAAGAGGCAGTAAGTTAGTAACTGGCACACTCTTCAACCCATTGCCTTCTAGACTCTGTCCTGTCTCTTCTGAAGCTACTTTCGCTAAGGTCAACACTGACCTGCTAATTGCTGGTGATCCTCTTCCCCCGGTGTTGAATCATTTGCTTTCTCTGCAGCCTGTCACCATGATGACTTCCCCATTCTCTACCCCAGTGTGTTGTCCTTTTATTTCCTTTGGCTTCACTGGTATGAATCTCTCCTGACTTTTTTCCTCTTCTACTGATTCTGTAATACTGGTGTTCCCAGGATTTGTCCTTAGTTCTATTTTTCCTCCCTTTTTCTTCCTGGAGGATTTCATTCGTTCTCTTACCTTTGTTACCTTCTGTGAGGCTCAGTGAGAACAGAAGCACCATCTCCATTGCTGTTTTTTTTTCCTGAGATCTTTAGTAAAGTATGTATATTTCACATAACTAGTTTTTAATGATTCATCTTCATCCACAAACCTATTTTATAGCTTGTATTTTCAGAATCAATTGATGGCATTGCCATGAACCGAGTCCTAAATTCCTTCTCTTTTACTTCCTCCATTGTTATAGTCACCAGACACTGTGATTCTCCCCAAGAAATAAATGCTCCTCTAATCTGCCTTCTCTTACACACTTTCCCTGGTCTTTTTATCAACAGTCTATTCCCTCTCCAGCCCAAACCTCATATTGCTCCCGGGATGATTTGCCTAAAGTTGATCACAACACTTTTTTATGACATAAGATGTACCCCTTTCCCCTGCCAGAGGGGCATATATAAGGCCTTTCAGTCTGGCCCTGTAGTGACACCTTTTCTCCTTTTGGCTGTCTGGCATCCCATCTCCTCTGCAACTGGGGAAGAATTATCTGTATGTGGTATTGTGAGAGCCAGGTGTCTACCTCCCTCTTTAGAAGTTTAAGGGCAGAAATCCTCTCATGGCTCTCAGCATCCAGAGCACAGGCACCCCCACATAGTACTTGGACTCTTGTGATGGAAAGAAGTAAGAGCAGTTGAGAAAACACTCATGGGCAGTGGTGGCATGTTGCAGTGGTGGCATCCCAGCCCTTGGTCGTCTCTGCTCCACATGACCCTGTGGCCATCCAGCTGTGGTTGCTCTGTTTGGCCTCCCTTGGCTGCTCCTTCCTCTCCCCTCCCATTGCCAATACTTTGCTCCAGAGCTTTATCACATGCCTGGATTAATTTAATTTCTGACCTTCCCAATACCAAATTCTCCCCACTCTCAATTCTTTCCCAATGTCATTGCCAGAATAACTAAAATCTAGTCATAATCTACCGCATTTCTCACTGTACCTCCAATACATCAAATTTTCCTGCATTTAAGATTCCCCTTCCCATTCCTCAAATGTTCCTGTTCCTTTTTCCTTCCTTCCTTCCTTCCTTCCTTCCTTCCTTCCTTCCTTCCTTCCTTCCTTCCTTCCTTCCTTCCTTCCTTCCTTCCTTCCTTCCTTCCTTCCTTTCTTCCCTCCCTCCCTCCCTCCCTCCCTTCCTTTCTTCCTTTTTTTTTTTCTTTTTTTCCCTGCACAGGGTCTTGCTGTCTTGCCCAGTCTGGAGTGCAGTGGCACACACACAGCTCACTGCAACCTCTACCTCCAGGGCTGAAGTGATCCTCCCGCCTCAGCCTTCTGAGTATATAGGACCATAGGTGTGCACCACCACGCCTGGCTAATTTTTTAAATTAATTTTTATGAGTCAGAGCCTGGCTCTGTAGCCCAGGCTGGAGTGCAGTGGTGTAATCTTGGCTCACTGCAACCTCCACCTTCTGGGTTCAAGCGATTCTTGAGCCTCAGCCTCCTGAGTAGCTGGGATTACAGGTGCCCGCCACCACATCCAGCTAATTTGTTGTATTTTTAGTAGAGGTAGGGTTTCACCATGTTGGCCAGGCTGAAATATGTTTATAACTTTTTTGTAGAGACAGTGTCTCGCTGTGTTGCCCAGGCCAGTCTCGAACTCCTGGACGCAAACCTTCCTCCTACCTTGGAGGATGCAATACCGAAGTGTTGGGATTACAGGCGTAAGCCACTGTGCCTGGCCCCTCTGTCCTTTTATACCTTGACTTGGGTTCTATCCTTCCTTTGCTTATGTTCTTCCTTAGGCTTGGGAAACCCTCTGCTTAGTCAAGGCCTAGCAGAAGATCTTCTTTTACAAATCCTTGCACCACTTTAACCTCATCTTTTTCTACTATCAACACAGCACTTTTGGTAGATATACTTTCCCAATTCTTTCCTATCATCCTAAGACATGTTCCCCCTCCCTCATTAAAAATTCCCACTGAAGGCTGGGCACTGTGGTTCATGCCTGTAATCTCAACACTTTGGGAGGCCGAGGTGAGCGGATCACCTGAGGTTGGGAGTTCGAGACCATCCTGACCAACATGGAGAAACCCCATCTCTACTAAAAATACAAAAAATTAGCTGGGCATGGTGGTGCATGCCTGTAATCCCAGCTACTCAGGAAGCAGAGGCAGGAGAATCGCTTGAACCTGGGAGGTGGAGGTTGTGATGAGCGGAGATCACGCCATTGCACTCCAGCCTGGGCGACAGAGCAAGACTCCCATCTCAAAAAAAAAATTCCTACTGTAGGTGGGGTATGGCAGCTCAAGTCTATAATCTTAGTAATTTGGGAGGCTGAGTCGGGAGGATTGCTTGAGGCCAGGAGTTCAAGACCACCTGAGCAACATGACAAGACGCCCCATCTCTAAAATAAATAAATAAAATAAATAAATAAATAAATAAATAAAAATTCCCACTAATCTTAGCCTTCTAACAATCTACCATTCCCATCTGTCTTTTTTCCTTCTTATCAAACTTTATTTTTTATTTATTTTTGAAGTGGGGTCTCAGCCTGTTGCCCAGGCTGGAGTGCAGTGGCGCAATCTTGGCTCATGGCAACCTCCTGAGATGGGATAATTCCCTTGACCTTGACCCCTTTCGTGGGCAGGAACTGGAGTGGCTCCTTTCAGCCCACTGCTGGCCACTTTTTGGAAGAGGGAATGTGTGAACAAGCAGTGTGGGAGCCAGAGTGAACGCATGCTGGAACCAGTTGGTCGATCCTCTCTGGTGGGAGCAGGCTCTGTACGGCCCTGGCAGCAGCATCCAAGCCCCTGCCCTCTTGGCACCCAGGTTCTTGTCTGGCATCTGGAAAGAATCAGGACAAATGAATGGATTGAAGGGGTAGTGTATGCGGAGGATTTTACTGGGTGATGGAAATGGCCCTCATTGGGATGGCAGCTGGAATGGGGGTGGTACAGGAAGAAGGTCTTTCCCTAAAGCCGTACCCTCCGAAGTTAGCTGCGTCTGTCTGCAGTCTCTGACACTCAGTAGCTGCTTTGCTTGCTACTCAGCTGCTTATGTTGCTCTGCCAGCTGAAGTCATTATGGGCACAGGATAGGGGCATGGCAGGCTAAAAAGGTTAACATTTGGGCAGAAAAATGGGGTCAGCTGTTTTCACTTAGGGCCGTGGTTGCAGGCTTAGGGTTGGGGTTTGGCCAGTAGCCCAGCCATTCTGTCTCACTCTGCCTCCCAGGCTTAAGCCACCCTCCTACCTCAGCCTCCCAAGTAATTGGGAGACTACAGGAACCCACTACCACGTCTGGCCGTTTTTTGTTTGTTTGTTTGTTTGTTTGTTTTGTATTTTAGTAGAGACGGGGTTTCACCATGTTGGCCAGGCTAGTCTTGAACTTCTGACCTCAGGTGATCTACCCACCTCGGCCTCCCAAAGAGCTGGGATTACAGGCATGAGCCACTATGCCCGGACCCTTTCTTATCAAACTTTAAAAGGCAACTAGCCCATTCTGCTTTCAGAATGAACTGTTCAACCTGTAGAGTTTCCATTCCCAATGTCAACCAACCAAAGAGCTTTCTCAAAAAATGACTTAATGGCCGGGCGCAGTGGCTCACACCTGTAATCCCAGCACTTTGAGAGGCCGAGGTGGGTGGATCACCTGAGATTGGGAGTTCGAAACTAGCCTGACCAACATGGAGAAACCCCGCCTCTACTAAAAATACAAAATTAGCTGGACGTGGTGGCACATACCTGTAAACTCAGCTACTCAGGAGGCTGAGGCAGAAGAATTGCTTGAACCCAGAAAGCAGAGGTTGTGGTGAGCTGAGATTGCCCATTGCACTCCAGCCGGGGAAACCATCTCAAAAAAAAAAAAAAAAAATCAGATCCTTTGTCCATTTTTACTTTTTATTTTATTTTATTTATTTAGAGACAGGGTCTCACACTGTCCAGGTTGGAGTGCAGTGGCACGATCTTGGCTCATTGCATTCTCCGCCTCCTGGGTTCAAGCCATTCTCCTGCCTCAGTCTCCCAAGTAGCTGGGATTACAGGCACCTGCCACCATAGCTGGCTAATTTTTTGTATTTTTTTTTTTTTTAGTAGAGATGGTGTTTTACCATGTTGGTCAGGCTGGTCTTGAACGCCTGATCTCCGGTGATCCACCAACTCGGACTCCCAAAGTGCTGGGATTACAGGGTTGAGTCACTGTGCCCAGCTGCTTTGTCCATTTCTAAATTGAGTTCTTTATCTTTCTATTATTAAGATGTAAGGCCGGGCGCGGTGGCTCAAGCCTGTAATCCCAGCACTTTGGGAGGCCGAGACGGGCGGATCACGAGGTCAGGAGATCAAGACCATCCTGGCTAACACGGTGAAACCCCATCTCTACTAAAAAATACAAAAAAAAACTAGCCGGGCGAGGTGGCGGGCGCCTGTAGTCCCAGCTACTCGGGAGGCTGAGGCAGGAGAATGGCGTGAACCCGGGAGGCGGAGCTTGCAGTGAGCTGAGATCCGGCCACTGCACTCCAGCCTGGGCGACAGAGCCAGACTCCCTCTCAAAAAAAAAAAAAAAAAAAAAAAAAAAAGATGTAAGATGTATATGTTCTGGATACACAAGTCTATTTTTTTTTTGTTTTGAGACGGAGTCTGGCTCTGTCGCCCAGGCTGGAGTGCAGTGGCGCGATCTCTGCTCACTGCAAGCTCCGCCTCCCGGGTTCACGCCATTCTCCTGCCTCAGCCTCCTGAGTAGCTGGGACTACAGGTACCCGCCACCATGCCTGGCTAATTTTTTTGTATTTTTTAGTAGAGACAGGGTTTCACCATGTTAGCCAGGATGGTCTCAATCTCCTGACCTTGTGATCCACCTGCCTTGGCCTCCCAAAGTGCTGGGATTACAGGTGTGAGCCACCACGCCCAGCCTACAAGTCTATTATCAAGTATAAGTTTTGAAAATAATTTCTTGGCTGGGTGCAGTGGCTCACGCCTGTAATCCCAACACTTTGGGAGGCCAAGGCAGGCAGATCGCTTGAGGTCAGGAGTTTGAGACCAGCCTGGCCAACATGGTGAAACCCCTTCTCTGCTAAAATACAAAAATTAGCTGGGCGTGGTGGTACACACCTGTAATCCTAACTACTCAGGAGACTGAGGTAGGAGAATCGCTTGAACCCGGGAGGCAAAGGTTGCAGTGAGCCAAGATTGTGCCATTGCACTCCAGCCTACGTGACAGAGCAAGACTCAGTCTCAAAAACAAAACAAAACAAAACAAAATTTCTCAGATAAATAAATAAGTAGATAAATGAGTTTCAACACCAGCTGGTGCAGGGGGAGGGCAGGAATAAATGGAAATAATTTCTCCAAGAAAATACAGAGAACATGAAAAGATACTCAACATTATTAGTCATTAGGGAAATGCAAATCAAAACACAGTAAGATGCCATTTTCCACACACTAGGATAGCAATATCAAGAACACAATAAAATAACAAGCGTTGGTGAGACTTTGGAGAAGTTGGAACCCTCATACATTGCTGATGAGAAAGTAAAATGTTGCAATTATTTTGGAAAATATTTTGGCAGTTATTCAAAATGTTAAACATAATCATATGGGTTGTAGTTTAACATAAGTATTACAGTTAAACATATGTTAAAAGGCTGGGCACGGTGGCTCATGCCTGTAATCGCAGCACTTTGGGAGGCCGAGGTGGGCAGATCACCTGAGGTAGGGAAGTTCGAGACCAGCCTGACCAACATGGAGAAACCCCATTCTACTAAAAATACAAAATTAGCTGGACGTGATGGCACATGCCTGTAATCCCAGCTACTCGGAAGGCTGAGGCCGGAGAATCGCTTGAACCCGGGAGGTGGAAGTTGTCGTGAGCTGAGATCTTGCCATTGCACTCCAGCCTGGGCAACAAAAGTGAAACTCCGTCTCAAAAAAAAAAAAAAAAAAAAAAAAAAAGTTAAAACTATGAGCCAGCAATTCCACTCCAAGGTATACATCTAAGGGCAATAAAAACATGTCCACATACAAACTTGTACATAAATGTTCACAGCAGCATTATTCATAATGGCTGAAGAGTGGAAATAACCCAAATGCCTACCAACTGATGAAGAGATTAATAAAATGTAATATAGCTATACAGTGAAATATTTAGTAATAAAAAGATGTGAAGTACTGATACATGCTACAACATGGATGAACGTTAAAAATATGCTAAATCAAAAAAGTCAGTCACTAAAGACCCTGTATTGTATGATTCCATTTATATGAAATGTCCAGAAGATGCAAATCTATAGAGACAGAAAGTAGATTAGTGGTTGTCAAGGGCTGGGGAAGAGGACATGAAGAGTGACTGCTAATGAGTATGAGGTTTCTTTCTGGAATGACAAACTTCTAAAATTAGATTGCAGTGATGATTATGCATCCCTATTAATGTACTAAAAGCTGTTAAGTTATACACTTTAAATGGGTGGATTGTATGGTATGTGAATTATATCTCCATAAAGCTGGATTTTGTTTTTTGTTTTTGTTTTTGAGACGGAGTCTTACTCTGTCGCCCAGGCTGGAGTGCAGTGGTGCAGTCTCGGCTCACTGCAACCTCCACCTCCTAGGTTCAAGCGATTCTCCTGCCTCAGCCTCCCGAGTAGCTGGGACTACAGGTGAGCACCACCATGCCTGACTAATTTTTGTATTTTTAGTAGAGATAGGGTTTCACCATGTCGGCCGGCTGGTTTTGAACTCCTGGCTAACATAGTGAAATCCCGTTTCTACTAAAAATACAAAAAATTAGCCAGGTGTGGTGGCACCCTCCTGTAATCCCAGCTACCAGGGAGGCTGAGGCAGGAGAATCGCTTGAACCCGGGAGGTGGAAGTTGTAGTGAGCCAAGATTGCACCATTGCACTCCAGTTTAGGCAACAAGAGCGAAACCCTTGTCTCAAAAAAAACAAAAAAAAAAAAAAAAAAAAAACCCCATACACAAGATTATTTAGGCCAAGCGGGGTGGCTCATGCCTGTAATCCCAGCACTTTGGGAGGCTGAGGCGGGCGGATCACCTGAAGTCAGGATTTCGAGACCAGCTTGGCCAACATGGCAAAACCCTGTCTCTACTAAAAAAATACAAAAATAGGCCGGGCGCGGTGGCTCAAGCCTGTAATCCCAGCACTTTGGGAGGCCGAGACGGGCGGATCACGAGGTCAGGAGATCGAGACCATCCTGGCTAACACGGTGAAACCCCGTCTCTACTAAAAAATACAGAAAACTAGCCGGGCGCGGTGGCGGGCGCCTGTAGTCCCAACTACTCGGGAGGCTGAGGCAGGAGAATGGCGTGAACCCGGGAGGCGGAGCTTGCAGTGAGCTGAGATCTGGCCACTGCACTCCAGCCTGGGCGACAGAGCGAGACTCCGTCTCAAAAAAAAAAAAAAAAAAAAAAAAAAAAAAAAAAAAAATACAAAAATAAGCCGGGCATGGTGGTGCGAGCCTGTAATCCCAGCTCCTTGGGAGGCTGAGACAGGAGAATAGCTTGAACCCGGGAGGCAGAGGTTGCAGTGAACCGAGATTGAGCCATTGCACTCCAGCCTGGGTGACAGAGCGAGACTCCATCTCAAAAAAAAAAAAAAATAGCTATATTGGGGTGATAATTTTACTGGATTCTATCAATCATGCTATGTCTTCCAGTTATATTTTTGCAAAATTCCCCTTATTTTCAGAAATTCAGTTTCCCATGTGGGAATGGAAAGTATATAAAATATATGTAAGACAACTGAGACATGAATAATACAGGGTTGTTGTGGGAGAATAGAAAATTCCAGGCAGGAAGCCGGGCATGGTAGCTCACACCTGTAATCCCGGTTCTTTGGAAGCTGAGGCAGGTAGATCACCCGAGGTCAGGAGTTCGAGATCAGCCTGGCCAACATGGTGAAACCCTGTCTCTACGGAAAATACAAAGATTTTAGTTGGGCATGGTGGTGCACACATATAATCCCAGCTACTCGGGAGGCTGAGGTAGGAGAATTGCTTGAACCCAGGAGGCAGAGGTTGCTGTGAGCTGAGATCGCACCCCTGCACTCCAGCCTGGGCAGCACAGCGAGACTCTGTCTCAAAAACAAACAAAAAAGAAAATTCCAGACAGGCATTTCATATGACTAGCAAAAAGGAAACTGTTGAAATAGCTGCATAAGCTAGAGGCTGATTAGACCCTGAGAACCAGGATGTGGGCCAAGCTGGCTAGGTCCCACTGGATGTAACATGGCACTGGATTTGACCTAGGTTTCACCTGGAACCTCATTGTTCGCTTATTAACATAGTCACACCCCCTCGGCACCATGACAGTTCCGAGAACACCTGTATTTGGTGTAAAAATGGGTGCACCACAGTTCCAAGAAATCTTCACCTTTTTCCAGAAATCTTCATGAATATTCCACTCCTTGGTTAAGCCCATAAATAAAGAGGCCAGATGCAGTGGTTCACGTCTACAATCCCAGTACTTCGGGAGGCCAAGGTGGGTGGATTGCTTGAGCCCCAGTGGTTGAGGCTGCATTGAGCCGTGATCGCTCCACTGCAATCCAGCTTAGGCAGCAGAATGAGACACTGTCTCAAAAAATAAATAAATAAATAAATAAATACAGAAAAACAAAAACCCATAAAGATAGAAACCTCAAACCCCGTAGCATGACATTCTCGAGTATGCTAACACTCCCCTTTCTTGAGTGCATACTTCTCTATTTGCAGTAAATCTCTGTACTTTCACTATTTTCCAATTCGTCCCTGAATTCCTTCTCATTTGGTGTCAACAGCCTGGACACTGGCTGGAGTCAAAGTCCCACTGGAATCATGGGACCTCCCCTAGTCCCCCGGTATCACAACTCTTTGATATACTTTGTTTTTTAAAATATTTATTTAGGCCGGGCATGGTGGCTCATGCCTGTAATCCCAGCACTTTGGGAGGCTGAGGCGGGCAGATCACGAGGTCAGGAGATTGAGACCGTCCTGGCTAACACGGTGAAACCCTGTCTCTACTTAAAATACAAAAAAATAAAATAAAATTAGCTGGGCATGGTGGCAGGCACCTGTAGTCCCAGCTACTCTGGAGGCTGAGGCAGGAGAATGGCATGAACCCGGGAGGCGGAGCTTGAAATGATCCGAGATCGCGCCACTGCACTCCAGCTTGGGCAACACAGTGAGACTCCATCTAAAAAAAATAAATAAAATATTTATTTATTGGCCAGGTGTGGTGGCTCATGCCTGTAACCCCAGCTCTTTGGGAGGCTGAGGCAGGTGGATCACCTGAGGTCAGGAGTTTGATACCAGCCTGGCCAACATGGTGAAACCCCGTCTCTACTGAAAATACAAAAATTAGCCAGACATGGTGGCAGGTGCCTGTAATCCCAGCTACTTGGGAGGCTGAGGCTGGAGAATCGCTTGAACCCAGGAGGCGGAGATTGCAGTGATTGGAGATCACGCCATTCCACTCCAGCCTGGGTGATAGGAGCAAAACTCTGTCTCAAAAAAAAAAAAAAAAAAGAAAAAATTAGGCTGGCGTGGTGGTGCGTGCCTCTAATCCCAGGTACGTGGGAGGCCGAGGTAGGTGAATCGTTTGCAACCGAGAGGCGAAGGTCACAGTGAGCCGAAATCAAGCCACTGCACTCTAGCCTGGGCAACATGAGCAAAACTCTGTCTCAAAAAAAAAAAAAAAAAAAAAGGCCAGGTGCAGTGGCTTAGGCCTATGATCCCACCACCTTGGGAGGCCAAGGTGGGCAGATCACCTGAGGTTGGGAGTTCAAGACCAGCCTGACCAACATGGAGAAACCCCATCTCTACTAAAAATACAAAATTAGCCAGGTGTGGTGGTGCATGCCTGTAATCCCAGCTACTTGGGAGGCTGTGGCAGGAGAATTGCTTGAACCCAGGAGGCAGAGGTTGCGGTGAACTGAGATCACGCCATTGCACTCCAGCGTGGGCAACAAGAGCAAAACTGTCTCAAACAAGTAAAAAAGAATTATTTATTTATTTTTGAGACAGAGTCTTGCTCTGTTGCCCTGGCTGGAGTGCAGTGGCATGATCTCAGCTCACTGCAACCTCTGCGTCCTGGGTTCAAGTGATTCTCCTGCCTCAGCCTCCCCAGTAGTTGGGATTATAGGCACCTGCCACTGCATTCGGCTAATTTTTGTATTTTTAGTAGAGACAGGGTTTCACCATCTTAGCCAGACTGGTCTTGAACTCCTAACCTCGTGATCCACCCGCCTCGGCCTCCCAAAGTGCTGGGATTACAGGCCTGAGCCACCACACCTGGCCTAATTTTTGTAATTTCAGTACAAATGGGGTTTCACCATGTTGGCCAGGCTGGTCTTGAACTCATGACTTCAAATGATTCACCTGCCTTGGCCTCCTAAAGTGCTTGGATTACAGGGGCAAGCCACTGTGCCTGGCCCTGGCCTGATATACTTTAAATAAGAATTTATCAGCCAGGCTCAGTGGCTGACTCCTGTAATCCCACTGTGGAAGGGTCTAGGCAGGTGGATTGCTTAAGCCCAGGAGTTTGAGACCAGTGTAACATGGTGAAACCCTGTCTCTTCTAAAAATAAAAAAATTAGGGGGGCATGGTGGCCTGCACCTGTAGTTTCAGCTACTTGAGAGGCTGAGGTGAGAGACTCACCTGAACCTGGGGAAGCAGAGGCTTCACTGAGCTCTGATCATACCACTGCAATCCAGCCTCAGTGACAGTTAGACCCTGTCTCAAAAAAATAAAAAATAAATTAAAAAAAGAATTTATCATGAACAGTTAATACATGCACATGGTTGGAAACAAAGGATACTGTTAAAACGGTTTCTTTTTTTTTTTTTTTTTTTTGAGACGGAGTCTCACGCTGTGTCGCCCAGGCTGGAGCGCAGTGGCGCGATCTTGGCTCACTGCAAGCTCCGCCTCCCGGGTTTACGCCATTCTCCTGCCTCAGCCTCCTGAGTAGCTGGGACTACAGGTGCCCGCCACCTCGCCCCGGCTAATTTTTTGTATTTTTTAGTAGAGACGGGGTTTCACTGTGGTCTCGATCTCCTGACCTTGTGATCCGCCCGCCTCGGCCTCCCAAAGGGCTGGGATTACAGGCTTGAGCCACCGCGCCCGGCCTAAAACAGTTTCTTAGACAAATTGATTACAAGTGCATATCAAATTTTAATTTCAAGCGTGTTTCCTTTCCAAGCAGGCTAAATAGTCCTCTTAGACATTTTGTAGGAAAGAAGCATGTTAGAATCATTAATATTAGCCTGGAGAAAGCAAATAATGTCTGGAATCATTAGCTATCTTCTAAATCTGGTTAAAGGTAACTATCCTGTGCCAAGGCTGACAGTGAGCTAGATGAACGGTTTTTTTTTTTTTTTTGAGACATGGTCTTGCTCTGTTGCTTAGGCAGGAGTGCAGTGGTGCGATCATAGTTCAATGCAGCCTTGAACACCTGGGCTTAAGGAATTTTTCCACCTCAGCCTCCCAAGGACTACAGGCACGCGCCTGGCTAGTTTTTAAAACAAAATTATTGTTATTTTTATTATTATTATTATTTTGAGACAGAGTCTTGCTCTGTTGTCCCCACTGGAGTGAAGTGGTGTGATCTTGGCTCATGGTAACCCCCACTTCCCGGGCTCAACCTCCCAGGTAACTAGAACTACAGGCAGGTGCCACCAGGCCTGGCTAATTTTTGCATTTTTAGTAGAGACAAGGTTTCACCATGTTGCTTAGGCTGGTCTTGAACTCCTGAGCTTAAGTGATCCTCCCACCTCAGCCTCCCAAAGTGCTGGTATTACAGGCATGAGCCACTGTACCTGCCTTACAGTTTTTTGTAGAGATGAGATCTTGCTCTGTTGCCCAGGCTGGTCTTCAACTCCTGGGCTCAAGTGATCCTCTGGCCTCAAGTCTCCTAAAATGCTGTTACTACAGGCATGAGGCACCATGCCTGGCCAACCCATTAAAGTCTATCAGAAATGGTAGGAGCTTTTCTAAAGGAGTAGCACATGACACCAGACTATAATACTCACGTTTGAGGCTGGGTGTGGGGGCTCATGCCTGTAATCCCAGCACTTCGGGAGGCCAAGGTGGGCAGATCACTTGAAATCAGGAGTTCCAGACCAGCCTGGCCAATATTGTGAAACTCCATCTCTACAAAAATTAGCCAGGTGTGGTGGTGTGCACCTGTAGTCCCAGCTATTTGGGAGGCTGAGGCAGGAGAATCACTTGAAACCAGAGGGGGTGGAGGTTGCAGTCAACTGAGATTGTGCCACTGCACTCCAGTTTGGGAGACAGAGTGAGACTCTGTCTCAATAAATAAATAAATAAATAAATAAATAAATAAATAAAAAAAAACTCAGGTTAGAAACACATCTTTCTCAGTATACAGTCTTGCTGCAGATTCTGTAAGCACACAGATGGTTAAGCATACAGAATCTGGAAGAAGACTGGATTCTAGATCTATCACTTACTAGCTCCGTGATCTGGCGCAGGTCAGGCATTTGAATTTTAACCCGTAGGCTCGAGATTGATTGATTGATTCCTTCCTTCCTTCCTTCCTTTCTTTTCTTTTCTTTCTTTTCTTTCTTTCTTTCTTTCTGAGGGAGTCTTGCTCTGTCACCCAGGGTGGAGTGTAATGGTGTGGTCTCGGCTCACTGCAACCTCTGCCTCCTGGGTTCAAGCGATTCTCCTGCCTCAGTTTCCTGAGTAGCTGGGATTACCGGCGCCCGCGACAATGCCTGGCTGATTTTTGTATTTTTAGTAGAGACAGTGTTTCACCATGTTGGTCAGGCTGATCTTGACCTGCTGATCTGGTGATCTGCCTGCCTCGGCCTCCCAAAGTGCTGGGATTACAGGCGTGAGCCACTGCACCCGCCAGATTTCTAAATCGAGCTGATTGTCAGGAACATCCAGGGAGCTTTCAAAAATGATTCCAGGCTGAGGCTGGGCGCGGTGGCTCACGCATGTAATCCCAGCACTTGGGGAGGCCGAGGTGGGTGGATCACAGAAGGTTGGGAGTTTGAGACGAGCCTGACCAACTTGGAGAAACCCCATCTCTACTAAAAATACAAAAATTAGCCGGCGTGGTGGCGCATGCCTGTAATCCCAGCTACTCGGAAGGCTGAGGCAGGAGAATTACTTGAACCCAGGAGGTGGAGGTTGCAGTAAGCCAAGATCGCACCATTACACTCCACCCTGGGCAACAAGAGCGAAACTCCGTCTCAAAAAATAATAATAATAATAAAAAAGATTACAGGCTGGGCGCGGTGACTCACGCCTGTAATCCCAGCACTTTCGGAGGCCGAGGCGGGCAGAACAGGAGGTCAAGAGATCAAGACGAGACCATCCTGGCCAACACGGTGAAACCCCGTCTCTATTAAAAATACAAAAATTAGCTGGGAGTGGTGGTGTGTGTCTGTAGTCATAGCTACTCGGGAAGCTGAGGCAGGAGGATCGCCTGAACCCAGGAGGCAGTGAGCCGAGATTGCGCCACTGCACTCCAGTATGGCGACAGAGCCAGACTTCGTCTCAAAAAAAAAAAAAAAAAAAAGGCAGGTGTGGTGGCTCACACCTGTAACCCCAGCACTTTGGGAGGCCGAGGCGGGCGGATCACGAGGTCAGGAGATTGAGACCATCCTGGCTAACACGGCGAAAACCCGTCTCTACTAAAAATACAAAAAATTAGCCAGGCGTGGTGGTGGGCACCTGTAGTCCCAGCTACTCGGGAGGCTGAGGCAGGAGAATGGCGTGAACCCGGGAGGCGGAGCTTGCAGTGAGCTGAGATCCGGCCACTGCACGCCAGCCTGGGTGACAGAGCGAGACTCCGTCTCAAAAAAAAGAAAAAAAAGAAAAACGATTCCAAGGCCCCACTCCAGAAATTAAGACCCATTATGTGTGGGTAGGGCACCAGGAATATGTTTAAATCCCCTCAGGGTGATTCTGCTGCTGAATTAGGTTTTGGAACCACTTTCATGGGAGAAGGGTAAACTAAACCGGAGAATGCAAAAATCTTTTTTTTGTTGTTGTTGTTGAGACAGACTCTTGCCCTGTTGCCCAGGTTGGAGTGCAATGGCATGATCTCGGCTCACTGCAACCTCCGCCTCTCAGGTTCAAGGGATTCTCCTGCCTCAGCCTTCCGAGTAGCTGGGATTACAGGCGCCCACCACTACACCCGGCTAATTTTTTTTTGTATTTTTAGTAGAGACGGAGTTTCACCATGTTATTCAGGCTGGTCTCAGAACTCCTGACCTCAGGTGATCTGCCCACCTCGGCCTCCCAAAGTGCTGGGATTACAGGCGTGAGCCACGGCTACTGGTCAGCAAAAACCTTTTCTAAGAGTTAATTTTGCAGGATGGATCCTGATCTCCTTCAGGTGTTTGCTAACATTTTATTTATTTTTTGAGACAGAGTCTGGCTCTGTCACCGAGGCTGGCGTGTAGTGGAGTGATCTTGGCTCACTGCCACCTCCACCTCCCAAGTTTAAGGGATTCTCCTGCCTCAGCCTCTCCAGTAGCTGTGATTACAGGCGCCTACCACTATGCCCGGTAATTTTTTTATTTTTAGTAGAGAGGGAGTTTCGCCATGTTGGCCAGGCTGGTCTCAAACTCCTGACCTCAGGTGATCCACCCGCCTCGTCCTCCCAATATGCTGGGATTACAGGCGTGAGCCACTGCGCCTCGCTGTTTGCTAACATTTTAAAATTTCAACCTTCCTCTTCCTTAACTGGTCTTCCCTTCCCCCACTCAAGACGGGTTCTCTCGCTCTGCCGCCACAGCTGCAGAGCAGTGGCGTGAACATAGCTGAGGGCAGACGACCTCCTGGGCTCAAACGATCCTCCTGGCTTGGACTTCCAAAGTACTGGGATTATGGCGTGTGACACCACGCCCGGCGTCAAACGTTTGTCTTCTTTTTATTTATTTTATTTTGTATTTTTTGATGACAGGGTCTTCACTCTATCGCCCAGGCTGGAGTGCAAGTGGCACAATTTACGGCTCACCGCAGCATCGACCTCCCGGGCTCAGGTGATCCTCTCGCCTGAGCCCCGCTAATACCTGGGATCACAGACATGGGTTTTACCATGTTGCCCAGGGTGGTGTCAATCTCCTGGGCTCAAGTGATCCGCCCACCTCGGCCTCCCAAAGTGCTGGGATTACAGGCGTGAGCTACCGCGCCGGGCCACAAACACTTATCTTCTAACGTACCATTTCATTTACTTGCTATATTCATTATCTGAATCTTCTCATATTAGAATGTAAGCAGAATAAAGGCAGTGATTTTTCTTTTTACTGGTGATCCTCAGAGCCAAGAGCAGTCTGGGACGTAGCAGGCCATATAAATGTTTTTGAATGAGTGAATCGTCAACGAGTGGACGAAACGATAATGTGGCTAAAAGGCAGCTGTTAAGGAGGTTGTGTAGAATAAACCCGTAATCCCGATGTTGGCAGTTTGCTTAAAAAGAAAAAGAGAGGGGCAGTTGGAGAGGGGCACACGTTTGAACAAAATAGTGGGAGGAGGAGGAAGGCTAGTTTTTTTGTTTTGTTTTCAAGTTTCCTTCTGATGTTACTCCCATGCTTCCGGGCACATTACGAGCTCAGTACCTGCCGGAAATCTCCCACCTGGTGGCTGCCTACCCTGGCATCCACCCACCCAGGGGCTCCAAGCCTTGGACCTAAGAAAACACTTGAGAACTGCTTTCTACCAAGGATGCAGGTCTGCGGGTCTGCGCGAGACCTAGGCGCAGGCATGCGCAGTAGCTAAAGTCCCCAGTGTGCGCGGGAAACTGGGCAGCGTCTGCTTATGATTGGTTGCCGCGGCAGACTCCCACCCACCGAAACGCAGCCCTGGAAGCTGATTGGGTGTGGCCGCCGTGACCGGACGCCGCTCGGGGGACGTGGGAGGGGAGGCGGGAAACAGCATAGTGGGTGTGGGGTCGCGCAGTTCCTTCTGCCAGGAGGTGAGGAGGTTCCGACATGGCGGTGCAACCTAAGGAGACGCTGCAGCTGGAGAGCGCGGCCGAGGTCGGCTTCGTGCGTTTCTTTCAGAGCATGCCGGAGAAACCGACCACCACGGTGCGCCTTTTCGACCGGGGCGACTTCTATACGGCTCACGGCGAGGACGCGCTGCTGGCCGCCCGGGAGGTGTTCAAGACCCAGGGGGTGATCAAGTATATGGGGCCGGCAGGTGAGGGCGAGGACGGCGCGTGCTGTGGGGGGACCCGGGGCCCTGTGGCGCGGCTCCATTCTTGCCTCAGAAAGTGGGTGATGAGCAGCCTCTCCAGCGCGGAGGCACGGGGGCGGAACGTTGTGCTGGTGGGAATTCCGCCGTCCCCAGGTTCTGCTTGGCTCCGGAGGGACGCCCCCCTCAGCCCTGAAACCCGTGCCTCTCCAGCCGTCCCGGATCTGAACTTGTGATCACGGAGTGTTTACGTCGTGCCAGGCATTTTAATGCATTGTTCTAGTTCATTTTCCAGCAGTCGCATTCCTCGCCGTGGCCCTACATGTAGCGCTCATTACAAACACGGCCAGAATCTCTTATTACAAACAGCAGCCAGGAGTGAGATTTAAAATAGAGGGGGTTTAGGAGACCCTTTCATGTCACCTACGTTATTCTGCTCCCACGACGCTCCCATTTATACCGCCGGTCCAGCTAAGGGGCTGGTAATGGAGCGCCGTTAAGGGGCAGTATGATGAAGTGGTCAGGACCAACGGACTCTGGAGCTGGGCTGCTTGGGATCAAGTCGCTGCCCCTCTGCTTATTAACGTGTGACCTTGGGCTAGTCATGGACGCTATCTGCTTTAGCTCAGCATTCAGTGCTCTCCGTCACCCGACCCCATCTATCCAGCATTCTCTCTCCCTGGAAAGCTACAAACGTCTCACCCTATGTGGGCCAAATGTTCTGGATAGGCCTAGTTAACCTCTTTTCTCCCTGTTTTCTTTGCGCTTTCTTGCAACTATGTAGTTACGCTAATGAAAAGAGCATCCTAGGGGGAATGGAGTTGTGGGTTCTAGTCCTGACTAGAGGACTAGTGCAAATGCGATGCTCCTGATGCAAAAGGTTTCATTCGTTAGATAGAAATGTGTTAGGCAGGGTTATGGACACTAGATGAAAAAGAAATACCTCTACTGTCATAGAGATCACTATTGGAGAGCAAGGCAGAAATCATTACAATTCAAGTTGGAGGCTTATGGTGTGAGCTTGCAAGAGGTTGCAAGAGACAAAAACTGGAGACGTCGGAAGAGGCGTTATATGAGACACCAAAGTCCACGTTGAGACTAGAAGTTTGCTAGAGAAAGGGCTTGAAAGAAGGTAGATTGGCGTTGGTGATGTAGAAAAGGAAGGTGTGGAGACTGGCCCAGGTGGGTGGGGTTAGATGACAAAAGGTTTTTCATGTTGTGTTGAGCTGTCGGAATTTTACGCTGTAGGCAATTAAAAGTCTGAAGATTTTTTTTTTTTAGACGGAGTCTTACTCTGTCGCCCAGGCTGGAGTTCAGTTGTATAATCTTGGCTCACTGCAACCTCCACCTCCTGGGTTCAAGCGATTCTCCTGCCTCAGCCACCCGAGTAGCTGGGATTAAGGGCACGTGCCACCACACCTAGCTAATTTTTTGTATTTTTAGTAGAGATGGGGTTTCACCATGTTGGCCAGGCTGGTCTCAAACTCTTGACCTCAAGTGATCCTCCCACCTTGGTCTCCCAATGTGCACCTGACCTACATAGATTTTACATAAGACTTTAAAACAGGTCAGGTGCAGTGGCACTTGCCTGTAATCTCAGCACTTTGGGAGGCCGAGGTGGGTGGATCACGAGGTCAGGAGATCAAGACCATCCTGGCTAACACGGTGAAACCCCGCCTGTACTAAAAATACAAAAATCACAGCACTTTGGGAGGCTGAGGTGGGCGGATCACGAGGTCAGGAGATCGAGACCATCCTGGCTAACACGGTTAAACCCCGTCTCTACTAAAAATACAAAAAATTAGCCGGGCGTGGTGGCAGGTGCCTATAGCCCCAGCTACTTGGGAGGCTGAAGCAGGAGAATTGCACGAACCCAGGAGGCGGAGCTTGCAGTGAGCCAGAGATACTACCACTGCACTCCAGCCTGGGCAACAGAGTGAGACTCCATCTCAAAAAAAGAAAAAAAAAAAAGACTTTAAAACAAATTATAAGAAAGGACAGGCCAAGTGCAGTGGTTCGTGCCTGTAATCTCAGCACTTAGGGATACCAAGGTGGGAGGATAACTTGATGCTAGGAGTTGAAGACCAGCCTGTGTAACACAGCGAGACCCATCTCTACAAAAAAATTAAAAAGTTATCATCTTTAGAACTTTTGATTTTTATGTGTAGACTCCATATAAGCAGAGGGTCTATGCTATTCACTATTTTATATTACCTTCCATAGTCCCTGCACATATAATAGTGCTTCGTAGACAATTTATTGAATGAATAAATTGCTGAAAAAACACTGGAAGTTTTTGGGTTAGCAATGTGTTAGGTGCTTGATATGGTTTGGCTGTGTTCCCACCCTTATCTAATCTTGAATTCCCACGTGTTGTGGGAGGTACCTGGTGGGACATAATTGAATCATGTGGGTGGGTCTTTTCTGTGCTGTTCTCCTGGTAGTGAATAAGCCTCACAAGATCTGATGGTTTTAAAAACGGAAGTTTCCCTGCACAAGCCCTCTCTCTTTGCCTGCTGCCATCCATGTAAGATGTAACTTGTTTGTCCTTGCCTTCCTCATTGATTGTGAGGCCTCCTCAGCCATGTGGAACCATAAGTCCATTAAACCTTGTTCTTTTGTAAATTGCCCAGTCTCAGCTATGTCTTTTTTTTTTTTTTTTTTTTTTTTTTTTTTTTTGAGACAGTCTTGCTCTGTTGCTAGGCTGGACTGCAGTGGCGCAATCTCAACTCACTGCAACCTCTGCCTCCTGGGTTCAAGCGATTCTCCTGCCTCAGCCTCCCAAGTAGCTGGGACTATAGGTGCATGCCACCACGCCCAGCTAATTTTTGTATTTTTAATAGAGATGGGGTTTCACCATGTTGGCCAGGATAGTCTTGATCTCTTGACCTTGTTATCTGCCTGCCTCGGCCTTCCAAAGTGCTGGAATTACAGGCATGAGCCACCACACCCAGCTGGGTATGTCTTTATTAGCAGTGTGAAAATGGACTAAAACAGTAAACTGGTACCAGTAGAGTGGGGCACAGCTGAAAAGATACCCGAAAATATGGAAGTGACTTTGGAGCTGGGTAACAGGCAGAGGTCGGAACGGTTTAGAGGGCTCAGAAGAAGACCAGAAAATGTGGGAAAGTTTAGAACTTCCTGGAGACTTGTTGAATGCCTTTGACCAAAATCCTGATAATGATATGGACAATGAAATCCAGGCTAAGGTGGTCTCAGATGGAGATGAGGAACTTGTTGGGAACTGGAGCAAAGGTGACACTTGTTATGTTTTACTAAAAAGACTGGTGGCATTTTGCCCCACCCTAGAGATTTGTGGAACTTTGAACTTGAGAGAAATTCTTTTGGGTATCTGGCGGGAGAAATTTCTAAGCAGCAAAACTTTCAAGAGGTGACTCGGGTGCTGTTAAAGGCATTCAGTTTTAAAAGGGAAACAGCATGAAAGTTTGGAAAATTTGCAGCCTGACAATGTGATAGAAAAGAAAATCCCATTTTCTGAGGAGAAATTCAAGCTAGCTGCAGAAATTTGCATAAGTAATGAGGATCCCAATGTTAATCCCCAAGACAATGGGAAAAATGTCTCCAGGGCATGTCAGAGGTTTTCATGGCAGCCCCTCTCATCACAAGCCTAGAGGCCTAGGAGAAAAAAGTGGTTTCATGGGCCAGCCCAAGGTTCCCATGCTGTGTGCAGCCTAGCAGCTTGGTGGCCTGCTGCTCCAGCCATGGCTGAAAGGGGCCAAGGTAGAGCTCAGGCCATGGCTTCAGAGGGTGCAAGCCTGAAGCCTTGACAGCTTCCAGGTGGTGTTGAGCCTGCAGGTGCACAGAAATCAATAATTCAGGTTTGGGAACCTCTGCCTATGTTTCAGGGATGTATGTGCAGGCAGAAGTTTGCTGCAGGGGTGGGGTGATCATGAGTTCCTCTGCTAGGGCAATGCAGATGGGAAATGTGGGGCCAGAGCCCCCACACAGAGTCCCTACTGGGGCACCACCTAGTGGAGCTGTGAAAAGAGGGCTATGATTCTCCAGACCCCAGAATGGTAGATCCACAGACAGCTTTCACCATATGCCTGGAAAAGCTGTAGACACTTAACGCCAACCCATGAAAGCAACCAGGAGGGGTGCTGTACCCTGCAAAGCCACAGGGGCAGTGCTGTCCAAGGCTGTGGTTGCCCACCTCTTGCATCCGCGTGACCTGGACGTGAGACATAGAGTCAAAGGAGATCATTTTGGAGCTTTAAGATTTGACTGCCATGCTGGGTTTTGGACTTGCATGGGGCTTGTAGCGCCTTTGTTTCGGCCAATTTCTCCCATTTGGAAGGGCTGTATTTACCCAATGCCGGTACCCCATCGTATCTGGGAAGTAACTAACTTGTTTTGATTTGACAGGCTCATAGGTGGAAAGGACTTACCTTGTGTTGGATGAAACTTTAGACTGTGGTATTTTGAGTTAATGCTGAAATGAGTTAAGACTTTGGGGGACTGTTGGGAAGACATGATTGGTTTTGAAATGTGAGGACATGAGATTTGGGAGGGGTCGGGGCAGAATGATATGTTTTGGCTGTGTCCCACCCAAATCCCATCTCGAATTCCCATGTGTTATGGGAGGGACCTGGTGGGAGATAATTGAATCATGGGGATGGATCTTTCCCATGCTGTTGCCGTGATAGTGAATAAGTCGCATGAGATCTGATGGTTTTAAAAATGGAAGTCTACCTGCACAAGCTCTTTCTTTGCCTGCTGCCATCCATGTAAGACATGACTTGCTCCTCCTTGCCTTCTGCCATGATTGTGAGACCTCCCCAGTTACGTGAAACTATAAGTCCAGTAAACCTCTTTTTCTTCCCAGACTCTGGTATGTCTTTATCAGCAGTGTGAAGTCCGACTAATACAGTGCTTGAACATGTAATATCTCAAATCTGTAATGTACTTTTTTTTTTTTTTTTTAAGGAGCAAAGAATCTGCAGAGTGTTGTGCTTAGTAAAATGAATTTTGAATCTTTTGTAAAAGATCTTCTTCTGGTTCGTCAGTATAGAGTTGAAGTTTATAAGAACAGAGCTGGAAATAAGGCATCCAAGGAGAATGATTGGTATTTGGCATATAAGGTAATTATCTTCCTTTTTAATTTACTTATTTTTTTAAGAGTAGAGAAATAAAAATGTGAAGAATTTAATTGTGTTTTAGTATTTTAAGTAGACTGTGATAATAGAATGCTTTGAGACACTTTAGTAGCAATTAGCATGTGGTTTTTAAAAAGTTGCAGTTTGGCTGGGCACAGTGGCTCTTGCTTGTAATCCCAGTATTTTGGGAGGCTGAGGCAGGCAGATTGCCTGAGCCCAAGAGTTCAAGACCAGCCTGCCCAACATGGTAAAACCTCATCTCTATTGAAGATAAAAAAATTAAAAAAAATTAGCTGGGGCTGTTGGCACACACCTGTGGTTCCAGCTAATCAAGAGGCTGAGGTGAGAGGATCACTTGAGCCCAGGAGGTTGAGGTTACAGTTTAACTTTCAGAGGCCAACGCAGGAGGATTGCATGAGTCCAGGAGTTTGAGACCACCCTGGGCAATGTAGGAAGATCCCATCTCTATAGAGGGATAGATTAGATAGATAATTTCTGAGGGGAGGGCCAGGGAAGGGGAGGGCAGAGCCAGTACTAAGGTCATAATAGAGACAAGTATTTGTAAGATCCTTATAATAGGTAAGGCTGGCCACAAATGAGTACTACAGATTTGTATTTTTTTTTTTTTTTTTTTTGAGACGGAGTCTTGCTGTGTCACCCAGGCTGGAGTGCAATGGCCAGATCTCGGCTCACTGCAAGCTCCGCCTCCCGGGTTCACGCCATTCTCCTGCCTCAGCCTCCCGAGTAGCTGGGACTACAGGCACCCGCCACCTCGCCCGGCTAGTTTTTTTTGTATTTTTTAGTAGAGACGGGGTTTTTACCGTGTTAGCCAGGATGGTCTCGATCTCCTGACCTCGTGATCCGCCCGTCTCGGCCTCCCAAAGTGCTGGGATTACAGGCTTGAGCCACCGCGCCCGGCCAGATTTGTATTTTTAGTAGAGACGGGGTTTCACCATGTTGGCCAGGCTGATCTTGAACTTCTGACCTCAAGTGATCTGCCTGCCTTGGCCTCCCAAAGTGCTGAGATTACAGGTGTGAGCCACTGTGCCCAACCACAAGCAGTTATTTGTTTATTTATTTTGAGACAGAGTCTTGCTCTGTTGCCAGGCTGGAGTGCCGTGGTGCCATCTTGGCTCACTGCAACCTCTGACTCCCTGATTCAAGTGATTCTCCTGCCTCAGCCTCCCAAGTAGCTGGGATTACAGGTGCGTGCCACCACACCTGGCTAATTTTTGTATTTTTAGTAGAGACGGGGTTTCACCATGTTGGCCAGGATCGTCTTGATCTCCTGACCTCATGATTTGACCACTTTGGCCTCCCAAAGTGCTGGGATTACAGGCGTGAGCCACTGCACTCGGCCAGTTATTTTTTATAAGAAAACAATTTATTGGCCAGGTGCGGTGGCTCACATCTGTAATCCTAGCACTTTGGGAGGCCGAGGCAGGCAGATCACGAGGTCAGGAGTTTGAGACCAGCCTGGCCAACATGGTGAAACCCAATCTCTACTAAAAATACAAAAATTAGCTGGGCGTGGTGGTGTGCGCCTGTATTCCCAGCTACTCGGGAGGCTGAGGCAGGAGAATTGCTTGAAACCTTGAGGCAGAGGTTGCAGTGAGTCGAGATTGTACCATTGCACTCCAGCCTGGGTGACAGAGCAAGACTTCATCTCAAAAAAAAAAGAAAGCATTTTATTAATAAGGTTCATTGAGTTTGGATTTTTCCTTTTTGCTAGTAAAATTTTAAAGTACATTGAAGAGTTTGTTAAATTTTTGAAATTTTATTTTTACTTAGGCTTCTCCTGGCAATCTATCTCAGTTTGAAGACATTCTCTTTGGTAACAATGATATGTCAGCTTCCATTGGTGTTGTGGGTGTTAAAATGTCCACAGTTGATGGCCAGAGACAGGTTGGAGTTGGGTATGTGGATTCCATACAGAGGAAGCTAGGACTGTGTGAATTCCCTGATAATGATCAGTTCTCCAATCTTGAGGCTCTCCTCATCCAGATTGGACCAAAGGAATGTGTTTTACCTGGAGGAGAGACTGCTGGAGACATGGGGAAACTGAGACAGGTAAGCAGATTGAGTCTAGTGATAGAGGAGATTCCAGGCCTAGGAAAGGCTCTTTAATTGACATGATACTGTTTTATTTAAGGAAAAATAATAAAAAACTCTATTTTTTTTGTATCTAATTAAAATAATGTTTTGATGTTTACATTGACAGAAACGGTATATTTAATTGGACATTAAAACAAGCTGTGTCTTGTGTAAGATTTATTTTACCTCAGATCTTTTCTCCCCCCTTTCCTTTCTGTCTTGTGTTCCAAAAGAGTAATTATTACAGTAAATATCACTGTAATTATGGTTTTATCAAATAAGATGCAGTTCTTTAGCATGTTTTGATAGTTTGAGTGGAACTTTAGCCTGTTATTTTGCTATTTATTTTAACTAAATTCTGATTGTGTGATTTGTTTTTTGTTTTTTGAGACCAAGTCTCTCTGTCACCCAGGCTGGAGTGCGGTGGTGCGATCTTGGCTCACTGCAATGTCCGCCTCCCAGGTTGAAGCAATTCTTCTGCCTCAGCCTCCTGAGTAGCTGGGATTACAGGTGTGCACCACCACATGCAGCTAATTTTTGTATTTTTAGTAGAGATGAGGTTCCACCATCTTGGCCAGGCTAGTCTTGAACTCCTTACCTTGTGATCCACCCGCCTTGGACTCCCAAAGTGCTGGGATTACAGGCGTGAGTCACCATGCTTGGCTTTGATTGTGTCATTTGTTATAGGCATGTAGTTTATTATTTAGATACTTCTTTTTTTTTTTTCTTTGAGGTGGAGTTTCACTCTTGGTGCCCAGGCTGGAGTGTAATGACATGATCTCAGCTCACTGCAACCTCCACATCCTGGGTTCAAGTGATTCTCCTGCCTCAGCATCCCGAGTAGCTGGGATTACAGGCATGCCCCACCATACCTGGCCAATTTTGTATTTTTAGTAGAGACAGTGTTGTACCATGTTGGTCAGGCTGGTCTTGAACTCCTGGCCTCAGGTGATCCCCCCACCTCAGCCTCCCAAAGTGCTGGAATTACAGGCATGAGCCACAGCACCTGGCCTAGATATTTCTTAAGGTATGTATCTCCCGAGGATTCTTTATTTTTTGTGGTCTTCAAGTACCATAAGCACCGCTGGAGATAACACATGTGATGGACATTTTTAGCATAGATTGTATCTAAGCAACTTTCCACAAGTAATAGTTCTGTTAAGGGTTATTATTTGTGGCCGGGGGCGGTGGCTCACACCTGTAATCCTGGCGCTTTGGGAAGCTGAGGCGGGCGGATCACCTGAGGTCAGGGATTCGAGACCAGCCTGTCCAGTGTCTCTACTAAAAATGCAAAGAAGGAAAAAAAACTAGCCAAGCATGGTGGCTTGCTCCTATAATCCCAGCTACTTGGGAGGCTGAGGCAGGAGAATTGCTTGAACCTGAGAGGCAGAGGTAGCAGTGAGCCAAGATTGTGTCACCGCATTCCATCCTGGGCGACAGTGAGACTCTGTCTCAAAACAAAAAAAGAGTTGTTACAGTTGGGACTATTTTTTGAAAGCTTTATGTGAATGTAATTTTATATTTTGATGAAAATTTAGTTTATTGATATAAAAAGTGTGTCAGTACATCATATTAATGTCTTGCACATTGTGTAAACATTTAATGTAGGTTAATCTGTTATCACTATAATTATCAATGTTATCATTTTCATTATTGCTTTTCTTATTCCTTTTTTCATAGTAGTTTAAACTATTTATTTCAAAATAGATTATTCAAAGAGGAGGGATTCTGATCACAGAAAGAAAAAAAGCTGACTTTTCCACGAAAGACATTTATCAGGACCTCAACCGGCTGTTGAAAGGCAAAAAGGGAGAACAGGTGAATAGTGCTGTATTGCCAGAAATGGAGAATCAGGTACATGGATTATAAATGTGAATTACAATATATATAATGTAAATATATAATATAAATAATATGTAAATTATAGTGACTTTTTAGAAGGATATTTGTCATTTTTGTCTTAAACCCTAAGCTGTGTATCAATGATAGTAAGCTTTTTTTTTTTTTTGAGACAGAGTTTCGCTCTTGTTGCCCAGGCTGGAGTAGAATGGCGTAATCTTAGCTCACCGCAACCTCTGCCTCCCGGGTTCAAGTGATCCTCCTGCCTTAGCCTCCCAAGTAGCTGGGATTACAGGCATGTGCCACCACGCCTGGCTAATCTTTTTTTGTATTCTTAGTAGAGATGGAGTTTCTCTATGTTGGTCAGGCTGGTCTCAAAGTCCTGAACCTCAGGTGATCTGCCCGCCTTGGCCTTCCAAAGCGCTGAGATTACAGGCATGAGCCACCGCCTCCAGCCTGTTTTTATAGTTTATATACATGGAATTGTATCATATATTTTCCCTAGCTTCTTTCATTCAATGTTTGTAAGACTTATCCATATCATTGAGTGTAGTTATGGATTTTTGCGTTCATATTTCATAGCACAAACGTCAGAATTTATCCATTTTACTTCCCTTCCCCCTGCCGCTGCTACTCTCCCCATTTTAACCTTTTTTTTTGTTTTTTTGAGATGGAGTCTCAGAATCTTGCTCTATTGTCCAGGCTGGAGTTCCATGGTGCGGTCTCAGCTCACTGCAACCTCTGCCTCTGGGTTCAGCTGCATGCCACCGTGCCTGGCTAATTTTTGTATTTTCAGTAGAGAGGGAGTTTTGCTATGTTGGCCAGGCTGGTCTCGAACTTCTGACCTCAGGTGATCCACCGCCTCAGCCTCCCAGAGTGCTGTGATTACAGATGTGAGCCACTGTGCCCAACCCCCATTTTAATTTTGATGGACATTTGGGTAATTTTCATTTTTGGCTGTTACAAATACTCCTGCGATTACAGTTAATTTTCACAGTTCTTTTTTTTTTGGAACGGAGTTTCGCTCTTGTTGCTCAGGCTGCAGTGCAATGGTGTGATCTCAGCCCACTGCAATCTTCGTCTTCTGGTTTCAAACAATTCTCCTTTCTCATCTCCTGAGTATCTGGGGTTTAAAGGCATGTGCCACCATGCCCAGCTAATTTTTGTATTTTTATTTCACAGTTCTGGAGACTGGGAAGTTCAAAATTAAGGCACTGGCTAATCTGTTGTCCAGTGAGGGCCCACTTTCTCATAGATAACCATTTTCTCACTCTAACCTCACAAGGTTGAAAGGGCCTAATTTTTGTATTTTTAATAGAGATGGGGTTTCACTATGTTGGCTAAGCTGGTCTCACACTCCTAGCCTCGAGTCATCTGCCCGCCTCATCCTCCCTAAGTGCTTGGATTACAGCATGTGCCACCACGCCTGCCATTTTAGGTTTGATGGACATTTGGGTAATTTTCTTTTTTGGCTATTATAAATAATACTGCGATTACCATTAATTTTCACCTTGTAAAAACCATTTTCAAATCTCAAGAGATTAACCGTTGGTTTTCTTGGTTTGGACTGGGAAGGAACACCAAGGAAAATGATGGAGTTCAGAATTTATTTTCATTTTGTATTTGTTTTTGAAAATCTTTAGAACTGGATCCAGTGGTATAGAAATCTTTGATTTTAAATTCTTAATTTTAGGTTGCAGTTTCATCATTGTCTGCGGTAATCAAGTTTTTAGAACTCTTATCAGATGATTCCAATTTTGGACAGTTTGAACTGACTACTTTTGACTTCAGCCAGTACATGAAATTGGATATTGCAGCAGTCAGAGCCCTTAACCTTTTTCAGGTAAAAAAAAAAAAAAAAAAAAAAAAAAGGGTTAAAAATGTTGAATGGTTTAAAAATGTTTTCATTGACATATACTGAAGAATTTTATTAGGGAGCTAAAATATTTTGAAATATTATTATACTTGGATTAGGTAAGTAGCTTCAAAAGGCTATATTTTCTCTTCTCTCCCCTCCCCCACTCCACTTTTTAACTTTTTTTTTTTTTTTAAAGACAGTCTCACTTGTTCCCTAGGCTAGAGTGCAGTGGCACAATCTCGGCCCACTGCAACCTCCACCTCCCAAGTAGCTGGGATTACAGTTGCCTGCCACCATGCCTGGTTAATTTTTATATTTTTAGTAGGGACAGGGGGACAGGGTTTCACCATGTTGGCCAGGCTGGTCTCAAATTTCTGATCTCAGGTCATCCTCCCACCTCGGCTTCCCAAAGTGCTAGGATTACAGGCTTGAGCCATCGCGCCTGGCCTACTTTTTACTTTTTTAGAGACTGGTCTTTATTCTGTCACCCAGCGTGAAGTGAAGTGGGAAAATCATAGCTCACTGCAGTATTGAACTCCTGAGCTCAAGCTATCCTCCTGCTTCAACCTCATAAGTAGCTGGGTTTACAGGCACAAGCCACCATGCTTGCTTAATTTTAACATTTTTTCAGAGTTGGAGTTTCACAGTGTTGCCCAGGATGTTCACTCACTCCTGGCTTCAAGTGATTCTTCTGCCTTAGCCTCTGGAGTAGTGGCTCGGATTACAGGCATGAACCACCATGCTCTGGTATTTTTTTTTCAAGGCTTTTTTTTTTTTTTTTTTTTTTTTTTCTTCAAGAGGCTGGTGTCACTGTGTATGCTCCCTAGGCTGGAGTGCAGTGGCTATTCACAGGAAGTGCCATCAGAGTGTACTACAGCTTCGAACTCCTGGGCTCAAGCATTTGTATCATAGTCTCCAAAGTAGCTGGGACTACAGGTGCGCCTCTGTGCCTTGCTCTCGAATTGCTTTTTTTTTTTTTCCTCTAGTTTCAAGCTATCTATGTAGTATTAGTCCTTACTTTATGAATAATTTTGTGTACTACTACTAATAGCAATTTTTTTTTTTTGAGACGGAGTCTCTTGTTGCCCAGGCTGGAGTGCAGTGGTGTGATCTCAGCTCACTGCAACCTCTGCCTCTCGGGTTTGGGCAATTAGCTGGGATTAGAGGTGCCTGCCACCATGCCCAGCTGATTTTTGTATTTTTAGTAGAGATGGGGTTTCACCTTGTTGGCTAGGCTGGTCGCTAACTCCTGACCTCAGGTGATCTGCCTGCCTCAGCCTCCCAAAGTGATGGGATTGTAGGCGTAAGCCACTGTGCCTGGCCTAGCAATTTAAAATGACATTCTAAGAAGCTTTATGTCTAAAACTGCAGTAAGTGGCTGAGTAACGTGGCTCATGCCTGTAATCCCAACACTTTGGGAGCCCAGGCTGGGAGGATCACTTGAGGCCAGGAGTTGAGACCAGCCTGGGCAACATAATGAGAAAAAATTAGTGGGGCTTAGTGGCATGCGCCTGTAGTCTCAGCTACTTGAAAGGCTAAAGTGGGAGGATTCCTTGAGCCCAAGAGTTCTGGCTTGCCGTGAGCCAGGATGGCACCACTGCACTCCAGTCTGGGCAGTAGAGTGAGACCCTGTCTCAACAAATAAAAAATAAAACTGTAGTAATTATAAAGTGGTTTTGGCTAGGGGAGAAATGTACAGCTGAACATACGGATTAAGAAGTTGAAAGTTGGTCTTAGGAAGAGGAACTTTTTGTGGAAATTTCTTAATATTTGAAGAATATTATGTTATTGTTTCTCTGTTTTTCATGGCATAGTAAGGTTTTCACTAATGAGTGTGTCATTCTTTCTATTTTATTTTTTGTGTACTAGGGTTCTGTTGAAGATACCACTGGCTCTCAGTCTCTGGCTGCCTTGCTGAATAAGTGTAAAACCCCTCAAGGACAAAGACTTGTTAACCAGTGGATTAAGCAGCCTCTCATGGATAAAAACAGAATAGAGGAGAGGTATGTTATTAGTTTATACTTTTGTTAGTTTTATGTAACCTGCAGTTATCCACATGAGTATACCACTTATTGTAATACGCAGTTTTGCAAGTGTATCTTACCATTTAACTGTACAGAGAGCTACATAGTAATAGAGTAGTAATGATTTAGAAATTGAGACGGAGTTCGCTCTGTCGCCCAAAGTGGCGCGATCTCGGCTCACTGCAAGCTCATTTTTTTTTAAACCGCGCCCGGCTAATTTTTTGTTTTTTTAGTAGAGAGACGGGGTTTCACCGTGGTCACGATATTACCTTGTGAAAAAAAGGCTTCCACCGCGCCCGCCAGAACTCATTTTTTTTTAAATAAGTTTTTTTCACTATTAAAAAAAACTTCTTTTATTTGAGATGGTATGTATTGAATATGTGCTTGGGAGCCAATGTACCTTTGTTCATATTGTGTGTAATCTTGGGCAAATTACTCAACCTTTATGTCATAGTTTCTTCACCTTTAAAATGACATTAATAAAACAGCTACTTCATAGGATTATAAACATGAGATGATTTAATATACATAAAATACTTAAGGTCTGATATATAGGAAGCACTTAATTCTTTATTCTAGAAAAGATTTAAGGTGACCTAAACATATATGTCAGAAAGTCTTTAAAATTGTGGAAATAAAAGGTTATATAATTCTGTTATCCAAAAATTACTAGTATTTCAATATATTTTATTTCAGTCTTTTCTTTTAGATACAAGTTTTAAAACTTAAGTGAAGTGTAATATAGGTAAGTACTGCTTGATGAATTTAAGGTGATTTCTGAAGTCAGGTTTGTTGGAGAAGAGGAGTGGGATTTAGTGATTTAGAACCAGAAGTTGGGGCTGGGTGCGATGGCTCATGCCTGTAATTCCAGCACTTTGGGGGCCGTAATGGGAGGATTGTTTGTGCCTTGGAGTTCAAGACCAGCCTGGGCAACACAGACACCATCTCTACAAAAGAAAAAAAAAATTAGCTCAGTGTAGTGACATGTACCTGTAGCCCGAGCTACTCGGGAGACTGAGGTGGGAATATCACCTGGGCCCAGAAGTTTGAGGCTGCAGTGAGCTATGATTGTGCACTGAACTCCAGCCTGGGCAATAGAGTGAAACCCTGTCTCAAAAAAAAAAAAGAAAGAAATGAGGCTGGGCACGGTGGCTCACACATATAATCCAGCACTTTGGGAGGTTGAGGCAGGATAATTGCTTGAGCCCAGGACTTTGAGACCAGTCTGGGCAACAAAATGACACCCCATTTCTACCAAAAAAATTTTTAAAAATTTAGCTGGGCATGGTGGCATGTGCCTGTGGTCCCAGATACATGGGAGGCTAAGGCTGGAGGATTGTTTGAGCCCAGGAGGTTGAGGCTGCAAAGAGCCATATTCATGTCCCAGCACTCCAGCCTGGGTGACATAGTGAGACACTGTCTCAAACAAAAATCAACAGGCCAGATGCGGTGGCTCACCCCTGTAATCCCAACACTTTGGGAGGCCGCGGCGGGCGGATTACTTGAGGTCAAGAGTTCGAGACTAGCCTGGCCAACATGGTGAAACTCCATCTCTACTAAAAATACAAAATTAGATGAGCGTGGTGGTGTGTGCCTATAATCCCAGCTACTCTGGAGGCTGAGACACGAGAATTGCTTGAATTGGGAGGCAAAGGTTGCAGTGAGCCGAGATCGTGCCCCTGCACTCTAACTTGGGCCACAAACGAGATTGTGTATCAAAAACAGACAAACAAAAAAAGACACCTAAAATCAACAACAACAAAAACGATATTGGAATGATTGGATTCCCAAACAAAGATAAATGTTTCAGGTGATGGATATCTCAGTTACCCTGACTTGAGTATTATACATTGTATACATGTATTAAAATATTACAAACCCCCAAATGTGTACAATTATGAGGTATCAATAAAAAAAGAGATTGGAAGGACTGGGTAATTTGCAAGTAATTAAGGCAATTTACAATTTGTAATTTTTATTATTTGTGAATAAGTAGTTACATTTATATGTGTCAAAATTGAAAAAGGACAGGTGGATATACAGTGATAAGTCACCCACCCTTCTCTGTCAGCTCCATAAAGAGCCTTTGTCTTGCATGGCTGCAGGGTCACATTTCCTATTGTATTTTGCCACCACCTGCCCTGGGAGCAACAGTGTGTGTTTATTGAACATCCTTCCAAGCAGAGTCTGGGCCTATACCAGCAAAACAAGTATGTCTATTCTCTCTACTCTTTTAATTTTTTTTTTTTTTGAGACGGAGTCTCGCTCTGTCGCCCAAACTGGAGTGCGGTGGCCGGATCTCAGCTCACTGCAAGCTGCCTTTCGGTGGCCGGATCTCAGCTCACTGCAAGCTCCGCCTTTCGATTTCCTGGTGATTCACGCCATGCTGGGATTATAGGCTCCACCTGCCTCCAGAGACGGAGTCTTTGTCCCCAGGCTAGAGTGCAGCTGGGGATCTCAGCTACAGCAAGCTCTGCGCCCGCTCACCTCCCGCGTAGCAGGCGCCCGCCACCTCGCCCGGCTAGTTTTTTGTATGTTTTAGTAGAGACGGGGTTTCACCATGTTAGCCAGGATGGTCTCGATCTCCTGACCTCGTGATCCGCCCGTCTCGGCCTCCCAAAGTGCTGGGATTACAGGCTTGAGCCACCGCGCCCGGCCTCATTTTTTATATTCTTAATAGAGACAGGGTTTCACTATGTTGGCCAGGCTGGTCTTGAACTCCTGACCCCAGATGATCCACTCGCCTTGGCCTCCCAAAGTACTGGAATTATAGGTGTGAGCCACCATGTCCAGCCAAAATTATTTATGATAAGCAAGGCATGGTGGTTTGTGCCTGTAGTCCCAGCTACTTGGGAAGCTGAGGCAGGAGGATCACAGGTTCAAGTCTAGACTGGGAAAATAGTGAGAACCTTCCCTATCCCCAGTCTTCGAAAAAGAAAAAAATTTGCTGGAGAAGGTCACACAATGCTGATAGGTCCCATTGTGCTTTCATGCTTTCTAGCTTTCAGTGATAGCTGGATGTTACTTTTATTGTCTGACTCATTATAGTGACCAACCCCCAATTTTTTACTTTCCCTTAAGCCTTCAGCTATCTCACACCTCTAAGGAGATGATTTCTTCCTTAACATGTAAAACCTCAAAATTTATCTGTATTTTCACTCTTTTACTCTCTGGCTCTTTCTCAGAAGAAAAACTAACACTTTTATTTCTTCTCAAAGCCAACTTTTCCATACTTTACTTGGAGACATCTTTCTTTCTTTCTTTCTTTCTTTCTTTCTTTCTTTCTTTCCTTCCTTCCTTCCTTCCTTCCTTCCTTCCTTCCTTCCTTCCTTCCTTCCTTCCTTCCTTCCTTCCTTCCTTCCTTCCTCCTTTCCTCCTTTCCTCCTTTCCTCCTTTCCTCCTTTCCTCCTTTCCTCCTTTCCTCCTTTCCTCCTTTCCTCCTTTCCTCCTTTCCTCCTTTCCTCCTTTCCTTTCTTTCTTCTTTCTTTCTTTCTTTCTTTTTCTTTCTTTCTTTCTTTCTTTCTTTCTTTCTTTCTTTCTTTCTTTCCTCCTCTCTCTCTTTCTTTCTTTCTTTCTTTCTTTCTTTCTTTCTTTCTTTCTTTTTTTCTTTTCTTTTCTTTTCTTTTCTTTTCTTTTCTTTTCTTTTCTTTTCTTTTCTTTCTTTCCTTTTTCTTTCTTTTCTTTCTTTCTTTTTTTGTTTCAGTGGAGTCTCTGTCGCCCAGGCTGGAGTGCAGTGGTGCAATCTCCACTCAGTGCAACCTCCACCTCCCAGGTTCAAGCGATTCTCCTGCCTCAGCCTGCTGAGTACCTGGGATTACAAGCGAGCACCACCATGCCCGAACAATTTTTGGGTTTTTAGTAGAGACAGGGTTTCATCATGTTGGCCAGGCTGGTCTCTAACTCCTGACCTCGAAATCTGCCCGCCTCAGCCTTGTAAAGTGCTGGGATTACAGGCGTGAGCCACCACGCCCAGCCCTAAAGTAGCAATCTTAATAAGAAGTAGTCTCTGGCTGGGCGCAATGACTCACGCCTGTAATCCCAGCACTTTGGGAGGCCATGGTGGACAGATCACCTGAGGTCGGGAGTTCAAGACCAGCCTGACCAACATGGAGAAACCCTGTCTTTAGTAAAAATACAAAATAAGCTGGGTGTGGTGGCATATGCCTATAATCCCAACTACTCAGGAGGCTGAGGCAGGAGAATCGCTTGAACCTGTGAGGCGGAGGTTGCGGTGAGCCAAGATCGCACCCTTGTACTGCAGCCTGTGCAACAAGAGCAAAACTCCATCTCAAAAAAAAAGATTGCTATGTTAATCTTATTTTATATAAAAAGAAATAGTCAATATTAAACTAGAAGGCAATAAAAATACCAAATTCAATACACAAATTATTTTGTCAGCATTTTCACAAGAATAAACTATTTTATATGCTAACATATGTTCAATGTTCCTTACAGAATTCTGACATTAAAAAGGAAAAATTACTAAAGCTTCAGATGAATCCATAAATGGACAAAAGAAAAAGCTTAAAAGGATAAAGAACAACACTCCAAGTGCATGTATAAACATAAGGACTCTTGGGACTTACCCTTTTTAAAAATCTTTAGGCCTGCACAGTATTTGCTATTTAATGTATCAAATGGGTGGTTCTGACTTCTTTAATCCATATGTAGGACAGATGAAAAAAGGAATTATAAACTTATAATTACAGTTCTTTAGGAACTATATTTGCTCTCAGCCTTTTAAATTAGCTGTCGGGCAATTCCAGTCAGCTCTTTTGAAAAAAACCTATCTATCTGTCTGTCTAGAGAATGAGTTATAAGACTAGCTAGCTTTTGTTTTTTTGTTAGAGACAGGATTTCGTCATGTTTTCTAGGCTGTTCTTGAACTCCTAGGCTCAAGCCATCTACCTGCCTCAGCCTCCCAAAGCGCTGGGATTACAGGCGTGAGCCACCATGCCCAACCAATTCCAGTCAGCTCTTACAATGAAAGCTTAGAAATGGTAGGGTTAAAGAGGGGACAGAATGTTGATTTTAAAATATCAGTAATTTGGCCGGGCTCAGTGGCCGTAACCCCAGCACTTTGGGAGGCCAAGGCGGCCAGATTGCCTTGGCCTGCCTCAGCCTCCCAAAGTGCTGGGATTATAGGTGTGAGTTCAGGAGTTCGAGACCAGCCTGGGCAACACGGCGAAAACCTGTCTCTAGTAAAATATAAAAAATTAGCTGGGTGTGGTAGCGTGCGCCTGTGGTCCCAGTAACTCGGGAGGCTGAGGCAGGAGAATTGCTTGAATCTGGGAGGCAGAGGTTGCAGTGAGCTGAGATTGCATCACTGCACTCCAGCCTGGGTGACAGAGTGAGACTCTCTCAAAAAAAAAAAAAAAAAAAAAAAGCCGCAAGAATTTGGTTAATTCTATTGGAATTTTAGGGGTTAACTGAGTTCCAAAATGACTCAGCTGTATGCAATTTAATACAATATTAATTCGCATGTTGACTGGCAGAACTGCATACAGCTGAGTCATTTTATTGAGTAGGATTAATAGGTATACTATGTTATGCCAGCGGTAACTGTGATACTTCTAAAATTGTGATTTAAAATTGACATTGTCACAGAAACAGCAGAGTAGTTGTGTTTTTCTTTAAGCTTCTTTTAACCAGAAACATAAACTGAAACTGTAATTATTACTGAAGTTGTATGTTGAATAGACTTGTGAAACTAGCAATTTATTAGGCCTTTAATGATATCTGGACCAAAGGTTGAGGGAGCTGTGCTGTGTTTATGTTGCTTTGTGCTTTGTTTTTTTATTTTTTTATTTTATTTTATTTTTTTTTTTTTGAGACGGAGTCTTGCTCTGTCACCCAGGCTGGAATGCAGTGGCCGGATCTCAGCTCACTGCAAGCTCCGCCTCCCGGGTTTACGCCATTCTCCTGCCTCAGCCTCCCGAGTAGCTGGGACTACAGGCGCCCGCCACCGCGCCCGGCTAGTTTTTTGTATTTTTAGTAGAGACGGGGTTTCACCGTGTTAGCCAGGATGGTCTCGATCTCCTGACCTCGTGATCCGCCCGTCTCGGCCTCCCAAAGTGCTGGGATTACAGGCTTGAGCCACCGCGCCCGGCCTGTGCTTTGTTTTTTTAGAAGCTTGTCCTTTCTTTGCCATTTTACTTCTTTCATTTTTTTTTGAGATGGAGTCTTTCTCTGTCCCCCAGGCTGGAGTGGAGTGGTGCAATCTCTGCTCACTGCAACCTCTGCCTCCTGGGTTCAAATGATTCTCCAGCCTCAGCCTCCTAAGTAACTGGGATTACAGGCATCCGCCACCACGCCCAGCTAATTTTTGTATTTTTAGTAGAGATGGGGTTTTGCCATGTTGGCCAGGCTGATCTTGAGCTCCTGATCTCAGGTGATCCGCCTGCCTCGACACTCCCGAAGTGCTGAGATTACAGGTGTGAGCCACTGCACCCAGGCCTTAATGCTACTTTGTAGGTGAAAATTGTGAACTAACTTAAATTTCATTTTTATTAAAGTTAATTTTTGGGAAATTAATGAACGGTTGACATTTTAATCTTTTGAATATTGCAGTTATTTGGGTTTAAATTGGGGGGCTTAGGAAGGGAAAGAAGCCCTATGGTTGTTTCTGAATTTTCTGAAAATTATGTTGATATACTATATATGAAATCCAGTTTGGAGAGAATATGTCCATTGATAAGGAAAAATTAATAAAGATTTGATCTAGATAAGGCATTCCATTTGGAAGTGGTTTGAGTATCTTTTTTTTTTTTTTTTTTTTTTTGAGACAGAGTCTTGCTGTGTGATCCAGGCTGGATGTAGTGGCACAATCTTGGCTCACTGCATCCTCCACCTCCCGGGTTCAAGCAATTCTCCTTCCTCAGCCTCCCAAGTAGCTGGGATTACAGGTGTGGGCCATCATCCCCGGCTAATTTTTTTTTTTTTTTTTTGAGATGTAATCTTGCTCCTGTTGTGCGGGCTGGAGTGCACTGGTGCGATCTCGGTTCACTGCAACCTCCACCTCCCGGTTTCAAGCGATTAAGCGATTCTCCTTCCTCAGCCTGCAGAGTAGCTGGGATTATAGGCCTGTGCCACCACGTCTGGCTAATTTCTCTAATTTTAGTAGAGAAGGGATTTTGCTATGTTGGCCAGGCTGGTCTCAAACTCCTGACCTCAGGTGATCCACCTGCTTGGCCTCCCAAAATGCTAGGATTACAGGTGTGAGCCACTGTGCCCGGCCTAAGTTTTGTATTTTTAGTAGAGATGGTGTTTCACCATGTTGGTCAGGCTGGACTGAAACTCCTGATCTCGTGATCTGCCCGCCTTGGCCTCCTAAAGTGCTGGGATTTCAGGCGTAAGCTCGTGTCCGGCCTGTTTGACTATCTTTTAAAACCAGTAAGGATGAACTAGAGGTATCAGCTCTCTTCATGGACTTTGGAGAAATAAGACAAAAAGGAAAGAGATGTTTTGCCGGGTGCGGTGGCTGACGCCTATAATCCCAGCACTTTGGGAGGCTGAGGACAGCGGATCACCTGAGGTCAGGAGTCAAGACCAGAGCCATTGCACTCCAGCCTGGGCAACGAGCACAAATTCGTCTCATAAAAGAAGAGAGAAAGAAAAACAGAAAGAGATGTTTTGATTTTTTAAATTTGGAGTGTTCTGTTCTTACTCTACAGCACTTAGCAGTAGTGCATCTGTCCACCTTGTTCTTTACAACAAAACCCCATTGGTTCTCTCTTACCAAGTTTGCTTTATTCTTGGTTTATCCTTTGTAGGATGTGAAAGGGATATGAAGAGCAAATAGGAAGTGTAACTGTTGCTGCTTGAGAGAAAGCTGTTTTACAATTTGTTGGCAAACAATTTGTAAAAGTACAACAAAAGTGTGCATTTGTGGCTTCTCATTTGTGTTTTATCATTGCTATATCTCATAATTTGTGTTTTTTAAAAATAATTTAACTTTATTTGAAAAGCACTACAGGGTCAGGTCATGTTTTTAAAAAATCAAGAGGGTATGTAATCCCAGCACTTTGGGAGGCCGAGACGGGCGGATCACGAGGTCAGGAGATCGAGACCATCCTGGGTAACACAGTGAAACCCCGTCTCTACTAAAAATACAAAAACTTAGCCGGGCGAGGTGGCAGGCGCCTGTAGTCCCAGCTACTCGGGAGGCTGAGGCAGGAGAATGGCGTGAACCCGGGAGGCAGAGCTTGCAGTGAGCTGAGATCCGGCCACTGCACTCCAGCCTGGGTGACAGAGCGAGACTCCGTCTCAAAAAAAAAAAAATAAAAAAAAAAAAAAAAAAAAAAAAAAAAAAAAAAAAAAAAAAAAAATCAAGAGGGTAAACACCCCTACTTCTACTTTACCTCCAGTCCTAGTCTGTGGTGGTAATCAGTGTTAACAGTTTAGTTTGTGTTCTTACCCTTCCAGGGTTTTTTTTTTCCTTTATTTTTACAGATATATACATTTTTAAAAACATAGATAACACTTAAAAACAATATGGGGTCATATTATGACTATAATTTGTATTTCTTCCCAACAGTATTTATAGTTTTTTTCATTTCACTATATATTTATAAATTTTTTATTTCTAATAATTTCTCTTGAATAGGTGAGACATCATATAGTATAAAATTCAGTAGAAAATCAGTTTTTCAGAGGTACAAAATTGGCTGACTTTGCACAGACTCCTTTCAGTTCCCAGGTAGGGATGCACAGCCACCTCTTCCACTGAGGAGAGGAAAGGATATGTGTGCTTGTGGGCTCTTCAACTCTGTTGATTACTTGCGATTTATTTTCTGGTCAGTTTGATTAAGTGATGAAATTAAGTGATAAAATACTGGAAACAGAGAAGAAGCATAAGATTATTTTATCAGAAATATAGTCTCTGTGATGTTTTTTACCATTGACCTCAGTGTCACCCACAAGGATATGGGAGTTTTATGCAAAGAAGAGAAAAGGAAAGGTGAGGGTGTAGGTCAGCCAGCATTAGACTTTGTCAATCTTTTCTTGCCCCTTTATACCTCCTTCCCTGCTTTATTTTTATTTTTTTTTTGAGATGGAATTGCGCTCTGTCGCCTGGGCTGGAGTGCAGTGGCGCGATCTCGGCTCACTACAACCTGCGCCTCCCAGGTCAAGCGATTCTCCTGCCTCAGCCTCCAGAGTAGTTGGGACTACAGGCGTGTGCCACTACGCCCAGCTAATTTTTGTATTTTTAGTAGAGATAGAGTTTCACCATGTTGGTTGGCCAGGATGGTCTCGATCTCTTGACCTCGTGATCCGCCCTCCTCGACCTCTGAAAGAGCTGGGCTTACAGGTGTGAGCCACCACACCTGGGCTACATGCTTTGTTAAGATAACTAAGGGATTTCTGTGATTGTTAGGATTCAGACTTCTATGTGCATAAGAATCAAGCTGTGTGCATAATAATTGCGTGGGATTTCACAGCTGGGCCCCACTCCCAGGGATTTTGTATTATCTACCTCCAAGTGATTGTGATGCTGGTGATCCTTGGACCAGACTTGATGAAGCCCAATTAGATCCAGACGCTTAGCTAGGAAAGCCCCCCAAAGTTCGCTTTATTGAATTGTGTAATTTGACTACATCCATTGTTTCTTTTTTCAAATGTAGAGTATATGCCACAAAAATCTTTTCTGGAGCAGTAGGCATCCTAATTAATCTTGATGTTTGTTTATAGCCCCATTGACGGGGCTGTAAACTTGGCAGCAAATTGTGTTCCCACTAATTTGGCATATTCCATAAAAAACATGTATCTGTTGTTAGCTGCCTAGACATTAGCTGGACATGGTTTAGGTTACTTTTCTCTTAAAAAGTGAATTTTAATTCAAGTTCCTTTAAGCCAGCAGTCTCAACCTGGGGCAGTTTTTCCCTCCAGGGAACATTCAGCAGTGTCTAGAGACATTTTTGGTTGTCATGCAGAGGAAGAGAGTGTATAGTGGGTAGAATCCAGGGTTGCTGTTAAACAAGCATGGAACAGCCCCTTACAACAAATATTTATGTAGCCTAAAATGGCAGTGTTGCCAAGATTGAGAAATTATGCTTTAAATGTGTTTTTATGTGTGGCCATTTTGTGTGTACTCTGGAGATAACGTGTTTTTCCTCTTATAACATGCTTGATAAACATTTTGGTAACACAGGAATTGTAAATGCTAGTGATGTCAGTAAATAGTTAAGAAATTTAGGGCCAGGCGCGGTGGCTCACTCCTGTAATCCCAGCACTTTGGGAGGCTGAGGCAGGAGGATCACGAGGTCAGGAGATCGAGACCTTCCTGGCTAACACAGTGAAACCGCATCTCTACTAAAAATCCGAAAAAATTAGCCAGGTGTGGTGGCGGGCACCTGTAGTCCCAGCTTCTCAATTTAGAAAGTAGATTTGTTTCCTTTCTATACCTGTGTAATTTGAGGTTTAGTTTACTGTCACATTGTTTACAAACATAAGGAAGATCGTTGCTCATCTGATAGCGTTCTGAACCTTGAGTCATCTGTAATACCTATGGTCTCCAGAAAAGTTTCTCTAAAACTGTATTTGGAGATGTGCAAAATATGTAGGAACATTTTCCCACCTTCGATTGTTAGTTTACCTTTCAGCTTCAGCAATTTACCTTTCAGCTATTACTTTAGTAACATCTCCAACATTGTTTTTCAAACTGCAAGGTGTTACCCAGTAGTGGGTCGTTAAATTAGGTGACAAAGAGCAATTTGAAGAATTAAATACGATAGAAAATGGCAGAGTGGGCTTATGCCTGTAATCCCAGCAGTTTGGGAGGCCGAGGCGGGTGGATCACGAGGTCAGGAGGTTGAGACCATGCTGCCTAGTGTGAAATCCCGTCTCTACTAAAAATACAAAAAATTAGCCAGGTGTGGTGGCATGTGCCTGTAGTCCCAGCTACTCAGGAGGCTGAGGCACGAGAATCACTTGAACCCGGGAACTGGAGGTTGCAGTGAGCCGAGATTGCACTACTGCACTCCAGCCTGGGCGACAGAACGAGACTCTGTTTCAAAAAAAAAAAAAGAAAATAGCAGGGTGTATCACATAATTGGAATATAAGTATTGATTTGTGAAACCTATTTTAATGATAGATCTGTATATGCATGTGCTGGATTGTGATGTAAAGACATTTCTTGCTGTGGTTACACTGAAAAAAATGAAAAGTCACTGATTTCCAATAACTTACAGAAGCAATATGAACTGCATATTCTATCGTTCTTGAAACAAGCTGAGATGTTATTGACTTTGGGAAGCAGTAAAATTATTTTAGTTTTTTAATTAACAGTTTTTGGCTTTGTACCGTCAAGAGGTAATTTTAGAAAGCATTCTAAAAATGTGTAAGAGATACACTAAGTATTGGATTGGGCAACATTCTTGAACTGTAGTTCTGTTTCATTAAACATCACTATTTACATGTGCAACAGTGTGTCCATAACAATGTCCCAGTAATGAAATTCTTTCTCCTATTTAAGGCATGTCTGTTTGATGAAAGTCAAACAAAATTGGGTATATGTCAGTGTCTTATGATACTGCTTAACTAAACATTAATTTGACTCTTAGCTAATCAGGAAATGTTTGCCTCACAGTCTTACAGAGCTTTCCACCTTCTAAAAAAGCTAACGTTTCAGAATAGATTCAAGCTTCTTTCTTTCTTTCTTTCTTTTTTTTTTGAGGCAGAGTCTCGCTCTGTCGCCCAGGCTGGAGTACAGGGGCGCTGTCTCGGCTCACTGCAACCTCTGCCTCCTGGGTTCAGGCAATTCTCCTGCCTCACCCTCCCAAGTAGCCTGGATTACAGGCGTGCGCCACCATGCCCAGCTAATTTTTTTGTATTTTTAGTAGAGACGGGGTTTCACCATGCTGGCCAAGCTTGTCTCAAACTCCTGACCTTGAGATCTGCCCACCTCGGCCTCCCAAAGTGCTGGGATTACAGGTGTGAGCCACTGCACTCAGCCTAGATTCAAGCTTCTTTTCTTTTCTTTTTTTTTTTTTTGAGACGGAGTCTTGCTCTTGTTGCCCAGGCTGGAGTGCAATGGTGTGATCTCAGTGCACCGAAACCTCTGCCTCCCGGGTTCAAGTGACTCTCCTGCCTCAGCCTCCCGAGTAGCTGGTATTACAGGCATGAGCCACCATGCCCAGCTAATTTTGTATTTTTTGTACAGACGGGGTTTCTCCATGTTGGTCAGGCTAGTCTCGAACTCCCGAACTCAGGTGATCCGCCTGCCTCGGCCTCTCAAAGTGCTGGGATTACAGGTGTGAACCACCGCGCCAGGTGGATTCAAGCTTCTTTTTTTTTTTTTTTTTTTTTTTTTTTTTTTGAGACGGAGTCTCACGCTGTTGCCCAGGCTGGAGTGCAGTGGCGCGATCTCGGCTCACTGCAAGCTCCGCCTCCCGGGTTCCCGCCATTCTCCTGCCTCAGCCTCCTGAGTAGCTGGGACTACAGGCGCCCGCCACCGCGCCCGGCTAATTTTTTGTATTTTTAGTAGAGACGGGGTTTCACTGTGGTCTCGATCTCCTGACCTTGTGATCTGCCCGCCTCGGCCTCCCAAAGTGCTGGGATTACAGGCTTGAGCCACCGCGCCCGGCTCAAGCTTCTTAAATGGAATTTTGAGCTCACTTAGTTGAGACTTATGTGCTTAGTTGACAAATTTTAATTTTATACTAAAATATTTTAGATTAATGCAAGTTAATTTATTTCAGATTGAATTTAGTGGAAGCTTTTGTAGAAGATGCAGAATTGAGGCAGACTTTACAAGAAGATTTACTTCGTCGATTCCCAGATCTTAACCGACTTGCCAAGAAGTTTCAAAGACAAGCAGCAAACTTACAAGATTGTTACCGGCTCTATCAGGGTATAAATCAACTACCCAATGTTATACAGGCTCTGGAAAAACATGAAGGTAACAAGTGATTTTGTTTTTTGTTTTCCTTCAACTCATACAATATATATTTGGCAATGTGCTGTCCTCATGAAGTTGGTGGTGGTGACTCACTCTTAGGACACATTCAGATTTCTTTTTTTTTGTTTTTGTTTTTGTTTTTTTTTTGAGATGGAGTCTTGCTCTGTTGCCAAGGCTAGAGTGCAGTGGCGCAATCTTGGCTCACTGTAGCCTCTGCCTGCTGGGTTCAAGTGATTCTCCTGCCTCAGCTTCCTGCGTGGCTGGCATTACAGGCATGTACCACCATGCCCGGCTAATTTTTGTACTTTTAGTTTTACCATTTTGGCCAGGCTGGTCTCGAACTCCCAATCTCAGGTGATCTGCCTGCCTCGGCCTTCCAAAGTGCTGGGAGTACAGGCGTGAGTCACAGAACCTGGCCACGTTCAGATTTCTTTCTTTCCTTCTTTTTTTCTTTTCCTCCTCTCCTCTTCTCTCCTCCTTTCCTTTCTTTCCTTCTTTCTTTCTCTCTCTCTCTCTCTCTGTTTCTTTGTTTCTTTCTTTCTCTCTTTCTCTGTTTCTTGACGGAGTCTCGCTCTGTTGCCCAGGCTGGAGTGCAGTCGCAGCTCACTGCAAGCTCCACCTCCCAGGTTCATACTATTCTCCTCCCTCAGCCTCCCGAGTAGCTGGGACTTCAGGCGCCTGCCACCATGCCCGGCTAATTTCTGTATTTTTAGTAGAGACAGGGTTTCACCTTATTAGCCAGGATGGTCTCGATCTCCTGACCTTGTGATCCACTTGCCTTGGCCTCCCAAAGTGCTGAGATTATAGGCGTGAGCCACCGCGCCTGGCCCAGACTTCTAATAACAGGTTTGTATTGACTCTTAACTTCATGGCAGAAGCCAAGAGACATGTAACAGGTTAGAAATTTTTGCTTTTTGGAAATGAATGTTAGAGTTAAGGCCTATTGCACTGACAGAGGCAGTGAAAAAGGGTTTGACTGCCAAAGAAGACTCACAGGGCCTAGAATGGCAATGATTATGCATCTACAGTTTATTACAGGAAAAGGATACAATCTAGTAGCAGGATTATAGTAAGGATATGCATCACAGTCAAAGGCTGTCATAGCAAGTCATCCAGAGAGTTCGGGTGCAAGTTCCAGTTGTCCTTTGTTGTGTAAAGTCTGTGATGGGGTGCATTTTCTCTCTCAGAGCAGGATGTGTGCACAGGACACCTTGGAACGTAGGAGCCCAAAATAGAGTCTTCACTGGGCTTTTTAATACTTTTCTTGTCAAGCGGACATGTTCCTGTTCTCTAGCCTCTTCAGTGGAGGTCAGAGGAAGAGCTTCATTGAGACCAAGTGCAACTCATCAATCACATTAAACAATGCTGATAGTAAACCACCTGAATATCCCCCGACCCACAAATACAAAACACCACCATTCAATCAGTATTTTTCATGCCTTGATCAGGGGTCATTGCCACGCAGGAACTTTAACAAAACAGTACAGGCTAATATTAGAATTGTTGGAATTAACTCACACAGCACACCTATGAGAGAGTTAAGATAGAGGGTCTTGGTGGTCTCTAACAGTTGAATTCAAAGTGAAGTTACCAGAGTAAAGTGAGCAGATACATATTAATACAATATTGGTAGATAAAATCACCTTGCTCTAACAAGCATAGTTTTAAATTTTAACCATGTTTCTCCAGTAATTTTAGTAATTATATTGTTGTGTCTAATACGTAAAGCATTTTTTACTTTTTAAAAAAAAGTTTAAGCAATTTAGGGTCCAAAGTAATTAAAACAATGTTTTTTAACATAAAGCATTGAAAATTTTACTTAATCATGATCGCTTAGAACTATTAAAACATACCTTTTGATATTATGGGGAAGCTTTGTTGTTTCTTTGTAGACAGACTTAAAGAAATACAACTTGAGGCCGGGCGCGGTGGCTCAAGCCTGTAATCCCAGCACTTTGGGAGGCCGAGACGGGCGGATCACGAGGTCAGGAGATCGAGACCATCCTGGCTAACACGGTGAAACCCCGTCTCTACTAAAAAAAAAATACAAAAAACTAGCCGGGCGAGGTGGCGGGCGCCTGTAGTCCCAGCTACTCGGGAGGCTGAGGCAGGAGAATGGCGTAAACCTGGGAGGCGGAGCTTGCAGTGAGCTGAGATCCGGCCACTATGCTCCAGCCTGGGGGACAGAGCAAGACTCCGTCTCAAAAAAAAAAAAAAAAAAAAAAAAAAAAAAAATACAACTTGGGCCAGGCGGGGTGGCTCACGTCTGTAATCCCAGCACTTTGGGAGGCCGACGTGGGCGGATCACGAGGTCAGGAGATTGAGACCATCCTGGCTAACATGGTGGAACCCCATTAAAAAAAAATTAGCTGAAATTACAAAAAATTAGCTGAGTGTGGTGGCAGGCGTCTGTAGTCCCACCTACTCAGGAGGCTGAGGCAGGAGAATCACTTGAACCCAGGAGGTGGAGGTTGCAGTGAGCTGAGATTGCATCACTGTGCTCCAGCTTGGGCAACAAAAAAAAAAAAAAAAAAAAAAAAAAAAAAATGAGTCTACTGGCTGGGCACAGTGGCTCACGCCTGTAATCCCAGCACTTTGGGAGGTGGAGATGGGCAGATCACCTGAGGTCGGGCAGTGGAGACCAGCCTGACCGATATGGAGAAACCCCATTTCTTTATTATTAGTATTAGTATTATTTATTTTTGAGATGGAGTCTCACTCTGTCGCCCAGACTGGAGTGCAGTGGCTGGATCTCAGCTCACTGCAAGCTCCGCCTCCTGGGTTTACGCCATTCTTCTGCCTCAGCCTCCCGAGTAGCTGGGACTACAGGCGCCCGCCACCTTGCCCGGCTAGTTTTTTGTATTTTTCAGTAGAGACGGGGTTTCACTGTGTTAGCCAGGATGGTCTCGATCTCCTGACCTTGTGATTTCTACTAAAAATACAAAATTAGCCGGGTGTGGTGGCACATGCCTGTAATCGCAGCTATTCGGGGGGTTGAGGCAGGAGAATCACCCGAACCCGGGAGGTGGAGGTTGCGGTGAGCAGAGATCGTGCCATTGCACTCCAGCCTGGGCAACAAAAGCGAAACTCTCTATCTCAAAAAAAAGAACAAAAGAAAAAGAAAATGAGTCTTTATAGTTTGCTGTTTTCATACTCTTTTAGTGTGGTGTAGGCAGCCATGTATCCACCTTGCGCCTCTATTTTTCCATTCTGTCAATGAGTGTCTTCCACTGCTGTGCTTTTCTGATTCCATACCTCTTGTTTTATTCCAGTAGGACCAGCTAGAAACAGAAGGTGATTGACCAGTATTAGGGATGGAATCAGGGTACAATTATGGAGATAGGCTCTCTAAACAATTCACTCTCACCGTTTAAATCAGCTGTTTGATCATTTTTTTTCTCATATATCTTTAGCATCACATAGTAAATAATATCCTTTTATTTTCAAGAGGGAGTATTGGCCTTAAGTTAAGAACCCTCTTAATTTTTTTCCCCCATCATCCCACCCGCACTTCTTACTCCTTACTTTCTACTTGCTTTTATTCTTTACTGGCTCTTTACCACTGCATATTTTTAGATGCACACATCTATTTTTTTAAAAAAGCACCCTTGTTCCTGGGTCCTCTTCCAATACCATCTATTAATATCTCTCTCTCCCTCTTTCCATTCCCAGCTGGGTTTCTGAAAGCCTGCACTTCCCATCTTCCATTCATTCATCTGGTTTCCAGCCCTGACCACAGTACTGAAAGGGCATTTGCTAGGTGACCTTTATTTTTTGCTAAGTCCAGTGAATGCGGGATAGTTCCCCCCGCTTTTTTCTTTCCTTTTTTAGTTTTTTAAGACGGAGTTTTGCTCTTGTTGCCAAGGCTGGAGTGCAATGGTGCAATCTCAGCTCACTGCAACCTGTGCCTCCCGGGTTCAAGCGATTCTCCTGCCTCAGCCTCCCAAGTAGCTGGATTACAGACACCTGCCACCACGCCTGGCTAATTTTGTATTTTTAATAGAGATGGGTTTTCTTCATGTTGGTCAGGGTGGTCCGGAACTCCCAACCTGGGGTGATCCACCTTACTTCTGCCTCCCAGAGTGTTGGGATTACAGGTGTGAGCCACCGTGCCCAGCCTCGGTAAAGTCTTTAACGAAGCTTCACTGATTTTGACAATTTTGATCTTGAAACTCTCTCTCTTTTTTTTTTCAAGATGGAGTCTTGCTCTGTCACCCAGGCTGGAGTGCAGTGGCACAATCTCGGCTCACTGCAACCTCTGCTTCCCAGGTTCAAGTGATTCCCCTGTCCCTGTCTCAGCCTCCTGAGTAGCTAGGATTACAGTTGCCCACCACCATGCCCGGCTAATTTTTTATATATTTTTAGTAGAGATGGGGTTTCACTATGTTGGCCAGGCTGGTGTCGAACTCCTGACCTCGTGATCTACCCGCCTTGACCTCCCAGAGTGCTAGGATTACGGGCGTGAGCCGCCATGCCCATCCTTGAAACTCTCCTTTCTAAGGTTATGTTAAACATTTTTGTATTCCTGATTTTCTTTTTGTTCCATGGGTTCTCTTTATCCTTGTTTTTAGCTTTCTTAAGTGTTCCTTTACCCTATCAAATTCTATTTTTGGCTCTCATTTCACTTAATAACAGGAAAAGCTGGGATTTTTTTTTTTTTTTTTTTTTTTTTTTGTGGAGACAGAGTCTTACTTTGTTGCCCAAGCTGGAGTGCAGTGGTACAATCTCAGCTCACTCCAACTCCAGTCGCTTCTGGGTTCAAGCGATTCTTGTGCCTCAGCCTCCCGTGTAGCTGGGGTTACAGGCGTGTGCCACCACGCCTGGCTAATTTTTGTATTTTTAATAGAGATGGGGGTTTCACTATGTTGGCCAGGCTGGTCTTGAACTCCTGACTTAAAGTAATCTGCCTGCCTGGGCCTCCCAAAGTGCTGGGATTACCAATTTGAGCCATTGTGCCCGGCTAAGCTGGGATTCTTTGAATGAGTTCTTAGAGGCTTCCTGAAACTTTGTGCAACATTTTGTGTATGTGTATATTTTCTGGAGAAAGGATTTGTAACTTTCTGTTTTTTGAGACGGAATCTCACTCTGTGGCTCAGGGTGGAGTGCAGTGGTGTGATCTCAGCTCTCTGCAACTTCTGCCTCCTGGTTCAAGGGATTCTCCTGCCTCAGGCTCCCAAGTACCTGGGATTACAGGCATGTGCCACCATGCCCAGCTAATTTTTGTACTTTTAGTAGAGATGGGGTTTCATTATGTTGGCCAGGCTGGGGATTTGTAACTTTCATCAGATACTCCAAGGGATATATGTCTTTCCTGGTAGAGAGGGAAGTAATAAAAAATGTATATAAATACCCTCCTCTCCGACTAGAAGGTAAGAAGTACTGCTCTGCACATTCCTTGGGTGATCTTTCTCACTCCCTGGGATAATTAAGGAAGTTAGGAATTGGGGTTGAGGGTAACTTGGCTTCCTTCCTCAACCTCCCTGTATAGGCACAGTCTAATTTACTTGATGATAGTTTGCAACAAGTCAACAATTTCCTACTTTTCTGGTGTTAGATTTAAGTTATATAGACCTGTGAGTGATCATAACATTATCTAAATCAGATGCTTCACATTATAGGTCTTGCAGCTGATGTCCAGTTTAGGTATTTGAAGTGGCTTAGCCTGGAAAATGTCACAGGGGAAAATCTGTTTTCCATGTGTTGTGCTCAGAGCTGTGTTCTTTTCTTTTACACAAAATGTTTGAAATTTGTTGAATTTTAGGTGTACTCTGGTCATTGGGAACTCCCTAAAGGATCTCTGTGAGGTTTTTTTTAAAAAAACAAAACAAAACAAAACAAAATGGCATTTTGCAGAACTCAGTGTAGCTCTTTAGCATACTGACTGCAAGGAGAAAGTAAAAAGAGAGGCTAATTTGTAAAGAAAATAGACCAAAGGTACTATGTTTAAAGACAAAATCATGGCTTGAAAGTTTTTCTTTTTCTTAGTATATTAATATATTGCTAGAAATTGAGTATACTCTCCTGCTACCTTGTGATTTTTTTTGGTTTTTGATTAACTCTAAGCTTAATGTTATTCCAAATAAATAAATAAATAAATAAAGTGACTTCAGAGAGACAGTAGAGGGCAGCAGCCGTCTAGAAAGTGGATTCACATTGAGTGATTTTGGCTCTTTTAAATCTTTCTCCACTAAGAGATAGCTAATTTCCGAAAAGGTATACGTGGCCTCCCATATTCCTTATGTCTCTCAAACCTGAAAAAACTGGGACAAAACTTAAAATAACAATATTCTACTGTTAGGGCAAATTTCTGATAGTGCTTAAAACAATTTACCCAGGTATCTTTATTTTGTTTTGAGGCAGGGTTTCACTATGTCACCCAGGCTGGAGTGCTGGAGCCTTGACCTCCTGGGCTCAGCTCAAGTGATCCTCTCACCTTAGTCTCCCAAGTAGCTGGGACTATAGGCATGCACCATCATGCTCAACTAATTTTTTAAAATTTTTTGTAGAGATGGGGGTTTCGTCATGTTGCCAGGCTGGTCTCGAACTCCTGGGCTCAAGCAGTCTGCCTACCTCGGCCTCCCAAAGTGCAAGGTTATAGTTGTGAGCCACTGCTCCCAGCCTCAGATTTTTTTTTGTGATGAATTTTATTATAACAGCTACAATACTGAGATGCATAACCCTTCCCTTTCCTGATACCCAGTTACCATCTGTTTCTGTTTAATACACTCCTTAAGTACCTCACATTTGCCGTTCCCCCACCCCCGCATGGTCTATGCATCTTCTTCATTGAACTGGTAGTAGTCTTTGTTAGCTCATCTGATCATGTCATCAATTCAGAATACGTTGCCTTTTCAGTTTAAAACACATTAATTGCTTCCCATAATCTTCAGGACAAGGCCCCATTTCTTCACGTGGCTTGGCCATTGCTTCCCTCTCCCTGTTCAGCTTCCCCCACCGTCCTTCACCTACACCCTCTGTCTCAGTGTAGTGCTGCTAGTCTCCAGACATGCCATGCCTTTTTATGCTTTTATGCATGTTTTCCTGTCTTTAATGTCGTTGTCCATGTGATGAACCCCTACTCATTTTTCCAAGATTGAACTCAAATGTCACCTTTTCTGTGAGCTTCTCTGTTCTTCTCATGCAGAGTGGAAGTGCTTATCTCCATTGCCCTTGACCCTAAATAACATAGTACATTAGTATAATAATCACATTTTTTACTTGATTGTGTGGTTTCCTTCTAAATGGAGAATAAGAATATAAAAGTGATTTATTTGGCATTTCTGGAAAGGGAGATGATAAAAGGAATCTGTGTTACTTATTTAGCCTTTTTAAAAAACCCTTAGCCTATGGAGGCTACTATTTAAGGTTTGATTGGATTTTGTATGTTGGAAATATGTTCTTTAAATCTCATCTTCATCAGTTTATAAAAGCAATATAAGTCCTTTGTAGATCATTATCATGCTGTCCAGATATAGTCATTATTGTTTTGATATAGGTTGTTTCAGTCTTTAAAGCAAATTATACACAGTTCCTCTGTAACACTTGTTTTGAAAACAGATTTGTTCCAGTGTGGGTGGTATATTAGGGAACGATTTGAGCATAATGTAAATTTTGAGTTTGCTTATGCACAAATCCCTAGGAAACACTAGGTGAATGCAGAAAAATGCATCCAGCTGAACTGAGCAGTGTAGAAATATACAGAAGATACACATACAGATGCTCTTGAAATATCTACCTCATTTTCCTGTATATGTTATGAACCATACCCATTCACATCTGGTGTTACAACTTTGCCACCCATTTCGGACAGTACTCCTTTGACCATTTTGCAGTAACTCAGAAGCTGCAGCCCTTTAGAAGTCCACTCCACTGTGGCTCATGCCTGTAATCCCAGTACTTCCTCTGGGAGGCCGAGGCAGGTACATCAAGAGGTCAGGAGATCGAGACCATCCTGGCTAACACGGTGAAACCCCGTCTCTTCTAAAAAAACTAGAAAAAACTAGCTGGGCGTGGTGGCGGGCACTTGTGGTCCCAGCTACTCGGGAGGCCGAGGCAGGAGAATGTTGTGAACCCGGAAAGCAGAGCTTGCAGTGAGCCGAGATCGCACCACTGCACTCCAGCCTGGGCAACAGAGCAAGACTCCATCTCAAAAAAATTAAAAAAAAAAAAAAAAAAAAAAAAAAAAAAAAAGGCCACTCCACAAGCAAACTGCTTATCTTTTGCAAGGTGACTTATTTATTTATTTATTTATTTATTTTTTTTTTGAGACGGAGTCTCGCTGTGTCTCCCAGGCTGGAGTGCAGTGGCGTGATCTCGGCTCACTGCAAGCTCCGCCTCCCGGGTTCACGCCATTCTCCCGCCTCAGCCTCCCAAGTAGCTGAGACTACAGGCGCCCGCCACCACGCCCGGCTAGTTTTTTGTATTTTTAGTAGAGACGGGGTTTCACCATGTTAGCCAGGATAGTCTCGATCTCCTGACCTCGTGATCCACCCGCCTCGGCCTCCCAAAGTGCTGGGATTACAGGCTTGAGCCACCGCGCCCGGCCTGACTTATTTATTTTAATAGTTGTATATTTCTTAACCATTTCACGTGTATAAAACTGCTACTACTTTTATGAGGTTCCTGTCTTTATTTTTTTAACGTGTCACTGATGAAGGTTCTGAGGGTTGTGGCTTGAATTCCAGTTTTCTCATAAGTGCTGTTTTTTGTTGTTTTTTTGAAATGGCCTCACTCTGTTCCCCAGGCTGCGGTGCAGTGGTGTGGTCTCGGCTCTCTGCAGCCTTGGCCTCCCAGCTTAAGCTATCCTCCCACCTCAGCCTCCCAAGTAACTGGGACTGCAGGCATGAGCCATTGCCCAGCTAATTTTTATACTTTGGTGGAGACAGTTTTTCTATGTTACCAGGCTGCTTTGGAACTCCTGAGCTCAAGTAATCAGCCCGCCTTCGCCTCCGAAAGTGCTGGGATTGCAGAGGTACCTCACCACACCCGGCCGGGTCTGGTTTTTACTGCGTAGTGTTCTGATTTTTAGGAATACATACACTGCATTATATAGCAGAACTGGCTGTATGCAAAAGTCTAATAGAAAATATTGATAGGGTAATGATGTATATAGTACTAATTGTCAATTGCCATAATTTAACTACTATTATTTGACTTTTTACTTTTTTTTTTTTGAGATGAGGCCTTGCTATATTACCCAGGCTGGTCTTGAACTCCTGGGCTCAAGCAATCCTCTTGCCTCAACCTCCTGAGAATGTTTGACAGTTTTTGACTTTTTTTTTTTTTTTTTGAGACGGAATCTTGCTTTGTCTCCCAGGCTGCAGTGCAGTGGCATGATCTTGGCTCACTGCAACCTCCACCTCCCGGGTTCAAGCAATTCTCCTGCCTCAGCCTCCTGAGTAGCTAGGATTACAGGCGTGCACCACCACGTACGGCTAATTTTTGCATTTTTAGTAGAGATAGGGGTTTCCCCATATTGGTCAGGCTGGTCTTGAACTCCTGACCTCATGAGCCACCACGCCCGGCCGGCTTTTTGACAATTTAAATATTAACAGTTACCTGTTATAATTGATATTTAGCTAACATCTGTTGTTATTTTAACATTCCAGGAAATTATTATGGAGAAACTTTAAAGGTCTGTGTACTTCTCTGGTGTTTTGATTTTTTTTTTTCTTTTTCTGTGAGTAATTTTCTAAAACTGCTTTCTAGGCCAGGCTGTTTATTTTTTGTTTTTTATTTTTTTGGAGACAGAGTCTTGCTCTGTCGCCCAGGCTGGAGTGTAGTGGTGCTATCTCGCCTCCTGGGTTCAAGCAATTATCCTGCCTCAGGATCCCGAGTAGCTGGGACTACAGGCGCACGCCACCACGCCTGGCTAGTTTTTTGTATTTTTAGTAGAGGTGGAGTTTCACTGTGTTGCCCAGGCCGTTCTCGAACTCCTAAGCTCAGGCAGTCTGCCTGCCTCAGCCTCCCAAAGTGCTAGGATTATGGTGTAAGCCACTGCTGGGATTACAGGTGTAAGCCACTGCTCCTGGCCTTATTATTTTATTTTTATAGATTCGGGGTATATGTGCACTTTTGTGCCATGGATATATTGTGTAATGGTGAGCTTTGTACTTCTATTGTGCTCATGAACATTGTACCCAGTAGGTGGTAATTTTTCAATTCTCATCCCTCTCTCTGCCTCTGCCCTTTTGGAGTTCCCAGTATCTGTTAATTCTCTCTGTATGTCCATATGTACCCATTGTTTAGCTTCTATATTTTTAATTTTATTTTATTTTTGAGACAAGAGTTTTGCTCTGTCACCCAGGCTGGAGTGCAGTGGTGCAGTCTCGGCTCACTACAACCTTGGTCTCTGGGTTCAGATGATTCTCATGCCTCAGCCTCCCGAGTAGCTGGAATTACAGGTCCGTGCCTCAATGCCCAGCTAATTTTTGTATTTTCAGTACAGACGGAGTTTCGCCATGTTGGCCAGGCTGGTCTCAAACTCCTGGCTTGAAGTGATCCGCCTGTCTTGGCCTCCCAAAGTGCTGGGATTATGATGTGAGCCACAGCTCCTGACTCCGTGTTTTTTCTTTTAATTATAAAGGTAATAATGTAAAAAGAAGTCAACTCCCAGTTTAACTCTAGCAGAGTAACCAGTGTTAATTTTTTTTTTTTTTTTTGAGACGGAGTCTTGCTCTGTTTCCCAGGCTGGAGTGCAGTGATACCATCTTGGCTCACTGCAACCTTCTCCTCCTGAGTTCAAGCCATTCTCCTGCCTCAGCCTCCTGAGTGGCTGGGATTATAGGTGCCCATCACCACGCCTGGCTAATTTTTGTATTTTTAGTAGAGATGAGGTTTTACCATGTTGGCTAGGCTGGTGTTGAACTCCTGACCTTGTGATCCACCTGCCTCGGCCTCCCAAATTACTGGGATTACAGGTGTGAGCCACTGAGCCTGGCCAATCCATTCCTTTTTATGCCTGAGTAGCATCACAGTTTCTTTATCCACTTGTTGATTCATGGGCATCTGGGTTGGTTCCAAGTTTTTGCAATTGTGAATTTTGCTGCTATAAACATGCGTGTGCAAGTATCTTTTTTGTATAATGATATCCTTTCCCCTGGGTAGGTACGCAGTAGTGGGATTGCTGGATCAACTGATAGTTCTACTTTTAGTTCTTTAAGGAGTCTCCACACTGTTTTCCTTAGTGGTTATACTGGTTTACATTCCCACCAGCAGTGTAGAAGTGTTCCCTGTTCACTGCATCCACGCCAACATCTATTCTTTTTTTATTTTTTGTTTATGGCCACTTTTGCAGGAGTAAGGTGGTATTGCATTGTTGTTTTGATTTGCATTTCCCTGATCGTTAGTGATGTTGAGCATTTTTTTATGTTGGCCATTTGTATATCTTTTCTTGAGAATTGTCTATTCATGTCCTTAGCCCACTTTTTGATGGGATTGTTTGGTTTTTTGTTTGAGCTCGTTGTAGATTCTGGATATTAGTCCTTTGTCAGATGTATAGATTATGAAGATTTTCTCCCACTCTGTGGGTTGTCTGTTTTCTTCTGCTGACTGTTCCTTTTGCCATGCAAAAGCTCTTTTTTTTTTTTTTCTTTGAGACAGAGTCTCGCTCTGTCGGCCAGACTGGAGTGCAGTGGCATGATCTTGGCTCACTGCAACCTCTGCCTCCTGGGCTCAAGCAGTTCTCCTGCCTCAGCCTCCCAGGTAGCTGGGATTACAGGTGTGTGCCACCATGCCTGGCTAATTTTTGTATTTTTTCACCATGTTTGCCAGGCTGGTCTCGAACTGCTGACCTCAGGTAATCCACCCACCTTGGCCTCCCGAAGTGTTGGGATTACAGGTGTGAACCACCATGCCCAGCTGCAAAAGCTCTTTAGTTTAATTAAGTTCCAGCTAGTTTTTGTTTTTATTGCATTTGCTTTTGGGTTCTTGGTCATGAAGTCCTTGCCTAAAGCAGTGTCTAGAAGGATTTTTCCAATTGTTATCTTCTAGAATCTTTATAGTTTCAGGTTCTTAGATTTAAGTACTTGACCCATCTTGAGTTGATTTTTGTATAAGGTGAGAGATGAGGATCCAGTTTCTTTCTCCTACATGTGACTTGCCAATTATCCCAACACCATTTGTTGGATAGGGTGTTCTTTCCCCACTTTACGTTTTTGCTTTGTCAAATATCAGTTGACTGTAAGTATTTGAGTTTATTTCTGCAGTCTCTATTCTGTTCCACTGGTCTATGTGCCTATTTTTATACCAGTACCATGCTGTGTTTGTCGGCCTTATAGTTTGAAATCAGATAATTTGATGCCTTCAGATTTGTTTTTTTTTCTTAGTCTTGCTTTGGTATGCGGACTCTTTTTTTCTTCCGTATGAGTTTTAGAATTGGTTTTTCTAATTCTTTGGTGGTATTTTAATGGGAATGGTGTTGAATTTGTAGATTGCTTTTGGCAGTGTGGTTATTTTCACAGTATAAATTCTACCCATCCATGAGCATGGGATGTGTTTCCATTTGTTTGTGTCATCTGTAATTTCTTTCAGCAGTGTTTTGTAGTTTTCCTTGTAGAGGTCTTTCAACTCCTTGGTTAGGTATTTCCTAAGTATTTTTTTTTTTTGCAACTATTGTAACTATTGCAAATATTGTAAAAGGGGTTGAGTTCTTGATTTGATTCTCAGCTTAGTCACTGTTGGTGTATAGAAGAGCTACTGATTTGTGTATATTAATGTTGTATGCAGAAACTTTGGTGAATTCCTTTATCAGTTCTAGGAGCTTTCTGGAGGAGTTTTTAGGGTTTTCTAGGTATACAATCATATCATCAGTATACAGCGACAGTTTGACTTCCTCTTTACTGATTTGGATGTCCTTTATTTCTTTTCCTTGTCTGATTGCTCTGGCTAGGACTTCCAGTACTATATTGAAGAGGAGTGGTGAGAGCAGGCATCCTTATCTTGTTCCAGTTCTTAGAGGGAATGCTTTCAACTTTTCCCTGTTCAATATTATTGTTGGCTGTGGGTTTGTCAAGATGGCCTTTATTATATTGAGGTGTGTCCCTTGTATGCTGATTTTGCTGAGAGTTTTAATGATAAAGGGATGCTGGATTTTGTCCAGTGCTTTTTCTGAACCTGTTGAGATGATCATGTGATTTTTGTTTTTAATTCTGTTTATGTGATGTATCACATTTACTGACTTGGGTATGTTAAACCATTCCTATGTCCCTGGTATAAAACCCACTTGATCATGATGCATTATCTTTTTGATATATTGTTGGATTCGATTAGCTAGTATTTTGTTAATGATTTTGGCATCTATGTTCATCTGGAATATTGGTCTGTAGTTTTTTGATCATGTCCTTTCTTGGTTTTGGTATTAGGGTGATACTGGCTTCATAGAATGATTTCAGGAGGGTTCCCTCTTTCTCTATCTTGTGGGATAGTGTCAATAGTGTTGGTACCAATTCTTTGAATGTCTGGTAGAATTCTGCTGTGAACCTGTCTGGTCCTGGACTTTTTTTTGTTGGTAATTTTTTTTTTTTTTTTTTTGAGACGGAGTCTCGCTCTGTCGCCCAGGCTGGGGTGCAGTGGCCGAATCTCAGCTCACTGCAAGCTCCGCCTCCCGGGTTCCCGCCATTCTCCTGCCTCAGCCTCCCGAGTAGCTGGGACTACAGGCGCCCGCCACCTCGCCCGGCTAGTTTTTTGTATTTTTTAGTAGAGATGGGGTTTCACGGTATTAGCCAGGATGGTCTTGATCTCCTGACCTCGTGATCCACCCGTCTCGGCCTCCCAAAGTGCTGGGATTACAGGCTTGAGTCACCGCGCCCGGCCTTTTGTTGGTAATTTTTAAATTACCATTTTTATCTTGCTGCTTGTTACTGCTCTGCTCAGGCTAATTCTTCCTGATTAAAGCCAGGAGGGTTGTATCTTTCCAGGAATTTATCCACCTCCTCTAGGTTTTCTAGTTTATGTGTGTAAAGGTGTTCGTAGTAACCTTGAATGATCTTTTGTATTTCTGTGGTGTCAGTTGTAATAGCTCCTGTTTCGTTTCCAATTTGAGCTTATTTGGATTTTCTCTCCTATTTTCTTGGTTAATCTTGCTAATGGTCTTTTTATTTATCTTTTCAAATAACCGGCTTTTTGTTTCATTTATCTTTTGAATTTTTTTTGTTTGTTTCAATTTCATTTAGTTCTGGTCTGATCTTGGTTATTTCCTTTCTTCAGCTGGGTTTGGGTTTGGTTTGTTCTTGTTTCTCTAGTTCCTTGAGGTGTGACCTTAGATTGTATGTTTGTACTCTTTGAAACTTTTTCATGTAGGCGTTTAGGGCCATGAACAGTACTAGCACCACCTTTGCTGAATCCCAGAGGTTTTGATAAGTTGTGTCACTATTGTTCAGTTTGAAGAATTTTTTTATTTCCACCTTGATTTCATTTTTGACCCAATGATCATTCAGGAGCAGGGGTTTTTTTGTTTTTGTTTTTGAGACAGAGTTTCGCTCTTGTTGCCCAGGCTGGAGTTCAATGGCATGATCTTGCCTCGCTGCAACCTCCACCTCCTGGGTTCGTGCAATTCTTCTGCCTTAGTCTCCCGAGTAGCTGGGATTAGAGGTGCCTGCCACCACGCCTGGCTAATTTTTTGTAGTTTTAGTAGAGACAGGGTTTTACCATGTTGGCCAGGCTGGTCTTGAACTTCTGACCTGAGGTGATCCACCCGTCTTAGGCTCCCGAAGTGTTGGGATTACAGGCGTGAACCACTGCGCCCAGCCTCAGGAGCAGGTTATTTAATTTCTATGTATTTGCACAGTTTTGGAGGTTCCTTTTGTAGTTGATTTCCAGTTTTATTCCACTGTGGTCTGAGAGAGTGCTTGATATAATTTTAATTTTCTTAAATATATTGAGGCTCATTTTGTGGCCTATCGTATGCCACAAACTTCCATTGGAGAAACTTCCATGTGCTGTTGAATAGAATGTTTATTCTGCATTTGTTTGGTAGAATATTCTGTATATATCTGTTAAGTCCATTTGTTCCAGGGTATAGTTTAAATCCATTGATTCTTTGTGGACTTTCTGTCTTGATGACCTGCCTAGTGTTGTCAGTGGAGTATTAAAGTCTCCCACTATTAATTGATTTGCTGTCTATCTCATTTCTTAGGTCTATTAGTAATTGTGTGTGTGTGTGTGTGTGTGTGTGTGTGTTTTAGACAGAGTTTTGCTCTTGTTGCCCAGGCTGGAGTGCAATGGTGCGATCTCAGCTCACCTGCCTCAGCCTCCCGAGTAGCTGGGATTACAGGCATGCGTCACCATGCCCTGCTAATTTTGTATTTTTAGTAGGGACAGAGTTTCTCCATGTTGGTCAGGCTGGTCTCCTACTCCTCACCTCAGGTGATCGCACGCCTCGGCCTCCCAAAGTGCTAGGATTACAGGAGTGAGCCACCGCACCTGGCCGTAATTGTTTTTATAATTTTGGGAGCTCCAGTGCTAGGTGCGTATATGTTTAGGATAGTGATGTTTTCCTGTTGGACAAGGCCTTTTATCATTATATAATGTCCCTCTTTGTCTTTTCTAACGCAGTTGCTTTAAGGATTGTTTTGTCTGATAATAAGAATGAACTCTTCTCGCTTGCTTTTGGTGTCCATTTGCATGGAATATCTTTTTCCACCCCTTTACCTTAAGTTTATGTGCATTCTTAAGTGAGTCTCTTGAAGGCAGCAGATGGTTGGTGAGTTCTTATCCATTCTGCAATTCTGTATCTTTTTTTTTTTTTTTTTTTTTTTCCGAGATGGAGTCTTGCTTTCTCTTCCAGGCTGGAGTGCAGTGGCGTGGTCTTGGCTCATCGCAACCTCTGCCCCCCAGGTTCAAGTGATTCTCCTGCCTCAGCCTCTCAAGTAGCTGGGATTACAGGCGTGTGCCACCACATCCAGCTAATGTTTGCGTTTTCAGTAGAGATGGAGTTTCACCATGTTGGTCAGGCTGGTCTTGAACTCCTGACCTTGTGATCTGCCCTCCTCAGCCTCCCAAAGTGTTGGGATTACAGGCGTGAGCCACTGCTCCCGGCCCTCAGTTCTGTATCTTTTATATGGAGCATTTAGGCTATTTACATTCAACGTTAGCATTGAGATGTGAAGTATCATTCCATTTATTGTGGTATTTGTTGCCTGTATACCGTATTCCTTTTGTGTTTTTTTAAATTGTATTTTTGTTTTATAGGTCCTGTAAGATTGATGCTTTAAAGTAAGATTTATGTTTTGATGTGTTTCCAGTATTTGTTTCAAGATTTAGAGCTCCCTTTAGCAGTTACTGTAGTTCTGGCTTTGTACTAGTGAATTCTCTCAGCAATTTTTGTCTGAAAAAGACTCTTTCTTTCATTTATGAAGCTTAGTTTCCCTGGATACAAAATTCTTGGCTGATAATTGTTTTGTTTGAGGAGGCTGAAGATAGGACCCTAATTCCTCTGGTTTGTAGGGTTTCTGCTGAGAAATCTGCTGTTGATCTGATAGGTTTTCTTTATAGGTTACCTGGTGCTTTTGCCTCACAGCTCTTAAGATTCTTTCCTTCATCTTAACTTTGGATAACCTGATGACAGTGTACCTAGGTGATGATCTTTTTGTAATGAATTTCGCAGGTGTTCTTTGAGGTTCTTGTATTTAGATGTCTAGGTCTCTAGCAAGGCTGGGGAGGTTTTCCTCGATTATTCCCCCAGATATGTTTTCCATACTTCTAGATTTCCCTTCTTCCTCCAGAACGCCAGTTATTCTTAGGTTTGGTCATTTAACATAATCCCAGACTTCTTGGATTATAGGTGTGTGTCACCACACTTGGCTAATTTCTTTTGTATTTTTAGTAGAGATAGGGTTTTGCCATGTTGGCCAGGCTGGTCTCAAACTCCTGACCTCAAGTGATCCACCTGCCTAGGCTTCCCAAAGTGCTGGGATTATAGGCATGAGCCATGGTGTCTGGCCGGAAGTGTATCAGTGTATCTCTGTCTCTTTCTGTCTCTGTCTCTCTATCTCATTCTCTCTCTCTCTCTCTCTCTCTTTCTCTTTCTCTCTCTCTTTTCTCTCTTTCCCTCTCTTTCCTTTTCTCCACAGGTAAGTTCTACAGAAGTATATCTTAGTGAACCACTTACTCTTTTTTTTTTGAAATGGAGTCTCGCTCTGTCACCCAGGGTGGAGTGCAGTGGCACAATCTCGGTTCATTGCAAGCTCTGCCTCCCGGATTCATGCCATTCTCCTACCTCAGCCTCCTGAGTAGCTGGGACTACAGGTGCCTGCCAGCATGCCCGGCTAATTTTTTGTATTTTTAGTAGAGACAGTGTTTCACTGTGTTAGCCAGGATGGTCTTGATCTCCTGACCTCATGATCCGCCCGCCTTGGCCTCCCAACTGCTGGGATTACAGGTGTGAGCCACTGCACCCAGCCCACTTACTCTTTTTTTTTTTACTTCCCCCTGAGAGGGGGTCTTGCCATGTTGTCCAGGCTGGTCTTGAACTCCTGGACTCAGGTGATCCTCCTGCCTCAGCTTCCCAAAGTGCTAGGATTACAGGCATGAGTTACCATGCTTGGCCTAAACCACTTATTCTTTATTTTTTGAGGCAGTGTCTCACTGTGTGCCCAGGCTGGAGTGCAATGGTGCAATCTCGCCTCACTGCAACCTCTGCCTCCCAGGTTCAAGTGATTTCTCCTGCCTCAGCCTCCTGAGTAGCTGGGATTACAGGTGCCCACCACCATGCCTGGCTAATTTTTGTATTTTTAGTAGAGACAGGGTTTTACCATGTTGGCCAGGCTTGTCTTGAACTGCTGACCTCAAGCAATTTTCCCCACCTTTGCCTCCCAAAGTGTTGGGATTGCAGGTGTGAGCCCTGTCCTAAACCACTTATTCTTTTTTTTTTTTTTTTTTTTTGAGACAGAGAGTCTTGCTCTGTCACTCAAGGTGGAGCGTAGTGGCATGGTCTCAGCTCACTGCAACTTCTGCCTCCTGGGTTCAGGTGATTCTCTTGACTCAGCCTCCCGAGTAGCTGCGATTACAGGCATGCACCACCATGCCTGGCTCAATTTTTGTATTTTTAGTAGAGATGGGATTTCACCATGTTGGTCAGCCTAGTCTCAAACTCCTGACCTCAAGCAGTCCACCCGCCTCGGCCTCCCAAAGTGCCGGGATTACAGGCATGAGCCACCACACCCAGGCTGAATCACTTATTCTTGATGGGCTTTCAATGTATCCTGATATTTTACATTTTTTGATTATAGTAAGTGATGATTTAATAGTGATTAGCTTATGTTTAGGGTTGTTATAGAAACGTTAATACTTATGCTTTTTTGAGATGGAGTCTCACTCTCTTGCCCAGGCTGGAGTGCAGTAGCACGATCTTGGCTTACTGCAGCCGCCACCCCCTGAGTTCAAGCAGTTCTCCTGCCTCAGCCTCCTGAGTAGCTGGGATTTCAGGCACATGCCACCATGCCCGGCTTATTTTTGTGTTTTTATTAGAGACGTGAGTAGTTTCCCCTGTTGGCCAGGCTGGCCTCAAACTCCTGACCTCAGGTAATCCACCTGCCTCAGCCTCCCAAAGTGTTGGGATTACAGGCGTGAGCCTCCATGCCTCCCAATACTTACACTTACTGACCTAAGCATTGCAGTAGTTCATGAGGTACACAGTTGTGTTCTTGAAAATGAAAGCTTCACGGAGTTTTAAGTGAATCTTGCGGACAGTTAATCTGGAGTTCCTAACAAAAGTTATTTAATGACTTGATTATTTGAGCATTTTACATTTTGATACACTTAAGAAGCTAACAAATCATTTCCCTGTGTGATCTTTGAGATTCTTACTAAATAAATTGGTTACCTTATCAGTTTCTTGTTCCCTTCCTTCATAAAGTCATTCATTCAACAAATACCATCAACTGGCTACTTTGTGCCAAACATTTTTTAGGAGTTCTGATAGATGAAGTCCCTGTTTTGTAGAGTTTCCATAATAGTGAAAGAGTGGAGGGAGACAGACAGTAGGGAAATAAGTGGACAAGAATTTAAAATAGCATTAGGTACAATAAAGAAAGCATAATGTGTTGGTATGATACAGTGACTTGGCAAGGGGCCAGGGAGACAACAGATCCTGTGGCCAAAGAAGGCCTCTTTAAGGAATTGCTATCTAAGGTGAGACTTGAACCATAAAACGGAGCCAGCTGTTAAGAATTGGAGGGGACAGAGGAAGGAGTCTGGGCATGGTGGCTCATACCTGTAATCCCAGCACTTCGGGAGGCGGAGGTGGACAGATCACTTGAGCCCAGGAGTTTGATACCAACCTGGGCAACATGGCGAAATCTCATCTGTACAAAAAATACAAAAATTACTCAGGCATAGTGAAATGCACCTGTAGTCCAGCTACTCAGGAGGCTGAGGTTGGAGGATTGCCTGAGCCTGGGAAGTCAGGGCTGCAGTGAGCCATGATTGCACCACTGCACTTCATCCAGGGTGTTAGAGTGAGACCTCATCTTAAAAAAAAAAAAAAAAAAAAAAAAAAATTGAGGTAGGAGGGGAGGCTAGTGGGATCAGCCAGTGCAAAGACATAAGGCTGATGTGGTCTTACCTTGTTGCAGGAGCGAAGGAAACCTAAAGTGGTCAAGCATAGAAGTAGAGAATTATGACGAGGTTGGTAGGAGTTGAGACTAGAGGCCTGTCTGAGATTTTTAACTTTTTTTTGTGCTGTGGACCTTCTTGGCTACTGTTGAAGTCCATTAGTAGTGTTTTTAAATACATAAAATAAAACGCAGAGTTACAAAGGAAACCAATTGTATTGAAATATACTTATCAAAATATGAAACAAATTCTTGATGTAAGAATGTCTTTTTTATTAATGCATTGAAAAATACCTGACAGAAAGCCTACTACTTGACTTCCGAAGTAAGAGTGAGGTTAAATAATGCTTTTTTTTTTTTTTTTTTTTTTTTTTTTTTTTTTTTTTGAGACGGAGTCTCGCGCTGTCACCCAGGCTGGAGTGCAGTGGCCGGATCTCAGCTCACTGCAAGCTCCGCCTCCCGGGTTCACGCCATTCTCCTGCCTCCGCCTCCCGAGTAGCTGGGACTACAGGCGTCCGCCACCTCGGCCGGCTAGTTTTTTGTATTTTTTAGTAGAGACGGGGTTTCACCGTGTTAACCAGGATGGTCTCGATCTCCTGACCTCGTGATCCGCCCATCTCGGCCTCCCAAAGTACTGGGATTACAGGCTTGAGCCACCGCGCCCGGCCAAATAATGCTTTAAAATATCTCAAAACTAATATCATATGAAAATATAGCTGGTGATTTAATTAGTAACAAAGACACAGGTACTGGTAATACTACCATGGCTTATTGCCTACATTAATAATGAAAGCAAACGCTAAATTTCAGCTAGAGGCTAGAGGAAATAAAACTAGAATTTTCTTCTTTGTTTATGTACTGCTATGAATACCAGGAGTCCTTTGGTTAAGACCTCAGGATAGCTTGTGTAGGGCTTTCCAGCCTGTGATCACTGGTGGAGAATGTAGCTTTACAAAATCTAGTTGGAAATTGGCAACTGGGGTTTGGTACAAGTTACAAGGAGGGGAAGGAATTTAAGATGCTAGTGAAAGCTTGGAGGATAAGGAAGCAGGAGAACTCGTAAGGAAGTTTATAAACTGAGAAGGGCTGCAGCAAAGTGGGCTCGTATGCTTGAGGAGCCAGAGGACATGTTGAGGGTGACATAGGTTCTGAAGTTCATACAGATATTTATGCAGTATGGATTCTTGGAAAACCTTCTTCAGTCATGTGCTAGAAAAATAACAGCTTATGGAAAAAACAGGGTTGAAGCAGACCTGAAAATACATGAATTTTTAAAAACCACTTCTAACAGAAGCATAACAAACTGTAATAAAAACTGTGGCCTTCCTGGCATTTGCACCCAAGCACCAGCATTAGCCAACTCTTTGAAGCCTTAGATCTGTGGCTGTTGTTTTCTCCTTTGAGATGTAGGTCCTTGAGGGCATTTGCTTCTAATAGAGGCTAGTTTCGTCAGAATTAAAAATCTGAACCATGGTATGAAATTGAATTCTTTTTTTTTTTTTTTTCTTTTTCAAAAACACTGGCAAATGTTTTGTACCCTTGAGCTGTCCCACATATCTTAACATAGTGAGTGGAAAGTACAGTGGCTGTTAAGCCAACTACTCTGAGGTCTTCACTGCTAAGGCTTACTCTTAATTGTGTGAGAGCTTAACCTTGATCCCTTTAAAACATTAATGGGCTGGAAAAAAAATCATTCATAAACCAATGCCACCTCTGAATTTTGCTGCCACGATTCCCTTATTTACCAACAGTGCATGAGCTAATTTGGAATAAAGGACTATGCATTGTAGCACAGCAGACATTGTGTGGGCAAAGTGTTGTTTTTATTCTGTCTAAATAGTGCTTCACACGTATGTACATATTTTCTAAATATGTATAGATGCTGTTGTGATTAATAATAAAACATGAATCCTTAAAACAATTTTGCTGACTTCATAGTAGTTTTTCATCATTTTCTCAATAGCTGCTAAAATTTCTGGAGAAGTTTGGGAACTGTTGCTTTGGAGTGAAATGCAGTGTGTTAGGTATCACTTGCGGAATTCTTCTAAGGGAATTTATTGGCGATTAAAAAAAAATCCTTGCATTATACCAGTAGTAATACAAAGTAACTTGTTGAGCTTCTGTTAAGTGTCAAGGACTGTACAAGTGTGGTGTATAGTTATCTCATTTATTATTTCTGGGTAGCTATTATTATTCCTTTGCACAAAAAGGGAAAATGAGGCTCAAAGTATGATGCTCCAGATAAGAGAGCCAATGGGTAGCAGAGCTGGGATTGTTACCCAGGTCTCTAGTCCTGCCTACTTTTTCACAGTATATATTCCATTGCTTCACTTACTCCTTCATACATGATTCCCCAGCATATGCTCTTTTTTTTTTCTTTTTTTTTTGAGATAGAATCTCGTTCTGTTGCCCAGGCTGGAGGGCAGTAGTGTGATCTTGGGCTAACTGCAGCCTCCACCTCCTGCGTTCAAGCAATTCTCCTGCTTCAACCTCCCGAGTAGCTGGGACTGTAAGCCTGTGTTACCACACCAGGCTAATTTTTGTATTTTGAGCAGAGATGAGGTTTCACCTTGTTGGTCAGGCTGGTCTCAAACTCCTGAGCTCAAGTGATCTGCCCGCCTCAGCCTCTGAAAGTGCTGGGATTATAGGCATGAGCCACCATGCCCGGCCTCCCCATCATGTACCCTTAAATACCATCAAGTACAGTTCCATTGTGTAAAAACTTGGCTTGATTTAATCTGTTAATTGGAACACTGTTATTAATGGAAATTAGGAATATGACGTAAGCTAGAGATTTTATTTTAATGACTTTGGGTTATTAAATCTATAAGAAATGAAATTCATTTAGTCATAATTAATGTCATATTTCTGCATCTGTATTACTTGTTGGATTTACAGACAAGGGAGGTAATGTATTATTAGTGGGAAGCTTTGAGTGCTACATCATTTCCCTTCCTATAAAATAACTTGAGTACTAAACAATTTGAATTAAAACACCTGAGTAAATAGTAACTTTGGAGACCTACTGTACTATTTGTAACTTTTGGATCAAATGATGCTTGTTTATCTCAGTCACATTTTTATGATTTGTATTTTGTAAAAATGAGATCTTTTTATTTGTTTGTTTTACTACTTTCTTTTAGGAAAACACCAGAAATTATTGTTGGCAGTTTTTGTGACTCCTCTTACTGATCTTCGTTCTGATTTCTCCAAGTTTCAGGAAATGATAGAAACAACTTTAGATATGGATCAGGTATGCAATATACTTTTAAATTTAAACAGTAGATATTTTTTAAAAACAAAGGCCACATTAAGAAAGCGTGTAAATTTTTCTTTTTAGTATCTAATTGTAGCACCTTTGTAGACAGTGGACGTAAGACGAAGTGACAGATGGGAAAAGGATTTTTTTAAAAAATAGCAACTGTTTCAGTGGATGAAATACAGAGTAGCAGAGGAAATGAATATTGGGCATAACTGTCCTGGTTAAAGACAATCTCATAAATGAACAATTTCATAAATGCAACTGCATTTTATTTTCAAAGAGAAGGAAAATTATAGTCACTGGAAAAGGAAAGAGAAGTTAGAGGTAAACATAAGACACACAAGAAAACTTTCATTTTGTTTGTTTTCTTGTTTTTCTTTTGAGACTGGGTCTCCCTCTGTTACCCAGGCTTAAGTGCAGTGACACTGTCATAGTTCACTAACCCCTCAAACTTCTGGGTTCAAGTAATCCTCCTGCCTTAGCCTTAGTAGCTGTAAATACAGCTGTGTACCACCACGCCTGGCTACTTTTTTAAAAACTTTTTTATAGACATGAACTCTCGCCGTGTTGCCCAAACTGGTCTCAAAACTCTGGCCTCAAGCTATCCTCCTGCCTCGGTCTTAGCCTCCCAAAATGCTGGGATTTCAGATATAAGCCACCTTGCTGGGCCACTTCTGTTTCTTTTCCACGTAGAGAGTTCTTTGCAGGAGGAGGTTAGAATATGTATGCATCTCCTAAATAGTTGTTGAATATAACTAAAAAGTTAACCAGGACTCTAAATACTATTTACTTCTAAAATTTCTTGTTAATTGAGAACATTTAGGGTTTAAGTGATCTATATCTCATGTCTTTAACAATTTTGAGCAATAACTGTATGTAAAGTGAGAACAGTTTGTGAAATAGTTGAAAATATCCTTACATGAAAGTAAATTTTAAAGCACAGTTTATGACATGGTAATGCTTTGTTTTGAATCTGTTAAAAATTTGTTTATATGAACAAGTTTACCAGTTTACTATGGTGAGCCCATTGAATATAGTGGGGTTCCCCCCCACCCCGAGATGAAGTCTCACTCTTGTCCCCAGGCTGACGTGCAATGGCGTGATCTTGACTCACTGCAATCTCTGCCTCCTGGGTTCAAGTGATTCTCCTGCCTCAGCCTCCCGAGTAGCTGGGATTATAGGCGCCTGCCACCAAACCCGGCTAATTTTTGTATTTTTAGTAGAGGCAGGGTTTCCTCATGTTGGCCAGGCTGGTCTTGAACTCCTGACCTCAGGTGATCCATCTGCCTTGGCCTCTCAAGTGCTGGGATTACAGGTGTGAGCCACCATGCCCAGCCTGAATATAGTGTTTTTAATTTGCAAGACTTTAAAAATAGTATTTTGAAATTTTTCTAAGTTAAATTCCCTGTTAAAATGGTCATGCAGGAATATATGCTTGCATTATTCATATTAGGGTAACCGTTTGGTTTGCTGGTTTAAGTCAGATTCTTTGCATTACTTTTTTTTTTTTTTTTTTGAGATGGAGTTTCACACTTTTTGCCCAGGCTGGAGTGCAAGGGCGCTATCTCGATACACCTCAACCTCCTCCTCCTGGGTTCAAGCAATTCTCCTGCCTCAGCCTCCCAAGTAGCTAGAATTACAGGAATGTGCCACCACACCCGGCTAATTTCGAATTTTTAGTAGAGATGGGGTTTCTCCGTGTTGGTCAGGCTGGTCTCAAACTTCCAGCCTCAGGTGATCAGCCCACCTCAGTCTCCCAAAGTGCTGGGATTGCATGCGTAAGCCACCGCGTCCCTGCCCCCACACCCTTTTTAAAAAATGAGACAGAGTTTTATTCTGTCACCCAGGCTGGAGTGCAGTGGTGCGATCATGGTTCACTGCAGCCTTGAATCTGGGCTCAAGTGATCCTCCCACTTCAGCCTCCCAAGTAGTTGGAACCATAGATGTGCACCACGACACCTGGCTGATTTTTAAATTATTTCTAGAGATGATAAAAATAAAAAACCTGCTGCCATGATTCAATTACCTCCCACCGAGTCCCTCCCATGTCACATGGGGATTATGGGAGCTACAACTCAAGATGAGATTTGGGTGGAGACACAGCCAAACCATATCAGACAATAAATTGTGGAGAGCCAACAAGATTGAAGAAAAGAGGTTTGAGCTTCGAGGGGTGGTAAATTGTGGGAAGGTAAATATGTGGGGCAAACTAATGGAAGGTAAAGGTTGTTTTAGTAAGGTTTGTTTTGCATACCCAAATCAAGGTGCCATCTCCAGTGATTTAAGAGTCTATGGTGATCAAGAGTAGTTCTCTTGTAGTGCACGTCTTACATGATGGGCAGGAGCAAGAGAGAGAAGGGGGAGGTGCTACACACTTTTAAACAACTAGATCTCAGGACAAGTCAGTCACTATCATGAGAAGAGTACCCAGGGGAAACCACCCTCATGATCCAGTCACCTCTCACCAGGCTCCACCTCCAACACTGGGGATTCCAATTCCAATTCAATGTGACATTTGGGTGGGGGCACATATCCAGATCATATCTCCTCATATAGCTGAATGGTATTCCCTGATGGACATACCACATTAATTATTAATTTATTGATTGATTAACAGGATCCTGCTCTGTTGCCGAGACTGGAGTGCAGTGGTTTGATCATAGCTCATTGCAGGCCTTGAATTCCTGGGCTCCAGTGATCCTCCCACCTCAGCCTCCTGAGTACCTGAGATTATAGGCGTGTGCCACCACACCTGGCTAATTTTTTTATTTTTTAGTAGAGACACGGTTTTTGCTATGTTGACCAGGCTGGCCTTGAACTCCTGGGCTCAAGCAATCCTCCTGTCTTGGCTTCCCAAAGTTGTAGGATTACAAGTGTGAGTTTAGAGAGGTATAATTTCTTACTCAACTCCAAGTATTTTATTTCTATTATCATTTGTTCTTTGGTTTGTTAATTATTTAGAAGTATATTTTTAAATTTCCAAGCTTGGTGTGTATCCATTTCATAAAAGTTCCCCATGTATTTAAAATTTGGATGTGTACTCTACTTTTGGGATTGTTTTTTCATTTCATTGTCTATATGTGCTCGCTAATTTTTGATCTGCTGGGTTACTGAGAAAGATGTGGGTTTCTCCATCTAGGTCTGTTTTTGGTTAATATGTGAGGCACAGAGCTGTTGTTTTTTCTGGTGAATTGAATCTTCATCATTCTTTAGGGACTCTATCCTTAATTAATAATGCTTTTTTGCCTTACATTTTGTCTCATTGTAAGAGAGCTATGTCAGAGTACTTTTTAAAACACTTTTTAATATGGTATATATTTTTTCATTTTTTGTGAGGTTTTTTTAACCATAAGTTTAAGCAAAATAAAGCTTATAACTGGATTTTATGTACTTTTAAATTTAATTTGATTTTTTTTTTTTTTTTTGGTGAGATGAAGTCTCACTCTGTCACCCAGGCTGGAGTGCAGTGGCGCAATCTCGGCTCACTGCAGCCTCTGCTTCCCAGGTTCAAGAGATTCTCCTGCCTCAGCCTCCCTAGTAGCTGGGATTATAGGCCCGCTGCCACGCCTGACTAAGTTTTTGTATTTTTAGTAGAGACAGGGTTTCACCGTGTTAGCCAGGATGGTGTTGATCTCCTGACTTTGTGATCTGCCTGCCTTGGCCTCCCAAAGTGCTGGGATTACAGGTGTGAGCCACCGAGCCTGGCCAAAATTTTAAATTTTAATATTATATTGAATTTCTTTTGGTTGGTTTAAATTGAGAAAGTTATTTTGTGTATATTCTCTTTTTTGTTAGCTTTCTGTAATTTGATTTTAATTCCTTATTCCTTGCATAGTTTGCTTCTGGTATGTGAAAGTGTACTCTCTAAGTGGATAGTAATTAGGAACAATTTATCTCAACCTCATTTATTGAATAATTTAAATCAAGAGAACGGACTCACTCTGTTATATTAAGCTTCTATACATAATTGTCTGCTTAATTGTAATGCCTAGTAAGGATACACTTCATCCTTTTTTTAGATGTTCTTTCACAATTTCATGTAAATTTTAGTTGTTTTGTTTCAAAAAAGAATTCCTATCGGACAATCTGTGGAAATACATAGCTTATTAATATTAGATCTAGTTTTCTCTTTTCATAGTTTACCTCTTTCTTTCTTTCTGTCTGTCTTTCTGTCTTTCTTTAACTGAGTCACACTCTGTCACCCAGGCTGGAGTAGAGTGGCACGATCTTGGCTCACTGCAATCTCCGCCTCCCATGTTTGAGTGATTCTCCTGCCTCAGCCTCCCAAGTAGCTGGGACTACAGGTGCACACTGCTACGCCCAGCTCATTTTGTATTTGTAGTAGAGATGGGGTTTTACCATGTTGACCAGGCTGGTCTCAAACTCCTGACCTCAAGTGATCCACCTGCCTTGGCCTCCCAAAGTGCTGGGATTACAGGCATGAGCCGTGGCGCTGGTCCAATTCCTGTAGTTTTTTAATCAGTTGAATTTAACATTTATATTCTTTTAAATCTTCCAATAGGCAATTATCTTTATAAAGGTCCTATATAATCAAGACTTTGTTTCTGAATATTTTATGTAGTTTTTGCTATTGTAAATGAGATCTATTTTTCGTTGTGGTTTCTTGCTGTTATTACTGGTAAGAATTTAGTGAAACAAAGTACTTACGAGTATGTTTTTAAATTGTGAGATTTTGATTAACTTTTAAGAAAATTCTTTCGTTTCTTAGAGCTTTTTGAGATTTCTAGGGTATATCCTTAGTTTGGGCAACATACAACTATTACAAGTTTTGCACATTGAACGTTACTTAGTAATTTTTAGGGAGAACATTTTAAATGTTTAGGAAAAATATAAATAAAATGTAGAATACTATTAGGGACATATACATCATCAGCACTGCATCTGTTTCATATGAATCGTTTTTATACATACAGAACTCTGAAGTCCTAATGAACAGAATTTTCCATCTCAGTAAATAGAAACTCCTTAATAGTTGTGACTGAATAACTTATGGATAGCAAATTATTTAACTGAAAACAGTAAAATTTAAGTGGGAGGAAATATTTGCTGTATAATTTCTGTCTTTACCTATTATTTATAGGATTTTGTCACTTTGTTCTGTTTGCAGGTAGAAAACCATGAATTCCTTGTAAAACCTTCATTTGATCCTAATCTCAGTGAATTAAGAGAAATAATGAATGACTTGGAAAAGAAGATGCAGTCAACATTAATAAGTGCAGCCAGAGATCTTGGTAAGAATGGGTCATTGGAGGTTGGAATAATTCTTTTGTCTATACAGTGTCTGTCTATGTTGATGCCAGAATTATTTTATAAGTTTCCTGTCCCCAAGATGATGACTCCACATTCTTGTCAAACAGAAATCGCCCTATAGGCCCTTGTATGATGTCATTTAAACAAGCCCTATTTTAAATGTCACCTCCACTGGTAACAGGATACTCCTAGGAGGATCACCAAACCCGATTCTCCTAGGAGTAGTGCATTGATTTGGCTTTGGGGTTTCCAAGCATTTCATTAATGCCAATTTTTGGAAAAAGTCTGTCTTCCATACCAGCTTATTAATTCCCTATGGGTTCACACTTTTTTGTCCTCTGGATTTTCATCAAACACGTGTAAGGTGCTCAGTACAAAGAAGTTTAGAAATCCAGAACAAAACAGTGTATTTAAGCAGTAATAAACTTCCGGATAATCTGATGCCCATACCTACATATATAAAAAATTTGCAAATAGTTTCTGTAGAGAGTCCAAACATGGACTAGATCCCTAATTAAGAACTTTTGCATTAAAATCCATCTTCCTCATTTCATAGCTAAGGATATTAAGGCTCAGAGAGTTTATGTATCTGGAGTTAAAGTTATTTTGTATTTCCTTAATAATTTTTGACTTAATAGAAAGTTAAAGTACCTGCACATTTCTGTGTTTTACCGTATGTTAACTTGTTTGGCTGGAAGTTTTTCTGCTGATAATTGGTTTTATGAGGGAAGAATCCTGTTAAGAATGCATCATTGGACTGGGCATGGTGGCTCACACCTGTAGTAATCCTAGCACTTTGAGAGAGACCAAGGTGGGCAGATTGCTTGAGTCCAGGAGTTCAAGATCAACCTGGGCAACATGATGAAACCCTGTCTGTACAAAAAATACAAAAATTAGCCCGACATGGTGGCATGCACCTGTGGTCCCAGCTACTCAGGAGGCTGAGGTGGGAGGATCACTCGAGCCAGGAAGGTCGAGGCTACAGTGAGCCATAATTGCACTACTACGCTCAGCCTGGGTGACAGGGTGAGATCCTGTCTCAAAATAAGAAAAGAGAATGCATCATTGGCCAGGCACAGTGGCTCACGCCTATAATCCCAATACTTAGGAGGATCACTTCAGCCCGGGAGTTCAAGACTAGCCTGTGCAACATAGACCACATTTCTACCAAAAATTAAAAGGAAAAAAATTTGCTGAGTGTGGTGATGCACACCTGTGGTCCTAGCTACTTAGGAGGCTGAGGTGGGAGGATTGCTTTAGCTTGGGAGGTTGAGGCTACAGTGAGCCATGATAGTACCAATGTATTCCATCCAGCCTGAGGGACAGAGTGAGAGTGACACCTTGTCTTTAAAAAAAGAAAAAAAAAGAATGCATCATAGTATACATTAAATTATTGCCTATTTTTTTGATCTATTTTATTGAGTGCTAATGAGAAAATTAATGGCAAAAACTTGTTTTTTTACGGTATAAATTGTTTAATTTCATTTAAAATTAAGTAAGTTTGTTTTATTAAAAAGTATGTTGAAAGCGACATAAATAGCACTCAAATTGAGACAGAAACACTGTAACTGTAGTGTAAGAACATTAGGCTGGGAGTTGGGAAACACGAGTTCTAGTTTCAGCTTGGAAATTTTTTCTGAAGCTCTTTACAAATTATTTAATTTCTCTGGTTTTCACCACATTCTACTGTAGCATTAACATGTTGGATTCATTGCTTTAATTCTTAGACCTACTTAGGTCTTTAATTCTTAGACCTTAGTGTCATCAGAAATGCCATTACACTTTGAGGATGTGAGCCTCATTTTAAATAAAGTTGTGATCCTCATGGCAGCCTCGGTTTACATGTGTTAAATAAACAGTATTCTATAAATACCATTGTCTTTCATGTTTGGTGATGTTGCTGTTGTTAACACTGCAGTGAAATGCATATATAAGCAAACTACGTTACGTACTCATGAACATGGTCCTTTGTTTTGAAACTTTGATCACTGATTGTTTGCAGTCTTTCATTGCGGAACTACTCTTTCCCTTTGAATGTTTTGAGAGGTTCCTTTGTTCAGATCAGTCCAATTTTATTTCTGGATCGGTCTCTACTTTCCTTTTCCTCACTGGTCAAGTGAGGTCTGTCTTTAGTTGTTTGCTACTACTAACATTTGATGGCCACACTTCAGCAAGTACATTTGTAAATACTCTCCCTCTCTCTTAGTTTGTAGTCTAGAGATCATATTGGTTAATGAAATTATGAAGAGGGAACATATTTATAAAAACCCAGAAATTCTCGATGCAGAAAGTCTAGCTGATTGTGAACCCAAAATACCCGAGACAGGTCTCAACCAATTTAGAAAGTTTATTTTGCCAAGGTTAAGAACACATCCATGACATAGTCTCACGAGTTTCTGATGACACGTGTGCAACGTGTGCAAGGTGGTTAGGGTACAGCTTGCTTTTATACATTTTAGGGAGACATGAGACATCAGTCAACATGTGTAAGATGTACATTGGTTCGAACCGGAAAGGCAGGACAACTCGAAGCAAGGGGCTTTCAGGTAATAAGTAGATAAGAGACAAAAGGTTGCATTCTTTTGAGTCCTTGATTGACCTTTCACTGAATAGTCTGGCTTAGTGAATCTGCATTTTTACATAAACAATAGGGCAGAGGAAGCAATCAGAAATGCATTTGTGTCAGGTGAGCAGAGGGATGACTTTCTGTCCCTCACCTGTGAAGATAAGCTATCAGTTTACATTGCTAGGGTGAAATTCAACAGAGTTGTTTGAGAGTGAACATCTGGAGGCTCACAAGGAATTTCCTTGTGGGCAAACTGTGAGGGAGGTATGTAGCTTTTTAATCTTTGTTGCTATCTTATTTAGGAATAAGATGGGAGGCAGGTTTGTCTGACATAGTTCCCAGCTTGACTTTTCCCTCGGCTTAGTGATTTTGGGGTTCCGAGATTTATTTTCCATTCACGTATCAATCAGATCATTTGGTTTGTGAAGTTTCCTATGCTTAACAGAAAATATGTGCACTAGTTTTCCTAGAGTTTCATTGTCAGAGTCTCAAGTTTTTGTTTGGAAATTGTATTTGGTCACATTAATTATACTCTATATTAGTTCCAAAGAAATAACTTTGGTTAAGAAAATAATTCTCATGCATAACTCCACGAGGGTGGGGTTATACCTTAATCCATCCTCATGTGCTCACAACAACTGGGGCAAATGTGTTGCCCAGTGCTGGTGTTCTGCAGCCTTGGATAGGTTTACCCAGAAAGCAGCTTTCAAGTCAGAAACTAACATTCATAAGGGAGTTGAGGATTTTATAAATAGATATCCGTAATTCATGTAGTTTTCAAGTAAGTAGTATTTGAATCTTTTCTGGTTAGATAATAATTGTGATGTGTTGTCATATAACAATATGTTTTTCATTATTTAAATAATTTTAGAGTTACATTGAAAAATGGCTGTAGGTATTTATGGAATACTTTTTCTTTTCTTCTTGATTATCAAGGCTTGGACCCTGGCAAACAGATTAAACTGGATTCCAGTACACAGTTTGGATATTACTTTCGTGTAACCTGTAAGGAAGAAAAAGTCCTTCGTAACAATAAAAACTTTAGTACTGTAGATATCCAGAAGAACGGTGTTAAATTTACCAACAGGTTTGCAAGTCATTATTATATTTTTAACCCTTTATTAGTTCCCTAAATGCTCTAACATGATGTGAATGTTCTATGATAAGGAAGTTTTACTAATGTAGTCACCAGGTAAGAGTCAAGCTTTCTTCCAAATAGCAGTCAGCTGTCCCAATACCATTTGCTAAATAATCCATCTGTTCCCCACTGACTGAAGTGGTACTTTGGGTCTGTTTTAAAGAGTCTACTTTTACCTTGTCTCACCATTCTTTTGTCTACGCAAAATATATTTTATCACTTATTCTGTGTTACCATATCTATTAGAGCTAGTTCCCGCTCATATCTCGGCTTTATTTTCATGTTTCTTTTATCTCTTTTTTTTTTTTTCCCCCTGAGACGGAGTCTTGCTGTGTCACTCAGGCTGGAGTGCAGTGGCATGCAGTCTTGACTCACTGCAACCTCCACCTCCCGGATTCAAGCGATTCTCATGCTTCAGCTTCCTGAGTAGCTGGGATTATAGGCCTGCACCACCACATCTGGTTCATTTTTTTATTTTTAGTAGCAATGGGTTCTCACCATGTTGGACAGGCTGGTCTCGAACTCCTGGCCTCGAGTGATCCACCTGCCTCAGCTTCCGAAAGTGCTGAGATTACAGGTGTGAGCCAACGTGCCTGACCCACATGTTTATTTTTTGTAAGAAAACTGCTATCATTTATCAAGTTAAAAAAATTATTCTGGTATTTCAGTTGGGTGTTTAAATTAGTTTAGGGAAATATGAGGCCATTCACTAGATTCTAGCTTTTTTTTTTTTTAATCTTGTTTCATGTTGAAACAAATTTTAACAGTTTTTTCCTGCCATTTTTCTAACTGATCTTAGGAAGTCCATGAAGCAAATTATTGCTATGTAAAAAAAAATTATTTTAAATTAATTAAAAAATTTTAAAATTATATTTATTTATTTTATTTATTTATTTTTTTGAGATGGAGTCTCGCTCTGTCACCCAGGCTGGAGTGCAGTGGCCGGATCTCAGCTCAATGCAAGCTCCGCCTCCCGGGTTTACGCCATTCTCCTGCCTCAGCCTCCCAAGTAGCTGGGACTACAGGCACCTGCCAACTCGGCCGGCTAGTTTTTTGTATTTTTTTTTTTTTTTTTTTTTTTTTTTGAGACGGAGTCTAGCTCTGTTGCCCAGGCTGGAGTGCAATGGCCGGATCTCAGCTCACTGCAAGCCTCGCCTCCCGGGCTCACGCCATTCTCCTGCCTCAGCCTCCCGAGTAGCTGGGAGTACAGGCACCCGCCACCTCGCCCGGCTAATTTTTTTTGTATTTTAGTAGAGACGGGGTTTCACCGTGTTAGCCAGGATGGTCTCGATCTCCTGAACTCGTGATCCGCCCGTCTCGGCCTCCCAAAGTGCTGGGATTACAGGCTTGAGCCACCGCGCCCGGCCGTTTTTTGTATTTTTTAGTAGCGACTGGGTTTCACCGTGTTAGCCAGGATGGTCTCGATCTTCTGGACCTTGTGATCTGCCCGTCTCGGCCTCCCAAAGTGCTGGGTTTACAGGCTTGAGCCACCGCGCCCGGCCTAAAATTATATTTAAAATCTTCTGTGGCTTATGGTGGGGGGAGGCTAAAGCCTTTCTCCTTTTGTACTGTTCTGGAAACTACTCCCTCCCCTCCTGAATTTTCCCAGAACTTTACAGGTAGCTTATATATATATGATCCCCTGTCATCTGTTTAACAAGTACTTTGAGTGTCTATTATATGCAGACATTCTAGGTGTTCAGACACCCTAGTAATTAGTTTGTTCCTCATAACTCTCAGTAAAGAAGACATGTATATTTCTCATTTTATAGGTGTAGAAGCTAAGACTTCACTTTTCCTCAGTTAGACGGCTAGTGCTGGTGGGTGCCTAAACTTAGATCTTCTGTTGCCAAATCTAGGTGTGTTGTTTTTCCAGCACACTAGAATACTCCTGGATCAAGAAATGTATATATTTTAGCTGGTATAAGATACAACTTTTGGGGTGTTCTAATCATCTTCAAGTTTTTTGTGGGTTAGTTATAACATATGAAAAAAGATTGGACTGAATGGCCACATGATGCCAAGAGTGAAAGTCACTCACTAGGTTATGACCTGTAGAATCTGGTCCCTGCCTGCCTCTGCTTTTATATTTTGCAACTTGTCCCTTCACACAGTGGTCTCACTTTTATAATGTCTTTCCCTCATGCATTTCTTTAATTCTTTTTTTTTTGCCTGTTTCATAGTAGTCTGTTTGTGCTGCTACTTGCCCCTGTACTGTTCTTGAGCTATACATGTCTGCTGTGCCATTGAGTGATTCCATCAAGGCCACAATTATCATCTTGATGAACTGATTTTCTCCCACTGCTGATAATTACTTCTCTCCTTTCTTTCTCCTTTACATCACCTCTTTTTGTTCTTAGTTTCATTCCCTTCTTGATTCCAGTTAATATTTTTTTCTTATTCTTATCTTCCTTGAGTATTTTTTATGTCAACCTCTATTTTTTGTTTTCTTTTTTTTCTTTTTTTTGGTGAAGGGTTTGGCTTTGTCGCTCAGGCTGGAGTGCAGTCGCACAATTTCGGCCCACTGCAACCTCCACCTCCTGGGCTCAAGCCATCCTCCCACCTCAGCCTCCCAAGTAACTGGGACTACAGGTGTGCCCCACTACTTTGTATTTTTAATAGAGACAGGATTTCCCCATGTTGCTCAGACTGATCTTGAACTCCTGGGCTCAAGCAATCCACCTGCCTTGGCCTCCCAAAGTGCTGGGATTACAGGATTACAGACGTTGTGCCCGGCTCAACCTCTAATTTTAATTTTCTCTTCAAATTGCTCAACGAGATTTAGTTTCAAGACATTTTCCTGGCTGTGCATGGTGGCTTACGCCTATAATTCCAACACTTTGGGAGGCCGAGGCGGGTGGATCACTTAAGGTCAAGAGTTCGAGACCAGCCTGGCCAACATGGTGAAACGCCATCTCTACTAAAAAATACAAAAATTAGCTGAGTGTGGTGGCACATGCTTGTAATCTTAGCTACCGTGGAGTCCGAGGCATGAGAATCGCTTGAACCTGGGAAGCAGAGGTTACAGTGAGTCAATCATACCACTGAACTCCAGCCTGGGCAACAGGCTCAAACAAACAAAACAAAACCCATTTTTCTTATTTTGAAAACTTTTAGTATTGAAAGATATTTTTGCTACAGTAATGAGAAATACTGTTTGTGTGTTCGTTTGTGGGGTTTTTTTGTTTTTTCTTTGCCTTTTTTTTTTTTTTTTTTTTGAGACAGAGTTTTGCTCCTGTTGCCCAGGCTGTAGTGCAATGGCGCTATCTCAGCTCACCACAGCCTCTGCCTCCCGGGTTCAAGTGATTCTCCTGCCTCAGCCTCCCAAGTAGCTGGGATTACAGGCATGCGCCACCACACCTGACTTAATTTTGTATTTTTAGTAGAGACGGGTTTTCTCCATGTTGGTCAGGCTGGTCTCAAGCTCCCGACCTCAGGTGATCCACCTGCCTCAGCCTCCCAAAGTGCTGGGATTACAGGCACCCTGCCTGTGTTTGTGTTTTAAAAGGGGTCGTGGCTTTAATTTTTTTTTTCTCTCTCTGAGACGGAGTTTCCCTCTTGTTGCCCAGGCTGGAATGCAATGGCGTGTTCTTGGTTCACCGTAACTTCCATCTCCTGGGTTCAAGCGATTCTCCTGCCTCAGCCTCCTGAGTAGCTGGAATTACAGGCACGCACCATCATGCCTGGCTAATTTTTGTATTTTTAGCAGAGACGGGGTTTCTCCATGTTGGTCAGGCTGGTTTCGAACTACCAACCTCGGGTGATCCACCCGCCTCAGCCTCCCAAAGTACTGGGATTACAGGCGTGAGCCACCACGCCCGGCCGACTTCAATCTTAAATAAGGATTCCATTTAAATATTTTGTAAAAGGGCACAGGTCATATTTTTACTCAGGGGAATATAGTTATAGCAGGAATTGTGCCATTGCGCTATTCCAAACAGCATAAAAGAACGTTAATAAATTGAATTCTAACCACATTTGTCCGTAAGGAGTTGTCTGTTTTCCACTTGTATTTCCATTTTAATTATTGTTTTGATGTTTCATAGGATACTTTGGATATGTTTCATGTAGTACACATTGCTTCTAGTACACATTTTAATATTTTTAATAAAACTGTTATGTTGATTTGCAGCAAATTGACTTCTTTAAATGAAGAGTATACCAAAAATAAAACAGAATATGAAGAAGCCCAGGATGCCATTGTTAAAGAAATTGTCAATATTTCTTCAGGTAAACTTAATAGAAATAGTAATGTTCTGAATGTCGCCTGGCTTTTGGTAATAGAAAAAAAAATCATGATATTTGAAGTGTGTTTTGTTGTTTTCTAAAACCATTACATTTTGACTATTTAATATGTTAGGTTTCCTGTATAAAATAAGGCATGGTATGTTACGGTAGGACACATAACTGGAAATTACTCTTGTACATAGAAACAAAAAATGGCAGAAAAGCACAAAACTTACTATAATTGTAACAAGGAAAGGAAACACTAGGGCCTACAACATACTAATGTCTTGGGTCATCTATGGGCTCATGAGGCTCTAGGTTATGGAAGTAAATACCACTGAAAAGCAAATATTAATTACACACGAGGCAGGCCTTTTTGAGTTCTGTGTGTCATTTTGTAGATTTTGAGTTCATTCTAGTGGCACCATTTGAGATCATTTTCATGTAATTAAAGGAACACAGCAACCTGACACTGTTATTGCCCTTAGAATGGAATGAGTATATGTTTAGCACAAAGTAGGTGGTAATGTGTTAAGTTGGAAGGCTTTGCCGATCATGGTGTGTATGTTGACTGTAACCTTTATTGTGCCTTTAAAAAATATACTCAAGAACTACCTTACCCAAGTAATTAAAGTTAAAATTACCAGTCATGGGACAAATGACCTGTACTTCCTGGTGTAATATAAAAGGAAGGACACAGTATCACCTATATGGTATTCTTGACCAAAATATTTAACCTGATTTTAAACAAGTAAAAATTCAAATAAATTTAGATTGTGGTACATTCAGGGCCTGAACTTTAATAAATGTCCATGTCATGGCAGCAAAAAAGAAATCAAAAGGTCTTAAAGAGACAGGGCAGCCAAACGCAGTAGACAGTTGTTGATTAGACCCCAATTTAGAGGTTGGAGCTGGGGAATAGCTATAGAGGACACTATTGGGGCGAATTGAGAAAGTTTAATATGAGACAATATGGTGTTAGCGTCAGATTTCTTGTGTGAAATGGTAGTGTTATGATTAGGAGAATGTCCTTGTTCTCAGGATATGCATGCTAAATTATTTAAGGGTAAATATTTTTTTGAAAGGTTATGTGTATGAATAATTCTGTAAATTGTGTTGCTATTATGAATTGTCATAATCAAAAGGAAACATAAAACTCAAGGTTTTATTTTAATACACTTTATGTATTGTTGAAATGAATGGAATTGATTTGTAAAGATTACATTTTTGCTTGTTTGTATCAGAAAGCAGTGACATAATAATCTTCTAGCTGAATTATGTTTCTTAGGCTAGATTGCATTTTAAAGAACCCTATAAATACCATTTATTTGAACTATGGATCTTCCTTAAAAAATAATATTTATTAAGCACCTAGCAGGGCAAAGTTTTTAGATTTTAACATTTAAATTGAAGATTTTATATTAGAAGTCAACCTGAATTTAAATGAAACTTCTTCTTGGTCTGATATTACATATTACAAAATATTTGTATTTAAAAATATAATGGAGGCTGGACATGGTGGTTCACACCTGTAATCCCAGCACTTTGGGAGGCTGAGCTAGGAGGATTGCTTGAGCCCAGGAGTTTGAGACCAGCCTAGCCAACATAGGGGGACCCTGACTCTACAAAAAAATCCCCCCAAAATTAGCCAGGTGTGGTGGTGCATGCCTGTAGTCCCAGCTACTCAGGAGGCTGAGGTAGGAGAATCACTTGAACACAGGAGGTCGAGGCTGCGGTGAGCCATAATTATGCTACTTCAGCCTGGGCAACAGAGCAGAGGTTGCAGTGAGCTGAGATCACGTCACTGCACTCCAGCCTGGGCAACAGAGCAAGACTCCATCTCAAAAAGTGTAATGGATCACTTTTATAATTTTCTATCATACAATTAAGTCACAAAAGGTTAAGAGCCAGTTATGTGACATGCCAAGTATAGACTCTTAATTAAGATGCTTTGGTTTGCTTTTGGTATATATGTATGTATGTATGTATGTATGTATTTGATGGGGTCTTACCATGTTGCCCAGGCTTTAGTGCAGTGGTGTGATCATGATTCACTGCAGCTTCAACCTCCTAGGTGCAAGCAATTCTCCCCACTCAGCCTCCCAAGTAGCTTGGGACTACAGGCATGTGCCACCACACCTGGTTAACTTTTTAAAAATTATCTTTTGTAGAGATGAGGTCTCACTATGTTGCCCAAGCCAGACTCAAGCAATCTTCCTACCTTGGCCTCCCAAAGTATTGGGATTACAGGCGTGAGCCACCCTGCCCAGCCTAGTTTTCTTTTTTTACTATAAACTTATTCTTGTCAGTATGCTAGCAATTTTACAAGTTTTAAAGTAGTTATAGCAAGTACTTCACTCATGTTTAATTCTTAAAGGCTTATATTGCTATATAATAGGGTAGTGTGAATTCTTCCTTTCTTTTTCTTTAGAAAAACGTATTCGGTAAAAGTAATAAATTTTAAAAGTATACTGAGGCCAGGTGCTCACACCTATAATCCCAGCACTTTGGGAGGCTGAGGCGGGTGGATCACCTGAGGTCAGGAGTTCGAGACGGGCCTAAGCAGCATGGTGAAACCCTGTCTCTATAAAAGTACAAAAATTAGCTGGGTGTGGCGGCAGGTGCCTGTAATCCCAACTACTCGGGAGGCTGAGGCAGGAGAATCGTTTGAACCCAGGAGGCGGAGATTGCACTGAGCCGAGATCACACCATTGCACTCCAGCCTGGGCGACAGAGCAAGAGCAAGACTCTGTCTCCAAAAAAAAAAAAAAAGATATACTGAAACAGAGGAAGATAATTATGTCTGCTTGGCCCCATTGTTAAGTTGATTTTTATTTTGAAAACATTTGATCGCTGTTACGGGGAACAAGGGAATAAAAAATGAGTTAAATTTCCAGCCCCTTGATTAAACTAATAATTTTTGGTTTTCCTAGAATTAAACACTTTTATCTTGAATGTTCTGTGAAACTTTTGACGTGATTGATAGCTGTATGATAGTCTGAATGACATGTGGGTCATGTACCAGCCCCTCCAACCTGTTAACATTTAGAATCTTTTCAGAAAAGTTAAAGCATTGTTAATTTTCTTCATGTTTTTTGTCTAGCATGTGTCAGAGATTTTTTTAATGTACCTATTAATAGCGTTTAGTTTTAATACTCTAGAACAGTAGAATCTTGGAAATGTTTTATGTGACAATTAGAGATTTAAATTTATGCTGACATTCTCTGCATGTGATACTAAAGAAAGCCAAACTAACTGTTTTACGGTCAGTTTGTACAATATACCAGGCCTTGATGGTCACATTTCAACATGCTACCTTTTTGCTTACATGTGTCTTATGATGATTTTGAGGTGCCATTCTGGTTTCTCAGATACTTAAAATATAGAAAAAGGTGTGTCTTAAAATTGAGAGAATGTCTTAGATACCACTGCACCGTTTCTCTTAACCTAATCAATATATTATCAAAGTGTCTCCTTGTTAGTTTTCTTTTTTAAAGCTCTACACATTTCTTTATAAACAGCTGTATAGTTTTATATTTTAATGATAAGGGAAGGTACTCTACTTTTGTTTTTTGTGTGTTTTTGTTTGTTTTTGAGACAGAGTTGCCCAGGCTGGAGTGCTGTGGTGCAATCTCAGCTTATTGCAACTTCCACCTCCTGGGTTCATGCAATTCTGGTGCCTCAGCCTCCTGAGTATCTGGGATTACAGATATGCACTACCATACCTGGCTAATTTTTGTATTTTTGGTAGAGATGGGGTTTTGCCATGTTAGCCAGGCTGGTCTTGAATTCCTGGCCTCATGTGATCCCTAGTCTCATGCGATCTGCCCGCCTCGGCCTTCCAAAGTGCTGGGATGATAGGTGTGAGCCCTCAACCCAGCCAGTACTCTGTTTTTGATAGCTATTCACAATGGGGAAGGATGTAGCACACATTTTAACCCTATGTTGAGTTTTAGGTGGGTTCCTTTCAAATTTTGTTAAGGCTAATTTTGTTAATTTTTTTAAAAAAGTATAAGTTAGGAAATGGGTTTTGAATTCCCAAATGGGGGGATTAAATGTATTCTTACAGCTTGTATCTGTTTATTATTCAGTATTCCTGTGTACATTTTCTGTTTTTATTTTTATACAGGCTATGTAGAACCAATGCAAACACTCAATGATGTATTAGCTCAGCTAGATGCTGTTGTCAGCTTTGCTCATGTGTCAAATGGAGCACCTGTTCCATATGTACGACCAGCCATTTTGGAGAAAGGACAAGGAAGAATTATATTAAAAGCATCCAGGCATGCTTGTGTTGAAGTTCAAGATGAAATCACGTTTATTCCTAATGATATATACTTTGAAAAAGATAAACAGATGTTCCACATCATTACTGGTAAAAAACCTGGTTTTTGGCCTTTGTGGGGGTAACATGTTTTTTGTTTGTTTGTTTTTTATCTTGGAGTAGAAATATATTTAAAATTGATGGAGAAAATTCCCAGTTCTTAACATGAGAAAGAGAACATATTATTCTCACCAGTTAGTAATCTATTCACATTTGGATTAGAGGAAAGATTTAGAAGGTGAGATAAAAGCTTATGAGAGAATAATGTATTCCTTGAAACTTGTTCCACAGGTTCAGAACATTTAGAAACAAACATCCCTTCACACTCAAAGCTTACCTTTGAGCCAGTCCTCCTTGCATATAGACTCATGTATCATGTCTCCGCTGAGATGTTTGAGAGATCTTAACTAGATCTAGAAAACAAAAAAGGAAGTAGGAGTTTTGGGGCAAATATATTTGGGAAACGGTTGATTGTATTTTCTTTCCCCAAGTGGATTTTCAAGTTGTTCATATAATATAACCCCAACAAATAAATCGCCTGTTTTTCAAAAGAAGGATCCTGTTTTCAGGTTTTTGTGTGGGTTTTAAGTGGTTCGAAAGATTTGACCATACTGATACACTCACTAGTAACCTCATTTACTAATGAGTAACGGTTTTGAGTTAATCAGTTAGGCCTGCACTACTTTTCTGGAAATCAATAAATTATCCCACAGGCAGCCTTGTGAGCCATGGGAAATGTGTATATGGTCTTTCTAGGCCAGAGTCAAATTACAGGTATATTTTTCATGGCTTCTCTTGATGAAAGGCCCAGTATCAGTTTGTCTGAAGAAATAATAGCATTGCTTTTGGGGGTAATATGGGCAGTAACTCTGTCCACATCTTTGGGCAGCCTGTGGTTCTGCTTTTGTATGCCACGTCAGTGTAAACCTACATGATTAGTCATCATTGTACAGCTTAGGACTAACATCCATTTATTAGTAGCAGAAAGAAATTTAAAATCTTGATTTCTGATATAATTTGTTTTGTAGGCCCCAATATGGGAGGTAAATCTACATATATTCGACAAACTGGGGTGATAGTACTCATGGCCCAAATTGGGTGTTTTGTGCCATGTGAGTCTGCAGAAGTGTCCATTGTGGACTGCATCTTGGCCCGGGTAGGGGCTGGTGACAGTCAGTTGAAAGGAGTCTCCACATTCATGGCTGAAATGTTGGAAACTGCTTCTATTCTCAGGTAAGTGCATCTCCTAGTCCCTTGAAGATAGAAATGTATGTCTCTGTCCTGTGAGAAGGAGAGGTATATTTGCAGATTCTCATGTAAAAACATCTGAGAATGTTTGTCTTAGTTTAATAGTTGTTTTCCTGTGGACTTTATATACTTTGTATTATCTTAAAAGAGTGATTGATGATAGCTATGGAAAACTTTGATTTTTAAAGTTGTCTCTTTAAGTAGACAATTTATAAGCTACTGGTACTAGCTCACCTTATAAATCTCCACTACCATGTTTTCACTTGCACTGTTCACACTTCCTGGAATGGTCTTTCTTGCCCTTTATCCAACTTCTTTCTAATTTTTAAGTCCCTGATGATGGAAATGCTACTTCTGTAGTGATTTTTCTCATCATACGACCCTAAGGTCATGGGTGTTTTTCTCTGAACTCCTCTTTGAGATGCCTGTAACTTAAACCACATTTTTATTTTAGACATTACTGAAATGTTTTGTCTTTATTTCACTTTTTAGGAGCTTCCTTGAAGGTAGGGACTATACCTTGTATTTCTTGGTTTCTTTTTTTTAAAGTTTTTTAGAGAGACAGAGTCTTACTCTGTTGCCCAGGCTGGTCTCGAACTCCTGGGCTCAGGTGATCTTCCTGCCTTGGCTTCCCGAAGTGCTGGGATTACAGGCATGAACCACTGTGATCCTCCTTGTTTCTTAGTGTCTTCTAAAGTACATTGAATATAGTAGGTGCCTAGTAAATTATGTGTTGATTTAACTTCTTTGAGGTTCTGTTGTTTGTGAAGAATTATAAAAGCAATACAAATGTTTGTGTAGTAATTAAGCAACAGGTTAATATTCATGAATTAAAAGATTAAAGAAATAAACAGAACATGTTAGCTGGCAACTCACAGAAAAAGAATTAAATTGCCAATGAGCACACGAGCACATGAAAAAGTAGCAAATGTATGTAAGTTTCACCCCCTTACATATATTTGGTTAAAAATGAGAGAAGAATGGTAATAGCTGGTATTAGTAGGACTGTGGCAGGCACACAATTTACATAACCACCAAAAGTGTATGCAAGTATCTATGTCACCACACCCTGGTCTCATCTTCATTCAGTTTTATTTTTATTTTTTTAATCTCGGCCGATTTGATTGGCACGAAATGAATGATAGCTGCCTTATTTGGAATTCCTTTGATTACTACTAGTGTGCTTGACAATGTAAAACAATATTTATTCAAAATCTGTTTTCCCTTTCATCCATTGTTTATTCATGTTCATGCCCTTTTTTTCCTTTTCTCCTTCCTTCCTTCCTGCCTTCCTGCCTTCCCCTTCCTCCCACCCTCCCTCCCCCACATACACAGGTGTGTGCTACCATACCTGACTAGTTTTTAATTTTTTTTTTTTTTTAGAGGCAAGGTCTCACTATGTTGCTCAAGCTGGTCTGGGCTCAAGTGATCCTCCCACCTTGGCCTTCCAAAGTGCTGGGATTATAGACGTGAGCCACCATGCCTGGCCCATGCCCATTTTTCTGTTGAAGTTTTAGTGCTTTTTATTGACTTTGTTTATATATTAAGATAATTAATCTACTATGTTTGTGGCATATCCTTCCCAATGTGTTGTCTTAATTTTGTTTTTGTATGTGTATGTTACCACATTTTATGTGATGGGAAATTTCATGTAATTATGTGCTTCAGGTCGGCAACCAAAGATTCCTTAATAATCATAGATGAATTGGGAAGAGGAACTTCCACCTACGATGGATTTGGGTTAGCATGGGCTATATCAGAATACATTGCAACAAAGATTGGTGCTTTTTGCATGTTTGCAACCCATTTTCATGAGCTTACTGCCTTGGCCAATCAGATACCAACCGTTAATAATCTACATGTCACAGCACTCACCACTGAAGAGACCTTAACTATGCTTTATCAGGTGAAGAAAGGTATGTACTATTGGAGTACTCTAAATTCAGAACTTGGTAATGTGAAACTTACTACCCTTGAAATAATCAGTAATTGCCTTATTCTAAGTTAGTGTAAATTGTTAATGTTTTTATAGAACCCATTTACCCCTTAATTCACAGTCTGGGGACAGGAACATGTACATATTTCTGTATCTCGTAGTAGGACCACTCATTCTAAAGCATTCACAGAAAGAATTATCTGTTTTTGTTTTTGTTTTTGTTTTTTTGAGACAGAATCTAGGTCTGTTGCCCAGGCTGGAGTACGATTCTCTGCTCACTGCAACCTCCGCCTCCCGGGTTCAAGCGATTCTCCTGCCTCAGCTTCCCGAGTAGCTGGGATTACAGGCGCCTGCCACCATGCCTGGCTAATTTTTGTATTTTTAGTAGAGACGGGGTTTCACCATGCAGGCCAGGCTGGTCTCGAACTCCCAACATCAGGCTATCCTCTCCTCTTGGCCTCCCAAAGTGCTGGGATTACAGGCGCGAGCCACCGCGCCCGGCCAGAATTATCTATACTCTTGAACATCACCATGGAGGGATTTTCTGCCACCTCCCATTTCAGTATGTTTTCTTGTTGAATTAGGATAACAAACAATATGCTTTCAAGTTCCAAAGTTCTAGCTGTTATTGTTTAACAAAATCTTCATTATAATTAGCTTATTTTATGCTCAAGAGTGTTATAAAAACAGGTTCATTTAAAACTGGGGGTTCCAGAAATCTTGAAATAGTAGTTATCACATGCAGAGTGACTTACTATTGTTATTTCATCCTTTCAGGAAAGATTGTTATTCGTGGGCTTGGGGTCTAGTCAGATCCCTGTATTGATGAGATTAACATAATATAAGACTTTCAAAGGTTTTAAAAATCATACTATAAGGATTGATTTCATTAGTCACCAGAATAACTTTTTCAGATGGCGCTCTGATTTTCCACGAACACGTTTTTCTGCATCAGTTGGTTACACATGAGTGAGATAATCTTGGTTCTTTATCTTTTGTTATTTATACTTCATTGGGAATCCTTTTGAGTTACTGTATTTGCGTCATTATTATTATTGCTGTAGAATTCAGGAACTTTTAGTAGATCTGGCAGTTAGCATGAAATTTGCTTTTAAATCATTGCTTGTGTTTTGTAAGCTATGGAAATGTGTTCAGAATGTTTTTTAAAAGGCCAGATGAAGTGTGAAGATAGAAAAACTTCCTCCTTCACTGTGGATGTTTAACAAACATTTGCTTCTACTTTATTTTTGTTTGCTTCCTTTAGTTGTGCAAAGTGTCCAGTTCTAGAATGCATGAGATACATGACAAAGCCAAAAAATTTTTTACAGTTGATAAATAATTGTGGCAAAAACAGCTCTATAATAACTTTGCAATCATCATTTGATTAAATGCTTAAAAAGTCTTGACTCAGTTTTAACTATTTCCTGCAAATAATAAATCAATATTTTTAATTAAATGCTACTCCAAATTAGTGACACTTTTACATGTCTTTCTTTCTCCCTCCCCTTCTCTCTTCCCCCCTTTCCCCCTTTCCCCCTTCTCCCTTTCTCCCTTCCTTCTTCCCTCTTCCCTTCCCTTCCCCCCTTCCCTTGCCCCATCCCTTCCCTTCCCCCATCCCTTTCCTTTCCCCTTCCCTTCCCTCCTCTTGCCCCTTCCCTTTCCCTTTCCTTTCTCCTTCACTTCCCCTTTCCTTCCCTCTTCCCTTCTCCCTCCCTTTCCCCTCCCCCTCTCCTCTCCTCCCCTCCCTTCCCTTCCCATGAAATGAGAAAGCCTCAGAGATATTGGCTTGATTAATTTTTCTTTAGATATTTATCTAAGCCTTTAAGGTTTATCTGTTGAGCTTTTTCATCTCCTATTTTTATTTTTTCTACGTTTGTCAAGGATAAAATACAGCACTGTGTGCCAAGTCATAATCACTTTTCTTTTGAGACTTAATCAAAATTCCTTTAACTGTTACTCTGATACATTTGGCTAATGTATTTGAAGTAATCCAAAATTAAGTTTTCTAATGACAAGGTGAGAAGGATAAATTCCATTTACATAAATTGCTGTCTCTTCTCATGCTGTCTCCTCACGCTTCCCCAAATTTCTTATAGGTGTCTGTGATCAAAGTTTTGGGATTCATGTTGCAGAGCTTGCTAATTTCCCTAAGCATGTAATAGAGTGTGCTAAACAGAAAGCCCTGGAACTCGAAGAGTTTCAGTATATTGGAGAATCACAAGGATATGATATGGAACCAGCAGCAAAGAAGTGCTATCTGGAAAGAGAGGTTTGTCAGTTTGTTTTCATAGTTTAACTTAGCTTCTGTATTATTACATAAACAGGACACTAAGATGAAGGTTTTTTGGTGTTTTTTTTCCCCCTCTGTGTTTCTAGTGCTTATTTTTTAATCAATTTGTTTGATGGCAAAGAATCCATTTCTGTGTCATTTTGATTTCTGCAGTATATACATCTGCATGATCAAGATTCGATTTCAAGTACCAAAGTAGGAATAAAGGAATATAGTAAAGGAATAGGCTTAAAATTAGTCTTTTCACTAAAATTAGTTATTATAGACTATAGCTAGGTACATCTTTGTTCATAAACGAATATATCAAGTTCAGTTATTAAATTACATATTAGGTAAGAAAAGGACAAATAAGAAAGCATGATTCATAATTCCTGCCCTCTATTTGTTTAGAATTTAGTTGGGGAGATAAGAATAACGAATGTGACACAGAGAATAAAGTGGCACATGACAAATATTTATTCAAAGAAACCATTATGGATGGGATGTTTCAGTTCTCATGGGAGAAGTAGATTTTATGGTGGCTTTTCTTTGAGTATGGGTCATATTTGGGTGTTCACACAGAAAGACCCAAACATATGCCTAATTTTTAAATTAATTACTTTATTTTCTTTGTGATGGAGTCTCTCTCTGTTGCCCAAGCTGGAGTGCAGTGGCGTGATCTTGGCTCACTGCAAGCTCTGCCTCTCGGGTTCGCGCCATTCTCCTGCCTCAGCCTCCCGAGTAGCTGGGACTACAGGAGCCCACCACCATGCCCGGCTAATATTTTGTGTTTTTTAGTAGAGACGAGGTTTCACTGTGTTAGCCAGGATGGTCTCAATCTCCTGACTTCGTGATCCGCCTGCCTCAGCTTCCCAAAGTGCTGGGATTACAGGTGTGAGCCACCACGCCCAGCCCTTTTTTTTTTTTTTTTTTAAATTAGAGGATTACTAGTTCTCTTCAATTATAAAAATAAAAGAATCTTATTTCACTGCCTGGTCCTGGAAACATTTACTGCAGTATACATTGTGACAACTTTTTACTTGTTATGTTTTTAGCTTTTACCTGTGAATTTCTTATTGTTCTTATGTGAAGGATAGATAGTTGCTACAATAATAATAGATGATGTGTATGGTTTTTGAGCCTGAAAAGTATAGTTTTTTTTTTTTTTTTTTTGAGACGGAGTCTCGCTGTGTCTCCCAGGCTGGAGTGCAGTGGCGTGATCTCGGCTCACTGCAAACTCCGCCTCCCGGGTTCACGCCATTCTCCCGCCTCAGCCTCTCAAGTAGCTGGGACTACAGGCGCCGCCACCACGCCCGGCTAGTTTTTTGTATTTTTAGTAGAGATGGGGTTTCACCATGTTAGCCAGGATAGTCTCGATCTCCTGACCTCGTGATCCACCCGCCTCGGCCTCCCAAAGTGCTGGGATTACAGGCTTGAGCCACCGCGCCCGGCAAAAAAAGTATAGTTTTATCTGCTGTACCTATACAAGCAGGAGAAATATAATTCGTTAATAATTTTAGGTATGGCAGGCTGCCATCCCAAATATGAAGTGGTCTTTGTATTTGCACTTTAATGTGTTGAAATCATAGCTTTCAGTGATCCAGCATTAGGCAGACTCTTATGTAATCCCTTGTTTCCAATTAAAATAGACGTTGTGTACTTTTGATAACATTAATTATAATGTATTTTGAGCCCTGTGAGGTTGGTAACATTATTCCCATTTTGTGAATGAGGAATGTGTGTTAAGGAATTTGCCCAAGAGTCACATAGCAAGTAATATTCATGCTCTCTGAAGCAGCAATAACTTGGTAATAAAATAAAAAAGAAACATCTTCTGTATGTGTTAACTTTTCAGTGACAGTTTTTGCCTTCCAGTATTCTTTGTAAACCTTGAATTCTTTTTTTCATAGAGGATTAAAGTTTATCAGTTATAAAGGTGGAGGAATTTGGGAACTAGACAGTGCACACATAAATAATAAATATGTTCTTCAAATATTGGGTGGGCTAATGTGGGGGGAGTTTGAGACCAGCCTAGGCAACATAGTGAGACCCTTGTCTCTAAAAATATGAAAAATAAAAAAAATTTCTAAAAATGGGTGATGTGTTTAGATGGAAATGAAACAATTTGTCACGGTCTAACAAGACTTTTAGAAAAGATATTTTAATTACTAATGGGACATTCACATGTTTTTCAGCAAGGTGAAAAAATTATTCAGGAGTTCCTGTCCAAGGTGAAACAAATACCCTTTACTGAAATGTCAGAAGAAAACATCACAATAAAGTTAAAACAGCTAAAAGCTGAAGTAATAGCAAAGAATAATAGCTTTGTAAATGAAATCATTTCACGAATAAAAGTTACTACGTGAAAAATCCCAGTAATGGAATGAAGGTAATATTGATAAGCTAATTGTCTGTGATACTTTTATATTGTTTTATATTAATTCTTTTTCCATAGTGTTAACTGTCAGTGCCCATGGGCTATCAACTTAATAAGATATTTAGTAATATTTGTCTCTGAGGACATTTTCAAAGATCTTTATTTTGAAAAATGAGAGCTGTAACTGAGGACTGTTTGCAATTGACATAGGCAATAATAAGTGATGTGCTGAATTTTATAAATAAAATCATGTAGTTTGTGGAATTTGAGATGCATTGTAGTTCTTTGCAGTGTGACTTCTATACACATTTGTTCCCAAATATGTTGGAAGAAACAAATAGTCCAGAGACCTTGTAAAAGATCTTAAACTGGAGGGCTCCATGGAGATCTTTGCCAGTGACTCCCCCAGAGTGTCCATCTGTTGGCAGGAGCCAGGTTGGCTGCATACGCATTAGCTAAGGAGCTTATTATACATCCAGAGTCCTACAGTGAGCCTCCATCCCGTCTGCCATTCTCCCATCCCTGGTCTATGATAAGACTTAGAAATCTGCATTTTAACAAAACCTTTCAGGTTGAGAACCCTGATTTAGTCTACTTCTTCTGTTTTACAATAAAGAGATGAAGGGGTTAAGAATTAGCAGCTAATCCTACGCAATGTGAGGGAAAAAGGACAGTCCTTTTAATAAATGCAGTGGACTGGTGGTGTATCCATATAGGAAGAAATGAAATTGGACCCCTAATTCATGTCATATATAAAAATCACCTCCACTCTGGGAGGCCAAGGCAGGCAATCACTTGAGCTTAGGAGATCAAGACCATCCTGGACAACATGACAAAACCCCATCTCTACAAGAAAATGCAAAAATTAGCCAGGCATAGTGGTGCGTGCCTGTAGTCCCAGCCACTCTAGACAGCTGTGGTGGGAGGATCACCTGAGCTGGGAGAGGTTGAGGTTGCAATGAGCTGTGATCATTCCACTGCACACCATCCTGGGCAATACAGCGATACTGTGTCTCAAACAAAACAAAACCAAAAAAAATCACCTTCAGTGATTTTTAGACCAAATGTACAAGGTAACAGTATCAAGGTTTTAGTGTTTTATAGTTCTTCAGAAGATAACGTAGGAAAATATTTTTATGTCCTTGACTTTGGGAAGAATTTAAGTCACAGAAAAACACCATCCATAAAGTTTGACTTATTTAGCTAATTGAAATTAACAACTTCTATTAAAAGGCACCACAAGTGAAAAGACATGATTCATAATGGAAGAACATACTGGTACCATATAAAATATCAAAGAGCTGGGCATGGTGTCCCATGCTTATAGTCCCAGGAGGCTGAGGCAGGAGGATCACTTGAGCCCAGCAGTTCAAGTCCAGCCTGGGCAATATAGCAAGACTGCCTTTCTTTTCTTCTTTTTTTTAATACCTGGAATAAAGAACTCCTATAAAAACACTAAGAAAAGGGGTCACTTAAGAATCTCATTAACAAAAAGAATCTGAATATTTTTCCACGGAAGATATGCAAATGGACAGTAAGCACATGAAAAGATGCAGATCAGGGAAATGCAAGTTGAAACCACAATGAGCTACAACTTCACACTGATTACGATAGTTAAAATCAAAAAGTCAGATGGTAAGTACTGGCAAGGAAGTGGAGAAATTGAAACTCTCATGCACTGTTGGTGGGAATGTAAAATGGTGCAGCTGCTTTGGAAAACAGTCTGGCAGTTCCTCAGACAATTCCACTCCAACGTATATCCAAGTGGAATCAAAACATATGTCCCCACAAAACTTGTACACAAATGTTTATAGCAGGATTATTCATAATAGCCAAAAGGTGGAAACAACCTGAATGTCCATCAGCAGATGAATGCATAAACAAAACGCGGTCTATCCATACAACGGAGTCTATTATTGGGAATAATTAAAGGAATGAAGTACTGCTACATGGTACAGCTTAGATAAACCTTGAAAACATTGTGCTAAATGAAAGAAGCTGGTTACAAGAGTCTACACGTAAGATTTCATTCATGTGAAAGTTCAGAATAGAGACAGCAGTAGAGACAAAGTAGCAGTTGTTCAGGGTTGGTGCCAGGGAATAGGGGGTAGGTGGGGTGAAAGCTAAAGGATACGATGTTTCTTTGTGAGATGGAAGTTCTAAAATTGGTGATGTTTATACATGTCTGTGAATATACTACAAACCGTTGAATTGTACACATTAAACAGATGAATTGTGTAGGAATTATTTTTTAATAAAGCTATTTAAAAAAATTCAGACACTTCACCCAAGAGGAAATCTAAGTGGTCCATAAACATGAGAAGGTCTTTAATCAGTCAGAAAAATGAAAATGAAAACCATGCCAGGCCACCTCCAACCTCCCCACCTCCCACCACCATAGTGACAAGCATTTCAAGTGTAGCAGTTCCAGCTGTTGGTGAGGATGTGGAATAACACTGCTAGGGGTGTTCAGATTATCGGGTGAAATTGAAAAGATGCATGCGACCCAGCAGTTCTGCTCTTAGCTGCATACTCTAGAGATGCTTTTGCCCATTGTGCTGCGAGATGTATACAGGAATGTTCCTAATACCCCCACACTGGAAACAACTCAGCAGTGAAAATGAACTACAGCTAGACAAAATAACATAGATGGAATCTTAAAACTTTTAGTAAAAGAAATGATACAAAAATGGTAGTTTTTTCTCATTTATGTGAAATTTAAGAATAGGTGGTATTGTTTAGGGATGCAGTCTTTGGGATGGCAACTATAAAGAAAAAGTGATTGTGTCAATCAGGAGAGTGATTGTCTTTAGGGAAATGGGGTGCTGATGGGGTGGGGGCACTTTAGGGTTTCTGGAGGGCCACAGTTCTGGTTTTTAACCTGAGTAGTGGTTTTGCAGGTGCTTGCTTTATAGTTAACTGCAATTTTTTCTTTTAATTCAGTTAAAGTTTGGTATGAGAACAAATGTATGGCCAATGAATCCTTTCACATACTCAGTTTACCAAGTTCTTTTTCCTCGTTGTTGTTAATTTAGAGTGGGTTACATCAGTTTTTCTTTTCTGGCTACCAAAAGCTTAGGAAAAAGGCAGACTTACAGAAGAAGATTTTAAATGTGGAAATATTTATTGGTTTACAAATCGTTCTAGTCACTTATACATGAAAAGCTTTCATAAAATTCAAAAAGCAAATTTTAAATTCCAATGAAATATTTCATCCTGTGGTTAGTTGTGAAAGAATGTTTTTAGATTGCTGCACAGAAGCATGTTTAACATGGAAATCAGCTCATGGTTTTAGTTGTTAGGGCTACAAGAAACTGGGGGAGACTTGATTCCAAGAAAACATGTAGTCTATCAGGCTGCTTTCATTTCTCTAAAACAGACAGTGTTCTAAGATGTTTTCAAAAATGAGAAGATACATAATAGATCTGCTTAAGAAGTTTAAAACTTAATCTGTGCTTATTACATGAATATGCTAATGTAAAACCAGGCCTTCAATTAGCGTTTCCTTCCTTTTAGAATGGTATATGTAAAGCAAAATATAAACTAATTTCTGACCTGTCAAAGGTTTTTTTCTTAAAATTTAAATTTATAATGTGGTTTGGTTTTTCTTTCCCACTCAAACATGAATTTGGGTAATACCAGAATAAAGCTGAATATATAAATATTATCCAAAATTTAGAACTCTACTGTTAAGAAATCTGTTGACCACATAACCATGTTTCTGAGAAAATACATGATTTTTGGCATCTTTAAAAAAATTAGCACTAAGCAGCTAAGATGAAGTTGTTTTTGTAATTTGATTTTTTTTCCTTAAAATACTGTTTTGGAGTTAAAAGTTGTAGCAAAACTGGTATAAGAAAGATGTTTTAGGGTAGATATATTTAAGTCTTGTCTCATACTCTATTGACTAAGCTAGCCCGGTGACTAGGGTAGATGTATTTAAAGAATAACTTTTCCCCCTTAAAATCTCAATATTCCACATCCTGTTAGACTTCTTGAGTATTAAATACATCTTCTATCCTTGGTCTTTCTGCATTTAGCTTTTTTGGGAAGTATGTTTTTACCCACAGCATATGGTATGAGCTGCTGATTCAGTATTGAGTGGCTCTTTAAGCTTGTTAGTTACATTCTGCTGATTAAAATGGTATACAGAATAGTCAGGAAAAACCAGTCCCTGGTCTGAAATAAATTAAACAATGTTAATTAGCTTATGGAGAAGAACAAATGAGTAAAGAGAATTTTCATATACAAAGGAAATCTCTGTTATTGTCTTTCTGGATTTAGTGTATTTGGGTTAAGGAGATAGGGTGCGGCTAGAGAAAATGATGAAAATGTCCAGAATGTTACACGTATTTTTACACTGAAACGAAGTGGAAGCCCAGTTTTATAGTGTTCTGCCCAATGTTGCCCTGTCTTCACACCCACACCACTTATCTTGATTGATAAATCTACTACTTCCTCTTATTCTGCTTCAGAAGCTAACCTCTATGGTGCAGTGCTAGGATATCACAGAGGAAATAATCCCTTGTTGACAATGTCTTGTTGCTGGGAGTCATCAACGCCTCCTGTTCTGAGGAGGACAGTGGGAAGCCCTCGCCTTGCATTTGCTACAGCTGTTTCCTTGACTTCCCTGGAAGAACAGTATTTCATGGTGTTAGACAACATTCAGAACGTGCTCGAATTCAATGTATGTCAGTACACACTTGCTTTGGTGTGTGGTTTGTCCAAACCAAAGTGCCCATACATGTCTCTGGTCCAGACATGTGGGAAATTCAGCAGTGGGGTGAACCATATGGAGACGGCAGGTGTTGGGCAGCCTTAACAGGACTGCCCTGGTCTTACTTCTGGACTTGGTGAGTAGAAGATCACACTGTTGCTTGCTGCCCTGGGTTCACCTCAAAGAGGGAAAGAAAAATTCGAAACTTAAATGGTTAAATTTAGAAACAAGAAAAAGTTCTGTCAGTGGGCAATTTCTTACGTCTAACAAAAAAACAACAGCAATGAATTCCTTTGTGTTCAGAATCAACCAGTAAACACAACTTTAGCAATTAACCTATCACTATCACAATTTTTTATTTCCTGGAATTTTGTTGACAGAATTAGTCCAATAAATGTTATAAATAATAATTTTATGAATAGATAGGTAAATGACATATTCAGTATAATTAAATCTAAGACAATGCAACTTTTTAAAATTCAACCACTGCCCTGCAATTTTAATATGCCTTGTCCATCCAGCAAGATACATTTTGTCCGTTTTTTTCACATGATTAAAACTTAATATTTATTGTCAATTCCAATGTGTTTCATTGCTAAACGTTATCAGACTCAGCCAAATCAATCACGAAAATGACTCCATGGTGAATCTTTAACATCACAATGTGGATTAACAATTTGGCAACATTTGGCCGGGCTTGGTGGCTCACGCCTGTAATCCCAGCGCTTTGGGAGGCCGAGGCAGGCGGATCACAAGGTCTGATCGAGATCATCCTGGCTAACACGGTGAAAACCCTTCTCTACTAAAAATACAGAAAGCCGGGCGTGGTGGCGGATTCCTGTATCCCCAGCTACTTGGGAGGCTAAGGCAGGAGAATGGCATAAACCCGGGAGGTGGAGCTTGCAGTGAGCCAAGATTGCGCCACTGCACTCCAGCCTGGGCGGGGAAAAAAAAAAAACACAAAACTTTGGCAACATTAAATACTTTGTCAGTATCTGAAAAGTGTGAAGTACTGTGCTTGGCTCCCCAAAGGTTCCTCCTCTTAATCCTGAAAGGCGGGTGCATTTATTATCTACAGATTCCAGATGAGGAAATCTATGTACAGAGATTTAGGAACTTGCCCAGGTCACACAGCCAGTAAGTGGCAGAGCTGGGAGTTGAACCCCAGTACCCTATCTCCAACAAATCTGAGATGTACATGTGATAAATTTAATCTTTCTCAAATTATTAAGTGTCAAAGCAGGTGGTGTGGGTAATTCACCAGGATTAAGAACAGTGTGGTACAGATATATTTCTAATTCTATTGTGGGCCCTGGCACTCCCGTGTAAGGCTTGCCACAGACACAGCCAGAGGCATCCCCCTGGGCCCCTGCTGCCCACCTGGTTCGCTGCAACCAAGGCTGCTTTCCTGTGACTTTTTCACACAAAGGAAAGTGAGCAGCTAGGAAGCTGCATCTTTTTGGAAGTTGACTAGTCACCAAATGCTGGCATCCAACCAAGTGATTGCATTGTACCCTGTTTGGATGAAAGATTGTGTTTAAATGAAAAGAGAGATGATCAGCCAGAAGTGTGGCAAATGAGTTAGAATAAAATGTCAGCAGTGTTTGAAGCAGGTTGCTGAGGGCTGGTGCCCTGAAATCCGGTCACTTGGAGGATATATATGTTCCATCAAGGGCCAGGAATGTTTTATCCAAGCTCTAGGGAATAACCCTGGAGATTCTCTTTGTTACTTTGCTCTTAAGTATGTGCTTATGGAGTAAATTTCGCATGACTAAGGTTTACAGGCCTGAATGTGCAATTGAATTCAAGTAAGCAGTAATGTGGTGTATTAGGAAGACTGCTTGACTCGGGTTCTAATCCTTGCTTCACCACCTAGCTGTGTGACTTTAAACATCACTGTTTTTCCTCCTGCCTCCCTTCTGTAACTTAAGGGGGTTGGATTATTAGAGTTCTCAAATGCCATACTTTCAAGGCCAGGTGCAAGATGCGGAGAATAGTGGGTTAAAGTGAACACCTCAATGTAAAATCACTCAAAAATTTAAAAACATTATGGACCAAGCAAATATGTCTTTAAATCTGAATTTGGCCAAGGGTCACAAGTTTATGCCCTTTGGGGTGCTCTCTAACATTTTCATGATGATATGAAAGGATTTTTCCATACATACCAAAAAGGAGCTCACGCCTCTGTTGCAGTCAGTCTGGCCACATCCAAATAGCCACCCCATGTAGGTCTCCACTTCTTCCCTCCCTCTTTAAGTGCCATGTTAATAATCTAGCTCATAATTATCTAATCAGCAGTAGAGCACTTTGCTACTTTACTTTTTATTGTTAGGTGTGATCTTAGCAGCCCAAGTATGCTAAGGCTTAGAGATACTCATCAATGTTGTTTTTCCCTGAAGCTCGTTTGGTGACTGCTAAACTGGAACCAGAACTGGAGAAAAAGACCCTGTGAATTCCAAGCCGACAAAGCCGGGGAAGAGGCATTGAACAACTTGTCGTTGCCTGAGAAAAGGCAAGGTGGTTGGATGAAAGCAACACTTCCAAGGCTTTTCCAGCTTAATGAACATAAGTCTAGGTTTTGGGGAGCGCCTGTCTTAGTGAGAGTGAACAAATAAGCTGTATCTTTCAGAATTGGGTATGACTCAAACAACTTTTTTTTTTTTTTTTTTGAGACAGTCTCACTGTTGCCTAGGCTGGAGTGCAGTGGCGTGATCTCAGCTCACTGCAACCTCCACCTCCTGGGTTCAAGCGATTCTCCAGCCTCAGCCTCCCAACTAACTGGGATTATAGGCCCCCACCACCACTCCTGGCTAATTTTTGTAGTTTTAGTAGAGACGAAGCTTCACCATCTTGGCCTGGCTGGTCTGGAACTCCTGACCTCAGGTGATCCCAAAGTGCTGGGATTACAGGTGTGAGTCACTGTGCCTGGCCTCAAATAACTTTAAAGATTGAATAATAGTAGCTTGAAGCAAGTCTAGAGACCAACCAGTTGGAGGACAGGGCCACCAGGAAGGAGGTATGCAAGGAAAAACCTACAATGAATGGACCTGATATGTTTGAGGGTACGAGAGGAGTTTGGGGTTGAATTAATAACTACAAAACATCCACAAAGCAATTGGGAAGAAAGGGTCGGGGGACTATTAGGCCTAGTAATATCAAACTTTTTTTTTTTAAAGAGTAAATGTCATGATAGTATACTGCCCACCTCAACTGTAAAATTTTATTTTATTTTATTTATTTTTTAGATGGAGTCTCGCACTGTTGCCTGGGCTGGAGTGCAATGGCATGGTCTCGGCTCACTGCAACCTCCACCTCCTGGGTTCAAGTGATTCTACTGCCTCAGTCTCCCAAGTAGCTGGCATTACAGGCACCTGCCACCAGGCCCGGCTAGTTTTTTGTATTTTTAGTAGAGATGGGGTTTCAGTATGTTGGCCAGGCTGGTCTCGAACTCCTGACCTTGTGATCCGCCCACCTCGGCCTCCCAAAGTGCTGGGATTACAGGCGTGAGCCACCACGCCCAGCCAATTGTAAATTTTATTCATTTACTTTTAAACACCAACAAGTGATTTAAGAAAAATAATAAAATAACTGTAGCTGGGTATGATGGCTCATGCCTATAATCCCAGCTACTCAGGAGGCTGAGGTGAAAGGATCGCTGAGGCCAGGAGTTCAAGACCAGCCTAGGCAACATAGTGAGACCCCCGTCTCTAAAAAAAAGATTAAAAAAAAAAAAAAAAAAAAAAAAACTGGGCATGGTGGTGCACACCTGTAGTCCCAGCTACTTGGGAGGCTGAGGTAAGGAGGTTCACTTGAGCCCAAGAGTTAAGTGAGCTGTGATGTGATCACTGCACTCCAGCCTGGGTGACAGAGCAAGACCCTGTTTCTAAAAAATTATATCGGGATAAGGGAAGGGTATAAATCTGCTCTTTCTGTAAGATGATGTCTAAAATTGGAAAATAAATAGTGGTATCAGCGTGTTATCTAAAAATGTGGAGGTAAGTGATAGAAGATTCTGAAAGTGGCTACCTCTGGGACAGTGAACAGAGCAGCATTCAGAAGGGAGCTGCCATTTTTCATCATAAACCTAACGATGATCCTATTTGATTTTTTTAAAGATTTGTGTTCATAAAAATCAATATTGAAAGTGAATACGGAAAAAAACACTGTCTAAAAGTATATTTAAACAGTGACATTCACTTTGCACATTGACACCTTAAGAAAAATCCAACGCAATGTCATACTCTTACCCCAAATAAATTGCATTGTAATGTAAGGTCATTCTCTTGGGGAGAATCTAAACTGATGGAAAAGTCTGTCTTAAGGAGTACCTGTGATCATAAAGTACCTTCTAGCGCCCTTTAAATTGTGATTAAAGATAATTTATTGTTTAAAAAATATATACCTAGGTCTGGGGAGGAATAGAAGGGAAATGGAGAGTGACTGTTAAGGTTTCTTTGAGCGATGATAAAAACGTTCTAAAATTAAGTTGTGATAATTGCAAAACTATAAATATATTAGAAACCACTGAATTGCACATTTAAGTGGGCAAACTATTATGGCATATAAATCATATCCCAGTAAAGCTGCTGGGAAAAAAAAGTTTAAAAAATAGTAGTATAAATAATGTGTAATAATAGCCAACATTTGTCGGGGGCCAAAGGCCTGAGCGTTGTGACCAACTCAGCATTCCTGATAACCAACCCCTTCTCCCTATCTCCTTTACTCAGTAAATACAAAGGGCTCTAGAAGCTTAGGGCCGTTGTTCCCTAGAAGCAAGGAGCCCCCTGACCCCTTCTTCCAAATACACTCTTTTGTCTTTGTCTTTATTCCCATGTTTATCCTCCTTTGTTCAGTCCAGCAAGGTCTGTGGCAAACATTCAACAATCTCTAAGGTAGATACTATTATTCCATTTTATAAATGAAACTGGGGCATAGAGGAGCTAAGTGACTTTCTTGAGACCATCAGACATGAATAGATTAGAAGTTGTTTTTCTTTCATGTAAAAGAAGTCTGGAGGTGGGCTGTCTAGGGCTAGTAAGGTGGCTCCACGATTATGCAGCAGAGACCCTGGAACCTTTGAGTTGGTTTCTCCACTGTGCATGGCTTCTCCTCTCAAGGTCACCTCATGGCCCAAGATGACTGCCAGGGCTCCAACGAGTGTATCCACATTTTAGGCAGCAGGAAGGATGAGAGTGCAAAGATTCTTGTTCCACCTTTAAAGAAGCAAAAGTACACAGTGCTTCCACTTGCATCTTCCATGGGAGAATTGAGTCACACGTCTACACTGTTGGAGCCTAGGAAATGGAGTCTTCACTCCAAAAACTCATTTTGAAAAGCATTCGCATTTTGTGAATGACATGGAGTTTCCAGTTTGGTGCTTGGTAAATGCTTTGAGATGATGATGTCTCTTGTGCCCTCCATCTTCACAGCCTCACCTAGTCTTTCATATTTATTTCTGCTCAAAGCTTCATTTGGCCTCCGGTCTTCCTTCTCTTTCTCTCATAGCTTTTTTGGACTATATTCTGTAATAGCTGTTTCCACTGAATCCAGCTAAACACTCAGTACCTTGTCTGTCTCGTTCACAGTGCTAGGCACAGTGCTAGGCTCTCAGGGAACACTCATGCATGGAATGTAGGCTCCTTGGGGGATGTGAATTATCAAGACCCTTGAGCAGGGACTCTGCTGTGCCCAAATGGGCATACTCTCCCCCTATATGTAATGAAGGGTAGCGGAGCGCTCAAACGTTGGTATGGCTGGAACGAAACGCCCCTCCCAAGGACAGACAGGTAGAGCCAGAGGGTAGGGCAGTCTCCCAGCTGGCTGGAGGCAGAGCTGGCCTGGAGCCTGGCCTCCTGACCCTCAGGCGCCTCCTCTCACCCGGAGCTTCCCAAACACCGATTTCCAGGCAGAGACTCACCACACAACTATATTAAGTAAAATAGGAACGGATAATAAATTTTTATGTATGCGGAAATTGTTTCTCTCCTCCCCTCCTCTTGGGGTTGATTAACTTAGCTGGAAGTAATGAACCTGAACTGATTTTTTGAGCACCAGATCTAAGTGGTAATTACGGAGCTGGTACCTTGTTTATAGACTTTCGGAAGACCGTAATACTTACTAAAAGAATCCCTTTCTCTCCTTCACTCCCACCAGTTTCTCCCTTGGTGTGAGAACCGACAAACCAGAACATAAATGAGTTGGAGGAGAGAGCCCTTTCTTTTTTTCTAGGAGTCGTGTCATATTTCTAAAGGGCAGTGCTGTAAGTACTCTGCTCCCTTCAGGGAAGAAATTGTGCTTCAAGGACCCCTCACTGAGAGCAACGCCAGGGAAAGAATGGCCGGCTCAGGACTTCCATCGCGGTCGTTGGCTGCACTACTTCCTTCCAAGAACCTTGCTGACACAGGCCCCAGGGTCATCTCATGGGGCTTTCTGACGCCAGTACTGCTTTCTTCTAACTTTCCTCAGTAGACATCTATGGCTCTTTTAATAACATTCTCTCTCCAACCTGCTTGGATTCCATCCACATCTTTCTTTGGGTTCCTCCTTCTATGAAGGAGACTCCTGTTTGAACTGGCCTCTCCTGCAGTTCAAAAGCAGCCCTTCCTTCGAGTCTCCCCTGGATTCGTGAGCACTCTACCTGCATGTTTTCGGGTACTTGGTAAGCCAGGCATCACAATCTCCCCTGGAGCTAGTCCCGTGGTGACTCCTCCCAGTTTCTGTGGTCACCAGAGGTTTCAGGTGATGGTTCAGAGAGGGCACCATTTCCTGGGAGCCTTGGGGACTTGGCCATTCATTGGCTTTATATTCTCCCGTATATCCCACCTGGGCCCTGGAAGCCCAGTAGCTATGTGAGGAGAGGCACAACCTCCTGGCCTAAAGCTGAGTTGCTTCCATTCCACATACAGGTTTTCCTCTCCCTGGTCCCTCTCCTGGAGCTTCCAGATCTCTGCCACCCTATTCACCCCAGTGATCCAGGCAGCCCGAGGGCTGAGTTCTGTGACAGCACCCTCACCACTTCGAATATGCTGACATCAGTTCTTCCGGGCCTGGGCCACTCACCGTGAGCAATTTGATCTTCCATTTATGCCCCTGCCCAGCTACATCCTGACTGGTGGCTCTATTTGGCCTGCTCTCCTCTTGTCCTGGCTTCAGCCCTTCCGCCTGCCTGCCTCTGGCCAGCCCTGCTTCAACAGCCAGAGCACCAGCTCCTGCACAGGTTGAGGCTCAAGCCGTGGCCCTTCCCCAAGCAGTCTTCATCTCATGTAGCTGTGACAGTCCTTGGATGATCCGAGCTGGGAGAGGCTTCAAACAACTGTATCAAGTTCAAACCCTTGATTTAAAGGTGAGGAAACCACCGACCCACGGCCACACAGGTAGTGTGAGGTGGCCATTGCCAGGAAAGGAGGGGTGAGCAGTTGTGTGCCCCATCCTGAGTATCTATGGCAGCTGGACTGGATGACCACCACTAAGCCTTCCACAAACTCAAATCTGCTTTGACAGTGAGGAGATGCCTGATGTCTTGTTTGTTCCCCAGTCCCTCCCTGTCTTTGCTGGTTGCTACTGCTACCAATCACATGGCCCATTGTCCTGGCCACAGAAGAGGACCAATGACCCAAGCCATGCCATCAGCTTTAGATTCTGGGAATGAGAAGCTCTCCTTCCTCCATGATTATTGAGCTTATATGCTGCTATAGCCGTCTGTGGACACCTCCACCTCTTCTCATCTTTGTGTACCCCACCCAGCCATCCCAGGGAGCCTATCAGCAGTGAGAAAGAATGAGATCAATGTAGAGAGATGAACTATTCTATGTTGATGGGGAAAGGGGCATGGTGGAGCAAAAGTGAGCTGAGCACATTATTGGAGTCCCTGGGCTACGTCAGGGAGTCTCTAGGTCACCAAGCCAACCAATTCCCTTTTGGCTTAAGCTGCTCTCTCATTCTCCTACACCAACTGGGTATCCAACAATGCAACCCAATCCTGACAATAACTATCCAGACGGCATAGGTTAAGGGCTTGGTCCACAAGACCGTCCCCACTTCAGACATCAGCTGCAAAGAAGGTGCCCAGGCTACCTACATTTCTGCCCAATTGACTATAAATTGGGGGGTTCCCACCAGCCCTCCTCGTGTTTGATAATTTGCTAGAACAACTCACTGAACTCAGGAAAGCACTTTACTTACTATTATTGGTTTATTATAAAGGCTAAAACTCAGGAACAGCCAAATGGAAGAGTTGCATAGGGCAAGTATGGGGGTGGGAGTAGGGGTGGCTCAGAGCTACCATGCCTTCTTGGGATGCATCACCCTCCCAGCACCTTGACATGCTCAGCAACCTGTAAACCCCCTGAACCTCTTTGTTTAGGATTTTTTTTTTTTTTTTTGAGATTCCATTAAGTAGGCATGATTGATGAAATCACTGGACATTGGTGATTGAACTCAAACTCCAGGCTAGGTGTGGTGGCTCCCACGTGTAATCCCAGAACTTTGGGAAGCTAAGGCAGGAGGATTGCTTGAGGTCAGGAGTTTGAGACCAGGCTAGCCAACACAGCAAGACTCAATCTTGACAAAAAAGAAAAAAAATTAACCAGGCATGGTGATGCGTACTTGTGGTCTCAGCTACCTGGGAGGCTGAGGTGGGAGGAGCTGAGGAGGTTGCTGTCTTTTGAGATTGGAGGGTGGGGCTGAAATTCCAACCCTCTACACTCAGGGTTGATTCTTCTGGCTACCAAACCCTGTTTTAAAGCTACTAGGGTCACCTCATTAGCATAAACTCAAGTATAGTTGAAAGGGGCTCATTATAAATAAGAAAATACACTTCCATCATTCGGGAAATTCTGTGCTAGGAAATGGAGAGACAAACACCAAACAAATTTTGTATTATACCAGAAATACTCTGAGTGCAGTTTCTGTTGCCTGTGACCAAAGGGTCCCTGGATGGTTCAGGCACTGAATGAACCAGAATGAAAACTCATGACAACCAACTCCTAATGGACCTCATGTTCTGTGAACTACTCAGATTCCAAATGCATCAAAGACACCGCTGTTGAAGGCAATTCTAACTGTTTTGTGGCCTCATGCGGACCATAAATGTAGCCTTGCACACATGGGCTTGATTGAAGTGAAGTTCTATCAGTAACATGCGACTACGCCTCTTTCATAGGTTGTTGCTTCAGAGAGAAAAATAACCACTTCTGTGCTGTTCTATGTGTATGGCGTCCAGCATGGGTGCTCAAGTAGGATGAAATAAATTCACCCAAGGGTCCCTACTTTGCCTCTGCACCTCAGACCTTTAACCTCATTTGTAGAAGGAGGGTAGCAATCGAATCTATGTAATTTACCTATCTGCTAATAATCAGAACTTTTTTGCTTTCAGGTGAGAGAAATGCAACCCAGACCACCTTCTAACCCAGAACCATCTGAGGTTAGGAGTGCTGAGCCCAGGCCCAGCTGAGTTCTAAAATTGGAGGGGGGCGTGCAGCCTCGTCCTCCCTTGCTTCCTCTCTCATCCTGAGTGTCATCTTTGTCTTTGGGTTCCTTCATGTGACAGGGACATGGCCACTGACAGCAACAGGGTCAGATCCTTACAGCATTTTCTTTTTCTTTTCTTATTTATTTATTTATTTATTTGAGATGGGGGCTCACACTGTTGCCCGGGCTGGAGTGCAATGGCATGATCTCAGCTCACTGCAACCTCTGCCTCCTGAGTTCACACGATTCTCCTGCCTCAGCCTCCCGAGTAGCTGGGATTACAGGCACACACCACCACGCCCAGCTAATTTTCTTTTTTGTGTGTGTGTGTGACAGAGTCTTGCTCTGTCACCTTGGCTAGAGTGCAGTGGTGTGATCTCGGCTCACTGCAACCTCTGCGTCTCGGGTTCAGATGATTCTCCTGCCTCAGCCTCCTGAGTAGCTAGGATTACAGGCGCCTGCCATCATTCCTGACTAATTTTTGTACTTTTAGTAGAGATGGGGTTTCACCATGTTGGCCAGGATGGTCTCAAACTTCTGACCTCAGGTGATCCGCCTGCCTTGGCCTTTCAAAGTGCTGGGATTACAGGCATGAGCCACTGCGCCCAGCCCTTACCATATTTTCTCAGAGGGAAAGAAGGCCTCTGTCTTCGGGGCCACCTAAGATCCCGGAAGGATTCTGATCACCCGGACCAGAGGCAGAGGCCACCAGGGCAACTCTACCCGAACCGAAAGGAAGTAGGGACGGATACTCTCTTTTTTTTTTTTTTTTGAGACAGAGTCTTGCTCTATCGCCCAGGCTGGAGCGCAGTGGCCGGATCTCGGCTCACTGCAAGCTCCGCCTCCCGGGTTTACGCCATTCTCCTGCCTCAGCCTCCCGAGTAGCTGGGACTACAGGCGCCCGCCACCTCGCCCTGCTAGTTTTTTTGTATTTTTTAGTAGAGACGGGGTTTCACTGTGTTAGCCAGGATGGTCTCGATCTCCTGACCTCGTGATCCGCCCGTCTCAGCCTCCCAAAGTGCTGGGATTACAGGCTTGAGCCACCGCGCCCGGCCGGATACTCTCTTTTGACTAAAACTTTAATGAGGCTTGTCCGAGACCTTCCTGACCAGGCTCAGCTTATGTCCTTGCAGAATCTAGTTTGAGCAAGAATCCTGACAAGTTAGGGCAGGGAAACGCCTCCAGCCTTGGTATCTGGCCACTGTCTACATCTTATCAGCCTGACCTGCCTTCAGCAAGAGTCCTATTGGGTTGGTTTAACAGGATTCCCCTCTCCCTGATTTTCCATTCACAGACCACCCTGCCCATGGCTGCAAATCCCCACTTGCCCATGCTATAGTCAGAATTGAGTGCAATCTCTCCCCACAACTGCAAGATCCCACTGCAGTGCTCCTCGTTCCTCTGACCATGGCCCCCCTTGTGTCATCTGCCTTACTATCCATAACAAGTGTCATGAATAATTTTTTCTTTAACAATACCCCCTTCGAGGCTGGGCACAGTGGCTCACACCTGTAATCCCAGCACTTTGGGAGACTGAGGCAGGAAGATCACTTGAGCCCAGGAGGTCAAGAACAGCCTGGGCAACATAGCGAAACCCTCTACAAAAAATGCAAAAATTAATGGGGTGTGGTGGTGTGTACCTGTAGTCTCAGCTACTCGGGAGGTTGAGGTAGGAGGATCACCTGAGCCCAGAAGTTTGAGGCTGCAGAGAGCTGTGATGATGCCACTGCACTCCAGCCTGGGTGACAGAGTGAGACCCTGTCTCAAAACAAACAAAAACAATAAAATAAGATATCCCCCTCCAAAAAAATGAAGGGTTGACAGTCTGAGAAAAACAGCTCATATCTGCACATTTTTTTTTTTTTTGGGAGGTGGAGTCTCACTCTGTTGCCCGGGCTGGAGGGCAATGGCATGATCTCCGCTCACTGAAACTTTTGCCTCCTGGTTCAAGCGATTCTCCTGCCTCAGCTTCCTGAGTAGCTGGGACTACAGGCACATGTCACCATGTCTGGCTAATTTTTGTGTTTTTAGTAGAGATGGGGTTTCACCATGTTGGCCAGGCTGGTCTCGAACTCCTGACCTCAAGTGATGCACCCATCTTGGCCTCCCAAAGTGCTGGGGTTACAGGCATGAGCCACTGCACCCAGTCATCTGCACATTTCTTTATAGGAGATTTGTGAGGATTCTAGGAGAAAAGACATGAGGAAAGCTGAGCACAGTGTCTGGCTCCCAGCAAACCCTTAACCAATGTCAGTTCCTGCCACAATGATGGTGGCAGTGGTGATGAGGAGGGGAGGTGGGATGGGCAGCCTGGAGTTAGTCGCCCTCTGCTTTGATGAGGGCGGCTGGCGTGTAGCCCAGAGGAACTGCACTCCAGCCTGCAAGCTACTGCATGCCGGGGTGTGTGTGGTTTGTCTGCTCAGAGGGGTGCCTCGTTCTACCTCATGCTAAGGCACTGTAGGAGCTCTCAATGGTCCTGGGAAAAAGAGAATCTCCTTGTACTAAGGTATGAAGAACTAAGTCCCTTTGCTTACCAAAGGCCAGAGGTGGGGAAATGATTTTAATGTCTCATAACAGATTGCTGAATTGGAGCACAATTTGCAACTGATGGTGTAGTGAAATGAGAAAAGATTTTGGAAAATCATTTCTGAGAAGCTGCTGAGCCTGGATGGCTTTCTACGTGGGAACTGAAACTGGCCCAATTGTTCTATAGAACTGATATTTAGTGGTGTTTTTTTTGTTGTTGTTGTTTGTTTTTTCTTTTATAAACAGAAATGGACCCTCCAGCTCTGAAAGATTGAAACTTACATTTGTCTTATCTGAGTTCCTTCCTCAGGAAACTGACCCTCAGGCCTGGCAGATGGTATTAGGAACTGAAACTTACCAGATCACCACATCAGGACAATGAGACGCCAGACCCCTCATGCATCATGATTGCCTAAGCAACCATCTGTTGTTTGAACCAACTCCTTTTCCTTACCTCTCCCTAATTCCTGTTTTCCCACATGTAGTTAAAATTCTTCCCTGCCATATGAACTCCTAAATTCAGCTGGTCCAGGAGATGGATTTGAGACTGATCTCCCATTTCCTTGGCTACAGCACCCAAATAAAGCCTTCTTCCCTAGCAGTGTTCCTTGTCTCAGAAATCTGCTTTCTGTGCAGTGAGCAGCAGGACCTAGACTGAAACCCTGGTGTTCTGGCAACAGAATCAGCCCCAGGCATCAGAGGAGGTGGGCACCTAACAATATTCTTTTGGTTTGAGCTTGGGGATCCAGGCAGATCCTTTGCCTCCCAAACTTGGCTGAGGGAGGCTCTGCTGAGTGGGGATGGCAAACATCTCTCAGAAGGGAACTAGAATCTATTGCACACTTGGTTTTTGCTCCACGCTCCGCATGGATGATCTAGTTTCTCTCTTTTTTTTTTTTTTTTTTAGACGGAGTCTTTCTCTGTTGCCCAGGCTGGAGTCCAGTGGCGCGATCTCGGCTCACTACAAGCTCCGCCTCCCGGGTTCACACCATTCTTCTGCCTCAGCCTCCTGAGTAGCTGGGACTACAGGCATCCACCACCACACCCAGCTAATTTTTTTGTATTTTTAGTAGAGACGGGATTTCACCATGTTAGCCAGGATGGTCTCGATCTCCTGACCTCGTAATCTGCCCGCCTTGGCCTCCCAAAGTGCTGGCATTACAGGCGTGAGCCACCGCGCCCAGTCAAGGATGATCTAATTTCATCTGTACACAACCAGTAATGCTCACAAACAACAAGGAGGCTCAGAAAAGGAAAGTTATTCACTCAAGGATGCTGACTGGATGGAAGAAGGAAGATTGGCTTCCACTGTGCCTCCTCACCTCCTGGGAGTGGCTCACAGAGAGAACAGTCACGATCATTGTCACTCTGGCACTCAGACAAGCTGGTTGTGTAGGCAAGGTGTGTGAAGTCCTCACTTACAGCCAAGTAAGATAATACACAGAGATGAATGTATGTATTTATTTATTTTGAGACAGAATCTCCTCTGTCATCCAGGCTGGAGTGCAGTGGTGCAGTCATGGCTCACTGCAGCCTCAACCTCCCAGGCCCAACTGATCCTCCCGCGTCAGTCCCCCAGGTAGCTTGGACTAGAAGCACACGCCACCACATCCAGCTAATTTTTTATTTTTTATTTTTTTATTTTATTTTTTTGGAGATGGAGTCTTGCTCTGTCGCCCAGGCTGGAGTGCAGTGGCACGATCTTGGCTCACTGCCACTTCTGCCTCCCCGGTTAGTGTGATTCTCCTACCTCAGCCTCCTGAATAGCTGGGACTACAGGCATGTGCCACCACGCCCGGCTAATTTTTGTATTTTTAGTAGAGACGGAGTTTTGTCATGTTGGTCAGGCTGGTCTCAAACTCCTGGACTCAAGTGATCCTCCTACCTTAACCTCCCAAAGTACTGGGAGTACAGGTGTGAGCCACTGTGCCCTGCCTACACGGAGATTTAGAGAGCTAAAGGGCCTCAACCAAACTCACACACTTGGTAAGTGGCAGAGTTAGGTCTTCTGTCTCTAAATCCACCACACCAAACAACTCAACTGGCAGCATTTTCTCAGCAACATCTTTGCAGGAACCTTGTGGTCAATTCCTTCTGCAGGGGTGAGTGGCAGCCTGCAGAGAGTTCTGTGAGTCGAGTGTTTCAACATATGGATGGATCTTTATTTTTTACTGTGGCAACAAAAGGTGTGAGATTTTTGTCTTTCATCAGTTACAAACACTGTTGGTCAGGCACTTTCATTGGGAGATCTTTTTCCCCCTATTCTTCCTGGGGTGACTTGAAATGTGGGCAGGATCCAGGAGGTGGAGAGAGAGGGGTCTTTGAAGGGGTGGAGGTGGGCTGCTGACACTGCAGAGCTCTCAGCTGATTGACTCACCTGCACATGACTGTGTAGGGAATGTCTGGCCCAAGCAGGCTTCCTGTAATGTATCTGTCATCTCTTCATTTAGCTCGTTTTGTGGGTTTCGGAATCCCTCTTGGAAGGTCCAATTAAAATCTTGGAAGAAACCTGGGCTCTGTAGAGTGTCCTCATGGAGCAACTAAGAACTGAATACAGTAAAATGAAAGGCAAGACAAAGTCGTTTCCTGGGTTAGGATAATTAGAATTTGAGTCACCTTCCTGTGTAAAAGGAAACAAACATTCTGGTGGTCTTCATCAGGGAAAGAGAAGTGTTTTATCAAATAAAGTGTAATCATGGCAGTTGACTTCAACTGAGGCTTAAAAGAGAGGCCTGGGGTGTTTAATCTGGCACTTTCCCTGTACCTCTTTTATGACACTTTTCACTTTTTGCCAAGTTATTTATATCATAGCCTTTATAGTTAATTTTTGCTTCTAGATTATATATTTTCACTTCTACTTCTGTGGACAACTTGCAGCAGTTTGTGCATAGTATGTATTCAATAAATGACATAATATAAATACATGGATGAATTGCTGAATGGATGGATAGGTGAGTGAATGGATAGATGGGTGGATGGACAGACGGATGGGTGGATGAGTGGATGGATGGATGGATGGATAAATGGATGGATGGATGGATGGATAGATGGATGGATGGATGGATGGATGGATGGATGGATGGATGGATGGATGAGTGGATGGATGCATGGGCCCTGATAGTCATGTTCGCATAAGAAAAGTTGAACTTGTGGGAGAGGAGGCAAAAAGAGGAAGTGATAGTCACTGAATGTCTGTGCTAGACAGTATGTCTGGCACTTTATAATCATTTTAGTTAATCTTGACAACAGTGCAATAAGGTGGATTGCTTGTTTCCCCATTTCAAGATGTTGAAACTGATTCTCAGAGAGATTAAAGAATTTGCTTAATGGTACCCTCATCTAGATGAGTCTGAATAGAAAGACCTACCAGACTCTTAAAGTCAGCCTAGCACCAAGTAGACACTAAAACATTGATTTTTGTGATGTTGTTTCCCAGAAACATTGAGTCAGAAAGCATGTGGATGCAGGATTAAGGTGGAGCAGGCTCAGCCATGACTGAGCATCTGCAGGAGGAGCTGAGGAAAGAGCTGGCCTCCCCAAGGCCTGGGTGACTCAACTGTCAGCCTCTGAAGCCCATTCCCCTCCTTAATTGGAGAGGAGTTTCAGGACAGTTGTGGTTGAAGTCCCAGAAAAACGATTTGAAAACGCTGTGTGCTGGGGCAGGTGGGGCCTATGCCAAGGCCATCTGGCCCTGCCTGCTGTGGCCCTTCTCCCCTCCCATGTCTTCCAGCCTTGCCTCCCCCACACGCTGCAGATGACACTCTTCTCAATGCTTATTCTGGAGTATAAGAGCTGAGAGCAGGAGCTACCTGGGGGTTGAGGGGTGGGCAGGCTTTAGAGAAGGGGAGAGAAGAGGCTTCATTGTGGGAGCTGGGGGCTCCCAGGAGCCACATTTGCCAAGCTTGGGTTCAAGCTGACGTCGCTATCAGAGAAGACAGGTCTGGGGAGTGAGTGGGCCCAGGAGTTCAGGAGCCCAGACTGTCATTCAGTTTTGGAAGCCGAATTCCCAGCACGACTGTGGTCCACCTTGCTGGCATCCTGGTTCCCAAAGCCTGTCAGTCCGGGGCTGTGGGCCTCTCTCTCACAAAGCCTTGTCTAGGTGACTTGGGAGGTGAGGCCCCTATTGGTCAGTCCCCTTCCTGATGGAACAAGCCACCCTAACCGCTCTGTCCTCTCAGGTCAGGCTTCTGACAAGCCACTGTGTGGGTGAGCCTTTGTGTACTGCCTGCCCGCCTCTCACTAGGAGCCCTCTCTCCTCATGGCCTCAAGGTACCACTGAGGCTTATTTCTGCCTCAGCCTGGCCATAAGCAGCCCTCCGCAAGAGTTCTGTTACCAGTCATTTGCATTGTAGTATAAGTGGAAACCACAGAATCGCCTTCCTCCCCAGTTATTTATACTTCAAGTCATATTGTGGAGAGAAAATTTCTGTCAGCAAAAATCTCAGGAATCCTCCTCATTTCTATTTGTATGGCTTTCAATCGTTGACATGATTTTTTCACATATGTCATCTTCTGGGGATGGATTCGTATAACCCTGCTTCACTTGCTTCCCTGTGGGAGGCTCACTTGCTTCTTGACAGGCTCTGGAAGAACCAGGCAGTCTGGTACATGGTTGTGCAAGAACCCTTGAGGGGGCCTTGGAGTGGGTACTTGGGCCCTGGAACTCATCCCTAAGATGGAGGGCCGAGATCGCCCCTTCCCATCCACCAGGGTGGTGACAAGGTGGAGAAGAAACTTCCTGTGAGCTTGCAGGGACTTCTGGCACTTGCATCGGACCTTGGAGTTCCCTGGGGAGAGGCACTCTTGGGTATGACACTGTATAGTGCCACCTGAGTGCCATTTGACCCAGTTTGGCCCTGGATCCTTGAGCAAGAGGGCTACAGGAAAGAAAGACAGCCAGGCCCACTTTTTGGGACACTATTAGGGGCTGTAGCATTGGTGCGGAGAGAATTCCCCCAACCCACCAAAACAGTGGAAAATGAGACATGTGTGGAGGGATGAAAGTGGAATGTCATCAACAATGTGGTTACAGAGGTGTATGCCGGGGCCACTCCCACTTGCCAGGGAGACTCATGAGGCAGAAGGGATGGGGCACAATGTAGCTTCCATGGGCACACCAAGCCACCTGGAGAGCGCATCAGCCGCTTGGGTCCCCCCAAAAGGAAGGAGGGTCTTTGAGTCTGGGAACTTTGGTGCTTGTTCTGCTGGGAGGGGCAGGGAGTCAAGACCAGCTGTGGCTTCCACTGTTCTTCTTACCCACTTTGGTTACTGGCCTCTGTTGGCATGAACTGGGGAGGCAGAGGCTACCTGCAGATGAGGAACTGTGTGGAGTGCAAGTGTATGCAGTAAAGGGTTAGCTTAGCTGACTTGAGGTACTCATACCCCTCACATTCTGAAGAAAAGACTGGCCCTCAGCCTGAGCCTCAGAAATAATCTCTAAACCCTGAGAATACCCTGCTTTGTATTCAAAGAGTATCTTTGAATGCTGAACTTAGAACCACTCTAGAAAATGTATGCTAACAGTGCAATTTATGATGAACACTTGTCTTTGTTCCCCTGGGGCCCTGGGCCACACTGTATCAGTTTGAGCCCTAGAGGGACAGAGAATGAGAAGCTAAGATCAGTCATGCAGATGCTCCAGGCCTATGTGACCAACCACCAATAAAAACCCTGAACATCAAGGCTCAAGTGAGCAATCCAGCCGGTCCCAACTTACAATGGTTCAACTTGTGAGTTTTGCACTCTACAATGGGTTTATTGGGACATAACCCATCATAAGTGGAGGAGGATCTGTACTTCATTCACACGTGTTGTCACATCATTACTGGGAGAATTAAGCACTGTCCACATGAATCCACTGGGAGAGGATAACTGGAAGCTTGTACCTGGCTTCTCCTGGATTCTGCTCTGTATGCCTTTTTCCTTTGTTAATTTTAATCTGTATTCTTTCATGGTAGTAATCTACAACTATGAGCTTTTCTGAGTTCTGTGAATAGCTTTCTGAGTTCTGTGAGTCTTTCTAGTGAATCATTAAATCCCAGGTGGTCTTGGGGACCTCTCACAAAAGATGTCTGGACCTGAACCTCCTGTTGTTTCAAAGGTCCTATAGCAGGCTGTCTTACCAACTTTCAGCATCAAGAAGCTGGTGAGGAGTGGGTTTGTTTAAAAGTGAAACTGGGGAGAGAGATGAAGTGGGGGGAAGATGCCCTGAAATCTCACCTTATAGGCAACCTCTGATTTGCCTGAGGGTTTTCCCTTGAATACCTTCTGGGTACAAGTATTTGAGACAGGTGATGTGCTGGTCACTTTATTATCAGCTGCTTGTGGCCTAGCCCTAACATGGGCACTGGAAAAGATGGGGGTAGGGGTTGATGATGGAGAAATGGGGAGTAAAAGGATTTAAAACGTAAAAAAATTGAGGTGTTTCCATGATTTGTCTCTTTTGATTCTTACAAAACCTTCATGAAATATGTGCTGACATTTTAAGCTCCATTTATAGTGAGAAAAGCAATCCTCAACAAGGTGATGACTTGTACAAGGGAAGACATGATGGCCCTTGTTCCTTGGGAGATTTTGCACTCCCAGGGGAAATCATAAGCCCTCAGGAGCCATCATGAGAACAGCTATGGAGCAGCAAGTGAACAGGTGTGTATCAGTCTGGATAGGCAAGGCTAAGCTGCAGTAATAAACAATCCCTGGATCTCAGTGGTGGAACATTAAGGAGGTTTATTTCTCCTTTATACAAATATGCTGTGGATCAGGATGACTCTCCAGGCAACTGTCTGTGGGACTCTCCAGGTGGGCTTGGATCACCTGGTGTTGGGCCTTGAAGTGGGTAATGGAGAGGACATGTTAGAAGAGAAGGAACTCACAAGCAATGGGAGTGCAGTGCCTTTTTGCAGGTAGGGGTCAAGGTAATGCTTTCCATGGCTACGACTTGGTGTGGTGGAAAAAGTCATGGTCCTGGCAAATCTGCTTCCAATCCAGGCTTCTCCCGTATAAAAAGCCTCCTTTGTGTGCAGTGAGTGAACTAGAGTAAGGAGGACATGCCAGTGGAGCTTGGCTTGCTCCCTCTGTGGCCCGCTGGCTTGTTTTACCACTGCCTTTGGGGGACAGTGGCAGCTGTGGCAAATCTCTCTGGAGTTTCTTCAGTGGGAGCGAAGCACCTAAAGCACATGGGTGCAGGAGCAGCCAGGCCTGCACCCATAGGCATGGTACAGAGAGGAGCAGGGGAAGCTCGCTGCCTGCAGACTTCAGGGGGAGAGAGGTAGGGGTGGTGCCGGGGAGAGGGCCTTAATACCTTCAGGGAAAGGAGTCAAAGAGGATACCCAGGAGATAACTAGACTTTAGAAATCTTGGGGCCAGAAGCTTGATTGCACCTCTAGTGCTTTCTTTTAGATTTCTTTCCTTCTTTTTTTTTTTTTTTAAGACTGGGTCTCGCCGGGCGCGGTGGCTCAAGCCTGTAATCCCAGCACTTTGGGAGGCCGAGACGGGCGGATCACGAGGTCAGGAGATCAAGACCATCCTGGCTAACACGGTGAAACCCTGTCTCTACTAAAAAATACAAAAAAAAAAAAAAAAAAACTAGCCGGGCGAGGTGGCGGGCGCCTGTAGTCCCAGCTACTCGGGAAGCTGAGGCAGGAGAATGGCGTGAACCCGGGAGGCGGAGCTTGCAGTGAGCCGAGATCCAGCCACTGCGCTCCAGCCTGGGCGACAGAGCGAGACTCCATCTCAAAAACAAAAACAAAACAAACAAACAAACAAAAAAAAAGACTGGGTCTCGAAGCTGGGCACAGTGGCTAACGCCTGTAATCCCAGCACTTTAGGAGGCCGAGGTGGGTGGATCACATGAGGCTAGGAGTTTGAGACCAGGCTGGGCAACCCTGTGAAACCCATCTCTACTAAAAACACAAAAATTAGCCAGGCGTGGTGGCAGATGCCTGTAATCCTAGCTACTCAGGAGGCTGAGGCAGGAGAATCGTTTGAACCCAGCAGGTGGAGTTTGCAGTAAGCCAAGATTGCACTACTGCACTCTAGCCTGGGTAACAGAACGAGACTCTATCTCCAAAAAAAAAAAAAAAAAAAAAAAAAAAAAGGATACCGCATCTTGCTATGTGGCCTACGCTGGAGTACTGTTGTGTGATCATGGCTCATTGCAGCCTCCACCTCCTGGGTTCAAGCAATTCTCCTGCCTCAGCCTCCCGAGTACCTGGGACCACAGGCATATGCCACCATACCTGGCTAATTTTTAAATTTTTTGTAGAGATGAGGTCTTGCTATCTTGTCCAGGCTGATCTTGAACTCCTGGGCCCAAGAAATCCTTCCAACTCGGTCTCCTGAAGTGCTGGGGGTACACGCGTGAGCCTCTGCACGGCCAGCCTCCAGTGCTTTTGCATCCTTCCTGTTAACTTGTGTAGGATTAAAACATTGTCAGAATAAGATTTTTTTCCTTTTTATTGTTTTGATTTTTTAGCCAATGAGAAGGAAAATTCCTTATTAGGGAGGGCAAGGGTGAGGATATGTGGGGTGGGGAGAAGCGAACGTTCCAAGTTTCTGAAACAGTGACTCTCTCTTGGACTCTCTAGCCAGTAGAAACCTCCCTCCCACTCTTTTGCCCCAAGCTCTAGTGCTTAGAAGAGAATCAAGGGAAGTTGGAACCCAGAAAAGGGAGACAGATTGAGGGACTGCTGTGAAATGTTGGGGTGTTTTGTGAATAATATTAGAAGTTGGGCTGGCAGAGACCCTGTCACATAAACATTAAGTCAACACTGGAGACTGAGCATTTGTTAGAAATGTAAGCAGGAATGGCAGAAAACTTTTTTTTAAGGGAAAGTATGTTAGGGCTTATGTTCAGCCTCCATCCTCTGACGGCAAAAGTTAGCAAGGTCGATTTATGGCGTTGTCTTTTCTGGGACCTTTATCTTGTTGGTGGGATTCCCATCTCCATCTCCCAGGAGCCAAGACTTTCCCCTCCCTCTGCTCCAGCAGCAGCCAGTCTCTCCTGCAGCTACCAATCTGGATGAGATTTAGGTTCTACACATTAGAGGCACTTCAGCAAGATTTTCAAAGGCAGATTGGAGAAGGAGCCCATGCTTCTGCTGGTTTTTTTGGGGGCAAGTGAGGGGTTCTGGTTTTTTTGGAGTGGCTTTATCATGGTAGCATCTGAAAAAGGCTCTTTCTTGATCAGAGAGATAACAACCTCCTCAGTGACCTGGTTCTGTAGGTGTGTCTCTCCTGAGAGTTAATCCCAGAGCTCAACCTAGAGCTCAAGCCTAGAGTCTCTTCAGGCTTCCCAGAGATGGGGGTGCATTTAACAGTCCAAGTTAAAGAGAAAATAAAGCCCATTAGAGAACAAACGTTGAGCACTGAGTGAAAAAGTTTTATTGCCAAAGAGAAAACCTGATTCAGGCCAGGGTCTTGGAAGGTTGTTCAGGATGAGACGGGGGAGGAGAAATGGGGTAGGTCTTTGAAAACCAACAGATTGCAAATTCTCTGTCCCATAGCAGGAAAGCACAGTCTCCGAGTGATGTCGGCTGGCTGCCAACACGTCAGTTGTATCAGTATTAGCTGGCTGGAGGTGGCCTGCTGTGTGCAGATGGTACCTGGCGCAGGATTGTGGTGTCCAGGTGTCTCTCCTTAGCACGTAAGACCCTGCCTGAGGACTGTGGCGTGATGTGCTGGAGTCACAATTCTGTCACCCAGTCAGGTCGTCAGTGTCAGAGAGCTAGGTGGCCAGGTTGGAGTTGATCGCCAATGATAGGTCTTTTTCTGCTTAAATCAGCTGGACTGGATTCTATTGTGTTAACTTGACCCTGACTCATGCCGCCAGGCCTAATTTATAAACCAAGACAAGAAAGGGCTACTCCACCACCTCCAGTTTGTGTCAGGCCAGGGGACTTTCCCCCTACCCCCCGACCTGAGGCATGCACCCTCCCTTAGAGCAATGGCTGTATCTCTGAGAATTCGGAACCGTGATTAATCCAGCCTTGATGAGGAGGCAGCAGGAACTGTGCGCATTCTCACTTCACACCCATCCCAATCCCCTCCCCTATGCTGTCCTCTTGTACAGGGGACTGAAAACACAACATTCTCTGCCTCCCTCCCTTATAGGTGGTGACGATCATATGACTCTCTTCTGGTCAATGAGATGCAGCGGAAAGTCCTAGGGAGGCCTAGGAAAAGTCCTGTTGGGAGAGAACATTTTTTACCTTCTCCCTGCTACTTCTTGCTACTAGTAACATGGATGTGAGCCTTGGAGGGGTAGCTACCATCTGGCACCTGGGGTGGCAAGCCAACATGGAAAGGATGGCAGAGCGGGAAGGAGGAGCCAGCCTTACTGATGGCATCACTGTCACTGTGCTAGCCCCAGACCACCTGCTCCAGAGTTCTGGTTATGGTAATGAAATAAACCTTGATTTTTATTCCTTAAAACTACCCTTCAATGGGTTTTCTGTTCATTGCAGTTGAATGCTTTCATAACTGATACAGGAGGGACCCTGTGATTGGCAGGTCCACTAGACTGCATGGAGATGGGTGGAGTTATCTACAAGAACAGAGCTAGTGTCCCTAGAAGAAAGGGACAGGAAAGCATCCTGGGTACACAAAAGTCAAGGCTCCAGGATCTGCCCTGGGGGCTATCTCAACACCCCTACACTCTCACTGCAGGTAGTTGGTCAGCTATGAATATGACCAGCTCTCGTGGTTTGTCTTTATTCGGTGGAACACAGCAGCACTGTGACCTGCCCATGAGAAGAAGGATTTTTAAGAACTTATCTTAGAGCAATTTTAGGTGGAGGAGAAGACAAGATGGTGTATGGGAGAAACAGATCTATTAACCCTGGTATTAATATTAACTGGCTGCCCAGAATAAACGAAGAATAGCTTATTCTTTGCCAGGCTGAAGATAGAAAAGGAATGAAGGGCTGGAGAAGTAGAGCTGGGTGAAGCACAGAGCAACCCAGTGGTTGGCATGGAACTCAGATCTGAAGCAGCCTCTCCAGGACTTCTCTGAGCCTGCCCCTGGTGATATGACTGGGATATCACTGCTTCTATAGTTGCCAACCGACAGGTCCTAGCTCCTAGACCATACACGGCCTTATGGAGGACATTTCCTTCCATCCTGCATCCAGGTGGCTGGTCCTGCTCCTCCCAGTCCATGGAGAAAAAAGAATTGAAACAAACTGTCTAAGCTGGGTCAGGTACTCGGCAGATGTTTGCTGAGTATCATTCTTCATGGAAATCCCCGTGGAACTCCTACATTTTCTCCTCTCTTCTCCTTCCTTTCAGAACCTCAGAGCGATAGAGCCAAAAGACCAGTGCCTCATTTTGCTGACATGGAAAAGGAAACTTTGTGGGGGAACGAGATCTGCTTGCAGTCAGCCAGAGAGACAGAATAGGTGCAGCAGTGAGCTCTCATGACCTGGTGTCTGTTGCCTTCTGGTTAAGTTTTTCACTTGTAACTCTACAAACATCCCTTCTGTAAACATCTCCCTAAAAGTGGAGTAGGAAGCTCTCAAAAATGGACCACAAAGGAGTCAGGAATATAACTTTCTTTGCCCAGATTCCAGGACTTACAGTGAGAAAGCACCTTCTGGGAACTTCACAATGGCTAAAGTGTGCTAATGGGATGATGTGTTCTTGTACACCCACTGCCTCTGAACTCTGCTCTGCATTGCTGAGCAAACTACATTTCCCAGAATTCCTTGCTGGATTCCTTCCAAACAGGTTTACCACCGGGAGAGCTTGTTGGTGGGGGAGGGCAGGAAGAGGGAGGAGAGAGGAAGGGACTCACTTTCTGTTTCCAACTGAAGTCTAAATCAATCCAGTAACAACAGGCAGCTATCATACTACCCTCATTGTCACCCCTCAGAGGTCCCACTGCAGCTGCCTAATGTCCCCTGGCTGGCCTGAACATGAGATGAACAATACTCTTCTTAGGAGCACCAGCCCCACTTGGTACATGGCCACTTTGAATAAAAGGTGCATTTTCTGGATTCTCTTGCAGCTATATTAGGTCATGTGACAAAGTTCTGGCCAATGGCAAAGGAACACAAATAGAAGTGTGGGTGTCTGATACAGATTAGAACTCTTAAGAGAGAGACTGGGTGTCTGTAATACTTTGGGAGGCCGAGACGGGCGGATCACATAGATTAACACAATGCTTACTAAAAAATACAAAAAACTAGCACTCACTCTTAGGAGAGAGAGACATGAAGATCTTTTGGGCAAGAGAGCCAAACTCCGCCTCACCAACACGGAAGCAGTACCCACGGAAGCCAGTATTATTTTGAACCTCTGTTAGAGTGGCTTGAATCTGTATCCTAACTAGTATCCCTAATGTGTGACCCATGAAAATTAGCCAGGCAGCACCAGTTCTAAAGAAGCTGACACCCCCCTGAAGCTGCTTCTGCCAAGGTCACTGATATCTCCCTTCGATAAATCTTGTGGGTGTTTTCTTCAGTCCTTGTCTTAATCACTCAGTGGCACTTGGCACTCATTCCTTCTTGAAACCCTTGTTTCCCCTGGCTCTGTGGCATCCCATGCTCTCGGTTTTCTCCCACATCTCTGACCCTCTTTCCTTAGTCTTTTTTCTTCTTCCTCCTGTCCCTTAAATGCTGGTTGTGATCCTCTTTTTATCTCATTCTACACACGCACAGCCTGAGTGATTCACATCGTCTTGGTGCTGAGAACTTCCAAAATGTTGCTCTAGCCTGGATCATTGTTATGAGCTCTAGACTCACAAGGTCAATTGCTTGGTGGAAACCCCTCCCCCATGGTTATCTCATGGGCCCCTCAAGTCTAACTTCTTCTTCACTGAACTCATCACCTCTTCTATTCCTCCTCCTGGGTTCCCAGGCTCAGTGGTGGCACCACTGTCTACCTGCCTGCTTAGCCTGAGACCTGGCTCCATCCCAATTCCTCTCTCTCAGTCTTATCATCCCCATCCAGGCAAAGCATTGATTCTGTGGACCTACCCTTTCAGGTGTCCCTCAAATATCTCCACTTCTCTCTGTTCTCACTAGCACTACCTCGGTCCACCCTGCCATCTGCTTTCCTCCTCCACTCCTGCATTCTGAGTCATTTTCGGCAGCACACGCATCCTTAAAACCCCTCCACTGGCTTGCCAGTGTCCTTAGGATTAGGCAAAAAGTCTTTGCTTTGTTTTACAAGGCCCTTCGCTATCTGCCCCCACCCCCCACCCCATTACCTCCCTTGCTCTGCGTGTTCCAGTCCTGCAGAACTACATATGGTTCCCCCAACAAGTCCCTGCTCTGCTCTCCCCACACACTGCTCTGCCCGGGCTGCTCTTCCTGCTCCTTGTCAGCAGGCTTGCTGCTCTCAGGCTCAGCATGGACAGCTGCTTCTGAGAGCCTTCTCTGCCTACCCAGGCTGGGTGGCTGCCTCTCTTTGGTGTGCCCATGGCAGCCCAGAATGCCTGGTGGACAGGGAGCCCTCAGCAGGCTGTACTGCAGCGCTCTGCCTCCATCAGCCTCTAGGAGCCTGGAGTCCAGGAACAGCAAGAGCCGTCCTGTCTTTCTCACCCTTGTCTCTCCAGCCCCTAACGCAGGGGATACCTGACCCCAAACTAGATGAGTTACTTGACCTCTCTGACCCAAGACAAAATGGGAGGAAAGTGTTAAATTTCCAAGATTGGCTAGGGGATTAAATAAGATAAATATGCAAGTCTCTTGTCCAGGGACCTGGCTTGGTAAATATAAAGTTCTTTTTTCTTCTCTTTTTCTTTTTTTTTTCTTTCTTTTTGAGACAGGGTCTTACTCTGTCACCAAGGCTGGAGTGCAGCGGCATGATCATGGCTCACTGAAACATCGACTTCCTGGGCTCGGGTGATCCTCCCACCTCAGCCTCCTGAGTCTCTGGGACTACAGGCATGCACCACTATGACTGGCTAATTGTTTGTATTTTTAGTAAAGACACGGTTTTGACATGTTGCCTAGGCTGGTCTCGAACTCCTAGGCTCAAGTGATCCACTTGTCTCAGCCTCCCAAAGTGCTGGGATTATAGGCATGAGCCACCACGCCCAGCTAAAAGTTTCTTTTTAAAATCTGCTTGTTAGATATGCTCATAGAAAGGTAACTGGCCACAGAAGGGAGAGGAACGGCAGTCCATCCAGGGATCACTGGAGTGTCATATGAAATGTTATAGGAATCACAAGCCTTAGAACTTGAAAGGAACCCAAGGACCATCTAGGCTACTTCGTGCAGGTAAAACAGCCACCTGTGCCCATCACACAACTGGGGCACAGCTGGAGACCCCAACAGAGAGGAGAGCTGATGGGTGACCAGAACTCAGGCCTCTGCACCATGGCAGCCTAGCTAATGGGTCTTGGCTGGAAGCTAACAGGAAGGCCTCTTTCCAGAAACACTATAAGCCGCTGTTTCTCAGATTGCTGGGTGTAATTCATAGGCAGATCATGAAATCAGTTTAATAGCTTTGACCAGCATTAACCCACTTCTGCCTAGCGTTCCATTATTGGAACACTAAGCCTGTGGGAGTTATTTACATCCCACTGCTTAAGGTCATCGCCAAGGTCTGATTTTTTACACAAAATTTTGCAACCTCCAGCATAAATGGGTTAAAACAAAACAAAACAGTACCAGAATGAAAAATAGTGCAAGATCTGTACAGTATAGTTGTATAAAACTTCTTGTTTTATCATTTGATGTCATGAAAGTCCCTGCTGTAGATAGAAGATGGGGGAGCTTGTGCTTCTGAGTGGTCATGCTTAACAGGGTGGGGAGCCCAGGGGAGTGGGGAGTGATCTTGTAGATAGAGGTGGGTGGGGCCAGTGTGAGCCTGACGGTCAATTACTTCTCATTTCTAGGGAAGATTGAAGGAAAAGAAGGAGGGGGATGTAGAGGGGAGAGAAGACCTCAGTAGAGTTTGCACTATTATTAGGGCAAGTAAGCTGCTTCTGAAAAGAAGGGGTTTGCAAAGGCAACCTGGGCAAAAGCAACCTGCTGGAAGAACGTCATCCGCAGCTGACGCTGTGGGAAGGACCCCATGCAGAAGCAATAGGGCAACCTGGTCCCATATCCTCATGAAATGCCTCTTATAATTGTGACATCTTGCAATGGTGGAGGACTTTACACTTTTCAGAGTTTCCAGCCCCTCATTTATTTCTCGTAAGACCTCTGGGAGGTGGGGGACACGGTATCATTATCCCAATTTGGAGATGGGGAAAGAGGATTGGAGTGAGCTAAATGACTGCCAGATCCAAAACTAGAATTCAGAACTCCTAGTTTCTTAGTGAACGCTCCTTCTACACCACCATAATGTGAGTGCTCTGTGTTTACAGGGTGTATTCAAGTCTATGACTGCCCATTAGAATCTCCCCCAAAAATTCCAGGGCTGGCCTGAGTTGCTCCTTAGAGCAATGAAATCAGAGTCCTGGGAGTAGGACCCGGGCCTCAGGATCATTTAAAGCTCCATTTGCAGAGCCTCGTGCACAGCCAGGTTGGATCCATCTCCCAGTCCCCCAGCCTTGGCCCAGCCTGGCCAAGCTGCCCAGGAGGTCCCTTGGTGCCCTGGGCTCTGTTTCACTGTTTTGTAGAGTAACTTCCCAGTGGAGCTGCCACTGGGCCCCATCCTAACAGGTGAAGTCCCCCAGGCCCTCCAGAGAGGAGGTGTGAACTGGAAGATGGGGAGGCAGGCGGCTCTGACAGACAGAAAGCAAACAGCTTAGAGGAGTGGCAGGCTGCATTTTATTCATCGTTAATTTAAACACCCTTTAAGTCCTCTCTTGGAGTGCTGCTCAGAAAAATAGATGTATTGTTTGAGAAACCCTGCAGGCTTGTCCCGCATGCTCTAGCCCCCTCCTGAGAGAACATATAGCATAAAAAATGATTTGTAAAGCAATGGGGAGCTTCCTTAGGGAAGAAGGGGAAGGGTAAGAGGGTCTCGGGCCAGGTCCGAGTGCAGAAATCCTCAATGCATGAGACTAGCGTGGAAGATGTAGCAATTGTGCTCTGGGGTGCCTGAAGGTGCCAGAGCTGCTCCAGGGGCAACAGTCCAGGCCCCAAGTCCATGCTGATGAGCCCACCCTGGGGGTCAGGAATGGCCTCAGCAGGCCCTCCCTCCCTCCCTCTCCACCCTACAAAGTGAGGAGCCTTCAGAGTCACCACGAGCACATTATACAACAAAACAACAACCCTGCAACAGATAAAGCCCCAGCGCCTCTTCTGGACTCAGAAGTGCCCTAGGCTGGCTGTCTGGCTGTGCTTTCCAGACAGTGTGCATGTGGAATTGTGCTTTTTGTTTTTTAAGAATGTAAAAAGTTACAGTAAGATCGAACCACAGGGCCCGTCGCTCCTATGGTCTCTGCCTGGCTGGGCTGCCGTCTGCCTCAGTTCCCCAGAAGCTTCTCTTTTGGCCATGAGGGCTCAGTCACCCCTCACCCCAGAGCCCACAGGAAGAGGGGGTCTGCTGGGAGGCCTGTCTGAAGGACGGAGGATCCTGGGTCAATTCAGCAGCTATTTTCCAGGGTTTGGCTTGGGTTTGGATGCTGGCTTCTGTGTGAAACCTGAATACATGCAAATTGTACATAAAACTCCCCCAAGGCAGAGAGGGATTTTCCAGGCCCTGGTACATCTCTAGGGAGTTAAAATGGGAAATCTTTCTTCTTAAAGTGGCCCAGACTGAGACTTTTCCTTGGGGAAAAGGGATAGTAGCTCTTTGTAAGGCTGGTGTGTATGTGTGTGTGTGTGTATATATATATGCATGATACTGTGCAAATGCCCAGGGCTGCCTGGCATTTTCCACAATATGAGAGCCTGAGATTGCCTAAGCCTTCTGATGCCTTCTCCAGGCCTGGAGGCATTGCTTCATTCAGAGGACACAAAGGCCTGGCCACCTCGCTTTAGCAAGCTAGGACACCCAGGGTGGCTTCTTTACCTTTCTGCTCAGCTCTGAGAAGGCTGCTCGCCAAGACTCTGGCTTCTATGTGGCCACAGCCATATGGCGAGGGCTTCTTGGAGCTCATTCCACCTTTAAGGGGGCCCCACAGCGCCGGCATGATGGGTAAGTTCAGGCCTAAGGTTAGGAAGCAACTCCGGGAGCGTGAGGAAATTGTAGGCTACAGTGAGCTACCAGTGGTGGGAAAAATGAGACCCCCAGGATAGTGAGAGAGGCCACAGCATCTGAGGGAATGGAGCTCTTTTTTGGTCTGAGGTCTAGAAGAACCTGCACCAAAGAAAGGCATCCCCCTGTTCCTGAAATGATGGGAGAACCACATGCCTGCTTCAGTGAAGCAGCCCCTGGCGTCTGGGGCACTGAGCCCTTTGGCCTGACATGAGGGACGATGGCGTGACGTATCATGGCATCATGTGACTGAGACTGGGTTGGGGGATGGGGACAGGGGAACATAGGCAAAAATAAACATGTGCCACTGGATCCTGAGCTGCCACTGTACCTTGGAGGACTGGCGTTTCTCTGGGAAGTTGGGGGGTGGGAAGGGGAAGGGTCTCATTTTCCTGCCCCTTGAAACCACGCTTACGATTCCTTTAGAAGATTGCTCAAGCTGCCTTCAATTGCCTCTTTCCAAAACCAAAGCATAAGAAAAGAAGTAAAAACAGCTGAGGCTGCAGCATAAGCAACTTGGGATAGAGTCTAGGAAGCACCGCCAACAGAGAAGACTGCCAAGAAATGTTTCGAGTTTTTCTTCTCTGGAGGTGGGTCCTGGTTCCTCCCATGGAGACCAGGATTCTGTGTAGTGCTGCACGCTGGGCGGGGGATTGCCTGGAGGTCTCTTTAGGCCTGTCTAGCTCACACAGTCTTGATGCCTGGGTTTTAGGTTGCTGGACTGTTGCTGGGGCTCACTTACTGTGCGTAGGCTGTTATTTTGCCCCCAGATCAAGTCCTCACTATCTAGATGCCTCTATCATGGGGATCTCTTCTTCCCTTTCTGGACAGCTCTGATCCCCAAGTTATTTCCTGTTGCCTAGGTAACACCTCTAATTGAATGCCTTTTAATCGTTCCCTTTTTTAAAGGGATAAACGTGGATTTTATTTCCAGGTCCTGTCAGAGGGCCCTGCCCTAGAGAACATGTGTCCCTCTGAGTGGGCAATCCCTTCACTGTGACCGCAACCATGGCTTGGATGTGGGGGCACTCGCTGGGCTGGCCTGACAGTCACAGTGAATCCTGAAAGCATGGTTTTCACAGGAGCCCACCATTCAGTATTTAGCAAGACTGACCTCTCTCCTGGCCAGCGCTGCTTCACTGGCTTCACCCCAGATTAGGGTCCATATTTAAAAACTAATCCCGACTCAAACCAGAAATTACCCAAAATAGCTGGAGAGTCACTGAGATCTCAGGTAAGCTTTCCCTTCCTGCCATGAACTAGAAGGGGAAAGAAGAGTTTGACATTCAAGTTTGACTCAAATGCTGTATGCGTGAGCGCATGCGTGCATGTTTGTGTATGTGTGTGTTCCAGGCACATTTGCCAGGGAGAGAGATTTCACAGCATGGCTCGAGCTGGAGGCGGTGAGGCGGTGCTTTTCTAAGACTTCCTATCAGAAGCTCTGCCTACTGGTGGGTCACGCCGTGCCTGTATAAACTCTGGCACCTGTCCTTGCCCTCATCATAGATGAGAAAAATGGCCAGAGAGTGTTTGTTTACAGCCCCAGACCACCATCCTTTCAACGAAGCCTGGGTATCTGGCCTTCCTCCAGGTCAGGGGCCCCCGTGCTGCAGAAGGCAAGTCTGGGAGAATCTGTCCCTCGCCTGAGAGCAAAACTTTAATCCTAACATTACTTCCATCCACCAGTTTCACCAGCTCCCTCCCTCCTGCCTTCCTCTACCTCCAACAGGCTGTGCATGGAGAAGACAAATCCTCTTGATAAACAATATTTAGAAAGGGATTCTGTCTTTCCTGACCCCAAACACATCATGGCCTCTGGAACCAAACACCCTGACATTTGCAAGATGGCTTCTTTTGGGTTCCTGGTGCTGCAGGCCCTGGTTCCCAAGAACGCAGCTGGCAGAGCTGCCTCTTTCAGAGGAGGAGGAGAAGCCGGAGGGCTGCGCCCAGCAACCCCATGATCTCTCAAAGGGGGAAAAGTTGAACTCATCAACAGTAGTTAAGAAAAAAAAAAAAAAAAATCCACACCAACAAAGAAATATCTTGTCTGAGGAGACTCAGATATTCCTGGTTAATATTGAAAAGGCCTGTTGTGGATGAGCTTGTGAAAGAAAGGACGGTTGGGGGATTCAAGATCTGCCGATCCGAGCCTGGAGATTAGTCAGCTAAAGCCCAGCAGGGCTCCTGCAGCCTCAGCGCTCCGCTCCTCACAGGTGCCCTGGACTGCCCGCCATTAGAAGTAGCTGCCCTGTGCTCTGTGCTAAATGGACTAACTTTGGGCTGAGAAAGGCCAGCTAAGCCCCTCACCACTGCAATTTCCAAATCTGGGGGAAATGCCACAGTCCGCAAGTTGGTGCTATGTTTCATCTCATTGCATAATACTACACCATTCTCTGTGTGTAGTGGCTGTTCTATATATATACATCGGGAGGCAACATATGGCTGTCCCTACCCCCACCTGTCAAAACTGTGACTATATCACTTCTGACGACCAGAAGGAAGCTGCTAGGCTGGGCCAGGATTCTAAATGCTGAGGAGGTAATTCAGAGCCACGAAAAGTTGCACCATATGCTTTGGGGTTGCCGGCTGCTTCTGTGCATGGGGACGGGGTTTAGTGCCAGTCTGCAAAACCCTCCTCGCTGCGGTATGCCCTGGGTGGGGACCTGGGGGGGCCACGTTTTCTCTCCCTGAAGGAGAATCTGCTGGGGGCCACGGTTCTCGAAAAGGGAACTCACAAGGAACACAGGCGTCCCCAAAACCTGCCCTTGATAACATCAGGCCTGGCCAAATAGTATTTCTTTAAAAAAAATTTTTTTTGTTTCATTTTATTGGATAAAGATTAAGAAAGCGCCAGCAGTGACTGAGAGAAGGGAAGCAAACCACGCCCGGCGGCCCCGCGGCCTGGAGAGGGTCCCTGGCGCGGGCGGACGGGCGGTCTACCTGGAGGCGCTGGTCTCGGCCAGCCGGTTGTTCATGATGCCCAGGGCGCCCACGCCGCCCGAGAAGCCGTTCTGGCGCGTGTTGACGCACACGCTGCGCGGGTAGCCGTTGGCCGTCTCCGACAGCTGCTTCTGCAGCAGCGCCAGCGACACCTTGTTGGAGGCCGTGAGGTCGCGCATGGAGATGAGCTCGCCCGAGAGGCGGCGGCCCTCGGCGTCGCTGTCGCGGGCCGCGGGGTCGGCGCCGAGCGCGGCCAAGCGGCGGCGCAGCCGGGAGCCCGGGGTGATGGCATTGCGCCGGGACAGGGGCGCGCCGGGCGCCGGGCAGCAGCGCGCGCAGCAGCGGCAGCTCAGCTTGCGCAGCATCCAGTTGAGCACCTGCTTGATGAGGATGGAGATGACGTTGAAGAGCGAGTAAATGCAGCACACGCCGAGCAGGATGAAGAGGAAGTTGCCCAGGCGGTAGAGCCCCTGGTTCCGGTAGGCGGCGTGCTGGCTGCTCACCAGATCCCCGAAGCCGATGGTGCTGAAGGTGACGAAGCAGAAGTAGAGCGAGTCCACGTAGTCCCAACCCTCCACGCTGGTGTACATGGCCGAGGCGCAGCACGACAGCAGCACGGCGAACAGGCCCAGGATGAGCAGCACGTGATACACCGAGGGCTTCCAGCCCGCCAGGCTGTCGGCCTCCGAGAGCGCGGAGCCACGGCGGAAGGTGGCGGGCAGCAGGCCGCTGCGGCGCAGCTGACGCTCCCGGCAGGCGCGCATGATGAAGGCCAGCAGCGAGATGATGCGCTCCAGGAAGAGGTTGAAGAACAGGATGGTCCCGGCGCAGCCGAACAGCCCATAGGCGATGAGGAAGGCCTTCCCGCCCACCGTCGCGGGGGTGGTCATGCCGAAACCTGTGGAGACAGGGCAAGGTCAGCGCGGTCCTGGCCGCGCAGGTGGTCCTCACTGGGCGTCAGGGGGGACGGGGGCGGGGGCATGCAGGTGCTTGCATGGCTCCTATCTCCAGTGGCACCACTCAGGTAGAGGAAAAACAGCACTTAGTCATTTCTATCCCTTGGTGGCACCTGATAGGGTTCTTGATCTTGGCAGCCCCTAAACTGATGGAGGAGACATGGCCCTTCATCTTGGGGACCTGTAAACCCAAGTGGGTGGGGCAGGTAGTCACTAGGAAGGATCCATCATGACAAAAAATAGAAACCACTGCTGCACAGGTGCAAACCACTGAGATACCCACAAAGCCAACCAGGGACACCTGCTCTCCCACTCCTCCAAATTGTTTAAAAACTGTCATTTAGTTCATAAATACATTAATATACTAGAGTAGGTGAGTTTTGTTGGGTGAATTACAAATATTTACATTAGAAATCAAAACCAACATAGATCTCTTCAAAGATATCTAGCTGCTTATGTGCTTGTGCACTTTTTATACCAGTCTCGTTACTTGGAAACTCCACTGCCTACTTGAGAATGATGAAAAAAGCCGAGTAATCTTAGTGCTGTGACTAATTTTCACTTCACAGGCACTTCGAAAAGGCCTTTGCTCAAAGGATCATATTTTCTTTTTGGCGGGGGGGGGACAGGTTCTTTGTCACCCAGGCTGGATGCAGTGGTACAGTCATAGCTCACTGCAGCCTTAAACTCCTGGGCTCAGGTGATCCTCCTGCCTCAGCCTCCCAAGTGATAGGACTGCAGGTGTATGCCACTATGTCCAGCAAATTCTTTGTTATTTTTTCTAGCGGCGGAGAAAGGACCATATTTTCTTAGTCTGCCAACATTTCATGCCTCTGGAATTGGGCATAAGGCCAAGTGGGTAGTCCGTCACTTCCCTAGTTCTTACAATGTGAATATGGGGTGACAAGAGAATGTGCATTTCAAATCAATTCCCAGATGACTCCAAAGTCTTTCACACTAGAATAGCAGGCTTTTCTGTTTAAAGGGCAGTTTTTAAAGAGTTGTCATATGTGCCCAATTTTTTTCTCAACTGTGCCATAGATTTTCAGTCCCTCCCTGTTATTAAAAAAAATCGGTTTACCAACTCTGCCTACTAACGAAAGGACCCCAAAATTAAGTGTCAATGCTCAAAAGTCAACTGCAGCTCCTCTTCTTTCCTCAAGTAAGTTATTTGGAATTGGAATGAATCCAAGCTGAACAACTGTTGACTATGAGTCTTTCTCCAAAAGCCTGGTTTTTAAATGTAACCTGTAGCACACCTGGGCGGGCAGCCTTGTTAGGGAAGCATTAATAGGGCTTTGCCTTAATTGGGACTGCTTACTCTGGGACCAGGTAGAGTGTAACCAGGTAGCTAGAGTTAATGGTCTCTGAAAAGAGCTTTGTGAGGCTGACAGAAGGATTGTTTGAGAGTAGTCAACCCACACCCTTCAGAGACTGAGCATGGCTCTGCCACTGGGTGCCGGCCCCTTCTCAACCAAGGGTCACCATCAATCATCCTTGCTCACACTTGTGGCCAAAGAAAGGCTCTGGCCCAGCTGGGTCCTGTGCTGCTGGTATGTCTAAAATTGCTTTGTTCTGGGATGTCTACACAACTGCATATTGCTTCAGGCCCTTATCGTTGTTAACTTACCACTTGTTCAAAGCACAGACTTTTTTTTTTTTTTTTTTTTTGAGACAGAGTGTCTTTACCCAGGCAATTGATTTCTGCAGAAGCTGCCTCCCGGGTTCACGCCATTCTCCTGCCTCAGCCTCCCGAGTAGTGGGACTCAGGCGCCCGCCACCTCGCCCGGCTAGTTTTTTTGTATTTTTTTAGTAGAGACGGGGTTTCACCGTGTTAGCCAGGATGGTCTCGATCCCCGACCTCGTGATCCGCCCGTCTCGGCCTCCAAAGTGCTGGGATTACAGGCTTGAGCCACCGTGCAAAGCACAGACTTTAAGGGTGTCTTTATCAATTGATTTCTGCAGAAGGTGTGGCTGCCTGCCAGTGTGCTCACCCCAGTGCAGAGTGGCAGCTCTGCCTGAGCTCCCTGCCTAGTGCTGGCTGTGGTCTGTGGGACCCATGGTTGCCTGACTCTGGCTATGGGAGGGGGTTTCATCTCTTAGTGGAAAGATTCACTTACTGCTTCGAGTCAGCTGAAAACAATGGATCGTTTGTCTGAGCAGCACCATGGTACCGTTCAACACCTCTGGCAGCGATCAGGGGCATCCCTGTTTAATTTGTGCCCTATGGCAAAAAGGCTACCTGTGCCCTGCCAGTGGGGTGGGGCCAGCCCTGGGAAAGTGGAGAAGAGTTTGTCTTATGTGGCTTTCTAGTTCTCTAAACAGACTATAGAAAATATTTCTTGTAATACTTTCAGAGTACATTCCTTAAGCCTATGCATATAGGCTTAATCATTTTCTAGACTATCTGAAGAAAATGCGCAGTTGCCTGAGCGTGGTGTTCATCTTATGCTTAATGACTCAGGTTAGGGAAAAATCTTATGTTACCCATGTTGAGGAAGATGAATTATGTCCCTAGATTCACAGAAAGTGAAAAAAACCAAAGTAGCTATGTAACCAAGAACTTGATAGAGGGATTTTGCTATATTTTAAAGCCACACTCAAGTTCTTGAGTTTATAAAGAAATCAACTCTGAATTTACATGGCTATAAGTGGAGTGGGAGTGTATGTGTATATTTATAAAACGTTTTAGACCAATAACCTAAATGTCTAACAACACAACTAAATGATTGTCTATTCATGAAAACTATACAGCAATTAAAAAGCATGAACCGGTCGGGCGTGGTGGCTCAAGCCTGTGATCCCAGCACTTTGGGAGGCCGGGATGGGCGGATCATGAGGTCAGGAGATCGAGACCATCCTGGCTAACACAATGAAACCCCGTCTCTACTAAAAAATACAAAAAACTAGCCGGGCGAGGTGGCGGGCGCCTGTAGTCCCAGCTACTCTGGAGGCTGAGGGAGGAGAATGGCGGGAACCCGAGAGGCGGAGCTTGCAGTGAGCTGAGATTGCGCCACTGCACTCCAGCCTGGGCGACAGAGCGAGACTCCGTCTCAGAAAAAAAAAAAAAAAAAAAAAAAAAAGCATCATAGAAACCATAAATCTCACAAAAAGCTACTTTTGCAACAATCACAAGGTCAGGAGATCAATGAAACCCCGTCTCACAAAAATAGAAAAAAATGTTGAACAAAGTGGCGGGCGCCTAAGCTACTCGGACACAAAGGTGGAGCTTGTAGTACATTCTGCATTGTTCCATTAATATAAAAAAAAAAATCAAAAAAAAAAAAAAAAAGAATGTTGAACAAAATAAGCAAAAAGAATACAGCCATTTTTCCATTAGGCCAAAGTACAGCCTTTTTTAGGGAGGCATGCATGGTTGGTAAAATTATAAGGGAAAGCAAGGAAGTAATTTTGATAAAAGTCAGAATTGGGACTTCCTCTAGAGCATGGCAGGGGGTAGTAGCTGAGAGGGGACACAGGGGACCTTTGGGGTGCTAGAAATGTTTCTGTTGACCTGGGTGGTAGTTACATGTGTGTTAGCTGTATAATAATTTGTCAAATTGTATGTTTTGTGAGTTTTTTTGTACTCATAATGAGAAAAAAAATTTAAATTTCTAGACTGTTAGAACTCTCAGATACCCAATTCTGACGTACCCCTCACTATATAGGTGAGGGAGTAGGGGCTGAGGGGCTGTGACCTGCATCTTGGGGACAGACTCCCACCTCTTTGTCCTGGCTTCAAGCCTGGTACATAGACCAGTATACAGAACACTGCATCTACTCACTGAGGGAAAACAAAATCTCTTATAGAAGGATAACTCTGTTAAATTCCTAAGGTAATTGAAAATCCTGGGCCTGGAAAACTAATACTTTGTCTAAGAAAATGTTGAATTGGATTTTTCAGCTAAAGCCTCAAAGCTGAGAACAGTATGTGTACATTTCTGCCCATTCTAAAGAGAAGTTCCAGACACATCCATGCTGGACTCACTAAAACAGCAAAACAGGTCTGGGGCTAGCAACCCCCCACACCCCCACCTCCAGGCTATACGGAAAGGCTAGGGATTGATGGAATCTTCCATCAATTGGGAAGTCATTGTGGGGAGTTGTTGTGACAGTGGGGAGTGCTGTGGATTCTTTCACTCACCCCCAGGCCAGGGGATGGTTGGAGCAGGGAAGGTCAAAAGGACTAATGGGGCCGGGCACCGTGGCTCACGCCTGTAATCCCAGCACTTTGGGAGGCTGAGGCAGACGGATCATGAGGTCAGGAGATCGAGACCATCCTGGCTAACACAGTGAAACCCCGTCTCTACTAAAAAATACAAAAAGTTAGCCTGGCGTGGTGGCGTGCGCCTGTAGTCCCAGCCACTCGGCAGGCTGAGGCAGGAGAATGGCATGAACCTGGGATCTGAACCTGGGAGGCGGAGCTTGCAGTGAGCCCAGATCGCGCCACTACACTCCAGCGTGGGCGAGAGCGCGAGACTCCGGCTCAAAAAAAAAAGAGGACTTATGGAGCTTCAGCAAGAAGAAAGCCCAGCAGCTCACTTCCCAGCTGGCTGGGCACAGTCGCTTACAGGCCCACCTAGAATGGAGCATGGTGAGAGTCCTGGGAGAACCCGGCAGTGTCCCCTGGAGTCCAGAGCTGTGCTCGAGAGTTCTCTGGCTGGGAGGCTGACTGGGGTAGCCCCCACAGGCATGGGAGGGAGAGGGCAGTCACGGGAGCCATCTGCACTTCAAGGGCTTGCTGCATCAGGAGGCGTGAGGGTGACATGGGTCACTAGAGGGTGACAAGTGGATACTGAGAGGAAGAGATCTGAAGAGTCTGCTCAAGAGGACCACCTGCTGGAGCAAGGGGGCCCTAGCAAGAAGAGGCTGAGGGGCAGAGGGCTGCGGATGGCATGAGAAGGAGTCACAGGAGGAAGGATGGAGAGGGCAGTGCCCGCTCAGGGAATGGGGCAGGGAGTGGTCCCTGTGCAGGGCTCCCAAGGACCCATAAATAGGCGCCATGAAAGCACATATGCCTGTTCTAACAGGGAGCCTTGCAACCCCACCAGCAAAAGTTAAGAAGGAATGATAGTGGCTCCAGTGATGCAAGATCACCCCCATGCCCCATCCACTGCAGGTCCCCTGAGCCATGTGTCAGCCTGGAGCTAGAGGGGGAGGCTAAACTGATTAGAAGTGAATTTGAAGATTTGATTAAACATCTGAGAATGTCTCAATCTTTTTTTTTTTTTTTTTTTTTTTTTTTTTTTTTTTTTGAGACGGAGTCTCGCTCTGTAGCCCAGGCTGGAGTGCAGTGGCCGGATCTCAGCTCACTGCAAGCTCCGCCTCCCGGGTTCACGCCATTCTCCGGCCTCAGCCTCCCGAGTAGCTGGGACTACAGGCGCTGCCACCTCGCCCGGCTATTTTTTGTATTTCTTAGTAGAGACGGGGTTTCACCGTGTTAGCCAGGATGGTCTCGATCTCCTGACCTCGTGATCCGCCCATCTCGGCCTCCCAAAGTGCTGGGATTACAGGCTTGAGCCACCGCGCCCGGCCTCTCAATCTTAAAACTGGTACTTAACAACAAAAGAGGCTGGGCGTGGTGGCTCACGCCTATAATCCGAGCACTTTGGGAGGCCAAGGTGGGCAGGTCACCTGAAGTCGGGAGTTTGAGACCAGCCTGACCAACATGGAAAAACCCCGTCTCTACTAAAAATACAAAAAATTAGCTGGGCATGGTGGTGCACGCCTGTAATCCCAGCTACTCGGGAGGCTGAGGCAGGAGAATTGCTTGAATCTGGGAGGCAGAGGTTGTGGTGAGCCGAGATCACATCACTACCCTCCAACCTGGGCAACAAGAGTGAAACTACATCTCCAAAAAAAAAAAGAAAAGAAAAGAAAAGAAAGAAACTGGCTGAGTGTGGTGGCTCACACCTGTAATCCCAGGCGGATCACTTGAGGCCAGGAGTTCGAGACCAACCTGGGCAATTTGGCGAAACCCCGTCTCTCCTAAAAGTACAAAAATTAGCTGGGCATGGTGATGTGTGCTTGTAATCCCAGCTGCTTGGGAGGCTGAGGCATGAGAATCGCTTGAATTGCAATGAGCCAAGATTGCGCCACTGCCCTCTAACCTGGGCGACAGAGCGAAACTCTGTCTCAAAAAAAAAAAAACAAACAAAAAAACCCAAAACACAAAAAGACATAAAAACCAACTATTTGGAAAACTCTAGCGTCTACCCAAGATGTTAAGGAATCTAAAAAGGAGTTCTTGAGGACAATAGATGAGACAAAGCCATTTCCGGTGTTGGCCCATTTAATAAACTGGTTCCACCTGGATTTTCTCTTCACTGTGGTGAAAGCCACCACCTAACAGTGCATCATCGCATGTCATCATGACAACCTGTGGGGGAGGCCAGCTCCATTCAACACATGTGGAAACTGCAGGTCAAAGGGTGAAGCAGTTGCGAAGGCCCCACAGCTTGCAAATGGTGGAGCTGAGATTGAAACCCAGGTGTGCTAGCATCTAAAGTTCATGCTCTTTCCACCACACTAGACTGTATTCTGAGGGCACCAAGGAAGCTCTGTTTTTTTTAAAAACCAAATTGCAGTCCTCCAGGGCCACAGCCCGGGAGCATCTTCGTGGGAGAGCGGCTGCTGCTCAGAGTTGTGACTCCCATCCTTAAGAGTCCTCTGTCCTCTCTGGCCCCCTTTCTACTGATCATTGCTGCCCCCTTCACAGGGGAGAGAGGCCATGGCCTGTCCCCTAAAGAGTCTGCCAAGGTAGACTCATGACCTTCCCATGGCACAGCTCAGACAAGCTGGGCTATTTACATAAGACTTGACCCAGGGCTTGGGGACAGCAGGAGGAATGAGGTGCAGAGGAGACTCCTGCTTCTGGGTGACAGTCTGCCTGGTTGACTGCAGCCGGGGTGCTTATTGGCCTCTTGGGGCCCCCACAGGCCTGCCCTGCCTGACCTACTTGCGTGAGGCCGAGGCCATCTCCTGCACTCTCTGGGGGCCTCTTCTGACTCCTCTAAACTCTTCCATGTCTGGACTCCTGGCTTCTGCCCAAGGCCATCTATTGGAGTTTGGGTTTCCAGTTGAGGATCTGCCTTTTTCCTGGATGACCAAACCTAGAATGAGACCGGCCTCATGCTCCGTCCTCACAGGGGTGTGGCTTTATCCGAGGGCCTCAGCAAGGCAACCAACACCAGACATGAAGCTGGTAAGACCAACATCCACCTATTCATTCCTTCAGCAAACATTTACTGTGGCCAGCATCAGGTTGGCAGCATCATGCTAGGCTCAGGAATATGGTGGAAAACCAGACAGATGCAGTTCCCGTCCTCATAGTCTCTGGGCTGCCTTCCTAGAGGCCCCTCACTGGGTTTCTTAGCAGTTTTGTACAGATCCTGTCCCCTTTGCTGCCAGCAGGCTCACCCCTGGGACAGGGCACATAAACTCTGGGCCAGAACTTGTCCTGGGGTCCTCTTACGGCCCTGACTCAGCTTGCATTCAGCATAACTTAGCCAGGGAGTGCTGCAGGCCCCAAATGATGCTAAATACTAGACTGGCTGTGTAGCACCATCTGCCCAGAATGAAGGGACAGGTGGGCCAGAAGGGTCTCTGACAGCGCAGAGGGCAGCCAGTGAAAGCGTCCTTACTGTCCTATTCCTGAGGTCTCTCTGTGCCTGCTTTACTGCCCTTCGCTTTCCTACAGAGCACACTCAGTTCAGCCTAGGAGACAAAGTGGGGGTGGAGGACGGTCCATCTTCTTCCACATCAAGGTCAGTAGGTTCAGAGCGCTGGGGGATGCTGGGACAGGCTTCCTGCTGAGGACACTGGGGCCTATGCTTGTGCCACCGCCTAGCCAGTTGCCTCCCAGGGTAGAAGAGCAGTCTCCCAAGCTCTTGCCATTTGTGGGGAGCCAAGCTGCTCTGGAGGGGGGCTTCAAAGCTTCAGCCAGAGAAAAGACAAACCCAGCCACCCTGAGAATCTCCTCCTCCCGCTCAATCACACCCTGCAGAGGCGTAATCTGTCCCTGGGTTCGCACCAAGCCTGCTATTTTGTTTATGCCACAATTGATCTGCCATCCCAGTTTGCAAAGAGCAGACACTTGGGGGCTTTATTATGCCACTTTGACAAAAGCTGTGAAGCTCGTTCCCACAGCCTGTCTGGTGCCGCCTTCGCAAATGGGGCCCTGGTGACGGGGCCTTCGGAGTTCAGCTCAGAGAGCATGGAAGTGAGATGGAAAGGCCAGCACTGATCTGTATCGTGCAGCCCTGGGCGGCAGCCTCAGTTGGGCCCTTGACACACTCCTCCCATCCAGGCCCCCAGCCACCCTGTGAGGGAGGCACTATTACCCCCAACAATGCAGGCAAGGAAACGGGCTGAGGGAGGGGACGCATTCACTGAAGTTAGTTTGCACGTGGCTGAGCTGACCCTGAAGTGCATGCTCTTTCCACTTGCTGGACAGATGGGAAGTCTTGACTCATTACCCACTGGAAACTTTTCCTGCTGGGCTCTGCACTGTCAACTGTGAGAGAGGGAAATAAAACATACTGTACAGTCCAATCTGGGATACTTCTGAGAGTGAAAGTGGCTCTACTAGTAACTACCCCAGGACAGCCTGTATAAACCAGGGCTGTTCCAAGCAACTGGGACGCATGATTAAAATGCAGATTCCGGCCGGGCGCGGTGGCTCAAGCCTGTAATCCCAGCACTTTGGGAGGCCGAGATGGGTGGATCACGAGGTCAGGAGATCGAGATCATCCTGGTTAACACGGTGAAACCCCGTCTCTACTAAAAAATACAAAAAAACTAGCCGGGCGAGGTGGCAGGCGCCTGTAGTCCCAGCTACTCGGGAGGCTGAGGCAGGAGAATGGTGTGAACCCGGAAGGCGGAACTTGCAGTGAGCTGAGATCTGGCCACTGCACTCCAGCCTGGGCGACAGAGCGAGACTCCGTCTCAAAAAAAAAAAAAAAAAAAAAAAAAAAATGCAGATTCCATGGCAGGTCCCGCTCAGAGGTTTATTTAGTGGGTCAGAAAAGAAGCCTAGGAATTTCATTTTAACAAATGTGCCCAGATAAATCTGATGTAGGTGGAATATTCCTTTAAGAATGCCATTCTTTTAAGAAATAATGTTAATAAGGTATTCCAGATGACCCTATTGGTTGGAATCTGTCCAACTACAAATATTTTGATTTAAATTTCCATTGGCCTAAAATTTTTGTGGTGGGCACTGCAGCTCTCTCCTTACCAATCATTCTCCCAACCTGTACTATGTTGAGCAGCAGCCAGGCTACTTGAAGAAGTGACCCAACTCCAGGAATGGGCTCTATTAGTCTAGGTCAATCAGGATAATCCAGTTCCTTACCATGATTGGCTCAAGGATGGGTAGACCCAAGTCAATCAGTGCAGAGCATTTTCATGGCTACAGAGAAGCCATGGGAAGGCTGAGGCGTGGACTCAGTGGGCAGGGATGGAAAAAGACTCTGAAATACTGGGCATGGCCCATGGCTCATTAGGGTTGCCAGGTAAAATACAGAACACCCAGTTAAATATGACTTTTGGGTAAACAAGAAACCATTTTTTAAGCATAAGTCCCAAATATTGCATGGGACATACCTATGCTAAAATATAGTTGATTATCTGAAATTCAAATTTCACTGGGCATGCTGTCTTTTTATTTCCTAAATCTGGCAACCCTACTCATGACCCCAGTTGTCAGCTTGGTACACTCCTCTGAGAAGCTTCTCCCAATATTCCCATCTCATTTGATCCTTCCTGACTGGCCAGTGTTGGGATTAAGAGCCTCACTTTAATAATCAAGGACCCAAGGCTCACACAAGGCTGAGCCCTGCCCAGCCAGGCCAGCGGCCAGGCCTTCCCATGTCCCTCTCTCTCCAAACAGGGAGAAGTGGGAGATGTGGGGAGGGCTGTGGGATGGAGGGCGGGGCTGCCAACAGCCTGCTCTGTGGCTGGAACTGCGACATCGCCTCTCCGGGAGTAGGAGGGGCTTCTGGCCAGACTCAGTGGGGGAGGACTGGACACTTGAGAGGGCACTGGGCCAGAGACTGCCCTGGGACATGTGCCCCAGCCCTGGTACCTCAGGGCTGCACGTGTCACACCCCTGGGGAGGACAACCGACCACCCTGGACAAGCCCTGAACCTTTTGGGACAGCTGGTGCTAAAAGAATGGCTGGAGAAGTCATTAAAGCACTTACTGAGGACTGAAAATGTGGAGGGGATAATAACCGATAATAACCGCTGCTGTGTATCGAGCCTCACTATTTCCACGCACCGTGCCAAGTGCTGCAAGCGTATCGATTCATTTAATCCTCATAACAACTACATGAGGCTCCGTGTTTTCATTGATTCCAAGCCACAGCTTTTTTCATCTCATGTTAATATCTCTGAAATCATGCATCTTACAGTCAATGGCCTGATTGTTTATTTGGCAGTATTTTAAATTCTTAAAGGTACATACCATGATGGTGTGTTTATAACCAATAGTGTCTTAGATTTGATGAACTACAGTGGGGATGATTATTGTCCCCAGTTGTGAGATTAGTAAACTGAGTTGCATTTAACAGATAAAGACGTTGAAGTTCAGTAACTTGCCCGAGGTCACAAAGCAAAGCACATGGCAGAGATTTGAAACTAGAGGAAGGAGCGTGCAGTGTGGTAAAGGAAAGCAGCAAATATACAAGAGTTTGGAAGAAGGAGAGGTAGGTTGCTTTTGGCAAGAGCAGAAATTCTCAATTCTGGCTGCACAATAGAATCACCTGGGAAACTGAAAACAATCCCCAATCCCCAATCCCCGGGTGCATCCAGACCAGTTTAGGTCAACATCAGAGCTGAGGCCTTCCTGGTGGAATGATTACGAAGGACATATGGAAGAAGAGATGCTTGTGTTTAGTCTTAACAATTGGGTGGGGCCGGGCACGGTGGCTCACACCTGTAATCCCAGCACTTTAGGAGGCTGAGGCAGATGGATCACTGGAACCCAGGAGTTCAAGACCAGCCTGGGCAGCATAGTGGGACCCCATTTCTATAAAAAAAATGTGAAAATCAGCTGGGCGTGGTGGTGTGTGCCTGTGGTCCTAGCTACTCAGGAGGCTGAAGTGAGAGGATGGCTTGAGCTCTGGAGGTCAAGGCTGCAGTGAGCCATGACTGCACTATTGCACTCCAGCCTGGGTGACACAGCAAGACGCTGTCTTTAAAAAAAAAAAAAAAAAAATTAGGTGGGATTTCAAGAGATTGACAGGGAGCAGAGGCCTAGGCTTGGGAAAGGTGTCCCCTGCTGGGAGAGTGTAGTGCCCAGGGCCATTGGGCAGGGCGAGGGGGTTCAGCCTGCTGGTGAAGCCTGGCCCATAGGAAACGTCCAGTGACTCTGGCTGATGGAGCAGGGGAATCTGTGGAAGAAGGCAAGGGACAATGCTGGTGAGGCAGGAGAACAGGGAATTGGGGTAACCAAAGGTTAAGGCATAAGAACAGTGGGTGCAGCCAGTTCTAGGCAAGATTAGGCAGCACGCAGGCCACATCCTCAGTCCTGTGATAACAAGACGGAAGTTCCCACTTCAGCCTCTGATTGACTGTGGGCCAAGCTGTCACTTCAGCCTCTGACTGACTGTGGGCCAAGCTGTCACTTCAGCCTCTGACTGACTGTGGGCCAAGCGGTCACTTCAGCCTCTGATTGGTCACGGGCCAGTCCTTCATAGGGTGTAACTAACCCTAGGCCTCTAAAGGGCACCTAGGGGTGCCAGCAAATTCTTTTAGCTTTATAAAAACCCTGGGGAGAGGCGGAGGTTGCAGTGAGCTGAGATCACGTCACTGCACTCCAGCCTGGGTGACAGAGTGACACTCCGTCTCAAAAAAAAACCCCAAAAAACAAAAAACAATATTCATTCATTCAACAAACATTTATTTGCACATGATGTAGCAGGCTGTCATAGGCATTAGGGATACAGCTTTAAACAAAGCAGACAACATTGACAGTTCTGGAGCATACATTCTAGTAACAATAAACACATTTGTAAACAGCATGAAAAACCAACAAAAACCCTGGGGAGCACTGCAATAGAGAGGCTCTTGGGCCACCTGCTTAAGTCGGCTCCCACTCTGTGGAATGTACTCAATAAATCTGTGCTTTCATTACTGCTTTTTTTTTTTTCATTTAAGTGTATTCTTTGAGACAGGATCTTGCTCTGTCACCCAGGCTGGAGTGCAGTGGCATGATCTTGGCTCACTGCAACCTCTGCCCCCTGGGCTCAAGTGATCCTCCTGCCTCAGCCTCCAGAGTAGCTGGGACTACAGGCACCCACCACCACACCTGACAACCGTTCTTTTGTTGCTTTGTTTTTCATTGCTTTATTCTTTCGTTGCTTTGTAAGGTTTTTTCTATTCTTTGTTTAATATGCCAAGAACCCGGACAACTCACAGTCAAGGCCTTCCATCTGGTAACATTGGGAGCACCTCCTAGCTACCTTGGACTCAAGCTGACCTTACAGGAGCTTTGTGGAGTGAGCATTGCCTGGCACTTTTAGGTGGCAGCATCCAAGCCTAGCACCTGACATTGTGCCCTGCTCTGTAGAAACTTCTAGGCTCTGGCAAGCCTCATGCTCAGAAGACAAACTCACCAAGTCTTCACTCCTGCAGGATTGGGAAGGGCTCTCTTGGAGAGCTGAGAGCAGAACTAGGAACAGGGGTGGTGGTGTCAGGCTCTGGCGCCTCCGCCTGCTGAGGGGGTGACACGGACACATTCCTTACTTTCTCTGACCCTCGCTTCTCCCTCTAAAAATGGCCCAATGCCCTACCTTATTTATTTATTTATTTTTGTTTTTTTGGGACAGTCTCACTCTGTCACCCAGGCTGGAGTGCAGTGGCATGATCTCGGCTCACTGCAACCTCTACCTCCCAGGTTCAAGCCATTCTCCTGCCTCAGCCTCCTAAGTAGCTGGGACTACAGGTGCCCGCCACCACACCCGGCTAATTTTTGCATTTTTAGTAGAGATGGGGTTTCACCATGTTGGCCAGGCTGGTCTCCAACTCCTGACCTCAGGTGATCTGCCTACCTCGGCCTCCCAAAGTGCTGGGATTACAGGCATGAGCCACTGTGCCCGGCTCACTGCCCTACCTCTGAATGTCACTGTGAGGATTAAATGAGGACATGCATCCCACAGTGCCTGGGACATAGTGAGCTCCCCAAAAGCACCAAGCTTAGCTGGGAAGCACAAAGGGTGAGGCATGGACCTTATTTCACAGCAAAGCTGCTCAGGTGGAGCAGGCAAGGAATAGGCAAATCACGACATGACATACGGATTTCCATGGCAGGGAAATGCCCCCGTAGCCTGGCTCTACCATTGACTCGCCGTTCTCCTACCTCGCTGGGCCCCCATCTCCTCACCTCTGGGCTTACTTCCAGCTCTGGCCCCTGCGCTGGTAGGAGGCCCGGCTAGAGGTTAGGTACCATCTTTTCCAGTCCCCAAAGTGACAGTGTGTTTGTGTGGGAGGGAAATTTTAAAACGGGGCTGTTGTGAAACAGCTGAGACCGTGGGCTGCTGTATTTGTTGGCACTTGCTGGTTTGTCTGATTTGCAGAGCTGGATGGACGGCTCCCTGAGGACAGAAGCTCTTGGTTTTCTTCCCTCCAAAGCCAGGTGTGGGGTGGGAGCGTGCAGTGCACCCCTCTCGCACTGGGTGCGCGGCTATCAGGACAGAGAGGCTCCGGTCAGCCAGGCACAGAGAAAATGGCCCTCTGCCCCTGTTCCGCTTGCTTTTGTCTTGTTCTCTGGGGACCTTTGAGGTGACTTTCTCCATTTGATGACAGCAAGATGGGAGGTGGGGACAGCTGAGGTGGCAGGAGGAGTGGAGCTAGGGACAGAGGATGAACCCCACAGGCTCAGGCCAGTGATTTCTAACATTAGAGAGGTTTTGGTTAACTGTGAGCAAATGCAAGTGGCTTCCTTGAATCGGCTTTGTACCTCGGCGCAGCCTTCCTTGCGAGCGGGGCTGACTTCAAACCCCCCCCCCCCACCACTCTGTGCTTTATCTCTGGGATTAAGGTTTTCTCTCCTCACCAGAAATCATTCAGCAAAATGAGTTATTAAAAGCCAGTTAACCACTCCTGCCTCCGGGTAGCTCCCGTTTAACAACCTCTCCTGGGGAGCAGCTGTCAAGCTCGGCCCCGGGCTGGCGGGAAGATGACTCATTTACATACAGCCCGTCTCCAGCCCCCCCCTCCCCAAGATCTGTCCCTGTCTCCCTGATGACTAATCCTTTCCAGGGATGAGATCACCGCCCCTTCTGCCCCCCACAGAAAGAGCAGAGCCCTCATCTCAGCCCAGAATTTTGGGAGAAGACTAAATCCAACACCAAGGGAGGCCTTTGATGGGACAAAGACGTGACCAATGAACCCGGCCCCCGGCGTGAGGAGCAATGAGATGAGGAAAGCTCTGCTCACCTACCCCATCCCTCACTCCTCCCACCCACCTCGGGGCGCCCATGTGGGGCTTGTGTGGGGAAGAGCTCCGGGGTCACACCACCTCTCAGAAGGGAGACAGACTGGCCGGCCATGGGGAGAAGCTGCTCAGAGCAGCAAGACAATGTCAATTCAATCACTTTACCTCAACTCCTCTATCACACAGGAGATTTTCAAAGGAAGTTTCTGGTGGTTTGTAAAGCAAAGAATCCTGCTCTCAAGTGGATAGTTCCAACCCTCTCAATGAATTCGGTTTTATACACCTGGAGAAGCAGTCTCGTCCTTTCCATGGAGCTACAAGCCACATCTGGGGATGCTCAGTGCCCAGGCTGAGGGGGCACTCAGAGCCCTCGGGGACGACTCCATGCACCGAGGCCACTCCTTAAGGGCCTGGCTCCCTCCAACTGAGGTGTCCCCATGCTTGACCTTCCCACAGAAGCCAGCCTGGTTGGCTGCTTCAAAGGAGGAATAAAGACGAGGAGCCATGATGAAAACAAACCCACACCTTTCAGCTGCAGCCAGGGAGGTGCTCTAGAGGCCCATGGGGAGCTGTGTGTCTGCTCTGCTAGTCCCTGACATGCGCCGGCCCTATGGGCTGGTAAAGGGGCTGCCCACAGCACCTCAGCACAAGGGTCTCTCTCTCTTTTCATCCAGCCCAAAATGCCAAAGCACAAGGGTCTCTGTCAGGACCTGGCTGTGGCCACTGGACTGCAGCACAGTCACACTGCAGCACACTGCAGGGGTGGGTAGGGCACACCCCTCCTCTAATGGGGGTGGGGCTGGAACTAAAGGCACATTCCACTCTCAGCTGCCACAGACAGATGGAGAGGTTGATGGCCGGCACACAGGAAGTGAGGGATGGTGGGGACTGAATTTATGGAGCCCCTATCCCAGACCAAGCACTTTGCTGGTGCTTTCACAGGTGTAATCCCCAGAGCGACTCCTGGGGGAGGTGTCTTTATGCCGGTGAGGAAACCAAGGCTCAGAGAAGTAAGGCAGCACAGGTCCCAGTCCCACACCCACAGCTCTTTCCACTCCACCTCTTGAGGCCTGACTCAGCCTTAGGTTCAGAGAGTGTGACTGTGATTTTTCCGAGATGAGCATCAATCATACTGCGCCAGGGTACTTGCTGTGGCCAAAACGCCCGCCCTGGATCTGTGGCATGAGTCTGTGTCAGACCCTGTGCGACAGAAGGAGATGGAGGCTGAGGTTCAGAGACGTTAATGACCTTGAAGGTCAGGGTCACAGCAAATGGCACAATCGGGATTGCAACTCAGTTCTGCCCAATTTCAAATCTACCTTCCTGCCACCTCCTTGCCTTGCCTATTGTCCCCCTCCCTTCATGTGACCTGGGACCCAGACTCCCTGGTTTCTGGAAACATTCTCCTTTTGGCTCATTCTGCATGCTGTCCCAGTTGGTGGTGTTGAGGCACAGCTCTGCCCAGATCACTCTCCGGCTCAGCTGCCCTGAGCTCCCCAGACCCACCTTTCAAGTTCAGGAATGACTTATCTCCTTTTCTCTTCACCTGTCTGAATACTTTCCATCATCTGGCAGCACTTTCAGCTCACCAGGCATTTAACTGTGTGCTGTCTTGTGACAGCCCCTGTCCTATTGTCCCAGAGATTTAACCCTTTGTGTTTTTCTACAGTAGCTTGCCAATGAGGACATGGCCCATGTCTTGGACTTCCTGCCACCCTCCAGAATGCAGGTCCTCAGGGAGCAGCTGCTAAATTCCCAACAGGACTGGCAGTTTGTCCAGTGATCACCAGCAGACACTACCAAAACCATGGTCTCCATGTTAGTTTCAGTTAACTCAACATGTTTTTGAGACCTGCTGTGTGCCAGGCATGAGGGCAGGGGAAGGAAGACTATGATGAATAAGATTGCCCACAGACCTCCAGGAACACACCGGTAGTCAAACACAATTGAGCTTACTGGCTCACTGCAATGAGGAATCCTGGCCACCATGGCTTCTGGGGCATCTCAGTCAGAGGGTATCAAAGAGGGCTAATTTTTGGAGCTGGGCTTGAGTTCTTGAGTTAGGTGATTTAGGGAGGGCTTAAGGAAGCAGGTTTCACTCTGGATGCGATACTGCCAAAGAGCGGGAGTACTTCTATGACTGGGTATCTTAATTCTTAGCTATGAGAATGACATAGCGAGGCCAAGCTGTGACTGGCCAAGAAGCAGCAGTTGCTCATACTAACCAGATGAGGGATGTTTGGTGTTTTTGTGGTTTGGACGATGTTCCTGTTTTGGTTTGTGTTTGGACATGCTTATGGGGTGAATGGTCTTGTTTTTCTCTCACTCTGTCGTGGACATAAGGCGTCCTTGCCTGATCAGGGCTTCTATGAAATGCTTATGTTCCGTGGAAGATCCTCCCAGCCCTGCGGTGAGTGCCAGGCCAGCTCTCGGCGCTCAGGGGCTGCCTTCATCTTTCTCAAAATGCTGCTGTGCTCAGCAGCCCATAATAGCATTTTATTGGATGCCATTCATTATTTTTTGTAAATGAAATCCTTTCCAAGTGTTCTAATTTACTTGGCTATGTATGTGCATGTGTGCACACATGCGTACTTAATTCCATACATGGAGCACACCGCTCAGTTGTGAAAATATGGGTGATTTTCCTTTTTTTTTTTTTTTTTTTTTGAGATGGCATCTTGCTCTGTCGCCCAGGCTGGAGTGCAATGGCATGATCTTGGCTCACTACAACCTCCGCCTCCCAGGTTCAAGCGATTCTCCTGTCTCAGCCTCCCGAGTAGCTGGGACTACAGGCGCCTGCCACCATACCCAGCTAATTTTTATATTTTTAATAGAGATGGGGTTTCACCATGTTGGCCAGGATGGTCTCAATCTCTTGACCTCATGATCCGCCCGCCTCGGCCTCCCAAAGTGCTGGGATTACAAGTGTGAGCCACCGTGCCTGGCTGTGATTTTAAGTTTATTCTATATGCTTTTATAAATATTTCACATTTTCTGTGGTGCAAATGGGATAGCTGCTACTTTTGAAACCGTAAGTTCACCCCCAACATTGTTATTTAAATTTATAAATAAAAATGAATAAGATATGATCCCTGTCCTCACACACAATGACCACAATGCCGTATGAAAATGACAGCAAGGGAGATATCAGGGGATTCCGGGAAGTAAGAGAAGAGGTTTGGGAGGGTGTCCCAGAGCAGGTGCCATTGGAACTGAGTAGTGAAGATGCCTTAGCCAGGCGATGGAGGCAGTCGGGCACAAGGTCTGCAAGGTCCAGGTTGGCATTCAAGGGTTCAGGTGTCGTGTGGATAAGACTTTCCAGGGAGCACGTGTGGTATGAGAATTAAGGCCCCTGAGGAACTCTAGTATCTAAAGGGCAGAAGAGGAGTCTCTGAAGGAGGCCGCATTCATTCAACAAACATTTATTGAGGGCCTACTATGTGCTGGGAACTGTGCTAGGGCCTTGGGATTCAACAGTAATCTAAACAGACCAAGTCCCCTGCCCTCAAGAAGCTCACATTTCAGTATGGGAGACAGAATAATAAACCACAAACAATTATGTGGCCTGTGAGAAAGTAGCAAGTGCTACAGAAAAATAAAAAATAGAGCAGGCTAAGAGGGTGAGGAGTGTGCGGGTGGGGAGGAGGCAGGTCATGGTTTTAAGTGGCGTGTGTCCAGGGAGGCCTTGTTAAGGAATGGATGTTTGATAAAGGATGAGGGTAAGAGTGTTCCAGGCTAGTCAACAGCCCGAGCAAAGGCCCTGAGGCAGAGAGGCTGGAAGCAGAGAAGAAAAGAGTGAAAAAGGAGTGGGCATGGTGGCTCATGTCTGTAATCCCAGCACTCTGGGAGGCCGAGGCAGGTGGATCACTTGAGACCAGCACTTCGGGAGGCCGAGGCAGGTGGATCAGGAGTTCGAGACCAGCCTGGCCAACATGGTGAAACTCCATCTCTACTAAAAATACAAAAATTAGCCGGGCATGGTGGTGCACACCTGTAATCCCAGTTACTTGCAAGGCTGAGGCAGGAGAATCGTTTGAACCCAGGAGGCAGAGGTTGCAGTGAGCCTAGACTGCACCACTGCACTCTAGCCTGGGTGACAGAGAAAACACTGGACAAAGAGATTAGCCAGCAAATCCCTCCTGCACACTTTCAGGGCAAAGATTAGGTGAATAAATGTCCCTGAAATGAGAAAAACCAAGACTTTCATTTGATTTTAATGTGAGGGAGAAACAGATAAACTAGTGATTTTACAAAAAGAAAAATAAATATAATATTCAAGTAGATTTCAAGTGACAGCAGATATGCTTAATATATTTGATAACTGTCTTCTCTTTCTCTGTCAGCAGAATCTCTTGCAATTTTAAAAGGAAATTAGATGAAAGGAACGCCCATCAACATCTTTAATAGCTGCAAGCAATGTGGAGCAAATTTTTTGTCTTATTTAACGTGGTCATCACCATAACCCAGTAAAGACAATATCATCATTGCTCCCATTTTGTAGACAGGGAAATGGAATCCAGGATAAATAATGTAGCTTGCATGACGTCAATCTTCCTCAAGTCTGAGCAATAATTTATATCTCCCATTTCTCAACCTCATCTCTCAAGCCTATAATCTTTCAGTTATAACAAGGGAAACACTTGAGGGTGTATCAGTTTGTGTTTTGTTCATAGTGTTTATATGCTCTCAATCAATGACTGTTTATTAAAAATTTGTAGGAGGTGGTAGTAAAAAAAAAAAAAGTTGCCGGGCGCGGTGGCTCATGCCCGTAACCCCAGTACTTTGGGAGGCCGAGGCAGGTGGATCACCTGAGGTCAGGAGTTTAAGACCAGCCTGACCAATATGGTGAAACCCTGGTTTCTAATAAAAATAGAAAAATTTGCCGGGCGTGCTGGTGCATGCCTGTAATCCCAGCTACTCGGGGGGCTGAGGCAGGAGAATCGCTTGAACCCTGGAGACAGAGGTTGCAGTAAGCCAAGATCGCAGCACTGCACTCCAGCCTGGTGACAGAGCGAGACTCCATCTCAAAAAAAAAAAAAAAAAAAGTGTGTCTCTGGCTGCAGTACTGGGGACAGACTGCAGGGGTGAGATCAGCGAGTCTAGTTCAGAGGCTGTGGGTCAAACAGGTGGGGTGGCCCAGACTAGGGGAGTAGCCAAAAGGGGACTAAGGAAGGGAGGCCAAAGGGAGGCCACAAGCACAGGAGAGGATAAAGTTGCTGAAGCTAGAGGCCACTCAGGAAGGAAGGAATGAGGGGGCAAGGGGTCAGAAATTTCTGGAAGAATCTAGTAAGATGGTAACCTAACAGTTCTACTGGGATTTGGCAACTGGGAGGAAGCTGGCTCTGTGCAGGAGAGAAGGGGACACCACTGCACGGATGCCAGACTGTGGAGGGCTGCAAAAGGAGCCGAAAGGGGAAGAAATGGAAGCAAGTAGGGGAGGCTGTGGTTAAAGCTCTTCCCAGGAAGGCCAAGGACATCCACAGCTGAAGTGTTCAGGAGCAGGGCAGACACTGTGTTTTCTTTATCTCAGAGAGGCTGTGTGTCTTGCCCATGTGTGAGTACAGTGGCTAAATCACAAGCCCTGGAGTCAAGGGTTTAGGCTGATCCAGCCCCTGCTACTCACTGGTGGCCATCAGCAAGCTACGCACTATGCCTCAGTTTCCTCATCTATCAAGTAGACAGCACTGCCTTACAGGTGGTTGTGAGGATCAGAGGGGAGGGGACAGTTGGTGGACTTGGCAGAGTGCTTGGCACAGAGGAAACACTAAATACGCTTCTTCAGCGCCTTCTTAAGGTTAGGCATCCGCATAGGGCGCAGCAGGGAGGAGAAGGCCTCGCCGGGCAGACCTACCTTGGAGAAGATACAAGCAATGGTGCTAAAGTTTCACAACAGCGTCAGCCCCCTCCCTCTCATGTGTACTCACAGCTACTCACTTCCCTACTCTGTGCCGGCCATGAGGTGTAGTCACTGTGCCAGGGGGCTGAGTGTCCGGCCCGGGATGTGAGAGGGCATGGGCTCACCTCCTCAGGGTTTGAATGAGACCCCAGTAACCACAGCAGTAAAGACCCCTCAAATGCCATCTCTACATTAAAATGGGTGACCAGAAAATAGCAGGTGAACGACAGTGCCCTCACTGCCCACAGAAGTGCCTTCACTCAGATTTAGTGCTCTGTCTTCTGCCTTTCTGAAGGGACAGTGGAAGCATCCATTTGAAGACTCTCCCTGTGTCTCCTGCAAAACCAAAGAAAAACCATCACTGCCCATGTCTCTCTTTAAAGATCTGTTAGGCTAGGCACGGTGGCTCATGCCTGTCATCCCAGCACTTTGGGAGGCCAAGGCAGGAGGATTGCTTGAGGCCAGGAGTTTGGGACCAGCCTGGGCAACATGGTGAGACTCCATCTCTACAAACAATTAAAAAAAAAAAAAAAGCTGGGCTTGGTGGGTCACACCTGCAGTTCCAGCTACTCAGGAGGCTGAGGCAGGATTGTTTGAGCCCAGGAGGTCAAGGTTGCAGCGAGCTGTGATTCTACCACTGTGCTCCAGCCTGGGCAACAGAGTGAGACCCTGTCTCTACATAAATAAGATCGATCTGTGAGATTCCTTCCTTCTAGAATTCAGAATCTGAGGTGCTCGTTTCCTGAGGACGCTTGTGACTTGCTGCCTTTTATTGAACCCTGAGTGCCCTATTGCCCATTTTGAGTGTTCCAATGGGAATTGCAGAGCCACTGTGACCATTCATTGCTACAGAGCTGCACCTCAGTACCTGATACATCCCTCACCCTTTTCCAATAATTTTTAGCTTCCTTCAACCCTCTCCTCTTTCCCTCGTCCTCCTCCTGTCCACAGGAAGCCCGTTAGGAGCCTGCCATGGCAAGCGCTGTGCTAGGACATGGTCCTGCACTCTTAGAGCTTGTGGTTCAGTTATTCTAGTTTCAGCACTTACATTCATTCAACTCCTTTGTGGAAGCAAGCTGGCTTTTAGTCCCCAGCAACAGCAATTTCTGAAAATCACCAAGCCACACCAAATATATGAAATATCTTCCCTTAAGGTGGTCTTTAAAATTTGGGCCGACTCTCCTCCCTCTAGGAATGTTCTGATGAGTTTCAGTCTGAAGGCAGGGAGATGGTTTTGGTGACCTCCCGGGACCCTATTCTGGGCTGAACTGTATGCCCCATAAATATGCATGTTGAGATCCTAACACTCCAGTACCTCAGAATGTGACTGCATTGGTAGAAAGGGCTCTTTAAAAAAGGGAATCAAGGTAAAATGAGGCCATTAGGGTGAGCCCTAATCCAATCTGGCTGGTGTCCTTATAGGAAGAGAATATTAAGACACAGACCTACACAAGGAAAACCATGTGAAGGCACAGAGAAGGTGGTTGTCTGCAAGCCAAGGAGAGAGTCCTCAGAAGAAACCAACCCTGCCAGCCCCTTGATCTTAGACTGCTGGCCTCCAGAATTGTGAGAAAATACATTTCCATTGTGTAAGTCCCCCAGTCCGTGGTACTTTGTTATGGCAGCTGGAGGAGACTGGGGCCGCCTGTTTGCTTGGCTGCAGAAGCCCCACGTGGCTGCACCCTGGCTCATTCTGTTTTCTGTAGCAGCAGCAGCAGTGGCGGCAGCAGGGAGCCCAGGATGCAAAGCTTGGTTTCTGAGCCCTGATCAGGAGGCTGTGTTTATATTTATCCTGCTAACTGCAGGGGACTGTTTATACCCAGAGAAATAACCTCCTGGGCGGGTGGGGGCAGCCAAGGAACCAGCTGCTTCCATCAGGCCTGCTGGGCTCCTCCAGGTTCTCATCATACCACTTCTGTCGAGGCTCTCTCTGACGCAGCTCTCCTCACTCCACACCGGGCTTGGGCCCAGGCGCACAGCCTGGTCTTCCTGAGGATGCTCAGACGCGGAGACCGACTGCTCCTCACAAGCACCCTGGCACGTGCACAGCCCAGGGACTGGAGCCTTTGCAAACAAGTCACAGTCCTAGTCTGAGATTCAGTGCAACACTAGGTGCCCAATAAACAGAACAACAAGGATTTTTTTTTTTTTTTTTTCTGTTTTCAGATAAACTGTAAAATGCCTCTGCCACCCATTCTCCCTTCTTGCTCCCCTTCATGGGAGCTCTGAGGGGAGGGTCTCTGGGGTGGGTTCCAGCAACCCTGGGCCTGTTCTGGGGTCTTGCAGCGAGGCTGAGCTTTCAGGAGCCTATGAGATATTTCACCTGGACCCTGGTCACAGTACATAGATTTTTGTTTTATCAGAGAAATCACTGCCACACTGTGACCCTTAAGGTCCTCAGCAGGGACGGCGTGAGGTGAGAGTATCAAAGCCAGGTGAGAGCACTCAGACAGTTTCTGCCTTTGAGCATGTGAGAAGCTCACTCATGCACAATGACAAGCAAGAAAGACACGGGAAACTGACAGGTTTTCCGCACTGACTAGTGAAAACACATTTTACACTTCTGGGTCAACAAATACATGGGTCAATTCACACACTGGCATGAGAATGAGTTATTTTTATTAATTTGTTTAGAGATGGGGCCTCACTGTGTTCCCAAGGCTGGAGTGCAGTGGCTACTCACAGGCACAATCATAGCACGATACAGCCTCAAACCTCTGAGCTTAAGAGATCCTCCCATCTCAGCCTCCGAGTAGCTGGGACTATAGGTGTGCACTACTGTGCTTGTCTAACGTGTTCTTTTTAAAGGAATTTTTTGAGGTGGGGACTTTAATTTACTTGAGCAGATGTATCAATGTAGCTGTGAATAAGGAGCTACCAGGGCATTAGACTGCAGACCCTGACACAACCACCATCACCACAATAAATAGCAACAACCACCACCACAAGCATAGACAACTACATTTTTTTTTTTTTTTTTTTTAGCTCTGATTACTACACTGTGTTGCTTTCCTCACTGAGGCTTATGTGGGGTCTTCTGGTTTTAGAGATCATTTTCACACACAGTTTATTTACATTTCTTCACAACCACCTAGTGAGGTAAGCATTATCCTCGGTTTTTAGATGCACAACCTGAGGCTCAGAAAAGTGCAGTCTAAGGTCACTTTGTGAAAAAGTGATGGAGGGAATGTCAGAATTTGAGTCAGAGACTCCACAAAGGCTGACCCTCCTTGCGGGTCTCTGACGACACCGCAGAAACCTGTGGGAAGCTCTGCTGGATTGCTGGGCGCTCCTGTTCTATGGCAGGACAGCCTAGAAGGCGACGGGGTGTCTTCTCCAAGACATATGCTCTGTTGGCTCTTTGGGAGAAAGGGCAGAGTGGGGGATAAGGACGGTCATGCAGGCTGGCACTGCCCAGAGGCTGATCTTCCGGGAGCTGGGCTAGCAAGCTGGGGATGGGGGATGGGTCATTCCCTCCTCCCCGCTGTCACTATAATTCTGGAGATCTGTAAAAGGATGTTTAACATGTTTAAAGTCTTTGTTTCCCATCCTTCTGCCAAGGATTGAGACATCGCCCACCCAGCTTCAATCCTCATAGCTACTTCTGCCACTGATGGGAGGAGGACTGAGGTTCTTTCTACCAAGGAGCCAGGAGGATGGCTGTCACTGCTCCTGGAAGCAGGGACTCCCAGATGTGGGGGTAAGCACCCAGGGCCTGCCTTCCCTCCACTCTTGGTGGCTTCCAAAGGCCAACATTCTGGAAAGCCCACCACCCATGTCTCCTCTGTTTCTATTGGAGTGACTGCTGCTTCCGCAGAGAGTATTAGCAACGAAGACAGCCTTCCACCCTGATGCCAGACACACGGACACACGAGCACTAGCATCTTGGACTACCCGACTCCCCCTCGGCATACACGTGGCGTTTCAGGGATAAAGCTACACCAAAGGAACCCTCCCATATCAACGCTTGGTACAGCCTCAGCCTGTAACGCTTCCCTTTCGAAGAGCTGTCCCTCCAGCAAGGGAACCCCTGGCATCTCTGCCGAGGGCATAAACCATATCAGCTCTGAATTACAAAGAATGTTTACTGAGAACCACACTTGGGAAGACCTTTCTCTTTCAAACCCTTCCTTCCCATGCCCCAGTGATGGCTAACATCATTGTTCCCGGTGTTCCTACTGAAACACATTGGTCGTGTGTACTTTCCTGTCTAACTCATAGACTGCAAAAGCTATAATTTCATGGAATTTGTTTTAAGTGCCCTTTTCTGGCAGATGTAGGCTCAGTATGAGCACTCTGTAATTTTCCAGCCTCCTAAATGGCCCCCTTGCAGCTTAAATACCGCATGGTGTAACCCACCCTTTTCCTACCCTGCAGACAACCCAATTACTCACAGTCTTCACCAGGGCCCTCCTGGGTGGGTCCCCCAGGCTACGTCCTGTGGGGGAGGATGCAGTCACGCTTATGACAAACCATGGCACATCCTCTCCGAGGAATACTATGCATCCAACAAGAGGGATGCTTAGAAAGTTGATGTCAACATCACATACCAATGCACAAAAACAAAACCCAAAATTCATCCAGAAAATAGACTCTGGAGTACTATTTTAGGATGAGGCTAAGGGCTTTTCTCTCCTCACTTTTTTTATGCTTCTCTCTTTTTCATATGTTCTATAAGAAGTATCTATTATTTGAGTGAATTAAAGACCACTCGTTTTGTCATTATTTTTTAAAGGCAGGGTCTCACCGTCTGGGTGGGGAGCGAAGTCATACACAAGGGAGGAGATGGCAAGGTGCTAGGAGGTCAGATCATCACTGGCAGAAGGCAAACGAAGGAGAAGGCTCCATGAAGACTGGATGATGAAGGTGGGCTCTGCAGAGGGAGTGTGTCTTCGATATGTGAGGGGGAGAGGACAGGCAGGGATGCTCCACGCAGGGAGAATGCTATGAATGAAGACCGGAGGGACAATTCAGGGTCTTGCTGACTAGTTTGGCTGGAGGAAAGGCTGCAGTGAGGGCAGCATTAGCATGGAAAGGCTGAGGATCACTGAAATGCAAAGTGGCTTCTCCTGAAAGAAACCAGGAAGGCTGCTACCAGAGAGTGGACCCTTTGGGAAGCCTGGACACAGATGGACGTCTTTTCCCAATTCAGTCATTTATAAGTAGCTCATATGTCTCTCAATTCCTCATCATTTGTGCAGCACCAATTTTGTGGGGAGTAGGGGGACTAGTTATGGAGTCAGGGACACCTGGGCTAGAATCTCAGCTCTGTCGCTTGCTTTTTGATCTGAGACAGCCATTTAACCTCTTTTTGCCTCAATTTCCTCATCTGTAAATGAGATGTGAACTGTGCTCACCTCCACAGGATGCTGATGAGGATTAAATGAGATGAAGTGTGTAAAATGCTCAGCATAGTGCTAATAGCATGACCACCTCGAAATGCAAGCCATTTGTGCTAACGGATGGACAGCAAGGAACAGAATTTCTAAAGAGAGTAGATAAGAAAAAAAGAGAAGAGGAGGTCGTGGAATATAAAGCCAACACTGAATTGCACTTAAGCTTTTTTTATTTTTCTTCTCAAATAATTTGCTCAGGGCTGGGGCAGCCAGTAACATCTACATGCTCTCTCCCTCAGGGAGGAACCCATCCAGCACTAACCTTCCGAAGAGGCAACTATGGACAGGGAAAAGCTGGAAATGAAGCAAGTGTCATAAGTTCTTCAGTAACACCCTCTCTCTTATTCAAAAACCTCCAGTGGCTTCTTAGGGTCTAGAACTGTGACTCCCAATGATCTGGCTTGGAATCCTTTGGGAACTCTGCAGTTATTGCAAAGGCATATCAACCTACTTGGTCATCAATGGTTGTTTGCAACCTTAACGTTCTCTTACATGGTTATGCTATTACTTTCCAAAAATATGTAAATGGTTTTCTGATGAAGATGCACTTAGAAGTGCTACTGAATTAATCCAGAGGACTGCGTGTGTCAATATGCATTTTCCCTATTAATTAATGGATACTGAAAGTATATGTAACTTCCATCATATGGGTGCTGTGAAAATATTCCTCGCATTTAAAGCGATCCTCACGTTTAAAAAGTTGGGAGCAGTCTGAGCAAAATGGCAAAACCCTGTCTCTATGAAAACTACAAAAATTAGACAGGTGTGGTAGTGAGCACCTGTAGTCCCAGCTACCGGGTAGGCTGAGGTGGGAGGATCTTCTGAGCCAGGGAGGTTGAGGCTGCAGTGAGCCGTGATCATGCCACTGCACTCCAGCCTGGGTGACAGAGGGAGACTCTCAGTGGAAAAAAAAAATAGTTGGGAGACTTCTGGTTCAAGATGATTATTTAATTACCTCAATTTGTCTACTCTCCCTCTTAAGGCCCTATTTAAATGATGGTAAAAGGACATAAAGGTATAAACTAGCAACAACACAGGGAATGGGCAGAGGGTTTACAGTGGAAGGGCCCGAGAAGTTTCAGCATGCTGGTGCAAGACGGACAGCTTGAGAGAGCTGTAACTGATGAAGGCAGGTGGAGAAGCCCACAGCTCAGAGGGAGTACAGCTGAGAAGGGGAAGCAGGGGAACTGCCCGGAAGAATCCTGAAGAGTCTTGGGTGTGGGAAAGGCCCTATAGATAGTGGCTGGCTGCCCAACCCCTGACCCAAAAAGAAAGCCCACAGTCCATAAGCCCCGCCTATGCACACCGAGCTTCCAGTCCAATTTTCTATTTTTAATTCTTAAATGTGAGTAGACAGCCACAATTCAGACATTTGAGGAAAGCCTGCAAGCCCTCTCTTGCATCTCCTCCTAGCTCAGCCTCCTTCATCTTCAAGGGCACTGCAGCTCAATCTTCAGATCTCTTTTCTTCTGGCTCCCATGATCACGCCTGGGACTCTGTGGTTCCAACCTTGACAGCAATTGAAATTACTCTTATGAGGAGTTTTACAAAATGCTAATTCGTAAGCCCCCACTTCCAGAGAGAATGATACAACTGGTTAGGGCACAACCTGGGCATCAAGGCTTAAAAACTCCCAGGTAATTAATATGCATCCAGGGTTGAGAACCACTCTTCTAGGAGATCTTTTCTTTTTCTTTTTGCGTCTGGGTCTGGCTCTATTGCCCAGGCTGGAGTGCAATGGCACGAACATAGCTCACTGCAACCTTGAACTCCTGGCCTCAAGTGATCCTCCTACCTTAGCTTCCAGAGCCCCCTAGCTGATATTGGCAGGGCTTTATTTATTTATTTATTTATTTTTGAGATGGAGTCTCACCCTGTTGCCCAGGCTGGAGTGCAGTAGCACGATCTCGGCTCACTGCAACTTCTGCCTCACTGTTTCAAATGAGTCTCCGCCTGAGCCTCCCAAATAGCTAGGATTACAGGCATCTGCCACCATACCTGGCTAATTTGTATTTTTAGTACAGATGGGGTTTCACCATGTTGGCCAGGCTGGTCTCAAACTCCTAACACATATGAGTGGTTCTCACTCCTGGCTACATATTAGAGTTGATATGGTTTGGATTTGTGTCCCTGCCCAAAACTCATGTTGAATTATAATCCTCAATGTTGGAGGAGGGGCCTGGTGGGAAGTGATTGGAACATGGGGGTGTATTTCCCCCTTGCTGTTCTCGTGATAGTAAGTTCTCATGAAATCTGGTTGTTTAAAAGTGTGTAGCACCTTCTCCTTCGCTCTCTCCCTACTGCTGCAGCCATGAAGGACCTGTCTGCTTCCTCTTTGCCTTCTGACATGATTGTAAGTTCCCTGAGGCCTCTCCTGCCAAGCTTCCTGTAGCTTGCAGAACTGAAAGCCTATTAATCTTCCTTTCTTTATAAATTACCCACTCGCAGGTATCTTCTTCAGTGATGATAACATTGTTTTAGCCAGGGTTAAGAACCAGTGGTCTATAGGCTGGCAAATCCCAAATTTGTATCTCAAAGCCAACCTGTCCCTTGAGTTCTAGACTTGCCTATCCACTGTCTAGCTGGCATTTGGCTTGGAAGTGGAAAAGTCATTTCAAAATTAACATTTCCAAAACAAAGCTCTTGATTCTCCCTCCCAATCAGCCCCTCCTTGATTCTACTTCAGCCTTCCCTATCTCAGTAAATGGCAAATCCACCCTTGCAGTTGCTAAGGGCAAAAGTCTTAGAGTCCTTTTTTATTCTTTTACTTTCTCTCACACCCTACATCTGATCCAGGAACAAATCATGCCACCCTACTGTCAACACTTATCCAGATTCTACCCACTGACTTTTGCTTCAGGCACGAGGGCGTAGCTGAATCCAGACTTCCCTCAGATCATAATCAACCAGGAAACTGGACAAAGTCTATGAGATAATTATTTTCAGACCCTGGAAAACAGGTAGTTCAGGATATGGTCCCTGAGAGAAGGGAAACAAACAAGGTGAGCCCTTCAAAAGCCCTAGTTTTTGCCCGGTGGCAGTTTTCAGACAGCCATGGGAGTGGGAGAGGTCCAGACAGAGCCCAGCACTCTTGCTGAATTGAGGGGAGAAATTCAAGTTCACAGAGGATAAAGCAGCTGTCACTGCTTAACTGCTAGAACTACTGTGAAGTACTGGAGAGGAAGGAACTATCATGAAAAAGAACTCCAGAAATCGACTAGGGGTCCCTCTCTGTTATTCACAAAGGTCTGAATAACAATCTATGCAGGTATAAGGTAAAACATAGAAAAAAACAAGACCAAGAAAAACAACTTCCAGGAAATAACTTCCAGAGAGCTGTAAACCAAAAATTTCCAGAGCCCTCACAAAGCCAGGAACCACCTGAGTCCCTACCAGTCAAAGGTGGAAAGGTTTCACTGAATCCACAAGGCATTCAGTAGAGACCCCAGAAAGGTTATTCTTTAATAGTGTGGCTCATCTAGTCCTAGGGAAAAGACTCCTTTAGACCTGCCTTTAAAAAGCTTAAAAACAAGTCTGGGAAATATCAACTGATCTATAAAGAACTATCTGGCAGAACAAAGTCCAACCCTGCTTGAAAGAGTACAAAACAAGCATCAACAATGTAAAGTTCATAATGTTCTGATCTCAAATACAAAATCAGATATGCAAAGAAGCAGGAAGATGTGACCCACAAATAAGAGAAAAATAGTCAATAGAAACAGACCCAGAAATGCCAGAGATTATGGAATTAGCAAAGGCATTTAAATACCTGTTAAAATATGTAAAATATGCTCAAGATTTAAAGGAGAAACATAATGATGAGAAAAATGGGAAAATTTGTAAAAAACCAAGTAGAATTTCTAGAGATGAAAAATATAATGTCTGAAATGAAAAGTTCACTGAATAGAGTTAACAACATACTAGAGACTGCTGAAAAAGGTTGAACTTGAAGACACAGCAATAGAACTATTCAAAATAAAGCACTGTAACTAAAAAAAGACTGAAAAGAGCTTCAGCTACCTTCAGAACAATGTAAATTAAGACTAACATATGTGCAATTGGAGTTCAAAAAGAGAGGATAGGGTAGCAAAAATAATATTTGAAGCAATAATGTCAAAATCTTTCCAAATTTGAGAAAATTTATAAACACACAGATCCAAGGAGCTCCATAAACACAAGGGAAACTACACAAAGGCACATCAAAATCAACTTGTTGAGAGTCAGGAATGAAGAGAAACCTTAACAGCAGCCAAAGAAAGGAGACACAATTACTTATAGACAGAGATAAAAATATTCACAGACTTCTTTTTTTTTTTTTTTTTTTTTTTTTTGAGATGGAGTCTTATTCTGTCACCCAGGCTGGAGTGCGGTGGCACGATCTTGGCTCTCTGCAACCTCTGTCTCCCAGGTTCAAGTGATTCTCCTGCCTCAGCCTCCCATCTGGGATTACAAGTGTGCACCACCATGCCCGACTAATTTTTGTACTTTTAGTAGAGATGGGGTTTCACCATGCTGGCCAGGCTGGTCTCAAATTGCTGACCTCAAGTGACCCGCCCACTTTGGCCTCCCAAAGTGTTGGGATTACAGGTGTGAGCCACCACACCTGGCCACAGACTTCTTATCGGAAACTGCAAGCCAGAAAACAATCTTTACGGTGCTAAAAGAAACAGGAAAACAAAACAATGAAAAAAACCCCACACTTCAGTAAATATGCATTTCTTTTCTGAAAGATATTCTGAAAGATATAATCACTTCTCACTGGCTCCACCAAACATGCCCTAGTCCAAGTCATCATCATCTCTCACGTGGAATATTTCAAAAGCCTGCTAACGAGTCCCCACACTTCTATATTTCCCCCGTACAGTTTTTTTGAACAGCAATGAGTGATCTTATAAATCAGATCATGTCACGCCTCTTTTGTCTCCCCGCTTATTTTAACCTAAGTTTTGCCTCAGGATCTAATCATGCTTCTTCTCAAAACCCTCCTGTGGCTCCCCATTTCACTCAGAGTAAAACCCAAAGGTCTTGCTGTGGTCTGGAGACCCTGCATGACCTAGTCTCTGGCTACTGCTCTGACGTCACATTCTAACTCTCACTTGCCCCTCCTCCAAACACTATTCCAGGCACACTGGCCTCCTTCCGGCTCCTCCAGCAAACCCTGCAAGCTCCTCCTAAGGGACCTTGGCACTGGCTGGAGCCCTCTTCCTCCAGGCAGCCACACGGCTCACTCCCTTACTTCATTCCAAGCCTCCACTCAGGGGTCACATCATCCAAGAGACCCTTTCAGACCAGCCTACTTCCATCACTTTATTCTCAGCCTGGTTTTGTTCTTTTTGCAGCATTTACCACCACCTGACACTTATTTGTATGTTTATTGTCTATCTCCCCCAACTAGAATGTTAGCTCCATACAGTAGGGACTTTGTCTACTTTTTCACTGCTGTATCCCTGGGGATTTTAAGTTGCTGGCACATAGTGGGGTGCTCAAGAAATATTTGTTGAATAAATGGATGAATGGGGATCATGTTTTCTGGATGCCAAATTAGAATACAGGGCCTGCTAAGTGTTCTGGAAAATACGGTGTATGAAATCAATATTACCCCCTACCCCACACAGCACCATGTTTTTCTGGAGCTCTCCAGTTCTAGACTCCTTAACACATAAAAATATTTTGGTGCTAGTCCTGGGGAAGGCAGATTATTGGTTTAAGATTCAGTTCTAGCCACAGGCTGCCCTGTGCATAAATCTAGGGGGCTACATGGAGTTCTGAATGACATGTGTCTCACTACAGCGCTATTACAGAGAAAGTCTGGAAACATTACAAGGGAGTAGAACCAGGGCCTTGTAGATACTGGCTCATTCAACCCTGCAACCCAGAGGAGCTAGGCCTCTTCCTGAAGGGCCTGCATCACCTCCTTCCTTCTTGTTCGGCCCTGGGCACGGGGTGTGGTGGGGGGAAGCTCAGAAACTGAGATAGAATTTATCAGCGTACAGGCTCCGAGTCTGCAGCTAGGATGCCCTTTACAGCTATAAAAGAATAAGTTTTATGGAAAAACATTAAAAAAGAAATAAAGCAAGAATGTAGATGGAAGTCAAGGGGACTCTAGGGACAAAAATGCTATGAATTAAGGTCATTGCTACACACCAACCTCTGCTGCAACCCTGCCCCCACCAACCGGTACTGCCTTTCCCACCTGCAGGGCACAGGAGGCTGCCCTCAGCAATCTCTGAGTAGTGAGGGGAGGGCTGCCCTGCTGAGCCCAGCTTTGGAGGACGAGCATCTTCCTCCAGCCTCAGCCTGCTTCATTCCCTACTTCCTGTGTGGCTGCAGCATCTTCAACTGCCTTCCCCCCATTATGAGACATGCCCACAAATCTCCAGATAGCATTGTTAGAAACCCCAGGGCCCTGTAGGGCATGGCGGCTCATGCCTGTAATCCCAACACTTTGGGAGGCTGAGGTGGGTAGATTACTTGAGGCCAGGAGTTCAAGACCAGCCTGGCCAACATGGCGAAACCCCATCTCTACTAAAAATACAAAAATTAGCTGGGTGTGGTGGTGCATGTCTGCAATCCCAGCTACTTGGGAGGCTGAGGCACAAGAATCACTTGAACCCGGGAGGCAGAGGTTGCAGTGAGCAGGGATTGCACCACTGCACTCCAGCCTGGATGACAGAGCGAGACTCTGGCTCCCCCTGCGCAAAAAAAACAAAAAAACAAAAAAAAAAAAAAAAAAAAAACCAAAAACAAACAAAAACAGAAAAGAAATCCCCAGGCCCCTGGTCAGCCCCTTTCCCTAGATCTTCCCGTGTGGGCATGATGTCAAGGAATGAGGGGGGAATAGAGAGTAAGAAGGCCCAATGTCAGCAGAGGTCATGTTGAGTCTTGTTGAGTGCCAATAACCAAATTCTGTCTTTGGCTCCTGCAAATATCTCTTACCCCTTTTCTTTTGCTCCTTTCCAAAGGCCACGTGATTCCCCAGTCCCTATCCCTAGTCCCCTCTACCCAATTCATCCTGCCACAAATATTCAGCATCCTGGACTGCTATATAAACAAATGAGCAAACATTTACTGGTTCTAAGGCTACGCAAGGGTCCTCACCACGACCCTGTGAGGTAGACCTCATTGCGAGAGTGCATAGCTCTTCAGTCTAATGTGACAAATTCTGCTCTTTGTTTAAAGTGTGAACATCAGTAGTTATAAAATAAAATTATAACTCATAGATTATGAACCACTTAGAGTGCATAAAGAAACAATTCACGTTGGCAGTCCTCCTGAATGAGTTTGGAATCACATAGCAGTTCAGAGCTGAATATACAAACTAAGCACACATTCCTCAGTGATTTGTCACTGATAGAGATATACAAGTTTTTTTTTTTTTTGGGGGGGGGGACACAGGATCTCACTCTGTCACCCAGGCAGAAATACAGTGGTAAGCTCTTGATAAAGTGAAGAGACAGTTGATAATGGGCTGATTTAACGTTTGAGGTGAACAGCCAAAACAAGGGACTTCACAATTATCTGGTTGTTTGAAGGCAGTCTAGAGACTAACAATTTAGACTAATGAGATTGCCTGACTTAATGGCATAACTATATAGTGACTAAAGCACCAGAATCTTCTTCTAAAACAGTCATGATCACATTACACCCCTGTTCAAGAACTCCAGTGGATTCCTGTTGCCCCCATACCAAGTCTAAATGTTTCCACCTGGCTTTCAAAGCCCTCCAATATGACCTTAACCTATTGAAGCAGTTTCACCTGTCACTGTTCCTTAACTTGCTAAAGGCAGGCTGGTCCTGACCTCACTCACACTACTCTTTCAAACCTGCCTACCCTGCAACCTGAGAGGTGGCATCAGACATACTAGAAAGAACAAAAGATCTGGGGTCAGAGAACTCAGCTCAGGGTTTAGCTTTGCCACTTACATGTGAACTCAGTCAGATTATCTATTAATAAAAACATAGGCCCACATTAGAGTGCTTATGAAATACCAGGGCAAGACTAAGCACCTGCATTCACTGTCTCATATAATTCTCCCAACCACCACAGGATACAGATGTTATTATGATTCCCATTTTATAAATGTTAAAATGGAAGCTTTGGAAGTTCATCTATTCAACAAACAAAAGGTACTGTGCTAGGCAATGGGAATATAATAGTGGACAAGAGAGACAAGAACCCTGGTCTCATGGAGCAGGGATTGAGCAGAGGTCAGGCAACAAACAAACACATAAACACATATTTGTTCACGAACAGGATGATTTCCAAAAATGGTACATGTTCTAAGGACGATAAGGCAGAATAGTGTAAGGGACAGTGACTAGGGGTTAGTGGGGGACACTACTATAATCAGGGAGACCAGGGAAGGCTCCTCAAGGGTGACATTTTTGCTTTAGACATGAGGCTTGAATGTGGTTAAGAGAAGTCAGCTATGCTATGACTCACAGAGTAGTGCGCCAGGCAGCAGGAACAGCAAGTGCAAATGCCCAGAGGTCTGGTAAGTCCAGTGTGGCTGTAGTGCATTGAGTGAAGGGGAAAGCAGTACCAGTGAGGCTGAGGGAGGACAGGGCCAGATTATGCAGGGCCTTGAATGTCATGGTGAAGAGTCAGATTTTGTGCAACAGGAAGTCACTGAAGGATTTCAAACAAGCAAAGGACTTGGCCTGACTTCCATTTATAAAGATCTCTTTGGCTGTGTGTGAAGAACAGGTTGTCAAGGAGCACAGAGAAAGTTAGGGGATTGGTTAGAACACTAACTTAGTTGCCCCAGCAAGAAATGATGGTAACAGTTGGAGTAGACTGGTAGTGATGGGCAGGGAGACAAGTGGATGGAATCAGAATGTATTTTGCAGATTGAGCTGACAAGAGTTGATGATGAATTGGATATGAAAGTTTAGGAAAAAAAGAGGAATCAGGACAACTCTTTATATGGATGACATTTATTGAGATGAAGACTCATGGAGCAGCGTACCAAGGAGCAGGAACAGCTTGTGAGGGGAATAGTCAAGAGTGGGATACAGCAGGAATCAGGAGTTCTATTTTGGGCTTTTAAAAGTTTTGATACATATTGAATATCCATGTGAAGATGCCAAGTGGGCAGTTGGACCCATGGCTCTGAAGCTTAGTGTAGAAGATGGGTTATTCATCAATAGATAAATGGGTTTAAAGCCAAAGGGTGTGAAGGGGATCAGAGTATGCCATCCCTAAATATGTCACTTTGGCATAAGGATTGTTTTGAGCTGCAGGCAATTTGGAAGCAGCAGATGCAGAGAAAGCTCCTTATCCTCCCCTATCTGCCTAAAGGCAGGACATAAATTTCCCTTTGCCAAGGTGTCCTCCTTCCCTTCTCTGTACTCTTAATCACTGGAGACCCCATTATCACTCCAGAGATTGCACGAGATTGAGTCTGCATAACAAACCTTACTAAAACCAAACCTTATTCTCCATTAATTTCCCCCTATATTTATCTTCCCATAATTTACCACTTCTAGAAGTCCAAACTCCTTTTATCTCATCATTACTTCACAATTTATCACTCTTTGTTAAAATGGTATATAACTTCTTTTTAGGTAATTACTTTTCTATGAAGGCCTCCATATGTATATCCAGTAAACCTTTTCTCCTGTTAATCTGTCTTTTAATTCAGGGCCCTAGTCACTGAAACTAAGAAAATGTAGGGGAAAAGCTTTTCCTCTACAGGTGAGAGATTGTTTGGAGACAGTCCAGAGTGAAGACTGAACATGGGGCCCTCTCACACTAAGAGGTCACATAGAGAAGATCCAGCAAAAAGGACCAAAGAAAGCAGCCAGTGAGGATCCAGGACAGCATGATGTTCTGGAAGCCAAGAGAAAAGAGGAGTTTGAGGATAAATGGTCAGCCATGTCAAATGTTGCTGAGATGCTGAGGACAGGGAAGTCATCACTGGATTTTTTTAGGAAGGGGGCCACTAGGCACCTTACAATCACATAATTACTGGAAAAGTGGAGCTGGACTCCTGATTGATGTGGATCCAGGGGAGAAGGGCAGGTGAGGGAGATGTTGACTACTCTTCTGAGAAGGTTTCCTGTAAAGGAGGGCAGAGAAATGGGAAAGTAGCAGGAGGGTGATGCAGGGTCTATTAAGAAGGAAGAATATATATGTTTGCATACCGATAGAGTATAAATTAACAATGCATGGGGAGTGGGTAATGGCAGGAACTAAGTCCAGGAGGAAGTTAGAGGAAGTGAGACCCAGTGAAACTGGCATTTGTAAGTGGGCACTTCATCCACTGTCACAGGAGAGAAAGCAGCTCCACATGGTGGGTGGATTTAGGGGTATGAAGATAAGAAAGTCCCTTTCTGATTATTTCCTCAATGGAGTGTGAAAAAAAGGTAATTAGCAGAGAGTGAGAGGAATCGGAGGCTAAAGGTGAGAACAGGGAGGATAAGTGGAGGACACAGTAGGAAGTACAGTGGGATGGGGGGGTGCTGCCAGTGTGGAGTGTCCAGCTGGTACTAAGGGTCACTAATTTAAAGTTGGACCAGTTAGCATCTCTGCATAGTTTCTTAGCCACATTCAGCTGCTTGGGGGCAGATGAAAAGTAAGTGGAAAGTTGGTATTTTAACAGGAGTACAACATAGGGAGAGAGGGGCAAGGAAGTTAAGGGTCTCTGAAAAGGGAATGAATCCAAGCTGGGTTAAAAAAGAAATGCAGGCTCAAAGAAGGTGGTGGAAAAATAAGAGTGGGAGTGTAAAGGACCTGTAGGTCTTACAGCCAAAGGATTATGATCTCACCCATATAGGGTGAGATCAAAGGATGGGAGCTGGAAGCATGGGAGGTAGTGGTCAGAGGTGAGATGTCTGGAGTCAAAAACTTTGAAAGTAATGCAGTTACTAGTAATAGCAAGGACACAGATAGAACCAAATGACCTGCTGGGGTGGGATGGAAAGAAATATGGTTATAGATGAGATGGTTAAGGAGCCCAGCCAGTTCTTGGATGCATCATCTGTGGGAGGCTGGAGAACGCTGGAGAGGAACTCAGTGAGGCAGACTTCAGTAAATGGGCAGGACATGCATGCTGGCAACCCCAATGACAGAGCTTGCTATGGTTTGAATGTCTCCTCCAAAACTTATGTTGAAATCCAATGGCTATTGTAAGACTTTTAAAAGGTGAGAACTTTAAGAGGCGATTGGGTCATGTGGGCTCTGTTCTTATGAATGGATTAACGTCATCATCACTGGGGTAGGTTGGTTATTGGAGGAGCGGGCTCCTGATAAAAGGATGAGTTTGGGCTGATTCTGTCCCGCACTTGCTCACCATGTGATGCCTTCCACATGGATGACTCTTGCCAGATGCTGGAGCCCTCTATCATAAACTTCCCAGTCTCCAGAAGTGTGAGTTAAATAAACTTTTTTTTTTTAAAAATAAATTACCCAGTCTGTGATATTCTGTTATGGAAGCAGAAAACAGACCAAGACAAGCTAAAATTCAAACCCAAGACCAGGGCCCCCAGCATTCTCTCCCTAACCGTTACATTGTACTGCAAATTGTCACTTGGCAATGCAGATTTCTTCATTCTTAAAATGGATACATGAATAATGCATACCTGCCTGGCTGAACAATGCACATCAAGGAGCTTTGTAAGGCAATTTCCGTCTGTGAGGCATACAATCCAATCTCTCCTTGACTGTGCCAAGGGGCCTGAACAACTCCAATCAGTACAGGTGTACGACTCACTTCAGCTCTTGTTATATACTCTTCTGAATTGCCTTCCAGGTCATGTATATTGCTCACTAATTTGATGTTAGGGACTGAGATGCCTTAGGGATTTGGGGACTGTGTGAAGGTAGAAATGGCAGTAAGGTGGACTTCATGCAGCTGCTGGGTTCCCGACATTGATTACAAGTTACATCTCTCTGTAAATATAATGGGGTATGCTGCTGCTTACAGAAGCTTTGGAATGAATCCCTTTGAGAAGCAAAGCTTTCTTTTACAAAGCAGGTCATCATCTGATCATCATATTTTACTTTTTATAAAACAGGTACCTAGGTAGAGTTGGGAATCTTGGAAACAGCCATTCATTCAAATTTACATTGATTCGGAAAATATTTCTGTAGGCCCTCCCATGTGCCATGCCCTGTGCCAGGCACTGGAGACATAGAGGGGAATGGAAGAGAGAGAGTTCTCATCTTCCAGGAACCCAGAATCTGGCAAGAGAAGCAGATGCTAAGCACACAGTCACACAAGTGATTCCATGCCAAACCAGCAGGAAGTGTGGGGAGTGACAAAGAGGGTGCTGGCAGGGGCAGGCCCTGCAGTCCCACTTCTGCACTGACACAGGCAAGGACCTCTTCCCTGCCTGCCACTGAGGCTGCCAGACCTTCAGAATTAGCTCCCATGCGATCTCAGCTTTCCTTCCCCACCTTCCATTTTAGAAGAGAACCCAACAATCCAAACCTGCATGGCCTCCAGAATGCACCCTGCCCCTAGGAAGTGCCAACACACTCAGCACAGGCAGAGGCCCGTGTCTACCTTTCCCTCTCGCACCTGGGCTGTCCCTGCAGAATCCCTGGCAGGTTCTGGTGTTAGCAGCTAAACAGGCTCACACGAGACGCTCAGAATTCAGAACACTTGGCAGCAGGGAAGGAGATCATGGCCATTTGGAAAGGATTAGAGAGGAGTCACGCGGAGTGCGATTCGGAGTTTGCGTTTATCTCAACTGAAACTTTCCAGAAAGCTGGGACAACTGATTCCAATAAAAGCTTCCCCAAGTATTTTTGGAGGCATTGTGATGGTGCTGGGCTGTGTGGGTGGGGGTGGCTTTTCCTGGTTTGTGGAATTGCATTTCATTACTGATTAAACTTCCGTCAAATTTGTGAAGCAACATCCAGTTTCTAAGGAATGTGTCCTGGACAGGTGAAGAGAAAAGGTAGAACCACTGGACTGAGAGGTGGAATTGAGCAGGGCCTCCTTATGGCTAAGAGATGTGGCCAAGGCCAGGGCCAGATAGGAAATCTGAGTCAATGGGAAAACTAGGACCAGAAGCCCTCCTAGTTCAGGACTGAACTTTTCCTACTGCCTTCTGCAGATAACAAGCGCTGAGGCTTAGAATTGTCTAGTTTGGTTTCAGTCCAGGGCAGGGTCAGGACAAGGACCCAGCTGACTCAGAGAGCCACGGAAACAGCACTGCCAGGGAGAAGAGCTCCAGAATGAGCTGGCTGCCCTGCTGCACACCTGCCAGCCACTGAGAGAGCATTAAAGCAACGGCCCAGCAGAGGGGCTCACGCACAGCCAGCCCCTCCAGCTGCAAGGTTGGGGAGCCCGGCAGGGAGGCCCTGGGAGGTTCTGAGAACCTGGCCTGGGCCCAGCTTGCTCAGTTTTTATTTTTTGTCGTTAATTTCCAGCAGTCCAGGGTTTTCAGTTACTCATTCATTCCATCCACTCAACATATGTTGATTAATCACCTACTTTGTGCCAAGTATTATGCTCCATGATTGACAGAAATTACCTCTTTGCTGCACTTCAAAGTAGTCATTCAATGCATAGCTGCTGCCATTATGGTTATTATCATGTGATTAATTGTAACAGAGACAAGCACTACTAAGATGTAGCTTCTGAAGTGGAGAAAGAAGAAAGTAAGTTTTCTGCGTACCTACTATGTGCTGGGTCCTGGGCCAGCTTTAGACACATTTTATCCCACTGAACAGTGGCTTACTTCACAGCTGGGGAAGCTGGCAGAGAAACAAATAATTGTCATAGGTCTGAGGGCAGTAAGAGGGACTTCACAGTAGGTCCCTCTCTAGTGGCACCATTTGAGCTGGATCTTGAAGACCGATTTCACCTGGTAGAAAATAGGGAGGAAGGGAAGGGCATTCCAGGTGAAGAGAACAGCATATGCAACATCCTACAGGCTTAAAGTGCGAGGTAAGGGGGACAGAAGTTAAGGATGGCTAGAGAGGAGGGAAGCACTGGCAGGTGCTCAGTGCAAGGTCTGGGGAGGGTCTGTCCCAGGACATGACCTTAGGCAGAGTCTCCCTCAAGCCAACCATCCTTCAGGAGGCGAGTTCTGAGCTGGCCATGTCCCCAGGTTTTCCTTGCTGGTGTCCTTAAAGGAGGCCCTCCTGTTTTTTTGGTTTTCTGTCCCGCCTGTTCATGCCCACTGCAGCTATTTCCAGTGCAAGGCTGAGGGTTCTCAGGTCTGGGCGAGAGCTCAGTCCTCTTCAACAAGTTCTGAGAGTTCTGGTGAGCTCTGTGGGAAGCACGTGCTCTACCCTCTCCCATCTGGTTGGCAGCCTCCTTCACAAAGAGGTACTAGGTGGCGAAGGATAGGAAGCAGGCAGCCCTCGCTTTAGTGTAGCCACTGACACTGCCAGAAGCACAGCACAGCCAAATCCCAGAGTCCCCAAACTGTGCTTCAGCTCTCACTGATGCCTCCTCATCCTCCTCCTCCACCCACACAACCCTGCAGACCCCAGACTAGGCTGTGGTTCTTCCCCATCTGTGGAACTGCACAATTCAGACAGCAGAGAAGATCTTGAGCAGTCAGGAGCCCCAGATCCTCTATTCTGCCTTGATTGACTTGCTGTGTGATGCCAAGAAAGTTGCTTAACCTCTCTGAGCCTGTCATCTGTGAAATGGGATACAATTTTCTTTGCTGTCCTAGGATTTTGGGGAGCTTACTGAGTAAATGCAGATAAAAACACAGTGAACTGGCAAACGTGACATGTGCCAGGGAGGGGAGTCAATCAGGGAGACCAACAACGCCTCCATTATCCCCCTCACTCTCTAGAACAAAGGCACTGGCTGCTGGCATGACGGAGAGTTCGGAGAAGGGAGATGCTGGTGGGCTCTGCGGCCTCCCCTGGCCCCAGATCCTGTCCTGCCCCAGGAGGCTTCTGCCTGGGAAGGGGGTCCTGGTGCTTCCTCCACCCAGCAGGGAGCCATGGTAGCCCCGGGATGCAGGGAGCAGCAGCCTAGCACCCACACATGGGGCTATTTGCTGCAGTGCCTTCCTTTAGAGACCTCCACACAGCAGCCATGACACTGGACCCACCCAGAGAAGTGTGGCGGGACCTGGCCTCAGCCAGCATCCGGCTTCCCTGCTCCTCTTCAGCTCCATGACCTCCTCCTCAGCCTAAGCACTGCCAAGGGGCCCCAGTACACCTGGAAAACAAGGAGGGTGGGCAGCGGTGTGACTGCCCAGGGCTCTGCTCTCGGTGTGGGGGGCAGAGAAGCACTGGATGTCACTGGTCTAACTCACCACTCAATCATTCATTCAGTTATCTACCAATTATGTCCTTGACGATGATTAAAGAGCACTGTGCCTATGAGGGATGATTAAGATATTCTAGTTAAGGACCCAAAGAAAATGCATTTTCAAAAGTACCCTTCCAGGCCGGTTATGTAACAGCATAGGACACAACAACACACCCGAGAGGCAGTGACCAACCAGACTGCAGCAGGTGCCACACTGCAGGGGGGCTGAGGCCCAGAGGACTGGACCATGCACAGGGTGGTGTGGCCGGGTGGGCTACAGGGAAGGAAACATGCCTCGGCCTCCCCTCCTGCACAGAGAGGCAGGGCAGGGCTCGCCAACAGGGTTGCCAAGATCTGGGGAGCAGATGCTACTCAGGGTTACCAGGCACTGCACCCATAGGTTAGAGCCTTCAGTCTTTAAAGTAACCCCATGGGGTAAGAACCAGCATGGTCTTCACTTTAGAGAGGAGGCAACTGAGGCAAGGAGAAGTATATCCACTCACCGAGACCACACGTTTGAATATGTTAGAATCAGGACGTAAATCCAGGCAAGCAGGCTGGCTGCAGTGCTGGTGTGTTTAGAGTCTACACTGAACTATACTGGAAGGATATGAACCAATAGTCTTCCCAGATATAAGGACATCTGAGCTAAGAAGGGGCTCAAAGGACCTTGGGCATTCCCTTCTTTTAGTAAGGGAGAAACTGAGGCACTGAATGGTGATATGTCCTGCCTAAAGCCATGCAGCCAGTTAGTGGCAGAGTCAGGTCTAGACTCCTAGTGCCTGACTCACCGCTGTTCTCTACCCTAATGACTCCAAGTGCATCAGCATAGGCATGGCCAGGAGCTCACGAGGAACGCAGACTGTCAGATCCCACCCCAGACCTACTCAACAGAAACTACATGGTAAAAGCAGATTCCCAGGTGATTCCCAGGCACCTTACAGTTTGAGAAGCACTGCTGCATGTTACCCTACCTTCCTGGTCTGTAACATCTGTTGCTGTGAGTATAAAGACACTGTGTTTGAACATTGTAAAATCTGCAATTACAAGGTTCTGGATGCTTCATCCTGAGGTCACCTGGGAATGAGATCCTCTGGGATCTGGAGGAAGCAGATGGAGGAGAAACCCCAGAACTCAATTACCACTGACCTGCTAGTAAGCCAGGAACTTAGCCCTGAGTTTGGGGTTGGCCAAGCACAGGGAGGAGGCAGCACTCACAGACAGAGTCCAGAGCATTCTCCACCATAGCCAGTGGCTGCCTGAAGAGGGGACCTAGAGTCACCTGGTAGGTGGCTAGGGAATGGCAGGGTTTGGGGTAGAACTTTCGGGGGCCAGAGTCTCACAGCAGTGGTGGTGGCCAAGAGTTGGCTTGGGGTGAGAGACAAGGGGCTTCAGTACCCTTCTTCATTTTCTACCAGCACCTCCCCAACCTCTTGGAAAGTGCTGTGCTTCTTGCAGTTTCAAGTCCCTCCACCCACTGCTCCTCGCCAACTCTCCCTGTGTAGAAGCTCTGCAGAGAGTACGACCGTGTCTCTTAAAAAACTTTGGTGATGATCAGGGCTGGACTCTGCCCAAAGCACCCACCTTGGGCTCCACACACTTTCTGGGTTGCTGGCTAGTGACCCCATGCAGAGCCCCAGACCCTGGAAAGTCAGTGGAACTGGACAGAAAAAATGGAAGGGCCAGAAAGCTTGGGGAGGACTCCAGAGCTGGGGATGACCACAGGAATAGACCAGTGACCTTTTGTTGTTTCCAAGATCCTCTGAATCTGAGGCAGCCAAGCAAGGCAAGGGAGTACCGCTCCCGCTGTCAGCGATGGGGACACTTACTGAGCACTCACCCAAGGCTACCACCACCACCTCCAGATCAAGCAGGAGTTTTTACCTGAAGCCCCCCAACAAGTCACTGAGCCTGCATTCTGCTCCTCAGATGCCCACCCTTCTCTCCAGCTCCTCCCCTCTGGGTGCAGCGCAACACTCACCCCTTCTGGGAAGCCTTGGTGCCCTCTCAGAACTGTGCTGGATTCTCTACCTGTCTATGTGAGGGGGTGTGTGTGTGTTCGTGTGTGCTGTTTGCGAGTGTGAGAATTATGTGTGTAAGAAGGGGTGTGGGAGGGTGGGAGAGACACACCTACCTTTGGCAATATTGAAATAACTCTTCCAGGGAGGATGAGAGCTCAAGCTCTCAGCGAATCCGCCTCTGACTTGCTGGGTAACTTGGGCAACCTCTCTTCCTCTCTGAGCTTTGTGTAAAATGAGGAACGAGGTTAAATTCACCTCTTCAGGCTGGTCTTGGTGATGCTCTAGGGCTCCTCAGAGAAGACTTCAGGGAGCGGGTGTCATCTGAGGAAAGGCCCACTGGTCCGGACTCCAGGCCCCACCCCCAATGACAGCAGCTCTGCTCCTATTTGCTATAATGGGCCGATTGTTGGCTTTTGTTGACAAAATGGTCCACATGCCTGGGGAAAGTTCTGAAGGATCTTTGTGGTGCTTCCAGCTAGAATACTCTAGGAGTGTACCTTTGCTCCATTAGGCACAATTCTGAGCTGTTCAATGCTGGGGCCCTTGGGCATGGTCAAGACTGAGTGGAAATACATTCTCTCTCAGCTGGCTTGGCCCAGGAATAGCGGCAGACCATTCCTGGGAGTCCAGGGGAGAACAGGGGGGTCCAGGTACCTTTCTTGTCTCAGTTTTTGATGACCTGGCAGTGCCCGCACCTATTTTTTCTTCTTACCTTTCCCCACTCACCCAGAACTTCCCAAAGGAAGCTGCTCTCATTAAAACAAGGGAGGTTGAAGACGCTAATGCCACAGCCTTGTTCGGGAGGCAGCTCAGCTCCTGGAACTGAGTGCAATCCTGGAGAAAACCAAGTGGACGTGTGGCCCCTTTCCATGGAGCAATTAGCTGGATAACTGTGCAATCGCTGCTAGACTTTATAGAGGCATAGGCTCAGATACAAAGAGACCAGACAGTCTCTCGCTCCAAAGGGGCTGGCCACAAGCACCGTGAAGACAGCAGTACCCACTGACTCAGCAATTTCACCAGCTGGAAGTCATCCCAAGGAGATATCACAGAAAGAAAAGGTCATCTTGCATAAAGATGATCACTGTGGCATTACTCAAAATAGCCCCAAACTGGGAAACACCCAGCTATCCAGCAATAGGGGTAGTAAATTACAGAACATCAACTAGATGGAATATTATGCACCCACTAAAATCAGCCTATGTGGAAACACAGAAACAACATCAGTAACAAAATGTTAATAAAACAGAAGCAACTCAGTACACATCAGTTAGTTTCCTTCCTCTTTCCTACAAAAGGCATGACAAGGAACTGCAGGGGAATGTGCAAACATGAAGAGTTGTGTTAGTGCAGTGGTATCATGAATGACTTGTTCTCTTATTCATACAATAAATAATTATTGTTTACTATGGGCTAGGTCTGATGCTGGGTGCTGAGGATGGAGCAGTGAATGGTAATACATTTCTTGCTCTCCACTCAGAGTTTCAAATTTAAGAAGATATTTTCTTCCTAAATGTCCTTCAAAGCTGTCATAGCACCATCTTTCAATAAAAAATAGTTGATGAGACTGGGCATGGTGGCTCCCGGTTGTAATCCCAGCACACTGAAAGGCTGGGGTAGCAGGATTGCTTAAGCCCGGGAGTTTGACATCAGCCTGGGCAATGTATTGAGGCTCTGTCTCTTAAAAAAAAAAAAAAAAAATTAGCCAGGTGTGGTGATGTGTACCTGTAGTCCCAGCTTCTTGGGAGGCTGTGGTGGAAAGATTGCTTGTACCCAGGAGGTTGAGACTATGGTAAGCTGTATTTGCACCTCTGTACTCCAGCCTGGGCAATGGAGTAAAGACTGTGTCTCTTTAAAGAAAAAGTTGATGACAGAAATACGCAAGGAAGGGTGCACCTCTCCTTCTGGATAATGTATTTCATTCCAGATATCAAAACTATCTCCAGCTGGATTACATACATATTAGAAGAAAGTTGAATGTAAATGTGGTAGTGACATTTTGGGCTTTTAATGTCTTAGTTTCCTTAGTAGCAAAAAGAGTTTTTAAAAATCCATGTTGAAAAAGAGGGAAAAAGTTAGGACTTGTTACTAATCTCGTGGCTGAATAATTAAGTGTGCCTAATTCTGAAAGTAGCAAGCTAAATTATGCAGTGCCAAAAGTGACAACTCTTATACCTACACCATCCCGTCTACAGCGGCATGATTTTAGCTTTATAGCTAAAAAACGCTGCCAGAAAACCTAATAAAAGGAAGCAAAAATATTTCTGTTTATATCAAGCTGCCATTTGAGAAAGATTTTAAAATATGTTCTTTCCTATGTGTAAATCTGACAGCAGATGCATAATTAAAACCCCAGTGGAGAGTTTCCATTTAATCTTTTCAAAGTTAACTGATAAACATCCTTTCGGATGTGAGGTGATGGGTTAATTCTCTTTGGATTGTTTGGAATATCTTTGAGCTGGAATACTGTCTTCAAGAACATTGTTTCGTGCTAAAAGAACACAAGATGGTATCTTCAGGAGTTCATACAATCACAGGAGGTGCGGACAACATGCCAGAGGTCACACATGCATCTGTGATGAGTGATGTTTGTCTTAGATGTTTATTAATTGGGGGAATGAATAAATGAATACATTCACATTAAAGCAAACTTGATTTCAACCCCTAGGGAATATGTCACATAGCATAAATGGGAGAAATAATAATTACCCAGGGTTTCAGTTCTGTGTAAGCAATCAGTATGAATAATTTAGACTACAAAGTGGATTTTTATTTCGCTTGAGGTATTCAGATTAACTTTCTACACAGCCTGAACGGCTGCTGAATAATCACAGGCAAAATTTTCCACTGGTACTGCACTGTGTAGACACACGTGTATCTACACGATTGCAAACTGCCCAGCTGTGGATATGGGGCCCTGTTCAAACCAAATGTCAGGACAAACATTCTACTTCATCGTGCTGTTCCATGTAACCTTGAGTACACACAGCCATACCTAAACTTGTCATTACGTCTTCCACCAGGTGAAAGCCCATTCCTGTTCCTTCTTCCCCTCCTCTATACACATGTGCTCTCAAGAGTGTGTATGTGCATGTGCCCATGCACGTGCCCACACACATACACACACTGGTGCAAAAAAGGGCAGAAAGAAAGTGACTTCTGTCCTTAGACCACAGTTTGCCAGAAGCTCTCATACTTGCTAGTGCCCCATCTCTGCCCTTTAGGCTGGCTCTTGCCTGTCTAGCTATCTAAGACTTGCCAGATGCTTCTAACTTGTCTGGTCTGTAACATCTGTCTTATCCTTCAAGTTTTCTCTGGACTTAATCAGTTGATGACGTGACCAATAGACCAGCAGACCAGTCCCTGCCCTGGACACACACACACACACACACACACACACACACACTTACACTCAGATAGACAGATAGACATTATTAAATACTTCAATCTCAAACAAGAACGTTCCCACCAATTATATGCATGAAATTGGTGGATATTGCACAACTTGGTTTCTGGACCTAGCTGAACCCCTCATTAACTGTGTGACCACTGACAAGTCCCCTAACCCTGTGCCACATGACATTGGACCAAAGGTCCCCTTCTTGTTCTAATCATCTTCAGTGAGGATGGCCAAGATATGTTGCTCATAAATGCTGCGATCCAGCTGCCCCTGTTGGGATATGCCTTAATCTCTGCCATGTAGCATAAGCTTTAACCTTTCAAAATACAGCCTGATACACACAATCATGTTATGGAATGAATGGAAGGAAAGATTTCCTATACTAAAGTCTAGATGAACCATATATCTGGGTCTACACAACACACACACACACACACATACATATGTCCTTTTGATTAGGCAGTATAAATAACTAAACCAAATCATTTTGTTCCCCTGAATTCCACAGCCCTGTATGAACCATATACACTGTGAAACTCATCAAATAAAACGGAGTACATGCTAATTGTCCTCTTCACTGGATAAAGAAGCAGATAAAGAATTCTGACTGCCCATTTTTTGTGGACTGAGCTTTGGCTCCCTGATCTGTTGAACCCATAAAAGCATCAATAATAATAATGATGGTCTCTGAAGATTCAGGCCATTTAAGAGAACGGAACTATGTAAGCAGAAGAGAAACTGACCTGTGGAGATCTTTACTTAAACCTCATCCAAATGCATTTTGCAAAGAGAAAGCTGAAATGCCAATACGCTACTTGGGAATTCGGCGGAACTTATCTGACTGATGGAAGTGACCAATTTGAACCACTGACCCCAGAATATCCCAGCAGCGGCAATAACCAGCACTGTGTGGCTGTCTTGGCATCCCCACAGAGGGCTGTTTCAACCCAGGGCTGTACACCGGCTGGTTTGAATGTTTCCCCGCAGATTTTGGAAGCAACGTGCTGGGTCACTCGTAACATAATCACATGCTTCAGTGTAGCCCTCCTACATTGCTTGCCTACATCTGAAAACACAAATCAAGAAAGAGAATATAGTTCCTTTCCACTTGACTAAGGAACAGCCAATCCTGCCAGTAGACTAAAGGCTGGGGCATGGAACAATTTCCCAACACACTGACTTGATTTTGTGTAAATTACTGAAAGAGAAGCTTTAGAAGCTGTGGCTGGGCTCAGAATCAGTGCCTCCAAAGGGGTACCGAACGACAGATTGAGGGAGCCCATTAGAGAGGCACAGAGACCACAGGCCATTGGAATGGGGCTTTATTTGGATGGACTCATGGCCTAAAAAGGAAAGGGACACTGCCAACAGCTTTCCCTTTAGCCTGTGGGTTCCATTAGGAAGCCAGAACATGTCACTGGGAAAAAGTGTTGTGGCCACCCAATATGTGCACAGGTGCCTCCAGGTGGAAGAAAGGGAAAGGGTGTGTTTACAAGAGGAAGAGCACAAGTCAACAATGAGCTATGGATGCATGATGTCATCCTCCAGGACTAAGCATCCTTAGTACTTTTAAAGCATTTAAGAAAAAAAAAACTCTAGTTGCTATAGCAACTTGATGCAGCTCTTAAAAGGGGATTTTTGAGGGGGTCATTTTATATCTTCTATCACCATAACAACATGATATAGCTTTTTAAAGGATATTTTTATCCAATTTGTGTGTGACTTGGACGGGGGCCATATTTGCCTTTTCTATTTAAAATAATCAGATCAAGCATGACACATGAAAAATCATTGAAGGCAAGGAAGTGCTTTCATAGACTATACATATACACTTAGAGAGACATCTCTAGCTGCTCATATGCTGCACATGGAGGCAGCCTCTCTCCCTGCCTCCAACCAGCCATCTGCTATGGCTTATCCTGGTCAGTTACAGTCCATGCCTCTGTATCTGAACTGGCATACCAAACCACTCCAGAACGTGTGTCTATGAAATCCCTCACTTCTCAAGCCCAGCAAATCCAACCCCCTCCTCCAAAACTGCACAGGAGACAGTGCCTTGGGGTGACTAGAGGTGTGACCAGCCAAGTGCCTTCTTCCATCCTGGGATTCAAAGCAGGAGTTGGGGACACACAAAGCCTTGTCAAGGTGATAAGCATGCATTTCTGCTGCACTCTATACAGGTGAGTGGGGGGGGGCTTTTTTTCACATGACACCCAGGGAAAGTGGGGGATGGGAAAAGCGAGTGAAAGGAGAGGAAGAAAGAGGAATGAAGGGGTGGATGGAGAGCAGGGGTGGCTCCAGAATTTCTCCACAGGAGCTCAGAGGCAGCAGTCTGGCCACACAGAAAGGGGCGGGGGCTTGAAGGACTCTTTACACAGCATTCTTCATAAGGTTGAGAAAACGTAAACTGTTTATATCCCAAAAAAAAAGGGAGAAGACATGATGGAAAGAATGGGGGAACTATCACTGCTCCCAGCTACCCCTTGGTACCACTAATGGTTGGAAAAAGTGGCAAGGGAACAAAGAAACGGTCAAGAAATTGGAGAAGGGGCTGGGAGTTGGGGGAGAACACAAGGAGGGGAGGCAGAACAGCAGCTGAAGTCCTGGCCTCAGGCTAACGGGTTTTACTTTGGGGGGGCGGGTAAGGGGCGGTATAGATTGTAGGAGAAGCAGGTGGGAAGGAGATCTAGGGAAAGTGATTCTGGGGCAAGTGGTCACCCTCTCCAGGGTAAAGGAGTTAGAGGCCACTGAGGGGGAAAACACAGGGTAAAAGAAGAGAGGGGGAAGACTATGAAAAGAAATAAAAGCGCTTAGGGTGGAGAGAGAAGGGGCTTTTGAGATCATCCTGGAGAGGAAACTGAGACCCGGGGGTTGTGGGTGGAAAATAGGAAAGAACCGGTAGCCCTTGGCACGTATTCTTGGAGGAGAAAACGGAGGCTCACAGAGGTCAGGTCACGGAGCCGGCCAGTGTTGGAGCGCAGGCGGCCCGGATTCTCCCCCATTAGGCCACACTGCCAGGCAAACCACCGCGGGTGAGCACCAGAGGTGGGCTTTCCTCCGTCACTGAAAGCCGAGAGGGAGACAGAGAGAGAACGGGGTCCGGCGGAGAAGAGAGGGCGAGACAAAAGTAAGCAAAGGGACATTAGAAGGGAAGGGAGAGCCGAGGGACGCCGACCGAGCGGCCGAGCAGTGAAAAGGGCGGCAGGTGAAAGGCACAGAGAGGAAAGACGCGCGGGGGGGCGCGCCGCTCACCTATGGTTGACACCACGGTGCCCACGAAGTAGAAAGCGCCGGGGAAGTCCCAGCGCGGGCGCAGCGCGTCGGCGCGGACGCCGGCGGCCAGCGCGGCCTCGTAGTGCCGGAGGAAGGCGCGCAGCTCCGGCTCGGCCACGCCGTGCGCTGCGCTGAAGTTGCGCAGCGTGGCGCCCCAGCGCGCCCGCGCCTCCGCCTCGCCGGGGCTCTCCAGCGCGGAAAAGACTGTGGCACCCGCCACCAGGTAGAGGCCGATGAGCGCCGCCAGCAGCACGAAGCGGCCGGTGTCCTCGTTGAGGTGCGAGCGGCGGCAGCAGCAGCAGCAGCAGGAGGGGCGCGGCAGGCGGCGGCGGCTACGGCGGGGCGGGGGCCGGGGGCTGCGGGAGGACATGGTCCGGAGCTCAGCCCCGGGGCCGGGGCGGCGCTCGGGGCCCGGGCCGCGACATCCCCCCGGCGGGAGCAGGAGCGTGAGGATGGTGGCCAGGGGTCCGGGGCCGCCGCGGAGCCCCTCGCCGCCTTCCCAGAGCCCGGACGGAGGGGCGCCTCCGCCTCCTCCCCGGCACTCAGGCCACACGCGAGTCCCGTGGCCCAGCGGGTGCCCGGGCAGGGGCGCTCCTCTCCGCGCCCCGACGCCTCGCCGGCTCCCGCGGCTCCTTACCCGCCGCCCTCCGGCGCGGGGCTTCGCAGCTAGGCCCCTGCCGCCCGGTGGCCGGCGTCCGCGGGGCCCCGGGCCTCATACTCCTCTCCAGACAGGCCGCGGGCTGCGGGCGGGGTGGGCCGTGGAGCCCGCGCGCCTAGGACCGGGACTCGGCAGCAGGGCGGGGAGAGAGCCCCCGGGGGCGTCCCATGAGGCGTTCGGGCTCGGCGGCTCCTAGGTGCGGGCTCTGCTGGCAGTCCTGCTCCCGCCCCCGGGGCTGAGCTGGCGGCGTCGGCTTCGGAGCCTCGGAGCCGAGCCGAGTCCGGGAAAGCGCTCCTTTCTCAGCTCCAGCCGAAGAGCCGCCCGGCAGGGAGAGGCGGAGTCACTGGCGCCCGGGGCGGGGTGTTGGGGAGGGGTGAGTAGGGACAGGAGGGAGGGGGTGGAGAGTTGGGCTGCCACGACGCCTCCCGGTGGCTCCGGCGGCACTAATGCGGGGCACCGGAGCAGGTGTCCGACTGCGGTGCGAGCTACCACCTCGCCGGGGAACCTCGTCTTGCTCTTCTCTGCGCTTCGCCTCTGGAATCCCTCCCTTATCTCATGCCGCGGTGAAACTTTGTTCAACTTGGTGGTGCTCTGAGGTCTTCAGGGCTGGAGGCTGCGCGACGCGGATCGCCGACACTGGGTTCTCGGGCGTTAGTCCGAAGTTTAAGTTACCTTCGTTCACTCCTTTGCCCTGGATCGAACCGCAGCGCCAGGACGCAGCGGGTTCCATTAGGAAATGGGGAATCGGGGAGAGGCGGTCGCTGGGCTCCGGGCGACCCGGGAACGAGGGCTTTTGCTCCCCCTCCCGACCGAGCGGCCGCCGGCGTCAGCACCGCGGACAGCGCATCGGTGCCGCAGCCGCGGGCGGGCGCCGCTAGGGCTGCAGGGGTCCGAGGCGCGGGCAAGGCTGCTCACCCCGCTGCGCTGTGCACCCCAAACCCTCCCTGTTTTCCTTTTTACCTCCTGCGTGTACCCCCCCACCCACCACCCGAGGCAGGTGCGGTCGCTGAAGCAGGCTGCTGACAGGGCGGGGACGCTGCGGAAGAGAGACGGGGGAGGAGTCAAGCGCGGGTGGGGGACCAAGGTGCCACCGGGAAAAAGAGCCCAGGCCCGGCGGACTGCTGGGCTCCTTTCGCCACCCCAGCTCACCGACCCCTCTAGCCCGGGGCGGGGAATAAGACCCTGGCTGCAGCAGAGAGCAGAGAAATAGAGGAGATGTAGGGGAAGCTCACTAGCAGCTCCCCTGAGGCCGGCGCGGGGAACGGTGTGCTATGGAACGCCCCGGGCAAATGGTTGCCCTCCTATGCCCCACCGCGGCAGAAAAAGACGACGGATGCCCCGCGCGGCTGCGGGTGCTTCTCTGCTGGACACAAGCCGGCTTTGCCGGTGCCACAAAAGTTCTGGCGAGGAACACCCTCAGTACAGGCGGAAAATCATCCTCTTCGGGCAGCCGGTTCCTTCCCTGTCCTCCCCCTTACTATGGACTGCGGGAAGCAAGACCCTGGTGATGATGTGATGGCAGCAAATAATAATAATAATGATGACTATAGTTAGATATCCCAGGTGGGTGAGCGGTGGCAAAAAGTAGATCCCTGCCCCCTGCCCCCCCACCCATTTCCAGTTAGGGGCTAAGGTCAACCAAAAGTGGTGGCAGCAGCGTCAATTACGGGTCATAGTACTAAAAGTGTTCCCTCCACTACTCACTGAGCATTTCACGCCTTTGAAACTGGGGCCGGTCGCAGAATGAGAAGTGGGCTGCAGACAGGAGAGCTGTGAAAGCTGAAAGACATCTGACTTGGGATGTTGATTGTCCCAAACCAGGGTGCTCTGGAGATTTGGTTCTTCCCAGATAATGCTGCCTCAGTATATAGATGGAGCCAAGTACACTTCCCTCTGTGTTAGGGACAGATGGGTAGAAACTCCACCACCACCATGTCAGAACCAGGCTTCCTGGCACTGGATGGCATGTGGCTAGTTTTGCAGGGCTCTCCTTAGAATGGGGCTAGGGTGTCTTTGTGTGAGAGGGAGAGTATCTTATCCACCAAGAAAGCTGAACCTCCCTTTTTTCTGGAGCACTGTAGAAGGTGTATACAAACACAAATTTTTGTTATTGCAGACTATTGTTATTATTGCCAAAACAGTAAACTCTTTCTCCAAGGCTTTGGCTCCCCTGGACTCTCCACAGATGCTGCCCTAGGCCCTGTTCCCCCAGTACCTCCACTCTTACAGCTTCAGCACACAGTGAGGACGGCCCTGTCATGGACCTTTGGGGCTGGATTCCACTTGGCTGGTCAGCTCTTGACAGAAGCCCTGAGAAGTGTCATTCTAGGAGTTGCCCTGGAGACTCCAGATGTAACTGAAGGGCATTGCCAGGCCTCTCAGAGGCTATCTTTGCTCAGACTCCCCAAGCAAACACAGGGTACTTCGCTGCAGTGTTCTCTGCTTCTGGGACCAGTTCCTTGCCCAGTTGGCAGAAGGCCTGTCTTGTCCTCCAACTTGCTATTCTAGCTTGATTAGCAGCAAATCTCTGGCATCAATCTCGGCTCCGAATGACCTAATCAATTTATGTAATAGGGAAATGATGAGTTCCCTGCACATACGCACGGGGTTTTTAGGGAACCAGCCCCGTGATGAATGCGGCTTTTGCCCACTAAATCAATATTTAAGCTACTGACTTCCAGCTGGCTATGCTCAGAGCCTTTACCTCAGTCCTGAATTGCTGCAATAGACTCCTAAGGAGGAGGGCTTGCTTCGTGTCTCCCCATTTAGGTACATCCTGCCTGCACCTGCCAGTCATTGCTGTAATCATGCCCATCTGATCTGATCATGTGATTGACGTATTTAAACCATAGTCTCCAATGGCTCCCCTAAAGCTATAAAAATGTAGGGTTTTTTTTTTTTTTTTTTTTTTTTTTTGAGGCGGAGTCTCCCTCTGTCGCCCAGGTTGGAGTGCAGTGGCTCGATCTCGGCTCACTGCAAGCTCCACCTCCCGGGTTCACGTCATTCTCCTGCCTCAGCCTCCCGAGTAGCTGGGACTACAGGTGCCCGCCACCGCGCCCGGCTAATTTTTTATACTTTTAGTAGAGACGGGGTTTTTCACCGTGTTAGCCAGGATTGTCTCGATCTCCTGACCTTGTGATCCGCCCGCCTCAGCCTCCCAAAGTGCTGGGATTACAGGCGTGAGCCACAGCGCCCGGCCTAAAAATGTAGTTTTTAAACCCTTGAGGCTGCCATTCAAAGACCTTGATGAGGTGATTCCTAACAAATCATTCCAGCCTCATCTACTAACTTTTACTTATTCCCCAAGTACTCTATATCCAGCCCAATCACCAGGCCTTTACTTGTGCTGTGGCCCCTACTGCAGCACTATCTTCTCTCTTCTCCTCTCCAGCTCTTTAAAAAAAAAACCAGCTCAACTCAGGTTAGACATTTTTTCCAGAAAGTTTTCCCTTTGTAGGATATTTTGAGCCAATGATTTTGATGCCATCTTTTCAACTCTATGGTTATTGAATCTGCTATGCATGCAAAAATTTCAGATAAGACATGCAAACAAGTACAGCCTCTCTTTTTCTTTTCTGTCTGTGTCTTTCTGCCATATGTATATATATGTATATATATATACACACACACACAAGCACAATATAGGACTGTTAGCCAAGAAAATTAGGTAAAGTCAAATGGAACCAATTGGCAACTCCACTCCTAGGTATATACCCAAGGAGATAAACAAAAATGTACTTTCACAAAAACTTGTACATGAATATTCATAGCAGCACCATTCATAATAGCCAAAAAGTAGAAAGTGGTGAACCTATAAGTCCATTATCTGATTAATAATAAATAAAATGTAGTATATTTATACAATGACATATTTGGCAATAAGAAGGAATGAAGTACTAATATATACTACAATGTGCATAAATCTTGAAAATATACTAAGTGAAAGAAACCAGTCACAAAGGACCACATATTGTACGATTCCATTTGTATAAAATGTCCAGAGTAGACAAATCTATAAAGACAAAACAACTTAGTGGTTGCTTAGGGGTGGGAGTTCAGGAGAATGGGAGTGTCTGCTAATGGGGATGGGGTTTCTTTTGGAAGTGATAAAAATGTTCTAAAGTTAATTGTGGTGATGATTGGACAGCTCTGTAAATACACTAAAAAGCATTAAATTGTACACTTTAAATGAATGAATTGTATGATATGTGAGTTACATCTCAGTAAAGCTGTTAAAAAACAAATACAATGGGCTGGGCGTGGTGGCTCACACCTGTAATCCCAGCACTTTGGGAGGCTGAGGCAGGTGGATCATGAGATCAGGAAAGCGAGACCATCCTGGCTAATACGGTGAAACCCTGTCTCTACTAAAAATACAAAAAAATTAGCTGGGTGTGGTGGCAGGCACCTGTAATCCCAGCTACTTGGGAGGCTGAGGCAGAGGAATCGCTTGAACCCGGGAGTCAGAGGTTGTCGTGAGCTGAGATGGCGCCACTGCACCATTGTACTCTAGCTTGGGTGACAGAGCAAGACTCCGTCTAAAAACAAACAAAAATATGAATTAAGATAATCTTTATCCAAAAAAATGGAAATAGAAATTTATCCCAAGGAAAATAATTTCTTTTAGAAGTGAGAAAATTTAAAACAGTTTAGTTGTGTTACAGAGAAAATTATGAAATTAAATTTGAATAAAGGAGTTTGCTCCAAAATACTTTCTCTTAAAAATTAATCTGTGGTGGTAAAATTTTGGTGACAAGTTTTGCATTTCAAGTAGTAGCAGATCCAAAATATTCTGGTTGCCTTCAAACCTCTTTGATCTTCTTGTTCTCAGAATTCCTGTAGTACTCATTGTCTGCATTACTTATTGACAATTAGCTGTCTAACGGATACTTTTTTTTTTTTTTTAGTATGGAGAAGATGGTTATCTCTATCCCGCGAAGGGTCAGTTGAATTGCCTTCTTAGTAGTATAGATACAATAGCCCTCCTCCCCCCATTCTCCTGGAATTAAGTTTTTATAAAACCTTTTATGTTTTAAGTCATTTGACAAATGTTTCCTCACACCATGTTTCACAGAGCTGGTAGCTGGGAAGAAGTGAACCAGTTTTACCCAGGGCCTTCCAGAATGGAAGAGAAAGACATCTGATTTGTCTTCCGTGAATTTAAGGTCAAGGAGTCTTGTTGAGGAAAGCATGGGGAGAGTCTGGTCACAGCCCAGGAGCTGGAAGAAAGGCCCCTTGAAATAAAATTATTCTGGGGAAGCAGGAGTCTGACTGGAGGCTTAGACAAGGGTCTACGTGTTTTGGTGACACAGGATGTAACTGATACTGGATGCCCTGTAGTTCAATCTCCCTAAAACTGTGTGGGATTTGAAGACAAGTGTTGACTCTGGACTTGTGACCTGAGAAGACAGTAGCCTTGGCGCCTGAAGTGGTTCCTTATGATGAAGTGCATCTTGAGTGGTGATAGGCAAGACATGTCTCAAATGTGCAGCAGCACTTAACCATAACATTTGTAATAGCACTTACAATACTGTCCTCCTTTTCTTTCCATTGGCATTTGGAGGACAGGGCTCCTGTTGGACTGGAAAAAAACGTGGGTAACATGCCTCTATTTTCATATTGTTCTTGTGTTTAGATGTTCTATCCATTATTGAAGGTGAAATATTGAGGTCTGCAACTACAAGAGTAAAACTCTCTAGTTCTCCCTTCAATTATGTCAGTGCTGCTGTCATATATTTCGAGGCTCTGTTGCTTGCTGTATATACGTTACAATTGTTATAGCTTCTTGATAGATTTACCCTTTTGTTAATAGAGATGGTGTCTGATTTACAATGGTTTGACTTACAACTTTTTGACTTTACGATGGTGTAAAACCATTGCACTTTTTACTTAATGTGTAGTACTCAATGAATTACATAAGATATTCAACACTTTATTATAAAATAAGCTTTGTGTTAGACTATTTTGCCCAATTGTAAGCTAATATACATTTTAGACTTAGGATATTTTCAACTAATGGTGGAAATAGAAAAGAATTTATCCCAAGGAAAGTAATTTCTTTAAAATAAAAAAATGGGAAAATTGGAAACAATTTAACTGTGCTATAGAGAAAATAATGAAATTAAATTTGGATGTAACCCTATCATAATTTGAGGAGCATCTGTATATGATATCCTTCTTTTTTCCTCTTATAATAAATTTTCTTTTTGAGACAGGGTCTCACTGTGTTATCCAGGCAGAAGTGCAGTGGCACAATTATAGCTCACTGCAACCTAAAACTCCTGGGCTCAAGCAATCCTCCCACCTCACCCTCCCAAGAAGCTGGGACTACAGACATGCACCACCATGCCTGGCTAATTTTCTTATTTTTTGTAGAGATAGGGTCTCACTATGTTGTGCAGGCTTGGTCTCTCAAAGTGCTAGGATTACAAGCATGATCCACTGCAACTGGCCTACAACAATTTTTGACTTACAGTCCGTTTTTTCTAATATTAGTATAGCCACCCAGGTCTCTTTTGGTTACTGTTTGCGTGGAGTATCTTTTTCCATTCTTTCGTTTTCAACCTATTTGTCCTTAGATCTTAAGTTAGTTTCTTGTAAACAGCATATAGTTGTGTCATGAGACTGTCTTATAACTCAACTTGTTAAAAATTTGTGATGGTTCAGCTGTTTTCTGGTTATTTCCAAATAACTGATGAACAGATATTTATTGAGAACCTACCAGGTATAAAGCAGTGTACTATAATCTGTGTGTGTGTGTGTGTGTGTGTGTGTATGTGTGTGTGTGTGTGTGTGTGTATGTGTGTGTATGTGTGTGTGTGTGTGTGTGTGTGTGTGTGTATGTGTGTGTGTGTGTATGTGTGTGTGTGTGTGTGTGTGTGTGTGTGTGTGTGTGTGTGTGTGTGTGTGTGTGTGTGTGTGTATGTGTGTGTGTGTGTGTGTGTGTGTGTGTGTGTATGTGTGTGTGTGTGTGTGATGAACCTTACTCTCCCTGCAAGAGCTTAGAGTCTGGCTGAGGTGATAAGATGCACATGTATGAAGCAATAAGGACTATGACATAGCAGATACAGTTAGGAGCTGACTGTGTGGTACTGGTCACAGGAGGTCAGAGAAGGGAGCCTGTAACAAGGGCTGCAGGAGTCAGAGGAAGCTTTGGATATCAGGAAGAATGGGGGCAAGGCCTAAAGGATGGGTAAGGTTTGGATTGACTGAAAGGGAGGGATCACCCCAACCAGGAGTATTGACCTGGGTGCATGTATAGAAGCCAGAAAAAACATATTGCATTCAAGGAACTATGGTGGGCTAATGTTGAGTATGGGTGAGAGGAGAGGGAAGAGTCTCTTTCTCATAATCCAGGACCTCCATTGGTGGCCTCTCAGCCTCTCAGTACAACTTTAGGGCATAGACTAACTGATCCTGTGAATCTCAAAGGTGAGTTTTTCCTTCTAAAATGAAAGTCAGATATATAATGTATGTGGACTCTAGCTTAATGAAGCCAATTTTATGGCAAACTTTGTTTCCCCACAAACATGGCCACATTGAAAGGCATAAGCTATGTCTGCAGGGGAAAAGGAAAACAAATTAGGAACATATTGGGTGCAAAGTTGGGGGATCTGGTATTAAAACCTCCCTGGACTCAGTTGCCACATCTGTCTTTGTAAAGAATGCACTATGTCATCTTTAAGTCACCATAATATTTGAAGATTAATGAAGCCACCAATTGCTGCCTGTTGACAGGGAGTTTGGAAATGAAGACAAGAATCCCAGAGTGAAGAGGAGCCTTAAAGCTTTGAGGGCAACTCCTTATTTCCTAATCCTCTTGTCCAAAAAGTTGTGGGTTCCTTGTCTGAATGTCTCTATGGAGCCCTGTCTTCTAAAGCTGAATCACTCTTTATTAAGAAGTGATTTTTAAAAAATGATTTTTAAATATCTATTTCAACTCTTTCTTATTTTAAAATCTAATCCAGATTTTTTTGTTCTCTAGGTAAGGCTATACAGGTATTGATTTTTGTCTCAAATGGATTTTGATATAACTTTTTAAGACTGTATAAGTAATGCATAATTAAATTCTGATATGACTTTTAAAAACTATATAAAGTAATGCATAATTAAATTCTGATATGACTTTTAAAAACTGTATAAAGTAATGCCTAATTAACTTAGAATAATTGGAAAATTCACGAAAGCTAAAAATAAGAAAATAAAAATTACCCCAATTCTATCATATTATGCAGAGAAAATTACTGTTATCAGTCATTTTAATGATCTTACTGCCTGGTTGGCTGGCTCTATCTGTCTATCTATCTACATATACATACACATATTTGATTTTAGTAAAGTTATAGGATATTTTACATACTACTTTAAACTTACTTTTTTATTTAACATCATGTATCTTTCAAGACATCTTTTGATTTAAACCTACTATGTGCCAAGTACTGTTCAAGGTACCTGAGACTGTTCAATAAACATGGAATTTATATTACTTTCATGTCAATAAATACATGTGAAATATCATTTGTTGGCATAGTGTACTCTAAAATAAAGTTTTAGCTGAATTTCACATTGGTAGGTATTGCTGGATTCTTAAGATTTCCTATTCTTCCCTCTTCTGTCTTTAGTTCATCACTCTTTTTTTCCCCCTATTAAAATATCAGCAAGTGTTTGAGTTTGGCTTCTCAATGAGACTTCTAGTTCCCACTCAAATATCTGTTCAACCTCTTTTTTTAGTAATAGAACACCCATTTTATTTGAGATGTCACTGTGACCAGTTACAAGACCCTATTTTCCATTCTCCCTTATAAGGTGAGACTGTATTTTTAAATTCTAGCAAAATATTATGTGGGACTTCCAGGAAGGCTGCATAAAAGAAAGCTAATTCCACAGGAAGGGGGGCCCTTTTGCCCTTCCACCATCTCCCCTTCCTCAGTCGTGCTTCCTGGAATATAGATGTGATGACTGGAACTCCAGCTGCCTTGAATCATGAGGTGACTTTGAGGATGGAAGCCACAGTGTGGAGGAACAAGTTCCTGCTTGAATGAGTCTGAGATTGGAATTTAGACCTTCAAATGTGGTGAGACCATCAACAGGCCTGACCTTCATTTGCTTCAATTTTTTCGTCTCATCTCCCAATCTCCCCTCTTCTCTCAGGTATTTGTACCTTGTGTTCTCATCATGATTGACTTTCCTGTGGGATTTTTCCTTCCACTTGGTTCCTCTATATTCTTGCAGTTGGGAGAGATGAAATATGAATAACTTTCTAATCCAAAACCAATAGGCTGTCAGAACCAAGAGCGAAAACAAAGCAAGGGAGGAAGGCTTAGGAGAAAGATACTGGAGGGTTGCCATAGCTAATATTTCATCATTTGAATGAGTCAGGAATCTACGAATATTGAACTGATCTTTTCAGAGAGTTAGAGCATTTGTTTTAGCTAGGCAACTCTAAAAAGGGGATAAGACCCAGAGGAGGAAAGAATGGAAGGTGGCATTGGAAGTAGATAGATTATGGAAGCAATGATTTTTATAATGAAACCATTCTCATTTATTAACTTGTCTGTGGGTTGTGAAACATGCAAAGGTGAGATTTGTTCATTAGACATTAATTAAAACTGCAATGCTGAAAATGGATCACAGCATAGAACATGATGTTTGATGTAAAGAAATGCGTAGCAAACTGAGGGTGACTGTTTTACTTGGTAATAGCCCAGAAATGAGCATTGGTGAGTGGGGATATTGGAGGAGGGGTGTGTAGTAGGGGATAATGTCTGGAGGGGTAGCATTGGTGGAATTAGGTGTGGGGATGGGGTGGGGAAAAGAGTCTTGGGGATGGCTTTCCAGGTATTACATGGGTCAATAGGGCTTCTACAGGGAGGAATGTTTCTTGTGAATAGAAGGTCTTCTTTATAGTTGAGCACATGAATGTGGTCAGTCAGCTTCCCTTTTTCTCCCTCCCTCCCTTCCTTCCTCCTATATAACAATTTATTTATTTATTTATTTATTTATTTATTTATTTATTTATTTTTCGAGATGGAGTCTCGCTTTGTTGCCTAGGCTGGAGTGCAGTGGTGTGATCTCGGCTCACTGCAAGCTCTGCCTCCCGGGTTCACGTCATTCTCCTGCCTCAGCCTCCCAAGTAACTGGGACTATAGGCACCTGCCACCATGCCTGGCTAATTTTTTGTATGTTTTAGTAGAGACAGGGTTTCACCATGTTAGCCAGGATGGTCTCGATCTCCTGACCTTGTGATCTGCCCACGTTGACTTTTAAACCTCTATTCTGTGCCAGGCACTGTGCTATTAAGGATCCTAACTCATTTAAAATTGCCTTTATATTAATGACTGGGTAGGAGGGAGAGTGGGAGTACCATTAGGGGCTGTTGGAATAGCAGATAAGGAAGCTAAGGCCCTGAAGGGAAGTCAGAGGCACTCACTTAGTAGTGCATTTGCAGTCTCCATCAACCCAACAATCCCCTGGGCTGGCTGGCCTTGAAGTGGATGGTATTCTAGCTCCTTATAGTATTGGACCCTCCTGCATGCAAGTTCCTTGGGGCTCTTATTGAATATGCAGGCCTTTCTGTTCAGAATGTTCAGCCTTATAGTAGAATTCAGAGCCTTATAGTAGAACAGTTGGAGGAGAATTGTCAGATGGAGATGGAGAATGAAAGGGGAGACAGAAGACAAAAGCTGGAGAAGAGAACAGCTCAAGAGAGGTTTGTTGCAAAGTTCAAATCTTTCCATGCATATTGAGCAGGAGGAAAAGTGCTAAATAAATGCATTCTCAAACATTGATTACAATCTGCGTGCGGTTGTCTCATTGTATGAGCCCTCATTATGTTATACTTAAAAAGCATGATATACTGTAACCTGAAGGTAATAAGTCAGCCAAAGCACTTGCAGGATTCATGCTGGGATAGGCTATAGCCATCCTTGGCATTCTTCATAAGCAGATTTTATCAGGAGAAAACCTCAGGCTATGGTGGAGGAGGCCTCACCGAGTGAATACGCCAGGATTTGAATGACTCTCTCCTCTCTTCCCAATTCTCTTAACAGAAGCTACATCACAAAGGGCTCCAGGCTCATTGGCAGGATTCCAGTTTGGTTTGCTAATTTCTTTCTCCATCAAGTATTACGGAACACCAATTAAATGCCAGATATGTGGCTAGGTGCTGGATACAAGAGCCAAAATTGACTCTTGTATCTGCCTTCATTGAGCTTCAGGATCAAAAGTTACACAAGTCAATGAAAAATGACCATGGTGACAATGGCTATGAAGAACTATGTTGTTTCAGGAGATGCATATAGGGATATTTGACCTAGGCAGGGCTGAGACAGGTAGGCATTGACCAGGAAGAGAGTGAGTGAATGACAGAGGGCAGCTGTGCAGCTTGGAATGGCATGCCAAGTCTGTTGGCAGAAGGAGAGAACTGTGGAAGACCACTGTGAGGGCATTTTGCACTGGGCAGAGGCCTGATCCTACAGGGCTTTGGAAGCCCTGTTACTGGAAAGTGATCCCAATCCAGATCCCAAGAGAGGGTTCTTGGATCTCGTGCAAGAAAGAATTCAGAGCGAGTTCATGGACTAAAGTGAAAGTAAGTTTATTAAGAAAGTAAAGGAATAAAGAATGGCTACTCCATAGACAGAGCAGCCCTGGGGGCTGCTGGTTGCCCATTTTTATGGTTATTTCTTGATTGTATGCTATCCCTTTTAGACCATATAGGGTAACTTCCTGATGTTGCCATGGCATTTGTAAACTGTGAGGGCATTGGTGGGAACGTAGCATTGAGGACGACCAGAGGTCACTGTTGTCGCCATCTTGGTTTTGGTGAGTTTTAGCCAGCTTCTTTACTGCAAGCTGTTTTACCAGCAAGGTCTTTATGACCTGTATCTTGTGCCGATCTCCTACCTCAACCTGTGACTTAGAATGCCTAACTGTCTGGGAATGTAGCCCACTAGGATTCAGCCTCATTTTATGCAGCTCCTATTCAAGATGGAGTTTCTCTGGTTGCAACACCTCTGACAGCCCCATAAGAATTCCTAAGAAAAAGGGGAAGCTGCGGTGTTCTAAGCGGAGGGTGATGGACTCACCAGCTACTTCTGCCTCACCCAAGGTCTCATTGTACATCAAGAGAAGCCTGTTCAGAGCCCTGACTCTCTCTCTCTTGTGCTTGCCCCATCTAGGGATGCCCAACTGCCGTTTGTCACGCGCGTCGTTGTGAAGAGACCACCAAACAGGCTTTGTGTGACCAATAAAGCTTTTTAATCACCTGGGTGCAAGCGGGCTGAGTCCGAAAAGAGAGTCAGCAAAAGGTAGTGGGATTATCATTAGTTCTTATAGGTTTGGGATAGGGGTGGAGTTGGGAGCAATGTTTTGCTGGCAGGGGGTGGATCTTACAAAGTACATTCTTAAGGGCCAGGAGAATATTACAAAGTACCTTCTTCAGGGCGGGGGAATATCACAAAGCACATTATCGCAAGGGTTGGGGAGGACATTACAAAGTACCTTCTCAAGGGTGGGGAGGGTGTATTGTCAAAAAGTCAATTGATCAGTTAGGGTGGGGCAGGAACAAATCACAAAGGTGGAATGTCATCAGTTAAGGCAGGAACTGAGTATTTTCACTTCTTTTGTGGATCTTCAGTTGCTTCAGGCCATCTGGATGTATACATGCAGGTCACAGGGTATATGATGACTTAGCTTGGGCTCAGAGGCCTGACATCCCTGTCTTTTTATATTAATAAGAAAAACAAAACAAAATAGTGGTGAAGTGTTGGGGCGGCGAAAATTGTTGGGAGTGGTATGGAGAGATAATGGGTGATGTTTCTCAGGGCTGCTTCAAGTGGGATTGGGGTGACGTGGGAACCTAGAATGGGAGAGATCAAACTGAAGAAATATTTTGGGGTAAGGCGTGATATTGTGGGGTTGTTAGAAGGAGCATATGTCGTATAGAATGATTGGTGATGGCCTGGATGCGGTTTTGTATGAATTGAGAAACTAAACAGAAGACACAAGGTCCAAATAAAAGAAGAAGAAAAATAGGTATTAAAGGGCTAAGAGGGGAGTACCCAGGACATCCAATTAGAGAGTGTCCAAGGGGGTTCAGCATAATTATTTGCTTGGTTGGCAAGTTTTTGGGCTCTATCCTTGAGTTTTTTTATGTTGTTATACACCAGGGCAGATTGATTTAGGTAAAAACAACACTCTTCATTTAAAAATATACAGAGTCCTCCTTTTTCAGCAGTGAGTAAATTGAGGCCTTAGCAGTTCTGGAGGACAACTGCAGCTAAAGAGTCAATCTGGGCTTGGAGGACAGATAAAGTTTGTAACATATCTGTAATGCTAGCGGAGAAGTCATTAGAGAGGCTGTGGAATGTTGTGACAGAGGTTGATATGCCTGCTATTCCAATTCCAAGTGCAATAGTAGAGGCAGAAAGTCCTAGACCCACAAGTATAGGGATTAGTGGGATGACTCTTTTTTGTTGTGTTGGTGTCATGAGGGGGTCAAGCAGTTGTTCATTCCCATCTGCAAACTGGATTTTGGTGGTAAGGAAGACTAGAGTACATGTGCCCATCTAGTTGGCAGGTAGGCACATGTAGGTGGAAGAGCCACATAAAAAGAAGAGACCTTGTGTCAGGCAGAACTGGAAAGGTAAAGTGAAAAGGTGAGAGGGTGTACTGAAAGAGGAGTCCTGCACCCAAAATCCTAGAGATCCAGCAAGGGCAGCAGCCGTCAGAGGTTGTAATGGGGATGGATGGTGCAACTGCGTAGAGGGAGAGATTTGTTTTTCATGATGTATGAGGAAGTGCATAGTATCTACGAGTAAGCTTTCACTGCTATTCATGGGGCTGGGTATAAGCAAGCAAGAGGAAGGGCTAGGAGGAGATTCAGACGAGGAGGGGGAGGGTAGCCAAGGATGGAGTGAGATGCAGGGTAGGTGTCTTCCTTAATAGTAGTGACTGCCAATGTTTTTTAGTTTGTCAATAATGATAGAGGGCTTATCAGTAATGCGAAATTAGAATGCTCCCATCTGTTTGGTAATGTGTGTGTCTGGGTTCTGGAGATAAAGAGAAAAGGAACGTTTGGACGGTAGAAGGTTGCCTAAGGGGATTCCATAGGCTGTTGTTGGGAGATGGATAGAGGAGCAGCAGCAGGGATAGTTGTTTGCGTGGTTAGAGGTCCAATATGGGAGGAGGGTGGAATTGACATAAGGAGAAAGGTGCCGTAAGTAGATGCGGAGAAGTGTGGCAGCTTCTTGGTGCGAAATGTCTGGGGAGTTCTCACCAAATCTGTCTAGAAAGTAAAGAAATTCCTCAGGTGGGTAAAGATGAGGGCTATTAAAGGAGGTTTGGAGGTGCAGGAAGACAGGAGAGGTAGCCCAGTCGGCCTGTAGAGCGGGGACAGCTGCATAAGAGCAGGAAGAAAGGGAAACTCTTAGCCAACAATTCTTTACTAGAGAAGGATTGGAGGCAGTGAGGAGAGAGTGGGTGAGATTGATAGTATGCTAGAGGTAACTAGGGAGAGGTAAAGAGTGACTGGAGAATGGGGGCAAGGATAAGAGTGAGTAGAAAAGTAAAAAAAAAAGGACTTCATCAGGATAGAAGAATTGGAGTGTACCTTGCCACTGAAGATCTTCTATCCACTTCAAGAGAGACTTAGGGGTGGCGGTTTGAGGTAAAACCAGGAGATACCAGTTATGATGGTTTGGAGGAAAAGTGTGGCATTTACGAATAGTTGAGAATGGTGAAAAGGAGTATGACTAGACAGAAGCTAGTAGGGATGACAAGTTTTTGGGGCACAGTCCAAGTAGTGGGGGTGACTGCATAAAGCCCTGTTGCAAAAAGTAGGGTAAAGACGAATAGACTTAATAGAATGAAAGGATGTATTCGGCTCATAAGGGTTATTACTGCTCTTCAGAAATGCGAGTGAGTTTAAGGGAAGTACGGGAGAGGACTTGCGACTTCCAGGAGGAAGAAGAAAGATCAGGCTGGCTGTCCGATGGGCACAGCTTTATTCTGGAATGGTGAACCCAATGGGGAGGGTCCTGTAGGAAGACAGCAGTTGGGGTACTATAAATGTCTAAGTAGGGTCCAGTCTATTGAGGTTGTAGAGTTTGAGGGGTCAGATTCTTAACAAGAACTGATTGTCCAGCTAGGGTGTCTTCATATGGCTGAGAATCTGGAGTAGATTAGCAGCCTGGCGAATTTCCTGTCTAGCCTGCTGGATGACTGGAAGATAGTTGCCTAGAGGGCTGGTGTCTGGGATGAGGTTGGGGCCAAGCAAGAAAGTGTGTCCCTATAAAAGTTCAAATGGACTGTACCCTGTAGCATCTTGAGAACAGGCTCTAATTTTGAGAAGGGCAAGAGGTAAAAGGTCCAGTCCTTTTTAAATTGGAGGCTGAGCTTGGTGAGGTGTGTCTTTAAAAGACCATTAGTCCATTCTACCTTTCCTGAAGATTGAGGACGGTAAGGGGTATGAAGGTTCCACTGAATACCAAGAGCCTGAGAAACTGCTTGGGTGATTTGACTAATAAAGGCCTGTCCATTATTAGAATGTATGGAGGTGGGAAGTCCAAACTGAGGAATTATGTCTGACAGAAGGGAAGAAATGACCATGGTGGCCTTCTTAGACCCTGTGGGAAAGGCCTCTACCTATCCAGTGAAAGTGTCTACCCAGACCAAGAGGTATTTTAGTTTCCTGACTCAAGGCATGTGAGTAAAGTCAATTTGCCAGTCATGGGCAGGGGCAAATCCCTGAGCTTGATGTGTAGGGAAGGTGTAGAGAGGGGGAGGCACTGAACAATCCCTGAGGAGTACTAGAATAGCAGATGGAACACTGAGAAGTGATTTCCTTGAGATAGATTTCCACGAAAGAAAGGAAATGAGAGGTTCTAAGAGGTGGGCTAGCGGCTTGTAACCTACATGGAAGAGGTTATGAAATGATGACAGAATAGAATGGGCCTGTGAGACTGGAAGGAGATATTTTCCTTGGTCCAAGAACCATTTGCCTTGTGTGGGAAGAGACTGACAGATGGAAGTTTCTGTGGAGAGTAGGTGGGAGTGACCAATGAGGAGAAAAACTGGCCGTGAGGGACAGAAGTTGGAACACTAGCTGCTTCTTTAGCTACCTTACCAGCATAAGCATTGCCCTGAGCAATGGGATCTGATGCCTTTTGATGGCCCTTGCAGTGAAAGACTCCAGCTTCCTGTGGAAGTAAAGTGGCCTTGAGAAGAGTTTTTATTAAAGAGGCATTAATGATGGAGGACACTTTTGTAGTGAGGAAACCTCTTTCAGCCCATATAACAGCATGGTGATACAGGATATGGAAGGCATATTTAGAGTCAGTATAAATATTGATGCATAGTCCCTTTGCAAGAGTGAGGGCCTGAGTTAAAGCAATGAATTCGGCTTGCTGAGAGGTAGTGGATGGGGGTAGAGCAGTAGCCTCAATGATAGATGTGGAAGATACTATAGCATAGCCTGCCTTTGCTGGTGAGTGGCGGTTAGGCCTGTTGGAACTGCCATCAATAAACCAAGTGTGATCAGGGTGAGGAACAGGAAAGAAGGAAATATGGGGAAGTGGAGTGAATGTAAGGTGGGTCCGAGAGATACAGTGATGGGGGTCAGATGTGGTACCTGGAATAATGTGTGAGGCCGGATTGAAGTCTGGGTCAGGAACAATGATAATTGTGGGAGACTCAACAAAGTGAGTATGCTGAAGGAGCCAGGCAGCAGAAACTATATGTGTCAGGTATGAGGAAGAAAATAGATTTTGGAAGTTATGAGAACTGTAGAGAGTGAGTTGAGCATAGTTTGTGATTTTGAGGGCCTCTAAAAGTATTAGGGTGGCAGCAGCCACTGCATGGAGACATGATGGCCAGCCTAAAACAGTAAGGTCAAGTTGTTTGGATGAAAGGCTACAGGGTACAGTCCCAGTCCTTGTGTAAGAATCCCAACTGCACAGCCCTGCACTTTGGCTGTGTGTAATGAAAACGGTTGGGATGAGTCAGGGAGAGCTAGTGTGGGAGCAGTACCTAAAGCTGTCTTCAAGGAGCAGAAAGAAGAGTGGGAAAAGGATTTAGGATCTATGGGGTCAACTAGGTTTCCCTTTGTGAGTTTATATAATGGTTTTGTTAGGATGGCAAAACCAGGTATCCAAAGGTGAAAGTATCCAACCATGCCCAGGAAGGAAAGGAGTTGTTGTTTTTTTTGAAGGGGTTGGGGTTTGAGAGATCAGCCGGACATGATTGGCAGGGAGAGCATGTGTGTTTTCATGAAGAATTATGCTGAGGTAAGTAACGGATGGAGAAGAAATTTGAGCTTTGGAGGGGGATACCTGATGTCCCTTGGAGAATAAATGTTGAAGGAGCAGGAGGGTGTCTTGTTGAGAAGATTCAAAGGAGGGGCTACAAAGTAGAAGGTCATCAATATATTGAATAAGGTGAGAAGCAGAGGGGTGAAAAGAAAGTAAATCATGAGAAAGAGCTTGGTTGAAGTAATGAGAACTGTCCCTGAAGCCTTGTGGCAGTACAGCCCAGGTAAGCTGCTGGAACTGATGGGTGTTAGGGTCAGTCCAGGTAAAAGCAAAGAGAGGCTGGGATGAGGGGTGCAGGGGAATAGTGAAAAAAGCATCTTTAAGATCAAGAACGGAATAGTGAGTTGTGGAGAAAGGTATTGAGGAAAGAGTGTATGGGTTGGGCACCACAAGGTGGATAGGCAAAATAATTTGGTTGATAAGATGCAGATCCTGAACTAACCTGTAAGACTTGTCTGATTTTTGGACAGGTAAAATGGGGGAATTATAAGGAAAGTTTATAGGCTTTAGAAGCCCATGCTATAGCAGGCAAATGATAACAGGCTTCAATCCCCTTAAAGCCTGTTCTGGGATGGGATGCTGGCATTGAGCAGGGTAAGGGTGATTAGGTTTTAATGGGATAATGGGCATGTGATTGGTTGCCAGGGAGGGAGTAGAGGTGTCCCATACTTGTGGGTTAAGCTAGGGGGATACAAGAGGAAGATGCAAAGGAGGCTTTGGGTTGGGGAGAAGGGTGGCAATGAGATGTGGCTGTAGTCCAGGGATAGTCAGGGTAGCGGATAATTTTGTTAAAACATCTCGACCTAATAAGGGAACTGGGCAGGTGGGAATAACTAAAAAGGAGTACGTAAAAGAATGTTGTCCAAGTTGGCACCAAAGTTTGGGAGTTTTAAGAGGTTTCGAAACCTGGCTGTCAATACCCACAACAGTTATGGGGGCAAGGGAAACAGGCCCTTGAAAAGAAGGTAATGTGGAGTGGATAGCCCCCATATCAACTAAAAAGGGGATGGACTATAGGAGAGCTAAAAAATGTGCTGTCACTTCCATTATAAGAAATCTTGTAAGGATTCATATCTAAAAGTGTATATTATAATACTGTACTGTTAAGAGTTCAGCCAAGCATGGTGGCTCACGCCTGTAATCCCAGCACTTTGGGAGGCTGAGGCGGGTAGATCACGAGGTCAGGAGTTCGAGACAAGCATACCAACATGGTGAAACCCTGTCTCTACTAAAAAATACAAAAATTAGCCAGGCATGGTAGCGCAAGCCTGTAATCCCAACTACTCGGGAGGCTGAGGCAGGAGAATCGCTTGAACCCCGGAGGTGGAGGTTGCAGTGAGCCAAGATCACACCACTGCACTCCAGCCTAGGTAACAATGAGACTGTCTCAAAAAAGAAAAAAAAAAAAAAAAGAGCTCAGAACAAGTGGTAATGTTTTCTCTTAACTGAACTAATTTTGTGCCTTCTTTACTCATTCAAATACATACATTTTACATAGAGTTTATTTCTTTATAAAATGCTAATCTTCAGCCCATACCAAAAAAATAAAAAAGAGGGGAGCCTCTTTGTACTACTATTGTCAATCAATTTTAAATCAGTTGGATTTTTAAGCATTTTTTAAAAGCTGACATTAAAGTAAATCTGAAAAACAAAAGTTTAACAAACTGGCCAAGATACTAATTTTTATGTATAATCACAATTTTTTTACTCACCTTTATTGACTAAAAACAGTTATGCTACATGTTGTCCTGCATCAGAAGAATTATTTCTTCTTGCCAGTGTTTTGGGATTTGAAGATAATGGTTCACTCAAAGAACCTATTATTTTCTCTACTGAGGAACCCAATGTAGAACTTGTACTGATATTTTTATTACTGCCTTTATATGAATCTATAGGTATCTAAATGTTAAGGCATGTATGATCTTTGATCATTTCTTTTTTCAAATTAAAGTTGTGAAAGTTTCAATATCTTGCCTTAAATTAGTTGCCTATTCTTTCTAGGATTCAAATATTGTGGCATTTAAAAAAGAAAACATTCATTTTTGAAACTTAGACTTCAGATCAAAAAGGACTGAAGCCCCACTATCATAATCCATAAATTTATTTCCATGTTGTTTGACTACCAGTGCATATATGAATGAATATGGTAATTAGTGTCATCTATAAGAACCAAATACTTTAATTATATTAAGGTAGTGAATAAAGATGTATAACATTTTTATTAATACCCTGAATATATTCAGTGGATTGAATGTGACTTCATAACTATACTATGATTGTATTAAAATATTTCTGGAATAAAATAAAAAAGGGAGACAGACGTACCCTCCACTGTGAGAGTTACCTGAAGCTCAGCATCTGTGATGGTCCAGGGGGCCTCCGAGGCGATTGGGTAGTGTCAGTCTTCAGCCACTAAGCTAAGCAGATCGGGGAGGGAGTCAGTCAGAGAGCCTTGGGCCAGAGCTGTAGGGGCTCTGGGAGTGGCTGCCAGGCAAATTGGACAGTCTAATTTCCAGTGGGGTCCCGCACAGAAGAGATACGGCTTAGGAGGAATCCTGGGCTGTGGGCAATCCTTGGCCCAGTGACCAGATTTCTGGCACTTGAAGCAAGATCCTGGGGGAGGAGTCCCTGGAGAAATGCCTGGCTGCTGCGGTTTAGGCATTTTGAAGTTCTTGTGTGCTGGAGATGTGGCTGGGGTTTCCCTCATAGTGGAGGCAAGTAATTGCAACTCAGAAATACGTTGCCACTTGGCTGCCTCTTATCTATTATTGTACACCTTGAAGGTGAGGTTAATTAGGTCCTGTTGTGGGGTTTGAGGTCTGGAGTCTAACTTTTGGAGTTTCTTTCTAATGTCAGGAGTGGATTGAGTGATAAAATGCATATTGAGAATAAGATGGCCTTCTGGCCCTTCTGGGTCCAAGGCTGTAAAGCATCTCAGGGTTGCTGCTAAACAAGTCAGGAATTGGGCTGGATTTTCATCCTTTCCTTGGGTAGTTTCTTTAAGTTTGTCATAATTAACAGATTTGTATGCTGCCTTTTTAAGCCCTTCAACTAGGCAAGAAATCATGTAATCTCACCTAGCTATACCTGGGGAATCTGCCTGGTAGTTCCATTGGGGATCTTCTCAGGGAACTGCTCTAATGCCTTCCTAGAGGCCTGGCTCATAAAGCCAGCAGTTGTCAGTGTGAGACTGGGCTAGAGAAAGAACTCTTTCCTGTTCGTCTGGGGAGAGAGTAGAAGTTAGGAGGACATTTAAGTCACTCCAGGTTAAATTGTAGGACAGAGTTAGATATTGGAATTCCTGTGTATATTTAATGGGGTCTGATGAGAAAGAGCCTAAATGCTGGCTGATTTCAGAAAGGTCTGATAGAGAAAAAGGCATATGTACCATGACTGTGCCTTCAGCTCCAGCCACCTCTCTAAGAGGAAATTGTTGGGCAGGTGGGGGAGAGCTAGTCCTGGAATGAAATTGTAAGCCAGGCCAGGTGTGGGGAGGAGAAGTGATAGAAGGGTTGTAGGGTGGGGGAGCAGAGGCTGAAGAAGAGTTGAAGCCTGATTCGGCCTGGCAGGGAGCAACCTGAGGAGGAGCAGTCTGGGGAGGAGGGGAGAGGTCATATGGGTTGGTAGAAAAGGAAGATTCAAAAGACTCAGCAATGCTTGGGGTTGGTACTGAAGGGACAGGCAGGAGGGAAAGAAGGAGGATTTGGGGTGAGTTGCATTGGAAACAGAGACTAGAGAGGGAACAAAGTGTGAAAAATGCCTGGATGTAAGGCACCTCAGACCACTTGTCCATTTTTCAACAAAAATTATCTAGGTCTTGTAGGATGGAGAAATAGAAAGTGCCATTTTCTGGCCATTTAGAGCCATTATCAGGTTTGTATTGGGGCCAGGCAGTATTGCAGAAGAAAATAAGATGCTTAGGTTTTAGGTGAGGCGAGAGTTGAAGAGGTTTTAGGTTCTTGAGAACACAGGCTAAGGGAGAAGAAGGAGGAATGGAGGGTGGAAGATTGCCCATAGTGAAAGAGGCAAGCCCAGAGAAAAGAGAGTAGAGACACAGAGGGGATGGTGGTACTTGCCACCCAGGGGAGGTGGTGCTTGCCACCAAGGTGAAGGATCAAGGCAGGCATCCCCATGGTGATCAGACACCTCTGAAATGTGGGTGAATAATCAGGCAGGCATCCCCTCAGTGACTAAACACCAAGGTAAGACTGTCTTCCTGAGTCCATGACCAGTGCTGGAATTTTGGGTTCATGGATAAAATGCGTCTCCTCTGTCTCTGTCTTTTTCTCTGTCAGAAAAAGAAAGGAACTGAAATTAAGGAAGAAAGAGATTGAAGGGTGGAGGGATAGCGAGAGAGGTTGGAGAAGAGAGTGAAAAGACTGCTTACCCGATTTGAAATTGGTGAGATGTTCCTTGGGCTGGCTGATCTGTGGACCCAAGGTCATAAGTAGATCGCCTCACGGAGTGAGAGCGAGGACAGGGGACCAGTCTCCCAAAGGAATCCTCCTGTCCTGGGTCTTTGGCACCAAATGTCACATGCATCCATGTGAAGAAACCACCAAATAGGCTTTGTGTGACCAATAAAGCTTTTTAATCACCTGGGTGCAGGCGGGCTGAGTCCGAAAAGAGAGTCAGCAAAAGGTGGTGAGATTATCATTAGTTCTTATATGTTTGGGATGGGTGGTGGAATTGGGAGCAATGTTTTGCCAGTGGGGGGTGGATCTTGCAAAGTATATTCTTAAGGGCCAGGAGAATATTACAAAGTACCTTCTTAAGGGTGGGAGAATATCACAAAGTACATTATTGCAAGGGTCGGGGAGGACATTACAAAGTACCTTCTCAAGGGTGGGGAGGGTGTATTGTCAAAAAGTCAATTGATCAGTTAGGGTGGGGCAGGAACAAATCACAATGGTGGAATGTCATCAGTTAAGGCAGGAACTGGCTATTTTCACTCCTTTTGTGGATCTTCAGTTGCTTCAGGCCATCTGGATGTATATGTGCAGGTCACAGGGGATATGATGACTTAGCTTGGGCTCGGAGGCCTGACACTGTTCATTCAGTCTTAGAAATTCCTCTCAAATAGATGTTTCCTGCTTCCTGAGCCCACTGCCTCTGCAAGAGTGGGAAGCCTAGACTTTTCAAACCTGGACTGTTGCATCCTCCTATTCCTCCACTTGACAGTCTTCCCTCTGAACTCACCCTCCATGGCTGGTTTCCTTCCTTCCTGGTAAAACACACACTGACCTTTGCCTGGCTCCCCAGAGCCAGGAGCAATCTTAGTCTCATTTAAGGAGCCCTCAAGGCTCTGCTTTTCTGACCTAACTTGCCTGTTGCCTTATCTCCTTTCTCCCCAAAATCTTCCTACCTTCTCTGTATATCTGATGCTTCAGCCCCAAGGACCGTCTCAGCCTTCCCCAAACAACACATCATCTCTGCCATCCTCTATTCCTAGAATCCCCTACTCTCTTTTTACTGCAAAACTGTAACCATAATAGGTTTGTTATCTGATGTGTGCAGCAAGGCAATACACCAAGATACTGGGCTGCAGCAGAGACAAGAGATTTAATTGTAGAGTTGCCCAGAAAAGAGATGAGAGGGAACCTCAAGTCCATCTGCCTGAGGAGTTTGGGGCTAGGGTTTTTAAGGGTTTTGGAGTGTGCCAAAGTGTGGAGACCATTGATTGGTCAAATAGTGCACAGCAAAGTCATGGGACAGGGAGATGAAGAAACTGTATTCTCATGCTAATTCCATTTATTTGTGGGAGTCTTCAAACTGGCTGGCATCAGCTATTTTGCTGGAATTTGGGATCTGAAAAACATCTTACGATCCTTAAAAAAAGCCTTATGATTCAAATATCAGAAATCCTCTTTATAGAAACAATGGGTACGCAAGTGGTCAGGTATCTTATGCTAGGAGACTTTTAGCAACAAAGAAGTGGGTCAAAGTGCAGCCTAATTAATGCTTAGTTATAACAGTGTTTCTGTCCCGAATTCTTGTTAACCCTGTGAGGATGGCTTCAACTCCTCTTCCTCTGTCAACATGGTGAAGGAAATGCCAGAACACCATTGGCTCTCCCGGGCAGGATAATTCTGCTGCTGCAGGTCCTTTTCCCTGGCTGGACTGAATCTCTTGAGGGCAGATAGTCTCATAGTACCTGGCCCATGGTGAATGCCCAAGGGATGATGAAAGGAGAGGTCACATGTTATATGCTCCCATTTTTGTGAAATTTCCAGAGTAAACAAATACGTAGAGACAGAAAATAGATTAGTGGTTGCCAGGGGATAGCGGGAGGAGGGAACTGGAAGGTATGAGGTTTCTTTCTGGGGTAATGAAAATAGTCTGGAATTAGATAGTGGCAATGGTTGCCCAATATTGTGAATATACTAAAAGCAATGGAATTGTATACTGTAAAATGGTTACAATGGTGAATTTTGTGGTAGATTAATTTTATCTGAGTATTTTTATTTTTAAAATGTTGAATAAAATTTATAGGAGGCCATTGATTGAGACTGAGCTCCTGCACTAGGCCCCTATAGACCAAGCCAAAATGGAATCACTTGTGCTAAAGTCCCACATCACCAAACCGAACCTAAATTGTTTATCTTACCTTGCAAGGAATCAGAAGAAAGAGAGCGATAATAAGCCAATCCCCAAACAAGCCAGTGTTAGCCCTCACGATAAGGAAGTCCCCTCTTCTTTAACCCTGAGGAAAGGAACCTAAAGTAACTTGATGCTAACCAATCCATTTTTGTTCCCAGTTTCTGATTTTCTCAGCCTTTTCTGCCTATAAAACCAACCTCCTCTGCTCAGTTCATCGTAGGAATTTTCTAAATTTTTAGAGATGTCACCCCAGTTCATGAATTATAAACAAAAGCCAATTTGATCATTTAACTAAATTTGTTGTCATTTTGAATTTTGTCTTTTGACAGAAATGATGAAAAGATGAAGGAATAATAAAATACTTTTTCTTCTTTTCTAATTTGCTTTTATCCCAGACCCTTTTTGTCATTCTTCAGCTACTCCCCCATATGCAACCATTATAATCTAAATGAAAGTGTTTACTCAATCACAGACCACATCTGAATTGTAATCAAACACCAATTAGCAGTCTTGTATTGATGGTGTCTGTTACTTTTGCGGTTTGTCCTTTTCCTGCTGAAGTAGAAACTCTACAGGGAGAGAAGCTGTCTAGACCTGGTGGATGTCATCTCTTATACATCCATCTGTCCACCTTGCTAGATACCAAACTTGGATTAATCCCTGCAAAAGAGAAACCAGCAAGGAGAAAAGGCATCATTAGGAATGTAGTTTGACTGTGACAAAAATAACTCTTCAAAGCTTTTCACAAACACACACACAGGTTCATTTATTCATCATGAAAACCGGTGCGGGGCAGGGGGGGTACCTTTTGATGGAGAAAAAAAGCTTCTGCCTGCCCTCACTAGTGAGTGGGCTGAGGGGGTGAGCTGGGCTCTTCTGACCTGTTGGTTATTTCTGCTGGATAAGGAGAGAGAATGTTTTGGGCTTTCTCTGCGTGAGGCTTGTACCTGTTACTCTCATTATTTCCTAAGTAGAGCCCAGTCTACCTGGAACATTGAAAAACAATAGGACATACAAGCATTGAAGGCCCCACTGTGGCCACTTCAGGAGAAAATGGCAAAGACAAGTCCCAATTAATGAAGTCACCTATGACAACTCCACTTCAGACAATTAACTCAAGTTCCCATCTTCAACCCCCAGAGAACTGAGACACATCATTAAGTGTAAATTATAGTGACTTCTCCACCCTGAGGTGTCCTAAACATGCTTGTGACCAGAGATTTTTCAGCTGATAAACTTAAGATATGATAGAAAATAAATGGAGTTGGGGAACCAGTTACTCTCTGAAAACTTTTATAAGTAGTTTCCCTTGGATTAATAAGAAAATCTTCACTCATGTTACACAAAGATAATTTCAACCCCATTATAGACACATGATGTTATTATTTGTGGTAAGCTAACATTTTCATAGCACACGTGATGTTGCCAGTGACAGCGCAGGAGCATTGCCATCTTGGACAAGCAGTGCCATTTTAAACTTCCCCTTGATCAAAAACTGCCTAAATCCAACCCAAAGGGCATCAGCCTAATGGTTAATGTCAGTATGACCATAAACCACAACTGACATCTCTGACCAGAAACATTCCAACCCTAAGAGAAACCCCTACCCAACCAAAGACATGCCAGCCCCAAGATAACCTCCCCTTTGACCGGAGAGATGTCAGCCCCAAGATGATCTCCCCTCCAACCAGAGACATTCCAACCCCACAATAAGCTTCTCCTCCACACAGAAACATTCCAAGCCTGTGATAAGCTCTCTCGCCCTGAACCCTTAAATACTCTTAGTCTGTCAGAGAGAGTGCTCCTGACCAAAATCGGCCGAAAGCCCCTCTCAGGTTTATTCTCCGAAATAAACCTATCTTTGACTGTTGAGCTGCTTTTTTGTGTTTCCTCTCTTCTTTCTTTAACTCTTACAGCAAGCACTATTTTAAGTGCTGTTGATAGACTAACCCATTGAGTCTATACAGCAACCCTGTAAGTAGATTACTGTTACCCCTTTTTACATGTGAGGAAATCAAGGCACAGGTAATTTGCCCAAGGTTACACAACTAGCAAATGGCAGAGCTGGAATTTGAACTCAGGCCACATGGCTCCAGAGTCCATTCAACAAACAGAGCCCACAGGGCTGTGTGGTTAGTGAGATGGGCAATCCATGCAAGCATGCAATTTGGGCTGAAAGGCTCCCAGTGCAGGACATAGCACACAAAATTAAATCTGCATTTAGTAGGATTTCACAGAAGAGTTATTTGTGATTGTGAAAAGCCTTCTGTTGTGCAGGGTTTTTTTGGTTCCCCCCCCCCCCAGAGAGGAAACAGATTACATGGACTATTTTCATATGTTTGTGAACTGGCCATTTGGGCCAGATTAAGGCGTCAGGCACTGGTGGGGAAGGGAGTGGAGGAGGTGGGGTCAGCCTCATTATCCAGCCCCTCCATCCTACAGAGCACTCTCCGAGGCTGCATTCTTCATTTGAATGCATTTCGAAGTACAGCCTGATTAATGCTTAATTATAACAATATTTCTGTCCAGAATTCTTGTTAACCCTGTGAAGATGGCTTCAACTCCTCTTCCTTTGTCAACATAGTGAAGGAAATGCCAGAACACCATCGGCTCTCCCAGGCAGAGTGATTCTGCTGCTGCAGGTCCTATTCCCTGGCTGGACTGAACCCCTTGGAGGCAGACACTCACATAGTGCTCAGCACATTCTTCAAATGAAGATGAAACATTCTTCATCTGCCTCCCGTGCCTTCCCCTGGCACACTGGATTCCTTTCACATTCAAAAAGACCTCAAATCACCTCCCTGTTCTCTAGAAAAAAGTGCCCTGTTTCTTAAGCAAAGTGCTAAACAGAGATAGTTAAATAAATTTTCAAGTAAGTAGGAGAGGGCTTCGGTACTTCCCTGATGTAGGGGCAAGCCCAAATTATTTAAAAAGCGCATTGGAGAGACTCAGCAAATTCTGAGTACGAGTTGCATGCCTGCCGACTTGGGCCCAGACCAAAGACCTAGCACCCACCTTCTCCCTGCCCCACCCCACTCCACCTCCTGGCTTCCTGAGAAGCTCAGCAGCTGTGCTAGTTCATCCAGGCCCAGGAACTGAGTGGGAATGGGGGCTGGGGTCCCTGGGGTGGGTCATTCCCAACTGCAGAGGACAGAAGCCTTCTGGAATAAAAGCCTTCATCCAGGCATAACCCTTTGGTCAATCCATCACCAAGTCTATAATCAACACTATAGTGGTCCTAGTTGTGTGGGCTCAGGGAGTCCTGGGAAGGAAGACCTGGGGTGGGCACAGTGATTGTGGAAGGAGATCTTAGAAAGAGGGCTTGGATTCAAGTGTGAGAGAAATGGCAGCTCCCCATGAGGGAAGGGGCATGTTTTCTCTTTCTTACCAGCTCTATTCTCCTGATCCAAAATCATTATTCATCATCAAAATAAAATTCCAGAGGGCCAGCTCGTTCTGACATGGCAAGGACAGTTAGATGACCTCAGGGGGCATAATGAGGGGAAGGAACATGTAGTTAGTGGGGCTGAGACACTGGTGGCATTGGGACAGATGAGTGGAGATCAGGGCTATGCCAAGGAACCCATCTTCCCCTTGTGTTGCAACCTTCAAAAGTATCTCAGCACAAGAAGAGGGAGGGAGAAAGAGAAGCTACACTTTCCAGAGTCCTGGAGTGGACATTGGCTATTTCTGCCCACCCATACTCCATTGCCTTTGGGAACACCTCCTGCCCTTTCTCGGCCCCTCTGGTTTGGATGAGGCAGATTCTATGATGCTCACCCCCGACCCTTGCCACAGGGTCAGACCAAGACCCACCTTGACCAGTTAGAGCATTTTACCTGCCTGACCTCAGGGACTGGCTCAGGTAAACAAGACTCAAATTAGGGCCTTTTGATGAATCCACTGGGAAAAGTGAAGCTCTCCTTCAGTGGGGATCACTAGCTCTAGGGATAATGTCTGATGGAAAGTCCAGAAGGCAGCATGTGGCCAAGCCTGCCAACGGAGCAGCATTGAAGGACAGAGGAAGAGAGACCAAGTCCTGATGAGATTCTTCAAGTGCCTGGATTTGGGGGTCATGGAAGCCCATAAATTCCTTTTAAAAAAAATAACCACCTTAAAGTGAACAAATCTATGATATCTAGTACATTCACAATGTTGTGCAAACACCACCTCTAGCTCCAAAACACTTTCATCACCCCAGAATAAAACCCTGTGCTCATTTAGCAGTTACTCCCTATTCTGCCTCCCGTCAACCCTGGCAACCACCAGTCTACTTTCTACTTCTATGAGTTTACCTATTCTGAATATTTCACATAAACAGAATCATACAATATGTGATCTTTTGTGACTGGCTTCTTTCACTTAGCGTAATGTTTTAGAAGTTTATCCACCTTATAGCATGAGTCAGTACTTCATTTCCTTGTATGGTGTATTAGTCCATTCTTGGGTTGCTATAAAGAAATACCCGAGACTGGGTAATTTATAAAGAAAAGAGGTTTAATTGGCTCGTGATTCCACAGGCTGTACAGAAAACATGATGCTGGCATCTGCTTGGCTTCTGGGGAGGCCTCAGGAAACTTACAGTCATGGCAGATGGTGAAGGGGGAGCCAACACTTCATGTGGCCAAGCAGGAGCCAGACAGAGTAAGGGGGGAGGTGCTATACACTTTTAAACAACCAGATTTCATGAGAACTCACTCACTATTGTGAGGACAGTACCAAGGAGATAGTACCAAACCATTCATGAGAAATCCACCCCCATGATTCAATCACCTCCCACCAGGCCCCATCTCCAATTTTGGGGATTACAATTTGACATGATATTTGGTAAGAACACAGATTCAAACCATATCATATGGCTTAATATTATTCCTTTGTGTGGACATACCACATTATTTACTTATTTCGAGCCCGGGTCTCACTCTTACCCAGGCTGGAGTGCAGTGGGGTGATCATAGCTTGCCTAATAAAAAAAAATTTTTTTTCTTTGTAGAGAGAAGGGTCTCTCTATGTTGCCCAGGCTGGTCTTGAACTTCTGGCCTCAAGCAATCCTCCTGCTTTCAGCTCCCAGAGTGCTGGGATTACAAGAATAAGCCACTATGCCTCACCAACATACCACATTTTGTTTATTCATTCATCTGTTGATGGATGTTTATGTTGTTTCCACCTCTGGGCTGTTGTGAACAGCACTGCTATGAGAATTCATATGCAAGTATTTGTCTGAACACCTGTTTTCAATTTTGGGGGGCGTATATCTAGGAATGGAATTTCTGGATCACATGATAATTCTGTGTTTAACCTTTTGAAGAACTGCCGGATTCTTTCACAGCATCTGAGCACAAATTCCTTTTTTATTGTCCCATTTGACTGAACAAGATCTGTTGTTACATGCCAAGACTGAAACCTTTACTGTCCCCAGGGCCTCCAGCAGAATGTCCCTCACTCGTTTTGAATTGGTCGTGGGCTGGTGACTGTGATGGTGCAAACCATAGCCCAGGAATGACCACAGCTAAGAAGCTTTGCCCCCAAAACAGCCCCTTTTCAGCTGCTGGGGGAGGCCTGTCTGGCCAGTGGCTGTTAATCATTCTGTCTGTGCCTTCTGCCTCAATGGCCTCCGACAGAGCAGTGCTGAGAGGTCACTGGCTGGTTTGGGCTGAATTTCAGGTAGGGGCAAGGCTATGGGATGGTCTCTCTCTCCATAGATCCAGGCCTTTGGATGGCCTTTTCCACCCATCAGCAGGTATGGGAATGCCAAGTATAGGTGCTATGCTCTGAATGTTTGTGTCCCCTCAAAATTCATGTATTGATATCCTAACCCCCAAGTTGATGGTATTAGGAGGGGAGTCTTTGGGAGGTCATTAAGTCACAAGGGTGGAGACCTCCTGAATGGGACTAGTGCCCTTATAAAAGAGGCCTCAGAGAGTGGCCTTGCCTCTTCCACCATGTGAGAAGGTTCCATCTATGACAATGGGATCCCTCACCAGACACCAAATCTGCCAGTGCCTTGATCTTGGACTTCCCAGCCTCCGGGATGGTAAGAAGTAAATTTCTGTTGTTTATAAGCTGCCCAGTTTATGGTATTTTGTTATGGCAGCCTGAATAGACCAAGATGAGGCGTAACCATGGAGAGAGAACCAAGACCAGGACACTTGGGCTTCACCTGCTACCTATCCAGTATGTGGCATTAAGCAAGTCGCTTCCTCTCTCTGGGTTTCAGTTTCTCAAGTGACAAATGAGAGGGGCCTATTAAATGATGACATTGACAGTCTCTGGTCCTGGGCACATCTCACTCCATCCTGCTCCCAAGCTTTCCCCATCTCTCTGAATCTTCATAAAAGTCTAGGATTTTGCAGCTGGCAGAGGCCATGGAGATAATCCGGACCACCTGCCCTGGTGTCTCTTCTCATCTCTCAGAGCTCACATGCTGACTGCTGTGTGCCAGGCAGCTCCTGGAGGGCATTCATGATCAGCACCAGCGTCTTCCTGTGGCTGTCCCAGTAGATAAAGCAGTTATCACTGATGGAGAGACAATGAGGTGTGCTCACCACAACTGGCCGTTAATGATGTTGGACTCCTCAGGACTGCCTGGGCTAGGCAGCTTCCTGTTTAAATGCCGGTCCTGGAGACACCCATTTCATCTACACCACCAGCAGCATTCTAAGTGCCCTCAACGCCTGTTGCAGCAGCTGTGCAGGAGTGCTGAGCAACATTTGGGGTGTCTTTTCTGTGTCTTTCTTGTACACACACACACACACACACACACACACACACACACACACAGAGCTATCATGAGCCTTGCCCTCTACCTACTACATACACCTAAGAATGCCCCTCTCTAATATTTCATCATTTTAATCAAATGTTCACTTTTTCACAACATGTGTAAGTGTACTTGGTATACCAAAAAATGCTATAACAGAATAAGATACTTTGTTATTATTGCTATTATAATTGCCCGATCCTAATAAATCCAAAAGATGCAAATGACAACCTCCTAACTACAATTTCAAGAGGAGTCTCAATACCCAAACTTTGAATGTTCTTTCACATGGGAAATCTAATGCTCTTTGACTGGTATTTTAAATATGACATGATAGAGGCCAACACTTGGGCCCTTTCTGTGGGAGTGGGGCAGGCTATGGTTTGAAGAACATCCTGTTCATGTCATGGACCCCTGCTTTTTGAAGGGCCATTCAATTGCCTTATTGAAAGATGGGTGCTGTGTGATCCCTGGGGCTCCATGCCCCATCCCTAGGTGTCCTCTCAAGGAGCTGAGGTTACTATGGCTATTGGTGGGCTAACGGTTCTTGACGACAGGCAACACCAAGGGGGGCCTGGGTAATGAAGGGCAGTGAGGGGGTCAAGGCCCTGTGTGGAGAAGACTTAGGCAGTGGTGTTCCTGCTTTTTAAGTGCTGCTGATGTTGGCAAGGGAAGGAAGGCGACAGAGGAGGATGGGGTAGGGGCAGGAGGCGATGAAACGACACCTAAGTAGTTCCTACCCCGAGATCCAGGGTCTGTGAGTAAAGCTCTGCAGCCCCTGAGGATTTGGGCCATATGGTTTCACCCTGCCCTGGGAGGCACCCTTAGGCCCTCATCTCTTAAGCCATCTGCATCTCCCCAGCCAGGACAGGGTATGTGATATTCTCTGCAGAAGGTGGCACAAGGCAGGCACACAGTGCCACAAAAAGGCCTTACTCTTGATTGACTCATCGATGCTGTGTGGCATGTGAGGAGTGGGGATGGGTGCTGGAGACCCCTGCCCCAGCACTGTGCTTACCCCACTGGCCCCCAGGCATTCTGCCAGATGGGCAGAGCAGGACAGAGGCACAGAGAAGGTGAGGTGCTGTGTGTGTGGCTGTGTGCATTTGAGGACATTCATCCATCAATCCAATCTGACCAGGGCTGGCTCTTCCTTGGGCCCCTGATGTTCTGTCCCTCAGGCGAGGAATATGGAATGGCCAGGAATATAGACTGGCCAGAGCCAGCGGAATCTGTACTAAGGGGAAAGGGCTAACAGAGCCTGACAGTGAGCCGGGGGTCTGCACAATGGAGAACTCTCCACTGGTGCTGACCAGGAGCCTGTGTTGCCCTTTGGCCTAGGCAAAATAGACAGCTGCCTGTGTGGTAGATAGTAAAAATCAGAAAAGACTCCAATGCCCCTCTCAATGTAGTTCTCTTTTGTGCCTGATATCCCCTTATCAGCAGTTCTCACCTTTGGGTTTTAATGGATTCAAGTGGATATGTTTCTGGAGAGAGGGAGGGCATCACACATGAAGACCCTTCTCTTTGGCACTGTATTTCTCCCATGATAGAAGGGCCCTTAGCCCCCACTCCTGCTGCCCCCAAGGCCTAGAGCGGGGTGGGGGCAGGGTCCCTCAGTGGGACAGATGTGTAGAAGTCCAACCTTCTTGACTTCTTTGCTTTGCTGTGAGCGTCACAGCAGTGCGCGAAGGAGGGGGCAGGCAGGGGAAAGGGATAGGCTTGTGTGAGTGGCTGCTGTGAATTTTAATTCAATTCAGTCTGGCTGGCTTACTGAATCAATGTTGGGAAAACATAGCGTTCTCCTGGGAGGAGAGGTGTTTGGTATAAATAGAAGGTATTATCATTAAGAGGCAAGTGGGGGACGTCATGTCGCTCAATACAGCGCAAGGCAGCAGCCAGAGCCCCAGTCGTGGGCTGCAGAGCTACGAGGAACTGCTTTCATTTACTTGTCCCCGGATAAAAAGTCTTTCCTCCATTCCAGGGCTCTCTCTGGTCCCTTAGCCCCTTCTCTGCTGGATAAATTGAGCCACCTCATTCTCAGGGGGTGCTCGATGGGGTCGTAACTATACCAGTGAACTAACCGTAGAAAGGGGTTACCATTCTCCATTCAAACTCTGAGCAAGAGCCTTGCCTTCCCTCATATACCACCTTACTCTTTCTAAACAGTTATATTGAGGTACAACTTACATAGTGTACAGTTTACCCATTTAAAGTGTATGATTCGTCTGGGAGCGGTGGCTCATGCCTGTAATCTCAGCACTTTGGGAGGCTGAGGTGGGCGGATCACCTGAGGTCAGGAGTTCAAGACCACCCTGGCCAACATGGTGAAACTGCATCTCTACTAAAAATACAAAAACTTAGCCAGGCGTGGCAGCAGGTGCCTATAATCCCAGCTACTCGGGAGGCTGAGACAGGAGAATCACGAACCCGGGCGGTGGAGGTTGCAGTGAGCCGAAATCATGCCATTGCACTCTAGGCTGGGCAACAATAGTGAAACTCTGCCTCAAAAAATAATAATAATAAATAAAAAATAAATAAAGTGTATGATTCAATGGTCTCTAGTATATTCACAGATATATGCAACCATTATCACAATTTTAGAACATTATCATCACTCCCAAAAAGAAATTGTATATCCTTTAGCTGTCACCTGTCCATCTCCCCAGTGCATGCCAGTCCTAAGCAAAAACTAATCTACTTTCTGTCCCTACAGAGACTTATTCTGGACATTTTATGTAAATGGAATAATATCATATATGGCCTTTTATGACTGCCTTCTTTCACTTAAACAATGTTTTCAAGGTTCATTTATGTTTTGGCATGTGTCATCAGTACTCAATTCCTTTTTATGGCCAAATTATATTCTACTGTATGGATATACTATGTTTTGTTTATCAATTCATCAGTTAATGGGCAGGCATGTGGGTTGTTTCTACCTTTTGGCTACCATGAGCAAGCTTTTGTGTGGGCATATTTTTCCTTTCCCTTGGGAACATACCCAGGAGTGGAATTGCTGGGTCATACGGTAACGCCATGTTTCATCATTTGAGGAGTTCCTTCTTGCTCTTTTTAAAAAATTATTATTATTTTTTCCAGGACACACAGATGCCAGAGAAATGGGGTCAGTGCTTCCTCCTCCTTGTTCTTAACAACACTCATCAAACAACTACTACTATTAACTGGGGTCCTGCCGGGCAATCATTTATCAAATACCTGTTTAGCTCTTTTTATGTTCCAGGCACTGTTCTGGAAGCTGGGAAGGCAGCAGAATGGTGAATGGTGAGTCAGCCATGTTGCTTCACCACTATGAGGACTTTGGCTTTTAACCTGAATAGGATGCAGATAACTTGGAGATTTGTTTTTTCTGTACAGGTTTATTGAGATATAATTGACAAAACTCAATAAACTACACACAAGTAAAGTATACAATTTCATGAGTTTTGATGTGTGTATATGTACCCACGAAACCATCACCACCATCAAGACAGTGAACATCTTCCCCCAAAAGCTTCCTTGTAGTGCTTGGTAATTCCTCCCTCCTGCCTGCCTGTCCCTACCTACCTATCCTCAGTCAACCATTGAGCAAACTACAGATTCGTTGCATTTTCTGGAATGGAATAGTATGTGGTCTTTTTAGTGTCGCTTTTAAAATTTGGCATAATTGTTTTGAGGTTCATCCATATTGTTGCTTATATTAGTAGTTCATTTCTTTTTATTGTTGACTAGTAGTTCATTCTATGGATGTGCCACAATTTGTCTATCCATTCCCCAGTTGATGGACATTAGAGTTGTTCCATGTGGGATCTTATGGCGGATGTATGTCCAACTTTATAAGAAACTATCAAACTGTTTTCCAAAGTGATTGTATTATTTTATACTCCCACCAGCAGTATATAAAAGTACTAGTCACTTGCAGTTTTTATCCAGCACTTGGAATGGTCCATCTTTTAAATTGTAACCATTCTAATAGGTATGTAATGATATCTCATCATGATTTAAATTTGCATTTCTCAATGACTGGTGATGTTGAGTATCTTTTCATATGTTTATTTGCCATCTGTTTATCTTCTTTAAAGAAGTGTCTGTCTAAATCTTCCGCTCATTTTTTAAAGTTGGGTTTCATGTTTTCTTATTACCGAATTCAGAGAGTTCTTTATTAAGAATCCTCTCAACAATGTTTTGTGGTTTCCAGCATGCATCTCTGTAGGATATCTGTGCTCCCACATACCCTGGAGTGGAATCACCACCTCCTGGGTGGGCTCAAGTCATGTTGCAATAGTTACCTGCTGGGCACAGTGGCTCATGCCTGTAATGCCAGCACTTTGGGAGGCCAAGGCGGGCAGATCACCTGAGGTTGGGAGTTTGAGACCAGCCTGATCTACATGGAGAAACTACATCTCTACTAAAAATACAAAATTAGCCAGGCATGGTGGCTCATGCTTGTAATCCCAGTTACTCAGGAGGCTGAGGTAGGAGAATCTCTTGAACCTGGGAGGCAGAGGTTGCGGTGAGCCAAGATCATGCCATTGCACTCCAGCCTGGGCAACAAGAGTGAAACTCTGTCTCAAAAAAAAAAAAAAAAAAAAAAAAGTTACCCAATTGACTGATACAACAAAAGTTTTCTCCTGGGGCAACTTGCTGGGATCATGGAGATCCTTATTAATACACGGTATCAGCAACTGCCTACTCTTGCTGCCAGGGAGTACCCTGTGGCTGCCACAGGGAATGATAAGCCTTTCTGACTGCCATCCTACAGACCGGCAAGAGCAGCCCAAGTGCCTTGGAGCTTTATGGCATCCAATTCCAAGAAGCAAGGTTAACCCTATAGCAGAGGAATAGCTTTTCTTCACCCATTGCTAGGTTCACAGCTGAGGTCCCTATAACAAAAGATAGACCAACAAGAGATCTATCAGATCAATAAGAGAAAAGATCAACAAGAGAAAAGCATAAAAGTATTTGTAAGTTTTACATGAAACTGATTACAGTTCATAAGGAAATGAAGACACAAAGAAATAGTAACACCTGTGGATTTTTAATGCTAGGTTTGATGAAGAAGTGAATGATGGTGGTGAAGTATGATTGAATTAAAAGTATGATCTAATGCGAACAAACTAAGGGAACTTAGCAAGGCCCATTTGTTTGGATCCCCTCTGTGACCCTTTGTCTTCAGAAATGAGGATGCTCCTTACCTCTCACATGAGGGTCTTCTGATCTGCTGTAGGGGAGGGTCAGAAAAATCCTTCCTAGATCAGATGGCCTGCTTCAGGGCAGAAGAGGGGAAGGTGAAAGTGATGTTCCTACTTCCACCGTTTTGCAAATGCCAAGATACCATATTTGGGGGTAGCATGCCCTGAACCCCGTCAAGCCAATCTTGCAGAGAGCCAGCTCCTTCCTCCCACACGGCATTGTGCTTCCTGACATGGGCTCGTCAATGCAGCTCTGCTTGTGTCCCTTGAATCATTTTCTTGGCTACTACTATAACTTTTTCCAGGAACACACCCACAGATGAGAAATAGCTAGACCAATGTTGTTGATGCCAAAAGCCAAGAAGTAGTGGTGGCAGGGTGAGTCTGGAGCCCAGAAGAACTTCTGTGAATCTTCCACTGGGTGTTTCTAAGATTGGTCTACTCCCCTCCCTCATGCCCCATTAGCTCATGCTGGGTTAAAGCCATAGATGCCAGGCTCATCTCCTTGCCTCTAGACTCTTATCTTTAAGCATTGCTGCACAGTATGGGCCAGATTCATTCTCTTCTGTTACGATATCCATCATCTTGCTTTCCTATTCAGGAACGATCCATGGCTGGGCACAGTGGCTCACTCCTGTAATCCTAGCACTTTGGGAAGCTGAGGCAGGTGGATCACCTGAGGTTAAGAGTTGGAAACGAGCCTCTACTAAAAATACAAAAAAAATTAGCCAGGCATGGTGGCAAGCACCTGCAATCCCAGCTACTTGGGAAGCTGAGATAGGAGAACTGCTTGAACCTGGGAGGTGGAGGTTGCAGTGAGCTGAGATTGCACCATTACACTCCAGCCTGGGCAACAGAGCAAGACTTCATCTCAAAAAAAAAAAAAAAAAAAAAAAAAAAAAGAACCATCCATGACTCCTCCAAGCCCTCAGGATGAGTTCCAAACTCTTGGCCTCATGTTCGAGAAAGCCCAACACCTGGTCCTTCCCTGTGTATCCCAAGTACTCTGCTCCAGCCAGTCCAGTTTTCTTGTGGTCCCCAGCATGCTCCTACCTCTAAGCCTTTCTCATGTATGCCCTGTCCTGTCCCTCCCCACATCCACCTGCCCAAATCTCACCTCTCCTTAAATGTCAGCGCGAATCCTATTTTTCTATTACCGACAACTATGGCTGACTTCACCATCTTCTGTTCCTTAGGGTTAATCAGAGGTTTTATTTTATAATTTGCTTTCACTTTTATTAGTTCTATTAGTTATTTATTAGTTATTAGTTCTATTTATTAGCTCCATTAGCTCCCTTTTAGTGAGGCTATCTATGCTAGACACCACATATACACGACACATATACACACACACTTGTACTTTTTTTTGCTTGGTTTGTACATGTTGGTTCCTCATAAAAGTTGTTCTAACTCAAACAGCAAAAGTCTGGACTCTCAGAAACTCTATTTGTAGATGCCAACACGGAGATTCAGAGAACCCAGGTAACTTGCTCACATCCCACAGCGAGTGAGGTTGTGGGTGGGCTTTGAGCCCATGCCCACACCCTTCCTGCTCTCGCGGCCTCCCATGGCCCTGGAGGATAGGCAGGGTAAGAGCCTTGAGCTGCAGGGGAAGAGAACTGAAGCACAGAGAGGTTGCTCCCTTCAAGGACACACAGGAGCAAATGGCAACCAAACAAGGAAAGTGGGTCTTTCCATTAAAAAAAAAAAAAAAACTATAGAAAAACACTATGTAAAATTTACTATTTTAACCTTTTTAAGTGAATAATTTGGTGGCAATAGTATAATCCCAATGCCGTACAAGCATCCTCACTATCTAATGCCAAAACATTTTCATCGCTTCGAAAGGAAACGTTGTACCCATTAAGCAGTCCCTCCCTGTTACCTCCTCCCCCAGCCCCTAATAACCATGCATTTGCCTGTGTCTCTATGGATGTGCCCATTCTGGACAGCTCAAAGAAGTGAAATCATATGATATGTGGCCTTGTGTATCTAGTTCTTTCACTGGGCCCTTCCATTTTAATGCTGCACTTGAGATAGCTTATCTGGGTTGTGTAAAATTATGTGTCAAGTGGCTGTATCAAAATGGAATGAACCTTTTCTCTTGTTGATCTCTTTTGTTATAGAGACCTCAGCTGTGATGTTGCTCAGCCTGGAATCCAGGTTTTCTGATGCCTATTGGTGAAGAAAATGCATCCCACTGCCTGCCCCAGTGCTTTAAGTTTGACCCATAGCCTTGAATTGCCTCTATTTCATGAGGTCTGTCTGTCTTCTTGCTTTTCTTCCAGACCCTACTCCAAACACACAACCCGTGACACAGAGCTGGGCACGTGTGGGCTCTCACTAGCGCTGGCTGAACTGCCTGCACCGGCAGGGCATCTGGCCTCCTTCAGCAGAGAGGGCCCAGCAGGCAGGACTCGGACTGCCTCCACTACTCCAGCTGAATTCCAGCACCTGCTCAGCCATCTCCAGGTCAGAGTATCAGCATTGGAACTTGAGTACTTCCCCCATGCCTGTTCTGCAGGACTTGGGACTTGTACTCCCTCTAAGGTTGGACCACCCTGAATTGGGGTTTTCCAGCTAGTAGAATCCCTCTACAGAAGCTTGAATTTTCCTTCTGTTCTCTCCTTTGCTCTCAACTTCTCAGCAAAAAGCATCACCTATAAATGTGAAGGCTGATTAAATCTAAGTCTGGGGCTAGTGTTGATACAGACACAGCTGGCGAGATACAGAATTAAATAAACACAAGGTCCTCTGCTGACTCAGCAGTTGGTGGACCGGGGGACAAGCCCTTAGGCATTCTAGAAAGTCCTGCCTGCCCAATGGTAATTTTCCCTTTCAGGTTTCTTACCTGGAAAGAAATTCCCAGCCACTCTTGCCAGCATGTCTATTTCACTAAGCCGGAGAACATATTTTGTTGTAAGAGATTTGAACATTACTTTCTGCTCTCAAGGGACCCCCCTCCATCAAATCCAATTTTCAGTCCCTGCCTTTACCATTAGAGAGTCTTTTTGGTGGAGCAAGGCATTACCCTCTCTGTGTTTTTTTAGTGTCGGGTAGAGGCAGTGCCAAGGGGTGGCTGGGAGGGTGGTTAGCTACCAGCTCCATTTCTTTATTTATTTTTTTTCTTTTTTTGAGAGAGAGTCTCACTCTGTTGCCCAGGCTGGAGTGCAGTGGCATGATCTCGGCTCACTGCAATCTCCGCCGCCCGGGTTCAAGCGATTCTCCTGCCTCCGCTTCCCAAGTAACTGGGATTACAGGCGCCTGCCACCGTACCTGGCTAATTTTTATAGTTTTTAATAGAGACAGGGTTTCACCATCTTGGCCAGGCTGGTCTTGAACCCCTGACCTTGTGATCCACCCGCCTCAGCCTCCCAAAGTGCTGGGATTATAGGCGTGAGTCGCTGCGCCTGGCCTCCATTTCAAAATAAAAGCACTACACTTTATAATACTAGCACTGTTTTCACCCGAATATGCCATCGTCCTCCTTCCAACAAATTGCCCTCCCTAAATCCTTTCTAGATAGACATTCCATAGCCACACCACCCCTCTGTATGAATGAATTGATCAGGCCTTTCCCTTTGTGGGAGGCACAGCTTGCAGGCCCATTCTACTTGCTGAGTCTCTGCATCTCAAATTCTGGGCATGAATATGAGGTAAATTTTTCATCTCTGTCCTACATGCCTCTGTGCACATGCAACATGCAGGCTGTTCACCCCTTCCAGGCAGCTTTCAAACTTTGCTTCACTGTGGTCAGCAGTGGGTGTACATGTGTGTGCATGTACAGATCCCAAGTACAGTATTGGCTTGGGGTCTCACACCCCCTGGCCTGTTCCTTAGGCTTTCATAGTCCTACATAAGTGACTGATTTCCTCTCTCTTTTTTTTTTTTTCGGGGTCTTGCTCTATTACGCAGGCTGGAGTGCACTGGAACCCTTATAGCTCACTGCAGCCTTGAATTCCTGGGCTCAAGCTCCTCCTGCCTCAGCTTCCTGAGTAGTTGGGACTACAGGTGCCTGGCACCAAGCCCACCTTGTATTTCCCCTCTTGCCACCTTACCCTGAATGTGATCTGAGATTCAACAGTTTCTTTCCTGGCCATTTTATTGTTTCAAATTGTTAGGCTGTTATAAATGATGCTACAATGATCATCTTTGTGCCTTCCGTCTGTCATTGAAGTAACCTCAATGGGAGCTATACAGACAATGAAGGATGTTCAGAATCCAATTGGATTTAAATATATTCAAGAGGTGTGGCCCCGCCAGATTGGAAAAGCATGAAAAGAATTCAGAATAGTATTAAGCAGTCAACAGAGGACTTCTAATGTAGAGGGGAAGGATCTGGGTTGCTGGTGAGGGGCTGGTTTTGTAAACTCAAATCAGGCTTGATAATTGGGGAAGATGAAGAAAGTAAAGAAGATATAACCCAGAGCACAGGCTCTGAGACCACCCCATTTGGAGGGTTTGAACTGGGAATCACAAAGTTTAGGCACAACATAATCAGGTTCAAGTTATTTGTTGTTGTCATGAGAAAAACCTCCCTAGGGGTCTATAGCTCCAGATCTCATGACCCAGCCAAAAATACGGTCTATGAGCAACCCAGCCTAACAAGAGGGTCATCCAATTTGCTTGGAATGTTAATCCCAATTTCTTGGAATGGTAAAAATATATATTTTTTCTTAGTGAGTTAGTCTTTAACCCAGGGGAAGTTTACAATTAATTTTGGATATAGGCCAGGCTTGGTGGCTCACGCCTGGAATCCCAGCCCTTTGAGAGGCCAAGACAGGGTGATCACTTGAGGCCAGGAGTTCAAGACCAGCCTAGCCAACATGGTAAAACCCCTGTCTCGACTGAAAATACAAAAATTAGCTGGGCATGGCGGCATGTTCCTGTAATCCCAGCTACTCGGGAGGCTGAGGCAGAAGAATTGCCTGAACCCAGGAGGTGGAGGTTGCAGTGAGCTGAGATTGAGCCACTGCACTCCAGCCTGGGTGACAGAGCAAGACTCCATCTCAAAACAAAACAAAACAAAAAAAGAATTAATTATGGATATAAAAATGCAAATCAAAATCACTATATTACCAGTTTTTTAAAAATTTAGAAATAATCCATGTATATTTGGTGTTTTTAAAGTGCTTGTTGAGAGTAATTAATAGATTCGCCTCATGAGATAGTCTTTTCCTACCCCTCCCCTACAGTGCTTAAAACAATAACAGCATTAATTTTGCTCTCTTTATGTAGCAAAATTGAGGCCTGCCCCATTTCAAGGGGAGGAGAAATAAAGCCCCACTTCTTCATGGGAGGCTGGAAATATTGTAGTGGTCCTCCAGGGCCATCGGATTCCCCTGACCGTCACTTTGAGGCCCTTTAGGTTTTCATTAACCCCTTCATCAAGGTGCTTCCAGCCTCCATCTGCCACCCAGTCCCAAGCTGCATTGTTTGGGTTTCATTATGGTAGTGTCCCACTTCCAGGTATCTAAGTCTACGTCAAGCATTAATTGCTGAGCAATAAACCATCCCCAAACATAGTAGCTCAAAACAACTAATTTTTCTCACGGGTCTTCAATTTGTGGGGAGCTTGGTGGGGATAGGTCATTTCTGCCCCACACCATACCAGCTGGAGCAGCTTGAAGGCTGGGGCCTGGGTCCTCCGGAGGCACAATCACTCACAGGTCTGGCAGCTGGTCCTGGCTGTGGGTTGGGACCTTAGCTGGGGCCCTTAGCCAGCAAATCTATACATACCTTCCCCACGTGGCCTGGGCTTCCTCACACCATCGTGTCTGGGTTCCAAGGGCATGCGTCCTGAGAGAGGCAGGTATAAGCAATATCTCCTGTTCTCACCATGGTGGCTGGGTTCCAAGGCCATGCATTCTGAGAGAGGCAGGTATAAGCAGTATCTCCTGTTATGGCCTAGATTCATGAACTACATAGCATTGCTTCCACCACATTCTGCACAGAAGTAGTCACGAAGTCCCACCCAATTTCAAAAGGAGGGAAAATAGACTCTTCCTCTTGGTTGGGGAGCAACAATGTTCCAGAAGAACATGTGGGACCAAGATGTGGCCATTTTGAGAAATTGTAATATGTCACACTTTTGTACTGGTCTGTCATTGGCTATGACCTACCCTGGGGTGGAGGGTGGTAGGGGGTAAATAAAACTCCCAGGTGCTTTCACCTGAGAAAACGATCTCCAGTAACTGAAAGGTTTTCTTCTTAAGACAGTCACTGGTGGCTGGGCGTGGTGACTCACGCCTGTAATCCCAGCACTTTGGGGGGCCAAGGTGGCAGATCACAAGTTCAGATCACGAGGTCAGGAGATCAAGACCATGCTGGCTAACAGGGTGAAACCCAGTCTCTACTAAAAATGGAAAAAATTAGCCAGGCGTGGTGGCAGGTGCCTGTAGTCCCAGCTACTCAGGAAGCTGAGGCAAGAAAATTGCTTGAACCAGGAGGCAGAGGTTGCAGTGAGCCGAGATTGCACCACTGCACTCAGCCTGGGCTACAGAGCGAGACTCCATCTCAAAAAAAAAAAAGATAGTCACTGGTATGGGGTGTTCATAGTAAAGGCACATAGAAGTTGAAGAAGAGATGCTCAGAAATACTCAAGGGTAGGTTTAGGGCTTATGGGAAGCATCAGCAGTGTCTGTTACAGGATAGTAAAACAAAATATTAGGCCCAGCATGGTGGCTTATGCCTGTAATCTCGGCACTTTGGGAGGCCAAGGAAGGCAGATCACTTGAGGTCAGGAGTTCCAGACCAGCCTGGCCAACATGGTGAAACCCTGTCTCTACGAAAATTACAAAAATTAGCCAGGCATGGTAGTGGGCACCTGTAGTTCCAGCTACCGGAGGCTGAGGCAGGAGAATAGCTTGAACCCAGGAGGCGGCGGTTGCAGTGAGCCGAGATCCCACCACTGCACTCCAGCCTGGGAGACAGAGTGAGACTCCATCTAAAAAAAAAAAAAAAAAAAAAAAAACTGGTGGTTCAGAAGTCAGGCCCAGGTGTAGTGGTTCACACCTGTAATTCCAGCTCTTTTGGAGGCAGAGGTAGGAGATCACTTGAGGCCAGGAGTTCAAGACCTTGCTATGGGCAACATAACAAGACCCAGTCTCTATGAAAAAGTTTTAAAAATTAGCCAGGTGGTATGTGCCTGTGGCACAAACAGGCTAAGATGAGAGAATTGCTTGATCTCAGGAGTCTGAGGCTGCAGTGAACTATGATCATACCACTGTACTCCAGCCTGGATGACAGAGTGAGAGCTCGATTCTAAAAAAAAAAAAAAAAAAAGAAGTCAAGGTGAATTATATCCCTTCATGTGATCACAGAAGGCAGAGAAGAGGGAACCTGACATCTCAGTCTTTTAGGAAACATTAAGTGACAGAAAATGTGAACCCAAGATCAGCTTGGTGCCCTGTTGTAACTGAGAGTTGGCCTGACCCAGTGTGTCCATCTCTCAAATATTTCTGGTCTCTTCCCACTGAGGGGATGGACCAGTGGCTCTCCACTAAATCATGCCATCATTTAGCCATGACTTGTTTGGATCCAACATAGAGTGTAAATCAATCATTTTGTTTTTACACATGGTCCCATATGCACGCAAAATAAGGAAGTCTTTATCCACTGAACATATTGTTTAAATAACAGCTACCAAAATACATTTAAAGATCTTTATTGGGATACTAAGACTGTAGCATTTTGGGTATGGTGAACTAGCTTCTCTTGAGAAAACAATAGGCAAGATCTTTTTTCTAAGGGTGAGTGGGTGGAAGGGTAGAAGGTGGGCATGAAGTAGCTAAAGAGCACATGCCCCAGCTGTTCAAGCCAGGGTGTTTAATATATTAGGTAAGACGGTGCCATGGAATAGAATTTTCCACTATAAAAATTTTCACTCTATACCAAACCTAGAAATTTTTCTCTTACTGCCAAAACCTCACAGGCCCTAAACCCCTCCACCATCACAGTGTGGCTTTGAGGAAGGAAGCGAGGCCTCACAGAGAGCAGGGAAGGAGTGGAAGCCATTTCTAGACACAGAAGACATCCTTTATTCTGAAAACTGGTCTCCTAAGGAGTCTGCCACCTCCAGTTCTGACATCACAGGGAGATAAGCCTGCCAAGCTGCCTCAGTTTCCTCCATGCAATGGTGACGTGACTGGTCTGAAGAGACACTTACAGGGAAAGGAACACTCAGGGGTCACTGGTGCTTGGCTGTTTAATAGGCGATCCACACCTCCCAGCCCCTTCCAGGAGGACTGGATGGGCCATGGCACTCACATGATCTTACAGAAACATCCAGTGGGAGTTTCTAGAGATGGTCAGGCTCCAGCCTCTCTAAGGGCCCAGGCCTGTGGCTGTGACCTCCATGGCTAGATGCTGCCTATTTCTCTTCTAGATCAAGGTTCTCTTCTCCTGGTCCATCTCAGAGTCTTTAATGGAGAACTTTTAATATACAAAGTACCTTCTTTGAGGAAATTACTCATGTAATTCCTGGCCTCTGTCTCCTTGGAAAAATAATGAATGGTCCCAAACCATAAGAGAAAGCCGTTGTGCAACCTCAACACGCATGTCTGAGTAGCACCTAAGGAGAAGGACCACCAACGCCGGAGAAATACAGCAGACTTTCCATTGGATCTCAGGGTCATACTTGCCCAGCTGCTCTCTCTTTTTTCTTCTCTGGTGGAGGCCATGGGACCCTTCAGTTGGGCTCTGGGCTTTGTCGCTACAGCTGTCTCCTTGAGCAATGGAAAATAAACCAGATTTGGAAATGCAAGACCTGGGGACAAGCCCCAACTCCTCTCTTACTAGCTATGTAACTGAGGCAAATCCCTTAGCCTCTCTAAGCCTGGCTACCTATCCTCACAGGCTGGAGGTGGACCAAATGAGATAGCATGAGAAAGAGCCTGCTGAGTTCTAAAACTCTCTGTCTGGGCTGGGTGTGGTGGTTCACAGCTGTAATCCCAGCACTTTGGGAGGTCAAGGTAGATGGATAGCTTGAGGCCAGGAGTTTGAGACCAGACTGGCCAACATGGCAAAACCCCATTTCTACTAAAAATACAAAAATTAGCCGGGCATGGTGACACACGCCTGTGATCCCAGCTACTTGGGAGGCTGAGGCGTGAGAGTCGCTTGAACCCAAAAGAAGGAGGTTCCTCCTGGACGAAACAAAACTTTCTGTCCATATATAGAAAATCATAAGTGGCACTGGCTCAGCACAGGGCTTCAGGTTCCTCAATTTGGAACATTGAACAGATCAGGTTCTGAGTCCTCTGCAGGATCTTAAAGACAGAATTGACTATTCTCAGTTGATCCCTGGGCTTCCCTGGGGACAGGCTTTATAGCCTCACCCTCTTAATGCATCCATCAAGCCTCTCAGGCACACAGTATCTCTGAGCAGTGCTATTGAGGGTGGACTGTCTGTGGGTATGGGAATTCCATCTGGGTGGGTCTGATGGATCCCTCCTGTAACTGGCCACTAACACAGAATATAGAGAGCTGGCTTATGGAATTAATGGAGACCTCATAGAAAAGTGAAAATTGGGATGAAACACCAACATAGCACTGGGTGCTGAGACATGATCAGAGAACTCCAATTTGTGACTGATTTGAGCTGGGCCCTCTCCCTCTTCAGCTGCCCAGAGCTCCCACCTACCAGAACCCACTCTCAGGAAAGGCCTGCTGTCAGTCAGTAACTTCATCTCTGATGTCAGTAGAAGTCACTTGACCCTTCTCCTGTGGGTGTCTGCACTCTCAATGCAGAATGGAAGGCGTTGTTCCCAAGTTGAAGACCATCGGCCCTCAACTAGCATGTTAGGGATAATGTTTTGGGGCAGGCGGATTACACTGGTGTCCTTAAAATTCTTCCCTTTCTCTGTCTGAGTCAGGCTGAACTTGGAGAACCCTGAGATCTGGGCTGTGAAACGTCTCAGAGATTACTTTCCACTTTCAGATGAAAGAAACAAATACAGAGAAGTGTCACCTCCTCCACCCCTGTAGAAATGGGAGCCCCCCAGCCCCCCAAGGGTCATCTGACAGCTGTAAACACCAGCAGCTGAAACCCAGGTGGTGCGCTCAGCTTTCTGTTGAAAGGGGCACTTTAGAATGAGGCCTTCTCAAGGTCAAAGGCCTTGAGTCCAGACTGGGAGAGAGCCTGATGTGCAGTGTAATTTCAGGGGCTAGGAAGGAAGCCTCCTCTCCCTACCACCCAACTTAAAAATATATATAGCTCTAATCTGATCCTTGGGCTGTGTTTAAAATGCAAATTCCCCTGGGAGGGTCACAGTACTTTGAGTTTCTGGTGATTTACCTTGCAATGTGAATGAGTCCCAGACCTATTCTTGGAAATTTTTATTGGAATAACCAGGTGAGCTCTGAAGGATATTGAAGGACAAAGCTAGCTATGGTAATGGAGTGCTGCTGGGGGCCAGGCAGGATTAGACACAAAGGTATATTTTCTCACGTTGGTCTCACAATAACTATGTATAGTTGGGGTTATCCTCATTGTATAAATGAGGAAACTGAGGCACAGACAAGCAAATTATCTAAGATCAGTCAGCCGGGAGTAGACACAGCTGGGACTGGAAGCCAGGTCTGCTTGGCCCCAAAGCAGTGAGGATCTCATGGCCCTACACTCCTCCAAGGCAGAGGAGAGGAAGGTGCTGATAGTATCAGAAGGGAAGAATGGGATCCAGACAGCAGATGAAACATCATCAGACTCTGAGCCTCCTAATGCACAGCTCCAGGGCTTCAAGGAGAGGCTGTTCCAAACCACCCTCAAGGCCACCATGTGCCCTGTACAGTGGGTGGTGCTCTGAGTCTAGAAAGGAGAAAACCTAGGTAGTGGTTCTCAATATTGGGTTTTGTCAGGGAGCTTGTTGAAACACACATTGCTGGGCCCCAGCCCCAGAATTTCTGACTCAGTAGGTCCAAAGGGAAGGGTCAAATTTATAACTTCACAATTTCCCAGGTGATGCTAACCCTGCCGATCAGGGGACCACACTTTGCAAACCACTTGAGTTAGTGCCCATCTCAAGGAGTTTCTCTCTGTTGAGGTCAGCATATGTACCTGTAACCAGCAGAGAGGTTTAGTAGATGGGAGTGGGGGAAGCTGCTGTAATAAAGAGACCCTACAATAAATCAGTGGCTTAAAGAAGACCAAAGTTTCTCCCTTAGGTGACAGTCTGCAGTGGATGTTGCGGTGCACCACCCAGACCCTTTCTTCATCCATTTCCCCAGCTGCTGGGCACATTGGTTGTTGAGGGCTCTTAGCTTAGTCCCTCTCTGGGAATTGCCCTTGGATAAAGGGGACTGCCTCACCAAGTTGTGCCCCTTTTGGGAGCAGCCTTCATCCAAAAAGGACTAGTAGGTATGGCGTAAAAATTTTCCATCCCCTTGCCTCAGCCTAGGACACCTTGGAAGCACCATCCCAGATCTAGAACTCCCCACTGGATCAGTGCAGGGCTCTTGCCCAACTTCACTGTGGTTCAGTTTCTCCTGCCCTGCCACTTACAGGTGTGGCTCCTGAGAGCTTTACCCAACAAACCTCTTGGGGAGTCTGTTCCAAGTCAACTGATCTAAGATACAGTCAAGGTAAGCGTTACTGGTTGGCAGGTAACTTTGCTGCCCTTAGTCATTGAGGGACCCAAGTTTTCTTCCATCTTGTTCTTTATTATCCCTTCAACTTTGTCCCAGGTTGAAGCCAGGTTGCAGGCCCCTCTGTGCTCCAGTTTGTGGGAAATTGAAAGAGAATGTAGAGGAAACACACTGTGCCTTAAGACATTGGCCTGGAAGTGGCACACATCGCTTCTACCACTTCACTGTTTCTTAAAACATAGTTACAGGGCTCCACACAAGGAGGCTAGGAAACACCCAGCAGCTGGGCAGCCTCGTAGGCCACACCTGCTGCTTTGGAAGAAGGGTAAAAGAGAGGGTGGTGGGTGGCCAGGAGTCTCCATGGCAACCTCCGAATATGAACTTGTGTAGCCCTGACTCTGTTCCGCAGTGCTCGTTAGATGGGGCCGCAGATGTGAGCCATTTACTGGGCACAAAGACCCCTACAGCATTGTCATTCATGTGGAGCTACTTAGGCATCACTCACTAGGGACTGTCCATAAAAAGCAGCACTGCAGTTTTTGCACAATACTCTTGTGCTGGCCATAACTTGTCATTTCTCCTCTATTCAAGACAGCTTAGCTGGACATAAGTGAGATAAAGTAACATGACAGAGATAACCTTCAACGGACTCAGTCAAAGAAAATGATTCCCAAGTTTCAATTTTTTATTATTAGTCACAAATTACTTGTAAAAGTCTTCCATGTGATCAAGGCACGTGGTTGCCTGATTTTGCCTGTGCCCTCCCCACTTGAGAGCGGGGCAAGTAGTGTGGGTTTGACAGTGCTGAGGGGGAGGGCTGGCTTATTGCACCTGGATAGGGCAGATAACACTTGGCTGTCCCGGAAGTCTTGCCAAAGGCCCAGGCACAGGGTCACATCATACTGACCCTACCATCCCCCTGGCTTAGAGTTCACGATCCCTCTTTGTCGTAACTTTGTTGCAAACACCCTCAACTTGTTTGCTTCCCTCCCACTCTGACAAGCCCTTGTCTCCTCCATTCTGTGCCTGAGAGGCCCAACATTGCTAGAGAGAATCTTATATTTGGGCCAATTCACTTAATGTTTATTACCCTAAGCCTCAAATGTGCAGGCAACACCATGGGGCAGTTTTTGCCTTGCATGCCTCCTGAGGAAATTCCCTTTCCTGCACAGCTTCCCACCCAGCCCCCACATCCACTTTCCCTCTCCATTCCAGCCCCTTGCAGGTGCCTTGTTTTTCGTGGAGCAAATAGAAACCATTAGAGGAGACTCCTTCTCCAATCTCTCACCAATACCACCAGTGCCCACTGCACCTCACCCCAGTCTCTATTTTCTATCTAAGGCCAACCCCTCTTGGTCTATAAATCTTATCGCCAAGTCCTGAGTTTACATTGGCAGCCCTGCTGGCAGACTCAATTCTGAGCTGTCTGCTCAGCATCTGCACTGGGTGTCCAATGGCAGAGGGAAAGCAAGGGCTGTGCTGGGGAGCCGAGTGATGGGGAGAAGCCGTGGGAGGCCACCTCCACCAAGAGGGAGTGACCCACTGCCTCCCAAACACCTCTGATGGGAGGGTTAGGCAAAGCCTCCCTCACTTCTACTCCCAACAGGCCACATTCTTTGGCCTTGGAGCCGATGGCCTCCCTGGAGGTGACTTCAAGACTGGCTCTCTTCCTGAGCGGGTGCGAGAGTTGGGGCTAGGCTTCAGTGCTTGTCCTTCTCTATCTCAGTGGGTGCCAAATTGCCTGAGGCCCAAGCTGTGCCAGGGAAAATTTGCTGACAGGCCTGTGTCCCGGTGCTGCTTCTGGGGAAGGGAAGGGAAGCACCAGCTGGGTGAGGAGGGAGTGCTCTTGCAGAGGAGCCCCTCCCTCCTGCCCTGCCTGGGGGCTCCAGGAGCTCCAGGTTCCAGAGGCACCTCATTAAGAAGCTGCCTAGTGCCAGGTGAGGGGCAGTCCCTTTACTCACCCTGCTCCTGGCCTGTCCTCTCTCCGACTCCGGACACTGTCCAACCGGTTTGTTCGTTGGCCAGCATCTGGGAGCCAATTCAGGCTCTGACGTTTGTTTTGTTAAGGACTTTAAAATGTATTAAGAAATGCGCGAAGAGCTTTGTCATCACTTTTCCATTTCTAACATACCTGAACAATTGGATCAGGAAGTCTCCGCCTGCCTCTTTTCCTGGCAGACCACCAGAGCTAGCTCAAGTCCCAAAATGGGGCAAGAAGGTAGGGCTGTGTCCCCTTCAAGCCATTCCTCTGGCCAAATAGCCTGGGCTGTAGCAATCTGAGCCAGGAGGGGTGTTCATGGAGGAGTGGCTTCCCTCTGTTCTCTCTGTTTCTTCACTGAATGTTTTATAGGGAAGACTTTGGGATCCCAGTGCCCTGAGTGCCCTACGTAGCATAATAAAGACTAGAGTCATGAGGATGGACCGAGTAGGGAGAGCGAGGTGCCCATCCGCATGGGTCTCCCTGGGCCAGTTTCCATCCCCCACCTCTGATGCATCCTCAGACAGGCTGGAGGGCACAGACAAGAGGTGGGCCCAGGTTCTCTTAGGAGTTCTCCTTGTGGCTGTGGAGAGAATGTCTGATGTTTCTCTCATCTTAGCCCAGGCATGAAGAGAGAATGCTTGCCTCAAAATGAGTTCGGAGGCTTTTATGGATTCAGTTGTATCTCCCTCCAAAAAGGTATGTTGAAGTCCTAACCCCTGGTACCTCAGAATGTGACCTCACTTGGAAATAGCATTGTCGTGGATGTAATTAGTTAAGATGAGATCACACTGGAGTAGGAACGGTCCCTAATTTAATGTGAGTGGTGTCTATTTTTTTTTTTTTTTGGCATGGTCTCACCCTGTCACCCAGGCTGGAGTGTAGTAGTGTGGTCATAGCTCACTGCAGCCTTGAATTCCTAGGCTCAAGGGATCCTCCCATCTCAGCCTCCTGAGTAGCTGAGACTGTTGTGACATACCATGACGACTGGCTAATTTTTAAAAATTTTTTTAGAGATGGGGTCTTGCTATGTTGTCCAGGCTGGTCTCAAATTCCTGGCTCAAGCAGTCCTCCACCTTGGCCTCCCAAAATGCTGGGATTACAGATGTGAGCTACTGTGCCCAGCCTAATGTGACTGGTATTTTTAAAAGAAGAGGTCAGGCTGGGCATGATGGCTCATGGCTGTAATCCCAGCACTTTGGGAGGCCGAGGTGGGTGGATCACCTGAGGTCAGGAGTTTTGAGACCAGCCTGGCCACCATGGAGAAACCCCATCTCTACTAAAAATGTAAAAATTACCCAGGCATGGTGGTGCATGCCTGTAATCCCAGCTACTCAGGAGGTTGAGGCAGGAGAATCGCTTGAACCTGGGGGGTGGAGGTTGCAGTAAGCCAAGATCGTGCCATTGCACTCCAGCCTGGGCAACAGAGCGAGACTCTGTCTCAAAAAATAAATAAATAAATAAATAATAGAACAAAATAAAAGAAGAGGTCAGAGTCATGCAGGCTAAAGACAGCCATTTGACAGTGGAGGCAGAGATGGCAGCAACACATCTCTCTATAAGCCAAGGAATGCCAAAGGCACCAGAAGCCAGAGAGGCAGGGAAGGATTCTCCCCTACAGGTTTCTGAGGGAGCATGGCGCTGTCAACATCGTGACTTCAGATTTCTAGCCTCCAGGACTGGGAGATGATATATTTTTGTTGTTCCAAGCCACCCCGTTGTGGTGCTTTGTTACCGCAGCCCTAGAAAACTAATACAGAGGTGAAAGCAGCTTCACTCCACAGCACCCATTTAAACAGGATTGATGTTGTCTGTGCACAGTCAGTTGATGGTCCAACACATCATCAGTCACTCCAGTCCTGAAAGGCCCTCGATGGAACCTAGTCACCATCAGGACAAGGGGGGACCTGTGTGTTGAGCCCCACTGGGATCTTGGGCAGAGATCAGGCCTCTGGGGTCAGGGCGGTTAATAGACCTGAACCCTAATCCAGGCTTTCAATATGCCTTCTGCAAAGCCACATTAGGGGCCACCCCTGGGAAATCTATAAGATGCACTGTTTCACTCACAGTTGATGTGCTTCAGATTAATATCTCAGCAAAACAGCAGGTTATCAGTAAAGGTCACAAACCTTTAAATAAAAGGTTCACAGACCTTCAGAGTTGACTAGAGTCTCTGACTCTATGAATGTTACATCTGTGAATGCTGAGGCTATGGCAATGAATGAGGTATCCCGATACATGCCGGCACGTCTTCATCCTACCCTAAATGCCCTGGTTGGTCCTGGATGTACAGACCTGTCCTTTTCCATGCGTCATGCTTGGGGGCTCTACCGCACAGCTCTCATGCACACCACCAACCCCGTGAAAACGCAACTGTCCCAAAACCACATCTGGCTAATCTGAGAAACAAATTCAAGTCCTCAGTAATAGTAATACGCCCCACTTGTTCACCTCCCGTACCCTGCTCCAGGCAACATTCCATTTTATCCTTACAATAACTCTGTGAAGTGGCCTGTTATCTCCTTGTTACAGATGAAAACACAGCAGCTCAGAGAGGTTGAGGAATTGACCCAAGGTCACACAGCTGGTGATGAGGAGAGCTGGAACGAGCCCCAGTCCATTTGACTGCAAAGCTGCAGCTGTCTCCACTCTGTCCTGATGGGAGAGTCACTCTGCCCTCCTCCCAAGAGAGCTGCCTACTTCCCGACAGAAGCCTTTTACAAAATCATAATCCTTGAGAATTTTAGGCAGTGTGACGTGCCATGGTTGGAAACTGTCGGAGAGGCGAGTCCTTCTGGGGCAGTATTTATACCTATGAATTCAGGAAAGTCTCAGTGCTCAGTTCTGGGTCTATTTTTAGCTCCTCACCATCTTGCCAGTGGCCCAGGAGTGGCCTGAAACTCCGTTGGCCTCCTAGGGCAGCACTGCTGAGCCGACTGGGCTCCATCTATTGAAATGCTCATGGCATTTGAGATGAGGTGCTTTTCTTAATTAATTCTAACCTGTCAGTTTTCATTTTTTTCCTTTGAAGCCCAAATAACAACATGTCACCCTTCTTAACAAAAAGCCAGCATTGGCGTTGACTTTTCTTTTTGGGCTAGACTCATGGAAGGTGCCAGAATCAGGAAACTGGAGCTTGTTTTTGTGTGTATAGGGGAAAAAATTCTTGGAGTTACATAAATCATGCAGGATCTATTCCATGGAAAGTAATGCAGCTATTACAATGCCAACGTATTTATTAACATGAAAAGGTGTTTATAATATATTGTGGAGTAACAAAAACTGTGTGTAGTATAATCCATTTTGTATTTCTTTTATCTACTTATTTTTTTTTAATCCTAACTTTTCTTCCAAATTAAACATGTATATCAGCTCTTCAAGTGGGAGAAATTTTTTAAAAAAGGAAAGGAAAAGAAAACAAATACATACATGTTTAAATTTATAAATAAATTTAAATACTACAGCAAATTTAGTGTTAAGTGTGGAGCTGTAACAGCAAACCCTGGCCCTGAATTTCAGTGGATACTGGTCTCTCAGTCAGTTCCAATAAACTTAACATTTGAATTAATTTCTGTGCAGACCCATATTCTATTTATTTAAACCTTTTTTTTTTTTTTTCCCTGAGACAGAGTCTTGCTCTGTCACCCAGGCTGAGTGCAGTGGCTCAATCTTGGCTCACTGCAACCTCTGTCTCCTGGGTTCAAACGATTCTCCTGCCTCAGCCTCCCAAGTAACTGGGATTACAAGTGCCTGCCACCACACCCAGCTAATTTTCTGTATTTTTAGTAGAGATGGGGTTTCGCCATGTTGGCCTGGCTGGTCTCGAATTCTGATCTGCCCTCCTCAGCCTCCCAAAGTGCTGGGAGACAAGAGCCACTGCTCCTGGACTCATTTAAACATTTTAAAATTTTATTTTATTTTTATTGACATGTAATAATTGTACATATTTATGGGGTACAATGTGATGTTCTAATACATGTATACATTGTGTAAAATTCAAATCAGGGTAATTAGCATATCCTTTTCTTCATACATTTATCATTTCTTTGTGGTACGAACATTTGAAATCCTTTCTTCTAGCTATTTTGAAATATACAATACAATATTGTTAACCATAGTCACCCTACTGTGCAATAGAACGCCAGAACTTATTTCTTCTATTTAATTAGTTGTTTAAATTTTTAAATTTTTAATTTTTGTGGGTATATAATAGGTGTATATATTTATGGGGTACATAAGATATTTTGATACAGACATGCAATGCATTATAATCGTATCATAGGAAATGGGGTATCCATCAACTCAAGCATTTATGCTTTGTGTTACATACAATCCGATTATACTCTTTTAGTTATTTCTAAATGTACAATTAAATTATTATTGACTATAGTCACACTGTTTTCCTATCAATTACTAGGTCTTATTCATTCTATTTTTTTCTGTACCCGTTAATCATCCCGGTCTATCCCCTATACCCCCTCCACTAGCCTTCCCAGCCTCTAGTAACCGTCCTTCCCTTCTCTATATCAGTGAGTGCAATTGTTTTGATTTTTAGATCCCACAAATGAGTGAGAACATGCAATGCTTTTTTTTTTCCCTGTACTTGGCTTATTTCACTTACCATAATGATCTCTAGTTCCATGCATGTTGTTGCAAACGACAGGATTAATTCTTTTTTATGACTGAATAGTACTCTATTGTGTATATGTAGCACATTTTCTTTATCTATTCATCTATTGATGGACACCAAGGGTGCTTCCAAATCTTGGCTCTTGTGAACAGTGCAGCAACAAATATGGGACAGCAGGTATCTCTGTGATATACTGATTTCCTTTTTATTGGGTATATACCCAGCAGTGGGATTGCTGGATTGTAGGGTAGCTCTATTTTTAGTTTTTGGGAGAACCTCCAAACTGTTCTCCATAGTGGTTGTACTAATTTGCATTTCCACCAACAGTGCATGAGGGTTCCCTTTTCTGCACATCCTCTCCAGCATGTATTACTGCCTGTCTTTGGATGAAAGCCATTTTAACTGGGGTGAGATGATATCTCATTGTAGTTTTTTCCATTTTGTTTTGAGACAGAGTCTCACTCTGTTGCCCAGGCTAGAGTGCAGTGACACAATCTCAGCTCACTGCAACCTCCACCTCCTGGGTTCAATAATTCTCCTGCCTCAACCTCCTGAGTAGCTGGGATTACAGGTGCACCACCATGCCCAGCTAATTTTTGTATTTTTAGTAGAGACAGGGTTTCGCCATGTTGGTCAGGCTGGTCTTAAACTCCTGACCTCAAGTGATCCGTCTGTCTCAGCCTCCCAAACTGCTGGGATTACAGGTGTGAGCCACTGAGCGCAGCCTCACTGTAGCTTTGATTTGCATTTCTCTGATGATCAATGATGGGAAACACCTTTTCATATGCCTGTTTGCCATTGTATGTCTTCTTTTGAGAAATGTCTATTCAAATCTTTTGCCCATTTTTTAGCCAGATTAAATTAGTTTTTTTTCCTATGAAGTTGTTTAATCTCCTTATATATTCTGGTAATTAATACCTTGTCAGATGAGTAGTTTGCAAATATGTTCCCCCATTCTGTGGGTTGTCTCTTCACTTTGTTGATAGTTTCCTTCACTATGCAGAAGCTTTTTAACTTGATGTGATCCCATTTGTCCATTTCTGATTTGCTTGCCTATGCTTGGGGGGTATTACTCAAGAAATTTTTGCCCAGACCAATGTCCTGGAGAGCTTCTCCAATGTTTTCTTGTAGTAGTTTAATAGTTTGATGTCTTAGATTTAAGTCTTTAATTCATTTTGATTTAATTTTTGTATATGGCAAGAGATTGGGGTTGAGTTTCAGTCTTCTGCATTTGGATATTCAGTTTTCCCAGCACCATTTATTGAAGAGACTGTCTTTTCCCCAATATATGTTCTTGGCACCTTTGTTGAAAATGAGTTCACTGTCAGTGTGTGGATTTGTTTCTGGTTTCTCTATTCTGTTTCATTGGTCTGTATGTTTGTTTTTATGCCAGTACCATGCTGGTTAACAAAGCTCTGTCGTATACTTTAAAGTCAGGTAATGTGATTCCTCCAGATTTTTGGATTTGTTTTTGTTTTTGCTTTTTGCTTAAGATAACTTTGGCTATTCTGGGTCTTTTGTGTATTTTTTTTTTCTATTTCTGTGAAGAATGTCAGTATTTTGATAGGGATTGCATTGAATCTGTAGATTGCTTTGGGTAGTATGGACATTTTAACAATATTGATTCTTTCAATTCATGAACATGGAATATCTTTCCATTTTTGGTGTTCTTTTCAATTTCTTTCATCAGTGTTTTATAGTTTTCATTGTAGAGATTTTTCACTTCTTTGGTTAATTCCTAGCTATTTAATTTTATTTGTGACCCTTTTAATGGAATTACTTTTTTCATTTCTTTTTCAGATTGTTTACTGTTGGCATATAGAAATGCTAGTGATTTTTGTATGTTGATTTTGTATCCTGCAACTTTACTTAATTTGTTCACAAGTTTTAATAGTTTTTTGGCAGAGTCTTTAGGTTTTTCCAAATATAAGATCCTGTCATCTGTAAACAAGGATAGTTTGACTTCTTCCTTTCCGGTTTGGATGCCCTTTATTTCTTTCTCTTGTCTGATTGCTCTAGCTAGGACTTCCAGGTACTATGTTGAATAACAGTGGTGAAAGTGGGCATCCTTATCATGTTCCAGATCTTAGAAGAAGCTTTCAGTTTTTCCCCATTCAGTATGTTATTAGATGTGAGCCTGTCCCTTCTCTCTTAACTGTGACTTTGTACTCACTGACCAACTTTTCCCTGCCCCTGCCTCCCTCATCTCCTCCCAAACTTGTAATGATCACTATTCTACTCTCTCCTTCTATGAGATCAACTTCTTTAGATTCCAAATATGAGTGAGATTATGTGATATGTGTCTTTCTGTGCATGGCTTATTTCACTTAACATAATGCCCTCTTGGTTCATCCTTGTTGCCATGAATGACAGGATTTCTTTCTTTTCTAAGGCTGAAGAGTATTTCATTGTGTATATGTATCATATTTTCTTTATCCATTTGTCCATTGATGGACACTTAGGTTGATTCCATATCTTGGCTATTGTGAGTAGAGCTGCAATGAACTTGGGAGCACACATATCTCTTTGACACACTGACTTCCTTTCCTTTGGATATATACCCAGTAGTGGGATTGCTGGATCATATGGTAGTTCTATTTTTTAATTTTTGAGAAACCTCCATACCGTTTTCCATAATGGCTGTACTAATTTACATTCCCACCAGCAGCGTAGGAGGGCTCCCCTTTCTCCACATTTGCATCATCATTTGCTGTCTTTTGTTTTTTGATAACACCATTTTAACAAGTGAGAGATAATACCTCACTGTGATTTTGATATGAATTTCCCCAGTGATTAGTGATGTTCGGCAATTTTTCGTATACCTTTTGGCCATTTGTATGTCTTCCTTTGAGAAATATCTATTCAGATCTTTTACCCTTTTTCTAATTGGAGTCTATTCATTTTTTTACTTGATTTTCCATTTTGAAAAACTTAAAACCCACAGAAAAGTTGGAAGAATGGTGTACCTTTACAATCAACACCCAAATTTCTTTCACCTAGATGGATTGACTAGGATCATTTTGCCACATGTGCTGTCTCCATGTGGTTCTATGTATGTCATCCCTCATCACCTAACACTGTGCTGAATAAATGAATGGCTGGAGTGGCAGAAAGGCCAGTCCTTAAAGGGCAAGGTGGGTCATACAGTGGGGACTATCTGAGGTCCAGTGGGTGGCTAGAGGGGAACCAGGAGCAGACGGACGTCACAGGCAGAAAGCAGTCAGTGTAAGCAAAGGCTCAGAGGGTGGGCAGCACAGAACTTCAAGGAGGTTATAGATCTGGCCAGCAGGGTGTGGGAGGGAAGGTGGAGATGATCCTGGAACTAGGGAGATTCCCAAAAGTCTTGGCTACAACCCAAAAGTGACAAAGTGTAAGGGGAGTGATCTGGTTTAGATCTGTGTCTCCACCAAATCTCATGTTGAGTTATAATCCCCAGTGTTGGAGGTGGGACCTTGTGGGAGGTGATTGGATCATGGGGCAGAGTTCTGATAAAGGGGTTAGCACCATCCACTTGGTGCTGTTCTTATAATGGTGAGTTCTTGTGAGATCTGGTTGTTTAAAAGTATGTGGCACCTCCCCGCCCCCCTCTCTTCCTCTTGCTCTGGCCATGTGAACTGCTGGCTTCCTCTTCCTCTTCTGCCATGATTGTGTGTTTCCTGAGGCCTCCCCAGAATCCCAGCAGATGCTGCCATGTTTCCTGTACAGCTTATGGAATTGTGAACCAGTTAAACCTCTGTAAATTACCCAGTCTCAGGTATTTCTTTATAGCAGTGCAAGAACAGACTAATAATACAGGGAGCCACTGAGAGGAGTAACATGAGCAGTTTTGTGCATTTTATTTTATTTTATTTTATTTTGATACAGAGTCTCGCTCTATCACCCAGGCTGGAGTGCAGAGGCGTGATCTTGGCTCACTGCAACCTCCGCCTCTGGCGGTTCAAGCAATTCTCATGCTTCAGCCTCCCGAGCAGCTGGGATCACAGGTAAACGTAACCATGTCCAGCTAATTTTTGTATTTTTAGTAGAGTTGGGGTTTCAGCATGTTGGCCAGGCTGGTCTCGAACTCCTGGCCTCAAGTGATCTGCCCACCTCAGCCTCCCAAAGTGCTAGGGTTACAGGTGTGTGTGAGCCACCATGCCCGTCCAGTTGTGTGCATTTTAAAGATATCTCCGCTACCATGATGAAGAGGGACTTTTGAGGTCCTGAGGGAGGGATGGAAGGGAAGACCAGCTATGGTCCAGGACAAAGACAAGGAGGCCTGAACAGGTGAGAGGGGCCAGAAGGACGTAGAATGAATAGCTCTTGGAGTGATTGCCTGGGTGTAGTGAGGTGGGGAGGATTCAGGACAACTCCCAGGGTCTGGCCAGGAACACGTGACTAGAGGCCAGTGCTGTTTCTCCAGATGGGCAATACAGAGGAGAAGCCAGTGGTGAGGGAGTGGGGAGTGAAGGAGGTGCTGACTTCAGTTTTTGATGCATGGAAGTTGAGTGGCCTATAAGACATTTAAATGGAATACTCAGCAGGCAGTTGAATCTGAATCTGGATCTCAGGGCCAAGACTGGTCTGGGAATGGAAATGTTGGAATCATAAGAGTCTTATGGATAGGATGACCCCATCCTGGATGGCAGGCACAGCCCCTGTTCATGCCTATGTTCCAGCATATTTATTAATTGTTCCCTCTTTCACTTTTCCAGTTTGAGCAATATTTTGTTTTGTTTTGTGGAGACGGGGTCTCACTGTGTTGCCCAGGCTAGTCTTGAGCTCACAGCTACCTTAGCCTCCCAAAGTGGTAGGACTACAGGCATGACCCACTGTGCCTTGCCAAGTTTGAACAATAATTAATATAGTCACCCTAAAAAGGGTAGATCAGTCACTCCCTGTATTCACCTAACACTTGCCACCCCTGGCCTGGCTTGGTTCTGTGGGTGTTTCATGCCGTATGTGGTTAATCACTAGAGGTCTGTGGCCTCTATTCGCGCATATTTCCCACCATTCTTCCCTTTCTATCTTTCAGGTAGATGGTGCCTAAGAAATATTTACCTGTCCCATGGTTGAGAGATTCATAGGCCCCAACCTACTGAGGGGAGAGAAGGTGGGAGAAGCTCTGTAAGTTATCTTACCGGAGGCTGGTGGATTAAGAGGCACCCTTGGACCAAGTCCCTACTAGGTATGGGATTTAGGAAATACAGAGAGGTAAGAAAACTCTAAAACATTCCCTGTTTTCATAACTGGCCCACGCTGCTCCACTTCCTTCACCCCTTGCATGGGCTGTGACAGCTAGAGTGAGTTTGCAGGCCTCTCCCTTTCAGTGCCTCCTCAGAGGCAGTGTGGCTGCCTGGTTCTGAGGGAGACCTTTTGGAAGCCACCCTGCTGACAAGAGCCACACCCTGGCTGTCCTTGGACAAGACCTGTCCACCTTCACCTTCTACTGTTCCCCTCCATGTGGCCTTTGCTCCAGCCACATTCTGAACATATCCTGAACATGTTTGCCTTTGGGACCGGTAAAGCCCTTTTTCCGTACCCTCATTGCCCCTACTCCTATGTCTATGAAAATCTACCCACGTGGCCGGGCATGGTGGTGAGCCACCGGCGCATGAGCGCCTGTAATCCCAGCACTTTGGGAGGCTGAGGCGGGTGGATCACAAGGTCAGGAGACCAAGAACATTTTGGCCAACATGGTGAAACCCTGTCTCTGCTAAAAATACAAAAATTAGCTGGGCATAGCGGTGCATGCCTGTAATCCCAGCTACTTGGGGAGGCTGAGGCAGGGAGAATCGCTTGAACCCAGGAGGCGGAGGTTGCAGTAAGCTGAGATCACGCCACTGCACTCCAGCCTGGGCAACAAGAGCAAGGCTCTATCTCAAAAAAAAAAAAAAAAAAAAAATGTACCCACTCTTCAGAGCTGACTCAAACATGACCTGATGCCCAGGAGACAGTCCTGGATTCTCCCTGCTGGAGGCAAAGCTCCCTTCATCCAGAACGCCACTGTGGTCCCCACTGCCTCCTTCATGGTTTCATCTGAGTTCTTGCCTCACTTACTCTTTGGAACTCAGGGTGGAGACACTTTCTTTTACATTTTTGCGTTTCTCCATAATGCCAAACATGGGGATAATTATGATGTGTACAGACAACATGTAGAATGCTGTGGTGCACTGAACTGATTTTGTCTCCAGGTAAGAGGACAGCATTAAGGGTTATGAAGCAGGAGGTAGAGGGTGAAGGAATTTGTATTCATTCGTTCATTCATTCAACAAATATTTATTGACAGCTTCTGTGTACTAGACGCTATGTTCCATGGTAGATTTAGGCAAATAAATCTTCAAGGACCTCATTATCTAAAAAAGAACAAAAAGGAGACATGTAAACAAAGAGTCACCAAACAATGCAATAAGCACCATAAAACAGCAAGGCCAAGTGCACAGATGGAGGAACCCATTCTGTCTCATGGAGTCTGGTAGCATTTCACCAGGAAAGTGACATTTAAGCTGGGTCTTGAGACATGCCTAGGAGTTCGCCAGGTATCAGGGAAAGGGTACTGTTTACTGTAGAGGAAACGATAAAAGCAAAAGCACTGAGCCCCAGAGAGGCTTGTGTAGCGGACTGGAAGGCATTCACTGCGGAAGAGGAGAAGACAATAGGCATGAGGGTGGGGGAGGCAAGGAAATGCCAGGAAGTGAAGCAAGGGAGGGAGACAAGAGCCTGACATTGTAGGCAGAGGGCAAGTTTTAAGGTAAGTGAAGTCCTGGTGACCACAGCAGCACAAAGAGTGGAAGAGAGATATGGTCCTCAGCACACAGCTGCTCCCAACCCACGTTTACCTGGGGCTGCCCTGAACTGTCAGTCATGACTGCTTTGCTTTGGATTGCAGCTGCCTGCAGGGAGCTGCCCACCCCACACCACTGAGTTGCCTGCAGCTGCCACAGAGGCCAGCCACCTCCTCACCTACTCTCCTGGACAAGCACTTCTGAGGACAGAGTCCTTGTCAGGGCTGGTTTCTGGGCTGAACCTTCCTTTGCCACCAACAGAGAGATGCCTGCACCCCTCAAGGGTAGGCAGATGGCTAGTCCTGCCCTCCCAGCTGGGCAGCGCACTGGACTGGCAGTGCCCTTTCAAGTGTGCAGGAGTTGGCAGGAGCCCTCAAGCCAGTATCCACCCTCCTAGGTATCCACACTTGGCAACCTCACTTGTCTCCAGCCTGTGTTCTTGCAGATGAAACTAGGAGAAAGAAGGAGCTTGCTCCTAGTTGGCTCCCTAATGTTTTTAAAATCACAACTTTGATGTTTCCTGGTCTGCTGGGTGACACCAGTTGTCCTTGCTTATTACCTCTTAGTGCTCCGAAATGGTGTTGGTCACCTGCAGTGCAGAGATTGCCTCCTCCTTTGGACCCTAGCACTTACCAGTCCCTGGTCCTCGCTGGCCTGCCTGGAGGCCTGTCTCATTGTGAATGTTTACACAAATGGAAAATGTCAGTGTTTAATCTGTAAAGGGAGCCCAGATTGCAAAGATCCAAAAGGAAACATCTAAAGGTGAGCATCCTTCCTCTGGGTGTGGGACATTACAATGTCACATCAACTCACATCTCCACATTCACTTAGCACCTCTGTGGGCAAGAGGATGGGGAAGGCTCCCTGACCTTCCAGAGCTTCCAAAAGAAAAAGACAAACTTACAACTTGTAAAATCCTAGAGTCAGTGTCACAGTGCTGTGGCGAACTGAACTGTCAAGCAGATGCAACTTGCCCCAGGCATGGACAAAAAAGGTTTAGTGGGCTGGGCACAGTGGCTCACGCCTGTAATCCCAGCACTTTGGGAGGCCAAGGCGGGTGGATCACCTGAGATCAGGAGTTCGAGACCAGCCTGGCCAACATGGTGAGACCCCGTCTCTACTAAAAATACAAAAATTAGTCAGGCCTGATGGTGCATGCCTATAATCCCAGATACTTGGGAGGCTGAAGCAGGGAGAATCGTTTGAACCCACGAGACAGAGGTTGCAGTGAGCCAAGATCGCATCACTGCACTTCAGCCTGGGCAACAGAGCGAGACTCGGTCTTAAAAAAAAAAAAAGGCTCCCTATGAGTTAGGCTGGGAACTGGGGATGGATGGAGATGGGGAATGGATAGAGATGCTTCCAGGAGGAAAAGGACATGAGGGATGGTGTGGAAATTTCATGCTGGAGTAATGATAGAACCAGAAGGCTGAGGGGAGAGCTCAGGAACATAGACGATGGGCAAGCTGAGGGGGTCGGGAGACTTGAATGCCTGTCCAGTGAGTTAAGCCCTTCTGTGCGCAATGGAAGGGAGGCAGGCACACCCAATCCTGGCTTTGCCACTGATCAGCCTGAACCTTGGACAAGATACTTCTCCCTCTGGGTCAGATGGGTGGGTGGGGGGAATCACAGCAGAGGTTCCCAACCAGGAGGACAGAGGTGCTTTACACACGCATGCACACACACACGTCTAGAGCTAGTTCTGGGGTATCTCTGGGGATGTGGCCTGGACATGTCTGGATGTTTAAAGATGCTTGGTGCTTCTGGTGTGGATCACTGGCTTAAGTCATTTCTAAGATCCCGTTAGCTCTAAAATGACCATGTTTCTGAGGCATGAGAAGTTGGTGACATGGCTGGTGTGAAGGAATCACTGGCCAGCCCAGCACTAGCCTTTAAAACCAGAGGCTGTGGATTCACGTCATGTGTAGACAATGCGTTGGAATCGCTGGGGTGATGCAAATAATTTCAGGACAAAGTTGGTGCTGGGGGCTGGGGGTGGAGAGAGTCTTTGGGCCTGAATGATCCAGATAATTGCAGTGCTGGTGATGCCCTCTCAGCATGCCCCGAGGTGGGTGGTGGGAGCCCATTAGTCACGGGGTGGGCTGAGGCGAGGTGGTTGAGGAACAGGGAATAAATAAAAGGAGTGAGCAGTCATGTCTCAAGCAGGCCTGCAAGGGCGGGGGTGGCTGCCAGTGTCCCAGGCAGGGTGGCTGAGACATGAGTCACACCCAGAGACGCTGACCTGGCAGCACCCAGCCTCTCTAGGAGAGGGAAGGAGGAGGCGGGCACTGGGAGTTCAGAATGTCAGGACTGCCTCTTGCTGGATCCTTGGGCTTGAGATCTTTGTCATCCCTTATCACCACCCTTTGCAAAGCTACATGGCAGAAACACCTCTGTTCATAGCTCTTCTGCCACTCTTTATCCTTAGACTATCAGAAGCTCTACTTCTGACCTTAAGGGCCATAGCCACTCAGTTGTCATTCTGGACCATAGTAACCAGAGCATTCTGACCTTCAGAGCTGCCCGATGTGACCATTCTCTGTTTTAGACAGCCAGGCTGGTGTGTGAAGTGGGAGGGAGGAACGAGCTTTATTACTACCTTCTCAGAAACCTGCTTTTCCCCAAGGCCTTAATTTGTTCTTGCTCCCCCTCAAATGTAACCCATGGCCCATATAGGAGATTGTCTTCCTAGAGACGAGGTCTTTCCTAATGTTCAGAGAGGATCCAGACCGCCAGCTCCTGGAGTACATAGACGCCTGAAAAGCCAGCCATTGACAAATCTGTCTAACACTCTTGCAAATTCCATTTTCTACAGGGTGAAATGCAGACCTCTTTCCATGACACCTGTGGATGCTCTACAATCTGACCTAGGCTGACCATGTCCTGCCTGGAGGGCTGGGTAAGGGGGGCACTCAGGCTTAGAATAGCCACATGCCTTCCTCTCCCTCTGGGACCCACTTTCAAGGGAGCCAGCCTGAGGTTTGCATCACTGTTTGGTCTCCTCCTACCCTTCCAGATCTTCCTGGTGCTGGAGTTAGTGCCCCCCTTTTTCCTCAGCTGAGTCATGACCCTCACCCAGCCCAGCCCAGCCCCCTACCCTAGATCTGCTCCTACACCTGATTGATGCCCTGGCCTCAGGCGGGCTGGAGCTTGGGGCCGGTGCCTCAGGCCTTCAGCCTTGCCCAGGGCAGCCTGGGCAGAAGCTGAGATTGGATGTCTTTTGTCAACCTTGGCAGAGAAGTACTGAATGTGTCAAGATAATTGAAGGTTATTGGTGCCTGTGGGAGGGATTTGTATTCCCAGGGATTCTGCTGGACCCTCTGGGGCAGCCCTGTTTGGCTAGCTGAGGGTTCCTATGTTTTCCCACAATTGAATGTTGACAGTATCTTCTGTGCTCTTGCTTTTTAAAAATGTCCTCATTTAGAATAGCTTTCTTTTATTATATGTTTTATCTTCCTTTTTTTTTTTTTTTTTTTTTTTTTTTTTTTTTTTAGATGGAGTCTCACTCTGTCGCCCAGGCTGGAGTGCAGTGGTGTGATCTCGGCTCACTGCAAGCTCCACCTCCTGGGTTCACGCCCTTCTCCTGCTTCGGCCTCCTGAGTATCTGGGACTACAGGCGCCCGCCACCACACCCGGCTAATTTTTTGTATTTTTAGTAGAGACAGGGTTTCACCGTGTTAGCCAGGATGGTCTCGATCTCCTGACCTCGTGATCTGCCTGCCTCAGACTCCCAGAGTACTTGGATTACAGGCATGAGCAACCGTGCCCGGCATTTTATCTTCCTTTATATCTTTTAAGTGGGAAATGGGAGACCAGTATGAGGGGACAATTGTGAAGCTTGCCTGTGCTCCAAGTTAGGGACATAAGATCCCTTCGCCCCTGGTTTTCCCCTGTAATCCTCCCAGAGCTATAGAGCTGAGCTTGTATTCAAGCCACAGACGGGGCCCTTGACCTTGAACCGGGCAAGGCTGACAGCCCCGCAGCAGGAGTGCTGCTGTGAAATAACTCGGAGACATCCTCCCAGAGCAGTGAAGAGGCTGGAAGGAGTCAGGAAGCCTCAAATCCCCGGCCTGTGACTTACAAAGCAGCCAGACCTCCCTCAGGACTAGACAGAGCAACCGTGTCACCTAGAGCTGCCTCCATCCCAGCACTGGGATGTGGTTGGTAATGTGAGATTCTCACTAGGGCTGGCTACCCAACGCCGCAGTCACAGCCACATACGGCTATTTAAACTTGAATTTAAATTAACTAAAATTAAATAAAGTTTAAAAACCAGTTCCTCATCCACAATAGCCACATTTTAAGTGCTCACGAGCCACATGTGACTGGTGGTTGCCTCGCTGAACAGCACGGGTCCAGAACACCTCCGTCACCACAGGGCTCTCTTGGCAGGATTTATGGGTCCCCTTTACACCGAGCTGTCTACCCATGTTGCCTAAATGCCTTTCCTACCTAATGGTAGATGTTCAGTGGGTGTGTTTGCCCTACAGACTCTCTCAAGCTTCTTTCTCAACCAGTGGAAGTAGCTGTGTGGCCTTGTGAGGTCTCCCTTCTAGAAAGAACAGGTAGCATGCCTCTGACAACCAGGGTGACCAGATGACCTGCAAGGGTCCCCAGTATCAACTAGCTACCTGACATTTACTGCCTAAACTAATGCTTCTCCCTGTCCAGTGGACACTTCTCAACGAGGCTGCCCTTCTACCTCACTGCTGCTTCTTAGTCACTGGTTGAATTTGGAAGAAGAGACCCTTCAGGGGCTCCAATGACCAAGAACATTCCCTTCCCTACTCCTCAGTGTCATGCCCCCCTCCTCCCAAGCATCACCATCACCAAAAATAAAACTGCCTTGATATCCTTGCTGTAGTCCATGAAGCTTCTGTATTAGAATTACTTGGAAGGAAGAGTCTTGTTTAAAATGCAGATTTTGGCTGGGTGCGGTGGCTCACACCTGTAATCCCAGCACTTTGGGAGGCTGAGGCAGGTGGATCACCTGAGGTCAGGAGTCTGAGACTGGCCTGGCCAATATGGTGAAACCCCATCTCTACTAAAAATACGAAAATTAGCTGGGTGTGGTGGTGTGAACCTGTAGCCCCAGCTACTCAGGAGGCTGAGACAAGAGAATTGCTTGAACCTGGGAGGCAGAGGGTTTCAGTGAGCCAAGATCATACCACTGCACTCCAGCCTGGGGGACAGAGAGAGATTCTGTCTAAAAAAAAAAAAAAAAAAAAAAAAAAAAAAGCCTATTTCTTGGCCCTACAGCAAGCCAATGTAATCAGAATCTCTTGGGGGTGGGCTCTACTGAATTTGAGACCCACTGCAAATGAGGAGGCCACACAGGAAGGACCTTGGGGGTCCCTGGAAACTAGAAATCAACCTCCTTTACATTCTAAAGTCTCTGGTTTATTGCAGACCAGCTCTCCCCCAGGCTGAGAGCCAGATACTGGGAGCTTGTGGTAGGGGTGGTGTGAGAGAAATGTTCCCCATGGCCGCCTGTTCTCCTCCTGCCCAGCCCCCACCGGCACACACACAGGTGCATACACACATCCACATGCACACACTACTCTCTCAGGAGGTCTGCTGGGAAACCAACAGACTTTCAGAAAAGCCTGTTCCAACCCTGGCTTCATGGGGCATGGTGAGCTCCTGATCTTCTCTCACGGGCCCTTGTTGGGGAGGAAAGATTTCTCTCCCTCACCCATCACCAGGTTTATGGCCGAGGCACCCATAGTAAAAGACAGATTAACAAGAAAAAAGCATACACATTTCTTTAATATCTAGGTTTGACATCACACGGGAGCCTTCAGAAATGAAGACCTCAAGAAACAGGAAAACCTGTGTGTTTTTATGCTTAGGTTTGATAAAGAGTGAACAGTCGTGCAGACGTGGACAAAGTGGGTAATACACTATTTATTACTATTCCAATGGTAGTAAACTGGCGGGAACTTAGCAAGGCCTGTTCAAAATCTTCTCTGTGTCCCTGAGATAAGAACATTCTTTTCTTGTTGGTATAGAATGGGCATCTCATGCAAGGGTCTTATCACCTACTTCAAAACAAGGTCAAGGAATTTTTGTATGGCCTGCTTTAGGAGGAAGACGGCCAGAGATACCTTCTCGTTTCTGCTGCTTCCTCCAATGCCAAAGTGCCATATTTGGAATAGTCTGTTCTGAACCCCATCATCCTGCTGCATGAACCCCCCATGACCTAAGTCTCCTGCCTTAGAGAGACCTTTCTTTTCTCTAAATCAGTGTTTTGAAATCTTTTTTAACCCTTGCCCCACTTTGGTGAACACAAAAGTCTATCTCTGAGATTTTAGTATGCCACTTTCTCCTCTCCTCATATCTTCCCCAAATATCCTGCAGTTTGTGTTACAAAAATAAGGTTTTCTCCTTATTTTCCAAATATAAAATTATATGCACACAATACTTGAAAGAGTATAAAGGTAGAGTGTATTGCTAGAAAGAAAGTCGTACTGGTAGACTCTAGCATGAGCCTGCATCAGAATCACCTCCAGGCTTCTTAAAAAACAGCTTGCTGGGCCCTACCTCCAGAGTTTCTCATTCAGGAGGTCTGGGATGCCTGGGGGAACCACATTTTGAGAATGGCTGCTCTAGAATGGTGATACACACTCCCTCCCTAGGGCCAGAAGAAAGGCCAAGCCTTTGACACAACAGACACCAGATCATCTCATGGGGCTCCGTTCTCTCTCTGTGCTCCCTCCCTCTTCAGAGTGGGAGCACCTACCTGGGTCTCAGTAACACTGAGGGCCTCTCCCGGGTGAATCTCTGCGTTGTTATGCAGACCAAGTCTCTATGTTGGCAAATACTTCACCCACTCCAGGGAGAAAGGAAAGAAGGAGGTGAGAAATGAAGAACCCTTTCTTGCCAGGGTAATATTGAGCATGTCTTTTCAAACTCCACATCCGGAAGGCTTAGGATATGTACATGGGGTGTGTGTGTGTGTGTGTGTGTGTGTGTGTGTGTGTGTGTGAATGCACACATGAGACACACATATATATGATTTTTTGTTCCTTAGATTTCTGGGCACCATGTGCAGTAACCAAAGCAGAGCATTCATCCTGTGAATCTGAACAGCATTAATGAAGAATGTAGGTCTCCTATTCCAGTCGGGACTCAGAGCGGAACAATGGCATAGCTTGCGTATTTATTTAGGCCTTGGCATCTCAGCAATGAAAAAGTTCGTGGAATAAATGAGCAAAAGATGGAGAACTTTTCTGCTCTGTGTTTATAGGTTTCGGCTGTTCCCAAACCATCCATCTTGAGCTCTCACCGTAAAGCAGACAAGCAGCCCTTTGACAGGCGCATCTTGAAAGTTTTACACTATTTATTTTTTCCCCTGGGAAACAATCTAGGTCTCTGCCACTGAGGCTGTCAGGCAGTAACAGAGTGCCTGAGCTCATTCAATTGTTTATGAGGCTTTCTCTGAAATCCTTAGCCCTTTCCTACGGATGGGAAAAGCAATGAAAAATCTCTTAGCAACAACTGAGCAGGACTCATCTGTCCTTGCTGTCCTGATGCTGCCCCCTGTTTACTATTTATCACCAAATGGGGATAGTGATAAATGGCTCAGCTGGTCCCTTTCTACCTGGGGCTGGAGCATTACACTCAGTTCAAAAAAGGAACTTTAAGAGGAGAATGACCCATATGGTGAAGAACTTTAAATTATGCCTTACAAGGAAAGACAGAGGGAACTTGGAAGGCGTAATCTAGAGGTGGACACTACCCCTTGTCATCAAATATCCAAAGAGCTGTTAGGTAGAGGCACCTTGAACTTGCTTCCTGTGGCTCTTAAGGGAAATCCTATGATGTTCAGGATTTGCCAGGCAAATGTTAGCAGAGGCATTAATGTTAGCGGAGACTCTTTTCTTCCTCTCTCTCTAGGCAATCTCATTTCTTCTCATGGCTTTAAATAACATCTTTAGGCTGATGACTCTCAAGTGTATATGCCTAGCCCAGATCACTTTTCTAAAATGAGAGCTTGGGTATTCAGCTGCCTACTCACATCTCCACTTGCTGTCTCCCTGACATCTCCAACTTCATATGTGTAAAAGTGAACCCTTGATCTGGACCCCCTAACCCAAATCTTATCCTCCCACCATTTTCCCCATCTCAGTAAATGGCACCAGCCTCCACCCAGTTGTCAAGTCAGGAATCTGGGTGTCATTCCTGGCATTTCCTTCTCATTCACACCTCACATCCAATCCATCACCAAGTTCTGTTTATTCCACCTCCAAAATATTCATTGAGCTCCTCTATTCCTCTCCACCGTCATATCCACCACCCTCATTGAAGCTGCCATCATCTCTCATGGGACTATTACAAATGCCCTCTAACTACTCTTCCTGCTTCCATGTTACCTGCCATCCTCCCACCCAACAGCCAGAGAGACACCTGAAAACTCAACATCTGACCAAGTCATTCCCCTGCTTAAAACCCTTCAATGGGCTGGGCGTGGTGGCCCATATCTGTAATCTAGCACTTTGGAAGGCTGAGATGGGAAGATCATTTGAGTCCAGGAGCTCAAGACCAGCCTGGGCAACATAGTGAGACTTCGTCTCTATAAAAAATTTAAAAACAAAAATTCCTTCAATGGTGTCTGTTGCAGTTAGATAAAGTCCAGGCTCCTTCTGAGATGCACAGGGTCCTGCATAATCTCTCTCCCCTCATCTGGTACCACCCTCCTCACTGCTCTATGCTGGAGCCACACTGGCCTTTTCAGCTCCTCAAATGTACCAAGCTCCTTCCTGACACCTCTGCCTTGATTTGCCATCCCCCAGCGCCCCCTCCCCTCAGTCTTTTAGTTCTCATCTCACGTGCCACCTTTCCAAAGAAGCCATCAATTTTAGTTGTCTTTTGCTGCAAAACAAATCATCCCAAAACGTAGTGGTTTAAAACAACAACAATCTTATTTCTTGTAATTCTGTGAGTTGCCTGGGGCTTAGCGGGATGGTTCTTCTGCTGGTCTTGCTTGTCAGGTGTTCACGGTGAGATGGCACCTGGGGCAGAAACATTCAAGATGGCTTCACTCACATGTCTGCCATCATGGCAGGAACATCTCATCTGGGATACTGGGATAGCTGGGCCTCTCTGTGTCACCACAGGGCTCACTCTCTCAGTGGCTTCTTCAAATGATCTCTCCAGCAAGATGACCACACTGATTTGGGGCTGGAATTATCCCATTAAAAGCTTTGTTAGAATAGAGAGCTGTGAATATTGGATATGTATATTTGTTAGTGTGAATAAATGGTTCCCAGGAGTGATGGTGTAGTATACTGAAAAAGAACAGGACTTTGGGGTCCAAAGTTCAAATCTCATCTCTACCATGTATGATTCTTGCTTATTCATTAAGGCTACTTTGGTTACTAACAATAGAAATGAATTCTGGCAAACTTAAGCCAAAAAGGGGGAATTTATTAGAATGTATTAGTCAGGGTTCTTCAGAAAAACAGAATCCATAGGATGGAGATATATATAAATAGATATATAGATATATAGAGAGATAGATAGATAGATAGATAGATAGATAGATAGATAGATAGATAGAGAAAGAGAGAGAGAGAGATTTACCAGGAGGGATTGGCTCACACAATTATGAAGGCTGAGGAATCTCATGGTCTGCCATCTGTAAGCTGGAAGCCCAAGAAAGCCAGTGGTGCAATTCCAGTCCAAACCCCAAAGCTGGAGAACTAGGGAGTGGAGGTGGGAGGTGAAGGGGATAGGTAGGATATAAGATCTGGTCTCAGTCAGAAGGTCCAAGAACCAGGAGCACAGATACCCAAGAGCAGGCAAACCTAGATGTCTCAGCTCAGACAGCAAGAAAATATGCCCTTCCCTGCTTTTTTATTCCATTCAGGCCCTCAGCAGATTTGATTGTGCCTACCTGCATTGGTGAGGGCGATCTTTCTTAGTCTGCCAATTCAAATGCTAATCTCTTCTGGAAACACTCTCACAGACACAGCCAGAAATAATGTTTTACCAGCTATCTCATAGCCCAGTCAAGTTAACACATAAAACCAACTATTACAGATCACATGGAAGGGTTGACAACCATGCCTCAGCAGTAGGAGTCAGCAGCCTTTTTTCCGGAGTGTTGCTACTAACCTTTCTCAACCTCAATGATTTCTTTGTGTCTCTCTTTCGTTCTTTAAAGTCCTTTTTTTTTTTTTTTTTTTTGAGATGGAGTTTCGCTCTTGTTGCCAAGGCTGAAGTGCAATGGAACAATCTCAGCTCACCACAACATTCGTCTCCTGGGTTCAAGTGATTCTCCTGCCTCAGCCTCCTGAGTAGCTGAGATTACAGCTGGGATTACAGGCATGCATCACCACCCCTGGCTAATTGTGTATTTTTAGTAGAGATGGGGTTTCACCATGTTGGTCAGGCTGGTCTTGAACTCCTGACCTCAGGTGATCCACCCTCTTCGGCCTCCCAAAATGCTGGGATTACAGGCATGAGCCACTGTGCCTGGCTTCTAGTTTTAAGTCTTACACCTTCGTCTGTCTCAAGACTGACTCAGCTTGGTTCAAGTATCAAATTCCTTGGTCGGGCCAGGTGCAGTGGCTCACACCTGTAATCCCAGCACTCTGGGAGGCTGAAGCGGGTGGATCACCTGAGGCCAGGAGTTCGAGACCAGCCTGGCCAACATGATGAAACCCCGTCTCTACTAAAAATACAAACATTAGCCAGGCGTGGTGGCAGGTGCCCGTAATCCCAACTACTCGGGGGGCTGAGACAGGAGAATCACTTGAACCCAAAAGGTGGAGGTTGCAGTGAGCCAAGATTTTGCCACTGCACTCCAGCCTGAGCAACGAGAACAAAACTCCGCCTCAAAAAAAAAAAAAAAAAAAAAAAAAAAATTCCTTCGCTGGCCAACCAGCTAAGGCTACAGGGTACAGTTACATGGTACAGGGTGGGCTGCCAGGGGCGCCGGAGGATGGGGTACACGGTTGGGAAAGGGAAGTCAGCGTGAGGCAGGTGACGAACCCAAGATGGGTCAACTATACTAGGTCAAGTTACTGGTAAGCCTCAGTTTTCTTACATATAAGGTAGGATAATCTACTTCTTAAAGTTATTGTAAGGATTAATCAAAATCATGTCAAAAAGTGCCTAACACATAGTAAACACTAAGTTTACGGTTAAGTGTTGTTATTTTTAAAAAACAGTGTATCTTATTTATTTTATATTTTTTAAAGAGACGGGGTCTTGTTGTGTTGCCCGGGCTGGTCTCAAATTCTTGGACTCAAGCGATCCTCCCACCTCGGCTTCCCAAAGTGCCGAGAAAAATAATTTTAATACTGGTGAAGAACTGAATGAACTAGTAATAGCTTCAAAACATCATCATAATCTTAAAGAAAGATTCTGGGCTCACCTTATACTTGTCTTGATCCAGCCATGGAATCAGCCATTTCTCCAAGGAGCTCTCATTCCTTTTATGAAAAATGGTATTCAAAAGCCAAGACCTGGTTCCTAGATGTGCTCACTGCTATTAGGATGTCACTGTTTATAGGTGTTCTCAGGGGACAGAGCTGGGGAGCGCACATGTGCACACACACATTTATATCTACATTTATTTCTATCTCACTGCATATGGGAAATCATGAGTTCACACCCGTAGCCCCAATTCCAGTTAAACACCCCAGGTGTTATTCTAGTTTTCTCCTACCGTATTTGTCAGTTTCCTGATTTTAATGGCTGTGTTTTGGTTGTAAAGGAGAATGTCCTTATTTGGAAGAAATATACACTGAAGTATTTACCCAGTGAGGGGTATGAAGTCAGCAATTTACTCTCAAATAATTCAGAAAAAAAAAGTTATTTGAACCATATTTGCAACTTTTCTGTAAGGTTCAGATTTTTCAAAATAGAATTTATTAAAAACAAACAAATGCCGGGCGCGGTGGCTCAAGTCTGTAATCCAAGCACTTTGGGAGGCCGAGACGGGCGGATCACGAGGTCAGGAGATCGAGACTATCCTGGCTAACACGGTGAAACCCCGTCTCTACTAAAAAGTACAAAAAAAAAACTAGCTGAGCGAGGTGACGGGCGCCTGTAGTCCCAGCTACTCTGGAGGCTGAGGCAGGAGAATGGCATAAACCCGGGAGGCGGAGCTTGCAGTGAGCTGAGATCCGACCACTGCACTCCAGCCTAGGCGACAGAGCAAGACTCCGTCTCAAAAAAAAAAAAAAAAAATCCTAAAACAAATAACCTCATACATGTGTCATTTCCTTACCTGGGCAGGTAAATTACTAGAAGGAGAAATGCTTCATCAAAAGACCTGTCCATTTGTAGTTTTGTTTTGTTTCTGGAGACAGGGTCTTTCTCTGTTGCCCAGGCTGGAGTACAGTGGCACAATCATGGCTCACTGCTTCTTCAAACTCTCAAGAGATCCTCCCTTCTCAGTCTCCCAAATAGCTGGGACCACAGGCGTGCACCATCATGCTCAGCTAATTTTTAAATTTTTTGTAGAGATAGGGGTCTCTCTATGTTGCCCAGACTGGTCTCAAACTCCTGGGCTCAAGATATCCTCTGGTTTTGGTCTCCCAAAGTGCAGAGATTAGGCCAGGCAGGTGGTTCAAAGCTATAATTCCAGCATTTTGGGAGGCTGTAATGGGCAGATCACTTGAAGCCAGGAGTTCAAGACCCCTCTGCCAATATGGTGAAACCCTGTCTCTATTAAAAATATAAAAAAGCCAGGCACAGTGGCATGTGCCTGTGATCCCAGTTACTTGGGAGGCTGAGGCACGAAAATAGCTTGAACCTGGGAGGGGAGGTTGCACCTCAGTGGGAGATCTCACCACTGCACTCCAGCCTGGTGACAAAGCAAGATTCCATCTCAAAAAACAAACAAACAAAAAAAACGAAAGAAAGAAAAACACAAAGTTCTGGGATTACAAGTGTGAGCCATCTCGCCTGACCTGTTTATAATCCTGATGGCTGTTGCCCAAATTGCCCTCCACAGTGATTTTACAATTTACATAACCCCCCACCTGGAGTGAACGAGAAGCCTTACTCTCCCCAACACGATGTTTTATAAGACTTTAAAAAAAAACACTTCAGTTGAAGACTTTACTTTCAGGGATCATTTGTATAGAAGTTCTAGAAGAAACTAGAGAAGTTTCTCTGCGCAGGTAGAGCACCGGAAACCACCAGGAGGAGGCACGTTCTCTCCTGAATGTGAAGCTGGTCTTGGTGTTACTTTGCAATTGCCATTTGGCATTGATGGGCGTTCATTTCCCTCCAACAAAGTAAGACGGAGAAGATGCAGCCTGAGTGGTCTGCCTTCTTAAAAAAAAAAAAAAAATTGTTGGTGAAAGCTGCTTTCTTGTGTAGTTTTAATTTGCATTTCTCTTACTGTGAGTGGGTTTGAGCATCTTTTCAGAGACTTAAAGCTGGTTGTATTTCTCTTTCCTTGAGTGGTTGGTGCACAGTCTTTACCCATCTTTTTATTGGCTTATTGTTCTTTTATTCTTGTTATTATCATGATCATTGTTGATGTAGAACCTCTAAACGTGATGGCACTTAGCCCTATATGAGTCATAAATATTTTAACCAATTTGTCCCTTGTCTATTGACTTTTTTGAAGATAGTTTGCCATGCAGCTAGTCTTTGTTATGTAATCACATGTACCACTGTTTTATAGCTTTCTGGGTTGTTTTACACCAACAAAAGATGATAAAAATCATTTTCTTATGGTTTCTTCTAGTACGTGCTTTTAAATTTTATTTTTACATTTAGATACTGGACACATTTGAAACGTATACTAATCTAACTTCATTTTTTTCCCAGAGGGCAACCCCATATATTGAATCATTCCTCTTTCCTTCCTGGTTTGAAATGCTGCCTTTCCTGCACATTACATTCCTATAACTTCTGCATTTGAGCTTATTTCTGGGATTTCTGTTCTGGTCCATGGATCTCTCTCTCTCTCTCCCCTGTGTCTCTGGCCACTCCTTCTCAGCCTCCTTTTCTGGCCCCTCCTGGCTTCCCCTCCCCTCCTCTTTGTCATGGTGTCCCCTCCTGTTCTATCATGACACATTTTCCTTCTCTGTCCCACGCTGATTTCATCGGCTTCAGGGCTTCCATACCAGCTTGGGCTGAAACTAATGTGGCATTTGTATCTGTAGCCTGGCACCCTCTCCTGAACTACAGACTCATGGAGCCACTGTCATCTCAGGGGCTCTACTTGGAAGCTTAATCTGCATTTTGAAAATAACACTTCCTAACCCAAACTCCTGCTGCTCCCCAGAACCTGCTGCCGCCACAAAATTCTCAGGAAACAGTAGCTCCATTGTCTCTATAGCTCGAGTCAAGACTCCATGTCTTTGATGACTCCTCTCTCTCTCTCTTTTTTTTTTTGGAAATGGATTTTTGCTCTTGTTGCCCAGGCTGAAGTGCAGCGGCACGGTCTCGGCTCACTGCAACCTCCCCATCCCAGGTTCAAGCAATTCTCCTGCCTCAGCCTCCCAAGTAGCTGGGATTACAGGCACCTGCCACCATGCCTGGCTAATTTTTGTATTTGTAGTAGAGACAGGGTTTCACCATGTTGGCCAGGCTGATCTCGAACTCCTGACCTCAGGTGATCTGCCAGTCTTAGGCTCCCAAAGTGCTGGGATTACAGGCATGAGCCACCGCACCCGGCCGACTCCTCTCTTCTTTGCGACATCCATGCCTGTCAAGTCCTGTCAGCTCTGTTCTCAAATAGACCCAGAATTAAACCAGCTCCCTGTCCCATCATCTGTCTCTCCCCTGGGCTATGGAAATAGCTTCCTAACCCATCTTTCTGTGGCATCCCTGATTTCACCCCCTAACCCCAGGTCCACTCTCGCCTCATCAGCCAGAACAATGCTTTTAAAATGTAAGTCTGATCATGTCCTCCTCTGTGCAAAACCTGCAGTGGTTCCCAAAGTCCCACAGAAGCCCCTAAAGCCTACCTGACATGGTCCCCAGCTAACTCTTGGATCTTTATCCTCTTCCATGAATCCACTCTTGCTGGGCACTCTGGTCTTTCTGTTCCTTGAACACACAGGAGGACTCTCTACCAATGTACCTTCCTTGAATAACTGTATATAAACCTATAGACTTAAACTTCTATAAGACTTACATAAGCTTTAGACTTATGTAGACACAGAAGTTGATCATATATGACACTTGGACATACATTTAAACATGTAAGCAAAATGAAGGTGGGCACTTTGACTCACACCTGTAATCCCAGCTGTAATCTACTGAAAATACAAAAATTAGCCTGGCCTGGTGGTGTGCACCTGCAATCCCAGCTGAGATTGAGGCATGAGGACCGCTTGAGTCTGGGAGGTAGAGGTTGCAGCGAACTGAGATTGCACCACTGCACTCCAGCCTGGGTGACAGAGCAAGACTCTGCTAAAAACAAAAAACAAGGCCGGGCGCGGTGGCTCAAGCCTGTAATCCCAGCACTTTGGGAGGTCGAGGTGGACGGATCACGAGGTCAGGAGATCGAGACCATCCTGGCTAACACGGTGAAACCCCGTCTCTACTTAAAATACAAAAAAAATTAGCCGGGCGTGGCGGCGGGCACCTGTAGTCCCAGCTACTCGGGAGGCTGAGGCAGGAGAATGGCATAAACCCAAGAGGCGGAGCTTGCAGTGAGCCAAGATCGCGCCACTGCACTCCAGCCTGGGCGACAGAACGAGACTCTGTCTCAAAAAAAAACCCAAAAACCTAAAAATGTGAGCAAAATGAATTGGTTACAGTAGTCCTAAAATTTCTTCAAATTCAGAGCTTATCTCTTCTGAATTTTATTTTGATTCTGACCATTGATTTTCTTGTTTTTCCAAACAACGTTGTTCTCTGTGCCTTCAAGAGTGCTAGTTTGATGGTACAGCATTTATTAAAAGAGTGCCCTACTATTGTCTCCGGGGCTTCTTCCAAGCTTCTAACTATCTTGGCTAGTGCTGTGTATATGGATAGGTGAGGACAACTGCGTCATGACTGTCACCTCGATGACAGGGATGTAAGACACACCTCAATTTCAGAGATGTTTAATTGTAAAAACAACAACAACAACAAACAGGAAACGGAATCAGTGAATTATGGTACTCTCTGGTTGGACTAATTCCCTCTACTTACTCTTCTTTTCCAAAATTTTTTCTAGTTATTTTTGCTTATTTTCACTTTATGAGTAAAGTCAGGGAATGTTATTTATATAAATAGATGACAAAAAAAATGGCAAATAAATAAATGATAATAACAGGCAGAATCAGACCTAATTACTTGGTTAATTATTTCATGCACCAGTTGTAAGTGCCTTTTGCCTCAGAGTGGAATTAACAGATACCAGATAGTCCCCCAACCCTCATCCCATGCTCTTGGCCAACATTGCTAACTCATCAAGGTTCTATTTTTCACTGATACCAGTGGAGGCCTCAGACACTTTCTCTGCACAGCGTTCCAAGTGGCCATTATCAGTTGATTAGAGTTGGTAAATGGAATTAAATTCTCCGAAGCCAACAGTCACCCAAGGCATGTGGATATAAAAAGTAGAGAAGTCTAAATCCGTTATCAATTCTTCAACAATGCAGGATGCATCACTACCCCTCCTTTGGGACAGATCATATCCCTATATCAACTGAAGGACGTTAAAAGACTTCCACACCACCATATATACACAGCTAGACCAACTGAGTTCAGAGCCCTGGACTACCCATAAGTCGAGTCATGCAAGACTCCTCTTTAGCAAAGCTGAAAGGCCAGCTATTTTTAGTTCCACAGTGTTCTCTTTTCCCAGCTTGAAGTGTTCAGCGCCTCTGCTTAGGCTCCCTGATTCACATTGAAGGGTAAATGACTGCTAGCCCAATCAGACCCTCCCAGGAGCCCAACACCTTTTCGTAAGCAGTGCTTCTCAATCATCTGGGCATCTTGTTGCGGTGCAGACTCTGGTTGGGGAAGCCCGGAGTTGGACTTGGTAATGCTGGTTCAAAGACCAGATAAGCAAGGTGCTAAGTATATTTGTCAGCTCAGACATAACAAAATACCATAGTCTGGTGGCTTAACCAACAGAAATTTATTTCTCACAGTTATGGAGGCTAGAAGTCCAAGACCAAGGTGCCAGCAAGGTAGTATTTATTATGAGGCCTCTCCTCTTCGCTTGTAGGCAGCCACCATCTTGTTGTGTGCTCATATAGCCTCTTTCTTGTGCAAGTGAGAAGACAGGGTGAACTCTCTGGTCTCATAAGGACACAAATCCTATCAGATCACAGCCCTACCCTTAGAACCTCATTTAACCTCCACCCTTAGAACCTCATTTAACCTTAATTACTTCCTTAGAGGCCCTATCTCCAATTACAGTCACCCTAGGGGTTAAGGCTTCAACATATGTGTCCCAGTGGGAGGACACAAACAGTCAGTCCATAATTAAGGAACAGAACACTGGGGAGAAAAGTCCTACTTTGCTGGGACACTGGAAAATGCGAGTATTCTCTGGACACCTACACCAGGCCTCTCCTCAACACCTGAAGCAACCAAGCTGGAAGATTCATCAGTGACTAAGGCCAGCAATGTTGTGTTGCTGGCAGGAAAGATCCATTGTCTAATTATGAATCTCGGCATCCTAGAATTGTGGGGAGAAGCCAGTTCTCAATTCGTTTTAACAGAACTTCTCTCTGTAGCAATTCCAGCCAATTAAGCCAACTCTGCAGGTTCCAGGCAAAGAGGGCTTTGTTATGGGCTATATTTAGTGCCTAGGTGGCAGGTGGAATCTGCCATGCTGAGCCCAGCACTACCGTGCTCACCACTGCAGCATGTCAGGATAACTCCCAAGGGCTTTAATGGCAACATGGAAGTTCCCATGGCCAGGTGCCTCCCCTTCTACCCTGGAAGGCTTTGGAAAAGCTGCCTCAGGTGGCACTGTGCCTCTTTATGGGCACCATGCACTGGACCTACTGGCTTTGTAAAGGCCTGCAGAAACGCTATGGTTTGAATGTGTCTCCCAAAAATCATATGTTGGAAACTTAATCCCCAATGGAGCAGTATTGGGAGGTGGGGCTTAAGTGGGATGTGTTTAGGTCATGAGGGTTCCTCATGAATGGATTAATGCTGATTATAAAAAGGGCTTGAGCTGGGTGCAGTGGCTCATGCCTGTAATCCCAGCACTTTGGGAGGCTGAGGCGGGCGGATCACTTGAGATCAGGAGCTCGAGACCAGCCTGGCCAACATGGTGAAACTCCGTCTCTACTAAAAATACAAAAATTAGCCAGGCTGGTGGCAGATGCCTGTAATCCCAGTTGCTCGGGAGGCTGAGGCAGGAGAATTGCTTGAACCTGGAAGGCAGAGCCAAGATCACGCCATTGCATTCCAGCCTGAGCGACAGAGCGAGACTCCGCTCAAAAAATAATAATAATAAAATAAAAAATAAAAATAAATAAAAAGGGCTTGACTCTAGGGGTTCACTCTCGTGCCTTCTCTTGACCTTCTGCTTTTCACCATGGGATGGTACAGAAAGAAGGCCCTTGCCAGATGGCAGCCCCTCACTCTTGAACTTCCTAGCCTTCAGAAGCCCAGGGAAGATATATAGCCACTTAATCACTGTGCATTCATTCATCCAATATTAACTGAGCACCTACTCTGCCCTAGGCATTGGACTTAGCCTTGGCCACACAGCATTGAGCAACAATGGATATTCTTTGTGTGTGTGTGTGTGTGTGTGTGTGTGTTTCTTTTCTTTTTGAGATGGAGTTTCACTCTTGTTGCCTAGGCTGGAGTGCAATGACATGATCTTGGCTCACTGCAATGTCCATCTTCTGAGTTCAAGCAATTCTGCTACCCCGGCCTCCCAAGTAGCTGGGATTATAGGCGTGTGCCACCACACCCAGCTAATTTTGTATTTTTAGTAGAGATGGAGTTTCACCATGTTGGTCACGCTGGCTTGAACTCCTGACCTCAAGTGATCCACCTGCCTCGGCCTCCGAAAGTGTTGGCATTACAGGCATGAGCCACCATGCCTGGCCTAACAATGGATATTCTTACCTGCCTCGTGGGGCACACAGAAGTCAGGCACAGCTTCTGAGCAGATGTTAACAGGACCACTTGGAACCAGTGGGAGTTACTGGGAAGTGGAGGTGGGGTTATTGGTCACAGGAAGAGGTATGTCTTAGTCCATTTTGTGCTACTATAACAGAATGCCTGAGACTGGGTAATTTATAAAGAACAGAGATTTATTATAATACAGTTCTGGAGGTTGGGAAGTCCAAGATTAGGGGGCTTACATCTGGCAGGTGCCTTCTTGCTGCATCATAACATAGCAGAAGGCATCATGTTGGGGGTGGGGAACATCCGCTTCCAAGATGGCTCACTCCCATGCCTGCCAGGTTAGTGCTGGTTGCTGCCTAGCAGCCTCAGTTCATCACCACATGAACGCCATAGAGCTAAGTGTCCTCCTGACGTGGTGGCTATATTCCTCCAGAGCAGGCAATCCAAGAGAGCACAAACTAGAAATCACAATGTCTTATATGACCTAGCCTTGGAATTCAGTTCACTCTACGTCATTTCTGCAACATCCTGTTGGTTACACAGATGGACTCTACTCAATGAGGGAGAGGCCTCTGCAGTGGTATGAGGCCCATGAGGTGAGGATCACTGGGGGGGCCATCCTAGAAGCTGGCTACCAAGGCCTCAGGTGTCATGCTCTGTATATAAGTATGAATTCAGAGGAGGGAACAGTCTCTGGGAAAACTAGGATTTGTTTAATGAAAGAGGTTGACTTGCTCTGTATCCTGAAGGATAAGTAGCAACTGGAGAGTTGTCCATGGATGACAGGAAGTCAGGCCAGGAGGGAGCACAACATGAACAAAGGCATAGAGGCAGCAACGGGCATCGTGAATTGTTAATCAGAGAGGAGAGTGGATTGGCTGGAGCAGCAAGTGCATGTAGTAAAATAAAGGTAATACACAATGGAGTTGGGTGACATCAAAGTTAAGAGGGCTTTGGAAGCCAGGCAGTGGCATTGTTTTGATGAGTTGTTAAGGATCAACGGTGAGTGCTACAATGGTCACGATGATGAAAGTGGTGCTTCAGGAAGCATAATCTAGGGACAGCATGTAGACAGCTCAACCTGGGGAGAGACTAAAGGCAGAGGCATGAGCCTTGACCTTATGAGAAGCTGAATTAAGATATTGGAATTAAGAATGGAAAAGGAGTAGGGCGTGTGGCTCATGCCTGTAATCCCAGCACTTTGGGATGCTGAGGCAGCCTGGTCACTCAAGGCCAGGAATTCAAGACCAGCCTGGCCAACATGTTGAAACCCTATCTCTACTAAAACTATAAAAATCAGCTGGGCGTGGTGGCGGGCGCCTGTAGTTCCAGCTACTAGGAAGCCTGAGGGATGAGAATCACTTCAACCTGGAAGGTGGAGGTTGCAGTGAGCTGAGATCATGTCACTGCACTCTAGGCTTGGTGACAAAGTTAGACTCTGTCTCAAAAAGGAAAAAAAAAAAAAGAATGGAAAAGGAGGCAGAGTTTTAAGTGTTATTACAAAGGAAGAATTGACACTACCCCCAAAAGACTGGGACCTGGAGGCTGGGATAAGAAGATGGATTGAAACTCACTTTCTCCATGGTCAAAACAGAGGAGTAGCACTTGCTGTGTTCACCTCCTGGAACTGAGTTGAACATCACATGAGACAATGGCTATGAAACCACTTGGATAGGAGAGAGGTTTTAAACACCAAAGGGATTATTGTTATTTGAATGATTCACTTGTAGGTAGTACTTATTTTAGGACTGAGGGAGGTAGGGTTTGGGGAAGAATAGGGCATATCTGTGAACATGTCTGCCCAGCTCCTCCTCCCTGTAACCTTCCAACCTGATGGATCTCAAACCTAACACAAATCTTCCCCCCTTTCTTAGTCTTTGCCCACCTTTCTCCCAGTGACCCAGCTTCAGTCTGGGCACTTGACTCCAGGTATCTTAGGGATCTGAAATGTTCTTTTTCATTCTACTCTACTACAAGCACACAATAGTCAGAAGACTGTGTAGGGGAGTGTTTGCCCTGGCTAGCTCTGGCCAGTTACTGCTATTGGCTGTGCAGCTTGGGAGACTGGGTCGTGTGGGGCCTGAAGCTGTACCAGAAATGGCCTAGTCAGGAGACTGACCCAACTGGTGGGCTCTGACATGCAGTGTCTTAATCTTCACATCTGTCTAATCTCTCCTAACCCAGTCAGTTCCTTGCCAGAAGTTAATATGCGGTGAAAACAAAGCTGTCTCCTCTTCGCTGTGGTCATCCTGCACTGTCCTGTGCTGTTATGCTTTACACTGAATGTTTGTCTGTGTCCCCCACAAATTCACATGTTGAAACCTAATCCCCAAGGTGATGCTGTTGAGGTGAGGCCTTTGGGAGGTGATTAGGTCATGAGGGCAGAGCCCTCATGAATGAAATTGGTGGCCCTATAGAAGAGACCCCAGAGAGCTCCCTCACCTCCCTCCACCATGTGAGGACACAGTGAAAAGACAGCCATCTGTGAACCAGGTTACAGGCTCTCACCAGACACTGAATCTGCTGGTGCCTTGATCTTGGACTTCGCAGTCCCTAGAACTGTGAGAAATCAATTTTGTTGTTTCTAAGCTACCCGGGCCATGGTATTCTGTTACAGCAGCCTGAATGGACTGAGACCTGTTAACCATGATGAGATTCTGGATTTGTACTGTCCTCGTCATTTCCAATACTTTCACAAACATTATCATGAGGGCATGTATAGCAAAGGATAGCACTGTTGTGCGTGGGTTGAAATCCCAGCTTCCCAACTTGCCAACCAATTACTTTGTTCTGTAGGCCTTGTTCTCCTCATCTATGAAATGGGATAGCAATAAGCTTTACCTCTGTGAGTAGCTGTGAGGATTGACTGAGGCTCCCTGGGGTGCCTAGAGGGTCATGGCAATGGGGCAGGGCCCTCCACTCAAAGTGCCTGTAGGCTGGTTGGAGAGATGTGTGAAAAGAAAAAAAGTTGGCTTTTTTGGGCTGCTGGGCTTTTGTTAATAAATTTCCAGTGGGACGTTTCCGCCACTTGCCTTTTTTTAGAGACATGAAGAGAGGAGAATTGAAAACATTTCCTATGTTGAAATGAAAGGCACTATTTAATCTTGTCACCATCTGCCTTGCTCCAGGCTGGGAGCCCACAGGCCCGGCTCCCTGTTTCCTAGCGACAGGGCCACACACCTTTCTCGGTGCAGAAAAACGCACACCTTCCCTGGTGGAGAAAAACATTCCCTGGGCAACTGCAGGGAAGGCTCTCGCCCAGGGAACTGGGAAGGAGCTGCCCCAGACCAGAAGTGTGGCCCAGCCTTCCCTGGGCATTTTTCTGCAACCAAACAGGACACCCTATTCTCCCTTCCCAGGGCCACATGGCAGCAGGGCAATCCTTAATTGATTTATGAAGTCCTTGAAGTGACCCTCAGTGCCCCAAGTCCCCTCTTCTTCCTCAGCAAAGGTTTTGGGGCGGCCATAACAAAATACCACAGATTAGGCGGCTCACAATGACAGAAACTTGTTTTCTCTCAGCCATAGAGACCAGAGCTTCAAAATTAAGGTGTCTGCAGGCCTGGTTCTTTCCATTCCCATCTCCCAGCTCCCTGTGGCTCCACCAATCCTTGGGGCTCCCTAGCCTGCAGGTATCGCTCCAGTCTCCTGCAGCATCACATGCCTTTACTCTCTGTGCCTCCTTTCCTGTCTCTCTCTTTTTTTTTCTTCTTTTTTTGAGATAGAGTCTCGCCCTATCCCCCAGGCTGGAGTGCAGTGGCATGATCTTGACTCAGTGCAACCTCTGCCTCCCGAGTTCAAGAGATTCTCCTGCCTCGGCCTCCCAAGTAGCTGGGATTACAGGCGCATGCCATCATGCCCAGCTAATTTTTGTGTTTTTAGTAGAAACAGGGTTTTGCCGGCCGGGCGCGGTGGCTCAAGCCTGTAATCCCAGCACTTTGGGAGGCCGAGGCGGGCGGATCACAAGGTCAGGAGATCGAGACCACAGTGAAACCCCGTCTCTACTAAAAATACAAAAAATTAGCCGGGCGCGGTGGCGGGCGCCTGTAGTCCCAGCTACTCAGGAGGCTGAGGCAGGAGAATGGCGGGAACCCGGGAGGCGGAGCTTGCAGTGAGCCGAGATCGCGCCACTGCACTCCAGCCTGGGCAACAGCGTGAGACTCCATCTCAAAAAAAAAAAAAAAAAGAAAAAAAAAAAAGAAACAGGGTTTTGCCATGTTGGCCAGGCAGGTCTCAAGCTCCTGTCCTCAGGTGATCCACCCGCCTCGGCCTCACAAAGTGCTGAGATTACAGGTGTGAGCCACTGCGCCCGTCTGTCATTGGATTTAGAACCCACTCGAATCCAGGCTGTTCCCACCTTGAGATCCTTACTGCATCTGCAGAGACCCTTTTTCTCAATACGATCACATCCTGAGGTTCTGGATGGATATAATTTTTGGGAGGACCACGATTCAACCCACTGCAGGGGATACCATGTTACCCGGACTCCTCCTGTCTAGGAGAAAAGATTTAATAAGCTACTGGGAGAGACAGTATGTGGGATACACCTTCATCCATGGTCAAGGGGTGTATATTTTGAAAGCGGATCTCACGACAGGGAAACACCCTAACCAAAGATGACATCACCCACATGGTAGATTATTAGGTGTGGTGATATTTTCTGGCCAGTGTCTTCCTGGTTATCTTGCTGCTCTTGGAGAACCAGCCATGCCCTGTGCAGCTGTGTGAACAGGAGAGGGTCACTGGCATGGTCCTCCTAGTGGGGGGATCCCCTGTGCCTCCGTCTGCTTCCTGCAGGGCTCTGTTGAAGCCCTTCTTCCTCTGAGGCAGGGTGCCAATCAGTTGAGTGCCCCATCGGTGGTTCTGGCCCACCTGGAATTGGGTGTGTAAGGGGCTCCCCTGGCTCTGGAAAGGACTCCCGCTCTTGACCTTCCTATTTGCTCACAAGACAGCAGCCTGCAAATCCAAGTGGGTCCCCAGTTCCCCAAATATCCCTCGAACTGAGGGCTGAAATCTGGCCATCTGAAATCCATGTCTTTTTGTTCTTATTTTTATTTTTTAAAATGTCATTTGCAAAAACAAAACAAAACCAAACCCCAAAGACACCCCACAAATGATCACATGCATTTATTTTTATTTGAACAGGTATTACATTCTCATAGTTCCAGATTCGAAAGGAACAAAAGGATATTCTGTGAAAATTCTCCCTCCCACTCTTTCTCTCAACCACCTGGTTTAGCTCCCCAGAAACCACAAATATTTCAGCTTTCAGTATCTTGTATTCTCCAGAGATACATGTACAGTCATAATTTTCTTTGCCCCTTCTTCTCTGCATAAATGACGGCTACTATACCTAGTTTTGTAACTTGCTGTTTTCACCTCACAATATATTCAAGGGTCTTTCCATATCAGCCAAACGCAGCCTGACTGTATTTGTATTAAGCTGCAGAAACATCTACTGATACTCCAGTTGATAATCTATTGCTGTGTGAGCATTACCCAGTCCGCTACTGATGGATACATAGACTGTTTCCCTATGTTCCCTGTGGCAATGAATAACTGTGTATGCTCAGGTCATATGTGTGTGGGAAGAAATCTATAAGGATAATTGCTAGAAGTGGCATATCTGGGCTTCCCCTTACTCTGGCACAAAATTTCCAGGCTTTCAGGCCCTGGACTACATGGCACAGCTTCCAAGGACCTGGCTGGTTTATTTTAAGATGATACGTGCTTGATGGTGCATGCAGGTGGAAATGTGAAACCCACTTAGATGTGGTAGTTACCACTGCAGCACATTAACTCTAATGTGATTCAAAAGACCATATAATTTTTATGCTGCTATTAAACCTGCCACAAGCTGAAGCCTTTCCTGGTGCAAGGTCTGTGTCGAGGCCCCTCAGGGTGGACTGGTGCCGGGGATGGCAAGCCTGGGTCCTAGCTCCAGCTCTGCTCCATGAAACAGTGCCACCCTTCCTGACACAGTATGTTAATCCCTTGGAGAGCTTACTGCAAACCATGCCTCTAGTAGCAATCACATTGTATTTATTAATAGAGCGGGGCAGACAGATCTATGGGCCCTGGCCCTGCAGATCCAGAGGGTGGAGGAGGGTTGCTGTGGCACTACCAGGGCCAGGTGGAGAGGGCAGGTGTCTATGAGGATTTTCTGCCTAGAGGGAGGTCTTGGATATTGACAAAGAACATTTTCCAGGTACTTTACAAAGTGCTTTCTCATACACTTTCTCAGTTAATGTGTGCTTCCGTCAGAGTCTTCGTTTCAGCAGATTTAATCAGAAAAAGTAATCTAGTAAGTATTTGGGGAGGGTGAGTAGCTCACAGAATTGCCTTAAATTTGAAGCATGAAGCTCAGAAACCAGGTGGGAACCAAGGGAAGACAAGGCAGCCAGAAGCACAAATCATTTGCTAGGAATGAGGAGAGGTGAGGACCACTCAGCTTCAGACACTGAATCTTACCACGGGCAGCCTGGCCACCTCCCATGTTGGATACCTGTCAATGCCAGATGACCTGTCACCGCAAACTGTCATCCCATTCCCCCCTCAGCCACCTCATGGGCCCAAGAGGCCTCCTCTGTGCCTGCTCTTTTATATTACTTGCTCCAGAATTAATAACCCTCCTGCCCATATCCCTGATAAGTAACGCCTGGATCATAGCTGGCACCCTGACTATCAGGGAGGTGGAAAAAAGTGGGTGACCTTTTCAGCCTACAATGTGCCTGTAAAGAGTTCTCAAGCCTGTAATCCCAGCACTTTGGGAGGCCGAGACGGGTGGATCACAAGGTCAGGAGATCGAGACCATCCTGGCTAACACGGTGAAACCCCGTCTCTACTAAAAAATACAAAAAAAAAACTAGCCGGGCGAGGTGGCGGGCGCCTGTAGTCCCAGCTACTCGGGAGGCTGAGGCAGGAGAATGGCGTGAACCCGGGAGGCGGAGCTTGCAGTGAGCTGAGATCCGGCCACTGCACTCCAGCCTGGGTGACAGAGCGAGACCCCGTCTCAAAAAAAAAAAAAAAAAAAAAAAAAAAAAAAAGTTCTAGAGAAGGAATCTTCAATCCTATGGAAGCTGGATTGGATGTAGGGCAGAAAGGGGCAACTGTCTACAACCAGCTTGCACGACCACCTTGGGGTTTGGGTTATGATAAGCTTATCCTACTTATTGAAGGATGCTGGGGGAGGGGGCTTTCCATGAATCAGGGCTACTGAGATCTTTATATAGGGACTTCTGTGAAGCTGTGTCCTGACATTGTCACTTATTGCTCACGATTAGCATACCATTAGGGGATTGTTGGCAATCCCCTCTTCCCGCCATTCTTTCCCATAGGGCTAAAGGCAGGGAGGTGGTTTCAAGTGGATGTGAGACCTAGAGCACGCTCCCACATTCACTTGAAACTCATAGCCCTTACACTGTCATAGTCGCCCCTTTAAACCATGAAATAATGCTCTGTTTGTCTTTTGCAAAATATTTGCTGGGAAACAAAGACCTTCAGTAGAAGCACGAGATGTTGAATGAAAGATGTAACAAAGGGAAAAGGGCCAGGTTGGGAAGTGCACAGTTCACACTGCATGGTTCAGCCTCAGTGCCATGAGCTCTGTGTACGAGGACAGTGCTGAGCAAGGCATGCCTGTGTCCCCACTGGACAGCTGAAGAGACTCAGGCAGAGCATGGACAGACCTAGTTCAGAGCCTGGCTGCACATAGTAGGCCCTCAATGAGAGGTGATGATGATGGTGGTGGTGACGGCAGAGCTAGGACTCACTTTGTCCAACGTCTACATATTACAGATGTCAGGTTCATGACTATGCCAAAGGTCATGTTGAGGTCCAGAAGGAGTGGGAGGATGAGCAGAAAGAACAGTCAGGGGGGCTGTAGGCAGGTGAATGATTTTATTCAGCAGCAGCTCACTTCAACAGCTTTCTCACACTGTCTGCCTTGTCTGGGCTGTTTGAGCTGGCAGCTACCACATACAGCTGCGTGGTCAGCTCTCCCCTGCCTTCAGGGTCGGCAGCTTAACTCTTTCTCTCTTTGGGCACAAGGGGGCCAAACTGTGTCCCGGTTTTCCCCATCCTTCTGCAAAAACAGACATCTCTGGCTCTCTCTCTCTCTCTCTTTCTCTGGGCACCAGCGCACCTGCACAGTGTCAACACAGCAATTGTACCTTTTACAGACAACAGTGGTGTAGAGCCAAGTGTTGGCCTTCCCATGTTATAGCTACGTGGCTGTGATAACAAGTAGAGTTATACGCCTGCGGTCTACGCTGAGTCACGTGGGATGTAAACATCCCACCTCGGTCTATCCTTGACCAAAGCACAGCCATGTTCCTTACAACAGGTAAGGAAACCAAGGCACAGAGCAAGGGCCATCGAGCTTCCTGGGGTGATCAGTAGGAAGGGGCAAGAAAGGGTTAAGGCGTGCCCCAGCACGCTTGCCACTGCAGCTGGATGCTGACACAGGTGATGGTAACAAGACCCTAGAACTCTAATGGGAATATGAGTCAAGGGGCAGGGAGGTCATTAAAATTCAGGCTCTGATTCAATAGGCCTGGAGGCTTTGCTAACCACACCTGGGGGCTGCTGGGCCCAGGCTGCATTTTGAGGAGCTGGGCTCTAGCAGCAGTTTGCCTCCCTGGCAGCACATTAGAATCACTTGGGGACATTTCACAAACTACTGATTCTTGGGACCCGAGATTCTAATTTAATTCGAGGTGGTTACAGGGTCAGAGGTCGTTTTTAAAGGTTCTCAAGTGTGTCTTATGTACAGTCAGGTTGAGAAGGGCTGTGTTAGTGGATTGAAAACCATTGGTTGCCTGAGAAGAGGGCTTTTGAGAGCACCTGCAAGGACTGCCTCTCCTTCCTTCCTTTCAGCTGCTGCTCTGCTTGCGGAGCAAAGGCTCTCAGTCCGCAGTTGCAGCTAAGTTTAAATATGCAAATACCTCTGAAAAAGCAAAGGTGAGGGCCTCTCTGAAGCGTGGCTCCTCACAGCAGGGCCTTCCACAGTGAAGGGAAGGTGTGCACAAGTCTGACACCAGAAGAAGGCTGGAGAAGGGGTGCTGGGACAGGAGAGATGCAATGAAGGAGACTCCCCAGGTATTCCTGTCTCTGGTTCCTTGAGTTCCACTTTTCCTTCAAGGGCTTCTCTCCAGCCACTGCTGCCAGCATGACATCCTCCCAGGGGGCCTGGTTTCCCTTTAAGGTTCTGGCCTTAAAGTGATCCTCCCCAGCACACCCACAGCTGGCTGTAATTATTAAGGGGGTTGACATACCACTCAAAGGCAGAACCAAAAGAAATAAGTACTCCTAAGGAAAGGACATGGCTTGAAGGGCTCTGGTGGTCGGAGGAGGTAGGGAAATACACTATTCTATGTCCTCTTGGAGATTGACAAGGCCCATTAGCAGATGCAGGTTCTGGGAGGTCCTGTGGGAAGTAAACCTAATAAGCTTTGTTCAAACTAGTGTCATCAAGTTCATTCAGCCGTGGAACCCTCTAATGGCAGAATAACTCTATGTCTGCAAGGCCTGCTTTGGAATTGTGGACCTACTTTCCTGGAGGCTCAGCAACAAGACTGCTGCCCAAATGCCTCCGATTTGGAGGTGCAGGTCTGGCTGGAGGCCGAGGTGTGGCCTTCATCACCTCTCAGCAGCTCTGCAGCCCAGAGAGCCCTCTGTGCCCTTCTTGGGGGACTCACAAAAGTATAGGGCACAGGAATGGAGCGTCCACTCCACCACTCTTATATCTAGCTGAGGTGTTAAGAGTATGAGCTGGGTCATCAGGGACCGGACTTTAAGTCCTGGCTATATCACTAACTAGCTGTGTGGCCTTGGACAAACTTAACTCCTCTGGGCCTCTGTTCCCTCACTGGTAAAAAAGGAATCGCTCCTACCTCAGAGTGTTGTTGTGAGAACCAATGAGACAACTTAGATAAAGTACTTAGCACACTGCCTAGCAGATAACAGTTCACAAAATGTTTTTCTAAAATGTTTTGTTTGACCAAAGTAGTTGGCATGAAAAAAAAAAAAAAAAAAAAAACTTGTTGTGCCAGTCTCTCCCCACCCAATCCCACCTGTCCCTGGAGGCCAACACCAGTGCCTCTCCCAGCAAAGCCTTTCTTGACTCCCTGACCCTCACGGAGTGGACCGTTCTCTGTGCATTTGGCCATGCTCTGCCTTGCTCCTGGACCATCTCCCTGAGGGTGAGGGGCCATGCTAGAGGAAGTCTAGGCTGCATAAATGCCAAAGCAGTGGCAGATCTAGCACATGAGGAGTTGAGAGCCTGGAAACTAGGGGAGGGGTCCCTCCTTCTTGAACTGTGGGGCTCAAGGGGAACTGTCACCCTTGAGTTTGCCTCTGAGGTAGCCCCTTTCTTGCCATGAAAAAACCTGTTGTGGTCATTGGACTCAGTCTCTGTGTATGCAGCCCTGCATACCATGGTATAATTCCTGTTGCAAAAGTCCAGATATTTTTCTCTCTCAGTGATGTTTTGTTTTGAGACAGGGTCTTGCTCTGTTGCCCAGGCTGGAGTGCAATGGCACAATTAGCTCATTGCAGCCTTGACCTCCTGGGTTCAAGCTATCCTCCCACCTCAGCCTCCCAAGTAGCTGGTACTACAGGCGCACTCCATCATGCCTGGCTAACATATTTCTATTCTTTTTTTTTTAGAGACAGGGTAGATCCCTTCTAGCATCTTGATTGATGGCCGTCCTCAAGGTGTAACTTTGTAGCCTAGAGCAAGGCCAGGTTGCGATAGTCCTGAAACCTCACCATTAGTGCTTCTAGGGGCACATCTTCACCCCAGACCGTAAATGCACACCATGGTCAGACGAAATAAGGAGTGTGCCCTGAGGAGATTCACACATGTTGGTACCCTTTGCCTCAAGGCCTTGGCTCCATCCTGTGGGGCTGGTAACTGGGGGTAGGGCTGCAAGTGGGGAGGATTCAGCTTGGGTCACGCAGAAGAGGTCTTTGGTTTGTTTGTTCATTTGTTTTTTTCTTTTGAGACGGTGTCTCGGTGTCTTGGTGTCTCGCTCTGTCACCCAGGCTGGAGTGCAGTGGTGTGATCTCGGCTGACTGCAACCTCCACCTCCTGCCTCCACCTCTGATTCTCGTCCTTCAGTCTCCTGAGTGGCTGGAATTACAGGCGTGCGCCACTACGCCCGGCTAATTTTTGTATTTCTAGTAGAGATGGGGTTTCACCATGTTGGCCAGGCTGGTCTCAAACTCCTGACCTCAGGGGATCCGCCTGCCACTGCACCAGCCGGGCAGAATATCATTTGATGGTACAAGGCTCTGTCCAACAAGGCATGCCTCTAGATTTGGGACGGGGGTAAATGTTCAGTGGACCCAAGAACCTCAGTGGGGGGAGGTGATGCAGACCCTATCCCCCATTTAACCATTTCCCTAGGGCTAACCCCACTCACAACCCAGTGTATCAGATTTATATCTCAGAAGTTCAACTTTTACTGTACCTCACCGCATGTGACTTGCAGGTCATACATCATTGCCTTCTGTTCTGTTTCCCTTTGAAAAGGTCTATCTTTTGGCTTGGCTGGGATAACTGTCTCCTTATTTTTGTCAACTCCTGGAGCTTTTTTTCCTCTGGCTCTAACTCTGCTGTTGTGGCCTGACACAGAAATGTTTTATCTTGAAGGTCTAGAAAAAGCAATGTTTTCTTCCAGTATAATTTGATTCTGTAATCTTGTCTTTTCCTGATATGTCTGAATTGTTCCATGTACCCAGGGGACTTCTCATGCTGTTACTAAGAGCTATTATTTCCCTCCTCAAGGTACTAGTTTTCTTGTTTACATTCCTTAATGTAGTGTATACACATAGCCCTAGACACACTCTTCCTGTGGCTAATTAAATTCAAATATCTTTTTCATCAGGTTTGACTCCCAGTTATCTAAACCAGCTTCCCATAAGGAGAAGCAGACACAGTACAGGAGGTTCTTCTTTACCTTTTTGGTAACTGGCCTAAAAAACACACACACAGATTTTCCATTTTATCAAGATAATTCCAGCATTGTCTTTATTAGGTTGAGTACTTAGAAAACCTGACCGTTAAAAGGGTTAAGGTTTTTACATCCATGTAACCTTCTGTATCGCTTTTGAAGGTCTTTTGATGATCACTCTGGTTAAATAAGTATTATTATTATTATTATTATTTTTTTTTTTTTTTTTTTTTTGAGACGGAGTCTTGCTCTGTAGCCCGGGCTGGAGTGCAGTGGCCGGATCTCAGCTCACTGCAAGCTCCGCCTCCCGGGTCTACGCCATTCTCCTGCCTCAGCCTCCGGAGTAGCTGGGACTACAGGCGCCCGCCACCTCGCCCGGCTAGTTTTTTTTTTTTTTTGTATTTTTAGTAGAGACGGGGTTTCACCGTGTTAGCCAGGATGGTCTCGATCTCCTGACCTCGTGATCCGCCCGTCTCGGCCTCCCAAAGTGCTGGGATTACAGGCTTGAGCCACCGCGCCCGGCCAAATAAGTATTATTTTATAATGACCTGCGATTCTGTTATGATCGTGTTTTGAAACTTTTGACATCTTTGGAAGGTTTCCCCAGCATCAAAATACTAAATTAAGTCTTTTTGGCCTAAAATTAACTTTGGCATTTTCAAGTTAGGCCCCTCAAAATCTTCAAAGAAAGTATCTCTCATCCTGCAGAGATATTAAATGATTAGACTTACTTGGTAGATTGTATGGAATACAGATTGTTTTTTCTTTTTTTTTGAAACAAGGTGCCGTTCTGTCACCCAGGCTGGAGTCCAGTGGCGCGATCTTGGCTCACTGCAACCTCTGCCTCCCGGGCTCGAGCGATCCTCCTACCTCAACCTCCCGAGTAGTTGGGACCACAGACTCATGCCACCATGGCTGGCTAAGGTAAATTGTATGGGAGGAATTGTCAATGATGATTGATGCTACTGTCATGGGCGTCTGTGTGAAGAGACCACCAAACAGGCTTTGTGTGAGCAATAAAGCTTTTTAATCACCTGGGTGCAGGTGGGCTGAGTCCAAAAAGAGAGTCAGTGAAGGGAGATAAGGGTGGGGCCATTTTATAGGATTTGGGTAGGTAAAGGAAAATTACAGTCAAAGGGGGATTGTTCTCTTGTGGGCAGGAGTGGGGGTCACGAGGTGCTCAGTGGGGGAGCTTTTTGAGCCAGGAAAAGGACTTTCACAAGGTAATGTCATCACTTAAGGCAAGGAACGGCCATTTTCACTTCTTTTGTGGTGGAATGTTATCAGTTAAGGTGGGGCAGGGCATTTTTACTTCTTTTGTGATTCTTCAGTTACTTCAGGCCATCTGGGCATATACGTGCAAGTCACAGGGGATGCGATGGCTTGGCTTGGGCTCAGAGGCCTGACAGATCTTCTTTCAGTTACATTTGTTGATATAAATATTCCCCAAATTATATAATTTTATAAAAATCTAAAATGTTATCAGTTATAATTTTGTTATGTTAAATCTTTTCTAAAGTTATATTTGTATGGATATGTTATTAATGTGAATATTCTAATGATTATATTAAATTTATAAAAGTCTTGATGATCCTGATGTGATGTGGTCAGTCATAATTCTGGTTATTTCAAAATGTTGCACATAATAGAAATAACTAAATTTCTTTGTCAATTGAAAACTTTATCAGATTTAACCACGGCTATTTTAAGTTGTTGTCATCCACAGCTATTTTATTTATTTTATTTTATTTTATTTATTTTTTGAGACAGAGTCTCACTGTTACCTAGGCTGGAGAACAGTGGCACAATCTCGGCTCACTGCAACCTCTGCCTTCTAGATTCAAGAGATTCTTGTGCCTCAGCCTCCCGCATAGCTAGGATTAGATGCATGTGCCACCACGCCCGGCTAATTTTTGTACTTTTGGTAGAGACAGGGTTTCACCATGTTTGCCCCACCAGTCTCAAACTGGCCTCAAGTCATCTACCTGTCTTGGACTCCCAAAGTGCTGGGATTACAGGACAGGAGTGAGCCACCATGCCCGGCCTGTCATCCATGCTGTTATTTTAAATTCTTCTCTAAAAGCATTTGCAGTGATCTGTAGTCCTAAATTGATTTTCATGAAGAATACTCTAACGGGTATTCCTGAACACAGATTTCTGATAACTTTAAGATCAATGGACTAAAGAAAAACTTTCAGAACACCGGGGCATGGTGGCTCACGCCTAAAATCCCAGCACTTTGGGAGGCCAAGTCGGGTGGATCACTTGAGGTCAGGAGTTCGAGACCAGCCTGGCCAACATGGTGAAACCCCACCTTACTAAAAGAAATACAAAAAAAATTAGCCAGGCGTGGTGGCACGCACCTGTAAACCCAGCTACTCAGGAGGCTGAGGCAGAAGAATTGCTTGAACTCAGGAGGTGGAGGTTGTAGTGAGCCAAGATATCACGCCACTGCACTCCTGGGCGACAGAGTGAGACTCTGTCTCACAAACAAACAAAACAAAACAAAACAAAACAAACAAAATGAGAGGATATTTCCTGTCACAGCTGAAGTGGGCATTGGCTTTAAGTTCCCTGCCTCTAGACCCTATTTTCCTGCCTCACCTCCTCCACCTTTCCATCCATCCTTGCCAGACTCTTTTCTTTCCTATTCCAGACCCTCAGTCACTTGAACTTTTGGCTCCACTGCTCTCGAGGGACTGAGGATCCCCAGATCAACTCTCTGAAGCTGAAAAGGAAAAGGGTTATTTAGAAATAACTGGATATTTTATCCACTCAGATGGTCTTTGGGGACATTCAGACAGCTGCTAGTCTCCTCAGTAATCGCCTGAAATGTAGGCCACAGCCTCCATATGACCTCCGATAATAAGCAAATACACACCAAAACTCCTTCTTGGAGAAAACATATCTTTTCTCTGTGCCTTTAAGATGTAAATTTTCTACCAAGTCCTAGGACCTAAGCACCATCTTCTTCAGATGCAATTTTCTACCAAGTCCTAGGACCTAAGCACCATCTTCTTCAGATGCAAATTTTGGGGAGAAGACTCTCAGAAGAAGGTGGGGGAGGGGAGAAAGCTATTTAGAAACCAACTGGCATTTTAAAAAATTTCAAGTCTTGGCCGGGCGCGGTGGCTCAAGCCTGTAATCCCAGCACTTTGGGAGGCCGAGACGGGCGGATCACGAGGTCAGGAGATCGAGACCATCCTGGCTAACACAGTGAAACCCCGTCTCTACTAAAAAATACAAAAAACTAGCCGGGCGAGGTGGCGGACGCCTGTAGTCCCAGCTACTCGGGAGGCTGAGGCAGGAGAATGGCGTAGACCCGGGAGGCGGAGCTTGCAGTGAGCTGAGATCCGGCCACTGCACTCCAGCCTGGGTGACAGAGCGAGACTCCGTCTCAAAAAAAAAAAAAAAAATTTCAAGTCTTTACCACAAGTAGTAAAAAGCTTTATCCATCTGAGAGAGTAATCTTAACTTATTCCATCTGCCAGAAACATAATTTAGATCCAATTACTCTTTTATAAACTAGGGAGTTTTATATTATGGTACCTGGCACATGGCTAAAATTTTTAAATAAAAACTTGAAGATTTCTGTTTGCATCTATCTGTTTATGTATATCTATGTATGTATAGTATGCATATGCGGTATTTTCTCTACCTCTGGATGGTACTGCCAAATACCAAACTCTTATCGAGTGCTCTTATGTTCATAGCAATATAGTTATTTGTACAAATTCAATTAAAATCTGTTCTCCTTTTAACAAGACACAATTGGTAAAAGGCCTTCATTGGGATGTCATATTTGAGAATGATGTGCATGGAATCAGATTTGACTAGATAAGTTTTAAGAAACTCAGGTTAAATTTGTGGCCCCAATAAAATCCCTTGGGAAAAAAAAATCCTGGTACCTTGCATGCAGGGTTCTCTTACATGATTCCCTTACAGGTGAGTAAGGCAAGTCACTTCCGGTCAGACCCAGGAATCTCAGGATAATTTGGGGACCTTGATAAGAGAGGAATTTACCCAGATCTCTGTGTATTATAGGCAAAATCTGATGGTAAGTCTATAACTTGGCTTCCTAGCCTAGAGTGGCTTTTAAAAGTATACTCTAAGATTCCTTATGAGAAGGAAGATTTTAAAAGAGCATGTATGATCAATCACTATTCTTTCTGTGCTTCTGTAAATAAGTAGGCCAAATACAATGGTTCTAAACTTACTTTTTCAAACAAATTAGTCTTATTGTGATTATCTGTGATTGAAATAGGGGTTACTGTAGAGAGAAAAATTATGTTTCAAGAGAGAATTACACTGCACCATTATTAGATTTGTTAAATCAAGTTTAGCCTAAAGCTGCCTCATTGCATATTTTAAGTTTGGCCTAAAGGTTTCTCTGTACATCATGAACTATAACAAGTGGAGGTGTAAACAGACCACAGCCTACACTTGTGCTGATCACCAAGTTTTGGCCAATCAAATGTAGCCAACTGTTCAGACCATGTTCAAATAAGGCAAACACCAACCTGTAACCAATCCAGCTGTTTCTGTACCTCACTTCCAATTCTGTACATACATTTCCTTTTTCTTTTCATAAATCTTCCACCATGTGGCTTCACTGGAGTTTCAGAGCCACTGGCTTGGGAGGCTCTCCCAATTCGAGAATCGTTCATTGCTCAATTAAACTCCTTTAAATGTCATTCAGCTGAAGTTTTTCTTTTACCAGATTCTAGTCCTAGTCATTGTCTTTGAGGCTTTGTTTTCTACCTGCAAATGGGATTGGATCCTGAATTCTTCTATTGGAGTGTCTTCCAATATCTGGCTATGATTCTCCAGACTATTCTGATTTTCTCCTACCCTTTTGACTTCGAATCACTAAAAAGAAAAACTGCCATTTTCCTAAAGCTGAAGCTGAAGCTGGATGACTTGATACTTACTTCAGAGACATTACTTGATACTTATTCAGAGACATTACCACAATAGCTCATGTGTGGACAACTTTTGTGCTTGTTGCTGTGTGCGCCATTCAGAAAGTTCACTGGAATACTGGAAGATATTACCAGGGACATTCAAACTACAAAAGATGTTTCAAGCCCAACATCTAGTAATCTTCTCTACTAGCTGCCCTCCAGACTGGGAAACTGGTTTGTAGTCTGTTCCAATCATTAATATTTGTTTTTCTTTCATTTCCATAGAAATGCCTCTTGGGAGGGAGGAGAGAACCAATCCATAGTTGACCACCTGCATACGTGAAACTCACTACTTGCATGTCCCAACAGCTCAAAAGTCAAGCCAAGTTCTCAGGCCACAAAATGAGACAAACAGGAAAGAAATAGTAGTACCTAGCAGGAAAAGGATCAATAACTAATGGATACCTCAAAAACACATTTTTTTCTTTTTTTGAGACGGAGTCTCGCTCTGTCGCCAGGTTGGAGTGCAGTGGCACGACCTGCGGCTCGCTGCAACCTCCCCCTCCTAGGTTCAAGGGATTCTCCTGCCTTAGCCTCCTTGAGTAGCTGGGACTACAGGTACGCCCCACCACTGTGGCAGGACGAGCCGCAGACAAAACCTCTCAGACACCGAGTTGTAGAAGGAAGGGCTTTATTCAGCTGGGAGCATCTGCAAGCTACTGCCTTAAAATCTGAGCTCCCGAGTGAACATTTTCTGTCCCTTTTAAGGGCTCACAACACTAAAGATTTCACGTGAAAGCGTCATGATTGATTTGAGCAAGCAGGGGGTACGTGACAGGGGCTGCATGCACCGGTGGTCAGAGAGAAACAGAACAGGGCAGGAAGTTTCACAGTGTTCTTCTATACAATGTCTGGAATCTATGAATAACATCGGTTTCTAAGTTATGAGTTGATTTTTAACTACTGGGTTTAGGCCAGGCAGGCCCAGGTCTGGTTTTGGGCCTGGTGCCGGGCTGCTTGTCTTTGGTTTTACTTCCTTGTTTTTTTCTTAAAACAGGTACTGAGTATAAAACAATATAAAACAATATGAGAGGGTCTCTCTCTTTCCTCATCACGACAAGCTAATTTTTGTATTTTTAGTAGAGATGGGGTTTCACCTTGTTGGCCAGGATGGTCTTGATCTCTTGACCTCATGATCAGCTCATCTCAGCCTCCCAAAGTGCTAGGATTACAGGCGTGAGCCACCATGCCTGGTCTCAAAACCAAATTTTAGCCAGAATCATGACCCAAACAAATGATTTTCTCCTGTGAATCTCCTTTCTCCTGTGAATCTTCTTTCCGATCTCCTTGGAAAGGAAGGGACAAGAAGTTTTTACCTTCTTCTCTTGACTGGGCACTACAGACTGCTGCCTACCTGTGAGTGTGGTACTTTGTGTGACTTTGCAGATGTGATTTAAAGATCTTGAGATGGGGAGATTATCCTAGACTATCCGAGTATACCCTCAGATAAGAATAACTGCAAGTGGTCAGGCACAGTGGCTCACGTCTGTAATCCTAGTTCTTTGGGAGGCTGAGCCAGGCAAATTGCTTGAGTCCAGGAGTTTGAGACCAGCCTGGGCAACATGATAAAACCCCATCTCTATAAAAAATACAAAAATTAGTCAGGTGTGGTGGTGCATGCTTGTAGCCCCACCTACTCGGGAGGCTGAGGTGGGAAGATCGCTCGAGCTCCGGAGATCGAGGCTGCAGTGAGCAGTGATCATGTTACTGCACTCCAGCTGTGTGATAGAGTGACACCCTGTCTCAAAAAATAAAAAATACAGCTGGGCTCGGTGGCTTACACCTGTAATCCAAGACTTTGGGAAACCAAAGCAGGAGGATCATTTGAGGTCAGGAGTTCGAGACAGCCTAGCCAACATGGTGAAACCCTGTCTCCGCTAAAAATACAAAAATTAGCTGGGCATGGTGGCAGCTGCCTGTAATCCCAGCTACTAGGGAGGATGAGGCAGGAGAATCGCTTGAACCTAGGAGGCAGAAGTTGCAGTGAGCTGAGATCGTGCCACTGCACTCCAGCCTGGGTCACAGAGCAAGACTCCATCTCAAAAAAATAATTAAAAAACTAAAAATAATTTTTAAAAAAGAATAATTGCAAGTATCCTTATAGGAGGGAGGCAGAAGATCTGATGAGAGAGCTGGAGGTTAGAGTGACGCAAGGAAGGGGCCACCAGCCAAGAAACACACGTAGCCTCCAGAAGCTGAAAGAAGCAAGAATACATATTCTCCCTCAGAGCCCCCAGAAGTATCCAGCCAGACTGCAAGATTCTGAACCTCCACAAATTGTTGCTGGGGATAACATCACTATTGTAAAACCAAAGATCAGAGCTTGAAATATTTTCCAGACCCTGTACTGAATGGATCAGCTGGCACCACCCCAGGTGGAAAGACGGGCTCATCTGGTCTTGTGGCCCCCACCCAGGAACCAACTCAGTGCAAGAGGACAGGTTTGACTCCCTGTGAGTTTATCTCTGACCCAACCAATCAGAACTCCTGATTCACTGCTACCCACTCCCCCACCCCCACCAAATTATCCTTAAAAACCCCAGTCCCCAAGATTTTGGGGAGACTGATTTCAGTAATAATAAAACTCCAGTCTCCGTATAGCAGGGTCTGTGTGAATTAAACTCTTTCTTGCAATTCCCCTGTCTTGATAAATTGGTTCTGTCTAGGCAGTGAGCAAGGAGAACCCGTTGGGCGGTTACACTTGGTCTCTATCAGAGAGCGCCCCCTTTCTCCTCTAACCATTGACAACTCAAAACCCCAAAATCCAATCTCATGATTTTTGAGTTTATAGTAGGGTGAGAAAACAGTATGTGCCATCTTAACAGGCAATGCCAGAATCCTGCTTAGAAAGGAAATTGTCTTGGTTTAGGAAAATACTGCTAGAACCATCTGGATATGAGAAGGTAGGCCCCGAGGCAGGACCTGGAAGAAAGAAGCTGTAGAAAGTGAGGGCTGAATTTCTTTTCACAAGACATGGCAGAATGGGATAGGGCTGGGGGAAGCATTTGCTCATGAAAGGGGAAGGATGGAGAGACCCAGTGACATGGCAGCAGGTTGGCAGATACACAGCAGAGACTTTTAAACACCAGCTGTCTACGTTTTAAGATGTTTGTGTAAATTTCCTCCACTTCTTTCAGTACTTCAGTAAAATTTTCTAAGGCCAAAATAGCCTTTATTTTTTATTTATTTATTTATTTTTGAGATGAAGTCTCACTCTGTTGCCTAGGCTGGAGTGCAGTGGCAAGATCTTAGCTCACTGCAACCTTCACCTTCCGGGTTCAAGCGATTCTCCTGCCTCAGCCTCCTGCATTGCTGGGATTACAGGAGCATGCCACCATGCCCGGCTAATTTTTTAATTTTTAGTAGAGAGGGGATTTCACCATGTTGGCCAGGCTGGTCTTGAACTCCTGACCTCAGGTGATCCACCCGCCTTGGCCTCCCAAAGTGCTGGGATTACAGGCATGAGCCACCGTGCCTGGCCCAAAAGAGCCTTTGTATATGTGTGTGTCTTTTTACTTTTGCTTTTGCCTTTATTTGTTTTAAAATCAGCCAAGGAGAGGGGCCAAGTTCTGTGGTTGGCACAGGGCAGGGTGAGCACATTTAGGATGAAAAGATGCCTTATAAACTGCATCTGTTTCGGGGATCCTGGAGCCTGAGGTGAGTACGACACTCAGTGTTTCTCTAAGTGCTTTTCTAAACACTTTGCTCATAACTTCGTTTAATCCTCACAACAATCCAGTGAGGTAGAGATCATTATCCTCATTTTACAGACGAGGAACCCGAGGCACAGAGAGGTTACCTAACTTGCCCAAGTTCATGCAGATGCTGAATTAGCATTCCAACCCAGGCAGCCTGACTCCACAGTCCCTGTTCTACTCACTGAGCCACACTGCCCCCTATCCTCAGCTGGTCTGCAGTGAGATGATAAAGTCCGCCTTCTCGCCAAGAATGCAAAGAAACGCTGGGCAGGAATGGGAGTTCCAGGCATTCTTATCGAGCTCTGATGGGGACGGGAGACCCCAGGTCACACTTGGGCTGTCCCTTGTCATTCCATTGGTCTGTGCCCTCTTCTCAACTAGGCTGGGGCTACTGGAGGGTACTGTGGGTACAATGTGCCTTTGCCAAATAATATACCCCACATTTGTAGAGGGCTTTATACTTTGTCTATGGCCTTTCCCATGTATGATCTAATTTAATTCACACAGTGGTCTCAGGAGATAGACAGAAATCATTGTCTCTATTTACAGATGAGGAAATCGATGCTTAGAGAAGCCGCATGACTTGCCTGGGTCATAGAGCTGGTAAGTGACAGAATTCAGAGCTGGAATGTAAGATTTTTTTTCTTTCTGCTCCACGGTGCTCCTCAGCAGTTCAACCTGTTTTAAAACAGTACCACGTCTCCCTCCCCTCAAGAAATTACTGTCTAATTTTCTTTCCATTTTGAAAGCACAGGCCCCCTTTGCAAATGGTCTTGAGCTGGAAATAGACAGTGTCAGGATTATTTCCTTAGCTTCAGGGCAAGACTCCTTGGGATTCAGCATTAACCACTAATCTTGGGTTTGTCCTTCCTGAAAGACTCTGGTCACAGGATAATTGTTGCACATTCATCCCCAAGGCCATTTTTATGTAAGTGCAGAGTTGACACTCAAGCTCTCACTGTTCCGATTAACATTGCTCCTTGCAAAGAAAGAAAAATCGCCTTCTATTAGCTTCTGCTCCAGCTCAGAGACAGCCCAGTCCAATCAAAAGCCACTTTAGCTAAGGGAGAAAGGGGTGCCACAGAGCAGCCATCTCCCTGATCCTAATTGATTTTTTCTTTCCAATTTCTCCTTTATTTAAGAACCTCTTCCTCATAAATGATAGACTGATGACATTGTCTTGTATCCAGGGACCTTCTCAGCAAATGCATCCAAGGCTTTGAACAAAGGGGCAGCTGTCCATCTAAATGATGCAGGCTTTCACAATGATGGAGTGTAGGAAATACTACCCAAAAATATGGCATCTCGGAAACAGAAAACAGCAGAGGAGAAAGGTCACTCTTACCTTCCCCTGCCCTTCTTGCCTGAAGACCTTCATGTGACAGTTGTCCTACCCTATACCCAGAGGAAAGGAATGTCAAATAGAGATGCCACGAAGAACCTGAGCAAACAGATCTTGCTGAACTCCCCCCAGTTTATTCCCATTAGACCATGTCCTTTTGTCTTCCCATCATGCTTCTGTATGACTGTCTATTCCTCAGACCTAAGCATAAATATTCACCGATTTCCTTGTTTCATTGGATCTTCATTTCTGAAGATTCTTGTGTCACACAAAACTTGTATTAAACAAATGTTTTATGCTTTTCTCTTATTAATCTATCTTTTGTTAGAGGGCTTTCAGCTATGAATCTATGAATGAGGAAAAGATATTGCTGTTTCTCCCCTACAAAAAGGCATGCCTGCCGCCCTCTCCCAAAAAACTAGGATCAGGCCAGGTGCGGTGGCTCACGCCTGTAATCACAGCACTTTGGGAGGCCACGGCAGGTGGATCACTTGAGGTCAGGAGTTTGAGACCAGCCTAGCCAACATGGTGAAACCCTGTCTCTACTAAAAATACAAAAAATTAGCCAGGCATAGTGGCCCATGCCTGTAATCCCAGCTACTTAGGAGGCTGAGGCAGGAGAATCGCTTGAACCCGGGAGGCAGAGGTTGCAGTGAGCCAAGATCTGCCACTGCACTCCAGCCTGGGTGACAGAGCAAGACTCCGTCTAAAAAAAAAAAAAAAAAAAAAAAAAAAAAAATCAGCATTTCTTGAGTACCCAGGGCATGCTTCAAGCCATACTTGATGCCAGGGGAGGCAAAGACATGTTCCCTGCCCTTGAGGAGCTCACAGGCAAGTATAAGGGGAGGGTAGTGGGGATGCAGCTAATACACAGGAAGAAATGCAAGGAAAATAGTCTGGGCCTCAGAGAAGAGACTTAATGATGGCTGTGCTGCTACTGGGGAGGCTTTAGGGAGGAGTGAAACTTCATTTGAGCCTTGAAGCTCTCATTCATTCAACATGAGCTTCCAGAACATGCCAGGCCCTGGGGAAATAGCAGCAAAAGGAACAGATAAAAATTCCTGCCATCCTGGTGGGGAGAGGGATAATGAGAAAACTATAGAGCAAATTGGAAGGCAGTGAGTGTGGAGACATGAGGCAGGGCATGACGTGGGGTCAAGAAGGGGTTGCAATTTTAGGTGGGGTGTCCAAAGAAAGCCTCACTGCGAAAACAAGGTTTGAGGCCGGGCACGGTGGCTCATGCCTGTAATCCCAGTACTTTGGGGGGCCGAGGCGGGTGGAACAGAGGTCAGGAGTTTGAGATCAGCCTGGCCAGCATGGCGAAACCCCATCTCTACTAAAAATACAAAAAATTAGCCAGGCCTGGTGGGTGCGTGTCGGTAGTACCAGCTACTCGGGACGCTGAGGCAGGAGGACTGCTTGAACCTGACAGGCGGAGGTTGCGGTGAGCTGAGATCACGCCACTGCCCTCCAGCCTGGGTGACAGAGCGAGACTCCAAAAAACAAGAAGGTTTGTGTCAAGGTCTGAGGGAGGTAAGAGAGCAGGCCTTGCAGATATGTTCTAGGACAAAGTAACAGAAAGGTCAAAGGAGATGAGCTGGTGTGTGCCTGGAGTTTTTCTGAGAAATGGCAAAGTTAGAGGACGGACTCTTTCTTGGCCAGGGGCTATGAGGAGGGGAGGATCTGTTTGTTTTTGCAAAGGAGTTACTCTGGGAGCAATACTGGAAGCATCTCGGAACCACTACTTCAGCTACCTGGGTGTGTGGGCAGCAGAGTTGGCTAGAACGTGGGTGTGGTGGATGAGGAGCAAATTATGCAATGGTCTCAGCAGCCACTTTGCTCTTCAAGGGACACCATGGAAGAGTCAGGAGCAGAGAAGACAAGATCAGACTTTGGTTTTAAAGGGATTACTCTGTGTTACAAACGGACTAGAGGGGGCGATGATGAAAGCAGGCAGAAACATTGTTACCAAGCAATGGGCTCACTGCCTGGCATGCATAGAAAGCCAATGCTATGGCACTGGCTTCTCAGAAAAGAAAGGCTTTAGTGCAAGGCCAACCAGCAAGGAGACAGGAGACGCAGCTCAAATGTATCTCCGCGATTTGAGGTCTGGGCCAAGCTTTAAGGAGCTGATGTGCAAGGGAAAGTATTACAAACTTTGGGTTGGCAGGGTCTGATTGGAGAGCTTCACATGTGATCATTTAGGGTAAGGTAGAGGCAGATTTCAGCATCGGATTTGCCTGGCCAATGGACCCCTCACTTCTGAAGGAGTTTTGGTGTTCAGGTTCTGGTCATGTATTTCTGGTTTCATAGGAAGAAACCATTGGTTCTAAGTGTGGTTACAGGTCAAAGCTTTTTCTATTGTGCATGCCCAAGCTACATGACTTGCAGTTTGGGCTGTGTTATACCTAAAAGATAACTAGACTGCAGTTACATTAGCACAAGAGAGTTGCTGAGTGCATGCTTAATTTAAAAGAAACTGCCAAACCATGTTCCAAAGTGGTTGCACATTTTGCATTCCCAGCAGCTGTGTGTGAGGGTCCATTTGTTCCACTGTAGGGACTGAGAGAAAGCTGCTGCTTCATCCTCTGAAGATTTGCTGAGAAGCAACTGACAAAAGACAAATGAATAGAAGAAAAGACAGACAAAATTTAATGTCCATAGCACAGGGAAATTGCAAGAGAATGATGACTCAATAACCCAATGGGGTACAGAGGCATATGTACCCTTTTTGATAGGGAAGGGGAGGTAAGAGAAATGTGGCAATTTTGGAGATAGTACATGATAATTACAGGAATGTAATGGCCTTGGAGAACATAAAATGGCCGTGGACTAAGTTTGTTGGGCCTGCAAAGCAGACAATGGTTTGTGACAAAAGTCTGTTCAGGTGTGTTGACAGACTTCAGTCTCTCTTCCTGAGGTGTAAGTTAAATTAATGAAAACTCAGGGAAGAAACCAGAAGTAATAGTTTTCTTCTTTAGCAGGTTCAGACTTTAGGCAGATAAGGGAATGGCAGAGTAAAGCTTCTTCCAGCATCTGCTGGTCTCCAAGGACCTTTAATTAATTAATTGTTGAGACAGGACCTCACTCTGGCACCCAGGCTGGAGTGCAGTGGTGCTGTCTTGGCTCATTGCAACCTCGACCTTCTGGGCTCCAGTGATCCTCCCACCTCAGCCTCCAAAGAAGCTGGGACTACAGGCCCGTGCCACAATGCTCAGCCAACTTTGTGTGTGTGTGTGTGTGTATATATATATATATATATTTTTCTTTTTGATAGAGACAGGGTTTTGCCATGTTGCCCAGCCTGATCTCAAACTCCTGAGCTCAAGCGATCAGCCCACCTCAGCCTCCCAAAGTGCTGACATTATAGCCACATGCTCAGCCATTAATTTGAAGTAATCTGCATACTAGGGTGTCATATTTTGGGATGAAATTCCCTGGTCTCCTTCATTTCCCCAGTCTGAAACTTCCCTAGAAGTTTCGCAAACTATAAGCTGAGTTATGGTTGTGGAGAGAGAAATCAGGTTAGTAACTGAGTGGTAAAATGTCCAATTAAACCAGTCTCTCATTTCTGGGAATAGGCCAGTCCAATTAAACAGTTGTATCTCATTTTAGAAAATGGAGTTGCAGATGGGATCTCAAAGCTAGGCCTCTATATATGATACAGGCAAATATATCCTTAATAAGAGGCATTTTTATGGAAACAGAATAAAAACAAAGGCCAATGTCTGGAGTGGTCTACAAACTAATCCTTCTAGAGTCTGGAAGACAGTTAGCTCAGAAGACCGGTAGCTAGCTGACAGATTTTTCTAGATTACAGTTGGCATGTAAATTTTGTTCAAATATAAGCTGTTGCACTGATTCTTTTTCAAAACCAAGTTGATTAGCTTAGGCTTGTAAGGCCTCAGGAAAAAAACAGCTTTAATTTCAGTGAGTCCAAGTCAGAAAATTGGGATAAAAATTTGGAAATGTTAGTTTGTAGACTTATAGCCAGGAAAATATTCCAGATTCAGTCCAAATTGTAGGCAAATAATACAAATTCAAATACAATGAACAGGGCTAGAATCTTACAACAGCTACACTATAGTTTTCTTCTGAAACATATTTTTTTCCTCTCCAGTTCCCATTTCTACCAAATCAAATCATAGTAACATCAATTTATTTTCAAAATAAGTTTAGTCTTTGGCCTGATTACATACATAAGTTTAGCAAGAATAGTGATTTATCATATAGGCTCTTTTTTTTTTTTGAGACGGAGTCTCACTCGTCACATAGGCTGGAGGGCAGTGGTGCGATCTCAGCTCACTGCAACCTCCACCTCCCGGGTTCAAGTGATTGTCCTGCCTCGCCCTAGTAGCTGGGACTACAGGTGTGTGCCACCACACCCAGCTAATTTTTGTGTTTTTAGTAGAGGCGGGATTTTGCCATGTTGGCCAGGCTGCTCTCGAACTCCTGACATCAGGTGATCCACTCACGTCAGCCTCCCAAAGTGTTGGGATTACAGGTGTGAGCCACCATGCCTGGACAATATAGGCTTTTTTAAAAAGCTTTGCTGGAACTTTTCATAAGGAATCTCAGATTAGACTTTTTAAAGCCTCCCAAGGCTACGAAGCCAAGCCAAGGATTTGACTCATTCTTAGACTATGTCTGTAACACCTGTACAAATGGGTTAATTTCTCTCTTCTTTTGTTTTTTTTTTGAGACGGAGTCTCACTCTGTCGCCCAGGCTGGAGTGCAGTGGCGCGATCTCAGCTCACTGCAAGCTCCGCCTCCCGGGTTCACGCCATTCTCCTGCCTCAGCCTCCCGAGTAGCTGGGATTACAGATGCCCGCCACCACGCCCGGCTAATTTTTGTATTTTTAGTAGAGATGGGGTTTCACTGTGTTAGCCAGGGTGGTCTCGATCTCCTGACCTCATGATCCGCCCATCTCGGCCTCCCAAAGTGCTGGGATTACAGGCGTGAGCCACTGCGCCCAGCAATTTCTCTCTTCTTGAGATCCCCAAAATATCCTGAGGTTCCTAGGCCTGTCAGAAAGTGGCATTCTTTATTTACCATAGGGCAACCATGTGAACCATGTATTTAAGGTACTAGGCCAGTATTTCCAGGGACTTCTATTGGCTTCATAATGCCAACCTCAAGTTTTTAAAGCTGTTTGGTCATATCTGAAAATACGACATTCCAGTCAAAGCTCCAGTAAAAAAACAAACAAACAAACAAAAGAGTGTCTCCAATCGTGTTGTTAGAAGAACAGATTATTGAACTGATACAAATAAATTTTTATAGTAAACTATATTGCCATGTACTTACTATATTGCCATAAAACATGAATACTCACAAATAGTTTCCAAATTCTGAAAAAATCAGGCATAAAGAAACGTACATGTTTCAATTTTGTTCGTAAAAGTATACTTCATAGTATTCCTGTAAAGCTTAAGAGAAAAAAAAGTTTCCTTAACTCCGGAAAACAAAAAGAACATAAAAAGAACAAAACATAAAAAGAAGCAGCAATGTTTCAAACAAAAAAGTCATTAAAAATCATTTTAGTCCTTCATCATTTCAGTCTCATGTAACTAATTCTTTTTCTCATTATTTTTTTCTTTTTTCTTTTTTTCGAGACAGTCTTGCTCTGTCACATAGGCTGGAGTGCAGTAGTGCGATCTCGGCTCACTGCAACCTCTGCCTCCTGAGTTCAAGCAATTCTCCTGCCTCAGCCTCCCAAGTAGCTGGGATTACAGGCGCCTGCCACCACCACACCCAGCTAAGTTTTGTATTTTTAGTAGAGACGGGGTTTCACCATGTCAGCTAGCCTGGTCTCAAACCTCATGATCTGCCCACCTCGGCCTCCCAAAGTGCTGAAATTACAGGCGTGAGCCACCATGCCCGGCCTTTATCTTGTTTTAAATAGAGACAGGGTCTCACTATGTTGCCCAGGTTGGTCTCGAATACCTGAGCTCAAATGATCCTCCTAGCTGGGCCTGCCAAAGAGCTGGGGTTACAGGCATGAGCCACTGTGCTCAGCTGCATGTAATTAATTTTTGTTCTATTTGTGGTTAGGTTAGTGTAAGCTTTATGAGTCCAGTTTTGTAGATTTTTTTTCACTAGCATTCTGGAAATTTTTACCCAGTCTAATGATAGGATCTCAAAGTTGTCAGAAACCTGTATTTGTCAACATTCTTTCCATCCTTTCCATGAACCTCCTTGAAGAAGCAATACTTTAGGATTTGTAAAGAGTTTTCAGGAAAAAAAAAAAGCATCCGAATAAACCTTGTTGTCTATTCAACTGTGGACAACAAGATTTCAAATGCCCATGGTTGAAGATATGATAAAAATTCATAATAATAATCATGCAATTGATGAGGGAATTTGGCTATTTCTGTAACATACAACAATTTAACTTTAGAATTATGACTGACGATATATACTGAAACAGCAGATTTCTAGGAATCTCATGAGCTTTTGGACACACATTAATAACATACCTGTACAAAGATACTCAAAGAAGGTGAAACATCATCCTTTAGTTGACAGTGCTTCTTGTATGATGGAGATTGTACTTCCCAGCCTCCCTTGCAGCGAGGGGGAAGTGATGGACCAACTTCTGACCAATGAGGTGTGAACAGAATAGTTGAGAGCCACTCCCAGAGCCTGCTTTACAGGCTGTCAGCTCATCTTCTTCGACCTTTCTCGATGTCCTCTCCCTCTGGCCTATTCCCTGGAACATGAAAACCATCTTAGACCACACCTAAAGATGACAGGTGCCAGAGCGAGAAGGATCCTGAGCACCTGGCACCATGGAGCACTCTATCAGCCCCGGACTGCCCACCTCCCGACTTCTTGGGAGAGAGATAGGGACATAATTTCTCATTGGTTTATGCCATCACTGTTTGCTGTGTTGTTGTTGTTGTTGTTACTCTCATCTGAACTATTGTTGAACATCATCTGAACTGATATGGGGAGTGGTTGCCTAACAGATAACCAACAGTATCTGCTGTTAAAAGCTTCTTGGACGCCAGGCATGACGGCTCATCCCTGTAATCCCAACACTCTGGGAGGCTGAGGTGGGAGGAACACTTGAGGCCAGGATTTCAAGACCAGCCTGGACAACATAGTGAAACTCCATCTCTACAAAAAAAATTTTTTTAAGTTAGCTAGGCATGGTGGTATATGATTTCAGTCCCAGCTACTCAGGAGGTTGAGGAGGGAGGATCACTGGAGCCCAGAAGATTGAGGCTGCAGTGAGCCATGATTGTGTCGCTGCACTCCAGCCTGGGTGACAGAGTGGGACCCCCATCTCAAAAAAAAAAAGAGCTTCTTGGAAGAGGGCACATAACTTAGCCTCCAGATGAGTAGGATATAGATAATCAGGGACCAAAACAGTGAACATTCTAGAGTGAGGCAGAATAAGAAGTGAGCCTGGCTTAGAGGCCCAGATTGCAGAGGGTTAGTAGGGCCAGATTGTAGGAAGACTTTGACCATTCCATTGAGACGTGTGCTGGTCCTTCTAAGCCAGGAGAATCTGGACTATTTTGAATGGCCCCTGGAGAGAGCACATCCCTGTGTTTAACTTAAATGTACCATGTTTCAGTTTGAATCTCTCTTGCCACCCTTTATCACCACACAGACAGGAAAAGCCCATTTCTTAAAATGATTAAAGCCTCAGTCTTAACCAGTCACATCTAGTACTCAAGATATGGGATTGTCATCCCAAATATCCAAATCCCAGACCAGACTGAAGGAACTGGCAAGGGCAGGAGCCCATCTCCTTCCTTAGCATGTGGCCAAGGCCTGGCCAGAGCTGGGCTCTTCCTTGTTGAGCAACACCTTCTTCCCTTTCATCTCACTTCACTCTGCACCAGAGGAGCCAGGAACTAGACCTAAACCCCTCCGGCAGCTGAGCCTAGCTGGACACATGGCAGAACTGTCTGGAGGGGAGTTCATGTCCTGTCCTCCCTCCTGCTTCCCAGAATCCTCCCTGATATCAATTATCTGATAAACCCCTGGAATGCCCAATACCAGAGTCAAGAGAACGTCTTCACTCTCCTGAGATGCCCAGGCCCCCAGGCCCAGCTACCAAGGATTTTCTGCACCTTGAAGTGCAAAACAAACGAGTGTTATTGTTTTCATGTGAACTACATCAATGCACTCTGATGGCCTTGCACTGGGGATTTGTAGGTGAATGACTGGGGGAAAAAGACAGAGTTTTTTCCCTGAGGTCAATGAATGTGCTCTGGACCCTGGCCAAGGATGCCTGGTAGCTGGTTCTATTCAGTTGCGGGGAGGCAATGAGGGCGGATGGCAAAGAAGGAAGGAGGGTGGGATAGGGTTGCTGTTCTCCACCCAGGGACCTGCAGGTCACTACCCTGAGCACCATTCCCAGCCTTTTCCCATCAAGGACGCCTGGGAAGATTTTATCTAGAAGGCAAACTGGATTTTTTTCTAATAATCAATTTGCTTCCAAGTTTTTGTTACCTAGAAGCCATTCTAGTCACCAAGCCAGCTTCAGGTGAGTATGAAATGAACAAGGTTGTTACACAGGTGATGTAATTCCAGCTCCAAGTAAAGAGACTGAGGCTTCAGTTTGCAGGACAGCCTCATCTCAGGGAATGTTAAGATTTCATTTAGGCTTTATGGAATACTGAAAGTATCTATCTGGTGAGAAATAAAAATAAAATCCTCAGCCCCCCAACTGAATGAAGGGACCCTCTCTTGGCCAAGGAGATGGCAGAGAAACCTTGAAAACTGAGTTCCTGGCCATGGCAGCCTGGGGGGTTGGACACGCCTCATTACACCCCCTCCCTCACTAACTGCCATTAGGCTTTCTTCCCTAAGGGTTCAACAGAAACCAGCCCTTTTGAAAGACTCACTCCACTGCTTATTTCAGCCAGCCACATGACTGCCCTCTCTTTTGCAGTTTCCACACAATGGGCCAGAATTCCTTCCTGATAAGAGACCACTGACCACAAAGAGGTATTGGCCATCTATGGACACTGTATACAGGATTTTTGTGTCCTCTGCTTCACCTTTTGACATTACAAAATGGAAAACTCCACCCTGAGATCATGCTAACCCTACCATTTTTTGTACATGTGACCCATGAAGGGGCATGAAGCTCAGTTATGCATGTGCAGGTTTCTCCATTCATAAATGTTCATCACTCCTCTTGTAGCTTATTAAATATGTATATTCGACCACCCTGCTCATAATAAATTTCTGCTCCCTTTTACCTCTCCCTTAAAGTGCCTGTTTCTGGCTTCTGGCCAGAGGCTACACCCCCCAGTGCATCAGAATGGCCACCCTGCAAGCTGCAGCTCTTTATGAGAAACAAAGCTCTCCTTTCCAAATTTATGAACCTTGTCATTCTTCAGTGGACATTGGCAACATCCCCTCCATTCCCATCTTGACTCTTGCCTAGGTTGAGAACCATGGCCTTAACTCCAAGAAATGACTTCAGGCCAGGTGCATTAGCTCATGCCTGTAGTCCCAGGACTTTGGGAGGTCAAGACAGGAGGATTGCTTGAACCCAGAAGTACAAGACCAGCCTGGGCAACATGGTGAAACCCTGTCTCTACAAAAAAATACAAAAAATTAGCCGGGCGCGGTGGCTCAAGCCTGTAATCCCAGCACTTTGGGAGGCTGAGACGGGCGGATCACTAGGTCAGGAGATCGAGACCATCCTGGCGAACACGGTGAAACCCCGTCTCTACTAAAAAAAATACAAAAAACTAGCCGGGCGAGGCGGCAGGCGCCTGTAGTCCCAGCTACTCGGGAGGCTGAGGCAGGAGAATGGCGTAAACCCGGGGGGCGGAGCTTGCAGTGAGCTGAGATCCGGCCACTGCACTCCAGCCCGGGCAACAGAGCCAGACTCCGTCTCAAAAAAAAAAAAAAAAAAAAAAAAAATTAGCTGGGTGTGGTGGTGTGCACCCATGGTCCCAGCTACTTGGAGGCTGAGATGGGAGAATCACTTGAGCCTGGGCAACAGTGTGAGAATTTGTCTCAAAAAAAAAAAAAAAAAAAAGAAAGAAATGACTTTGTACTGCAGCCCTTTGAGCAGGTGTTTCAGTCTCTCATTCAGAGCATCCCAGGGTACCCCAATCACCTGCAGTGTCTCAGAGTGAGTCCTGACCTAGGGTGTCACCTTCCTAGAAATTCCATCAAGCTCTTCCTACACCCAGTGGATAGTGGGAAAAGCAGGGTATGAGGTTGCAGTGGAGTATGGAAAGGGGGAGGGGGTTTTGGTATCTTGAGAAAGCTAATTTCATAACTAATTACATCTGAAAAGATGTGGAAAATCCTAGCACCAATTTCCAATACTTTTCATAACATTCCTCGCACCTTCAGATGGCACGAAGCGTTGTTTTATACAAAGAGGAGAAAAGCAGGTGTTCTGAGACTTTCTCCTTCTCTGAGAGGTACTAAGGATGCTTGGGTTTCAAGTTCTTCTCCCTCCCTTACTTACTATGTGATCTTGGGCACATTACTCAGCCTCTCAGGACCTTATTTACTTATCTGAAAAACGGTTTTGTTCTGAACATCAAATGAAAAATTCACATAGAGCATTTAGTGTCTGTGACATATAGTAAGAATTCAAGCCATGGTAACTCTTACTATCTCATTTATCACAAATAATATTCTCTGCCTTTATTATCCTCTCCTCCAACCCCCATCTCCTCCCCAGAGGCTGACATGTGACTCCTGGTCTGCCAGGAGCAATGCCTTCCCTGCTGGAGCTCCTGGAGGGCAGGGAGGTGTCCCCTCTTTCCTCTGTGCCACCCATTCCCATTTCTCCCACACCATGCCAGTGCCGGACTCAACCTGATGAGGACTCACTGAACACTGATGGATTATCTAACAGCATCAAACTTGTGAGATTTTCCTCCAGGAACCGTTGAATCTGTTGTCAGTTTGAAGGAGGCAAGCAATTCTAGCTGAGAGAAGTCACCCAGGGAAAGGGTGCAAAGGGGGCAAGACTTTTGGGAGGACATCACATCTCCACCTGGTGCTTCATTTCCTAGGCCCGAAATTCATTGCTTATGTACCCAGAAGTGATCAGTCTCTACAGAACATCTCACATAGCCAAGCTCACAAAGACTGACAGGTGAGACAAGCACGTGGAAAGCCAAATGGTCACCAGAGGTTGCTTGGTGAGTGTTAGATTCTGGGTAGGTAAAGAGTGTTTGATGATCCTAATGGCAGAAATCAGCAGAGAGATCAATATAAGGCCCTTATATTGCACCACTCCAGGGGGGGCCATTCTCATGGTTGATGATGAAAAGAGAGCCCCTTCCTTTGGAGTTGTTCAGTGCACACAACCCTTCCCAGACCCCAGTCATGAGAAAATAAGAAATTCAGACTCTAAGCTGTTGGGAAAATAAATTATTGTGAGCTTTAAAAATGATTACGAGCCTGAGTGCCATGACAGGCAGCTATAACCTAGGCAGTTGTAATCTTCATTTTCCCTGATTATGGATTAAGCCTTCTTCCTTGCCTACAGTGTTTTGTAAAATGCTATAAATGGCTGAAGGGTGCCAGGGAAGACCCCTTCCCTCTGACTGTTGACTTTCTTTTCTTTTCCTTTCTTTCTTCCTTTTTTTTTTTTGGTTGACTTTCATTATCAATTAATGTCCTTACCTTTCTCACACAAAGACGTCATAGCTATCACATTATTTTAAGATGGAATGTTAAATATACCCTTTTGAGTTGGAAAGAAAATGAAAACCAGGTGTTAAAAAAAAAAAAAGAAAGAAAGCAAACAAGCCATAGTGAGGGAAATCATACTGTAACTAACTAGTTAATTCACTGTAACTCTTTAGCCAGCCTTGCATTGAAAACATTGTAATCCTATTAAACTTCTTTGTTGCAGTGGCTCACACCTGTAATCCCAGCACTTTGGGAGGATGAGGCAGGAGGATCATCTGAGTTCAGGAGTTCGAGACCAGCCTAGTCAATATGGTGAAACCTGGTTTCTATTAAAAATACAAAAATTAGCCAGGCATGGTGGCAGGTGCCTATAATCCCAGCTTCTGGGGAGGCTGAGACATGAGAATCTCTTGAACCTGGGAGGTGAAAGTTTCCGTGAGCTGAGATCATGCCACTGCACTTCAGCCTGGGTGACAGAGCAAGACCCTGTCTCAAAAAAAAAAAAAAAAAAAAAAAAAAAAAAAAAAAAAATGCTCTTCATCGAATACTCCTGATATGTCAAGGAAGATGCAACCTGAGAACTAACTGAAACTTAGCAACGTTGAGGGCATTGGCAAGCTCAAAATTCAGTGGAGGGGGTATAAACCTGATTGGAAGGTTCAAAAGAAAATGGACGGAGAGAAATCGATGAGAGAAAGGGGGTAGCAGTTGAAGGGGTATATGGATCAAGAGAGAAAAGCAACTTTTTTAGCTGAGAAATTATATTTATAATATTTGTTAGAAAATATTATTTTCATAATATTTGTATGTTATGGAGAGTGATCCAGTAGAGAGGAAAGTATGCTGATGTAGGGAGGAGGAACAATTGCTGAGTTCTTGAATTGATGGGCAGAGCAGGGTCTCAGGCACAAGTCGAAAGGGAAGATTAACTTTGTGGAAACAGAGACAGTTCATCTACAGTAATAGCCAGGAAGACAGAGGTCATGGCACTGATGCAGGTAGGTAACTGAGGTGATGAGAGAGTCTGAAGATGTTCTTGCTTCAGTTTTCTTGGTGAAATGGAAAGGTATGTACATACATGCATGTTCATGTATGTTCGTATAAGCAAACACCAGGAGTCTAGTCTGTAGTAGCATCTGGCTACTTAGGTGAGCATGACACTGAGGAGAGAGACCCATAAAGTGACTGCCTATAGAGCCGGCTGCACTTCAGAACCTCAGCCATCAAAGGGGAAGGGTCTGACCAGGCAAGACGGAACACTTTCACTGGTGACCCTGTATGGGAGGGACAGCAGCAAGCTGCCCTTCTCTGTGAGGACTGACCCCTGGGACTGAGTGGGCTGTGGAACTCATCGCAAAAGGGTGGGATCTTGAGGAGAACTCTGAAATATCAGTTTGAATATTAAAAGAGAAGTGTCCTTATTTTGTTTCCCAAAATTACAAATCAGAATATCTTGGTTATACTTAATTTCCATATTCTTTGGGTATTTTGAAGATAACCAAAGAATGTACTTAACACCTTAGCAAAGTACCTGGTTTACAGTAAGTGTCTGGTAACTCACAGCCATTGTGGTGATGATAACATTGTTGGGTGCCCATTCATCCACAATGGTTGGTCCTGGGGGTGAGTGACTCTCTTCTTTTCCATGATAGCATAGTCCTTGGCACTTAGAAGAAAGGCAGACAACATTTGTTAAATTGATAAACAAAAATGATTTAATCCCTGTAGGTCTACAGTGGTCTGGGAACACATCATAGAGGAAGTAAGTTGGACGCTAAAATATGCATTTTCCTCTTTTCTAGTTCCATATGTTATCTACTCTAGGGTGAGGGCTCAATTCATTGGGTTTCATTTACTTTATTTATTTAGTTTTTGAGACAGAGTCTTGCTCTTTCGCTCAGGCTGGAATGCAGTGGCATGATCTCGGCTCACTGCAACCTCCACCTCCTGGGTTCAAGCAATTCTCCTGCCTCAGCCTCCTGAGTAGCTGGGATTACAGATGTCTACCATCACACTTGGTTAATTTTTTGTATTTTTAGTAGAGATGGGGTTTCACCATGTTGGCCAGGCTAGTCTCAAACTCCTGACCTCAGGTAATCCACCCACCTTGGCCTCCCAAAGTGCTGGTATTACAGATGTGAGCCACTGTGCCCAACTGGGTTTCATTTACTTTAGTTGCAAAGTAGTGATCCTTGCTCCTGAGATTGGGGCCATCTGAATGCATATGTCCTTAGAGGTCTCTTAGGGCTTTCTGAAGGAAGCAGTGGATGCATCTCCCAGCTCCAGGTCTGACGTTCCCTGAGCAGCAATTGTGAAAATTTACTGTGGTTCGGGCTGGGCGCAGCGGCTCACGCCTGTAATCCCAGTACTTTGGGAGGCCGAGGCAGGTGGATCATGAGGTCAGGAGTTCAAGACCAGCTTGGCCAAGATTATGAAACCCTGTCTCTACTAAAAGTACAAAAATTAGCCAGACGTGGTGGCAGGCACCTGTAATCCCAGCTACTCCGGAGGCTGAGGCAGAGAATCGCTTGAACTCCAGAGACGGAGGTTGCGGTGAACCAAGATTGCGCCGCTGCACTCCAGCCTGGGTGACAAGAGGGAAACTCTGTCTCGGAAAAAAAAAAAAAAAAGAGTCAAGGGGTATTCTGATTAAAAAGACCTAACAGGATTCTTGATGGAGATGGACCAGGGTAACCAGATGTCACCTGGAGAGTGGTGGAGAATGAGAAATGTGGTCAGATATGGAGGGTAGGGGTTCTGGCTAAACCAACTTAGCAGGATTCTTGCTAAAACTGGACAAGGCAAAGATGGACAGGGAAGCCCAATGGTTGAAGACTAGTTGAGAAGACAGCTCAGGAGACCCTGATTAGGCCAAGCACAGTGGCTCATGCCTGTAATCCCAGCATTTTGGGAGGCCAAGGCGGGCAGATCACCTGAGCTCTGGAGTTCAAGACCAGCCTGGCCAACACGGTGAAACCCCATCTCTACTAAAAATACAAAATATTAGCTGGGCATGGTGGCGCGTGCTTGTAGTCCCAGCTACTCAGGAGGAAGAGGCAGGAGAATCGCTTGAACCCGGGAGGGGGAGGTTGCAGTGAGCTGAGATCGCGCCATTGCACTCCAGCCTGGGTGACAAAGCCAAAGCGAGACTCCATCTCAGAAAAAAAAAAAAAGAGGAGCCTGACTAAAGTTTGGTCAAGTAGAGAGTCTTTGTTAAGGTGGAGGGAAGGGAAGTGAGTAAGGCTGTAAAAGGACAAGACAAGGGATCCCCGTAGTGATGAACTTGCTCTGCATCTTGACTGTATCAAGGTCAAACCTGGTTGTGATGACGCATTACAGTTGTGTAAGATGTTATTGTTAGAGGAAACTGAGTAAAGGATACACAGGATCTCTCCCTATTATTTCTTATAAGTGCACGTGAATCTATAATGATCTCAAATTATGAAGTTTACTTAAAAGCAGCATTTGAGAAGTTGAGTATTTACAGGCAATTTAATAAAGAAACATTAGAATAAGATTGCTTATATATTATGTATATGTTAATGCCCTATAGAACAGTAAATGGAAAGCTTTGGGGTTATCTTTTATCGTATACATAAATCACATGCAGTTCTGCAACACCCGAATCTTTAGGTTACTATGCTACTTCACAGAATCTGAGCCCTTAAGAGTAAATAGCAAAACCAAAGAAAGGCATATTCAACTTAATAAAATAATCTTTAAAAGTACAAGTAGTGAATAGAAAAAGAAGACCCCTAAAGAAAAAGCATTTAAAAACCCCCAAACAACAAAAACAGTAAAGGTAGTTTCATGCACATCCGTGTGAAGAGACCACCAAACAGGCTTTGTGTGAGCAATAAAACTTTTTAATCACCTGGGTGCAGGTGGGCTGAGTCTGAAGAGAGAGTCAAGGAAGGGAGATGGGGTGGGGCCGTTTTATAGGATTTGGGTAGGTAAAGGAAAATTACAGTCAAAGGGGGTCGTTCTCTGGTGGGCAGGGGTGGGGGGTCACAAGGTGCTCAGTGGGAGAGCTTTCGAGCCAGGATGAGCCAGGAAAAGGAATTTCACAAGGTGATGTCATCAGTTAAGTCAGGAACAGACCATTTTCTATTGTGGTGGAATGTCATCAGTTAAGGCAGCAACCGGCCATATGGATGTGTACTGCAGGTCACAGGGCATACGATGGCTTAGCTTTGACTCAGAGGCCTGATATTCCTGTCTTCTTATATTAATAAGAATAATAAAACAAAATAGTGTTGAAGTGTTGGGGCGATGAAAATTTTTGGGGGGTGGTATGGAGAGATAATGGGTGATGTTTCTCGGGGCTGCTTCAAGCAGGATTAGGGGTGGCGTGGCAACCTAGAGTGGGAGAGATTAAGCTGAAGGAAGATTTTGTGGTAAGAGGCGATATTGTGGGGTTCTTAGAAGGATCATTTGTCGTATATAATGATTGGTGATGGCCTGGATGCAGTTTTGTATGAATTGAAAAACTAAACTGAAGACACAAGGTCTAAGTAAGAGAAGGAGAAAAAACAGGTATTGGCCGGGCGCGGTGGCTCAAGCCTGTAATCCCAGCACTTTGGGAGGCCGAGACGGGCGGATCACGAGGTCAGGAGATCGAGACCATCCTGGCTAACACGGTGAAACCCCGTCTCTACTAAAAAATACAAAAAACTAGCCGGGCGAGGTGGCGGGCGCCTGTAGTCCCAGCTACTCGGGAGGCTGAGGCAGGAGAATGGCGGGAACCCGGGAGGCGGAGCTTGCAGTAAGCTGAGATCCGGCCACAGCACTCCAGCCTGGGCGACAGAGCGAGACTCCACCTCAAAAAAAAAAGAAAAAACAGGTATTAAAGGACTAAGAATTAGGAGGAACTAGGACATCGAATTAGAGAGAGCCTAAGGGGGTTCAGCGTAATTACTTGCTGGGTTGGTGAGTTTTTAGGCTCTAAGTTTTTGGGGTGCAGTCCAAGTTGGGCTGGTGTCTGGAATGAGACTGGGACCTAATAAAAAGGAGTGTCCATGCAGGAGCTCAAATGGGCTGTAACCTGTAGCATTCCGAGGACAGGCCTGAATTCTGAGAAGGGAAAGTGGTAAAAGTGTTGTCTAGTCCTTTTTAAGTTGGTGACTGAGCTTGGTGAGGTGTGTTTTCAAAAGACCATTAGTCCGTTCTACCTTTCCTGAAGATTGAGGACGGTAAAGGATATGAAGGTTTCACTGAATACCAAGAGCCAGAAAAACTGCTTGGGTGATTTGACTAATAAAGGCCAGTCTGCTATCGGACTGTATAGAGGTGGGAAGGCCAAACTGAGGAATTATGTCTGACAGAAGGGAAGAAATGACTGTGGTGGCCTTCTCAGACCTTGTGGGAAAGGCCTCTATCCAGTGAAAGTGTCTGCCTAGACCAAGAGGTATTTTAGTTTCCTGACTGGAGGCATATGAGTTAAGTCAATTTGCCAGTCCTGGGCAGGGGCAAAACCCAAGCTTGATGTGTAGGGAAGGGAGGGGGCCTGAGAAATTCCTGAGGAGTAGTAGAATAGCAGATGGAACACTGAGAAATGATTTCCTTGAGGATAGATTTCCACTCCACGATGGAAAGGAAATGAGAGGTTCTAAGAGCCGGGCTAGTGGCTTGTAACCTACATGCAAGAGGTTATGAAATGACGACAGAATAGAATGGGCCTGTGAGGCTGGAAGGAGATATTTTCCTTGGTCTAAAAACCATTTGCCTTGTGTGGGAAGAGATTGATAGGTGAAGTTTCAGCAGGGGAGTAGGTGGGAGTGACCAATGTGAAGGAGAAAAACTGCCATGAGGGATAGAAGTTGGAACGGCTAGCTGCTTTTTTAGCTAGCTTATCAGCATAAGCATTGTCCTGAGCAATGTGATCTGATGCCTTTTGATGGCTGCTTTTTTAGCTACCTTATCAGCATAAGCGTTGTCTTGAGCATTGGTGGGGGGAAGAAAACAGATTTTGGAAGTTATGAGAACTGTAGAGAGTGAGTTGAGCATAGTTTGTGATTTTGAGGGCCTCTAAAAGTATTAGGGCGGTGGTGGCCGCCACACGCAGACATGAGGGTTAGCAGGCTAAAACAGTAAGGTCAAGTTGTTTGGATAAAAAGGCTACAGGGCGTGGTCCTGGCTCTTGTGTAAGAACTCTGACCGCACTAACCATGTGTAGGAAGGAAAGGAGTTGCTTTGTAGAAGGAATTGGGGTTTGGGAGATGAGCCTGACACAATCAGCAGGGAGAGCACGTGTGTTTTCATGAGAATTATGCCGAGATAGGTAACAGATGAGGAAGAAATTTGGGCTTGACTGAAGTAATGGGGGCTGTCTGTGAAGCCTTGCGGCAGTACAGCCTAGGTAATTTACTGAGCCTGATGGGTGTCAGGGTCAGTCCAAGTGAAAACGAAGAGAGGCTGGGATGAAGGGTGCAAAGGAATAGTAAAGAAAGTATGTTTGAGATCCAGAACAGAATAACGGGTTGTGGAGGGAGGTATGGAGGATAGGAGAGTATATGGGTTTGGCACCATGGGGTGGATAGGCAAAGCAATTTGGTTGATAAGGCGCAGATCCTGAACTAACCTGTAAGCCTTTTCTGGTTTTAGGACAGGTAAAATGGGGGAATCGTAAGGGGGGTTTACAGGCTTTAAAAGGCCATGCTGTAGCAGGTGAGTGATAACAGGCTTTAATCCTTTTAAAGCGTGCTGTGGGATGGGATATTGGCGTTGAGCGGGGTAAGGGTGATTAAGTTTTAATGAGATGGTAAGTGGTGAATGATCGGTTGCCGAGGGAGAAGAGGTATCCTATACTTGTGGGTTAAGGTGGGGAGATACAAGGGGAGGATGCAAAGGAGGCTTTGAACTGGGGGAAAAGGCAGCAATGAGGTGTGGCTGTAGCTTAGGAATAGTCAAGGAAACATAATTTAGTTAAAATGTCTCAGCCTAATAAGGGAACTGGGCAGGTGTGGATAACTAAAAGGGGGGGCATTAAAGAATGTTGTCCAAGTTGGCACCAGAGTTGGGGAGTTTTAAGAAGTTTAGAAACTTGGCCATCAATACCCACAACAGTTATGGAGGCAAGGGAAACAGGCCTTTGAAAAGAAGGTAATGTGGAGTGGGTAGCCTCCATATTGATTAAGAAGGGACGGACTTACCTTCCACTGTGAGAGTTACCTAAAGCGTCTGTGATGGGCCTGTAGGCTTCCGAGGCAATCAGGCAGTGTCAGTCTTCAGCTGCTAAGCCAAGAAGATCTGGGAAGGAGTCAGTCAGAGAGCCTTGGGCCAGAGTTCCAGGGGCCCTGGAAGTGGCTGCCAGGTGAGTTGAACAGTCCGATTTTCAGTGGGGTCTCGCACAGATGGGACACTGCTTAGGAGGAATCCTGGGCTTCGGACATTCCTTGGCCTAGTGGCCAGATTTCTGGCTATTGTAGCAAGCTCCTGTGGGAGGTGGTCCTGGAGGAATGCCTGGCTGCTGCGGTTCAGGCATTTGGAAGTTCTTGTGCGCTGGAGATGTGACTGGGGTTTCTCTCACAGTGGAGGCAAGGAATTGCAACTCAGAAATACATTGCTACTTGGCTGCCTCTACTTTATTATTGTACACCTTGAAGGCGAGGTTAATTAAATCCTGTTGTGGGGTTTGAGGACCGGAATTTAATTTTGGGGGTTTTATTTAATGTCGGGAGCGGATTGGGTAATAAAATGTATACTGAGAATAAGATACCCTTTGACCTTTTAGGGTATAGGGCTGTAAAGCATCACAGGGTTGCTGCCAAACAAGACATGAACTGGGCTGAGTTTTTCATATTTGATGAAAAAGAGCCTAAACGCTAACTGATTTGGGAGAGGTCAGATAACGAAAAAGGAGCATTAACCTTGACTATGCCTTTTGCTCCAGCTACCTTTTTAAGAGGAAATTCCTGGGCAGGTGGGGGAGGGCTAGTCGCAGAACAAAACTGTAAGCCAGACCAGGTGTGAGGAGGGGCGGTGATAAAAGGATTATAGGGTGTGGGAGTGGAGGCTGAGGAAAAATTGGGACCTAGCTCAGCCTGGCGAGGAGGGGAGAGGTCAGATGGGTCTGTAAAAAAGGAAGATTAGAAAGACTCAGCAACGCTTGGGGTTGGGGCTGAGGGGACAGGTGGGAGGGAAAGAAGGAAGATTTGGGACCAGTTGCATTGGGAACAGAGACTAGGGAGGGACTGATGTGTAAAAGAATGCCTGGATGTCAGGCACCTCAGACCGTTTGCCCATTTTAGGACGAGAATTATTTAGATCTTGTAGGATGGAAAAATCGAAAGTGCTGTTTTCTGGCTATTTGGAACCACTGTCGAGTTTGTATTGGGGTCAAGCAGCATTGTAGAAGAAAATAAGGCATTTAGGTTTTAGGTCAGGTGTGAGTTGAAGAGGTTTTAAGCTTTTGAGAACACAGGCTAAGGGAGAAGAGGGAGGAATGGAGGATGGAAGGTTGCCTATGGGGAAAAGAAAGAGAGATCAGCCTGTTACTGTGTCTATACAGAAAGAAGTAGACATAAGAGACTCCATTTTGTTCTGTGTTTGAGATGCTGTTAATCGGTGACCCTACTCCCAACCTTGTCCTTGCAAGAGACATGTGCTGTGGTGACTCAAGGTTTAACTGATTTTGGGCTGTGCAGGGTGTGCTTTGTTTTTTTTTTTTTTTTTTTTTTTGAGACAGAGTCTCGCTCTGTCGCCCAGGCTGGAGTGCAGTGGCCGGATCTCAGCTCACTGCAAGCTCCGCCTCCCAGGTTTACGCCATTCTCCTGCCTCAGCCTCCCGAGTAGCTGGGACTACAGGCGCCCGCCACCTCGCCCAGCTAGTTTTTTGTATTTTTTTTAGTAGAGGCGGGGTTTCACCGGGTTAGCCAGGATGGTCTCGATCTGTTGACCTCGTGATCCGCCCGTCTCGGCCTCCCAAAGTGCTGGGATTACAGGCTTCAGCCACCGCGCCCAGCCAGGGTGTGCTTTGTTAAACAAGTGCCTGAAGGCAGTATGCTTGTGAAAAGTCATTACCATTCTCTTAATCTCAAGTACCCAGGGACACATACACTGCCAAAGGTCGCAGAGACCTCTCTGCCTAGGAAAGCTAGGTATTGTCCAAGGTTGCTCCCCATGTGATAGTCTGAAATATGGCCTCGTGAGAAGGGAAAGACCTGATCGTCCCCTAGCCTGACAGCCGTGAAGGGTCTGTGCTGAGGAGGATTAATATAAGAGGAAAGAAGGCCTCTTCACAGTTGAGATAGAGAAAAGCATCTGTCTCCTGCTCGTCCCTGGGCAATGGAATATCTCGGTGTAAAACCCCGACTGTGTGTTCTGTTTACTGAGAAAGGAGAAAACTGCCTTAGGGCTGAAGGTGGGACGTGCTAGCGGCAATACTGCTCTTTATGCACTGAAAATGTTTATGGAGATGTTTGCATATGCGTATCAAGGCACAGCACTTTTCCTTAAACTTATTCATGTCACAGAGATCTTTATTCGTATGTCTTACTGCTGACCTTCTCCCTACGATGATCCTATTATCCTGCCACTTCCCTTTTTCTAAGATGGTAAAGATAATGATCAATAAATACTGAGGGAACTCAGAGACTGGTGCCGGCGTGGGTCCTCTGTATGCTGAGTGCCAGTCCCCTGGGCCCACTTTTTCTTTCTCTATACTTTGTCTCTGTGTCTCATTTCTTTTCTCAAGTCTCTCGTTCCACCTAACGAGAAACGCCCACAGGTGTGGAGGGGCAGGCCACCCCTTCAGTTGCCTATAGTGAAGGAGGCAAACCCAGAGAAAAGAGAGACTAGAGACACGGAGAGAAAGGGTGGGGGGTTCTTGCCCTCCAGAAAAGTGGGAAAGGGGCAGAGATGTGAAGATAAGGGGTCAGGAAGTTGTTGCCCCCGAGAAAAGCAGAGAGAAGGGGGGTTCTTACCCCCCCCAGAAAAGCAGGAAGGGGTAGAGACAGGGAGAGAAGGGGTCGGGGGTTCTTGCCACCCCCCACCCCCCAGAAAAGCGGTACTTGCTGCTAAGGGTGAAGGACCAAGGCAGGCATCCCTGCGTGGTCAGACACCTCTGAAATGTGGGTGAATAATCAGGCAGGCGTCCCCGCATGATTAAACACCAAGGGAAGACTGTCTTCCTGAGTCAGTGACTGGCGCCGGACTTGTGGGTCCACGGATAAAACACATCTCCTTTGTCTCTACCAGAAAAGGAAACGAACTAAAATTAAGAGAAGGCAAAGATTGAAGTGTGGCATCAAGATTGAAAGGAGAAAGAGGTTGAGGGATAGTGAGAGAGGTTGGAGAAGAGAGTAAAAAGAGGCCGCTTACTGGATTTAAAATTGGTGAGATCTTCCTTGGACTGGTTGGTATGAGGATCTGAGGTTAGGTGGATCTTTCTCACGGAGCAAAGAGCAGGAGGACAGGGGATTGATCTCCCAAGGGAGGTCCCCCGATCGGAGTCACAGCACTAAATTTCATGAGCATCCGTGTGAAAACACCACCAAACAGGCTTTGTGTGAGCAATAAAGCTTTTTAATCATCTGGGTGCAGGCGAGCTGACTCCAAAAAGAGTCAGGGAAGGGAGATAGGGGTGGGGCCGTTTTATAGGATTTGGGTAGGTAAAGGAAAATTACAGTCAAAGGAGGTTGTTCTCTGGCGGGCAGGGGTGGGGGGGTCACAAGGTGGTCAGTGGGGGAGCTTTTGAGCCAGGATGAGCCAGGAAAAGGAATTTCACAAGGTAATGTCATCAGTTAAGGCAGGAACAGGCCATTTTCACTTCTTTTGTGGTGGAATGTCATCAGTTAAGGCAGGAACGGGCCATCTGGATGTGTACGTGCAGGTCACAGGGGATAGATATTAATGGCTTAGCTTTGACTCAGAGGCCTGACAGGTAGTAATCTTGGCCATATTTAGAGGTTTCAAATATATATATATATTCGCCTTTTTTAGTTTTTCTTTTATATATATATATTTGCCTTTTTTAGTTTTCCTTTTTTAAATTATATATACATAAAATTATATGTCATATATAAAATTATATAAACAGCAAATATACTTTGGATTCAGTGAAATTTCAGGCTTCTATGGCTGCCCACCTCCCCTCACATGGCCTAGTTCTTGTAGAGATATCCCAGATCCCAAAATGTTCAACCCTCCCCTCCTCCCCTCCATTCCCCACAGCCCCTGGGTTCTCACCCTATCTTCACCTATAGGTAATCCATCTCAGTTGAGATTTACCTGGTGGTAGGGGTGAGTACCAATAGTTCTTCCCTCTGAACATATCTTTTATGCTCAGGAAAAAGAACAAGTATTTTTCCCTTTACTTAGTCTCTCAAAAAGAAGGTAATAACCGGGGCCGGGCGCGGTGGCTCAAGCCTGTAATCCCAGCACTTTGGGAGGCTGAGACAGGTGGATCACGAGGTCAGGAGATCGACACCATCCTGGCTAACACGGTGAAACCCCGTCTCTACTGAAAAATACAAAAAAAACTAGCCGGGCGACGTGGCGGGCGCCTGTAGTCCCAGCAACTCCGGAGGCTGAGGCAGGAGAATGGCGTGGACCTGGGAGGCGGAGCTTGCAGTGAGCTGAGATCTGGCCACCGCACTCCAGCCTGGGCTACAGAGCGAGACTCCGTCTCAAAAAAAAAAAAAAAAAAAAAAGGAAGGTAATAACCAAGCCAGCGAGATTCAATGCATTGCTCAACTTGCATGGAGAAGATTGTCTGCCCGGAAAGCATACCCCAAAAATGATGTGAGGAAGCCCACTGGGTGCCCCGCCCTGGCTGCAAGACCCTGGGCATCCCCCCCACTACCTCCTGGCCTTGCCCAAGCACCATCAGCTCTCCAGAGTACCCACGTCAGCCTGGCACCATCCACTAGAGTGCCAGCTCTGGGACCGAGCAGCAAAGGCCCAGCCTTGACACCAAAGAGAATCCGTTAGGGAAATTAATGTGTCCAATAACTGCTGCCTCTATTTTTATTAGAACAAACTTGCTCAGGAATGGGGAATCTGTCCCTGTGGACAGCTTTTCTGGACAAGCATACTCTATCTTGTTTCTGAAATTAAAGTGGCCTCTTTATTAGAAAAGTGGAGATTTGGCCAGGCGCGGTGGCTCACGCCTGTAATCCCAGCACACTGGGAGGCTGAGGGGAGCGGATCACGAGGTCAGGAGATGGAGACAATCCTGGCCAACACGGAGAAACCCGGTCTCTACTAAAAATACAAAAATTAGTCAGGCATGGTGATGGGCACCTGTAGTCCCAGCTACTCAGGGGCTGAGGCAGGAGAATCGCTTGAATCTGGGAGGCAGATGTTGCAGTGAGCCGAGATCGCACCACTGCACTCCAGCCTGGGGGACAGAGTGAGGCTCTGTCTCAAAAAAAAAAAGAAAGAAAAAAAAAAAGAAAGAAAAGTGGTGCTTCCGGCAGAGGTGTCCTTCTTCCAGCACCACTGACAGGCTCCAGTTACCCCACATCTGACCCTCTCAGACATTGGGAGGAGGAGAGCATGGGTGGGAGGCTCAAGGGCTGGCCTCCTGCAGTGTGAGTCCGGAGCCACTGGCCTGGGCTCCGTGCACACAGGGCCACAGCCTCCTCCCTATATTGGGTTCAGGGTTTACAGTAGGTGCTCACTAAAGAACGCATATTCAGATTAATCTGACCTCTGGTATTTAACCCATTCTTGGATTTTCTTTCACACTCAGGTCTCTCAGCCTCTCCTTCTGCATGGTCCTCCCAAAATGATTAAGCCATTCTCTTTTGAGGGTTCTATTGCTGGTCACTGTTGAAAGATTTTTTAAAGGTAAAATCATGGTACTCATACAAACATAAAATAAACAGGTGTCAAAGATTTTATTTAACTCTAATTAATGAGAGGAGCAGTAGGATATTACAAATGATTCAAAGGAGAATTCAAAGAACACACATACACATAGGCAAATGGAATACTAAAATGAATTTCCAAAAACAAGCAAAATTGGTCAATGTCTGCATGTATTCCACTGGGCAAAGTTCATTAGCATTTCTATGGACAAGGATCACCTGCAGTACTCTCAGGTCAGAAAATGAAACACTCACAGAACCTGGAAGGGTACCCGGGACAGGACATAGGACACCCAGAAATTTCTGCCCGTTCCAAAGTCTTTCACAGTTTTTTCTGACACCTTCAGTTGAAAATAGGCTAGAAACCACAGGGCCACCGGGACATTATCAAGCTCCTACCACTGTCCCAAACTGGTCTCTGGTTCTTTTCCTCATGGGCTCTCCAGCTGCCGTAGTCAAAAGAGCAGATTGAGAGCAAAACCTTGGGCCACCGCAGTGGCTCACGCCTGTAATTCCAACACTTTGGGAGGCTAAGGCTGGAGGACCTCTTGAGCCCAGGTGTTCAAGACCAGCCTGGGCAATATAGTGAGAACCTCTTAATTTAATTTTTTTTTTTTTTTTTTTACAGTCTTGCTTTGTCACCTAGGCTGGAGTGCAGTGGCACAGTCTCGGCTTACTGCAATCTCCATCTCCCGAGTTGAAGCGATTCTCCTCTCTCATTACCCACCCCCCACCCCCTGCCACCACCACGCCCAGATAATTTTTTGTATTTTTAGTAGAGATGGGGCTTCACCATGTTGGCTAGGCTGGTCTTGAACTCCTAAGCTCAGGTGATCCGCCCGTCTCGGCCTCTCAAAGTGCTGGGATTACTGGCACCACTGCACCTGGCCAAAAAATTTTTTTTATTTAAAAAAAAAGGGAAAACCTCAGCTCCTTCAGCTCCCTTGCTGGACCTCCATAGGTTGTAGTCATATCTCAGTTATAGCCCCTTGTGTTTCCTTACACTGTTATCTGTTTTCTTGTTTCTCCACCCACTAGACTATGAGCTCTTGTGGCACATGACCCCTGGTTTTGTTTGTTTGTTTGTTTCTTTAAGACAGGCTCTCACTCTGTCACCCAGACTAGAGTGCAGTGGTGCAATCATGGCTCAGTGCAGCCTCAACCTCCTGAGCTCAAGTGATCCTCCCACCTCAGCCTCCCGAGTAGCTGGGACTACATGTGCACACCATCATGCCCAGCTAATTTTAAAATTTTTTGTAGAGGCAAGATCTCACTAAGTTGTCCTGCCTCCCCTTCTGTATGGTCCTCCCCAAATGATTAAGCCATTCTCTTTGCAGGATTCTATTGCTGGTCACTGTTGAAAGATTTTTTTTTTAAAGGTAAAATGATACTCATACAAATATAAAACAAACAGATGTCAAAGTTTTTATTTAACTCATTAATTAATGGTCTTGAACTCCTGGGCTCAAGCAAACATCCCACCTTGGCTCCCCAAAGTGCTGGGATTACAGGGCATAAGTCCACACCCATCCAAAACCCATGTCTTCTTGTCTTTGGCCAGAATGAATAAATGTATTGTATCAGTCTCAGTCCTATCAAGAGAGAGATAAAAAACAGTAGTTCAAATAGAAAAAAGTTTAATATAAAGAATTATTAACCATAGACCGGGTGTGGTGGCTCATGCCTGTAATCCCAGCACTTTGGGAGGCTGAGGCGGGCGGATCACCTGAGGTCAGGAGTTCGAGACCAGCCTGGCAAACATGGTGAAATCCTGTCTCTACTAAAAATACAAAAATTAGCCGGGCGTGGTGGCAGTCGTCTGTAGTCCCAGCTACTCGGGAGGCTGAGGCAGGAGAATCGCTTGAATCCAAGAGGCAGAGGTTGCAGTGAGCCGAGATCACGCCATTACACTCCAGCCTGGGGGACAAGAGTGAGACTTCATCTCAAAAAAAAAAAAAGAATTATTAACCATAACATGGAATTAGACAGAGTAACCAGAGGTTGGGTAGTAAGAAATAAAGATAACTCAAATTAATATAGGAATAGCAGATATAATTGATGTGATAATGGGAGATTAATATTGTCAGGCCTCTGAGCCCAAGCCTGCACGGATACATCTAGATGGCCTGAGGCAACTGAAGAATTACAAAAGAAATGAAAAATGGCCGGTTCCTGCCTTAACTGATGATATTAACTTGTAAATTCCTTCTCCTGGCTCACAAGCTCCCCCACTTCCCCCCCAACCCCGCTGCAAGACACCCACCCACCTGCAAGACAACCCCCTTTGACTATAATTTTCCACTACCTACCCAAATCCTATAAAACTGCTCCACCCCCAACTCCCTTTGCTGACTCTCTTTTCGGACTTAGCCCACCTGCACCCAGGTGATTAAAAAGCTTTATCGTTCACACAAAGCCTGTTTGGTGGTTTCTTTACATGGATACGCGTGGCAAATATAAAAAGCCACCACCCCAGGGCTGAGATGGAGTACTTTCCCCTGGGCTGAGATATAGGCCTTGCTGGAGAAGCATGGATATGACTCACTAAATATCAGAGACCTCACTGAGGTGCCATGCCAGTGGAACACGCTAGAAATATGTCTTTTGGGATGCTGGGAGGAAGGCTGTTCAGAAGTATCTCAGTGCAGACGCGTTGCTACAAAAGCATCAGAAGGGGATACAGGGGAAAGCTACTGTACTAGGTGCTGCTGGTTACACATTGCAAGAGACAGATACTGAGGAATCCAGGTGTGCTGCCGGAGTCTGGAGAAGCTTCAAGCACTGAAGGAGCTGTGCTGGAGAAGCCACCCTTGCTGCTGGCATGAGGCACTGGGAAACCCCATCCACTGCAGAAGCCTGGTGCTGGGGCAGGCCTCGCACACCGCAGGGGCCTGCAGAGTGGGCAGTGGAACCAGGAAGCAAAACCCTTTTCCTCCTGCAATCACTCTTCCCGGCCTCTACTGACAACGTAGTGCCAGATGGCAAAGGAACAAAATTAAAAAATGCTTAAAAGGCCCAGATACATTTTCACAGAGCAGGCAAAAAAGAATGGCTTTGGAGCTGGAGGCAAAACACCAATAACCAGCACAGACTTCCCATTCCATTCCTCAGTACACCCACCAGTTCCACCCTGCAGGCCAACTCATCCAACCTACCTTAATTTTGTTGTTCATGTTCTGTTTTGTTTTGTTTTCGACTTTTAGCAACCTGAAGCTATGATTTTTAGTTTCTGTCTCTAGTGAAATGCAGAAAGGAGAGATGAAGAAGGGGCTTTATTAGCCTAACCAGAAACAGAAACTAAGAACCCATGACTGTGTTCTCTCTCTTGGACACCCCCTGTCTAGGCCATTTCCTGCTACTGATTACCTGTTGAATGAAGAATGAATGGGCATGTGCCGTGGCTCACTATAATCCCAGCACTTTGGGAGGCCGATGTGTGTGGAGGAAGCGGGGGCAGGGGTGGGGGCAATAACTTGAGGTCAGGAGTTTGAGACCAGCCTGGCCAACATGATAAAACCTTGTCTCTACTAAAAATACAAAAACTAGGCAGGGTGGTGGGCGCCTATAATCCCAGCTACTCAGGAAGCTGAGGCAAGAGAATTGCTTGAACCCGGGAGACGGAGGTTGCAGTGAGCTGAGATCGCACCACTGCACTCCAGCCTGGGCAACAGAGCGAGAATCTGTCTCAAAAAAAAAAAAAAAAAAAAAAAAAAAAAAAGAAAAAAACCAGGAGCTTACTTCACTAGTAAGCCTAGGTCGAATAAGTTGTATGTCTATATTATATTTAATATTGACAGAAGATACGCCTATCTTAATTAAATCAAATATCAACTAGCTTTATTTACCAAAGATTATCCCAGATGATGTGAACTTGAAAGACATTTGGATTACTTTCTCTATTTCTGAGAGTTTTAGGAATACTTAATTTTTGCAACCACTTATTTTTCTTTAAGCCAATTAAGCAGAGCTCTTTTACAAATTAATTTTGGCATTATCATCTGGAGGTAGAAAAATAGTTCATATATATAACATACCTACATACATGTAGATAGACACATAGCTTTCTGTGAAGCAGTTTCACTATGCACTCACTGGTTATCAACTCGTATGATGCTGGCAAGGTGAACACACACACACAAGTTACATGGAGCAGATTTATTACCTACAGAGAGGCAGCAAGGAACAACACAAGTCAGTCCTCCAAGGCTTGGGAAAGCTACGTGAGGTGGATGGAGTCTCATCTGCGTGTGCCCTGCTTGCACTCCAGCTAACATAGCTGAGTCCAAAGCTTGTACTGCTCACTACCTATCAGCCAGTAAGTTAAGATACAAAGTGCTGGGGCAAGAAAAGCGATTTTATTTCAGAGAGCCAAGAAACTGAGAAGATAGCTGACTAGTGTCCTAAAGAACAACTTTAAACGGCATGAATTTTGAGCTTTTAATGTTTTTAATTCTTTAAATATCTTTTGAGATGGGGCCTCACTCTGTCGCCCAGGCTGGAGTACAGTGGCGCAATCATGACTCACTGCAGCTTCAAACTCCTGGGCTCAAGCTCTCCTCCCACCTCATCCTCCCAAGAAGCTAGGACTACAGGCACGCACCACCAAGCCCAGCTATGCAATCTGGCCAACTTCTGCCCATATTGCGCCTTTAAAAAAAGTATTTCAATAATATTATCAGGTTTCAGCTGATATGCAGTAAATAGTCTTGATGCTGTTGAAGAGTTTTAAAACTGGTCTGTAAAAGTAGTTTTTCCTTTTATATAAAACAATGGTATATCTGTGAAGTGACTCAAGACCAAAATCAGTATAAGTCTTTTATGGTTTAAAATCAAGAAGCATTTTATGGTTTAATCCTGGATACAATAAGTGTCCCCAAACTGCAAAAGATATTGTCTTCCCAAGATCCAGAGCTACTCCCAAAGATAGCCGAAGATTTAGACAGCCCACTGAAGAGTTGGCCATAGTCAGCAGGATGCCAGCTAAAAACAAGGTGCAACCCACATTTCCACCTGGCCATGTTCTCAGAGCCTCAAACATGACTGGCTGCCTGCACATGCAGGCTCAATAACCCACAAACCCCAACAGGCAGACAGCCAACCCAAACTGTCAGGACACAAAAGACGACAGAAAACCAATAGCCATTCTCCAGGAGGGTAAGGATTAATAACCAATGGGTACCCTAACACCAAATTTATAAAATTCAGACTTCAAAGAACTAATGCTTACAAATGTGTTTCTCTCCTGTTAATCTGATTTAGAAAGGAAGTGACTACCAGAAATGTTTACCGTCCACTCTTGACTGGGCACGACAGACAGATGTGAGAAAGCTGATATGGTAAGGATTCTATCTTTGCCAGCTTTTGCCAGCTTTCCAAGGGCATTATGTGCTGGCTCCAGACTGAGTAGGGTGTCCTGGCAGTCCCATCCTCCTCACCAGAACTGTAGGAGAGAAAAAATAATAATTTCCACTCCCCCTTTTTGAGTTATTAGTTGGGATGCTGATAACAAAAAACATAGTATTATTTTTTAGACGGTGTTGCTCTGTTGCCCAGGCTGGAGTACAGTGGCGCAGTTACGGCTCACTGCAGCCTCATCCTCCCAGGCTCAAGCGATTCCCCCACCTCAGCCTCTCAAGTAGCTCACACCTGTAATCCCAGCACTTTGGGAGGCCAAGGCGGGTGGATCACTTGAGGTCAGGAGTTCAAGACCAGCCTAGCTGACATGGTGAAATCCCGTCTCTACTAAAAATACAAAAATTAGCTAGGCATGGTGGCGGGCGCCTGTAACTCCAGCTATTCGGGAGGCTGAGACAAGAGAAGCGCTTGAACTCGGGAGGCGGAGGTTGCAGTGAGCCAAGATCACGCCACTGGGCTCCAGCCTGGGCAACAAGAGTGAAACTCCACCTCAAAATAAATAAATAAATAATAAAACTTTAAAAAATAAAAAAAAATGGACAGATGTGGTGGCATGCAACTGTGACCCCAGATGCTTGGGAGACTGAAATGAGAGAATCATTTGGGCCCAGGAGGTCAAGGCTGCAATAACCTGTGATCACACCACTGCATTCCAGCCTGGGTGACAGAGCGAGACCGTGTCTCAAAAAAAAAAAAAAAAAAAAAAAAAAAATAGGGGCTTGGATTGCAGCAAAACAGGTTATGAGAGAGGTAGAAGAAGAGGCTAAGCTGGCAAAAATGGTCATGTTGTATAGATGAAATCTCACAGGTAGCAGCCCTTAGAGAGAATGGATGGCAATATTCCCTTCAGAACGTCAAAGGCGTCAGCCTCTTGGTTAATCTTTTCTAGATCCAGAGAAGGGAACGCTTCAGAGAAAGCCTGGCAGTATCAATACATACTTTCTCTACAAACGCAAATCTATCCCCTACAAAGGACAGCTTTGTAGGGCTACTTCTGTTTGCAGGCCCTCTGAATAGTCATCTCAAAATATGTCAGAGAAGTATATTTTGGGGTGAAATATTTTGATTTACTTCAACTCCCACTTTGAAACTAAAAGCCATGTTGATAGTTTTGGAGAGATTTGGATTAGAGGTTGTTAGATAATAGAGAGGCAAAGGAGGGGAAAGACAAATTGGGATAAGCAGCAACAAAGAAATGTTTTTTTAATTATTTACTTATGTATTTATTTATTTATTTTACGACAGGGTTTTGCTTTTGTTGCCCAGGCTGGAGGGCAGTGGCACAATCTTGGCTCACTGCGGGCTCCGTCACATGCGAACAAGCCAGCCTCCCACATCAGCCTCCCACATAGCTGGGACTACAGGGACATACCATCACATCCAGCTAATTTTTGTATTTTTTGTAGAGGTGAGGTTTCCCCCTGCTGCCTAGGCTAGTCTTGAACTCCTGAACTCAAGCGATCTGCCCGTCTTGGCCTCTCAAAGTGCTGAGATTACAGGCGTGAGCCACCGTGCCTGGCCCTGTCCCATATCTCTTTGAGTCAGTCTTATAGTCCTGTGAATAGCTGTGTGTCATTCTAGGAGGTGGCATTGCTGGGGGGCTTGGCCTCTATATGTGACACAGGCAAATGGATCTTTAATAAGAGGCATTTCTATGGAAACAGAAGAAAAGCAAGGTTAAGAATGGAATAGTATGGCTGGGCGTGGTGGCTCACGCCTGTAATCCCAGCACTTTGAGAGGCTGAGGCAGGCGGATCACAAGGTCAGGAGATCGAGACCATCCTGGCTAACACAGTGAAACCCTGTCTCTACTAAAAATACAAAAAACTAGCCAGGCGTGGTGGTGGGCGCCTGTAGTCCCAGCTACTCGGGAGGCTGAGGCAGGAGAATGACTTGAACCCGGGAGGCAAAGCTTGCAGTGAGCCGAGATCATGGCACTGCACTCCAGCCTCGGCAATGGAGCGTGACCCTGTCTCAAAAAAAAAAAAAAAAAAAGATGGAATCGTATATAAACTTATTTTTCTAGGTTCTCTAAAACATCTACAGATTGCAGTGGTGATCAGACAGATTGTTCTGGGTTGTATTTCTAATAAGGTGTTCAGGCCGAGTGCAGTGGCTCACAGCTGTAACCCTAGCATTTTGGGAAGCCGAGGCAGGAGGATCATTTGCATCCAGGAATTTGAGACCAGCCTGGCTAACATGATGAAACCCCGTCTCTACTAAAAATACAAAAAACATAGCCGGGCATGGTAGCACACACCTGTAATCCCGGCTACTAGGGAGACTGAGGTAGAAGGATCACTTAAACCCAAGAGTTTGAGGCTGCAGTGAGCTGTGATCGCACCAATGCACTAAGTCTGGGCTACAGAGTGAGACTCTGTCTCACAAAAACAAAGACAAATAAAGTGTTCAAGTGAGCTCTCCTAGTAGTTCATACATCAGCAAGTATGAAAGCTGTTTATATATACGTTGCTCTGGTGCTTTTTCCCAAAGTTTTCTGTTGTTGTTTTTATTTTTGCTTTCTGAGACACAGTTTCAGTCTGTTGCAAGTTTCAGTGTGAGGCTGGAGTGCAGTGGTACAATCTCAGCTCACTGCAACCTCCACTTCCCAGATTCAAGCAACTCTTGTCCCTCAGACTCTCCAGTAGCTGGGACTGCAGGTGCACGCCACCATGCCTGGCTAATTTTTGTATTATTAGTAGAGATGGGGTTTTGCCATGTGGGCCAGGCTGGTCTCGAACTCCTGACCTCAAGTGATCCACCCACTTCGGCCTCCCAAAGTGCTGGGATTACAGGCATGAGCCACCGTGCCTGGCCTCTCCCAAAGTTTATATTAAGTTGTCTAGTTTTGGTTAACAGGGACTCAAGAAAAGCGCAATTTTAATTTCTAGTGATTCCAAGTCAGAAAAATGGAGAAATAATTGAAAACTTTAGTTCAGAGGTTTATGGTCAGGAAAGAATTCAGGATTCAGTCCAAATTTTAGGCAAATAATAAAAAATTCAAACACACAGGGCTAGAATCTAATAACAGGTATACTATGACTTTCTTCTGAAACATAATTTTTCTCTGTTTTTAGGCCCCCATTTCTACCAAAGACAAATCAGAGTAGGACAAATTTATTTGAAAATACATTTTAGTCTTATTATACTTGGCTCAATTATTTGCATTAAGTGCAGCAAGAATAGTGATTAGCCATATAGGCTTTTTTTTTTTTTTTTTTTTTTTTTTGGAGATGGAGTCTCACTCTGTCCCCCAGGCTGGAGTATGGTGGCGCGATCTTGGCTCACTGCAAGCTCTGCCTCCTGGGTTCACACCATTCGCCTGTCTCAGCCTCCCTTCCTAGTAGCTGGGACTACAGGCACCCGCCACCATGCCTGGCTAATTTTTTTTTTTTTTTTTTTTGAGATGGAATCTTGCTCTGTCATCCAGGCTGGAGTACAGTGGTGCGATCTCGGCTCACTGCAACTTCCGCCTCCCTGGTTCACGCCATTCTCCTGCCTCAGCCTCCCGAATAGCTGGGACTACAGGCGCCGGCCACCACGCCTGGCTAATTTTTTTGTATTTTTAGTAGAGACGGGGTTTCACCGTGTTAGCCAGGATAATTTTTTAAAATATATTTTTAGTAGAGACAGGGTTTCACCATGTTAGCGAGGTTGGTCTCAATCTCCCGACCTCATGATCCACCCGTCTCAGCCTCCCAAAGTGCTGGGATTACAGGCGTGAGCCACCGCACCCAGCCTCATATAGGTTTTTTGAAGTTTGCATTGTTGGAACTTCCTTTTATAAAGAATATCAGACTAGGCTTTTAAAAGTCTCTCTAGGCTAGGAAGCCCAGCCAAGAATTTGCATCAGACAGTGCTTGTCATATCTGTGTGAATTCTGTATAACTTCCCTTCTCAAAGTTCCAAAATATTTTTAGTTTCCTGGGCCTATCAGAAAGTGACTGTATTAGTCCATTTTCATGCTGCTGATAAAGACATACCCAAGACTGGGCAATTAAAAAAAAAAAAAAAGGTTTAATATAGTTTCACATGGCTGAGGAGGCCTCACAATCAAGGCAGAAGGCAGAAAGGAGCAAGTCACATCTTAACGTGCATGGCAGCAGGCAAGAGAGAACTCGTGCAGGGAAACTCCCCCTTATATTATCATCAGACCTCATGAGACTTATTCACTACCACAAGAACAGCACGGGAAAGACCTGACCCCATGATTCAATTACCTCCCCCTGGGTCCATCCCACAACATGTGGGAATTCAAGATGAGATTTGGGTGGGGACACAGCCAAACCATGTCAGTGACATTCTTTACTTACCTCAGGGTCAGGAATCTTGTAAAGAAGTCATGTAGGCAAGGTATCAGGCCAGTCTTTCCAAAGGGTTTTTTTGTTTTTTTGTTTTTTTTTTTTTTTTGAGACGGAGTCTCGCTCTGTCTCCCAGGCTGGAGTGCAGTGGCCAGATCTCAGCTCACTGCAAGCTCCGCCTCCTGGGTTTACGCCATTCTCCTGCCTCCCTCCTGAGTAGCTGGGACTATAGGCACCTGCCACCTCGCCCGGCTAGTTTTTTGTATTTTTTAGTAGAGACAGGGTTTCACCGGGTTAGCCAGGATGGTCTCGATCTCCTGACCTTGTGATCCGCCCGTCTCGGCCCCCCAAAGTGCTGGGATTACAGGCTTGAGCCACCGCACCCGGCCCCAAAGGGCATTTTATCAACTCTATAAAGTCAATCTCAATTCCTCCAAGTATTCTGGTCATATCTGAATATAAGCCATTCCACTCAAACCCTTGGTAAAATAACCAGTGTCTCCAATTGTGTTCTGTTACGAAAGAAAACAGATTCTTATTGGACTTATACAAATAATTATGTTGCCATAGATTAAGAATACTCACAATTATTCTCCAAATGCTGGAGAAATCAGATAGAGATAAAAGGCAATTGTTTCAATTTTACTCAGAAAAGGAAACTTTACATAAGTATTGTAAGCTGCAAATAAAAAGAAAAACTTTTCTTGACTCTGAAAAACGAAACAAAAAGAATGAGCACTATTTCAAACAAAAATGTCATAAAAAATCATTTTAGGGTGGGTGCAGTGGCTATAATCCCAGCACTTTGAGAGGCTAAGGCAGGCAGATCATTTGAGGTCAGGAGTTTGAGACCAGCCTGAACCACATGGTGAAACCCCACCACTACTGAAAAAAAAAAAAAAACTATAAAAGTTAGCCAGGCGAGGTAGCACAGGCCTATAATCCCAGCTACCTGGGAGGCTGAGGCAGGAGAATCACTTGAACCCGGGAGGCAGGGGTTGCAGTAAGCCAAGACTGCACCACTGCACTCCAGTCTAGGTGAGAGAGCAAGACTCCATCTCCAAAAAAAAAAAAAAAAAATTAGTTCTCTCTCAGTTTAGTCCCAAGTAATTCTTGTTCTGCTTGATATTGGGTTAGTAATCTTCATGAACATACCAGCTTTTTTCCCTTTTTTTTTTTTTTTTTTTTGGAGACAGGGTCTTACTATGTTGCCCAGACTGGTCTTGAACTCCTGGGCTCATGGGATCTTCCTGCCTTGGCCTCTTAAGCAGCTCAGGCACCACCACACCCAGCTGGCACCAATTTTTTTTTTTTTTTTTTTTTTTTTGAGACGGGGGTCTCGCTCTGTCACCCAGGCTGGAGTGCAGTGGCCGGATCTCAGCTCACTGCAAGCTCCGCCTCCCGGGTTCACGCCATTCTCCTGCCTCAGCCTCCCGAGTAGCTGGGACTACAGGCGCCCGCCACCTCGCCCGGCTAGTTTTTTGTATTTTTTAGTAGAGACGGGGTTTCACCGGGTTCGCCAGGATGGTCTCGATCTCCTGACCTTGTGATCCGCCCGTCTCGGCCTCCCAAAGTGCTGGGATTACAGGCTTGAGCCACCGCGCCCGGCCTACCAATTTTTAAATTAGATTCCTGGAAGTGTTTTACCTACTCATTCCAAAGTTATCAGAAACCTGTATTCAGAAACCTGTATTCAAAAGTGCTTGTCAGGGTGCTTTCCATGAATTTCCCTGAAGAAACAAGATTGTGGATTGTATCTTATTACAAATGGCTTTTTGAGAAAAATCAATATAAAAATCATTATCTGTGGATGACAAAAGGCTTAGGATGGCCATAGTTAAAGATGTGATTGACAGGCTGGGCATGGTGGCTTATGCCTGTAATCCCAGCACTTTGGGAGGCTGAGGTGGGTGGATTTCCTGAGGTCAGGAGTTCAAGACCAGCCTGGCTAAAATGGTGAAACCCCGTTTCTACTAAAAATACAAAAAATTAGCTGGGCGTGGTGGTGCAGGCCTGTAATCCCAGCTACTTGGGAGGCTGAGGCAGGAGAATCCCTTGAACCTGGGAAGCGGAGGTTGCAGTGAGCCGAGATCGCACCATTGCACTCCAGCTTGGGCAACAAGAGCAAAACTTTGTCTCGAAAAGATGTGATTGACAAAAAAAAAAAATTTGGTTATTTCTGTGACATACAAAAGTTTAACATAATAATCATTATAATTGATCACATTTACTAAGACATATCAGAATTTTAGGTATCTCACCCAATTTTGGAACACATTAACAACACATTTATACAAATAGAGCTCAGAGAAAGTTAAACACCATTTCTTACGTGACAATGCTTCCTGTGTGATATTTACATACAAAATAAACTTAATGTGTCTCTCTCGAACTTCCAGAGGCTCTTTTTGGAACTTGAAATTTAATTTTAGGAAGTTTGTCAAATATCAAAGGTTTAAAACATTTTATCAAAATAGGATCACAGGTCACTGTAAAATAATAATCATTCATTGAGCCAAAGTGATAATTCAAAGATTTCAAAAAGCAAAAATTTTACTCTTTGATAGAGAAGAGATTCATTTTCCCAACAATCAAAAGACTTAAGAAAGACAGCATGAGGCAGTCTGTCGCTCCTTCTCCCCTCATTTTTTTCAGTATACTTAAAAGTAAACAAAAATCTATTATTATCTCTTATTAATACTACATGAGAATCTCATTCAAAATTCTACCTTTGCATCAGTGTATTTAACAAAACCTTATAAACAAATTCACCCAACTTCAATCAGTTTGACCATACACAATAAGAGTTCCATGAACCTTTTAGAACCTCTCACAATTTTTCATTCTCTTTCTTTTAGCTTTTTATATGCATTCTATTTTATCTATCATTCCTTTTATTTCTTAAATTTATTTTTATGTATTTATTTATTTATTGAGACAGGGTCTCTCTCTGTCACTCAGGCTGGAGTGCAATGGTGCAATCTCAGCTCACTGCAGCCTAAACCTTCTGGGCTCAGGTGATCCTCCCATCTCAGCCTCCTGAGTAGCTGGGACTATAGGCATAAGGCACCATGCCTGGCTCATTTTCTGCAGTGAGGGGATTTTGCCATGTTGCCCATGGCTGGATATCTGGTTTTTTTCTTTTTCTTTTTCTTCTTTTTTTTTCTTTTTCTTTCTTTCTTTCTTTTTTTTTTTCTTTTTTTTTTCTTTTCTTTTCTTTTCTTTTTTCTTTTCTTTTCTTTTCTTTCTTTTCTTTTCTTTTCTTTTCTTTTCTTTTTTTTTTTTTGAGACAGAGTCTTGCTCTGTCGCCCAGGCTGGAGTACAGTCATGTGATCTCAGCTCACTGCAACCTCTGCCTCCCAGGTTCAAATGATCCTCCTGCCTCAGCCTCCCTAGCAGCTGGGATTACAGGTTCCCACCACCACGCCCAGCTAATTTGTGTATTTTTAGTAGAGATGAGGTTTCGCCATGTTGGCTGGGGTGGTCTCGAAATCCTGATCTCAGTTAATCCACCAGCCTCGGCCTCCCAAAGTGCTGGGATTACAGGCGTGAGCCACCACACCTGACCCTAATTTTTTTCTCTTTTTGGGACAGGGTCTCACTCTGTTGCACAGGCTGAGTGCAGTGGTGTGATCACAGTTCACTGCAGCCTTGACCTCCCAGGTTCAATTGATCCTCCCACCTCAGCCTTCCAAGTAGCTGGGACTAGAGGCATGTACCACCAAGGCCAGCTAAAAATATGTGTTATTTAATTTGTCTCAGCAAAACTCTAAGCGTATAGAGTTACCAAAAATATTTTATAAACTTTTTTAAAACTCTTTCTCTCTCTCTATAGGAGACAGGGGTCTCACTTTGTTGCCCAAGCTGGACTAAAACTCCTGGAGTTAAATGATCCTCCCACCTCAGCCTCCTGAGTAGCTGAAACTCCAGGCGTATGCCACCACACCTGCCTCTGACAAACCTTTTTAAGAAAACACATTATAAAACGTAATTGTTATTAAAAGTTCATTGTAGGCCAGGCAAGGTGGTTCATGCCTATAATCTCAACACATTGGGAGGCTAAGGCAGGAGGATTGCTTGAGCCCCGGAGGTTGAGGCTGCAGTAAGCTATGTTCGAACCACTGCACTCCAGCCTGGGCAACAAAGCAAGACCTTGTCTCAAAAAAAGAAAGTTCATTTCTAAACTTTTATCTCATTTACATTTATTTATTCTTAACAATTGTGTTTGAGGCCGGGTGCAGTGGCTCAAGCCTGTAATTCCAGCACTTTGGGAGGCCGAGACGGGCGGATCACAAGGTCAGGAGATCAAGACCATCCTGGCTAACACGGTGAAACCCCGTCTCTACTAAAAAAAAAAAAATACAAAAATCTAGCCGGGCGAGGTGGCGGGCGCCTGTAGTTCCAGCTACTCGGGAGGCTGAGGCAGGAGAATGGCGTAAAACCGGGAGGCGGAGCTTGCAGTGAGCTGAGATCCGGCCACTGCACTCCAGCCTGGGCCACAGAGTGAGACTCCGCCTCAAAAAAAAAAAAACAAAAAAAAATTGTGTTTGAAAAACTGCATGAGACATGAAACAAATTCAGTCATTTATCTCAAGTTAAATTTTTTATTAACTATTTTATATGTTAGGCAAGTATCAAAAAAGAAAGAACTTTGAAGTTAAATACATATGTAGTTTGCTGATAACTCAAAAGACATAGTTTTTTGTTTTTTGTTTTTTTTAATTAAACCAACAACATTAAACCAGTCCTTGACCAGGCACATTGGCTCACGCCTGTAATCCCAGCACTTTGGAAGGCTGAGGCGGACGGATCACTTGAGGTTAGGAATTCGAGACCAGCCTGGCCAACATGGTGAAACCCCGTCTCTACTGAAAATACAAAAAACTAGCTGGGTGTGGCGGTGCACCCCTGTAATCCCAGCTACTCAGGAGGCTGAGGCAGAAGAATTGCTTGAACCCAGGAGGTGAAGGTTGCAGTGAGCTGAAATTGTGCCACTGCATTCTAGCCTGGGTGACAGAACAAGACTTGGCCTAAAAAAAAAAAAAAAAAAAAGTAAATATAAACCAAAAGACTGCTAAAGTCACATTAACTTGTGTCTTGTGAAAGGGTCATATAGGCAAAGTGACCCTGATAAGCAGAAGGAGCCAGGAAACCAAAGGAGGCAGACAAGTCCAGCATGTCATCATAGAGATGATTTTGCTGGGGAACTTACAGACAGAAGCGTGGTCTTGGGCAACCACAAGAGAGGTACATCGACAAGGAGTGGTGGCTCACACCTGTAATTCCAGCACTTTGGGAGGCCAAGATGGGTGGATTGCTTGAGCCCAGGAGTCCAAGACCAGCCTGGGCAAAATGCAAAATCCCCTCTCTACAAAAAATACAAAATATTAGCTGGCCATGGTGGCATGTGCCTGTAGTCCCAGCTACTCAGGAGGCTGGGGTGGGAGGATCTACTGAGCCTGGAGAGTTTGAGGCTGTAGTGAGCCCTGATTATGCTACTCAAGCCTGAGTGACAGAGACCCTGTCTAGAAAAAAATTAAGATGGTTCGATTCATGCTGTGCCTTTGTAAGTGGGAAAGGTTAAAGTTTATCTCTCCCACAGTCGAAGGCCCCTACCAAGTTTTAGAGAAAACTGAATGGCAAATTTATATCTCAAAGCACAGAGAGAGAATTTAAGCTTTTTCAAGAAGTTTAGGTATGTTAGGGGAAGATTAAACATGGATGCCAAGGTAATACAATATCATGAGTTCACTGTAGGGTTTTACAAGGAAACATATAGAAAAGCCTAGAGGAAATTCAGAAGTCTTTTCAAAATAATCACTTAAATGGCAATCTACTTAGATATGTGCTAATTTAGCCTTTGTTTTCTTTTCTTTCTTTTCTTTTCTTTTTCTTTTTCTTTTTGACAAAGTCTCGCTCTGTTGCCAGGCTAGATAGAGTGCAGCGGCACGATCTCGGCTCACTGCAACCTCCGCCTCCCGGGTTCAAGTGATTCTTCTGCCTCAGTCTCCCAAGTGACTGGGACTATAGGCACCTGCCACCACAGCCGGCTAATTTTTGTGTTTTTAGTAGAGATGGGGTTTCACCATGTTGGCCAAGATGATTTCAATCTCTTGACCTCATGATCCACCTTGGCCTCCCAAAGTGTTGGGATTACAGGTGTGAGCCACCGCGCCCGGCCCTTTTTTTTTTTTTTTTTTTTGAGATGGAATCTTGCTCTGTTACCCAGGCTGGAGTGCAATGGTGTGATCTCAGCTCACTGCAGTCTCCACCTCCTGGGTTCAAGGGATTCCCCTGCCTCAGCCTCCCAAGTAGCTGGGACTACAAGTGTGCACCACCATGCTTGTTTAATTTATATATTTACACACACATGTATATACACATATATATACACATATATATGTGTGTGTAATATATATGTGCATATATACATATATGTGTATATATTATATATGTGTGTATATATACACATATATACATATCACATATATACATATATACACACATATACATATATGTGTGTGTAATATATACACACATATATGTGTGTAATATACATATTACATACTACATATACATATCACACACGTATATACACATATGTGTATGTAATATGTGTGCGTGTATATATACATATATGTGTGTGTGTATATATATATATTTTTTTCGAGACAGAGTCTCACTCTGTCTCCCAGACTGGAGTACAGTGGCATGATCTCGGCTCACTGCAAGCTCTGCCTCCGGGTTCACACCATTCTCCTGCCTCAGCCTCCAGAGTAGCTGGGACTACAGGCACCTGTCACCATGCCCGGATAATTTTTTTTTTTGTTTTTAGTGGAGATGGGGTTTCACCGTATTAGTCAGGATGGTCTTGCTCTCCTAACCTCGTGATCTGCCCACCTTGGCCTCCCAAAGTTTTGGAATTACAGGCGTGAGCCACCGTGCCCAGCCTCCAGCATGATTTTTTTTTTTTTTTTTGAGACAAGAGTCTCGCTTAGTCGCCCAGGCTGGAGTGCAATGGCGCGATCTCTGCTCACTGCAAGCTCCGCCTCCCGGGTTCACGCCATTCTCCTGCCTCAGCCTCCCGAGTAGCTGGGACTACAGGCGCCCGCCGCCTCGCCCGGCTAATTTTTTGCATTTTTAGTAGAGACGGGGTTTCACCGTGTTAGCCAGGATGGTCTCGATCTCCTGACCTCGTGATCCGCCCGCCTCGGCCTCCCAAAGTGCTGGGATTACAGGCGTGAGCCACCGCGCCCGGCTCCAGCATGATTTTTTTAGGGCGTTCTTTTGTGTGAAATAATTCAAGTAAGGATCCACTCTAACTGCCTGCCTGACCGGTTTTTCCTTTCTCCTCTCTCATCAGGTCCCTGGTTCCCATGACTGCAGCTTCCAGAAGAGCAGAGATTTGGTATCCTGCTCACAGCGCCAAAACTGCAGGGGCCAAGGTAAAACTTCCTCTTTACCCTCTGAAGGTTTGCTGAAAAATCAACTAACAATAGCAGATTAATTGGAGAAAAGGAATACAAATGTATTAACGTGCATATGGGAGAGAACTGCAGAGTGATTATCCCTACCACACAATAGGGTTCTGAAGCTTACATGTCATCTTGAGGTTCCAGAAAGAATGGGGGCTTTGGTTGTGGCAAAACAGGTTCTGGCACGGGGAGGAGGCCTGACTGACAAAGGTGGTCTTGTTATGCAGATGAAACCTCACAGGTAGCAGTCTTCAGAATAGATGATAAATGTTTCTTTTGAAACCACCTTTGCAAAAATTCTAACAGTGAGAAGATTATGACAGTGAAAGAGATCTAACCTAACCAACCCCATCTTGCCTCTAACCTTCAAACTGCCCTTAATCATTCCTGGACTTAGACCAAGCTAACTTTGGGAGACATTTAGTTTATAGTTTAAATGATGATAACCCTTCCCCAAAACTAAATCACCTTTGTGAAGCTAATGAGAGACTACCAGGTTAGCAGGATGTGAGCAGGCTGAATTCTGATAAAGAGTAAACATAAACAATTACCAGCCATTATTCTGGAGGTCATAAGATTTGCAACTCTCCCAGTTACTCCTGCAGATAACATCACTATTACGTTTAATTGCAAAAACTGCAATTACTTTTGCACCAGCCTAATAGAACCTAAGATTGGTCTTTTGTTGCTGTTGTTTTGTTTTATTTTATTTTATTTTTGAGACAGAGTTTCGCTTATGTTGCCCAGGCTGGCGTGCAGTGACCCGATCTCGGCTCACCACAACCTCCGCTTTCCGGGTTCAAGTCATTCTTCTGCCTCAACTTCTCGAGTAGCTGGGATTACAGGCATGTGCCACCAGGCCTGGCTAATTTTGTATTTTTAGTGGAGACAGGGTTTCTTCATATTGGTCAGGCTGGTCTCAAACTCCTGACCTCAGGTGATCCGCCCACCTTGGCCTCCCAAAGTTCTGGGATTACAGGCATGGGCCACTGCGCACAGCCGAGATTGGTCTTTTGAGATATCTTTTCAGGTTTTTGCATTTCTGACCACGGATGAACCAATGGCTCCACTCAGATGTGCTGATCTCTGCCACCTGGTCATGTGGCCCCACCCAAAAGCAGGCTCCCTGGCCTGCCAAACTATCCTTAAAAACCCTAACCTCTGGCCGGGCGCGGTGGCTCACGCCTGTAATCCCAGCACTTTGGGAGGCCGAGGCGGGCGGATCACAAGGTCAGGAGATCGAGACCACGGTGAAACCCCGTCTCTACTAAAAATACAAAAAATTAGCCGGGCGCGGTTGTGGGCGCCTGTAGTCCCAGCTACTCGGGAGGCTGAGGCAGGAGAATGGCGTGAACCCGGGAGGCGGAGCTTGCAGTGAGCCGAGATCGCGCCACTGCACTCCAGCCTGGGCTGGGCGACAGAGCGAGACTCCGTCTCAAAAAAAAAAAAAAAAACCCTAACCTCTGCATTTATCAGGGAGATTGATTTTAGTCATAATTCAGTCTTCCACGTGGTGTGGCCAGCCTTGTATCTGTTAAACTCTTTCTTTATTGCAAGGCTGTGGTCTCAGTGCGTTGGTTTTGCCTGTGCAGTGGGCAGGACAAACCCATCAGGTGGTTACACTTTCAGACTTTTAAAGGTGTCAGACTGAAACTGCCTTTGCAAAAATCATAACTGAGTAAATTATCACAGTGAAAAAGATCAGACCTCACTGATTCCATCTTGCTTCTAGCCTCTAAGCTGTCTGTTCATTCCTGGGTGTAGGCTGAACTAGTCTTGGGAAGGAATTTAGTTTATAGTTTAAACTCTGAACCAACAAAATTGATAATAGCTCTTTCTGGAAAAAAAGCCCTTCTTGGGTGGAGACCAGTCTGTCTTTGTAGGACTAACAAATTAGCCACAAGATTAGAAATTATGATTGAGGAACCATGCAGTCTCTGGCTAGAAGAGTCTGAACCTCCCCAAATTGCTTCTGGGAATAAGATCCCTGTCGCAAAACCTAAGACCAGTGTTTGAGATCTTTTGCAGACCCTGCATTCCAGTGCAGCATATGACACCACCCAGACTGCTAATCTGGCTCAACCAGTCCTGTGATCCCATCCAGGAACAGAAGCCAGCAAGAACTCACTTTGACCCCCTGTAATTTTATCTTCAATCCGATCAATCAGCGCTCCCTACTTCCTGAGCCCATACCTGCCAAATTATCCTTAAAAACTCTGATCCCTGAATGCTCAGGGAGACTGATTTGAGTAATAATAAAATTCCAGTCTCCCACACAGACAGCTGTGCATGAATTACTCTTTCGCCATTGCAATTCCCCTGTCTTGATAAATTCACTCTGTCTAAGCAGTGAACAAGGTGAACCCATCGGGTGGTTACCAGACTCTCAGTTAATCTTTGCTAGATTCAGAGAAGGGAAGGCTTTAGAGGAAAGAGAAAATGCAGAGAAAAATGGCTGCATTAACGCAGATTTTCTCTACAGATGCAAATCTTCCCCACAAAAGACAGCTTTGCAGGGCTACTTCTGTTTGCAGGCCCTCTGAACAGCCGTCTCAAAACATGTCAAAGAAGTATATCTTGGGGTGAAATATTTTAATTTCCTTCCTATACGTGGGAAATAGCCAGGAGAAAATGTGTAACTCTCCAAGAAGTAGCTTAGAATTCGGGCTTATATTGCATATTCAGCTAAAAATCAAAGGAAAAAGAGTATGGGGGATGCTGGTTATAAGGATATGACCAGGAAAAGCATGGTAAACAAGATTAAAGTTTATTGTGCAGATTTAATTTGGTGCCTTCTCCATTGAAAAGAGTTTCCTATGATTTAGTTACCCTTCTCTTCCTGGTACAAAGAGGGAGACACCCTTACAAATGGAGGTTTTCTTTATAGATGTAAATTTCCCTTACAAAAGGGTAACTTCTACTCTGTTTTTAGAGCTTCTCCTGTGTCTGCTGTTTCTCAAAATAATCAGCTCAAAATAGTCTTTATGCCAAAGAGGCATATTTTGGGGTGGCACATTCTGGTCTCCTACACTACCCATTTAAATATTGTCCTTTACCTCCCATTATAGCCTTCATTTTTTGTATTAAATATATTTACTTTTATGGAGATAGTAGATGGTATAAATTTTCTGTTTTTACTTGACAGAATAAACCTTGCCAACCTTACTGAGAAAGTATACTTCTCAAAAAGTTAAAAAACGTGAATCTCATGCAAATAAAAAAATGAGCACACGTCAAATGTTTAGTTAACTCATTAATGAAGGAACCAGCAAAATGGTAAGGCTAGTTCAAAGAGAATTAAAGAGAGTGAAGCCTCATAGTGGCTAAAAGAAAGAATGCAAAAGTTTGCCAATTTAGATACAAAACTGGGTAATTTTTTTTTTCTTTTTGAAACTGAGTCTCACTCTGTCACCCAGGCTGGAGTGCAATGGTGCAATCTCGGCTCACTGCAACCTCTGCCTCCTGGGTTTAAGCGATTCTCCTGCATCAGCTTCCCAATTAGCTGAGATTACAGGCACCCACCACCATGCCCAGTTGATTTTTGTATTTTTAGTAGAGACGGGGTTTTACCATGTTTGCTAGGCTGGTCTCAAACTACCAATCTCAGGTGATCCACCCCCGCCTCGGCGTCCCAAAGTGTTGGGATTATAGGCGTGAGCCACTGTGCCCAGTGAAAACTGGTTAATATTCTACAGTAACTGTCACCTTTGGGATTGTCTTCTCTAAAGGACAGAAATAATCAGCATCTCTATAGGACAAAATTAATTTAAATTCGTATTCATTTTCTACCAGTTAGTCTTCTAGTTAAATACTCAATAGAGTAGCAATTCAAAGGAAGGCACACGCCCCTAGCCCATCAGATAAATGTTTGGGTACGTTTACTAGACAAAGCCCAGCAGCACCCTGAGAAGAAAGGGAGTAATCCCTTTTCCCTATTTCCAAGTTTTGGAAATCTTTCCTTAATGTGCTTTTGGTCACCTAATGGTTTTGAGTTTTCTTTATATCTTTCTTTGTTTTGTTTAATTTTTACGTTTTACTAATCTACCCCAAAACTTTAGAACTCTTCACTCTGGGAAATGTTTTACATAAAATTTTATTGAAGAAAAATAAAAGTCGCTGGGCATGGTGGCACGTACCTGTGATCCTAGCTATTTGGGAAGCTGAGGCAGGAGGATAACTTGAGCCCAGGAGTTTGAGACCAGACTGAACAACAGAGAGACCATGTCTAAAAAAAAAAAAAAAAAAAAAAAGAGGAGAGAGAAGAAAAATCAAATAAAAATGTTTACAAGAGGCATTTTCTTTTTTTTTTCCTTTTTTTGAGACAAGGTCTCGCTCTGTCACCCAGGCTGGAGTGCAGCTGTGTGACCCCAGCTCACTGAAACCTCTGCCTTCTGGGTTCCATGCCTGGCTAATTTTTTTGTATTTTTTTTTTTTTTTTAGCAGAGATGGGGTTTCACCAAGTTGGCCAGGCTGGTCTTGAACTCCTGGCCTCAAGTGATCCACCAACCTCAGCCTCCCAAATTGCTAGGATTATAGGCATGAGCCACCATGCCTGGCCTTCAAGAGGCATTTTCTACTCTTTCAATGTGAAAATAGCTGTATCGTATCTCTTGGAAACAGTGTATGTTCTCACAACTTTGATAACCTCCCTTTTAGAGTAGAGAAACATTAATGGGGAAATTGGCTCTATTTTTAACTACTGAACCTATTTAAGAAGCACTTTCTAATCTTCCTGGATTGAGATCTCCAGGCCCCAGTTTATCCTGCTAAGGCAGCTCATACTGACTTAGACAATAACTTAAGGGATTTACTGGCAAAACCTCAAAAGAAATGGGGCCCTAGAGGGTGGTGATGGGGTAATATTTGGGGGCCAGTGGGAGAAGGGCCCAGAAAAGAAGGCAGGGTTTGGGGCATTGTAATTCTGCAGAGATCCATGCCAAAAGTCCAAGAGTGCTCAAGTGAGATCCTTAAGATAGTAGGGGTAAACTTAACTTTTGAAAACGTGGAGCTTTCAAAGCAGCCAACTGGGCTTAGAGAATTTAAAAGGAAAGCATTTCCCTTAAGGACCAGACCTAGTCCTTTCTAGATAAGTGAGGGTAGGGGATAAAATGTCACGGCAGTCGTCTTCTGCCTCCAAGTCATTATGGGTCCAAGTGGCTGTTGTTCTAATGGCACAGTCTACCAAATAAATGTTTTTCCCTCGTGGATGGCACATGTGCCTTCTATCCATAAGAGTGGCTAATGGTGGGGATTTTAGATACTACATCAAACCAGTGGTACCGATATTACTGGGTGGTGTAGTGGGTGGCCTATCACTACCAGTTCCTATTGTTGCAGACCAAATGCCACCCTAAAACATGACTGTAGGAGACCAGAATATGCCACCCCAAAATATGTCCTTTGACATAAGGACAATTTTGAGCTGATTTTTTTGAGAAAAAGCAGACACAGGAAATGGTCTGAAAACAGAGTAAAAATTGCTCTTTTGTAAGGGAAATTTACATCTATAAAGGAAACCTCCATTTCTAATGCTGTCTCCTCTCTGTACCAGGAAGAGAAAGATGACTAAATCACAAGAAATTCTTGTAACTGAGCAGCTTGGCTTAGCCTCAAACTTTTTTTTCTTTAAAACTTTTTTCTTCATCTGGGTGTAGAGGCTCACACCTGTAATCCCAGCACTTTGGGAGGCTGAGGCGGGTGGGTCACCTGAGGTCAGGAGTTTGAGACCAGTCTGGCCAACATGGTGAAACCCCATCTCTACTAAAAATACAAAAATTAGCTGGGCATGGTGGTGGGCACCTGTAGTACCAGCTTCTTCTCCAGCTACTGAGGCAGGATAATCATTTGAACCCAAGAGGCAGAGGTTGCAGTGAGCCAAGCGCACCACTGCACTCCAGCCTGGGCAACAGAGTGAGACTCCATGTCAGAAAAAAAAAAAACACACACAAAGTTTTTGTCAAAGATAAACATCAACACATTCCTCAAAATAAAACTGTCTCAAAAAAAAAAAAAAAGACAACATTTTTTTCTTTAAAACTTTTTACTGGCCAGGCACAGTGGCTCATGCCTGTAATCCCAGCACTTTGGGAGGCTGAGGTGGGCAGATCACTTGAGGTCAGGAGTTCAAGACCAGCCTGGCCAACATGGTGAAACCAATCTCTACTAAAAATACAAAATCTAGCCAAGTGTGGTGGTGCACGCCTGTAATCTCAGCTACTCGGGAGGCTGAGGCAGGAGAATTACTGGAAACCAGGAGACAAAGGTTGCAGCGAGCTGAGATGGCACCACTGCACTCCAGCCTGGGCAACAGAGTGAGATTCTGTCTCAAAAAAATAAATAAATAAAAGATAAAACATTTTTTCCTTTTCCATTTGCTGCTCTCCCCGCCCTACCCAGTTTCAAGATGTAGCTCCGAGATAAACTTTACAGCCTCGGAGTGTTCCATACTCACTTATCTGGTCATATACGTCCTTAAACGCTTCAAGGGTCAGATCCTGATACAGACCTGACACCTCCAGAAGTCTCTCTCTAACAAAAGATGACTTCAAGGCTGGAACCTACTCCTGGCTACTAGATTGACTACGATTAATTTATAACCTGGTAGGACCCACCATGGCACCAGCCCCTTCACCAGAGGGAACAATAATTCGAGATGAGCCGTGGAAGCAAATCACACAGCGTGGCACCTCCCAGTCCTCCTGCCTCTTCTGCATTCCAAACCCGCTCTTTAAAAACCTGGGCGTTCCCTCCACGAATTGAAGAGAGGAATTTTTTTTCACCTGCTCTTCCTCTTGCTGGCACAGATCATAAAGTCTTGCTCTCTTTCTATCACATCTTATTATTATTTTGGCTTCTTTCTACAAGCAAGGAACAGCAGACCCTTTTACGTTATCATTGGTGAAGTCACTGAGTTAAATCTGCACAACGAATCTTACTCTTGCCTGTAATCCCAGCACTTTGGAAAGCCAAGGCGGGTGGATCACCTGAGGTCAGGAGTTTGAGACCAGCCTGGCCAGCATGGTAAAATCCGTCTCTACTAAATATACAAGTTCGCCAGGCATGGTGGTTGGCGCCTGTATTCCCAGCTATTCGAGGCTGAGGCAGGAGAATAGCCTGAACCCGGGAGGCGGAGGTTGCAATGACCTGAGATCACACCACTGCACTCCAGCCTGGGCAACAAGAGCAAAACTCTGTCTCAAAAAAAAAAAAAAAAAAAATCTTATTATTGTTTACCATACCTTTCCTGGTCATCTTCCCATAACCAGTCATCAACAGATGATAGTACTTAAGCTTGAATTCGAAATCACCACTTACAGATTTTGTCATTTTTCTGGGTGTCTCCCATGTATACATGATGTGTACATGTTAATAAACTTCTGTTTGTTTTTCTCTTATTAGTCTGTCTTTTGTTATGGGAGGCTCCAGCTGAAAACTTGGAAATGGTAGAGGAAATATTTTTGTCCTACATTATGCTGTCCAGTAAGGTAGCCACTCACCACATGTGGCTGTTGAGTGCTTGGAATGTGGCCAGTACAAAATATACACAGTGTAAAAAAAAAATCAGATTTAAAAGGCTTACTGTGAAAAGTAAAATATCTCATCAATAACTTTTTATATTGCTCATATGTTAAAATGACATTTTGGATATACTGAGTTAAATTTATTATTATTATTATTATCATCATCATCATCATCATTATTTTTGAGACGGAGTTTTGCTCTCTATCCCAGGCTGGAGTGCAATGACACAATCTCGGCTCACTGCAACTTCCGCATCCTGGGTTCAAGTGATTCTCCAGCCTCAGCCTCCCAAGTAACTGGGATTACAGGCACCTGCCTCCGTGCCCAGCTAATTCTTTTTTTTTTTTTGTATTTTTTAGTAGAGATGGGGTTTCACCATGTTGGCCAGGCTGGTCTCGAACTCATGACCTTGGGTGATCCACCCACCTCGGCCTCCCAAAGTGTTGGGATTACAGACATGAGCCACCAGGCCAAGCCAATATATTATTAAAAATAATTTATTGCCGGGCATGTTAACTCATGCCTGTAATCCCAGCAGTTTGGGAGACTGAGGCGGGCAGATCACCTGAGGTCAGGAATTTGAGACCAGCCTGGACAACATAGTGAAACCCTGAATCTACTAAAAATACAAAAAATTAGCTGGGTTTGGTGGCGCGTGCCTGTAATCCCAGCTACTCGGGAGGCTAAGGCAGGAGAATCGCTTGAACCTGGGAGACAGAGGTTGCAGTGAGCCGAGATAGCACCACTGCAGTCCAGCCTTAGCAACAAGAGCAAAACTCCATCTCAAAATAATAATATCTTGGCTCCTGCACCACCTGACACTCAGATCCTCAGGCCACGGCCAACACTGAGAGCATCATTATCAATCCTAGTGGTGTTCATCACAGCCTGGTGGGTGAAATCATCAAATACTCTGAGCAGAAGGGATTCTACCTGGCGACCATGAAGTTCTTTGGGTCTCTGAGGAACCCCTGAAGTAGCACTACACTAACCTGAAAGACCACCCATTCTTCCCAGACCTTTCTGAGCACAAGGTCTACTCTGCAGTATGGTTGTCTGTGGACAGACTGTCTTTCTCCCTCAGGTCTGAGTGCTCAAGCAGATCATGGTGTATTCATCAGTGTATCCCAGTGCCTGGCACATATTAGGCACTCAATATAAGTGAAGTACATGAACTCAGGGCAGGTTGTGGCCATGGTCCTGGAGGGACCGAATGCAGCAAAGACAGGGCAAAGGATGCTTGGGGAGACCGATCCAGTGGGATCTATGCTAGGGACTATTATTCGCAGGGACTTCTGTGCTAAAATAGGTGGGAACATCATTGGTGGCAGTGATTCAGTACAAAGTGCTGGAAAAGAAATGGCTTAAAGAAGAACTGGTTGACTACAAGTCTTGTGCCTATGACTGGATCTATGAATAAGAGGAAGTCAAAGCAGCAGTCTGCTCTGATGTCCTTCCTGTGTCCCTAGTCACAGCTCTTCATTTCATTGACTTAGAGGCAATAGGATCAATCATTCTTTGCTAATAAAGCCTTTGGAAACTGGAGGAAAAACTTACTTTGTTTCTTTCTACTTTTAAAAATGTGTGTACTGGAAATGTTAAAATGACACAAGTGGCTGGCATTACCTTCCTGTTGGACAGTGCTGGACTACTATCATTTGCTGGCTTCCCACAACTCCTAAGGTGCAGCAGCTCCCAAGCCTGTCATTCCTCCCACCTGCCTTGACAGCCTCATCTGGCACTCATTTGTAGGATGGATGTCTTTTGTCCCAGGTAGTGATTACTCCATTCATCTCCATCCATGCTCTGTGCAATCAGTGATATGGGAACACACTGTGGAACTGGGGAATCAGGGACTTGGCATTTAGTCCCAGCGTTGCCACTAACTTGCTATGGGACCAGGCAAGTCCCTTAACCAACACCCACCCCGCCCTGCTGTCTCACCTTCCCCCACTTGAATTATATAGCCTGAGTGAGACCAACTCCAATATCTCTTCCTGCTCTAGAGGTTCTGTTTGTTTTTCTCTTTTTTTTTTTTTTTTTTTTTTTTTTTTTAACAGGGTCTTGCTCTGTTACCCAGGCTGGAGGGCAGTGGAGCAATCTCAGCTCGCTGCAACCTCTGCCTCCTGGGCTCAAGCAATTTTCCTGCCTTAGCCTCCCAAGTAGCTGGGACTACAAGCATGTGCCACCACACCTAGTTAATTTTTGTATTTGTTGTAAAGATGGGGTTTCACCATGTTGCCCAGGCTGGTCTTGAACTCCTGAGCTCAAGCAATCTGCCCACCTCCATGAGCCACCACGCCCAGCCTAGAGGTTCTGTTTCTTTACAGGAGCCTCAGGCCACGCATGTTCTGCTTGAGGATAAAAGGAGAAAAAGGAACTCTTAAAATTATTGTTGGGGCTGGGCTCAGTGGCTCACACCTGTAATCCCACCACTTTGGAGGCTGAGGCGGTCATATCATCTGAGGTCAGGAGTTCAAGACCAGTCTGACCAACAAGGTGAAACCCTGCCTCTACTAAAAATACAAAAATAAGCCAGACATGGTGGCAGGCACCTGTAATTCCAGCTACTCAGGAGGCTGAGGCACGAGAACCACTTGAACCTGGGAGCCAGGATTTGCAGTGCGCTGATATTGCACTGTAGCAGTGAACCAATCACTGCACCCCAGCCTGGGTGACAGAGCAAGACTCTGTCTCAAAAAAAAAAGTTATTTTTGACTGGGCACGGTGGCTCATGCTTATAATCCAGCACTTTGAGGGGCCAAGGTGGGAGGATCTCTTGAGTCCAGGAGTTTGAGACAAGCCTGGACAATATAGCAAGACCCCATCTCTACTTTGTATTATATAATATTTAAATATAAAAATAATAAAATTATGGTTGTTATTTGGTGACCTGTATCCTTTGTCTAGATGAGCGACCAGAGCAGGTACACCAGGCCTGTCTTTTTGACCCTGGGCTCGAATAGTGACTTTTAGCCTTGCTGCATTTCACCCAGGCAAAGTAGGTCCTGCTGCCAGGCTTTTGCCCACATCAGTCCCTCTCTATCAACATTCATTCAGCCAACTTATATCGAGTGCCTAATACGTGTGAGGCACTGGGATACACTGACGAATATACCACGATCTGCTTGAGCACTCAGACCTGAGTGGGGAAAGAGTCCATCCACAGACAACTGTAAAGCAAGGTGGACCTTGTGCTCAGAAAGCTGTGCCTACTGAGGGGGTTGGGGGTCAGGGAAGGTTTCCTGGGGGAGGGCCACCTGTGCTGTGTTTCGTGGGGTAGGTGGGAGTCAGCCAGCTGAAGAGAAGTGGGAGAGGGAAGGCATTCCAGGCAGTGGGAACAGCTTGAGCAAAGACACAGAAGCAAGGCACAGCTTGGTGTGGGCCGGAATTCTAAGTCCTCTAGTGTTGTTGGAGCTTAAAATTCAGTGGTAGGAGAGGAAGCTGGAGAGGTGGGCAGGAGGCTGTGCTTCAGGGCAGCACTTAGAATTCCTGAGGACATCCAGGCCCACTGCCTGGTTCATTTTCCCTACCTCTTGCCTTCTTTTTTCCTGGCTTAGGAAAGGTACAAAATTCTTGTGTGCAGCCTCTTTTGGACTCCAGCTCTTGTTCTCTTGCTGAATCCCACCCCCACCCATTCAAGTCATAGGCTGTGATTCACCTGTGGGCTTCTGAAGGCTAGAAGCTTCCACAGTGAGCCAGGAAACAAGTTCTGATTGGCTGGAAACAGACCCCTGCTCCAAGATTCGGGGCTGGCAGTATTCCTTCTGTTCTGGTGGCTCAGTCCTCATGACTTTCCTCTGGACTTGCAAGTTATTCCAACAAACCCCAGCTGCTCTGCAGCGAAATGTTCCAAATAATTAATATTTCTGCAGGAATTACCTTGTAAAAGATATGTGCTTTTAAGCATTTGGTAGTGCAAATGTTTTTGACTGCCTTTTGTGGCCAATTTTCTCCTTCAGCGGGACTCATGTATAATTTTAGATAAAAGTACAAGGAAATTATATTTCCATAATCATAAGTCTTCTTTCAGCAATACACGTATCTTCAGAGAATCCCAGTCTCCCTGCAGCATCCTCCTGGTGCACAGACAAAAACTGCTGAATTCTGGCAAGATACTCAAAGGATTCTGACAGGTGACCATCTCAGGCCAGAGATATGCCCAACCAACTGGAGAAGCAGAGACAGCCATGGACAGATCCGCTGATGCTGAAGTATATAGACAGCTGAGGTACAACCCGTATAATCACCCAGATGTTATTAGGCCATGATCATTCTGTAGTTAGCTACCTCCCTTCTGTGTTTCCTCTCACCTGAGAACCTATTGTGGCCACTTCCAAGGCCCCACTGTGTCCAAATCACACCACCACCAAAGCTCACAGAAACACGCTGGTAGATTTCTCCTCTTTGGTGGTTTCCCATGACCAGCCAAGCGAAATACCCAACAGTCATTCTCAGTGCGCACAGATTTACCTTCAGTTTTTTTGGTTATATTGTCATTATTATGTTCTTTGCCAAGTGGGAGAGTTAAGGGGCCTGCTATGGACTGAACTCTGTCCCCCTCAAATTCGTATGTTGAAGCCCCAACCTTCAATGTTACTATATTTGAAAACGGTCCCTTTATGGAGGTAAAGTTAAATGAGATCACAAGAGTGGGGCCCTTGTTCGACAGAATTGGTGTCCTTACAAGAAAAGGAAGAGGCTGAGTGCAGTGGCTCACACCTATAATCCCAGCACTTTGGGAAGCTGAGGCGGGAGGTACGCTTGGGCCCAGGAGTTCAAGACCAGCTTGGGCAACATAACAAGACTCTATCTCTACAGAAAAGAATTAAAAACTAACCAGGTGTGATGGCATGTGCTTGTGGTACCAGCTACTCAGGAGGCTGAGAAAAAAAAAAAAAGCCATCTGCAAGGCAGGAAGACAGCCTTCAACAACAACGAAATCAGTCAGCAACTTGGTTTGGACTGCTCGGTCTCCAGATCTGAGAGAAAATAAATTAAAATAAATTTCTGTAGAATTAAGCCACCCAGTCTATGATGTTTCATTACAGCAGCCAAAGCAGATGAATACAGGGCCATTCATTCATTCTCCATTTATTGAGCATCTTCTTTTTTTTTTTTTTTTTTTTTTTTTTTTGAGACGGAGTCTCGCTCTGTCGCCCAGGCTGGAGTGCAGTGGCCGGATCTCAGCTCACTGCAAGCTCCGCCTCCTGGGTTCACGCCATTCTCCTGCCTCAGCCTCCGAGTAGCTGGGACTACAGGCGCCCACCACCTCGCCTGGCTAGTTTTTTGTATTTTTTTAGTAGAGATGGGGTTTCACCGTGTTAGCCAGGATGGTCTCGATCTCCTGACCTCATGATCCGCCCGTCTTGGCCTCCCAAAGTGCTAGGATTACAGGCGTGAGCCACCGCGCCCGGCCTTATTGAGCATCTTCTATGAGGCATTCTGATGGTTAATTTTAGGTGTCAACTTCACTGGGCTGAGGGATGCTCGGATGACTGGTAAAACATTATTTCTGGGTGTGTCTGCAGGTATTTCTGGGAGAGATGAGCATTTAATCAGTAGACTGAGTAAAGATCTGTCCTCACTAATGAGGTTAGGCATCATCCAATTCATAGGGAGCCTAAATAAAACAAAAAGTTGGTGAAAAAGTGAATTTGCTCTCTTGTCTGGAGCTCAGACATTCATCTTCTCCTGCCCTTGGACAATGGAGCTCCTGGTTCTTGGGACTTATACCAGGCCCAAGAGATGAGAAGCCCTATCCTTCCCCACCGTCTTTATATCCCCAAACTCCTGGCCAGTGTGCAGCAGTGTGGCATGGATGACTCTATTCCCTGCTTTAACAATCGAGTTTACTGCAGAGGTGTAAAATATTCATGCTGAGAAAGGCCTGGGAAGCTTCAGCGAATGCTTCCAAGGGGTCTAGCTGTGCCAGAGGCTTGAAGTCAGGGAGAAAATGAACTGCCTCCTCCTCCTTCTGTGAAGCGATGCTGGGAGAAGGACATAGTTCTCAAGAGAACATGCTCTGAGCAGTGGTTCCCAAAGGAGGGTTTAGGAAAAAGCCAAGTTGGGACCCTGGGGAGGGACTGTGTGGCCCCTACTAGAGGGGTCTTCCAAGGCCACATTTCTATGATGACCTGGAGAATCCAGGAGATCAGTGGGAAGGGAGCTGCCTCCAGAGGGATTCACCTGCCACCTGAACCAGAGGGAGGCAAAGATGAAGCAGTGGGGAGGCCCTTCCTGGCTGGTAAATCCTCCTGGGTCAGGCACTTGTAGGAGCAGCCCTGTGGCATGGAATTGAGCTCATTACTTTTACAACACGCCAAGGACAGGGCCGGGTGCTGGAGATACAACCAAGAATAAAATGCAGCACCTGTTCTCCACAGCTAAGTTAAAAGCACAGACCCGAACAGACAAAATACAACTTGACTTAGTAGTGGAAGAGCACGCTGCACCAAACTGGTTGTCCAGCAAGAGAGGACTGATTTAATAACCTGTGATCTATCTATACAGAGGAATACCAGAAACTGTTGAAAAAAATAAGGCATTGCTTATTTTATGATTTGAAATGATGCACAAGAAATACGAAGTAGAAAAGCAATGGAAGCTTCCAGATAGCTGAATTCCTAGAGGGTGGCAAGCCAGAGAGGGTGAAGAAAGAAGCTCTGTGCTTCTTCCCTCATACACACCCTATGCATTTCTTCATCTAAAACTTTAAGGACAAAGCAAAAAAACTGCCTGACTTCTTGGTTGACAATTTGGGCTGGATACTGGTTTCTTCTTATAATAATTATTGCTTTATAAATTCAGGTATATAAGGCCGGGCGCAGTGGTTCACACCCGTAATCCCAGCACTTTGGGAGGCTGAGGCAGGTGGATCACTTGAGCTCAAGAGTTCAAGACCAGCCTGGTCAACATGGCAAAACCCTGTCTCTATAAGAAACACAAAAATTCGCTGGGCATGGTGACACCCGCCTGTAGTCCCAGCCACTTGGGAGGCTGAGGTGGGAGAATTGTTTGAGCCCAGGAGGTTGAGGTTGCAGTAAGTTGAGATTGTGCCACAGCATTCCAGCCTGGCCAACAGAGCAAAACCCTGTCTCAAAAAAAAAAAAAAAAAAAAAAATCAGGTATATTAAAAAAAACCGAGGCCTGATGTGGTGGCTCACGCACATAATCCCAGCACTTTGGGAGGCTGAGGTGGGAGAATAGGTTGAGCCTAGGAGTTCAAGACCAGCCTGGGCAACATAGTGAGACCCTGTCTTTACAAAAGAAAAAAATTTTTTAATTAGCTGGGCATGGTGGTAAGCATATGTGGTCCCAGTTACCCAGGAAGCTGAGGTGAGAGGATGGTTTGAGCCCAGGAGGTCAAGGATGTAGTGAGACATGATTGTGTCACTGCACTGCAACCTAGGTAACAGAGCAAGACCCTATCTTAAATATATATATATATATATATAAAATAAAAATGTAAAAATAGGAAAATCTAAAAAGCAAAACATAACAATCTACACAACAGTTTCTAGGATGGCAGGATGGAAAAGTTCACTGGGTTGCCCAGGTCAAAACGAATCTACAGCAGCCGGGCACGGTGGCTCACACCTGTAATCCCAGCAGTTTGGAAGGCCATTGCGGGTGGATCACAAGGTCAGGAGTTCGAGACCAGCCTGGCCAACATGGTAAAGCCCTGTCTATACTAAATACAAAAATTAGCTGGGTGTGGTGGTGTGTGCCTGTAATCCCAGCTACTGGGGAGGCTGAGGCAGAAGAATGGCTTGAACCCAGGAGGTGGGTGAACCAAGATCGTGTCACTGCACTCCAGCCTGGGTGACAGAGCAAGACTCCATCTCAAAAACAAAACAAAACTTATCTACAATTGGTGGGCAAGTAGGAAGCACTTGCCTCCAGGGTACAGGTGGGCCAAGGTTAGCGGGTGGGAGTACAGAGGGAATCAAGGCCTTGGGAACCAACTTAGCAGCAGGACATGTGATGCCTAGGTTCCATGGTATCCATGTTAGGAGGGTCATGGGAAACAACCATTTGGGGTGCAGGTGGGCCGAGGCTAGTAGATGGGTACACAGAGGGAGTCAAGACACCATGAGCCCACTGGCTGGCAGGGCAGCCTGAGGCCTAGGATGCATGGTATCCTTTGTAGTCCTTGGGAAGGACTACAGTGAGGTGGTTACCAGGCTGGAGCCAGCAAGCTCACTGAGGAACTTTGTGCATTGTGGTTGTCAGTCATGCAACAAGAGCAAACAAACATATGGGCAAAAATGGAAGCACTGGAGGCCAGCAGGGTGGCACACGCCTATAATCTCAGTGACTCGGGAGGCTGAAGCAGGAGGACCACTCAAGGCCAGGAGTTTGAGACCAGCCCAAACAACACGGAGGGATTCTGTCTCTAAAGTAAAAAGTAAAAAAAGGCTAGGCATGGTGGCTCATGCCTATAATCCCAGCACTTTGGGAGGCCAAGGCAGGTGGATCACCTGAGCTCAAGAGTTCAAGACCAGCCTTACCCACGTGATGAAACCCCGTCTCTACTAAAAATACTAAATTAGCCAGACGTGTTGGTACACACTTGTAATCCCAGCTACTTGGGAGGCTGAAGGCAGTGAGGCTGGAGAATCACTGGAACCCGAGAAGCAGAGATTGCAGTGAGTTAAGATTGTACCATTGCACTCCAGCCTGGGCAACAAGAGGAAAACTCCATCTCAAAAAAAAAAAAAGTAAAAAAAAAAAAAAAAAAAAGGCCGGGCATAGGGGTGCATTCCTGTAGTCCAAGCTACCAAGGAGGCTGAGGTAGGAGAATCCCTTGAGCCTAGAAGCTTAAGGTTGCAGTAAGCTATGATTGGACCACTGCACTCTAACCTGGATGGAAGAGCAATGCACTATCTCTAAGTGGAAAAAAAAAAAAAAAAAAGGACACACTGGAACGAGGAGAGAGCCAATAATTCCTGTAAAGTCCCTCTAGCCTCCTCTTCTAACAAAAACTAATATTGTTGTCATTGCAAAAGAGAAATGCTGAAAAGATCCAGTTCATTATCACAGAGCAGATCATGAAAGGTTGATTTAGCACTTAGACACAATAAATTGATAACTAACTAGCACAGCAGTCAAGAACTTTAAAATAGCTATTGTGGCTGGGCACGGTGGCTCACACTTGTAATCCCAGCACTTTTGGAGGCCGAGGCGGGCTGATCACCTGAGGTCAGGAGTTCAAGACCAGCCTGGCCAACATAGTGAAACCCCATCTCTATCAAAAATACAAAAATGAGCCAGGCGTGGTGGCGTGCACCTATAGTGCCAGCTACTTGTGAGGCTGAGGCACGAGAATTGCTTAAACCTGGGAGGCGGAGGTTGCGGTGAGTCCAGTCTGGGCGACAGAGTGAGACTCTGTCTCAAAAAAAGAAAAAGAAAAAGAAAAAAACCCCCAGCTATTATGAATATTTTCAGAGATGTAAAGGAAAAGGCAATTACAATGACTAAGCAAATGGAGAATCTTAGCAGAGAAATGAAAATTACAAAAAAGGACCAAAGAGAGTTAGGTTTCTAGATGGGAATAGTCAGTTGATTTTTGACAAAAGATTCAGAGCAATTCAATAAGGAAAGAAAAGTTTTCAACACATTGTACTGAAATGACTAGACAAACATATGGAGGAAAAAATGAACTTACCACCACATACAGAAATTAATTTAAAATGGTTCATGAATGTAGACAGAAAAGCTTAAATTATAAAGCTTCTAGAATAAAATATAGGAGAATATCATAATCTTAGGCTAGACAAATATTTCTTAGGACTCAGAAAGGAGTAACCAGGCTGGGTGTGGTGGCTCACACCCGTAATCCCCATACTTTGGGAGGCCAAGTTGGGAGGATTGCTAGAACCCAGGAGTTCAAGACCAGCCTGGGCAACATACTGAGATCCCATCTCATTTAAAAAAAGATGGGGTGGGGAGTAACCACAAAGAAAGTTAATAAATTTGACTTCATCAAAATTAAAAACTTCAGTTCATCAAAAGACATCCAGAAAATGAAGAGCTGGGCACGGTGGTTCACACCTATAATCTCAACCCATTGGGAAGCCAAGGCAGGAGGATCACATAAGGCCAGGAGTTTGAGACCATCCGGGGCAACATACTGAGATCCTCCTCTCTATAGAATTTTTTTTTTTTTTTTTTTTTTTTTTTTTTGAGACAGAATCTGTCTCTGTTGCCCAGGCTGGAACACAGTGGCATGATCTCGGCTCACCGCAACCTCTGCCTCCCAGGTTCAAGCAATTCTCCTGCCTCAGCCTCCCGAGTAGCTGGGATTACAGGTGCCCGCCACCATGCCCGGCTAATTTTTGTATTTTTAGAAGAGATGGGGTTTCACCATCTTGGCCAGGCTGGTCTTGAACTCCTGACCTCGTGATCCACCCGCCTTGGCCTCCCAAAGTGCTGGGATTACAGGCATGAGCCACCGCGCCCAGCTGAAAACGTTATAAAAAATTAGCCAGGAGTGTTGGTGTGTGCCTGTAGTCCTAGCTGCTTGGGAGGCTGAGGTGGGAGGATCATTTGAGCTCAGGAGTTTGAGGCTGCAGTGAGCTATGATCGCACCATCACACTCCAACCCGGGTGACAGAGTGGGACCTTATCTCTAAAACTGAATAAATTAATTAAAATTAAATTTTAAAAAGTGTTTAAAAGAAAATGAAACATAAGCCATAGGCTAGGATGTGCCTATATCCCATTCCATATTTGTAACTCATATTTCTGACAAATGACTTGTATCCAGATTATGTGAGGAATTCATACACCAATTTTAAAAGAAACAACAGGCCGGGCGCGGTGGCACAAGCCTGTAATCCCAGCACTTTGGGAGGCCCAGGCGGGCGGATCACGAGGTCAGGAGATCGAGACCATCCTGGCTAACACGGTGAAACCCCGTCTCTACTAAAAAATACAAAAAAACTAGCCGGGCGATGTAGCGGGCGCCTATAGTCCCAGCTACTCGGGAGGCTGAGGCAGGAGAATGGTGTAAACCTGGGAGGCAGAGCTTGCAGTGAGCCGAGATCCGGCCACTGCACTCCAGCCTGGGCGACAGAGTGAGACTCTGTCTCAAAAAAAATAAAAATAAAATAAAATAAATAAAAGAAACAACAATAAAAATAGTGAAAAGACAACAGACACTTCACAAAGAAAGTGGGCTGGGCATGATGACACATGCCTGTAATCCCAGCACTTTAGGAGGCTAAGGTGGGCTGATTGCTTGAGCTCAGGAGTTCAAGACCAGCCTGGGAAATGTGGCGAAACCCTGTCTCTACAAAAAAATACAAAAATTAGGCATAGTGCCACACACCTGTAATCCCAGCTACTCAGAGCTGAGGCACAAGAATCGCTTGAACCCAGGAGGCAAAGGTTGCAGTGAGCCTAGATCATGCCATTGCACTCTGTCCTGGGCAACACAGTCTCAAAAAAAAAAAAAGGATATGCAGATGACCAGTAAGTGCATGAAAATGTATATATTACTCCTCAGACAAATACACATTAAAACCGTAATGAAATATATACCATTTCACACTGCTGTAATGACTAAAATTCAACAGACAGACAATAACAAGTGTTAGCAAAGATGTACAGCAATTGGAATTCTCGTAAAATGCTCATGAAAATGTAAAATGACACAAACACTTTGGAAAACAGTTTGGCAATTTCTTATAAAGTTAAACAGTTAAACATACGCCTACCCTATGATCTAGCATTTCTACTCTTAAGTATTTACCAGGATAAATGAAACTATCCACAAAAATATTTGTGTCCAAATGTTCGTAGTAACCTTATTTCTACTAGCCCCAACTGGGAAACAACCCAACTGTCCTTAAACAGATGAATTGTGATACGAATTGTGATAGATCCATACAGTGGTGTCTAACTCAACCTTTAAATGGAAAAAAAATTTGGCCAGGCCCAATGGCTCATGCTACCTGGCCAAGAAAGTTCTATATCTTGATTGAGGTGGTGGTTAGATGGGAATATGCATTTGTCATAACTCATTAAGGGTCAGGCACAGTGGCTCACAGCTGTGATCCTAGCACTTTGGGAGTCCGAGGTGGGATCATTTGAGGCCAGGAGTTCCAGATCAGTCTGGGAAACAAAGTGAGACCCCTTGTCCCTAAAAACATCATTTAAAAATTAGCCAAGCATGGTGGTGCATGCCTGTGGTCCCAACAACTCAAGAGGCTAAGGTGGGAGGATGGCTTGAGCCTAGAAGGTCAAGGCTGTAGTGAGCCATGATCGCACCAGTGCACTCCAGTCTGAGTGACAGAGTGAGATCCTATCTCCAAAGAGGAAAAAAACCCAACTCATTGAGCTATCTACTTTAAATATGCAGTTTATTGTTCGTAAATTATATCTGAATAAATTTTACTTTATTTATTTATTTTTAGAGACAGGGTCTCGCTCTGTCACCCAGGCTGGAGTGCAGTGGTGCGATCACGGCTCCCTGCAGCCTTGACCTCCTGGGCTCAAGCCATTCTCTTACCTCAGCCTCCCCAGTTGCTGGGACCACAGGCATCCACCACCATGCCCAACTAATTTTTAAATTATTTGTAGAGATGAGGTTACACTATGTTGCCGAGGCTGGTCTCTAACGCCTGGCCTCAAGCAATTCTCCCACCTCGGCCCCCCAAGGTACTGAGATTGCAGATGTGAGCCACTAAGCCCGCCTAAATTTGACTTCATAAAAAGAATTATTTAGCAACCACTAGATGCCAGGTTTGTAAGGTGAGAAGAAAGAATGAACAAAGAAGAAATAGTTGAAGATATATGAGAAAAGGGATAGCAGACAAGGTCCCTGAGAAAGCGAGAAGGAAGGAAACTCAGAGCCCGGATGGAGGAGTTTGCCGTGGCCAATGCAGTGAACACTGAGGCACAAGGGAAGGAAGGCAATGGGAGAGGGAGCCGACTAGAAACAGGCAGAAGGCGCTGGGCATGATGGTTCATGCCTGTAATCCCAGCACTCTGGGCAGCCGAGATGAGAAGATTGCTTGAGGCCAGGAGTTCAACACCAGCCTGAGCAACATAGTGAGACCTCATCTCTATTTAATTTAATATATATATGACTGTCAGGCCATGCCATAGCCCAGTTCATATCAGTACCCAAATAATTTTCCTGTTCTTATTATGAATTCACTGGTATGCCATTGCATTGCATGGAAGCACCATATAACCATATATATATATATATATATATATAAAACTTTCAGGCCATGCCATAGCCTAGCTGAGTCTGGCGACCTTGGATATTCAATGTCCCCAAGAATGGAATTTCTCCAGCATTGCTCAGTAACCTGGAGGAGGAGGCAGAGAGTCCAGAGTTTGGGGAGTTTAGGTTGGGGCATGGTGGCTCACGCCTGTAACCCCAGCATTTTGGGAGGCCAAGGCAGATCACTTGAGGTCAGGAATTTGAGACCAGCCTGGGCCAACATGGTAAAACCCTGTCTCTATTAAGAATACAAAAATTAGCTGGATGTGGTGGCAGGTGCCTATAGTCCCAGCTACTCAGGAGGCTGAGGCAGGAGAATTGCTTGAACCCAGGAGGTGGAGGTTTCAGTGAGCTGAGATCATGCCACTGCACTCCAGCCTAGGCAACAGAGCAAGACTCTGTCTAAAAAAAAAAAAAAAAAAAAAAAAAAAAAAAAAGGCTGGGGAGTTTAAAGCAGGTGGCATGAAAGAAAAAAACATGTTAAGAGTTGGAGGCATTGACAAGTAACTTGTAAGACACAGCCCTTGGAGGGCTCAGCTGGATGGGGAAAGAAGTGAAGCCAGGAGGAGTACGGTTAAAGAAAAGGGAAAGCTTGAGGGGCAGGTGGAACAAGTAAGAGTCTGGGGGCAGGAGGTGGTGGTTAGGCTGGATTTGGAGCTGAAATTCTCTTTAGCTTCTGTCTGCTCCTCTTCAGCTCACAGACAAAGCATTTAAGATATCTTTGACAACCTACATTTCAGCAAATTCCACATATTTGTTGAAAGCCTATTGTATAGGAATCCAAACTGTACTGTAAAAGGAAGTTTGTGTAGGTTGTTTCTGCCTAGTAGAAGATAAATTCTCCTGCAGCTGTATTCATACAGCTCTGTATCCTCCCACCGCAGCAGCGAACATCACACTGCATCTTTAAGTCGATAACCTAAATATCTATCTCACACCCTTTAGTCCACGATTTCACTTTTAAGAATTTATTCTTAGGCTGGGCGTGGTGGCTCATGCCTGTAATCCCAACACTTTGGGAGTCCGAGGCGGGCGAATCACGAGGTCAGGAGATCAAGACCATCCTGGCTAACACGGTGAAACCCCATCTCTACTAAAAATAAAAAAGATTTAGCCGGGCTTGGTGGCTGGTGCCTGCAGTCCCAGCTACTTGGGAGGCTGAGGCAGGAGAATGGCCTGAACCCAGGAGGCGAAGCTTGCAGTGAGCCGAGGTCGCACCACTGCACTCCAGCCTGGGCGACAGAGCGAGACTCCGTCTAAAAAAAAAAGAAAGAATTTATTCTTATGGATGTGTTTGCATATGTGTGCAACGACTTCAGTATAAGACTTTTCATTTGAATACCATTTGTAATGGCAGCCCTAGGAGGGCTAACATCACTGGGAGGCTAGTTTAAAAAATAATGGCACTTCTGTGCAATGGCATGCCATTGCATTCATCACAACAACAGGAAAATGATTTGGGTACTGATATGAACTTATTTTAAAAATGTATTACTTAGCCTGGGCAACATAGGGGGACTATGTCTCATATATATGTATTAGAGACACCTGTAGTCCCAGCAGCTTGATAGGCTGAGGTGAGAGGATCGCTTGAGCCCAGGAGGTTGAGGTTGTAGTGAGCTATGATAGCTACTGCATTCTAGCCTGGGCTTCAGAGTGACAACCTGTATCCAAAAAAAAAGGAAAGAAAAAAGAAATGTATTGCTTAAAGTGAAAATGAAAATAGGGCACAGAACAGGGGCGATGGTGCTTTATCTTTTCTATAAAAATAAAAAACACATATACACGTAGGAACTGGTGTCACTCCTGAGGCAGGATAGGGAGGAGGGACCTTTACAATTTTATGTGATTTTACCCTTAAAATTTGGGGAGAAAGTGAAAGAGAGGGAGGGGAAGAGAGACTTCACTTGTTAGTTTCTGGAGGGACAGCGAAAACTACAACCTACAGAATGAAGCTCTAATGGTGGAATTTCAGGACTTGAACTCCCCAGCATCCCTCAGGAGTCACTATGCTGCTGACCTCTATCCAGCATCTCCTGGAGCTGATCGAAGATATGTCCCTGGCTCTAAATGACTGGACTTAAGAGGCCAGGCCTCTGGAAAGGGGGATCCATAAAGCATCTATGTACAAACACCTCACCAATCCATCACAGAGCTACTCAGCAGCCTCACCAGAACATAGCTGAGAATCAGAACTTTTGGCTTTTTTGAGACAGGGTTTTGCTCTGTTGCTCAGGCTGGAGTGCAGTGGTGCAAGCACAGCTCACTGGAGCCTTGACCTCCCAGGGTTGAGCAGTCCTCCCACCTCACCCTCCCAGTAGCTGGCACCACAGGCGTGCGCCACCAGACACAGCTAATTTTTTTTTCTTTTCTCTTTTTTGAAATGAGTTCTCACCACGTTGCTCAGGCTGGTCTTGAACTCCTGGCTTCAAGTGATCCTCCCGCCTCAGCCTCCCAGATTGCTGGGATTACAGGTGTGAGCCACTGTGCCCTGCCCAGAACTTTTTTTCTACTGACTCTGAAGTGTTACCATAGATGATACTGAAACTCATATATCTCCTTGCTCCTCAGTCAGAGCCCATGTTCCCCTTCTGGGGATCCACTTGGCCATCTAGAATAAGTGTGAAGATTATTTTAAACTGAAGACACTAGAGATACAGCAGATGCAGAAAGAAGCCTTTTTGGAACTTCCTTTATTTTACTAAAAGGAAGAGACTTCTGGGAATAAAGTTGCCGTAAATCTCCTCTCCAGAGGAGCTCACTCCCAGGGAGAACACCAACCACTCATGTAGACAAACACAAACAAACTGCATACACAGACATCAGCAACAAACTCCCATCTCTTCCATTTGTTTCTCTAAAAGTCCATTTGTCTTTCCTCAAACGTCCATGTGTCTTTCCCACAGAAGCCTTTCTCTCTCCTCTCTTTCCCTTATTAGGTTGAGATCAATGAGCTTCTTTATCTGAATATTCCTGCATGCATATAAACAAAACTTGTTTCCTTTTTTTTTTTTTTGAAACTGAGTCTTGCTCTGTCGCCCAGGCTGGAGTGCAGTGGTGTGCTCTCAGTTCACTGCAACCTTTGAACCTCCCGGGTTCAAGCAATTCTCTGCCTCACCCTCCCTAGTAGCTGGGATTACAGGTGCCCACCACCATGCCCAGCTAATTTTTGTGTATTTTTAGTAGAGGTGGGGTTTCATCATGTTGGCCAGACTTGTCTTAAACTCCTGACCTCATGATCCACCTGCCTCGGCCTCCCAAAGTGCTGGGATTACAGGTGTGAGCCACCGTGCCTGGCCAACTTGTTTTCTTTTTCTGTTTTGTTTTTGAGACAGGCTTTTGCTCTGCTGCCCAGGCTGGAGTGCAGTGGCACAATCATGGCTCAGTGCAACCTCAACATCCTGGGCTTAAGCAATCCTCCCACCTCAGCCTCCTGCATAGCTGACACTACAGACACATGCCACCACACCTGGCTAATTATGGGGTCTCACTTTGTTGCCCAGGCTGGTCTTGAACCCCTGGGCTCAAGTGATCCTTCCACCTTAGCCTCCCAAAGTGCTAGGATTAAAGGCGTGAGCCACCTCGCCCGGCCAAACTTATTTTCTTTTTGCCTGTTTATCTGTCTATTGTCAGTTAATTTGCAGGCCCCTGAGCATTGGACCTAAGTCCTCAGTAGAGAAAAATATTTTTCTCCCACAAACCTTCCATATAGAGTTTTTAACTAAGCCTGGTTAACAGATTTTCAAGCCAATAGGGGAAAACAGCAAATTACAAGGGGAGAAAGAGGTTATTTCAGGCAGAAGCCTTCCCTCAGCTTCATTGTGACAGATGACAACCTAGCATTTGAAGGAGAGAAAGAAACATCTATTAAAAAAAAAAAAAAAAAAAGGCCGGGTGCGGTGGCTCACGCCTGTAATCCCAGCACTTTGGGAGGCTGAGGCGGGCAGATCACGAGGTCAGGAGATCCAGACCATCCTGGCTAACACGGTGAAACCCTGTCTCTACCAAAAATACAAAAAATTAGCCGGGCATGGTGGCGGGCGCCTGTAGTCCCAGCTACTCGGGAGGCCGAGGTAGGAGAATGGCGTGAACCCGGGAGGCGGAGCTTGCAGTGAGCCAAGATAGTGCCACTGCACTCCAGACTGGGCAACAGAGCAAGACTCTGTCTCAAAAAAAAAAAAAAAGAAAAAAAAAATCCAGGCACAGTGGCTCACGTCTGTAATCCCAGCACAAAGGCCAAGGCAGGAGGACCACTTGAAGTCAGGAGATTGAGACCAGCCTGGCCAACATGGTGAAACCCTGTCTCTACTAAAATACAAAAATTAGCTGGGCGTGGTGGTGCGCGCCTGTAATCCCAGCTAATCAGGAGGCTGATGTGCGAGAATCGCTTGAACCCAGGAGGCAGAGGTTGCAATGAGCTGAGATTATGCCACTGCACTCCAGCCTGGGCGACAGAGTGAGACTCCATCTCAAAAAACAAGCCAGGAACCGTAGCTCGTGTCTGTAATTCCAGCACTTTGGGTGGCCAAGTCAGGAGGATTTCTTGAGTCCAGGAGTTCAAGACCGGCCTGGGCAACTTAGTGGGACCCCATCTCTACAAAAAATGAAAAATAAAAAAAATTAGCCTGGTGTGGTGGCATGGGCCTAGAGTCCCAGTTTCTTAGGAGGCTGAGGTGGGAGGATCACTTGACCCCAGGAGTTCAAGTTTGCAGTGAGCTATGTTTGCGTCACGGCACTTCAGCCTAAGCAACAAAGTGAGACCCTATCTGAACAATAAAAAAAGAAAAAAGAAGAACTTCCAAGAAGTCCAGAATCTGCCATTCTGCATGCCTTCTTGGATGTCATGAGAGCATTGGAGTTGCCTCACAATCCAGCCGGCGGTGTCTGTACCGTGGCTCGTCCTTTATTACAAAGAGCCCAGTTCTCCTCAGGATTCTCTGAGAAGACAAGAGTGGTGCACTTCAGAAAGATTTCTACACAATCCTTCCAAAACTGCCTGAGGCTTAAAGGGGTAAACTCTAGCCTAGGAATCTTGACTTTATAGAACTACTCATCCTCCCATGATTCACTTCAGATAGTGTCAAGACCAGCATGGGCGGCAAAGCAAGACCCAATCTCCAAAACAAAAAATACAAAAATTAGCCAGACATGGTGGCACATACCTGTAGTCCCAGCTACTCAGGAGGCTGAGGTGGGAGGATCGCTTGAGCCCAAGAATTGGAGGCTTCAGTGAGCTGTGATTGTGCCACTGCACTCCAGCCTAGGTAACAGAGCAAGACTGTCTCTCAAAAAAAAAAAAAAAAAAAAAAAAAAAGAGGGCTAAGCATGGTGACTCATGCCTGTAATCCCAGCACTTTGGGAGGCTGAGGCGGGTGGATCACAAGGTCAAGAGATCGAGACCATCCTGGCCAACATGGTGAAATCTCGTCTCTACTAAAAATAGAAAAATTAGCCAGGTGTGGTGGCGTGCGCCTGTAGTCCCAGCTACTCGGGAGGCTGAGGCAGGAGAATCACTTGAACCTGGGAGGTGGAGGTTGCAGTGAGCCGAGATTGCCCCAATGTACTGTAGCCTGGCAACACAGTGAGACTCTGTCTTAAAAAAAAAAAAAAAGCGGCCGGGCGCGGTGGCTCAAGCCTGTAATCCCAGCACTTTGGGAGGCCGAGACGGGCGGATCACAAGGTCAGGAGATCAAGACCATCCTGGCTAACCCGGTGAAACCCCATCTCTACTAAAAATACAAAAAACTAGCCGGGCAAGGTGGCGGGCGCCTGTAGTCCCAGCTACTCGGGAGGCTGAGGCAGGAGAATGGCGTGAACCCGGGAGGCGGAGCTTGCAGTGAGCTGAGATCCGGCCACTGCACTCCAGCCTGGGCGACAGAGCGAGACTCCGTCTCAAAAAAAAAAAAAAAAAAAAAAAAAAAAAAAAGCAAAGCCAAGAAAGGAAACCCAACCAACTCTACAAAAGAAAGTGTCAATATTTTTCTTGAAGCTTAGAGTTCATAGTGACATTTCATAAGAGGAGCAACATAGTTTGAAACCACATCCAGCAAGCTAAAGGCCCATAGACCAAATCTGGCTCACAACGTGTTCTTACAAATCAAGTTTCAGTGGAATGCGGCCATGTCCGTTCATGTTGTCTGTGGCTGCTTTCACATGATGACAACAGAGTTGAGTAGTTGGTACAGATACTATATGGCCCCAAAGCCAAAATTATTTTCCAGTTGATCCTTTACAGTGTGGACATAAAGACCAACCAAATGAGAACAAGGAAAAGCTGTTTATCTGTAGCTTGCTCTACAAGGGAGTCAGCTATCACCTGTGTTTGGCAGAGACTCAAAAGTAGGCAAAGGATTGGGAAAGCTTTATAACAAAAAAGGGCAAGGCTTCAGGCATGCCTTTGTTGGGGCAGAAAAGTGTGATCCCTTTCCTCACCCATCGTAAGTGTTATGGCCAACACTCCCTTAACAAAAGACAGGTTAACAAGAGGAAAGCACAGATTTATTCAACCAAAGTTTCACACAACATGGGAGCCTTGGGAGATGAAGACTTAAAGACCCAGAGAAAACTGTTTTTATGCCTAGGTTTAGACAAAGAACAGACATTTGTGTAGAATGTGATTGGACAAAAGGGTGTGCTCTAATGGTAATAGACTGAGGGGGAAACAGTGGGCCCTGTCTGTTCAGATTCTCCTTGGCCTCTCTGTGCAGCATTCCATCCTCCCGGGTGGAGGCAAGACTCCTCTGGACTGAGAGTCTTGTGATCTACTATCAGACAATGTAGGTGGGAGAATATCTATGGTCAGCTCCTACACAGAAAGGCGTGGGTAGGTTTCTAGGTTTTCTAGCTTGCTTTGGGGAAGAAAGGATCTAGTTTCTATGGTCTACCTTGGAGAAGAGGAATTCTAGTTTCTATATCTTGCTTAGGGGAGAGAGAGGAGCAGGAGAAAGGAGGATGGGAGGTCAGAAACTTCTGAGGTCCTTTCCATTTCCTTCAGTTCAAAGTACTCAGCATGCCGAGGAAGCATGCTTTTGGGTCTTCTTTTTGGCCACCCGACACCGTGATTGGAGGGTGTCGGTATAGGGGGGCTAACTGGAATTAGGGCATCCTACGTGATTGGTTAGGGGAACATATTTGACTTTTTCTGGTTCATCCTAAATTGGAAGCAGGGACAAAAATAAAGGAAACTGTCAGTTATTAATCAAATCCTAATTGATTTGGGCCAGTTATTACAAGGGTTATTGTTTGGCTTCCTGGACTGATTGCTAGGGAGAGCAGCCTGACTTTCTACAAGTCTGCTTAGAGATAGCAATATGGCTTCCTGGGCTGGTTACCGTAGTAATGGGTTGATTTCCTGGACTGATTGCTGCAGGTTGCAGGCCAGAGTTCTATTCTCATGTATGGTCTGGCCATTGTCCATTGCATATTCAGTGTCTCAGTAGAAAAAGTTTACCTATCCCTGGATTTAAAATTAAGTATTTAAATGAGTGGGTTCTTGGGTGAATGAGTACTAAGGTCTCTGTGCCTTAGTTTTCTCATCTATCCATTGGAAATTATAATAGTTTCTACCTCACTGAACTAAAACTGGAGGGCATGTCGGCAGCCCATTTCAATTAGAGGATTATCTCTTTGATTGTTTATCAAAAAAACAAAACAAAACTAAGTTTGAGGCCCCTCATTCCCACTCTGAAATCCAGGACATAGCCCTGTCTTAAAGCCAAGGGAAGATTGTTCTCCACTTACCCTACCTAAGGAAGTCCAGTGAGGGGGCAGTCTCTCACTTTCAATGATACTTTGGCTTTATTAAATTATTCAGGTATTTTCTTAATTACAAAAGACTTTAAACCAGCCCTCTGTCTTTTGGAGAGCCTTCCCGCTCCTGCAGTTGGCCAATATTTACAATCAGACTCCGAAGTTTTCCAAGCTGCCATGATCCTTCAAGCTAACAAGAAACAACAAACAGCTAGGGAATATGTCTCTTCAATCTGCTTCTTTGACCTTAACAGAGCCTCACCTGTAGAGAAGTGGGGCCTTGGGATCTGGGAGCTGCTCCAGGACCCCCAACCTCTAGTCCTGCCGGGGAACAGCACCCTGTCCAAGCCCTACTACCCAAGAACCCATCTTTCTTGTAAATCCTACCCAGAAGAGGCAGCCCCACCCTCTGAAACCAAGGGGTCACTCAGTGCTGCTGACTCTATCCACTTAAGCTTCTTGGATCATCCCCTCTCACCAGCCCTCCTGCTATTGCGATGTTTCAGACCCTCAGATGTTCTTCCTCCAGCTACAGCAATGTCCTTCTAACTCCAGGCTTCTTCTGGTCCATTGAGATGACGTAAGTCACTTCAGTTTATCACCTTCCAAAGACTCCCCATCACCTTCCGGTTAAAGTCCAACACCCTTGAAATGGCATTCATGGCCCTTCACGGAGCTCTCCTGGCCTGCCTAACCTCTCACCATCTCCTGCCTTGCACTTTACTGCCTACAGTCACTGTACTGTCTAATATGGTAGCCACCAGCTGCAAGCGGCTCTTTCAATTACGTTATTTTATTTTAGACAGGGTCTCGCTCGATCACTGAGGCTGGAGGGTAGTGGCGTGATCAGGGCTCACTGCAGCCTCACCCTCCCAGGCCCAAAAGATCCTCCCAACTCAGCATCCTGGGTAGGTAGGAATACAGGCATGCACCATCATGCCCAGCTAATTTTTTATTTTTTGTAGAGATGGGGTCTCACTATGTTGCCTAGACTGGTCTTGAATTCCTGTGCTCAAGCAATCCTTACACATTAGCCTCCCAAACTGCTGGATTACAGGCGTGAGCCACTGTGACTGGCCTAAGTTTTAGTTAAAGTAAAATTAAAAATTCAGTTTCTCAGTTGCACTATCCACATTTCAAGTGCTTACTAGCTAGAGATTACATACTGGACAGCATAGAAATAGAACATTCCCATCAACACAGAGTTTTACTAGACAGCATTCCTCTAGAAACACCCAAGGGTTTTTATTTTTCTACACACATCGTGTTGTCTCGCCCTGCCAGGTCTTTGCTCATGCCTCTGCCCAAAAGATGCTTTCTTTTATCTTTTCACTTGGGTGATGCTTTAAGAGTCAGCTCAGAGGTCATCTCCAAGAAGGCTTATTTGAATCTCCAGGCTGGGGCAAGTGCTGGGCTCCTGTGTTCTGATAGTTCCTTGCGTTAACTAATCTCTATCTGACCACTTAGCATTGGCTGATATTTCTGTCTCCTCCATAAGACTTTGAGTTCCTCTGGGGCAGGGCCGTGTCTTCATCAGCTCTGTATCCCCAGTGTCTGGCACAAAGCAGGTGTCCTTTGGCGTTGGTCGAACTCATCTGAGTGGAACTCTCGGTGGTGCATGACCATAGAACAGTGCAAGTTGAACTGTGTATTAGTAAAGACTCCTATGTAGAGAGAAACAACCTCAACTCAAACTAGTCAAGAGAAAAGAGGATGTAATGGTTCAATAATTGGGAAGCCCCAGGTTGGTTCTGACTTCATGCATGACTGGATCCAGTGGCTCAACACACGTTACCAGGGCCTGGTTCCGTCCCCAGCTCCTGACTCTGTTGACTGCCCTGTAACATCCCTCTCAGGCAAGATGACCACCAGTAGTGTTGGTCCTAAGTATTCCCAATTTAGCAACCTCAGTGAAGAGAGAAATTCTCTCCCAATTATCTACTTAGTGGTCTCCAGGAAGATCCTGTTTGGCCTTGATTGGGTTGTGTGCCCTCCCTCCATGAATCACTGTGGACTGTGAAAAGGAGTAGTTTGTTTGGCTATGTCATCCTGGCTTATGTGTCTGTTCCTGGAGTGAGAGTGGGGGAGGTGAGTATACGAGCATCATGATTGACAGCTTCCCAGGCCACTTGGAAAAAGAAGGAGTTACCCAAAGGAACCAGAAGAATAGATTGCAGGAATAGTGGGAGGTAGGGGCTTTACCTCCCATAGGCCCCGCTGCCCGTTTGGAGATAGGAGGCAGAGTCATCTGCTCTCTCGGTGACCTGGACTCCTGCTTGCTTTCTCTTGCCCTTCATACTTTTTCCATGTAGACCAGAGTCTTAGGAGAGTCCACTCACCCTCAGATTTCAAGCCACCAATCAGCAGGCTGCAAAGGGTCTTGAATTTAGAAGATTTTGCTGGCCTGGAAATACATAGTGATGGAGCTTTGAAAGACAATGGGCCAGGCATAGTGGCTCAGGTCACCCATCACTTTGCGGGGCCAAGACAGGCAGATCACTTGAGGCCAGGAGTTCGAGACCAGCCTGGCCAGCACAGCAAAACCCCATCTCTACTAAAGATACAAAAATTTGGCAGGCGTGGTGGCGCATGCCTGTAATCCCCAGCTACTCAGGAGGCTGAGGCACGAGAATCGCTTGAATCCGAAACAGAGGTTGCAGTGAGCTGAACTTGCACCACTGAATTCCAACCTGGACAACAGAGTGAAACTCTGTCCCAAAAAAAAAGAAAGAAAAAACTGACCTCACTCTGGAAAGACCCCTGGTAGAATTTGCCAGCTCTGGTCAAGGACCTACAAACTGTTGTAACCTTCTTTTTTTCATCCATTTAAAAAATTAACTGGGCATAGTGGCTCATGCCTGTAATCCCAGCACTTTGGGAGGCTAAGGCAGAAGGATCGCTTGAGGTCAGGAGTTCAAGACCAGACTGGGCAGCGTAGGGAAATCCCATCTCTACCATTTTTTTTTTTTTTTTTTTTTTTTTTTTTTAATAATTAGCCAGGCATAGTGGGATGGGCCTGTAATCCCAGCTACCCAGGAGGCTGAGATGGGAGTATTGCTCAAGCCCAGGGATTCGAGGCTACAGTGAGCTGTGATTGCATCACTACACTGCAGCCTGGGCTTCAGAGTAAGACTCTGTCTCTAAAAAACAGAATAGAAAAAAAATTTAAGGTATAATTTACATACAGTAAAATTCACCCTTTTTAGTGTAGAGCATTGTGAGTTTTGACTATAGTCATCCACCACAGTCAAGATGTAAAACAGTTCCCTCAGCCACAGTTCCCTGGGCCCAGTTATAGTCATACTTTCCCCAGGCCCTGTCCCTGGCAACTACGGATCTGTTTTCTATCCCCATAGTTTTTATTTTTTATTATTAATTTTTTTATTTTAGAGGTGGGAGTCTCACTCTCTTATCCAGGCTGGAATTCAGTTGTATGATCACAGCTCACTGCAGCCTCAAACTCCTGGGCTCAAGCGATTCTCCTGCCTTGGCCTACTGGGACTACAGGACTGTGCAACCACACCCAGCTAATTAAAAAACAAAACAAAACAAAACAAAAAAACTTGTTTGTAGATTCGGGGTCTCACCCTTATCATCTTGCCCAGGATGATCTCCAACTCCTGGCCTCAAGTGAGCTTCCCACCTTGGCCTCCCAAAGTGTGGGGATTAGAGACATGAGCCACCTCCCCTGTCCCTATAGTTTTAACCTTCCCGAAATATATAATGGAAACATAAGGTATGTAGGTTTTGAGTTTAGCTTCTTTCATTTAACATAAGACAATTGATACATATCCATGATGCTCTATACATCAATAGTCATTCCTTTTTAATGCTAAATAATACTTCACTGGTGGATGTACCACATATTAGTTATGCTCTAATTTAGGTACGTCTGGGTTTTTTCCATTTTTTCTCATTTATGAATAAAGCTGCTATAAACATGGATTTTCTCTTTTAAAAATTGTTTTGGGGACAGGGACTGGTCTCACTATGTTGCTCAGGCTGATCCAGAGCTCCTGGACTCAAGTAATTCCCCCACCTCAGCCTCCTGAGTAGCTGGGACTACAGGTACACACCAGCATCCCCAGCCATAAATTTTCATTTCTCTTGGGTAAATACTTAGGAGTGGGATTTCTGGGTTTTATGATAAATGTTTAATTTTATATAAAACAGTGAAATTGTTTCCCAAAGAGACTATATTATTCTGTATGGCTACTATATTATATGAGCATTCCAGTCACTCTGAATTCTTGACAGAACTAGGGTTTGTTGGTTTGTTTTTGTTTTTGTTTTTGTTTTTTAAGCTATTCTAGTAGATGTGTAGTGGTATTACACTTTGGTTTTAATTTGAATTTCCCTAATGACTAATCATGTTTAACATTTTAGCAGCTGGATGCAGTGGCTCATGCCTGTAATCCTAGCACTTTAGGAGGCTAAGCCAGGTGTATCACTTAAGTCCAAAAGTTCAAGACCAGCTTGGGCAACATAGTGAGACCCCATCTCTACAAAAAAAATTAAAAATTAACTGGGCATGGTGGTATGCACCTGTAGTCCCAGCTACTCAGAAGGCTGAGGTGAGAGGATGACTTGAGCTGGGGGGGTTGAGGCTGCAGTGAGCCAAGATTGCACTGCTATACTCCAACCTGGAAAACAGAGTGAGATCCTGTCTCAAGAAAAGAAAAAAATTTTTTTTGCATGTGTTTATTTGCCATCTATATATCGTCTCTGTGGAAGTGTCCATTCAAATACATTTTTTTCTTTTTTTGAGACAGGTTTTCACTGTGTTGCCCAGGCTGAGTGCAGTGGGGGCGATTACCAGGTTGTTACTGGAAAGGGGTCCCAATCTAGGCCCTAAGAGAGCATTTTTGGATCTCGCACAATAAAGAATTTGAGGTCCATAAAGTCAAAGCAAGTTTATTAAGGAAGTAAAGGAATAAAAGAATGACTACTCCATAGGCAGAGCAGCCCCAAGGACTGCTGGTTGCCCATTTTTATGGTTATTTCTTGATTACATGCTAAATAAGGGGTGGATTATTCATGCCTCCCCTTTTTGGACCATATAGGGTAACTTCCTGACATTGCCATGGCATTTGTAAACTGTCATGGCGCTGGTGGGAGTGTAGCAGTGAGGACGACCAGAGGTCACTCTTGTGGCCTTCATGGTTTTGATGGGTTTTAGCCGGTTTCTTTACTGCGACCTGTTTTAGCAGCAAGGTCTTTATGACCTGTATCTTGTGCTGACCACCTATCTTATCCTGTGACTTAGAACGCCTTAACCTCCTGGGAATGCAGCCCAGCAGGTCTCAACCTTATTTTACCCAGCCCCTATTCAAGATGGAGTTGCTCTGGTTCAAACACCTCTGACAAGGTGAGGTCAGAGGCCTGGCATCGGAAATTGGTTGACTTGCAGGTTGGTAAGAAGAATTTACTGACAACACTATAGATTTGAAAAGGAAAGTTTTATTAGATAGAAAGTACACTGCAGAAGAGTGCAGCCAGGTGCATCAGCAAGAGAACTGAGCGTGCCACGGCGGATTGTCCTTAGGGATATTTATGGACCTTAAAGCGAGAGTTTAAGGGTAATTTAGACCATATTAGCGCACATAAGTCATGATTATTGATTACCTTTGCAGACATTTTGGCGTCTTAATGTCAGCAAGGGTTGTACAATGAGTTTCAACATGCATGCATTCTGGAGATGTATAGAAATTCTAGTTATGTATAAATTTTGAGGAAAGAGGTCTGGAACCAGATGCTGACTTTAGGTAACAGGGAAGGCTAATTACTTCTAAATTCCTCAGATAAGGAGTTTTGCCTCTGGATGGCCTGCTTGATGGTCACCAGGTGATCTTGTTCTTCTCAGTGATCACAGCTCACTGCAGCCTTAACTTCCCTGGCTCAAGCGATCCTCTCCCCTCAGCCTTCTGAGTAGCTGGAACCACAGGCATATGCCACCATATTTTTTGTGGAGACAGGGTCTCGCCATGTTGCCCAGGCTGGTCTTGAATTCCTGGACTCAAGCAATCTGCCTGCCTTGGCCTCCCAAAGTGCTAATATTATAGGTATGAGCCACTGTGCCTGGCTCATTTCTCATCTTTTAAAGTAGGGTTGACTTTTTATTATTGAGGTTTCTGAGTTCTTTACATATTCTGGATTCAAGTCCTTTATCAGATATAAGTTTTGCCAAAAAAAAAAAAAAAAAAAAGGATCTCCCCATTTGTGGCTTCTCTTTTCATTCTTTCAACAGTGTCTTTTGAAGAGAAGTTCTTCATTTTGATGAAGTCCAAGTTATTGATTTTTTCTTTTACGAACTGTACTTTTGGTGTCATATCTAAGAAATCATGGCCTAACCCAAGTTCACAAATATTTTATCCAGAAGTTTTACAGTTTTAGGTTTTACATTTATGTCTATGATCCATTTCGAATTAATTTTTATGGGGTGTGAAGTATAACTTGAGATTCCTTTTTTTGTACCTGGATATCTAATTGTTCCATCTTCATTCCTTAAATACACTGTACTTTTTCCATTGAATTATTTTTGCCTGTTTGTCAAAAATCAATTGACCATATATGTATATAACAGGACTGCTAGGTTTGTATGCCTGCTGCCACAGCAACAGACCAATACACTGACAGCAAGGTTTGCAGCAGAGAAAGAGTTTATTAATTCCAAAGTGCCAAACAAGGAAACAGGAGGAATTCTCAAGCCTCAAATCCATTTTCTCTAGGGTTTTCTGGGCAAAGATTTTTAAGGGGCTCATGGAGGGTAAGGGGCTAGAAAACTGAGGTCATTGATTAGTTGGAGTAAAGCAGATGAAATAATCAGGATGTGTTGACCTGGTGCAGTGGCTCAAGCCTGTAGTCCCAGCACTTTGGGAGGCTGAGGCAGGCAGATCACCTGAGGTCAGGAGTTCAAGACCAGCCTGGACTATATGGTGAAACCCTGTCTCTACTAAAAATATAAAAGTTAGCTGGGCAAGGTGGCGCGTGCCTATAGTCCCAGCTACTTAGGAGACTGAGGCAGGAGAATCACTTGAACCCGGGAGGAAGAGGTTGCAGTGAGCCGAGATTGCGTCATTGCACTTCAGCCTGGGCGACAGAGCTAGACACTATCTCAAAATAATAATAATAATAATCAGGATGTGGAAACTGCATTCTTCCATGAATCAGCTTTCTGCTGGGCCCCTCAGACCAGCTGGTGTGGGTAGTTTTGTTGTATGCAAAACCCAACGGAGAAACTCCTTGGAAAACTTTTAATCTCACAAGGCCTTAGATTTCATCTACAGAACAGAAAAAGAACAGTCTTGTGACAAGGACTACCAATATCCTGGGGTAGTAAGCAGAGAGCAGCCACAAGGAAGTGGGCCAAAGAGCAAGCTGGCTTAACGATGACTGCTAACTGTGCTGCAAGCCTGGTTGAATTTTTTCTTCTCTTAATTGATTTTGTAAAGTTTTCCTAGGGACAGTTGCATGCATGGATCTATTTCTGGGCTCTTTATTCTATTCCATTAATCTATATGTCTCTCCTTTCTCCAATATCACACTGTGTTGACTACTGACTACTGTATCTTTATGTAAAATGTAGAAATCAGGTAGGGTGGGTTCACCAACATTATTCTTCTTTTTCAAAATTGTTTTAACTATTCTAGTTCTTTTGCCTTTTTTTTTTTTTTTTTTTTTTTTTGAGACAAGGTCTGGCTCTGTCACCCAGGCTGGTGTGTGGTGGCTCAATCTTGGCTCCCTGCAACTTCCTCCTCCTGGGCTCAAGCCATTCTTCCACCTCACCTTCCCAAGTAGCTATTTTTTTTTTTTTTTTCAGAGTTTTGTTCTTGTTGCCTAGGCTGGAGTGCAATGCCTTGATCCACCACAACCTCTGCCTCCTTGGTTCAAGTGATTCTCCTGCCTCAGCCTACCGTGTAGCTGGGATTACAGGCATGTGCCACCATGCCCAGTTAATTTTGTATTTTTAGTAGAGATGGGGTTTCTCCATGTTGGTCAGGCTGGTCTCAAATTCTCAACCTCAGGTGATCCACTCGTCAAAGTGCTGGCATTACAGGCATGAGCCACTGTGCCTGGCTTTTTTTTTTTTTTTTTTTTTTTGAGGCAGAGTCTCACTCTGTCACCCAAACAGGAGTGCAGTGGTGCTCGGGTCACTGCAGCCTCCGTCTCCCAGGTTCAAGTGATTTTCATGTCTCAGTCTCCCAAGTAGCTGGGATTACGGGGTGCACCACTACTCTTCACTAATTTTTGCATTTTTAGTAGAGACAGGGTTTCACCATGTTGGCCAGGCTGGTCTCAAACTCATGAGCTCAAGAAATCCACCATCTTGGCCTCCCAAAATGCTGAGATTACAGGTGTGAGCCACCACGCCTGACCCAATATATATTTTATTTATTTATTGTATAAAACATTTAATTTCTTAGTCTTTGTGGGGAATTAGATGCATCACCACTATATTACAACTGAGCCATTAATTTTGTAGCTTCACCAACATTAACTGGTTTGCTTTCATGACACTGCTGAGGAATCAATTCTTTCTGTAGAGGTTCAAGAGAAAGGCCTTTTGAGACATGTGCAAGTTCCTTTTGTACATTTACAAAAGCTTTATTTACTCTGTTAGCTTTTTCATCATTCATAATGTTTAAGATTAGTGGTGGGCCAGGCGCGGTGGCTCATGCCTGTAATCCCAGCACTTCGCGAGGCCGAGACGGGCGGATCATGAGGTCAGGAGATCGAGACCATCCTGGCTAACACGGTGAAACCCCATCTCTATTAAAAATACAAAAAATTAGCCGGGTGCAGTGGAGGGCACCTGCAGTCCCAGCGACACGGGAGGCTGAGGCAGGAGAATGGTGCAAACCCGGGAGGCGGAGCTTACAGTGAGTTGAGATGGCGCCACTGTACTCCAGCCTAGGCGACAGAGCGAGACTCCGTCTCAAAAAAAAACCAAAAAACAAAAAGATTAGTGGTGGTTGGGCATGGTGGCTCACGCCTGTAATCCTAGCACTTTGGGAGGCCAAGGCAAGTGGATCATCTGAGGTCAGGAGTTCAAGACCAGCCTGGCCAACCTGGTGAAACCCCGTCTCTACTAAAAATACAAAAATTAGCCAGGCATGGTGGCAGGCGCCTGTAATCCCAGCTACTCAGGAGGCTGAGGCAGGAGAATCGCTTGAACCCAGGAGGCAGAAGTTGTAGTGAGCTGAGATCGTGCCATTACACTCCAGCCTGGGTGTCAAGAGTAAAACTCTGTCTCAAAAAAGAAAAAAAAAAAAAAAGATTAGTGGTAACTAGTTTTGCTTTGTTTTTAGCTTTAAAGTTTTTTTGGTTGGCTATGTGAAATACATTCTTGGATTTCTGCCCTCTTAATTTGTTCTTGGCCCTTGTCAGGAATTCAATACTTGCATGCAGCTTCTTAAGCTCCAGGTGACACCATCTGTTTTTTTGGGTTTTGGTATTTTGTTTTGTTTTGAGATGGAGTCTTGCTCTGTCACCCAGGCTGGAGTACAGTGGCGCTATCTTGGCTCACTACAACATTTGCCTCCCAGGTTCATGCAATTCTTCTGTCTCGGCCTCCCAAGTAGCTGGGATTACCGCCACACGCCACCACGCCTGGCTAGTTTTTGTATTTTTAGTAGAGATGGGGTTTCACCGTGTTAGCCAGGATGGTCTCGATCTCCTGACCTCGTGATATGCCTGCCTCGGCCTCCAAAAGTGCTGGGATTACAGGCGTAAGCCACCGCACCCGCCCTGGCCCAATCTATATTTTTAAATCAGCATACAGACTCCATTTTTCTCTAAGGGACCACCGGCTTACAGGGGCTCCCTGATCAGAATCCACACCAGTGTTCATGATTTATCCAGAGGTGGTTCTAGTATAGGGTGAAGGAAATCAAAATATTTTACCCCAAAATATATTTATTTGACATATTTTGAAATGGTTGCTGCAGGGCCAGCAAACAGACGAGTCCTTGCAAAGCTATTTTTTCTGGGGAAAATTTGCATCTGTAGATAATCTCTACTAATGCAGCCAGGCCTTCCTTTTCTAGAAATTTTCGATGTCTAAGAGAGATTAACTGAGTCTAACACCTTTAAAGGTCTGAAAAAAGACTTTTACCATATGTTCATTGCAGCACTATTCACAATAGCAAACACATGAAATCAACCAAAATGCCCATCAGTGGATAAAGAAAATGTGATACGTATATACCATGGAATACTATGCAAACACACACAAAAAAAACAAAAAACAAAAAACAAGATCATGTCCTTTGCAGGGACTTGGTTGGAGCTGGAAGCCATTATCCTCAGCAAACTAATGCAGGAACTGAAAATCAAACACCACATGTTCTTACTTATAAGTGGGACCCGAACAATGAGAACACATGGACACAGGGAGGGGAACAACACACACTGGGGTCTGTCAAGAGGTGGGGTTAGGGGTAGGGAGAGCATTAGGAAAAATAGCTAATGCATGCTGAGCTGAATACCTGTGTGATGGGTTGACAGGTGCAGCAAACCACCATGGCACACGTTTACCTATGTAACAAACCTGCACATCCTGCACATGCATCCTGAAACTTAAAATAAAAATAAAAATTTAAATTAAAAAAAAAAGACTTTTACCATCTATCCTCTCTGAGGACTGCTACCTATGAGGCCTCACCTGTGTAACAAAGCCATCTTTGCAAGCCAGACCTCTTTCTTTCTCCCTTTCACACCGTGTCTTGCTACTAAACATGGTTTACCAACATAAACTGTTTGGGGCCATACTCTTTGTTTTTTTTTTTTTTTTTTTTTTTTTTTTTGAGACGGAGTCTTGCTCTGTCGCCCAGGCTGGAGTGCAGTGGCCGGATCTCAGCTCACTGCAAGCTCCGCCTCCTGGGTTCACGCCATTCTCCTGCCTCAGCCTCCCGAGTAGCTGGGACTACAGGCGCCCGCCACCTCGCCCGGCTAGTTTTTTGTATTTTTTTTAGTAGAGACGGGGTTTCACCGTGTTAGCCAGGATGGTCTCTATCTCCTGACCTCGTGATCCGCCCGTCTCGGCTTCCCAAAGTGCTGGGATTACAGGCTTGAGCCACCGCGCCCGGCCGGGCCATACTCTTAGCCCACATTCTTTTTGTAACCTCAAGATGGTATATAAGCTTCTATATCTTATTGTTGGGTTGAGTCTTCATTCTGAAGGCTCCCATGTAAGTACATTAAATAAATTTATATGTCTTTCCTCCTATTAATCAATTTGCCTCATGTCAGTAGTTTTTCAGTGAACTTTTAGGGGGCCAATGGCCACGGCCCCCACAAGGATGATGGGCAAGTGCACGATTCTAGAACCAGACTGCTCAGTCTCAAATCCTAGCTTTAATTCTTACTAAAACTTGGGAAAGTTACCTAACATCCTTGTGCCTCAATTTCCTGTTCTGTAAAATGGAGAAAATGTAATAACTATTTCATAGGATCTTTGTGAAGACTGCATTAACACATGAAAAATAGAACAGAACCTGGCACCTAGTAAGCCCTTGATAAGTGTCAGCTATTATTTGCCTTATCTTTACCTATCTCAGTTTTTCTCCTTCTCTTCATACCCCTGATAAATCTGCAACTGTTGAATGGCTAATTTTTCTTTTGAAGACACTTCTTAGGCTTTTAAGCCATTTGATAGTCAGCTTAGCACATTGCCATGGCCCTCCTGGACGATCAACATACAGATGGTCTCCAACTTATGATGGTTCAACTTATAATTTTTAGGCTTTACAATAATATGAATTTGATATACATTCAGTAGAAACTGCACTTTTCCCAGGCTAGCCATATGTGGTATGATACTCTCTCAAGATCCTGGGTAGCAGCGATCACGAGAGTAAACAACTGGTACCCTACAGTGTACTGTGTTGCCAGTGTTTGGGGATATTGTGTTTTATGCTTTCATATCTCATTATGTCTGCAAAATGCCCATTTGTGTCTCCTGCCTCTGGTGAGAAGAAGAGGAAGGCAATTACCCTTGAGATGGAACTCGAGATCTTAATTCCTCAGCATGAAGGTGGTAAGGTAGTAATGGTCATCTCAGGTAAGTTAGGACTTTCAAATTCCGTAATTTCCACCTTCTTAAAGGAAAGAAGCGAATAAGATGTAGTGAAATAATCAGCATTGGTTAAATCCACTGTCATCATGAAGAAAAGAGGTGAGCTGACTGATGATATGGAAAAATTACTTGTCACGTGGATGGAAGACCAGAAACAGAAGCACATGCCACTGAGCCTTCTGGTGATCCAGGCTAAGGCAAGAAGACTTTTCAATACTTTAAAAGAGTGTGCTGATGATCCTTTGGATATGTAAAAGTTTATAGCAAGTCGGCCGGGTGTGGTGGCTCAAGCCTGTAATCCCAGCACTTTGGGAGACCGAGACGGGCGGATCACAAGGTCAGGAGATCGAGACCATCCTGGCTAACACGGTGAAATCCCGTCTCTACTAAAAAAAAAAATACAAAAAACTAGCTGGGCGAGGTGGCAGGTGCCTGTAGTCCCAGCTACTCGGGAGGCTGAGGCAGGAGAATGGCGTGAACCCGGGAGGCGGAGCTTGCAGTGAGCTGAGATCTGGCCACTGCACTCCAGCCTGGGCGACAGAGCAAGACTCCGTCTCAAAAAAAAAAAAAGGTTTATAGCAAGTCATGGGTAGTTCCAACACTTCAAAAGTTGTGATCATTTTCATAATGTGGAGGTCAGCAGTGAGGCCACAAGTGCAGATACTAAATGTGCCAAAGCTTTTAAAGAAGAGCTGTGTAAGATAATTGTGAATAAGAAATACTGTGACAGCAAATATTTAATGTCAATGAAATGAGCTTATTCTGGAAGCGTATCCTGGAGCATCCATACATTCATCAAGAGTACAGGAAGATGCCAGGATTCAAGGCATTCAAAGACCTTATAATGCTGTTTTTGGGTGGAAATGTTGCATGGTTCAAATTCTCCACTTGGAGAACCCTAGAGCATTCAAGAATGTGAATAAGCAAACCTTTTTATTATTGCCATAACAGGAAAGCTTGGATTACAAGCCTTGAAAACAAGTCAGCATTGTTTTCAGACTAGTTTTTGAACTGTGTTATGCTATAGACAAGAGGATATTGTAGGCAAAACAGCATCTGATTCAAGATTCTTCTGATCTTAGACAATGTTCCAGGGCACCCACAGCATATCATCGACGCCCATCCTGACATAAAGGTTGTGTATTGTCGCTGAACACAATCTCACTCATTCAGCCAAAGAATCAAGGTACAATAGCTGCATTCAAAGCCTACCATTTACTCCAAACGTTCGCATAGGCTGTTGAAGCAACGGAATCTGGCCAGACTCTCCAAGAGTTTTGGAAAGGTTTTAACATTCTAAATACTATCTGGAACATTGCTTCAGCTTGGGAAGAAGTCACACAGCAATGCATGAACGGCATTTGGAAGAAAGTTTAAAAGACATATGTTGAACATATTCAAAGGCTTTAACAAAAATTCCGCTGTTGATGAAATAGTAAGTAACAAGATATTAGTGCTTGGGAAACAGCTAGAATTAGACATCAATAAAGAGGATATTCATGAGCTTGTTGGCATTGAGGCTGAAGAGCTTTCTAATGAGGGAACTGATCAAACTGGAGGAAGAAATAAGTGAAGAAGCTGAGGCGGAAGAAGAAGAAGTAATACCTGAGGCACCAAGAACATTCACAGCAAAGAAACTGGAGGAGGTGTTTGCTACTCTCAGCAGTGGGGTATAAATCTCAGAAGAAATGGATATCAGCTACTGAATATGTGTAAGAACTGACAGGGAGTTACAATATGCTCTGGCTTGCTATACAGAAATACATAATGAAAAGAAGAAACAAACTTCACAGTCAAAACTTACTATCTTTCTGGAGAACAGGATGCCGCTGAACCAACAATAAGTGTCCTTCTACCAGCTATTCTCAACCCTCATCAGAAGAGAGAGAAATTTATCACCTTGTCACTGTAGCATCCCTATCATCCAACAATTAATTTTAGTTCAATGCTTCAAACATTCTTCACACCCAATGTGCTTTCAGCTATGCACATTAATGATGAGGACCCATACAAGCATTCTGTTTTTCACTTTCAGTACAGTATTCATAAATTACATGAGCTAAGACAGGTGCAGTCGCTCATGCCTGTAATCTCAGCACTTTGGGAGGCTGTGGCGGGCGGATCACTTGAGGCCAGGAGTTCGAGACCAGCCTGGCCAACATGGTGAAAACCTATCTCTACTAACAATACAAAAATAAGCTGGGCATAATGGTGCATTCCTGTAATCCCAGCTACTTGGGAGGCTGAGGCAGGAGAATCGTTTGAACCTAGGAGGCAGAGGCTGCAGTGAGTCGAGATTGCGCCACTGCACTCCAGCCTGGGCAACACAGTGAGACTTCGTCCTAACAAAAAAATAAAAAATTACAGGAGATATTCAACACTTTATTATAAAAGAGGCTTTGCATTACATGATATTGCCTAAGCTATAGGCTAATATCTGAGCACAGTTAAGGCAAGCAGGCTAAGCTATAATGTTTGGTAGTTTAGGTGAATTAAATGCATTTTTTGCTTGTGATGGATTTATCAGGACATAACTTCATTGTAAGTCAAGGAACATCTGTATAGATTTTTTTCCACCTTAGTTATTCATTCTCAATAATTACATATTACAGAAAATCTGCTTTGTGAGTTATACAGTTTGGCTGGTGACTGGCTGAGTTCTGATTACCATGTCCCACACCACCACACTAAAGGCCAAGGTACATGTATGACCCCAGAATTGTCTGACAAGCAAGGCCTGTGCTTCTCCTATTGGACTCATTCCATTCTTCCTCCATTAGCTTGGGATATCCCCAGTGGAGGGGACTTGATCTGTCTGGCTCCATCAGGGAATCCTCAATATTGGAAACTGCCGGGCGCGGTGGCTCAAGCCTGTAATCCCAGCACTTTGGGAGGCCGAGACAGGCGGATCACGAGGTCAGGAGATCAAGACCATCCTGGCTAACACAGTGAAACCCCGTCTCTACTAAAAAATACAAAAAACTAGCCGGGCGAGGTGGTGGGCGCCTGTAGTCCCAGCTACTCGGGAGGCTGAGGCAGGAGAATGGCGCAAACCCGGGAGGTGGAGCTTGCAGTGAGCTGAGATCGGGCCACCGCACTCCAGCCTGGGCGACAGAGGGAGACTCCGTCTCAAAAAAAAACCAAAAATATTGGAAACTGCTCCTTTCATAGGACCAGGAGTTGTCCAAGAGTAAGGTCTCAGTGCTTCGAATCCACCAGAGATTCCCCAGAGAGGCATTTCTACCTGTCCCACTGGAATGGGATCATTGAAGGGTGGGGGCTATGTCTACTCCGAGGCTGAATACTTTTTTTCTAAATACTTTAATGATTTTTACCACTGTCAACATAAAACAGTCAAGAGGCTCAGACTCTAATCTAAAGAGAGTTTATTCAAGCACAAAGTATAAGGACTGCTGCCTGGGAAGCACAGATTCCAAAGAATGAAAGAAAGTTAGTGTTCTGAAGTATAGAAGTTTGGAATTGTTTACATAGATAAAGTTTAGGGAAACTTAACGGAATTTCAACATCTTTCTGTTTTTGTTTTGTTTTGTTTAGAAACACCCTGTGTTCCAGGCTGGAGTGCAGTGGTGCAGTCATAGCTCACAACGGCCTTGAACTCCTGGGCTCAAGCCATCCTCCCACGTCAGACTCTCAAGTAGCTGGGATTACAGGCATGCGCCATCATGCTTGCCTTCAACATCTTTCTATATAAGGCTTAATGCATAGCTACAATGATTCTATTAGCTGAGGAGGACTTTTTCTTTTGGGAAAGGTATAGTTAACATCCCACAATGAAGACATAAACCTGGGGTATTTTGTACCATCTGGTCTCAGTTATGTAGAGAACAATGAAAGAGGCAGTTACTCTACAACATTTTGTGATTTGTGATTGGAAATGGGGAGGTCTGGTCTCTGATCTCTCCTAGTCATTTACAGAATAAGAACAATGAGGAAGAGAGTTCATCTATAATCTAAGAAACGGAATGGCAATCATGCTATGTGACTCAGTCTCCAGTCACATTTTAAGCAAAAGAAGTTATTTTGCTTAACTTCTCCCTCAGCAAAATAAATTTAGATGATCCTGAAACTTTATTTTCTTTTACACCATCATAGTTCTAAAATGGATTGCTTTTCCCTGACTTCTTTTTTTTTTTTTTTGAAACGGAGTTTCGCTCTTTCACCCAGGCTGGAGTGAAGTGGCGCAGTCTTGATTCACTGCAACCTCCACTCCCCGGGTTTAAGCGATTCTCCTGCCTCAGCCTCCTGAGTAGCTGGGATTATAGGTGCCCACTACCATGCCCAGCTAATTTTCGTATTTTTAGTAGAGATGGGATTTTGCCATGTTGGCCAGGCTGGTCTCGAACTCCTGACCTCAGGTGATCCACCCACCTTGGCCTCCCAAAGTGCTGGGATTACAGGTGTGAGCCTCCATGCCCAACCTTCCCTGCCTTCTTTTATTTTTTTTTGAGACGGAGTCTCACTCTGTTGCCCAGGCTGTAGTACAGTGGCCGGATCTCAGCTCACTGCAAGCTCCGCCTCCCGGGTTTATGCCATTCTCCTGCCTCAGCCTCCCGAGTAGCTGGGACTACAGGCACCCGCCACCTCGCCCGGCTAATTTTGTATATTTTTTAGTAGAGACGGGGTTTCACCGTGTTAGCCAGGATGGTCTCCATCTCCTGACCTCGTGATCCGCCCGTCTCGGCCTCCCAAAGTGCTGAGATTACAGGCTTGAGCCACTGCACCCAGCCTTTCCCTGCCTTCTTGAAAAGAATTCACTGACTATCATTTAATCTTTCCTTGACAATTGAAAGCTATAGTCATATACACCAATGGCTGTAGAGTGATGTCATGATTGGGGCCATGTAAGGCATGCAGGTTGTTTATGCTGAAGGAAACCAAAAATATGCCACCCCAAAATATACTTCTTTGGCATATTTTGAGATGGCTATTCTGAGGGGCCGCAAACACGAGAATAGTCCTGAAAAACTGTCTTTTGTGGGGGAGATTTGCATCTGTAGAGGAAATCAACATTAGTGGAGTGAAGTAAACAGCAGATGCAAACAGGCTTTCTCTGAAGCCCCCTTATCCGAATTTAGGAAAGGCTGACTCACAGGAAAAGGAGAGCAAAGGTCTGGCAGACACCTTACCCCAGGCTGCCACCTATTCTTTCTGAGAGCTGCTACCTTTTAGGGTTTTAATTACATAAAAAGACAGCCTTTCCCTGCCCTGCTTTCCTCCCTTCACTGTTCCATAACCCGTGAGGCTACCTCCATCCCAAGAGTCCCCAAATCCCTATCATTTCTGTAATCTCTGAATGGTGTTAAAACTTCAGCCATCTGACCCCTTCTTTGAGTCTCATACTGTGTGTATAGCTCCTGTGATCATATGCACATTAAGTTTGTATACCTTTTTCTCCTATTGGTCTATCTTTTTTTTTTTTTTTTTTTTGAGACGGAGTCTTGCTCTGTCGCCCAGGCTGGAGTGCAGTGGCCGGATCTCAGCTCACTGCAAGCTCCACCTCCCGGGTTTGCGCCATTCTCCTGCCTCAGCCTCCCGAGTAGCTGGGACTACAGGCGCCCGCCACCTCGCCTGACTAGTTTTTTGTATTTTTTAGTAGAGACGGGGTTTCACCGTGTTAGCCAGGATGGTCTCGATCTCCTGACCTCGTGATCCGCCCATCTCGGCCTCCCAAAGTGCTGGGATTGCAGGCTTGAGCCACCGCGCCCGGCCTGGTCTATCTTTTATTATAGAGGTATCCCAGCTAAGAAGTTACAAGGATTGAGAAAAGAAATTATATTTTTTCTCTCTTTCAATAGCCTGCTGTAAGCTGAAAATGAAATTCTTTTTTTTTTTTTTTTTTTAAGATGGAGTCTCTCTTTGTTGCCGAGGCGAGAGTGCAATGGCACAATCTTGGCTCATTGCAATCTCCACATCACAGGTTCAAGCAATTCTTGTGCCTCAGCCTCCCGAGTAGCTGGGATTACAGACATGTACCACCATGCCTGGCTAATTTTTGTAATTTTAGTAGAGACAGGGTTTCACCATGTTGGTCAGGCTGGTCTCGAACTCCCGACCTCAAGTGATCTATCTGCCTCAGCCTCCCAAAGTGCTGGGATTACAGGCGTGAGCCACTATGCCTGGCTGAAAATAAAATTCTAAAGCCCCCAGCTGACTGAATGGACCATCCTCTCAGCCAAGGACATTACAAAGTAAACCTGAGAAAATGAATTCAGGCCGTGATGGGAAGTGGGGGGTGTTGGACACGTTTCCTCTTGGAATTCAAGCACAGCTAACCACCATTAACATTAAAACAGACCTTAAGACTGACACAACACTTTGTAGCAATAAGATACCAAATTCCAATCTGACTCTAGTATAACATCACATGACAGATAGCAGGCCCTAAAAGAAATCAATGTATTTTACCCCAAAATATATTCCTTTGACATATTTTTTTTATAACTACAAAATTTTATTATCTTATTGTTTTTAAGATCAGAAATCCAAAATGGTTCTTACACAGCTAAAATCAACGTATCACCAGAGATATTTTCTTTCACTTTCTTCCGTTCCAGGAGTGAATCTGTTTCTTGCCCCTTCCCTCCCTCCCTCCCTCCCTCCCTTCCTTCCTTCCTCCCTCCTTCCCTCCCTTCCTTCCTTCCTCTCTCTTCTTTCTTTCTTCCTTCTTCTTTCTTTCCTTCCTTCCTTCCTTCCTTCCTTCCTTCCTTCCTTCCTTCCTTCCTTCCTTTCTTTCTCTTTCTTTCTTTCTCTTTCTTTCTTTCTTTTCTTTTTCTTTCTTTCTTCTTTCTCTCCTTTCTTCTTTCTCTCTCTCCCTTGCTTCCTTCCTTCTTTCCTTCCTCCTTCTTTCTTTCTTCCTTCCTCTCTCTTCTTTCTTTTCTTTCTTTCTTTCTTTCTTTCTTTCTTTCTTTCTTTCTTTCTTTCTTTCTTTCTTTCTTTCTTTCTTTCTTTCTTTCTTTCTTTCTTTCTTTCTCTCTCTTTCCTTCCTTTTTTCCTTTCTTTCTTCCTTCCTTTCTCTTCTTTCTTTCCTTCCTTCCTTTCTTACTTTTTTAAAAAATTATTTATTTATTTATTATTGTTATTATACTTTAAGTTCTAGGGTACATGTGCATAACGTGCAGGTTTGTTACATATGTATACTTGTGCCATGTTGGTGTGCTGCACCCATCAACTCGTCAGCACCCATCAACTCGTCATTTACATCAGGTATAACTCCCAATGCAATCCCTTCCCCCTCCCCGCTCCCCAGACATATTTTTATTTTTATTTTTGGAGGCAGAGTCTTGCCCTGTCGCCCAGGCTGGAGTGCAATGGTGTGATCTCAACTCACTGAAACCTCCGCCTCCCAAGTTTAAGCAAATCTCCTGCCTCAGCCTCCTGAGTAGCTGGGATTACAGGCAAGTACCACCACGCCCAGCTAATTTTTGTATTTTCAGTAGAGACGAGGTTTCACCATGTTGGCGGGGCTGATCTCGAACTCCTGACCTCAAGTGATCTACATGCCTCGGCCTCCCAAAGTGCTGGGATTACAGGCGTGAGCCACTGCGCCCGGCCTGACTTATTTTTAAATGGCCCTGCAAAGCTGTCTCTTGTGGAGAAAATCTACATTCTATAGAGAACCCCCTCTCCTTTCCAGGTGTTTTCCTGATCCAGGAAATAATTAACTAAGAGTCTGGCACATCTTAAGGCCTTATAAAAGACATTTACTACCTATTCTATGAAAAAGAACTTTGGTCTCCACAACCCGTTATGCCAGGTTGCACTGTGTTAGGGCATTCTTGCATTGCTATAAAGAAACACCTGGCCAGGCTCAGTGACTCATGCCTGTAATCCCAGCACTTTGGGAGGCCAAAGCAGATGGATTACTTGAGGTCAGGAGTTCGAGACCAGCCTGGCCAACATGGTGAGACTCCATCTCTATTAAAAATACAAAAGTTACCCGGGCATGGTGGCAGATGCCTGTAATCCCAGCTACTTGGGAGGCTGAGGCATGAGAATCACTTGAACCCAGGAGGTGGAGGTTGCAGTGAGCCGAGATTGTGCCACTGCACTCCAGCCTGGGTGACAGGGCGAGACTCTGTCTCAAAATCAATCAATCAATAAAATAAATAAATACCTGAGACTGGGTAATTTTTATTATATCTATAGAAGAGGTTTAATTTGCTCATGGTTCTGCAGGCTCTGTAAGCATGGCACCAACATCTGCTCAGCTTCTAGGGAGGCCTTGGGGAGCTTTTACTCATGACAGAAGGCAAAGAAGGAGCAGGCATGTCACATGGCAAGACAGGGAGCAAGAGCCGGCGGGGCAGTGATGGCATACACTTTTAAACAACCAGATTTCATGAGAAGTCACTCACTATCGTGAAGATATCGTGAAGACCAAGCCATGAGGGATCCACCCCCAAGACCTGAACACCTCCCACCAGGCCCCACTTCCAACATTGGTGATTATATCTTAACTTGAGATTTTGGGGGCCAAATGTCCAAACTATGTCAACCCCTTATCTTAACCCAGATACTCCTTTCTATTGATTGCAGGTCTTTAAATAATAACCCTTTCAACCAACTGCCAATCAGAAAATCTTTGAATTTATCTATGACTTGTGAGCCACAGGTTCATGTTCTCCCACCTTTCTGAATCAAACCAATGTATAACTTACATGTATTGATTGATGTCTTATGTCTCCCTAAAGCATATAAAACCAAGTTATAACCCAACCACCATGGGCACATGTTCTCAGAACCTCTTGAGACTGTGCCTTGGGCCTTGGTCACTCATGTTTGGCTCAGAAAAAACCTCTTTAATTTTTTTTTTTTTTTTTTTGAGACGGAGTCTCGCTCTGTTGCCCAGGCTGGAGTGCAGTGGTGCAATCTCGGCTCACTGCAGGCTCACTGCAAGCTCTGCCGCCTCCCGGGTTGATGCCATTCTCCTGCCTCAGCCTCCCTAGAAGCTGGGACTACAGGCATCCGCCACCACGCCCGGCTAATTTTTTTGTATTTTCAGTAGAGACGGGGTTTCACCGTGTTCGCCAGGATGGTCTCGATCTCCTGACCTTGTGATCTGCCCGCCTCGGCCTCCCAAAGTGCTGGGATTACAGGCGTGAGCCACCGGGCCCGGCCCTCTTTAAATATTTTACAGAGTTTGACCTTCTTCGTGGACACTGCCCTAATGTCTTGAAGGAAACCAAAATATTCCACTCAAAATATACTTCTCTGGCATATTTCCCTTTTTTTTTTTTTTTTTGGAGATGCAGTTTCACTCTTGTTGCCCAGGCTGGAGTACAGTGGTGCAATCCTGGCTCATTGCAACCTCCGCCTCCCAGGTTCAAGCGATTCTCCTGCCTCAGCCTCCCGAGTAGCTGGGATTACAGGTGCCCACCACCATGCCCAGCTAAATTTTTTCATTTTTGGTAGAGAGGGGGTTTCACCAGGTTGGCCAGGCTGGTCTCGAACTCCTGACCTCAGGCGATCCACCTGCCTTGGCCTCCCAAAGTGCTGGGATTACAGGCGTGAGCACCACACCTGGCCCTCTTTGGTATATTTCAAGATGGCTATTCAGAAGGGTGGAAATACATACAGAGCTTAAAAGCCATCTCCTTATGAGAAAAATTTGCCTCTGTAGCAAGAATCTGCACTGAGGCCGCCAGGCTTTTCTGAAGCCCTCCGCTATCTGGATCTGGGCAAGATTAGAAAGTCTGACACCTTAAAAGTCTGAAAGAAACATTTACCATCTATTCTTTCTGAGGGCTGCTACCTGTAAGGTTTCATCTGCATAACATGTTCTCCCCATCCCAGAACATGTTTTGCCACAATCCAAGGCAGCATTCCTTCTGTAACCTCAAGATGGTATACAAGTTTCTGGACCCCATCAAAGGGCGGGAGTAATCACTCTGTGGCTCTCCTTGTGCTCATTAATAAATCTGTATGTCATTTCTTCTGAGAAAAGAAAAACAGCTGAGAGAAGTCTGAGTGTGTGAGGTATGCAGGCCCAGAGATATATGAGTATGGGACTCCAGCCACACCTCACCACATGCATCCATGTCTGGGGGCAATTGCTTAAAGTCATTTTGTTCCTGATTAGCTGCCTCCCCCATTATCTTCATGGTCCTGGACAAAGAACAATGGATAGCCAATCAATAGCTTAATTTATTTAAATGTAAATTCTTGGTAAAGAATTTAGGAACTGTCTCTTCCTTTAAAAATCAACTTGTATCTGTTGCTAATCAGTGTATATAGAGGGCAACTTGAATCTATGCTCCCAGGTTGCAGTCCTCAAGCTTGGCCCCAAAAAACTCTCTACTTACATTACGTTGGCCTCAGCTTCCTTCCTTTTAGGTTGACAAATCTGGTGAAATTGGCAGGATTCAAAGTGACTCCCCCCAACCATCCTGTGTTTCTCTCTGAAAGTGACACTTGGTACCAGCATGAACATTCCCTCCAGTGTCCCATCTGGTGTTTTGGGTGAGTTATCCTGAATTAGAACCTCCCACTCTTTGATTGAAGGTCTAAATGTTATTCGAACTATTTTTCAAACCCTCTCTGTCCTGGGGAGAGCTTTGGTGTTTGCCTTTGAACAGGACATTTGAGTAAAGAGCTCTGAAGGGAACTACCTTTTTTCTCCCTCTGCCTTGGGATCAGGGGTTCTGGTCAAAGTTTTTCTACCCCTGTGACACAGCAGAAGTTTTGATCAAAAGATTGACAGGTACTGGTGGTTTCATTTTGTTGGGGCTCAGAAACCAATACCCCAAAAGATGGCTTTTTTTTTTTTTTTTTTTTTTTTTTGAGGAGTCTGGCTCTGTGGCCCGGGCTGGAGTGCAGTGGCCGGATCTCAGCTCACTGCAAGCTCTGCCTTCCAGGTTTACGCCATTCTCCTGCCTCAGCCTCCCGAGTAGCTGGGAACACAGACGCCCGCCACCTCGCCCCGCTAGTTTTTTGTATTTTTTAGTAGAGACGGGGTTTCACCGTGTTAGCCAGGATGGTCTCGATCTCCTGACCTCGTGATCCGCCCGTCTCGGCCTCCCAAAGTGCTGGGATTACAGGCTTGAGCCACCGCGCCCGGCCTTAAAAGATGGCATTTTGACAGATTGAAATTAAGAAGCCTCAAGGTCTCTCTGACCTCTCCCTCCCACCACTCTCTCCCCTGTAGAGGCTGAAGTTCCTTTATCTGCCTAAGATCCAGACCCACCAAGGAGAACGATTGTTTTTTCCTTCCCCTCCCTGTTATCTCATTCTCTATTGCAGAAAATAAGACCAAGTCATAACCATACCTGAACAGACCCATTTTAATGACAGTTTCCAAGGATCATTTAAATTCCAAAGCGAGCTATTTACAAGTTCATCTCTGTTCCCAGATCCATTCATTCTCCCTGGTAATCCCCTCAACAGAATTATTCTTCTCCCCACCTCCATAACCTGTTTTGCCAGGATGAAGTCCCCATTCTTTCTGTAACCTGAAGATGGCATATAACCTTCCATTCATGGAGACTTCTTAGCATGAGAAAAAAAAAAAAAAAAAAAAAAAAAAAAAGATGGTATCTGAGCTTCTGTACTCATCAGGAGGTTGGGTCTTCGTGCTGAAGGCTCCTGTGTATACACATCAAACAAATCTGTATGGCTTTTCTCCTATTAATCAATCTGCCTTATGTCAGTGATTTTTCAGCGAACCTTTAGGGGACTGAGGGCTTTGGCCCCCATAGTTTCATATAGCATGCTTTTAAGATTGCAGATCAGCCAGGCACGGTGCCTCTCATCTGAAATTCCAGCACTTTGGGAGGCCAAGGTGGGAGGATTGCTTCATCCCAGGAGTTCGGGGCTGCAGTGAGCTGTGATCACACCACTACACTCCAACCTGGACAACAGAGCACGACCCTGTCTCAAAAAAAAAAAAAAAAAAAAAATGGTGGCTGCTGTTTTCCATCACTTGAAAATGTGGACTTAGCCTTTCATTTGTGACCAATTCCTGTTCCTAACTGAAAAGGTTACCCCTTTTTGCTCTTCTGGACACATATGACAGTCTGGTCTCCCTTGCCTTCATCACTCTGCTGCCACATGGTAGTTAGAGACAGTGTGAGACACGTCACACTTTGACCTTAAACACATTCCCCCATGGGCCACTTTCGAAAAGTTCTTAAATTATGGGAAATCAGCTTCAAAATCTAAGCACTCTTTTTAGAAATACCAGCTGGATTTATGTATAACCCTTCTAGGAAAAGTGGATTCACTTAACCTGGGACACTCACAAGCAGCAGAAGCCAAAGTAGGGATCTTCTGAAATGTCTAAAATAATTCAGCTGGGCGCCATGGCTCACACTTGTAATATCAGCATTTTGGGAGGCCAAGGTGAGAGGATTGCTTGAGCCCAGGAGTTTGAGACCATCCTGGGCAACATAGTGAGACCTTCTCTCTACAAAAAATCAAAAAATAAGTGGGAGAATCACTTGAGTCCCACAGGTTGAGGCTGCAATAAGCCGTGATCACACCACTGCACTCCCGCCTGGGTTGACAGAGTGAGACCTTTCCTCAAAAAATAATAATAATAACAATAATTCATTTGCATTCACAACTATAAAAAAAGTTGGTTTTAAAACCAGACTAACTGAATGGGAGACCTAATTTATGTTTTTCCTAGCTGAAATCTAGTAATAAGAGATTCAAAAAGATTCTTTTTTAGAGTTCTATGGAAAGAAGTCATCTTCACTAAAAGCTGATGTTTAGTACTGGGAGCAGTGGCTTACTGCTCCAATCCCAACACTTGGGGAAGAATTGATAGTGGCAGGAGACAGGCAAATGTCCAGGCAGATGCAGATGGGGTCCCCAGTGAGACCTCACCTTCAATCCAAAGAGTTTAAAGCCTGAAAGCCAAGCTACAAGTCAAGTCTACAGACTGTATTGGGAACCTCTGTTCCCATTTGGTGCACTTTCCTCTGTTTGATCCTCACCCTTCACTTATTTTACATATCCTACACTTCCCTAATTGTTTTTTTTTTTACACTGTCATCCCCACCTTTGAGCGGTGTCTTTCTTTTACCCTTTTGCATACTCACTAGTCACCACACACTCCCCAGTTCTGATCCCATAAAAGCCCCAGACCCAGTCACACTGGGAGAGAAACCACCTGAAATCAGGTGGGAGACCACCCTCATGTCCCCTCTCCACTGAGAGCTGTTCCAACACTCAATAAAATTCTTCTCCTTCCTCACCCTTCAATTTTCAGAATAACCTCATTCTTCTTGGATGAAGGACAAGAACCTGGGACCTGCCAAACAGTAGGGGATGAAAGAGCTGTAAGCTGTAGCCCTCCCATCCTTCGCCAGTGCCAGGTAGCTGCCCCATATGATGGGAAGCAGCTTGCAGGGCCAAGCCAGCTGGGAGCCATGGGCTGGAGTGGGCTGGTGGGAAGAAATAAGCAGAGGCCCTGCCAGCCACAGAAGTTTCCAGCTAGAAAGTGGGGCCAAGAAAAGTCCTGCATCAGAATGCGGCAAGAGGATTACTTGAGGCCAGGAGTTCAAGACCAGCCTAGGCAACATAGCAAACCCCGTCTCTACAAAAAATATCAAAGGCTATTGTAGGAGGATCATTGAGCCTAGGAGTTCAAGGTTTCGGTGAGCTGGATTATGCCACTGCTTTCAGCCTGGATGACAGAGCAAGACCTTGTCTCAAAAAAAAAAACAAAAAACAAAAAAGCTGATATTTAGGCTATAATTTTTTTGAGAAAAAAATATTTCTTCTTTTTCCTTTTTTGGATTCTGTTTCTGGGATTTTTCTCAGTCAGCTAAAGCCCCTTTTTAAATGTGTTTGATCCCTCTGTTTGCTTCCTATCTTGTTGGCATGATTTTTCTGAGAAAAACGTAAAACTTCATTGGCCTTTTGAAAGCGGATACTCTTCCCAAATTGGCTCCTCTAACACTTGTTCTTCTATTTTCTTCCACGTCTGCTTCTCCTTCCTTTTGTCATTTTCAATACCAAATGAAGCTTCGAAGAGACTTCTAATGACCTTGAGACCCCTAGAAGAACACAGAACACGGCACCACTCACCTGATTTTTGGAGTTTCTGTTTTCCTTACGGAGTCTGAAGTGTTGTGGGCAATTTCTTTCAGGTCTAAAGCTCTGTTCTCTTTTGCATTGTATCACCTAATCTCTTTGGTTTTAGTGGGTTCCATGAATTGCTTTGTGCTGTGAGTGGGAACCTGACGTTCGTGTGTGCACTTGGCTGACAAGTCACCGGTGAAGGCTGCAGTTTTGGAAATGGCTGACAGGGGATACAAGGAATGGTTGCTACTGCAGGCAGGGCACACTTTTCTTTGTGCATTTAGATGAGAAAGGCATCATTTGAACACTTCAAGGGTGTAAGAGTGCTTATCATTGAGGGATAAGACTCCCATGGGGGATGGGCTAGAGTGGGCTTATTGGGTCACCCACCACATGGCTGGTCTCATGGCATTTCCCACTTTTGGGAACCCAGGATTCAGTTAAAATGGGACCCTTGATTTTTAAAGAATTAGGTGCCCTGCCTTCCAGTTGTGCCTGCTTTTCACATTTAAATATTTGGCCCTGAAGACTACAAATGCTTCCTTTGCCCTATTCACTAAAAGGTTCCACCCTAAAGTCAGTAATCTAATTAAGAAGAAACAAGCTAAATTGAAAAGACCACCTATCTAACTAGATTGGTGTTTAAAATAAGACTCCTGGCATTTAGCTGGCTATTTTGTAACACTTTGTAAAATAAATACATTTATAAAGGAAAGCTCCATTTTTAAGAGCATCTCCCTACACTCAAGTCACAAGAAAACTTTTATAATGGGAAAGACATTGCTTAAAGTTTACATAACAGGCTGGGCATGGTGGCTCACACCTTTAATTCCAGCACTTTGGGAGGCCGAAGTGGCCAGATCACTAGAGGTCAGGAGTTCAAGACCAACCTGGCCAACATGGTGAAACCTCATCTCTACTAAAAATTATCCAGGCATGGTAGCCTGTAATTCCAGCTACTCCGGAGGCTGAGGCAGGAAAATCACGTGAACCCAGGAGGTGGAGGTTACAGTGAGCGGAGACTGCACCACTGCACTCCAGCCTGGGTGACAGAGTGAGACTCCATCTCAAAAAAAAAAAAAAGACTTTTCCAAAAGGAATGCCTGGAAGTCCAAAAAAGCCATGTTAGGCTTATCTGGTATGTTAAAATCATACAAGAAACATTGTCAAGTAAGAAATATTTGTATAACTATGTTATTGATGTGTTAATATACTTTGGATCAGTGTTCCCACCAAATCTCATGTTAAATTGTAATCCTCAGTGTTGGAGATGGAGCCTGGTGGGAAGTGATTGGATCATGGGGGTGGAGTTCTCATGAATGGGTTAGCACCATCCCCTTGGAACTATTCTTGTGATAGTGAGTGAGTTATCATCAGGTCTAGTTGTTAAAAGTATGTAGCAACCCCCACCCTTCCTACTCCAGCCATGCAAGATGTGCCTACTTCCCCTTCGCCTTCCACCATGATTGTAAGTTTCCTGAGGCCTCCATAGAAGCAGAAATTGCTGTGCTTCCTGCACAACCTGCAGAACCATGAGTCAATTAAACCTCTTTTCTTTATAAATTACCTAGTCTCAGGTATTTCTTTTTTTTTTTTTTCTTTTTGAGACAAAGTCTTGCTCTTGTCCCCCAGGCTGAGTGCGATGGCATGATCTTGGCTCACTGCAACCTCTGCCTCCCAGGTTCAAGCGATTCTCCTGCCTTGGCCCCCCAAGTAGGTAGCTGGGGTTACAGGCAACTGCCACCAGACCCGGCTAATTTTTGTATTTTTAGTTGAGACGGGGTTTCACCATGTTGGCCAGGCTGGTCTTGAACTCCTGACCTCAGGTGATCCACCCACCTCAGCCTCCCACAGTGCTGGGATTACAGGCGTGAGCCACCATGCCCAGCCAAGTCTCAGGTATTTCTTTATAGCACATAACGGACTAATTGGTACCGAGGAGTAGGGCATTGCTATAAAGACACCTGAAAATGCAGAAGCAGCTTTGGAACTGGGTAACAAACAGAGGTTGGAACAGTTTTGAGGGCTCAGAAGAAGACAGGAAGATGAGGGAAAGTTTGGAGCTTCCTAGAGATTTGTTAAATTGTTGTGACCAAAATGCTTACAGTGATATGGACAATGAAGTCCAGGCTTAGGACTCAGATGGAAATGAGGAACTTTTTGGCAACTGGAGCAAAGGTCACTTCTGTTATGCCTTAGCAAAGAACTTGGCGGCATTGTGCCCTTGCCCTAGGGATCTATGGAACTTTGAACTTGAGAATGATGACATAGGGTATCTGGTGAAAGAAATTTATAAGCAGCAAAGTGTTCAAGAAATAGCCTAGCTGCTTCTAACCACCTATTCTCATATGTATGAGTAAAGAAATGATGTAAACCTGAAACTTGTATTTAAAAGGGAAGCAGGATGGGCATAGTGGCTCATGCCTGTAATCCTAGAATTTTGGAAGGCCAAGGCAGGCAGATCACATGAGCCCAGGAGTTCAAGACCAGCCTGGCCAACATGGACAAACCCTGTCTCTATGAAATAAATAAATAAATAGCCAGGTGTGGTGGCACATGCCTATAGTGTCTGCCACTCAGAAGGCTGAGCCCAGGAGGTCAAGGCTGTGAAGGCAATAATTGTGCCACTGCACTCTAGCCTGGGTGACAGAGACCCTGTCTCAAAAATAAATAAATAAAAACTAAAAGGGAAGTAAAGCATAAAAGCTTGAAAAATTTGGAGCCTGGCCATATGGTCAAAAAGAAAAGCCAACTGGCCGGGTGTGGTGGCTCATGCCTGTAATCCCAGCACTTTAGGAGGCCAAGGCAGGCAGAGCATGAGGTCAAGAGTTCAAGACCAGCCTGGCCAACATGATGAAACCCCATCTCTACTAAAAATACAAAAATTAGCTGCATGGTGGCAGGCTCCTGTAATCCTAGCTACTCAGAAGGCTGAGGCAGGAGAATCATTTGAACCCGGGAGGTGGAGGTTGCAGTGAGCCGAGGTCATGCTATTGCACTCCAGCCTGGGCGACAGGAAGAGACTCCAACTCAAAAAAAAAAAAAAAAAAAAAAAAAAAAAAAAAAGCCCACCTTCAGGGGAGCAATTAAAGCCAGCTGCATAAATTTTGCATAACTAAAAAGAAGGCAAATGCTAATAGTGGAGACAATGGGGAAAGGGCCTTGAAGGCATTTCAGAGACATTCACCACAGCCCCTTTCATCACAGGTCTGGAGATATAGGAGGGAAGAATGATTTCCTGGGCCAGGCCCAGGGCCCCATCAGCCTGCACAGCCTCAGGACACAGCTCCCTGCATCCCAACCACTCCAGTTCCAGCCTTGGCTCAAAGGGCCCAGGTATAGCCTGGGTTACCACTTTAGAGGGTGCAAGCCAGAAGCCTTGGTGGCTTCCATAGTGTGTTAAGCCTCCAGGTGTGCAGAGTGCAAGAGTTGAGGCTTGGGAGCCTCTGCCTAGATTTCAGAGGATGTATGGAAAAGACTGGATGTCCAGTCAGAAGCCTGCTACAGGGGTGGAGCCCTCATGGAGAACCTCTTCTGGGGCAGTGCAGTGGGGAAATGTGGGGGTTAGAGCCGCCTCACAGAGCCCCATTGGGCACTTCCCTGTGGAGCTATGAGAAGAGGACCACTATCCTCCAGACCCCAGAATGGTAGATCTACTGACAGCTTGCACCCTGCACTTGGAAAAGCTGCAGGCACTCAACACCAGCCCCTGAGAGCAGCCCTGGAAAGCCACAGGGGCAGGGCTGCCCAAGGCTTTGGAATACCACTCCTTGTAACAGTGTGCCCTGAATGTGTGACATGGAGTCAACAGAGATTATTTTGGAGTTTTAAGATGTAATGACCACCCTGCTGGATTTCAAACTTGCATAAGGCCTGTAGCCCCTTTCTTTTGACCAATTTCTCCCTTTTGGAATGGGAGCATGTATCCAATGCCTGTACCCTTATGGTATCTTGGAAGTAACTAACTTGTTTTTTATTTTATAGGCTCATAAGCAGAAGGGACTTGTCTCAGATGAGATTTTAGACTTTGGTCTTTTGACCTAATTCTGGAATAAGTTAAGACTTTGGGGGACTGTTGGGAAGTCATGACTGTATTTTGCAATTTGAGGAGGATATGAGATTTGGAAGGGCCAGGGGTGGAATAATATGGCTTGGATCGGTGTCCCCACCAAATCTCATGTCAAATTTTAATCCCCAGTGTTGGAGGTAAGGCCTGGTGAGAAGTGATTGGATCATGGGGGCAGAGTTCTCACTAATGGGTTAGCACCATCCCCTCAGTGCTATTCTCATGATAGTGAGTGGGTGAGTTATAGTGAGATCTGGTTGTTTAAAAGTGTTTAGCACCTCACCCTTCTCTCCCTCCTGCTCTGGCCATGTAAGATGTGCTTGCTTCCCCTTCACCTTCTGCCACGATTGTGAGTTTCCTGAGGCCTCCCTAGAAGCAAAAGCTGCTATGCTTCCTATATAGCCTGCAGAATCATTAACCAATTAAGTCTCTTTTCTTTGTAAATTGCCTAGTCTTGGGTATTTCTTTATAGCAGTGTGAGAAGGGTCTAATACATATGTGTTCCAAAATTGTGTGACATTCCTAAATTCTGAAATGTCTTAGTATACGTTCTCAGTAATAATTATGATTATTATGTTTAATTGTTGTATGCCACAGAAATAACCAAATTACCTTGTTGATTGCATCTTTAACCATGGCTATTCTAAGCTATTTGTAATCCACGGATAATTATTTTTACTTTGGTTCTTCTCAAAAAACTATTTGTAACTGGCTACAGTCCAAAATTTGCTTTTTCTTCATGGAAAAGGACCCTGATGTGCTCCTGAATATAAGTGTCCTTTTTTTTTTTTTGCTCACTCTGTCACCTAGGCTGGAGTGCAGTGGTGTGATCTCAGTTTACTGCAGCCTCTGCCTCCTGGGTTCAAGTGATTCTGCTGCCTCAGTCTCCCGAGTAGCTGGGATTACAGGTGCACACCACCACTCCCAGCTAATTTTTTTTGTAGAGATGAAGTTTCACAATGTTGGCCAGGCTGGTCTTGAACTCCTGACCTCAAGTGATCCACCCGCCCCTTCCTCCCAAAGTGCTGGGATTACAGGCGTGAGCCAACATGCCCAGACATAAATACAAGTTTCTGATAACTTTGGAGATCATATCATTGGATTAAGTAAAAACTTTCAGAATTCTAATAAACTGAAGCATCATTCATGAATATTGCCAACCCAACATTAAGCAGAACAAGAATCAGTTATATGAAACTGATCTGATAAAGGTCTATAAATGGCTTTTATGACTTTTTATTTGAAACACTGCTGATTCCTTTTATATTTTTTTCTGCAGAATCAATAAAACTTTTGTCTTTTGAGTAATTTATAGCTTATAGACATGGAGTAAAAGATACATTTGTTAGCAAAATGGAAATATTTACCTGTCTCTACCTGATTTCTCCAAAGTTTAAAAATTATTCATGAGTATTCTTATTTTATGGCAATCTAGTTATTAGCATAAGTTTAATAAGAACCTATTATTGTAAAAAAAAAAAAAAAAAGAGCCGGGCGCGGTGGCTCAAGCCTGTAATCCCAGCACTTTGGGAGGCCGAGACGGGCGGATCACGAGGTCAGGAGATCGAGACCATCCTGGTTAACACGGTGAAATCCCGTCTCTACTAAAAAATACAAAAAACTAGCCGGCCGAGGTGGCGGACGCCTGTAGTCCCAGCTACTCGGGAGGCGGAGGCAGGAGAATGGCGTGAACCCGGGAGGCGGAGCTTGCAGTGAGCTGAGATCCGGCCACTGCACTCCAGCCTGGGTGACAGCGCGAGACTCCGTCTCAAAAAAAAAAAAAAAAAAAAAAGAATCTATTCTTCTTGTAACAAAGCACAGTTGGAGACACTGGTTATTTTATCAAGGGTTTGACTGAAATGTCACATTTTCAGGTATGACTAGACAGCTTTAAGGAACTAGGGTTGACATTAGGAAGTCAAATAAACATCCTTGAAAAGATTGACCCCACACTTTAAATTTACAGTTCACATGGTTGCCTTGAAGTAAATAAAGAATGTCACTTTCTTTTCCTGAGTATTATTTTTTTGAAACAGGATCTCATTCTATCACCCAGGCTGGAGTGCAGTGGCACTCCATCATATCTCACTGCAGCTTTTAACTCCTAGGCTCAAGCGCTCCTCCCATCTTAACCTCCCAAATACCTGGGACTACAAGCATGCACCACCATGCCCAACTAATTTTTTTAAAACAATTTTTGTAGAGAAGAGGTCTCACTATGTTGCTCAGGCTGGTTTTGAACTCCTGGGCTCAAGCAATCCTCCCACATTGGCCTCCCAAAGTCTTAGGATTACAGGCATGAGCCACTACACCTGGCCAAGAATGTCACGGCTCAGGAAACTCAGGATATTATGGACACCTGGAGAAAAGAGGAAATCACCCAATTTGTACATATATTACAGGTTCAGTCTAATGGTGAATCCTTGGCTTGGCTTCAAGTCTTGGAGCTTTTTTTTTTTTTTTTTGAGAAGGAGTCTCGCTCTGTTGCCCAGGCTGGAGTGCGGTGGCCGGATCTCAGCTCACTGCAAGCTCCGCCTCCCGGGTTCACGCCATTCTCCTGGCTCAGCCTCTGGAATAGCTGGGACTACAGGCACCCGCCACCTCGCCCGGCTAGTTTTTTGTATTTTTTTTTTAGTAGAGACGGGGTTTCACCGGGTTAACCAGGATGGTCTCGATCTCCTGACCTCATGATCCGCCCGTCTTGGCCTCCCAAAGTGCTGGGATTACAGGCTTGAGCCACTGCACCCGGCCGTCTTGAAGCTTTTAAAAGTCTAATTTGAAATTCCTTATGAAAGTTCCAGCAGGCTGCGTGCAATGGCTCATGCTTGTAATTGCAGCGTTTTGGGAGGTCGAAGCATGAGGAATGCTTGAGCTCAGAAGTTCAAGACCAGCCTGGGAAACATGGTAAAACCTTGTCTCTACAAAAAGTACAAAAATTAGCTTGGCATGTTGGTGCATGCCTATAGTCTCTGCTACTCAGAAGGTTGAGGTGATAGGATTGCTTGAGCTCAGGAGGTTGAGACTACAGTGAGCTGAGATCGTGCCACTGCATTCCAGCCTTGGCAACAGAGTGAGACCCTATCGTAAGGTAAAAGGTAAGGTAAGGTAAGGTAGTTCCAGCAAAGCCAACTTAAAAAAGCCTATATGGTCATTACTATTCTTGTTGCACCTTATCAGGCAACATATAATACTAAAACTTATTTTGCAAGATAATTGGTCCTTCTAAGGACTATCTTTGGGAGAATGTGGAACAAGAGGGGAAAAGTATGTTTCGGAGGAAAACCATAGCATACCTGTTATTAGATTCCAGGCCTAACTATTGTTTTGAGTTCTAATAATTTTTCTAAAATTTGAACTTAATCTCCAATAGAATAGACTTGACTATGTATCTTTCATTGTTTTACTTGTTCTAAGAAAACCAAAAGCATGAAATTTCAAACACTAGAGATGATTTAACAAGCAATGCCAGTTATGTAAATCAGTGACTCAGGCGAGGACTATCCGGGAATGAGCCTTCCCAGCATGGAGGGACAAAGGACGCCTCTCACTCTACCCTAAGCAGAGACTGATCATTTCTTCTGTGGGAAGATTTTTGAGTCACAGAGGGCAAGTGAGAAAGAAATTTACCTCAGAGAAATCTGAGTTCTGTGAGGTATGCAGGCCCAGAGAGACACGAGTATGAGACTTCAGTCATGCCCACCACACACACCCAAACCTGGGAAGCAATTGGTTTTTGTTTTTGTTTTTGAGGCAGAGTCTTGCTCTGTAACCCAGGCTGCACTGCAGTGGCACAATCTTGGCTCACTGCAACCTCTGCCTCCCGGGTTCAAGTGATTCTCGTGCCTCACCCTCCCAAGGAGCTGGGACTACAGGTGTGCACCACCACACCCAGCTAATTTTTGTATTTTTAGCAGGGACGGGGTTTTGCCATGTTGGCCAGGCTGGTCTTGAACTCCTGACCTCAGATGATCTGCCCACCTTGGCCTCCCAAAATGCTGAAATTACAGGCGTGAGCCACCGAACCTAGACTGAGACAACTGTTTAAAGTCACTTTGTTCCTGACTACCTGCCCTATCCACCATCTTCATGTTCCTGGACAAAGAACAATGGATAGCCAATCAATAGATTATGTTATTTCAATGTAAATTCTTGGTAACGAATTTAGGACCTGCCTCTTCTTTTCCTTTAGAAACATACTTGTAACTGTTGCTAATCAGAGCGTATATTCAAGGCAACTTGAATATATGTTCCCAGGTTGCAATCCTCAAGCTTGGCTCAATTAAACTCTCTATTTATATTAATTTTGCCTTAGAGTCTGGCGGGGTGGCTCATGCCTATAATCCCAGCACTTTGGGAGGCCACGGTTGGGGGAATCACCTGAGATCAGGAGTTTGAGACCATTCTGGCCAACATGATGAAACCCCGTCTCTACTAAAAATACAAAAATTAGCTGGGTGTGCTGGCAGATGCCTGTAATCCCAGCTACTCTGGAGGCTGAGGCAGGAGAATCCCTTGATCCCAGGAGGTGGAGGTTGCAATGAGCTGAGATCTCACCATTGCTCTCCAGCCTGGGTGACAGAGTGAGACTCCGCCTTGAAATAAACAAACAAAAATAATAATTTTGCCTCAGGTTCCTCCTTTTAGGTTGACGTATCTATTAATCTACCTTTTGTGAGTTGACTTCTCAGAAGAGGACAGGGAAGTTTTTTTGGCCCACATGTGGCGAATCTGTTACTGGTGGGTCAGCAGCAACCTCAATTCGTGCCTCCTCAGAAGAAAGAATTTGAGTGAGGGGCATAAGGCAGGTTTATGAGCAGGAGTGAAGGCAAGTTTTAGAACAGGAGTGAAAGTTTATTTAAAAAGCTTTAGAGCAGAAATGAAAGGAAGTCAAGTCCATTTGGAAGAGGGCCAAGCGGGTAACTTGTGAGATCAAGTGTGCAGATCAAGTGGCTAGGGATTTTATACGTTGGCACACTTCCAAGGTCTTGTTAGTTCTCCATGTTTCTCCTTGGGGTGGGCTGTCTGCATGTACATGCCTGAGCCCACTCGCCTGACTGCTGAGATCTGATCAGGAAGCTGCTGATCACCTATTTCAGGTGTGTTCTATTAGGAGACTGCCCTTCCCTAGCGCTAGCTGTGACCAATTATTATTATTTAGAGAGACAGTTTAACAACCGCCTGACCATCACGACGGTCACCTCATGTTCTTGGTGTGTGGGCTCTGCTTTTGCCCGACCAGCTCCCTGCTGTAACACACACAGTCTAACGGACTTTCCTGCAGATTAAGTGCATGCGCTTCTTCCTTGGGCCCTGCTGATGCTACCGGTTTCAGGGCCCATCTCTTTGGTTCTCTAAGGTGAAAAATGAACCTTGAAATTAGCAATGTTTCACTGTTAACAGCACTAACAATGAGAAAGAGAAGAGACAAGAGCCAGCCTGGCACCCAGAGCCAGGCCATAGTGTTCTGCTGTTGAACACTGAGGCCCAGGGAACATCAACATAAGACAAGGCCCCTTTGAGAGTGACAAAGAACAAGACTATTCATTCCATCATCATTTCACAACAAAGACCAAACAAGAACATTGCCCAAACCACAGAAATGAACAAAAATTCCTGTTTCTGTCTCATAGGAGTGAGTGGTGCTGCTTTTTCAATTACAGCTTTAGCCTCAGTTTGTTCTTCTAGATAAGAAATATTAAGATTCCAGCTGAGTCGGGTGTGGTGGCTCACACCTGTAATCCCAGCACTTTGGGAGGCTGAGGTGGGAGGATCACCTGAGGCTGGGAGTTTGAGACCAGCCTGACCAACATGGAGAAATCCCATCTCTACTAAAAATACAAACTTAGTCGGGTGTGGTGGCACGTGCCTGTAATCCCAGCTACTTGGGAGCCTGAGGCAGGAGAATCACTCAAACCCAGGAGGCGGAGGTTGCAGTGAGCCGAGATTGCGCCATTGCACTCCAGCCTGGGCAACAAGAGTGAAACTCCGTCTCAAAAAAAAAAAGAAAAGAAAAAGATTCCAGCTGAGCACAGGGACTCATGCCTGTAGTCCCAGCTCTCTCGGAGGCCGTGGTGAGAGGATCACTTGAGCCTGGCAGGTAGAGGCTGCAGTGAGCTGTGACAGCCTGAGTAACAGAGTAAGACTCTGTCTCTTAAAAAGAAAAAAAAATTATTAAAAAAATAAATAAATATTAATTCTCAATAAAGCCAGGTAATGGTTTACACCTGTAATCCCAGCTACTGGGAAGACTGAGGTAGAAGGATTGCTAGAGACCAGGAGTTCAAGACCAGCCTAGGTAACACAGTGAGACCCTGTCTCCATAAAAACAAAAAACACAAAATCACGCCACTGCACTCCAGCCTGGGTGACAGAGCGAGACTTGTCTCAAACAAACAAACAAACAAACAAAAAACCTGTAGTCTCAGCTACTTGGGAGGCTGAGGGAGGAGAATTGCTTGAGCCTAGAAGTTCAAGGCTACAGTGAGCTGTGATTGCACCACTGCATTATAGCCTGATCTTACTCTGTCACCCAAGCTGGAGTGCAGTAGCACAATCTAGGCTCACTACAACCTCTGCCTCCCAGGCTCAAGCGAGCCTCCCACCTCAGCCTCCCAAGCAACTGGGAACACAGGTGCGTGCCACCACGCCCAGCTAATATTTGTATTTTTTTTAAGTAGAGACAGGGTTTCACCATGTTGCCCAGGGTGGTCTTGAACCCCTGAGCTCAAGTGATCTACCTGCCTCAGCCTCCCAAAGTGCTGGGATTACAGGCATGAGCCATTGCGCCCTGCCAAAAAGATTCTTAATAGAATTACACCCACTTTCTGACAGTATCTCATCCAGAGCAAAGCCTATTTCTTTGATCACTCCTCAAAATCACATAACAGAAACCCAAATTCTTAAATTCATAGTATGCATTTCTGCAAGCTTTGAGATACAATGTTTAATGCAAAGGGGAGGATTCCAGTGGAATTATAAGAACCACAGCAGGGCTATTGGGAAGCTTTCTGTGTCTCTCAGATCTCAAACCTTTGTAGAAACCTGTTTATGCTTAAAATGTGAGTGAGGAGTACTCATGAACTGGACTTATATATTTTGGATCAACACAAACTCCAATTAGGAATATGATACTTTCTGCCCCGCTCCCCTTCCCACACTCCAGATTATCCCGAGAGAGCTTAGTTGTATTGTACTAAGGAGAAAAAAAAAATGAAACTGCTCCAAAAATTATTAGTAGAACAATGTCTGCCAATAATGATTGCTTCAATAGTGGAGCCCAAAATAGAATGAACAAAAAATAAATCTGTTGAGACATCTACAGGTTTGGTTTCAGCAAGCATTTGCCACTATTTAGAAGACATAAAAATGAACTTCGCAATGAGCAAGTAGTGTTTTATTTCTGTAGGGGAAGTATTTATCATTTAACCCATTTCCTTTCCTTTATTAAACACAAAGTCCAGACTCGGTGGCTCATACCTATAATCCCAGCACTTTGGGAGGCTGAGGCAGAAGGATTGCCTGAGCCCAGGAGTTGGAGACCTGCCTAGGCAACATGGCAAGACCTCGTCTCAAAAAAATAAATAAAATAAAATAAAATATTTAAAAAGCAACAGGAAGGGTCTCACTCTTTTGGAAGATAATAGCACACAGTATGAAAATGCATCTGAGCTTTGTGTACATGTGAAGCTATTTGGTCCATTGTAGCTAAATGTTTGAATTTTGAGCTAATGTTTTATTTAGTTATTTATTTATAGGGTCGTGTACTATTGCCCAGACTGGGGTGCAGTGGCATGATCATAGCTCACTGCAGCCTCCAACTTCTGGGCTCAAACAATCCTCCTGGTTCAGCCTCCTGAGTAGCTAAGACACAGGTGTGGGCGACCATGCCCAGCTAATTTTTTTTTTTTTTTTTTTTTTGAGACAAGGTCTCCCTCGGTTGCCCATGTTGGAGTGCAGTGGTGCAATCAACGTTCACTGCAGCCTCAACCTCCCAGGCTCAAGCAATCTTCCCATTTCAGCCTCCCAAATAGCTGGGACTACAGGTGTGTACTATCACGCCTGGCTAATTTTTTCATTTTTTTGTAGGGACTAGGTCTCCCAATGTTGCTCAGTCTGGTCTCAGGCTCCTGGGCTCAAGCAAGCCTCCTGCCTGGGATTCCCACAGTGCTGGGATTACAGGCATGAGCCACCATGCCCAACCTAATTTTTTAATTTTAATTTTTCTTTGCTTTTGTAGAGGTGGGGGAGTTCTCACTATGCTGCTCAGGCTGGTGTGGAACTCCTGGCCTCAAGTGATCCTCCCAGCTTGGCCTCCTAATGTGCTGGGATTACAGGCATGAGCCATCACTCCTGGCCAGGATAATGTTTTAAATGTAAAAAAAGAGTATTGATTGTGTTGCATTTTATTCTTCTATGCCCATGGTCATTTCAGAAGGAACTTACGGTTCCTTGAAGCAGAAAGTAAGTCTGCATTTCATAGTGAGTTGGAGATGAGAGCAAGCTGGGAACCCACAACAGGGAGCGTTGTCTCCTTCTTCTTCCCATCTTATTTTCTCAGGAACTTGGTGGATCAGGAAGAAGCCTCAGACTGGAGCCCAAGGTAATTTTCCATTCTCCTGGAGACAGTATTCCTTGTTGCTATGCCTCTATAATGCCCCATATCTGCCTATGAGCAGGAGGAAATAATTATTTTCTTCTATATGGCAGTGTTTTGGTTTCCATTCCTTACTGAACTATCATTAAGTCATGAAATTGTCAGGGGAAATCATTTTAATCTCCTCAGGGGTGTTTTACAAGCCCCTGAAGGTGATTCAAGTATATCCAGGTAATATTTCACTACTAAATTAGAGGATGAATGAGCTGTTAGAAAAACTCATTTGCTGTGTAACTTGACTGTCTCTATCTCCAGAGGTGGCACCCAGCTGAATGCCTGGCTGACAGGCACGGACTCCTCCCAGCTGGCTCCCCTCCTGCTGCCTTGGAAACAGCTGCAGCCCCCATTTTTGCTCTCCCCTGGCTCACTCCTAATCCCTGCTGCTGTCTTAACTGCTGACTAGAGCTCTGGAAAACCACAATGGGAGGGCTTGCAATTAAAGACATCAGAATAACCTGTGAGAATCAATGAGCTGCAGTATTGTGGTGGGATTAGAGGCAGGGAGGCTGATGTTCTGCAGCAGGAGTAGGTAGTAAGGGAGATTGCTCTAAGGATCGGGGACGGTCTCTCTTCACTTTTCTTTACCTGCTTCCAATCTGAAGAGCTTTCAGGTTTTTTTTTTTAACTTTTATTTTTTATCTCTTCTTTTTTTTGGACACGGTGTCTCACTCTGTTGCCCAGGCTGGGGTGCAGTGGTGTGATCATGGCTCACTATAGCCTCAACTTCCCCAAGCCCAGATGATCCTCCCACCTCAGCTTCCCGAGTAGGTGGGACTACAGGCGTGCTCCACCAGGCCTGGCTAATTACTTTATATATATATTTGTATTGGAGATGGAGTCTTGCTCTGTCACCCAGGCTGGAGTACAGTGGTGCGATCTCAGCAATCTGCAACCTCTGCCTCCCTGGTTCAAGTGATTTCCTGCCTCAGCGTCCCAAGTGACTGGGATTACAGGTGTGTGCCACCATGCCTGGCTAATTTTTTTGTATTTTTAATAGAGACGGGGTTTCACCATGTTGGCCAAGCTGGTCTCAAACTCCTGACTTCAGGTAATCCACCTGCCTCAGCCTCCCAAAGTGCTGGGATTACAGGCGTGAGACATTATGCCCAGCCTGCCTGGCTACTTATTTTATTTTTTTGAGACAGAGTCTCACTCTGTCACCCAGGCTGGAGTGAAGTGGCACAATCTCAGCTCACTGCAACTTCTGCCTCCCAAGTTTAAGCAATTCTCCTGCCTCAGCCTCTTGAGTAGCTGGGATTACAGGCGTGCGCCACCAGAGTTGGCTAATTTTTGTATTTTTAGTAGAGGCAGGGTTTCACCATGTTGACCAGGCTGGTCTCAAACTCCTGACCTCAAGTAATCCACCTGCCTTGGCCTCCCAAAGTGCTGGGATTATAGGAATGACCTACCACACCCAGCCCGGCTAATTTTAATTACATTATTTTATTTATTTATTTGTTTGTTTATTTATTTATTTTGTGATAGAGTCTTGCTCTGTTGCCCGGGCTGGAGTGCAGTGGAACGATCTCGGCTCACTGCAAACTCCGCCTCCCAGGTTCAAGCTATTCTCCTGCCTCAGCCTCCCAAGTAGCTGGGACTATAGGCGCCCGCCACCACTCCCAGCTAGTTTTGTATTTTTAGTAGAGACAGGTTTCACCATATTGGCTAGGCTGGTCTCGATCTCCTGACCTCGTGATCTGCCTGCCTTGACCTCCCAAAGTGCTGGGATTACAGGCGTGAACCACCGTACCCAGCCTAATATACAATTTTTAACAGAGATGGGATCTCCTGTTTCCCAGGCTGTTCTCAAACTCCTGGGCTCAAGTGATCCTCCCACCTTCACCTCCCAAAGTGGTGGGATTACAGGGGTGAGCCACTGCACCTGGCCTTCTGAAGCACTTTTAAACTTGCAGGTTTTCTACTCTCTCCTACCTTCCAGAAACTCCTCCTACCTACAGAATCTGCTAGCAGCTGGATTCTTGACTATCTTCAGGACTTTTCCTAATCTCAGCTTCTCCATCTGTGAAATGGAAAAAAGGGTAAGCTGACTTGCAGTCCTGGTCGGACCACTAACTGGAAAGGGTGAAGGGAGCCAAGATATTTCCAAAAGGTGGAAAAAGACTTTTTTGTTTTTTGTTTTTTTGAGACAGAGTCACCCAGGCTAGAGTGCAGTGGTGTAATCTCGGCTCATTGCAACCCTCCGCCTCCTGGGTTCAAGGGATTCTAATGCTTTAGCATCCCAAGCAGTTGGAATCACAGGCACGTGCCACCACGCCCAGCTAATTTTTGTATTTTAGTAGAGATGGGGTTTCACCATGTTGGCCAGGCTGGTCTCGAACTCCTGACTTCAGTAAGTGAGCAAGCAATCCACCCACCAAGGCCTCCCAAAGTGCTGGGATTACAGGTGTGAGCCACTGCGCCCAGCCAAAAAAGACTCGTTATAAAACTTTTTCCTTGAGAACCCAGAATTGAACAGTATGCTCCTGGAAATAATTATTAATGTATTCTGTTTTCTCACAGCACTATGACAGAATCCCTGCTTTATTAGCCTGACCCAATCAAAGCTCACAGATCATAAGAATTGGGAAGAACCTCAAGGACCATTTAACTGGGGGCTCTCAATTTGGTTGCTCATTATAATCACTTGCTGAGGTTTTTAAAAAGCACCTTGCCTGAGCCTCAACCTAAGACCAGTTATTAATACATCAGAATCTCTGGAGGGGGCCGGAGCCTACTTTTGCTAAAGCTCTCTAGGTGAATTCTGTGTCCAGCCAGGGCCAAGCGCCATGGTTCTGGTCCAACAATCTCTAAACAAGGATAAAATAACCTGGGAAGGTAACATGAGTCAAACCAAAGTCTCATAGCAAGCCAGGTACCATGGCTTGCGTCTGTAATCCCAGCACTTTGGGAGGCTGAGGAGCAAGGATTGCTTGAGCCCAAGAGTTCAAGACCAGCCTGGGCAACATAGTGAGACCCTGTCTCTACAAAATCTAAAAAAAAAAAAAGAAAAGAAAGAAAGCGAAATTAGCTGAGTGTGGTGGTGCACACCTGTAGTCCCAGCTACTCGCAAGGCTGAGGTGGGAGGCCTGCTCTAGAGACTGAGTCTTTTCCCCTTGTCTTGTTGCTTCTCTAAAAATGTATTGTTCTTTGTTGAAGATGTTATATAACCTGGAATTGAAAGCCACCTCTCGGCTGGGTATGGTGGTTCACACCTACAATCCCAGCACTTTGGGAGGCCAAGGCAGGCAGATCACCTGAGGTCAGGAGTTTGAGACCAGCCCAGCCAGCATGGCGACAGAAGGAGACCCCATCTCAAAACAACAGCAACAAAAGTCTCGTAGCAATAGGATAGTATGGCTTATGACAGGTGTAGGGGAGGAAAAATTATTTTTTTCCTCAACTCTCAAAGGTTCTTGGTTGGAATGGACCCCTGTAACGAAAGACAGATTAACAAGAGAAAAGCGAACAGAAGTTTATTAGCATGTATGTTTCATATATACATGGGAAACTCAGAATGAGCAGTTCTCAGAGAGGTGGCTTTCAATTCCAGCTTATATAACATCTTCAACAAAGAACAGTAAATTTTGGGCCAGGCATGCTAGCTCATCGCTGTAATCCCAGCACTTTGGGAGGCCAAGGTGGGCGGATCACTTGAGGTTAGGAGTTCAAGACCAGCCTGGCCAACATGGTGAAACCCCGTCTCTACTAAAAATACAACTAGCTGAGCGTTGTAGTGGCACCTGTAATCCCAGCTACTCGGGAGGCTGAGGCAAGGAGAATCACTTGAACCTGTAAGGCAGAGGTTGCAGTGAGCCAAGATTGCGTCACTGCACTCCAGGCTGGGCAACAGAGCAAGACTCCATCTCAAAAAAAAAAAAAAAAAAAATTAGCCAGGCATAGTGGTGGGTGCCTGTAATCCCAGCTACTTGGGAGACTGAGGCAGGAGAATCGCTTGAACCTGGGAGGCAGAGGTTGCAGTGAGCCAAGATTGTACCACTGCACTCCAGCCTGGGCAACAGAGAGAGACTCTGTTTCAAAAAAAAAAAAAAAAAGGAATGGTAAATTTATTTTTAGAGAGGCAACAAGACAAGGGGAAAAGACTTTGAGTCTCCAGCGGTTACAACTTAGGGGAAGGCAAATAAATGGCAGATAAAGGCAAGTTAGGAAAGCTTGTTAATTAGATTCTTCTGGAGCCATCTCTAGGCCCATAAGGGTGTAAAGGTGTCTTCAGCGGTTAGTTAACCTTTGTCCTCCCTCATAGAAAGGTGGGTGCAGGATACCTTTTGTCTCTGTATATGTACGTCCTGCTTTTCAGTAAACACAAGTAGGGCAGAGTTCTCCTGCATCTGCTACTTTCTTGCCTTCAGCTCAACAATCCTTCTGTGAAAGAGGCATATTTTGTGGTGCTATGTGCTGATCTTCCACACAGCCAAATGGAGGCATAGGTCACAGGGGAACTAAAAGGATGGAAAACTGCAGGACAGTCTCGTTGCCGTCACTCAATCAACCAGTTATGGATACCTGTCATGTGCCAAACCCTGACTGCCGTAAAAAGAATACCAAAATAAATTACTCACTGCTCTCAAAGAGCAAACTGTTTGCTGGTGGACTTGATCATATACCAATGACTGGAGGAAAGGGAAAGTGAACTTTATGGTCAAAGATGTTCAACGGCAATGTTTTATTTATTTATTTATTTATTTATTTTTGAGACGGAATTTTGCTCTTGTTGCCCAGGCTGGAGTGCAATGGCGCGATCTCAGCTCACAGCAACCTCCACCTCCCGGGTTCAAGCGATTCTCCTGCCTCAGCCTCCTGAGTAGCTGAGATTACAGGCATGTGCCACCATGCCCTGCTAATTTTGTATTTTTAGTAGAGACGGGGTTTCTCCATGTTGGTCAGGCTGGTCTCAAACTCCTGACCTCAGGTGATCCACCTGCCTTGGCCTCCCAAAGTGCTGGGATTACAGGCGTGAGCCACCATGCCTGGCAATAGTTATAATAGTGGAAAACAGAAAACAATTGTTCAGTAGTGGAAAACTTTTTTTTTTTTTCTTTTTTTGAGAAGGAGTCTTGCTCTGTTGCATAGGCTGGAGTGCAGTGGTGCAATCTCAGCTCACCGCAATGTCCACCTCCTCAGTTCAAGCGATTCTGCTGTCTCAGCCTCCCGAGTAGCCGGGATTACTTGTGCCCACCACAATGCCTGGCTAATTTTTTTTTGTATTTTTAGTAGAAACAGGGTTTTGCCATGTTGGCCAGCCTGATCTGGAACTCCTGACCTCAGGTGATCCACCTGCCTCGGCCTCCCAAAGTGCTGGGATTACAGGCTGAGCCACCGCGCCCAGACCAGAAATTTCTTAAATAAACACTAGGTTATATTTGTTATGGAAAGGGGTCACAATTCAGACCCCAAGAGAGGGTTCTTGAATCTCACTCAAGAAAGAATTCAGGGCCAGACACGGTGGCCCACGCCTGTAATCCCAGCACTTCGGGAGGCCAAGGCAGGCAGATGACCTGAGGTTAGGAGTTCGAGACCAGTCTGGCCAACACAGTGAACTCCCATCTCTACTAAAAATACGAAAATTAGACAGGCGTGGTACTGAGCACCTGTAATACCAGCTACTTGGGAGGCTGAGGCAAGGGAATCACTTGAACCCAGGGGACAGAGGTTGCAGTGAGCCGAGATTGCGCCATTGCACTCCAGCCTGGGCAACAAGAGCGAGACTCTATCTTAAAAATAAATAAATAAAAATAAAAGAAAGGAAGGAAGAATTCGGGGCGAGTCCACAGAGTAAAGTGAAAGCAAGTTTATCAGAGAAGTAAAGAAACAAAAGAATGGCTATTCCATAGGCAGAGCAGCCCCAAAGCCTGCTGGTTGACCTTCTTCTTCTTTTTTTTTTTTTTAGACAGTCACGCTCTTGTCATCCAGGCTGGAGTGCAGTGGCAATGATGATCTCGACTCACTGCAACCTCTGCCTCTTGAGTTCAAGTGATTCTCATGCCTCAGCCTCCCAAGTAGCTGGGATTACAGGTGTGCACCACCATACCAGGGCCATTTTTCGTTCGTATTTTTAGTAGAGACAGGGTTTCACCATGTTGGCCAGGCTGGCCTCAAACTCCTGATCTCAGGTAATCCGCCCACCTCAGCTTCCCAAAGTGCTGGAATTACAGGTGTGAGCCACCAATCCCGGCCTAGCTGTTTTTAATGGTTATTTCTTGATTATATGCTAAGCAAGGGGTAGATTATTTATGAGTTTTCCAGGAAAGTGTTGGGGAATTTCCAGAACAGAGTGTTTCTCTTCCTTTTAGACCATATAGAGTAACTTCGGGATGTTGCCATGGCATTTATAAACTGTCATGGTGCTGGTGGGAGCGTTATTTAGTATGCTCATGCATTATAATTAGCATATAATGTACAGCGAGGGTGACCAGAGGTCACTCCCATAGTCATCTTGGATTCCGAGGGTTTTGGCCAGCTTCTTTACTGCATCCTATTTTATCATCAGGGTCTTGGTGACCTGTATCTTATGACCTCCTGTCTCATCCTATGACTAAGAATGCCCAACCTCCTTCAAATGCAGCCTGGCAGGTCTCAGCTTCATTTTACCCAGCGCCTCTTCAAGATGGAGTCACTCTGGTTCGAATGCCTCTGACATGTTTACTTGATGCGATATTTTGGAGCCATTAAGCTCAGTTGTCCAAAGAGATTTTAATATCACAAGGAAATGCCCTCTTTGTAAGTAGAGAAATCATATATAAAATTGTACATAGGCTATGATCCCAAGTTAGAGGCATAGACAAAAAGGCTAAAACACATCAGAATGTTAACAGGTACTGGGAACAGGGTACTTCAGTTGTTGAGAATGGGATGCTTCATTTTTACTTCTTCCTTCCTTTTCTGTTTTTCAATTATTATTATTGTATTAGTCAGGGTTCTCTAGAGGGACAGAACTAATAGGACAGATATATTTATAGGAGTTTATTAAGTATTAACTTACACGATCACAAGGTCCGACAATAGGCTGTCTGCAAGCTGAGGAGCAAGGACAGCTAGTCCGAGCCCCAAAACTGAAGCCCCACAATGGAGTCCAGTGTTCAAGGACAGGAAACATCCAGCACGGGAGAAAGATGTAGGCTGGGAGGCTAGGCCAGTTTCCCCTTTTCACCTTTTTCTGCCTGCTTTATATTCACTGGCAGCTGATTAGATTGTGCCCACCGGGATTAAGGGTGTGTCTGCCTTCCCTAGCCCACTGACTCAAATGTTAATCTCCTTTGGCAACACCCTCACAGACACACCCAGGATCAATACTTTGTATCCTTCAATCCAATCAAGTTGACACTCAGTATTAACCATCACAATTATTTTTACCTTTTTTTTCTTGTGTTAGGGTCTTGTTCTGTAGCTCAGGCTGGAGTACAGTGGTGAGAACATGGCTCACTGCAGCCTCGAACTCCTGTGCTCAAGTGATTCTCCCACCTAAGTTTTCAAGTAGCTGGGACCACAGGTGCATGTCATCACACTGGGCTAATTTTTAAAAATTTTTTTGTAGAGACAGGGTCTCTCTCTGTTGCCTAAGCTGGTCTTGAACTCCTGGGCTTCAGCGGTCCACCCACCTTGGTCTCCCAGAGTGCTGGGATTATAGGCGTGGGCCACTGCATCCAGCCAATTTAATTTTTTTTTAGAGATGGAGAAACTGGTTTTGTGAAGGGTCTGCTAATGGGCTATCTGGAAAGTCAGAATACAGGTCTCCTGTTTTTGAGTCTTGATCTGGGTAGGTCTGCAGTCTGCACACCTGGGCTGGACTGAGGAATAGAGGGGAGGCTGTCGTGAGCGGGGAGGTGCCTATTCTGGGAGGGCTAGGCCTGTTGCTGGAGACCTGGGGTTCACTCCCCATCCTTCCCACCCTCCCAGGCAGGAATGGAGACTGGTGAGCTGCACACCTTTCAATGAAGTGATGCAGGAAAGTGCCGGTAGGGGATGGGCTCCCTGAAATTATCACCAAAACAGGCCAGGCACTGTGACTCATGCCTGTAATCCCAGCATTTTGGGAGGCTGAGGCGGGAGGATCACAAGGTCAGGAGTTCAAGACCAGCCTGGCCAATATGGTGAAACCCCGTCTCTACTAAAAATACAAAAACAATTAGCCAGGTATGGTGGCGGGCACCTGTAGTCCCAGCTACTTGGGAGGCTGATGTAGGAGAATTACTTGAACCCGGAGGCAGAGGTTGAAGTTAGCTGAGATCATGCCACCGCACTCCAGCCTGGGCGACAGAGCAAGACTCTGTCTCAAAAAAAAAAAAAAAGGGGGGGGGGAGGGAGGGATAGCATATACCTAATGTAAATGACTAATCAAAGGGTGCAGCACACCAACATGGCACATATATACAGATGTAACAAACCTGCACGTTATGCACATGTACCCTAGAACTTAAAGTAAAATTAAAAAAAAAAAACAAAAAACACCAAAACAATCTTTAAAACAAACCTAGGTTTGTTCTGCCTGAGGTGAGGCAGAACATAACCTGAACAAAGTCTTAGGAGCTTCTGGCAGAGAGAGGGCAGTCTGGTTTAAGGTGGGCATTTCAATGCACAGACTGCATTAAAATTGGGTGAGGAGCATCTTACAATAGTTCAGATTAATGGATTCAGCAAAGCAAGGGTTTAGAGGCAAGGATGTTGAAGAGTCTTGGGGAGTGAACTGTCTTTTGATATTTCCTATTAAATAATTGAACATTGGCCGGGCGTGGTGGTTCATGCCTGTAATCCCAGCACTTTTGGAGGCCGAGACAGGCAGATCACTTGAGGTCAGGAATTTGAGACCAGCCTAGTCAACATGGTGAGACCCCATCTCTACTAAAAATACAAAAATTAGCTGGGTGCGGTGGCACATGTCTGTAATCCCAGCTACTTGGGACACTGAGGCAGGAGAATCGCTTGAATCCGGGAGACAGAGCTTGCAGTGAGCCGAGATTGCGCCATTGCATTCCAGCCTGGGCAATAGAGCGAGACTCCGTCTCAAAAACAAAAATACAAATAATCGAACACTTTGATGTTCATGTAAATCAGGATTTTTCTATCTCAGCCCTTTTGATATTTGGGGCTAAATAATTCTTTGTGGGGGTTGGGGGGTGTTCTCCTGTGCATTGCAGAATCTTTAAGGGCATCCCTGGACTCTACTCAGTAGATGTGGGTAGCACCACCAGCACCATCCCAGTCTGACAACCTCAGATGTCCCCAAATGTCCCAGGAGAGGGGGGTGCATTTAGATTTCAATGAGTCTTTCAGGAAGTTCCTAGAATGAATAAAGTCATTTGCAACTTTTATCATTCTTGCCAAGAGTTTCCTATAATAGTAAAATCACATTGATAAAAACAGTGGAAGAGTAAAGTAATGTTGATACAGACTATAAGCCTGGTTGGGGAAGACTGTTGAGGCTCGCACTCACACCCTCAGCTCAGCCTCCTGCCTTGCATCTCCCAGTCCTGTGGGGATTGGACTTCTGTCTCCTAGTCTTATTCATGGTCAACTTTGTCCTAGAAGAGATTACATCTCTAAAGTCCACAACCAGGCTGGGCATGGTGGCTCACACCTGTAATCCCAGCACTTTGGGAGGCCGAGACTGGCAGATCACTTGAGGTCAGGAGTTTGAGACCAGCCTGGCCAACGTGGCAAAACCCTGCCTCTACTAAAATATAAAAATTAGCCAGACACAGTGGTGTGTGCCTGTGGCCCCAGCTACTTGGGAGGATAAGGAAGGAGAGTCACTTGAACTCAGGAGACAGAGGTTGCAGTGAGCAGAGATCATACCACTGCATTCCAGCCTGTGTGAAAGAGCAAGACTCCGTCTCAAAAAAAAAAAAAAAAAAAAAAAAAAAAAAAAAGTCAAGAACCAGTAGCTTCTAATGAATGAAGAGAAAACAAGCAAAGGTTTGTTGAGCCTTTAGCTGAGCACAATAGACTTCTGGCTACCTATGGAAGTGTAACTGCCCAAGGGGTTCACCTTGCCCACTGCCTAGACAGAGCTGATTCATCAAGACAGGAGAATTGCAATTGAGAAAGAGTAATTTACGCAGAGCTGGCTGTGCGGGAGACTGGAGTTTTATTATTACTCCCATCAGTCTCCCCAAGCATTCTGGGAGGAGAGTTTTTAAAGATAACTTGGTAGGTGGGGGGAAGTCAGTGAACCAGGAGTACTGACTGGTCAGAGATGAAATCACAGGGAGTGGGAGCTGTCTTCTTGTGCTCAGTAAGTTACTGGGTGGGGGCCACAGATCAGATGAGCCAGTTTATTGATCTAGGTGGGGCCAGCCGATCCATCAAGTGCAGGGTCTGCAAAATATCTCAAGCACTGATCTTAGGAGCAGGTTAGGGAGGGTCAGAATCTTGTAGCCTCCAGTTGCATGACTACTAAACCATAATTTCTAATCTTGTGGCTAATGTTAGTCCTACAAAGGCAATCTAGTCCCCAGGCAAGAAGAAGGTCTGCTTTGGGAAAGGACTGTTACCATCTTTGTTTTTTTGTTTGCTTGTTTGTTTCTGAGATGGAGTCTTACTCACCCAGGCTGGAGTGCAGTGGCACGATCTTGGGTCCCTGAAACCTCCTCCACCTCTTGGGTTCAGGCGCTTCTCCTGCCTCAGCCTCCTGAGTAGCTGGGACTACAGGCACATGCCACGATCCTGGCCAATTTTTTTGTAATTTTTTTTTTTGAGACAGAGTTTCGCTCTTGTTGCCCAGGCTAGAGTGCAATGGTGCGATCTTGGCTCACTGCAACCTCCGCCTCCCAGGTTCAAGCGATTCTCCTGCCTCATCCTCCCGAGTAGCTGCGCTTACAGGCATGTGCCACCATGCCCAACTAATTTTGTATTTTTAGTAGTGACAGGGTTTCACCATGTTGGTCAGACTGGAATATTTGTTTAAACTGTAAATTAAGTTTCTCCCAAAGTTAGTTCAGCCTATACCCAAGAATGAACAAGGACAGCTTGGAGGTTAGAAGCAACACGGAGTCAGTCAAGTCAGATCTCTTTCACTGTCTCAGTCATAATTTTGCAAAGGCAGTTTCAGAAGGTATCCTAACCCATTTCTGAGCTGAAGCTCAGAAAAGAGGAGGACCACTCCTGCCACTCAGTTACGAATGTGTTAAAGAAAAAAATGCGGCCGGGCGTGGTGGCTTACGCTTGTAATCCCAGCACTTTGGGAGGCCGAGGTGGGCAGATCACGAGGTCAGGAGATCGAGACCATCCTGGCTAACACGGTGAAACCCCATCTCTACTAAAAATACAAAAAATTAGCCGGGCATGGTGGCAGAGGCCTGTAGTCCCAGCTACTCGGGAGGCTGAGGCAGGAGAATGGCGTGAACCCGGAAGGCGGAGCTTGCGGTGAGCTGAGATTCAGCCACTGCACTCCAGCCTGGGTGACAGAGTGAGACTCCGCCTCCAAAAAAAAAAAAAAAAAAAAAAAAAAATGTTTCATGGCACTTGTTGAAGATAGGTAAACTTTATTAAAGGAGGGACTATGAAGATAGTTATAGAAACCACTGCAATGAGCTGCTGAAGGTGGGGAGAGATTGGGAGATTGAGCTCAACTCCAAACATAGCACTGCAAGTAGGAATCTATAGTCAAGGAGCAGTGTGTGTGTGTAGCGGGGGCAGAGGTGGGTGTGTGTGTGGAAATTATTAAGAGGAAACATCGGGGGAAGGGGATATCCTCGCTAAACTGACCTGACAGGATTCTTGAAGGCAGGCAGGGTTATCAGAGATTACCTGGAGTGCAGTGGAGGATGAGGAACCTGATTAGATATTTTCTTTTTCTTTTTCTTTTTCTTTTTTTTTTTTTTGAGACAGAGTCTTGCTCTGTCGCCCAGGCTGGAGTGCAGTGGCCAGATCTCAGCTCACTGCAAGCTCCGCCTCCCGGGTTGACGCCATTCTCCTGCCTCAGCCTCCCGAGTAGCTGGGACTACAGGTGCCCGCCACCTCGCCCAGCTAGTTTTTTGTATTTTTTTTTTAGTAGAGACGGGGTTTCACCGTGTTAGCCAGGATGGTCTCGATCTCCTGACCTCGTGATCCGCCCATCTCGGCCTCCCAAAGTGCTGGGATTATAGGCTTGAGCCACCGCGCCCGGCAGATATTTTCAACCTAAAAGGAAGAGGCCGAGGCACAAAATATAAAGAGTTTACTTGAGCCAAACTGAGGACAGCTGCCTGGAAGACTCAGACCCAAGTAACCCTTGAATATGAACTTTGTTTGATCTTTTTTACAAGCAGGTTTTTAAAGGCAAAAAAGGAGGCTAGGGAGCAGGATGATACAAAGTTGTTTGTGGACCCAGCACGGTGGCTCACGCCTGTAATCCCAGCACTTTGGGAGGCCAAGGAGGGCAGATCACGAGGTCAAGAGATTGAGACCATCCTGGCCAATACGGTGAAACCCCGTCTCTACTAAAAATACAAAAATTAGCTGGGCGTGGTGGTGCACACCTGTAATCCCAGCTACTCGGGGGGGCTGAGGCAGGAGAACTGCTTCAACCCAGGAGGCGGAGGTTGTAGTGAGCCAAGATCACGCCACTGAACTCTAGCCTGGTGACAGATCAAGAGTCCATCTCAAAAACAAAAAACCAAAACCAAAACAAAACAAAAACACAAAGCTGTTTGTCAGGAATTCTCATTGGTTGCCAGAAATAGCATTGGTTAATGATTAGCTATACATTGTTAAGCTATAGGGCGTAGTAACAATGCCCAGGATGGCATTATTAGGTTAATTTATAGCTACTTATGGCAATAGCAAGCCATTTCAAGAGATGAAGGCATAGCTCAAAGAGGGTAGTTAGGGCATGATTGCTTGTCTCATTTTAGAGTCTGGGAGTGATAATTTAAAAGAACTCACCTCCTAAAATAAAAGTGATCGGGGTCGGGTGCTGTGGCTCATGCCTGTAACTCCAGTACTTTGGGAGGCCGAGGCTGGTGGATCACCTGAGGTCAGGAGTTTGAGACTAGCCTGGCCAACATGGCGAAACCCTGTCTCTACTAAAAATACAAAAAAAATTTAGATGGGCATGGTGGCGTGTGCCTCTAATCCCAGTTACTCGGAAGGCTGAGGCAGAAGAATTGCTTGAACCTGGCAGGTGGAGTTTGCAGTGAGCCGAGATCTCGCCATTGCACCCCAGCCTGCATGCAAAGCGGGAGACGCCATGTCAAAAAAAGTAAAAGTGATCAGATATTGGCCAGGCACAGTGGCTTGTGCCTGTAATCCCAGCACTTTGGGAGGCTGAGGCAGGAGGATCACCTAAGGTCGGGAGTTCGAGACCAGCATGGCCAACATGGTGAAACTCCATCTCTACTTAAAAAAAAAAAAAAAAAAAAGCCTGGCATGGTGGCACACGCCTATAATCTCAGCTACTTGGGAGGCTGAGGCCGAACTGCTTGAACTCCAGAGGTGGAGGTTGTAGTGAGCCAAGATCACGCCACTGCACTTCTGTTGCCTGGGGAACAGAAGGGAAACTCCGTCTCAAAAAATATATATAATAATAATAATAATAAAAGTGATCAGATATCAAGGGTGGAGAGTTCTTGCTCCACTGACTTAGGATTCTTGTAAAAATTGGATAATGCAAGCCGGGCACCACGCCCAAAGCGGGAGGATCATTTGAGGCCAGGAGTTTAAAATCCGCTTGGGCAACATAGTGAGACTCCCATCTCTACCAAAAAACAATTTTTTTAAAAAAAATTAGCTGGATGTAGTAATGTGAGCCTTAGTCCTAGCTACTCGGGAGGCTGAGGTGGGAGGATCCCTTGTGCCCAGGGGTTTGAGGCTGCAGAGAGAACACAGAAACCCAAAAGTCAAGCCTAGTTGGAAAAGAGCTCAGAAGTGCCTAAGTAGAGTTTGGTCAAGTAGAGAATTTTTGTCAAAAGTGAGGCTGGAATCCCAGTGCAAAGGTCTGATGCCAAAATAGGGTCGCCAGATTTAGCAAAACTATTGCACTGGACATACGCTAAAAAAAGGTATACCTTTCCACAAAAGATGGCCTAGGAAAGAAAGTACTATTTGTTTATCTGAAATGCAAATTTAAGTGCATGTCTCTTTTCAATACTCCTTTTCTGACCTCGCGTGGTGCTTGCCTTTGGGATTAGGGAGAGGGGTGTCGGGGTGCCGGCCACTGAATTGGAGGACCAGGGGCCAGACCCTGGAGCCCAGGGACAGTGGGAAGATGAAAGAGGGGCTGCAAAGCCCAGTCGGGCGAGCTTGTTCCAGCGCCTGGCCAAGAGTGCCCTCTGGTGGTCAAACGGAGCCCTGCACCCGCGACGAGCGCAGCCCAAGCAGTGGGGACCCGGCCTCTGAGGCGGACACCTGTTCTTGGTTCCGACCTCTGCTGAGAGCACAAGCCCGCTCCGGGACTGTAGAGAAGGAAGCCGGGAGGACGGGACAAGTTCACAGCCACCTGGGATAGATTTTTCTTTTTCTTTTTTTTCTTCCTGAGGCGGAGTCTGGCTCTGTCGCCCAGGCTGGAGTGCAGTGGCCGTATCTCAGCTCACTGCAAGCTCCGCCTCCCGGGTTTACGCCATTCTTCTGCCTCAGCCTCCCGAGTAGCTGGGACTACAGGCGCCCGCCACCTCGCCTGGCTAGTTTTTTGTATTTTTTAGTAGAGGCGGGGTTTCATCATGTTAGCCAGGATGGTCTCCATCTCCTGACCTCGTGATCCGCCCGTCTCGGCCTCCCAAAGTGCTGGGATTACAGGCTTGAGCCACCTTGCCCGGCCTGGGATAGATTTTTCAAACCAGTCGTCTGGACTGGAGGCTCTGATCCGCTCCCTGCCAAGGGTCAGCCACTCTGTCTTGCTGAGGCGGCGGATGTGCAAGATCCTCACGTCCCTGAATTTTCAAGGCCCGAAGGAGCAAACCGCTGATATCTGCCCTTCCTCAAACCTCCCGCTGCTCACCACCCTCCTGGCCCCTCTGCTCACTTCCAGGGTGTGGGAAGTCAAATCAAAACTGAGGGCAAGCCGCCGCGGTAGCACGTGCCTGTAGTCCCAGCCACAGGGGAGGGAGTGGGAAGGAGGTGGGAATCGCTTGACCCCAGGACTTCCAGACTGCTGAGCGCCATGATCAGGCCTGTGAACAGCCACTGCACTCCAGCCTGGGCAACACAGCAGGATCCTGTGTCTAAACAGGTGAATAAAAGAATTAATACAATCAAGAAAGAAAAAACGACCAGGCGTGGTGGCTCATGCCTGTAATCCCAGCACTTTGGGAAGCCTAGGCAGGCAGATCACAAGGTCAGGAGTTTGAGACCAGCCTGCCCAACATAGCAAAACCCTGTCTCTACTAAAAATACAAAAATTAGCCAGGTGTGGTGGCATGCGCCTGTAGTCCCAGCTACCCAGGAGGCTGAGGTAGGAGAATCATTTGAATCCGGGAGGTGGAGGTTGCAGTGAGCCAAGATCGTGCCACTGCACTCCAGCCTGGGCAACAGTGTGAGACTCCATCTCGAAAGAAAGAAAGAGAGAGAGAGAAAGAGAGAAAGAAAGAAAGAAAAGAAAGAAAACACTAAGGGCAGCACTAAGAGGCAACTCATTATTAAAACCAACCAGGGTGAGTCCCTTTCTGGTGTGGAGGACTGGTGTGAATCTGCTTTTCAGTCGATCGGGTTGATCATACAGGGTCTACATGTACCCCTTCTGGGACACATTCCTTCCCCAGACTTTCACTGTGCCCTCCTGTGCCCCAGGATATTAAGTTCTGAAGGTGTGAAGGTTGTGTAGGGGAGAAAAAGTTATCTTTGCCTCACCCATCGTGAAGTTCATGCCTATAACAAAAGACATTAACTAGAGAAAGGCATCATAAATTTTTGTTGTTGTTGTTGTTTTTTGAGACAGAGTCTCACTCTATCATCCAGGCTGGAGTGCAGTGGCGTGATCTGGACTCAATGCAACCTCCGCCTCCCGGGTTCAAGAGATTCTCCTGCCTCAGTCTCCCAAGTAGCTGGGATTACAGGCATGTGCCACCATGCCCAGCTAAGTTTTGTATTTTTAGTAGAGATGGGGTCTCACCATGTTGGCCAGGCTGGTATTGAACTCCTGACCTCAGGCGATCCACCCACCTCAGCCTCCCAAAGTGCTGGGATTACAGGCGTGAGCCACTGCGCCTGGCCCATAAATTTATTTAACCAAAGTTTTAGTGACATGGAAGCCTTTGGAATGAAGGCCTGAAGGCCAGGGAAGGCCGGAAGTCGTAGCTCACACGTGTAACCCCAGCACTTTGGAAGGCCAAGGCGGGCAGATCACTCGAGGTCAGGAGTTTGGGACCAGACTGGCCAACATGGTGAAACCTCATCTCCACTAAAAATACAAAAATTAGCCGGATGTGGTGGCGAGCATCTGTAATCCTAGCTACTTGGGAGGCTGAAGCAGGAGAATTGAACCCTGGAGGCGGAGGTTGTGGTGAGCTGTAATTGCGCCACTGCACTCCAGCCTGGGCTATAGAGCAAGACTCTGTCTCAAAAACAAAAACAAAAACAAAGACCAGGGAAATCTGTCTATTTTTATGCCACGGTTTGATGAAAAACAGTCACGTAGAGACCAGGCACGGTGGCTCATGCCTGTAATCCCAGCACTTTGGGAGGCCGAGGTGGGCAGATCACGAGGTCAGGAGATCAAGACCATCCTGGCTAACACAGTGAAACCCCGTCTCTGCTAAAAAAAAATACAAAAAAAATTAGCTGGGCATGGTGGCGGGCACCTGTAGTCCCAGCTACTCAGGAGGCCAAGGCAGGAGAATGGCATGAACCTGGGAGGCGGAGCTTGCAGTGAGCCCAGATCGCACCACTGCACTCCAGCCTGGGTGACAGAGCGAGACTCTGTTTCCCGAAAAACAAACAAACAAACAAAAAAAACGGTCACGTAGAAATGTGATTGGACAAAAGGGGGTGTGACCTAAGAGTAACAGATTAGGAGGAGCTCAGCTGGGCCTGTTTGTTCAAATTCTTTTGTGTCTTTGTATGATGTTCCTTCTCTCTAGGTATGGGGGAGGACACCTGTCACAGGAGGATCTTCAAGGGAGAAGGGAGGAGGTCAGAGAGTGACCTTGCTAGTTTTTATGGTTTGTTTCCAGGAAGAGGAGTTCTAGTTTCTCTGACCCACTTCAGGAGAGAAAGGGGAATGGGAGAAAGGAGGGCAAGGCAGTTCAGGAGGGCAAGGCAACTTCTTGCTTCTGCAGCCCTCTCAATCTCCTGAAGCTCAAAATACCCTACATTCCAAGGTACCATACTTTGGGGCGTCATGTTCTGAGCCCAGACAGTGGCAAACATGATCCACATGGGCCCCATTTTCTTGGGGCTCTTGAGGAGACAGGGGTGGACATAAACGGTCACACAGGACCGGGCACAGTGGCTCATGCCTGTAATCCTGGCACTTTGGGAGGCCGAGGTGGGCAGATTGTGAAGCTCAGGAGTTCAAGACCAGCTTGGGCCGGGCACGGTGGCTCACGCCTGTAATCCCAGCACTTTGGGAGGCTGAGGCAGGCGGATCACAAGGTCAGGAAATCGAGACCACGGTGAAACCCCGTCTCTACTAAAAATACAAAAAAAATTAGCCGGGCGCGGAGTGGGTGCCTGTAGTCCCAGCTACTCAGGAGGCTGAGGCAGGAGAATGGCGTGAACCCGGGAGGCGGAGCTTGCAGTGAGCCGAGATCACACCACTGCACTGTGAGACTCCGTCTCAAAAAAAAAAAAAAAAAAAAAAAAAAAAGACCAGCTTGAGCAACATGGCAAAAACCCATCTCTACAAAAAATACAAAAATTAGCTCGGCATGGTGGCAGGTCCCTGTAATTCCAGCTACTCAGGGCACTGAGGAAGGAGAATTGCTTGAAACTGGGAGGTGGAGGTTGCAGTGAGCCAAGATCGCACCACTGCATTCCACTGGGTGACAAAGTGAGACCCTGTCTCAAATCAAAAACAAAAACAGTCACACAGCACAGAGTGCCAAAGAGGCGTGTCCCACCTCTCACCCCAGGGCCTAAGGAAACCCACCTGCTGGCCCTTTCCTCTGAGAACTGCTGAGGCCAGATTCCTGTAGGATGCACAGTTGGTCTTCCCAGGGCCCTCCTGTATCAGCTGGCTTTTCATCCTCTTTGTTTGTGTACTTGGTGCTGGACGCCTCACTGGCCATGCCAGCTTGGTCAGAACTCACCCTGCAGTCTCTGTGTATGGCCCAGGGCCCTGCAGAACGCTGAAGGCCCAACACATGGTCCCTAGGATGCTCACCCCCCTTCTGCCCTGCCATATCCACTCACCCCGCAATGGTGTTGGGAAGTGGGGACCTTTTGGGAGGTGTTTAGGCCATGAGGGCTTGGCCCTCCTGGATGGATTAATGATGACTGGATTATAAAAGGGTTTGACAGAGGGAATTCATCTCTTTTTGCTCTTCCACATTCCTCCCTGTGAGGACAGTGTTCCTCCCTTGTGGAGGACGCAGTGTTCCAGGCACCATCTCAGAAGCAGAGATTGGACCTTCACCAGACAATAAACCTGCTGCTGCCTTGATTTTGAACTTACCAGCCTCCAGAACTGTGAGGGATACATTTTAACTGTTTATAAATTAGTCTCTGGTATTCTGTCACAGTAGCACAAAATGGAGTAAGACATAGTGGCCTAAAATAATATTTATTGTTGTGCATAATTCTGTAGGTTGGCTTTATGGTTTCTCTAGTCTCAGGTTTGTTTGTTTTTTTGAGATGGAGTCTCCGTCACCAGGCCAGAGTGCAAGGGCGTGTTCTCAGCTCACTACAACCTCCGTCTCCCAAGTTCAGATGATTCTTGTTCCTCAGTCTCCCTAGTAGCTGGGACTACAAGTGCCTGCCACTACACCTGGCTAATTTTTTGTTTTTGTTTTGACACAGTGTCTCACTCTGTCACCCAGGCTGGAGTGCAGTGGTGTGATCTCGGCTCACTGCAAACTCCGTCTCCCAGGTCCAGGAGATTCTTGTAATTTTTGTATTTTTAGTAGAGACGGGGGTTTTTGTCATGTTGGCCAGGCTGGTCTTGAACTCCTGGCCTCAAGTGATCCTCCCGCCTCAGCCTCCCAAAGTGCTGGGATTACAGGTGTGAGCTACCACACCCAGCTGTCAGGTTTCTTATTTATGTGTCTCAGCTGCAGGTCAGGCAGATGGCTTTGCTGATCTTGGTTGGGCTCCTTCACACATCTGAGGGTCAGCTGCTCTGGATGTGCTCTGCTAGGCTGACTCAGATCTCCTCCACATTCCTCTCCCGTTTCTCATCCTTCCAGCAGACTAGTGGGCATGCTCTCATAGCAGTGGCAGGAGGCCAAGAAAGAACAAGCCCAATTGTGTGGGAAGGCAAGAAGGAGCTCACATGTGCTTTTCAAACCTCTGCTAACATCTTATTGGCCAAAGCAAGTCACATGGCAAGCCAGAGACAAAGTGGGAGGGACTTACAAAATTATAGGAAGAAAGAAGGCCATTGAATTGGGGGCCATTAAGGCAATCAACTTGCCATAAGGGCTAAGTATACACAGGCATTGTTCTTGAGTGTTGAGTGTACAGTGGTAAACAAGCCTTTAACACCTGAAGTGCAGTAGAGAAGAGCAATACACAAATAAACAAACAACTAAGTAAAATTAGGAAGTTGATTCCACGAAGAAAAAAGTGTGATTGGTGCTCAGATGAGAGTAACAAGTGAGGCTGGGCCTGGTGGCTCACGCCTGTAATCCCAGCACTTTGGGAGGCCAAGGCGGTGGATCACATGAGGTCAGGAGTTGGAGACCAGCCTGGCCAACATGGTGAAACCCCGTCTCTACTACAAATACAAAAATTAGCTGGGCATAGTGGTGGGTGCCTGTAATCCCAGCTACCAGGGAGGCTGAGGCAGGAGAACCGCTTGAACCCAGGAGGCAGAGGTTGCAGTGAGCCAATATTGCACCACTGCACTCCAGCCTGGTCCACAGAGTAAGACTCTGTCTCAAAAAAAAAAAAAAAAAAAAAAAAAAGGGGGGGTGGGGTGGGGAGTAACAAAGGAGATTTACTTTAGATTACCGAAGATGTGAAGGTTGAGAAGGAGCCAGTAATGTAAAGTCAGGGACAGAGAGCACTGGACAGAAGGCAGAGCCAATGCAGAGGTTCTGAGATGGGAAAGAGGCTCTGAGCCTGGCTAGAGTACCATGAATGAGGAAAGTGAAGGCATAAAATAAGATTGGAGAAGTAACAGGGACCAGCAGTAAGGCGTTTGGATTTTATTCCTTATGGGTGAGAATCCACTGGGAAGTTCTAATGGGAGAGAGAAGTGACACCATCTGATGTGTGCTCTGGCTGTTGTACAGAAGATGGATGAAGGCCGGGTGTGGTGGCTCACACTTGTAATCCCAGCACTTCGGAAGGCCATGGTTGGAGGATTGCTTGAGCCCATGAGTTTGGGACCAGCCTGGGCAACATAGTGAGACCCTGCTTCTACAAAGAATTTAAAAATTAGCCAGGCATGGTGGCTTGTGCCTGTAGTGCCACTACTTGGGAGGCTGAGACAGGAGGAATGCTTGAGCCAGGAGTTTGAGGCTATAGTGAGCTATGATTGCACCAGCCTGGGCAACAGAGTGTGACCCTATCTCTAAAAAAAATTAAAGATTAAAAAAAGAGCCAGGCATGGTGGCTCATGCCTGTAATCCCAGCACTTGGGGAGGCCGAGGCAGGTGGATCACTCAAGGTCAGGAGTTCGAGACCATCCTGACCAACATGGTGAAACCCCATCTCTACTAAAAAGGCAAAAATACAATCCCAGCTATTTGGGAGGCTGAGGCAGGAGAATTGCTTGAACCTGGGAGGTGGAGGTTGCAGTGAGCTGAGATTGAGCCATTGCACTCCAGCCTGGGTAACAAGAGCGAAACTTAGTCTCAAAAAAAAAAAAAAAAAAAAAGAAAATGGAGGAATGTTAGTAAGATGATAGCAAAAGCAGAGAGCCATGTTAGCAGGATTCTGTGAGTAATGGGAGAAGAGAGGAGACAGTTTTATTCTGTGTGTGGAGGTGGAATTGGCAGACATTGCTGAGGCTTTGCATGTGAAGGGCAAGGGAGAGGAGGTATCAAGTCTGACTACTTGGTCTCTGGCTTGAGCAACTGGATGAATAGAGGTGTGTCACTCCTAAGATGGAGAAGATGTGGAGGACAGATTAGAGGAGGGGAGACAAGAGTTCATCTTAAGGCTGGGTGCAGTGGCTCACACCTGTAATCCCAGCACTCTGGGAGACCTAGGTGGGTGGATGGCTTGAGCCCAGGAATTCAAAACCAGCCTGGGCAACCTGATGAAACCCTGTCTGTATAAAAAATACAAAAACTAGCCGGGAGTGGTGGCATGCAGCTGTTGTCCCAGCTACTTGGGAGGCTGTGGTGGGAGGATTGCTTGAATCTGGGAGGCAGAAGGCAGAGGTTGCAGCGCACTGAGATTTTACCAATGCACTCCAGCCTGGATGACAAGAGTGAGACCCTGTCTCAAAAAAAAAAAAAAAAAAAAAAAGTTCAGCTTAGAATATGTTAAAGTTGAGAAGTTTGAGATGCCAGAGAGATAACCAGGCAGTTGGATCTAGGGGGGTCTGGAACTACCTTCCCCCTCCATGTCATTTGAGGTTGGGTCTTGCAAAGAAGGAAACTAGTTGGATGGGGCAGAATTCATGACATAATGGATTGGTGGGGGTGAGTCCAGCAAGGTAAGGAGCAGATATTTCCTGGAGCAAGCAGCCAAATTATTTTTGTTTGGTCTTCAGTGGTTTTTTGTTTGTTTTGTTTTGTTTTGTTTTTTGAGACGGAGTCTTGCTCTGTCACCCAGGCTGGAGTGCAGTGGCGCGACACTGCAAGCTTCGCCTCCCGGGTTCATGCTATTCTCCTGCCTCAGCCTCCCGAGTAGCTGGAACTACAGGTGCCCATCATCACGCCTGGCTAAATTTTTTTTGTATTTTCAGTAGAGGCGGGGTTTCACTGTGTTAGCCAGGATGGTCTCGATTTCCTGACCTCGTGATCCGCACCTCGGCCTCCCAAAGTGCTGGGATTACAGGCGTGAGCCACTGCACCCGGCCTTAAGTGTTATTTAATACAGGGAGAAGAAAGTATGTTCATTTCAGTTCTTAATTTTTTTGAGACAGAGTCTCGCTCTGTCACCCAGGCTGGAGTGCAATGGCGTGATCTCAGCTCACTGCAACCTCTGCCTCTGGGGTTCAAGCAATTCTCGTGCCTCAGCCTCCTGAGTAGCTGGGATTACAGGTGTACACCACCATGCCTGGCTAGTTTTTGTATTTTAAAAATAGAAATGGGGTTTTGCCATGTTGGCCAGGCTGGTCTTGAACTCCTGACCTCAGGTGATCCACCCGCCTTGGCCTCCCAAAGTGCTGGGCTTACAGGCATGAGCCAACGTGCCTGGCCTCATTTCAGTTCTAAGCTTCATTAACTAAGTGTTCTCAGGCAAGAATCTTTTCTTCAGGCAAGCACCCTTTAATAATAAAAATAATGATTATACACTGCTTACTCTATGTCCAACAGCTCTGAGCACTTTATGGGCATTAACTCATTTGATTCGCACAACCCCGTGAAATGAGTACTATTATTTGCCCAATGTCATAGATGTGCCCAAGCACAGACAGGTTAAGTAATCCATTCAAGGTCACACAACTAGTAAGTGGGAAATCTGGGCCCCTCCCTCCCTCACTTAGCTGCTTAACTTCTCATTTTCTCCTTATATTGAAGGGGTTGGCCCAGAGGATAAGGGATGTTGGGGAAAAAGTTTTCCTTTATACTCTTAAGTTCAAGTACTGGATATTTGCAAATTGAACTGACAAAAGACAATTTTGCATATTTGTTTAGACATGCAATGCCCTTAGGCACAGGAGTGCTCTATGATGCACAGCTCAAAGGGCTGGTTAAAATTTGTGGCTTATACACTGTAGTGGGGAAGTGGAAGAGGCAAGAAAAGGCTCCTATGGGAAGAATGCATAGGTTTCTTTATGAAACACAAGTGAGTTTTTAGGAAAACGAACTGGAGAGAAAGTTTGTGATAACATTTGCTTATGCAGGGGCCCATGGTCTTTCTATTATCTCTTCATAGCCATGAAATTCCCCTGGAGAGGGAATTCGAAGTAGGTTTATTCTTGGTCTCTTTCCTGGTAGCTTCTGGAAGAAGAAATACATAGCAGTCTTCATTTCTCAAAGGTTTCTGCTTTTCTTATAAAAATTAGCCTGCACTTGGCTGGGCATGGTGGATCACGCCTGTAATCCCAGCACTTTGGGAAGCCGAGGCAGGTGGATCACTTGAGGCCAGGAGTTTGAGACCAGCCTGACCAACATGGTAAAATTCCATCTCTACTAAAAATACCAAAAATGAGATGGGCGTGGTGGCGGCACCTATAATCCCAGCTGCTCGGGAGGCTGAGGCAGGAGAATCCCTTGATCCTAGGAAGCAGAGGTTGCAGTGAGCCGAGATCACACCACTGCACTCCAGCCTAGGTGATGGAGTGAGACTCTGTCTCAAACAAACAAACAAACAAACAAAAATTAGCCTGTACCTGTACCTCTCTCTGTCTATTGGGGGTGGAGGTGGGGTGCTGAAGTGGGAGGATGGCTTGAGCCTAGGAGGTCGAGGCTGCAATGAGCAATGATTGTGCCACTGTACTCTAGCCTGGATGACAGCAAGACCCTGTCTCAAAAAAAAAAAAGTTTCTTCTGCTTTTAGTCAGATTTAGGAAGCTCCGAGAAGGCTTCTTTCTGCATCTGTTGAATCTCAAATGTCTTCAGCCTAAAATAATCTTTATACACCAAATCAGGGATTCTGAGTGGGTCCCCACAGGGCTTATCCAGTTCCATCATACTTTGGCTCATTGTGAAATGGCAAAGGGGGCAAAAGCAGCCTGAGGGGAAGGGAAGGATTTATATTTATAGTGCATACATTAGGCGCCTGACAGCAGTTTTTACTTCATCTCATTCCATCCTCCCAATACCTCCATAAGCAAATATTAGTGAATCCCGTTTATCAGGAGACCAAGGCTCAAGTGCAAAAAATTTACCCAGGGTGCCCAACATGTACCCAAGGTTGCCAGGATTGAGAACAGGTCTGCATGGCTTCAGAGCGGGGCTGATTCCAGAACAGTGAATGCAGAGGGCAGGAAGGGCCAGTCATTTGGGAAGCAAGACTGGGGCCATACTTTGGAGATCAGAGGCTGAGACCATATTAGGAAAGTACTTGGCAATTCCACCCAGGATGGCTTTGGAGAGTTAGAGAAATGCTGGTGCTAGCCCTCCCCATCTCTCTATCCCCCAGGGCCATTTATGGTCTGAGATAATGGAAGTTTCCAGCCAGTTAGTCAAGGTGGCTCATGGCTGTAATCCCAGCATTTTGGGAGGCTGAGGTGGGAGGATTGCTTGAGCTCAGGAGTTTGAGACCAGCTTGGGCAACATAGGTAGACCCATCTCTACAAAAAAAATTTAAAAATTAGCTAGGCATGGTAGTAGCGTGCCTGTAGTCCCAGCTACTCTAGAGGCTGAGGCAGGAGGACTGCTTGAGCCCAGGACAGGTTGAGACTGGAATGAGCCATGTTTGCAGCACTGGTGACAGAGCCAGACCCTGGCTCAAAAAATAAAATAATAATGGATGTTAGCCACTGGATGGAGAAGATAGCTGGAGTGGGGGAGGGGAGTGCCTCCAGGCTATGGAAGCCCTCAAGCCCATCTTCCCTTTTTCCAAGTGAATTCTGAGCCTGTCTTCCCCCAGCCAGTCTCCCAGAGCCTCCACCACACCTTGGTACTTAGGGGAGTACACAGGAGGTTTTGATTTCTGTACACTTGCTAAACAAAGGCAGACTGCAAGTGCTATTTCTTTCCACCTGACTTGCACAAAGTTTCTCCCCTCCTTTTTCCTGAGAATTGAGAAAGTTAAAATAAGCAAGGAATGAGAAATCTGAAACATTCCCTGCTAGTCTTCTGGCTGGGATAACAAAGATAAAGGCAGCTACAAAGTTAAACAGGAAACACAATCTCTCCCAAGGATAAACTGCCATCCCAAAGCCCAAAGTAGCATAAGGAATACTGTTTTTTTACACTTGGCAATTTCAGAAATCTTGTTCTCGAAAGTCATAGGCTTTCAGAAACTTTGCTGGCTGAAATTATTGTTATTATTTATTTATTTAGAGGCAGGGTCTCTGTCTGTCACCCAGGCTGGAATGCAATGCTGTTCACTGCAGCCTTGACCTCACAGGTTCAAGTGATTCTTCCACAGCCTCGCCAGTAGTTGAGACTACAGGCATGTGTCACCATGCCCAGCTGGTATCTTTTTAATTTTTTTTTTTTTTTTGGTAGAGAAAGGGTCTCACTCTGCTGCCTAGGCTGGTCTTGTACTCCTGGGCTCAAGCGACACTCCCACCTCAGCCTCCCAAAGTGTTGAGAATACAGGCGTAAGCCACCTCTCCTGGCCTTGCTGTTTGAAATTGTATCAGCAAAAATGAAACATCCCACTCTTGCCTGGAGTGTCTTACTTTGACACAGAAACAGCTGTGATTTACAACCCAGGTGTATAACTTTAGATAAGGGATTTGTGGACACCATTCTACATCTATCTTAACTTTGTTGTTTCCAAGGAAATGGGACCTTGGGTGGACTGCGTAGTCTAGCTTTGTCTTTACACACAGCTAGACTTGAGCTTGCAAAACACTGTTTCAGGTAAATTTATTCTAAACTCCACCCTCCCCCTCCCTTTTTTAGTTTGGTGAGATGCCCCATGGTTCCTCTGCTGTGGAGGCTCCCGCCTTGCAACTACCAAAACAAACCCTTACTTTGGCAGACTACAGGCTTGTCCCTGGTGATCGTGAGCTGCTTGGGCTAGTATGGAACCCTCACAAAACATGCCCCTCCTTTCTTCATCCTTCACTTTATCTCCCAAGGCCCAAGACAAAGACATAGATTGTTGGGTCACGCTGTTCCTTGGACAGGCAGAGAGGGGAACACAGGGCACTGTATTCTTGAGAATACTTGTTTTCTTTCTTCTTCTTTTTTTGTGTGTGTGTGTTTTGTTTTTGTTTTTTTCTGAGACAGGGTCTCAAGGTAGGAGTGCAGTGGCCTGATCATAGCTCACTGCAACCTCAAGCTCCTGGGATCAAGCAATCTTCCTACCTTGAGCCTCCCAAGTAGAGAGTAGCTAGGACTATAGGCACGCACCACCACTCCTGACTAAATTTTTAAAATGTTTTTGTAGAGAAGGGGGTCTCACTATGTTGCTGGCTGGTCTTGAATTCCTGGCCTCAAGTGATCTTTCTGTCTTGGTCTCCCAAAATGTTGGGATTATAAGTGTGAGCCATTGTCCCTGGCCAGTTGATTTCTTTGTATAACTGTCCAATTTATTGAATATGTATGGTGTGCCAGGCAATGGGCTGAGGGCTTCATAATGTCCTTTCACGCAATCCTTAGCACAACCCCATGAAGAAGGTAGTGTTAATATCATCCCTATTTTACAGATATAGAAAGTGAGGCACAGGCTAAATAACTTGCCCAACAAGCACATGCAGTTTAGTAAGCAGCTCAGCTGGGATGCGAACACAAACTTTGAATACAGAGCTCTTAACCAGTAGGCCAGAGGTTCCCAAACACCTAGTATATTTACTACCTTAGTACTTTCCTGCTAATCTCCTAGGCCAAAACAACTCCACTGATTGTTATGCAATTTATTAAGTGTAGCCATTTGAAAAAAAAAATACATATAAACTAAAATAAAAATATTTTTATTCAATTTTCAAAATAGCCCATATATAGTCATGGAATATACGTATTGGTTGGGCACTACCGACTAAAGATAGTTTAGGGCTAGGCACGGTGGCTCACGCCTGTAATCCTAGCACTTTGGGAGGCCAAGTAGAGAGAAGAGCTTGAGCCCAAGAGTTGGAGACCAACCTGGGCAACATAGCAAGACCCAGTCTCTACAGAAAATAAAATTATCAGGATGTGAGGATGCACACCTGCAGTCTTAGCTGCTTGGGAGGCTGAGGCAGGAGGATCAGCCTGGGCAACAGAGTGAGACCCTGTCTCAGAAAAAAAAAAAAAAAGACTTTTATTCAGATATGCATACAGGAGTTCAAAGAAAAAAAAATGTGACTCCAGGAGGCTGTTATTTGGCATTTATACAATTTTTTTTTTTTTCTTGAATCTCTGAATCTACTTTATATATACCATTTAATAGGGGGAAAGGAGGGAGAAGAAGGCTTCTATGGGAAGAACAAACAGGTTTCTGGGGAACAAATGGGAGATAAGAATGTTTGTTTTTGCAGGTGCAAGTGGTCTTTGTCTTTTTTTTTCTGGCCACTAAACTCCTCTAGAGAGGAGATTTATGGCAGCTTCACTCCCAGAAATTTCTGCTGTTAGTCACATAAGGGAAGCTTTGAAAAGGCGTCTTTCTGCATCTGTTGGCTCTCAAATGTCTTCAGTTCCAAGTAATATTCATGCCAGTTCTGGGGGTCTGGGTGGTCCCCACATAATATATGTGTTCTCTTGTCTCTTAGTGAAGTTTGTGGGAGGCATCTAACTGTAGCCTCCAAAATTTGGCCCACAGGAACTACTGTCCTCATCAAAGACGAGGAAACAAATTCAGAGAAGTATTAATACAATTGCTGCGAGTTATCTGCTTGGCCAGCTAGCATCAGAGCTCAGTTCTTCATTTAACCCAAAGCACAGGCTCTTAACCTCTTAGAACTGGCGCATCCCCTCTGAACCTCCATTTCCTCCCTGTAAAATAATAATGTCGGCCGGGCGCAGTGGCTCACACCTGTAATCCCAGCACTTTGGGAGGCTGAGATGGGCGGATCACGAGGTCAGGAGTTTGAGACCAGCCTGGCCAACATGGTGAAACCCCATCTCTACTAAAAATATAAAACTTAGCCGGGTGTGGTGGTGCCTGTAATCCCAGCTACTCAGGAGACTGAGGCAGGAGAATTGCTTTAACCTGGGAGGTGGAGGTTGTGGTGAGCCAAGATCGCTCCATTCCACTCCAGCCTTAGTGACAGAGCGGGACTCTGTCTCCCCCGCAAAAACAAACAACAACAACAAAAAGAGAATAACGTTACATTCAGTTGAACCAAAACGAATATTAATATTTGTATTTCGAAAAAGGTCCAGCTTGGCTGGGAGCAGTGGCTCACATCTATAATTCCAATACTTTGGGAGGCCGAGGCTGGTGGATCATTTAAGGTCAGGAGTTCGAGACCAGCGTGGCCAACATGGGGAAACCTGTCTCTATTAAAAATACAAAAATTAGCCGGGCAGTAGTGGCGCGTGCCTCTAATCCCAGCTATTCGGGAGGCTGAGGAAGGAGAATTGTTTGAGCCTCGGAGGTGAAAGTTGTGGTGAGCTGAGACTACACTACTGCACACCAGTCTGGGACACAGAGTAAGACCCTGTCTCAAAACAAAACAAACCAAAAACCAAAAAGGTCCAGCTTGGGCAACATAGTGAAACTTCATCTCTACAAAAAATTTTTAAAAAATTAGCAGGGCACCAGGCACAGTGGCTCACACCTGTAATCCCAGCACTTTGGGAGGCTGAGGCAGGCGGATCACTTGTGGTCAGGAGTTCGGGACCAGCCTGGCCAACATGGTGAAACCGTGTCTCTATTAAAAAACAACAATTAGTTGGGCATGGTGGCGGTCACCTGTAATCCCAGCACTCGGGAGGCTGAGGCGTGAGAACTGCCTGAACCCGCGAGGTTGCAGTGAACCAAGGTCTGTACTCCAGCCTGGGTGACAGAGTAAGACTCCTCAAAAAAAAAAAAAAAATTGCTGGGCATGTTGGTGTGGGCCTGTGGTCCCAGGTACTCAGATTGAGGTGGGAGGAATGCTTAAGCCTGGGAGGTTGAGGCTACAATAAGCCAAGATAACGCCACTGTACTCCAGCCTCTGTGACAGAGCCAGACCCTGTCTCAAAAAAATTTTAAAAAGGGCAAATTTTGGCAATTTCATATTGTTCAACCTAGTATAAGTTGGTTGTAATAACTAAATGAGATAAAATGGTGTTAAATTGGAAGCATTATAGTATTTCTGTTAACAACATAGGGCTCCAGAACCAGCTTCCTTGAGTTTAAATCCAGACTCCACCACTCTCTAGCTATGTAGTCATGGGCAAGTTACTTGACCCATCTGTGCCTCACCTTCATCCATGACAATGGAGATACAGGATAAACAGCCTCTTCGTGCAATTCTGAAATCCAAAAAGCTCTGCAAAGCTTTTGGGGATAAATTTATTTGGTAGCACATTTTGACCTGAGGCTATTTATGGTCTATATTCTGTATTCTTTCTACTTAGTATGAATAAGCATGTAAGTTTTACTGCATGTCTGATTTCAGGGTATTCCCCCAGACTCTCTGGGGGTGTTACATATACCGGTGGGGGAAAGAGACCAACTCTCAAATATTACCTGAAACAGTTGGTTTCACTGTGCTTGCTTGGGTAGCACATATACCAAAATTGGAATGACCCCTGCACAGGGATGAAATGCAAATTCGTGAAGTATACCGCATTTTTCTTAGCACACACCATCTTTGGCAATTTTTTTTTTTTTTTTGAGACAGAGTCTCGCTGTGTTGCCCAGGTTGGAGTGCAGTGGCGCGAGATCTTGGCTCACTGCAAGCTCCGCCTCCCGCATTCATGCCATTCTCCTGCCTCAGGTACAGGCGTGTGCCACCATGCCCAGCTAATTGTTTGTATTTTTAGTAGAGATTGGGTTTCACCGTGTTAGCCAGGATGGTCTCGATCTCCTGACCTCGTGATTCGCCGGTCTCGGCCTCCCAAAGTGCTGAGTGCTGGGATTACAGGTGTGAGCCACTGCGTCCCGCCGGGTTTTTTTTTTTTTTTTAGGTTGATTTTATTTCTTGCCTAGCAAAGGAGAACCTTCTGGCAAAACAGTCTACACGAACAAGGCAAAGAACTAATCTTACATAGGTTTTTACCAATGCACAGCTGTTGGTTGGGACTGGTTTCCCGCAATCTGGATTTCATATTTATTTACAGCTTGGGATAAGGGGACAAACAATTGTCTTCCACTTTCTTTCTTGAATTTGAAGATAAACTTTTTATTCTCATAGTCTCTTAGCTTTCTTTCTTTTCTTTTTTTTTCTTTCTTGAGACGGAGTTTTGCTCTTGTCGCCCAGGCTGGAGTGCAGTGGCGCGATCTTGGCTCACTGCAACCGCCGTCTCCTAGGTTCAAGTTATTCTCCTGCCTCAGCCTCCCGAGTAGCTGGGATTACAGGCGCCCGCCGCCACGCCCGGCTAATTTTTGTATTTTTAGTAGAGATGGGGTTTCACCATGTTGACTAGGCTGGTCTTCAACGCCTGACCTCAGGTGATCCACCCGCCTCGGCATCCCAAAGTGTTGGGATTACAGGCGTGAGCCACCGCGCCCGGCCTCATAGTCTCTTGCTTTCTAAAATTTGAAAAATCCTGTAAAGACACACCTGGGTCAAAGGGCTCAGATAACGGACTGTGGCCCTTAAGTACCTACCTCACAGGTTATTCAAAGGATCGATTTAGTTATTAGATGTAAAATACTGGGATCAGTGCCTGGCAAAGGAAAGCTTTGTACAGCTGCAGGTTTTTACCATACACAAGAGTATCGCTAACGAATGCTATTACAATATTCATTTAGCATTTACCAAGTGCCTACTCTGTACGAATCTTGAGAATACAACGTGAAGGTGAACTGCTGACTAAACTTTAGTCCCTATCGCTCCGGCTCCTTGCGAAAGTGCTCTAACGACAGGAGGTCACGCGAGCGCCGGACGCGTTTCTCCCCGCAAGCCCCTTTCCGCGGCCCTTCGGGTCCCCCCGACTACCCGCGCCCAGGCGGTGCGCGTCCCCGCTGTTCCTGCTTCCGCTCCAGAGAGGGAGGGCTTTCCGAGCCCGCTAGCCAAGCAGCCGCAACCAACCTCGGGTCGGAGTGTTGCCGCCCGGCCAGCGCCGCAGGGTAAGGGAAGAGACGCTCAGCAATTCCCCGCGCGGGGCCCAGGCGTCGGCAGCAGCGCTGGCCCCTCCCCGCCAGCGTGCCAGCCCCGCCCCTCCCTACGTCGCCGCGCGCCCGGGGGCGGGGCCTGGCGCGCACCGCCGGCGCACGGCGAGGCGCCTGTTGATTGGCCACTGGGGCCCGGGTTCCTCCGGCGGAGCGCGCCTCCCCCCAGGTTTCCCGCCAGCAGGAGCCGCGCGGTAGGTGCGGTGCGTTTCGGCGCTCCGTCCGACAGAACGGTTGGGCCTTGTCGGCTGTCGCTATGTCGCGACAGAGCACCCTGTACAGCTTCTTCCCCAAGTCTCCGGCGCTGAGTGATGCCAACAAGGCCTCGGCCAGGGCCTCTCGCGAAGGCGGCCGTGCCGCCGCTGTCCCCGGGGCCTCTCCTTCCCTAGGCGAGGATGCGGCCTGGAGCGAGGCTGGGCCTGGGCCCAGGCCCTCGGCGCGCTCCGCTTCGCCGCCTAAGGCGAAGAACCTCAACGGAGGGCTGCGGAGATCCGCAGCGCCTGCGGCCCCCACCAGGTAGCGGAGTGGGGGTGGGGTCGAAGGCGGGGGCATAGCGGCGGGGCGCTCGGAACCCGGGGAGGGGAGACTCGCACAGGAGGTTGGGGGCTGCACGGCCTGGCCCTGGGATCGGAGGAGGCGGGACCGCAGAGTTGGCTTGAAGGAGTGCAGGGGTCGAATCTGGAGCGTTTGGGGGTGTAGCTTGTAAACAGGGTCGGAGGAGAAAGGCTGTGCAGGAAGAAGGCTGCAGGGGAGACGCGGAGAGTCCGGGCCTTTTGGAAGGAGGAGACGCGTCCCGCCAGGTGGGGGTGCTGGGCGAAGGAAGGGGCGACCGGCGCAGCTCCGGCTGGGGCGGGGGCCCGGGAGGTGGGAGCATTGGGGGTGGGGCCAGAAGGGGAAGGCGCGGGGCCTGTTTGGTGGGCGGTGCGGGGGGCGGGGTGGCGGGAAGGAGGAATGCCTGCGGGAGGGCGAACGCCGAGAGCCAGGTGATGTGGGGTGCAAAAGGAGGTTCCTCGGCCGGCGCGGAGACAGTGAGTTGGGGCTCCAGTAGTCGATCGAGGTAGACACTTCTGGGTAGTTAAGAGTCGCGGTCGCCTAGACGCCTTGGGGACGGTGGGCCTTCGCCCTAGGTGAGGGGCCGCCGAGGGGGTGGGCCAGGAGCTGTGAACGCGGGGGGTGTGTCACCATGGGGACCGCGGGGCCTGATTGGGCGGGGTGCGGGCGGGGCGGGGCCGAGGGGAGCCGAAGTGCTGGGATCGGGCTGGGTCCTGCAGTAGGTAGACCACGTGCACCGACACAAATGAAAATAGAAGTTATATTTTGACGCACGTGGAAATTCGTGTCGAGTGGAAAATACTTTATTTTATGAAACAGTGTAATTTTTATGGGGCACTGTAATTTTTTCGAAGTTGAGGGTGAGTTTTTAGAGGCCTTAATTGGGCCCTGGTCAAAGATGTGTGGACGCGACTCTGGGGAAGCCGGCCGGGAGTTGTCCTCACGTTTTGGGCAGTTCAGTGCTTTTTTGTTTTTGCTTATTGAGACGGAGTTTCTCTTAAGCCCAGACTGGAGTGCAGTGGCGCGATCTCAGCTCACCGAAACCTCCGCCTCCCTGGTTCAAGCGATTCCCCATCTTCAGCTTCCCGAGTAGTTGGGATTACAAGAATGCACCACCACACCCAGCTAATTTTGTATTTTTAGTAGAGACGGGGGTTTTTCCTTGTTGGTCGGGCTGGTCTTGGAATTCCCGACCTCAGGTGATCCCTCCGCCTCGGCCTACCAAAGTGCTGGGATTACAGACGCCAGTCACCGCGGCCGGCCTGTTTAGGGCTTTTTATCCGGGCAGCGGGCGACATTTTGAAAAGCTCGCTTTTACTGTTTGCCAGATACATATATATATATTTTGAGACGGAGTCTTGCTGTGTTGCCCAGGCTGGAGTGTAGTGGCGTGATCTTGGCTCACCACAACCTCTGCCTCCCGGGATCAAGAGATTATCCTGCCTTAGCTTCCCAAGTAGCCGGGACTACAGGTGCGCGCCACCACGCCTGGCTTATTTTTGTATTTTTAGTAGAGACGGGTTTCACTACGTTGGCCAGGCTGGTCTCGAACTGCTGACCTCTTGATCTGCCCGCCTCTGCCTACCAAAGTGCTGGGATTATAGGCATGAGCCACCGAGCCCGGCCGTTGACCAGATATTAAACACAAAGTTTAATGGTAGCTATTTGGCTATTTGAACAAATGAAGAAATAGAGGCTCAGAAAAAATAACTCATTTAAGAGAGCCAGCTAGTGTTTTTTGTTTTGTTTTTGTTTTGAGATGGAGTCTCGCTCTGTCGCCCAGGCTGTAGTGCTGTGGCGCTTTCTCGGCTCACTGCACCCTCTACTTCCTGCGTTCAAGCGATTCTCCTGCCTCAGCTTCCGGAGTAGCTGGGATTAAGGAAGTGCGCTACCGCCGCCCGGCTAATTTTTCACCATGGGATTTCACCATGTTGGCCAGGCTGGTCTTGGAACTGCTAACCTCAAGTGATCCACCAACCTCGGCCTCCCAAAGTGCTGGGATAACAGGCGTGAGCTACCGTGCCTGGCCGCTAGTTAGTGCTCTTGAATAATGGATTTCAAATCCATTTAAATCCAGTTTAAAGTGTCTTAAAGGAATTCTGAGATTTTTCTAAGTGTAATTATAGTGTTACTCTTGTTTAAGCGACCGGTTCCGGCAGTTTAAATATAGGTAGTTGTACATTAGTAGAATCTGCTTGTGGGGAACAGAGCCAGCATCCGCAATAACAAACTCATAGTTAGAAAAGCATGATGTATTGTTTACCTGAGCATGAATTGATTGTTGAATCCAAACCAAATGGGTCTATTTATTGTAAGGATGTACTTTACATTCATATTGAATAGCATATGTTATTTGTTTCTTGAGGTTTGAGTTTAAGATACTTGTAAAAATAAAACATTGTATATACTTCACCTCCCATTATGGAGAGGATTCCAGGGTATTCAAGAAAGATGGGCATTTGATACTAGGTTTCTAAAGAAACTACAGTGTCTAGATCATTGCCGAGCCCAGCATTAGGCATTATGGATCCTGGATTCAACCATGAACAGGACAAAGCAAAGAGGCAATTCTAGACTCCCAAGTGGAAAGGGGACGGAGAGGATGTGGGTCAGGCTAGGCTCTCAGCTCTGTAAACCGAAACCAGAAGGACAAAAATAGGGTTAGACAGATTATAGTGAGAGTGGGAAGCTGGTTTAGGAAGAGGAAGGTCTGCAAATGGTGGGTAGGATGAAAGGAGGAGGAGGGAACATTGCAGAAGTTAAGCAGAGATCCAATCATGAACAGTCTGATGAGCTACAGAGACATTTGGACTTGCTCCCTGAATCATTTAAGCCTTAAAACATGTTGAGCATCTTTTTAATTTTTGAGACGGAGTTTCACTCTTGTTGCCTAAGCTGGAGTGCAGTGGTGTGGTCTTGGCTCACTGCAACCTCTGCCTCCCGGGTTCAAGCGATTCTCCTGCCTCAACCTCCCAAGTAGCTGGTATTACAGGTGCCTGCCACCACGTCCAGCTAATTTTTGTTTTTATAGTAGAGATGGGGTTTCACCATGTTGGCCAGGCTGGTCGCAAACTCCTGACCTCAGGTGATCCACCCACCTCAGCTTCCCAAAGTGTTGGGATTACAGGCGTGAGCCACTGCGCCTGGCTGAGCATCTTTTAATGTTTGTCATTTAGATTTCCTCTTGTGCTGAAGTGTTTGTCTTTTGCTGTTTCTTTTTTTCCCTAGTTCTTTGTCAGTTGTGTGTGATGTAAATGTCTTCTTTCACAATGAGTTCTTTCATTTAGTTTATAGTTTTGTTGTTGAATAATAGAGGTCTCACTATGTTGCCTAGGCTGGTCTTGAACTCTTGCTCTCAAGCGATGTTCCCACTTCAGCGTCCCAACCTGTTGGGATTACAAGTGTGAGCCACCACACCCAGCCTTATGGCATCTTTTGATGAACAAATTATTGATTATAATGTGGAATTTGTCCTTTTATTTTCTCTGTGGTTAATGTTTCTATAGGTTTTAAGAAATCCACAAGAAGGCTGGGCGCAGTGGCTCATGCGTGTAATCCCAACACTTAGGGAGGCCAAGGCAAGCCAACATGGCTAGACCCTGTCTCCAAAAAATATGAAAATTAGCCAGGCATGGTGGCATGTGCCTGTAGTCCCAGGTCTTTGGGAGACTAAGATGGGAGGATCACTTGAGTCCAGGAGGTTGAGCCTGCAGTGAGCCAAAGAGATCATGCCATGCACTCCAGCTAGGGTGGCAGAGTGAGATCCTGTCTGCCAAAAAATAATTAAAAAAAAAAAGTTGGTGAAAATGTTGATTATATATTTTAGGAACAACTAGTAATTGACACCAAAATTATGGACTAAAGAGAAAGCAAAAATAATGTAATTTTAAAACAAAATTCAAAAGGTCTGTTTCGTGTATATTTAGACAAGGTCATTACTTATTATATCAAAGTTTTTACATATATTTTGTGACCTGTCAGCTGTTCCTCTTAACATTTTTCCCCAGTGTCTTTAAAAACCCCAAGAATACCAGACATTTAAGACATCACTTAAAGCTTTAAAAGCACTTGCAAAATCATAAAATCATAATTTAAGGTGTTTTTAGAGGGCAGGAGCGGTGGCGGCAGGCAGTGTTTTGCTCTGTTGCCCAGGCTGAAGTACAGTGGCAGATCTCAGCTCACTGCACCCTCGATCTATCCAGCTTAAGCGATCCTCCCACCTCAGCTTTCTGAGTAGCTGGGACCCCAGGTGCACACCATCCCATACCTGGCTAATTTTTAAATTTAGAGACAGGGTTTCCCTATGTAGCCCAGACTGGTCTCAAATTCCTGGGCTCTCAAGAGATCCTCTCAAAGTGCTGAAATCATAGGTGTGAGCTGCCACACCTGGCCTGTTTTGGCATTCTTGAAAACTGCAGGATTACCACAGATAAAATTTTAAAATTACCTTTAAAGAATTCAAGTTTACACACAAAAAAAGAATTCCTTTGCTAGCATTGAGTGAAGAAAAATTTTGAGAAATGTTTAAGATTTTAGTTTTGTTACACAATACATTTTACTATCTGTTTAATTATCTTTTTTGGCTTAGAAACCACTGTTTCCTGGGCCCAAGATGTTCAGTAGTACTCTTTTTCTTCAAGCTTTTTAGCATTGGAGGAACTGCATATTACTAAAATTTTTAGTCTTTTTTTTTTTTTTTTTTTTTTTTGAGACGGAGTCTCACTCTGTCGCCCAGGCTGGAGTGCAGTGGCCGGATCTCAGCTCACTGCAAGCTCCGCTTCCCGGGTTCACGCCATTCTCCTGCCTCAGCCTCCCGAGTAGCTGGGACTACAGGCGCCCGCCGCCTCGCCCGGCTAGTTTTTTGTATTTTTTAGTAGAGACGGGGTTTCACCGGGTTAGCCAGGATGGTCTCGATCTCCTGACCTTGTGATCCACCCGTCTCGGCCTCCCAAAGTGCTGGGATTACAGGCTTGAGCCACTGCGCCCGGCCCAAAAATTTTTAGTCTTAGCATTTTATAGCTTACTGCTATTCTGCTATTTCTTTTCTTTTCCTTTTTTTTTTTTTTTTTTTTTTTTAGATGGAGTCTCGCCCTGTTGCCCAGGCTGGAGTGCAGTGGCGTGATCTGGGCTCACTGCAACCTCCACCTCCTGGGTTCAAGGGATTCTCTTGCTTCAGCCTCCCGAGTAGCTGGGATTACAGGCACCTGCCACCATGCCCAGTTAATTTTTGTATTTTTTAGTAGAGACGGGGTTTCGCCATGTTGACCAGGCTGATGGTCTTGAACTCTTGACCTCAGGTGATCTGCCTGCCTCATCCTCCCAAAATGCTGGGATTATAGGTGTGAGCCACCACGCCCGGCCCAGCATACTGCTGTTTCTTTCTTTCTTTTTTTTTCTTTTTTTTGTGAGATGGAGTCTGTTGCCCAGGCTAGAATGCAGTGACATGTTCTGGGCTCACTGCAACCTCTGCTGCTTGGGTTCAAGTGATTCTCCTGCCTCAGGCTCCCGAGTAGCTGGGGATTATAGGCCTCTGCCACCACACCTGGCTAATTTTTGTATTTTTAGTAGAGACGAGGTTTCCCCATCTTGGCCAGGCTGGTCTTGAACTCCTGACCTCGTGATCCACCTGCCTTGGCCTCCCAGAATGCTGAGATTACAGGCCTGAGCCACCGCACCTGGCCCATACTGCTGTTTCTTAACAGCAGAGAAATTATATGTGAAATTCTGTAAGTATAATGGTAATAAAGGATAAAATGATGTTGAAAAGCAAAATTTTTTGTTTAAATGCTTATGTTTCTAATAACGTTTTATTTCAAAAAGGAATTTATTTCAAAACTGATAATGGTTGGATTCAGCTTTTCACACAAACATTTTTTTCCTAGTGAGGATACACATTTATCTTGTAAACAAATTGAAGACATTATTTTTTTAATTGCTTGCTTAGAAATGAAGTAATTCTTTTCTAGTGATCTTTTAAAGCATGATACCTCATACATCATTTAAAACAATTTGTACTGCATTTTACACATGACAGAGTTCTAAGGTAACAGCCCTTTTCTAAGACTAAAGTTACAGTCGTCCCTCCTTCCTTTGTATCTGAGGGGGATTGGTTGCAGGACCCTCCTGTGAATACCCAAATCCTTGGATGTCCAAGTCCCTCATGAAATGTAGTATTTGCATATAACCTATACACATCCTCCCCTGTACTTTATCTCTAGATTACTTACAATGCTTAATACACTGTAAATGCCATGAAATCAGTTGTTCAACTATATTTTAAATTTTGTATTTTTTTTCCTTTTTTTGCGACAGAGTCTTGCTCTGTTGCCCAGACTAAAGTGCAGTACAGTGGTCACATCTCACTGCACCTTTAACCTCCCAGGCTCAAGCTGTCCTCCTGCCTCAGCCTCCCAAAGTGTTGGAATTACAGGCATGAGCCATCACACCTGGCCACTATTTTTTATTGGTTTTAAATTTTTGATTTAAAATTTTTAATCTAGGTTGGTTGAATCTGGACTGGAACCCAAGGATACGTTTGTTGAGCCTACTGTATTTACTTTGGAATAAAACTAGAATGCTTAACTTATATGTTAAAAATACTTTATTTGGCTGGGTATGGTGGCTTATGCCTGTAATGCTAGCACTTTGAGAGGCCAAGGCGGGTGAATCACTTGAGGTCAGGAGTTTGAGACGAGCCTGGCCAACATGGCAAAACCCTGACTCTACAAAAAAATGCAAAAATAAGCCCAGGTGTGATGGCACGTGCCTATAGTCTTGGCTATTCAGGAGGCTGAGACACAGAATCGCTTGAACCGGGGAGGTGGAGGTTGCAGTGAGCCGAGATAGCGCCGTTGCACTCCAGCCTTGGCGACAGAGCAAAACTGTCTCACAAAAAAAAAAAAAAAAAAAAAAAGCAGGCGGCGGCTGGGTGTGGTGGCTCACGCTGTAATCCCAGCGCTTTGGGAGTCTGAGGCAGGTGGATCATTTGAGGTCAGGAGTTCAAGACCAGCCTGGCCAACACGGTGAAACCCCACCTCTACTGAAAATACAAAAATTAGCTGCAAGGTAGTGATGCACGCCTGTAATCCCAGCTACTCGGGAGGCTGAGACAGGATAATCGCTTGAACCCAGGAGGCAGAGGCTGGTGAGCCAAGATCACGCCACTGCACTCCAGTCTGAATGACAGAGTAAGAACCTGTCCTGCCCACCGCCCTCCCCCACCCAAAAAAAAGAAAACTTGATTACATATTATAGATATAAAACTTTTAAAATGAGGTCATTTTTGCACATGCCTTTCAGGTCTCAGTCAGAGACTTGAGTTATTTTATTTTTATTATTAGTTTTTTGGAGATAGGGTCTTGCTGCAGTCTGAACCCCCTCAGGCTAAGGTGATCTTCCTGTCTTAGCCTCCCTAGTGGTTGGGACTACAGGTGCGTGCCACCACACTTGGTTAATTTTTTTTGGATTTTTTTGTACAGTCGAGGTCTCACTATGTTGCCCAGGCTGGTCTCAAACTCGTGGGCTCAAGTGATCCTCCCTCCTTGGCCTCTAAAGTAGCTGGGACTACAGGGGTGTGTGCCACCATAACCAGCTATTTTTTAAAATTTTAAGTAGAGACCATGCCTTACTACATTGCTTAGACGGGTCTTGAATTCCTGGTCCCAAGAGATCTCCCTCTTGGCCCAAATTGCTCACATTACATGCGTGAGCCACTGCGCCCAGCCTATACTTACATTTTTTGAAGAAAGGGAGACTTTATATTTCATGATTGGGTCAAAATCATGTGGTTTCAATTGGCTAATTGTTATTCTAAAATGTCTAAAATGTTCTTGTTGTGTGCCTCTTTTAATTTTGAAGTTATTCAGTGAAACCTTTAAGTAGGCCTAGGTATCTAATACTTAGGCAGGGATTATCAGCAGTTTGTGGCCTCTCCATCACTGACGGGCAGCTCTTCTGTATTTTGTTAGATTCCTCCCCCCTGCCCCTGAAAACTCACAGGGCTAAATCTATTTTTGTGAAGATTCAAAATCTGTTTTTGATTTTGTAGCAATATATATACTCTGGCACGTTAGGCACTCACTTGTTGACTTGAGTTTTTCTGCAAAACTAGTTTGTAGGGGGAGGGTAATAGAGTGTTAGGTAGCTTTCAGAATACATAGGATGGTAAGTGAGAAAGATTCCAAGCAAGTCTAATGAATTAGATAATTTACTTAGTAAATTATATAATCAGTATGCTTTATAATAATATTGTGAGTTAGATCCTGTTTCTGATATGTACATACCATATTGTGTAGGAGCTATTAATTTGGAGAGCATATACAGTGAGTCCATGCCTTTTTCCTGCCATCAGCATTATACCAAAATTCTGCCATGGTTTTTAAACTTTGATTCTGAGTAAGTTTCTTACCCTAATAACATAACTATATTTGTGTTTGTCTTCATAGTTAAATATGCATTATATCAGCTTGCTTACGTTTTTAAAATGACTTGAATGTGTGACTTTAAAAATTATTCTAGAATTTCTGTGCTTCAATATTAATGCCAGAAGACTTCAAAGGAGTCTTAATGATACCTTTCTTGGAATTGTTTATTTGTAGGTAACTGCCTTTAAGGAAACTTGACCAAATATTAACTAAGTTATGTATTTCCTTTTGGCAACAGTTGTGACTTCTCACCAGGAGATTTGGTTTGGGCCAAGATGGAGGGTTACCCCTGGTGGCCTTGTCTGGTTTACAACCACCCCTTTGATGGAACATTCATCCGCGAGAAAGGGAAATCAGTCCGTGTTCACGTACAGTTTTTTGATGACAGCCCAACAAGGGGCTGGGTTAGCAAAAGACTTTTAAAGCCATATACAGGTAAGAGTCACTACTGCTGTGTGTGTGTGTGTGTGTGTGTGTGAGAGAGAGAGAGACAGACTTTTTTCCATATGGTGAAATTAAGTGTATTTTACCCCAGTAAATTGCAAGGGTGGTAGTTGTGAAAGCTTCTGGCATGGGAAAAGGATATAACGTGATCTTTAGCTGTTTTGTTTTGTAGAATGGAATTTTTATTTCTGTCTTTTGAGTGACTTACAGCAGTATTATACCCTTAATATAATAAGGGTAAACTAAACTGTCCCCCCATCTTGAAGAGTCCAAGATAAAGTTAATGTCATCAGGATACATAGCCTATAGATCAGCGACATTCTCTAGGAAAGATGGAGATGCACACTACCTGGCCTCCAAACTATTCACTCATGAGCACATCTGAGTTGAATTTCACACTGAACTCCTGGAACCATAACTTTCTCTTCCCAGGTCTAGTCTTATTTATCACAGACATCAACAGCCCTGCACGTTTAGCTTCACTTGGGCTAGGTGCACCCCATCATCTCTTGCACAAATTCTCTTTTTTTTTTTTTTGGAGACAGAGTCTCACTCTGTTGCCCAGGCTGGAGTGCAGCAGCTCGATCTCGGGCCACTGCAACCTCTGCCTCTGGGTTCAAGAGTTTCTCCTACCTCAGCCTCTCGAGTAGCTTGGGATTATAGGCACATGCCACGTTGCCTGGCTTTTTTTTTTTTTTTTTGAGATGGAGTTTTGCTCTTTTGGCCCAGGCTGGAGTGCAATGGCGCAATCTCAGCTCACTGAAACCTCCACTTCCTGGGTTCAAGTGATTCTCCTGCCTCAGCCTCCCGAGTAGCTGGGATTACAGGTGCACGCCACCATGCCCAGCTAATTTTATGTATTTTTAGTAGAGACGGGGTTTCACCATGTTGGCCAAGCTGGTCTTGAACTCCTGACCTCCAGTAGTCCACCCACTTCCCCCTCCCAGAGTGCTGGGATTATAGGCGTGAGCCACTGTGCCTGGCTGCCCAGCTAATTTTTGTATTTTTAGTAGAGATGGGTTTTCACCATGTTGGCCAGGCTGGTCTCCAACTTCTGACCTCAGGTGATCTGTGCACTTCGGCCTCCCAGGAGTCTCCAGTCTAGTACGTTGTTGAACTCAGTGTTGTAAAATCCGAACAAGGGTCAGTTTCCCACATAACTGGGAAATTCCCAGAATCATACTCTTTCATCATAGTGCTCATCCTACTAAAAAGGGTTGGGGACATTTTGTCTAAAATTAAATCTAAATGGTGATCTGACATACAGGTGGAAAGAGGATTGGGAAGTTTTGTTCTCTCTTCTACCAACTTGTCATATAATCTTGGCCAAGCAAAGTAACTTGTTTTTTCTTTTAATCTTTTTAAAAGAAATAGAGACAGAGTTTTGCCATGTTGCCCAAGCTGGTCTCAAACTCCTGCCTGAGCTCAAGCAGTCCGCCCGCCTCAGCCTCCCAAAGTGCTGAGACTATAGGCATGAGCCACCATGCCCCCGGGCTCAGCCAACTTTTTCGTTTTGTTTTCAATAGATGGGGGTCTCACTTGGTCACCCAGCCTGGAGTATAGTGTTGGGATCATAGCTCACTGGAGCCTTGAACTCCTGGGCTCAAGTGATTCCCCCCTGCTTTAGCCTCCTCAGTAACTGGGACTAGAGGTGTCTGCCACCATACCTGGCTAATTTTTAAATAGTTTTTTTTTTTTTTTTTTTTTTTTTTTTAAAGAGATGAAGGTCTTGCTATGTTGTCCAGGGTGGTTCTTAGCCTCCAGTGATCCTCCTGCATCAGACTCCCAAGTAGTTGGGTGATCTGGCTAAAGTAACTTATTTTCTGATACCGTTTACTTGTATTTAAAATGAATCTCATTGGGGTTGCATTGGGGCTCGGCATAGTGGCTCACACCTGTAATCCCAGCGCTTTGGAAGGCCAAAGTGGGCAGATGACCTCAGGTCAGGAGTTCGAGACTAGCCTGGCAAACATGGTGAAACCCCATCTCTAGTAAAAATACAAAAATTAGCTGGGCGTGGTGGCACATGCCTGTAATCCCAGCTACTTGGGAGGCTGAGGCAAGAGAATCGCTTGAACCCAGGAGGTGGAGGTTGCAGTGAGTCGAGATCACACCCCTGCACTCCAATCTGGGCGACAGAGCGAGACTCCGTCTTTAAAAAAAAAAAAAATGTCAGGTGCGGTGGCTCACACCTGTAATCCCAGCACTTTGGGAGGCCCACGCGGGTGGATCACGAGGTCAGATGTTGAAGACCAGCCTGACCAAGATGGTGAAATGCCGTGTCTACTAAAAATACAAAAATAAGCTGTAATCCCAGCTACTCGCGAAGCTGCAGCAGAGAATTGCTTAAACCTGGTAGGTGGAGGTTGCAGTGAGCCAAGATCGCGCCACTGCACTCCAGCCTGGGCAACGGAGTGAGACTTCATCTCAAAAATAAATAAAATAAAATAATAAGTGAATAAAATATAAAATGATCTCTTATTGAACCAGATGATATGTAAAGTTTCTTCTAGGACCAATTTTGAGATTTAAAAAAATATTTGGCAGAACGACTTTTATTTTTTTTTGCAATAGAGTCGCGCTTTATCACCCAGCCTGGAGTGGAATGGCACAATCTCAGCTCACTAGAATCTCTGCCTCCTGGGTTCAAGCGATTCTCCTGCCTCTGCCTCCTGAGTAGCTGTGAATATGGGTGCCCACCACCAGGCCCTGCTAATTTTTGTATTTTTTAGTAGAGTTGGGGTTTCACCATGTTGGCCAGGCTGGTCTCTAACTCCTGACCTTAAGTGATCCGCCCACCTTAGCCTCCCAAAGTGCTGGGATTACAGGCGCGAGCCACTGGGCCGGCCCAGAATGACTTTAAAAAGAGATCAATAAGGCCAGGTGTGTGGTGGCTCATGCCTGTAATCCCAGCACTTTGGGAGACTGAGGTGGGCAGATGACTTGAGGTCAGGAGTTGGAGACCAACCTGGCCATACATGGTGAAACCCCGTCTCTACTAAAATACAAAAATTAGCTGGTCATGGTGGCGCGTGCCTGTCATCTCAGCTACTCAGGAGGCTGGGGCAGGAGAATTGCTTGAACCTGGGAGGCAGTTTCTTTTTTCTTTTTTTGAGACGGAGTCTCACTTTGTCACCCAGGCTGGAGTGCAGTTGCAATCTTGGCTCAATGCAACCTCTGTCTCCTGGGTTCAAGTGGTCCTCCCGCCTCAGTCTCCCTAGTAGCTGAGACTACAGGTATGCACTACCACGCCTGGTTAATTTTTGTATTTTTACGAGAGACGGATGTCACCATGTTGACCAGGCTGCTTTTGAACCCCTGACCTTAAGTGATCCACTCGCCTTGGCCTCCCAAAGTGCTGGGATTACAGGTGTGAGCCACCATGCCCAGCCCTAAAGTTGTATTTTGGTGGAACGAACTGTTTTGAGAAATAAATTTTAATGCATTGAGTCTGAATGGGGCTACTCTTTCAAAATGTGAAGGCCCCTTAAAGTAGCACATTGGTTGGTTATTCTTTTATGTATTTAGATTTATCTGATCTAGTTGTCTTTGGGACAGACTCATATTATCATAGCTGCATGTAACTGCCAGTGTAGTCTTTGTCTTCCTGAAGTGTTTTTTTATTTGTTTTTATTTTTTATTTTTATTTTTGAGATGGAGTCTTGCTCTGTTGCCCAGGCTGGGATGCAGTGGTGCAATCTTGCCTCACTGCAACCTCCGCCTCCTGAGTTCAAGTGATTCTCCTGCTTCAGCCTCCCGAGTAGCTGGGACTACAGGCATGTGCCACCACACCCAGCTAATTTTTGTATTTTTAGTAGAGACGGGGTTTCACCTTATTAGTCAGGTTGGTCTTGAACTCCTGACCTCATGATCTGCCCACCTCGGCTTCCCAAAGTGCTGGGATTACAGGTACGAGCCATTGTGCCCAGCCAGTAAATTTTTAAGAAAGGTTCTCAAACCTCTTTTAAATCTTCTGCCTCACTTAAAGAGGTATGCCCTACCTGTTTTGGGCTGTACACCCAGGTCATTAGAAGAGAGACTAAGTCCTGGGTGACCCCATAGGGCACCTTCAGGGAAGTAAAATTGATGATTTTAGTTTCACCAGTAGTTTTTCCCTCAATATGTATTCCTTGTATGCTTTATTGATCTATCTATATCAATAAAAAGTAATGGGGCATTACAAATTATACTTAATTGTTGTCATTCTTGTTCATTAGGGCAAATGTTGTAGGTTGAGTCAAGTGTCCACAAGTTGTGTATGTGTGTGTGTGTGTGTATATATATATATACACACACACACACAATTTTTTTTTTCCATTGAGACAGGGTCTTGCACTGTTGCCCAGGCTGGAGTGCAGTGGTGCAATCTCGGCTCACTGCAACCTCTGCCTCCCAGGTTTAAGTGATTCTCCCACCTCAGCCTCCCAAGTAGCTGGGACTATAGGTGCATACCACCACCTTCGGCTAATTTTTGTATTTCTTTGGTAGAGATGGGGTTTCACCACATTACCCAGGCTGGTCTCGAATTCCTGACCTCAAGTAGTCTGCCCCCATAAGCCTCCCAAAATGCTGGATTACAGGCGTGAGCCACCGTGCCTGGCATATATATATTTTAAGATAGAAATGGGGTTTGCTATGTTGCTCAGGCTGGTCTTGAACTGCTGGGATTACAGGTGTGAGCCCCTGTACCCAGCCCTTATTATTTATAAATACATTTCTTTCTAGGTTCAAAATCAAAGGAAGCCCAGAAGGGAGGTCATTTTTACAGTGCAAAGCCTGAAATACTGAGAGCAATGCAACGTGCAGATGAAGCCTTAAATAAAGACAAGATTAAGAGGCTTGAATTGGCAGTTTGTGATGAGCCCTCAGAGCCAGAAGAGGAAGAAGAGATGGAGGTGGGACAATTGCAAGCATTCAGTTGTTATTTATGTTAGGGTGATGGGGGAAGAAAGGGGGAGGGTGGATGAACAAGATACCTTGTTTTATATATGTGTGTATATATGTTTATTTTATTTTTTAATGTATTTTTATTATTTATTTATTTATTTTTTGAGACGGAGTCTCACTTTGCCACCCAGGCTGAAGTGCAGTGGCATGATTTAGGCTCACTGCAACTTCCATCTCCCTGGCTTCAGCGATTTTCCTGCCTCAGTCTCCCAAGTGGCTGGGATTACAGGCACACATCACCATGCCCGGCTAATTTTTGTATTTTTAGTAGAAATGGGGTTTCACCATATTGGCCAGGCTGGTCTCGAACTCCTGACCTTGTGATCTGCCCACCTCGGCCTTCCAAAGTGCTGGGATTACAGGCATGAGCCACTGCGCCCAGCTGTATTATTTTATTATATATACATGCATACTTCTGTACTTCCCTGGACTGTAGGATAAGTTAGGTTACTTAGAATCTCAACAGCTAGCATCCTTTTTACTTACGTTTTCAAACCTATTGGCAGGGTAAGCAAGAAGTAGTACCGTTTTGGTAAGAAGTAGAGAGCTTGGGACAGTAAAGATGGAGTAATACATATATAAGGGTATAGTCAGGCCCTAGAAATTAATTATCTAGTTTTATGCTTTTTATAAAAAAATTGAGATGGGGTCTCGCTATGTTGCCCAGGCTGGTCTCAAACTCCTGAGTTCAAGGGATATGCCTGCCTTGGCCTCCCAAAGTGCTGGGATTACAGGCGTGAGCCCCAGCACCCAGCCCCAGCTTTATGCTTTTAATTCTAAAACTTTTTTTGTTGTATTTTGCATTGGTAAGAATAGATGTTAAATAAACCTTGAAATACACTTGGCTCAAACCTTAATGGTCATGGATAAAGTGAATTAAAACTTGTTAGGGGCCAGGTGTGGTGGTTAATGCCTGTAATCCCAGCACTTTAGGAAGCTGAGGCAGGTGGATGTCTTGAGGACAGGAGTTCAAGACCAGCCTGGCCAACATAGTGAAACTCTGTTTCTGTAAAAAAATACAAATATTAGCTGGGCGTGGTGGCACACACCTGTAGCCCCAATTACTTAGGAGGCTGAGGCATGAGAATTGCTTGAACTTGGGAGGCAGAGGTTGTAGTGAGCCAAGATCGTACCAGTGCATTCCAGCCCAGGTAACAGCAAGAAGACTCTGTCACCAAAAAAAAAAAAAAAAAAGTTACGGAAGTGAAAAAATAATTAATTTAGAACAAGCTTGTCCAGTCCGTGACCCAGGACGGCGTTTAAATTGGCCCAACACAAATTCGTAAACTTTCTTAAAACATTTTGTGATTTTTTGTTGTTGTTGTTGTTTTTTAGCTCATCAGCTATCGTTAGTGTTAGTGTATTTTATGTGTGGCCTAGATAATTCTTCCAGTGTGGCCCAGGGAAGCCGAAACATCATTATTCTCTGATCTATCAAATTAATGAGCTACATCCTAAAAGACATTCATCTATAACTGAGCTCAGTTTCAAGTTTTGTTCGTCTTTCAGTAGATGAAATAGGGAATAAGCAAGTTGATAAAGTGGATATTTTAATTTTAAGGTTGAAACTAAGGATCATAACGTTATCAGAGGTTTAGAACTGGATGGCAGCTACAGAGATCATCTAGCCTAATACTGGTTTAACAAATGAGGGAGATCATAATAGGTGAATGTGCTAGGCCTGAGTTGAGACAGCCAATTGTGGAAGAGCAAACACTAGAACCAGTATAAGTTGCTTACTTCTTTCTTATGCTATTAATGAGGACATCAACTCCTGATATTTATGATATATGGTCATGCCAACAGCTTTGTCATAAATAGAACTCCCATGACAGCAATCACTTAATCCTGTAGTTAGAGATGGGGTCTCACTGTGTTGCCAGGCTGACCTTGAACTCTTGGGCTCAGTGATTCTCTCTGCAGGCACCTGCTACTGTGCCCGGTGCAGCACTTTGTGTTTTTGAACATAACCTCAAGATGTTATTGTCTTCATAGTAAAACAAAAGATGAGGCTTAGAACTGGATCATTTTGCCTTCTCTTCTTACCTCCTCCCAGTTCAAAATGCTTGCATCTCTTAATAGCATTCCCTTGGAATCACACTTGAACTCAAACTCAAGCCTCAGCGCAATCTTTTTTGTAGTTTTAGTCTTTTAGCCAGAGAGTCGACTTACCCCCATACCCACTCTGCTTCCTTCATAATGCTGCTTTCAGTGGGCAGAGAATCCTTACCCTTCTTGTATTATGTCACTTTGTGGGTGGGGTTGGCGCCTGCCACACTTACAGCAAGTCCAGAGAGTTTTTTCCCACCATGTTTGCAGGAGAACTATTGGCATGGAAAATGACAATTGTTTTAATGTCAGGTGAAACTGAAGTTGATGTTCATTGAGAAGTTTCTAATTTCTGGAGGTGGGTTCTTTTTTTGGTATATGAAGTTGCAGCATATTAAGAGAATTTACAGTAGTACAGATGGCTCCACAACTTATGATGGGGTTACATAAACTAAAAATGTGTTTAATACACCTACCCCACCAAATGTTGTAGCTTGGGCTTAGCCTAACCTATCTCAGACATGCTCAGAACACTTAAATATTATCCTAAAGTTGGGCAAGATCATGTAACACAAAGCCTATTTTATAATAAGGAATTGACCATGTCATGTAATTTATCGAATACTGTACTAAAAATGAAAAACAGAGTGGCTGCATGGGTACCATTATAAAGTCAAAAAATCATAAGTCTAACTGTCTATATTATGGTTTTCCAAATTTTGATTTGTTTTTAAATACTCCTTCCTTTCCTGGCAGGTAGGCACAACTTATGTAACAGATAAGAGTGAAGAAGATAATGAAATTGAGAGTGAAGAGGAAGTACAGCCTAAGACACAAGGATCTAGGCGAAGTAGCCGCCAAATAAAAAAACGAAGGGTCATATCAGACTCTGAGAGTGACATTGGTGGCTCTGATGTGGAATTTAAGCCAGACACTAAGGAGGAAGGAAGCAGTGATGAAATAAGCAGTGGAGTGGGGGATAGTGAGAGTGAAGGCCCGAACAGCCCTGTCAAAATTGCTCGAAAGCGGAAGAGAGTGGTCACTGGAAATGGCTCTCTTAAAAGGAAAAGTTCTAGGAAGGAAATGCCCTCAGCCACCAAACGAGCAACTGGCATTTCATCAGAAACCAAGAATACTTTGAGTGCTTTCTCTGCCCCTCAAAATTCTGAATCCCAAGCCCACGTTAGTGGAGGTGGTGATGACAGTAGTCGCCCTACTGTTTGGTATCATGAAACTTTAGAATGGCTTAAGGAGGAAAAGAGAAGAGATGAGCACAGGAGGCGGCCTGATCACCCCGATTTTAATGCATCTACACTCTATGTGCCTGAGGATTTCCTCAATTCCTGTACTCCTGGGATGAGGAAGTGGTGGCAGATTAAGTCTCAGAACTTTGATCTTGTCATCTGTTATAAGGTGGGGAAATTTTATGAACTGTACCACATGGATGCTCTTATTGGAGTCAGTGAACTGGGGCTGGTATTCATGAAAGGCAACTGGGCCCATTCTGGCTTTCCTGAAATTGCATTTGGCCGTTATTCAGACTCCTTGGTGCAGAAGGGCTATAAAGTAGCACGAGTGGAACAGACTGAGACTCCGGAAATGATGGAGGCACGATGCCGAAAGATGGCACATATATCCAAGTATGATAGAGTGGTGAGGAGGGAGATCTGTAGGATCATTACCAAGGGTACACAGACTTACAGTGTGCTGGAAGGTGATCCCTCTGAGAACTACAGTAAGTATCTTCTTAGCCTCAAAGAAAAAGAGGAAGATTCTTCTGGCCATACTCGTGCATATGGTGTGTGCTTTGTTGATACTTCACTGGGAAAGTTTTTCATAGGTCAGTTTTCAGATGATCGCCATTGTTCGAGATTTAGGACTCTAGTGGCACACTATCCCCCAGTACAAGTCTTATTTGAAAAAGGAAATCTCTCAAAGGAAACGAAAACAATTTTAAAGAGTTCATTGTCCTCTTCTCTTCAGGAAGGTCTGATACCTGGCTCCCAGTTTTGGGATGCATCCAAAACTTTGAGAACTCTCCTTGAGGAAGGATATTTTCGGGAAAAGCTAAGTGATGACATTGGGGTGATGTTACCCCAGGTGCTTAAAGGTATGACTTCAGAGTCAGATTCCATTGGGTTGACACCAGGAGAGAAAAGTGAATTGGCCCTCTCTGCTCTAGGTGGTTGTATCTTCTACCTCAAAAAATGCCTTATCGATCAGGAGCTTTTATCAATGGCTAATTTTGAAGAATATATTCCCTTGGATTCTGACATAGTCAGCACTACAAGATCTGGTGCTATCTTCACCAAAGCCTATCAACGAATGGTGCTAGATGCAGTGACATTAAACAACTTGGAGATTTTTCTGAATGGAACAAACGGTTCTACTGAAGGAACGCTGCTAGAGAGGGTTGATACTTGCCATACTCCCTTCGGTAAGCGGCTCCTAAAGCAATGGCTTTGTGCCCCACTCTGTAGCCCTTATGCTATCAATGATCGTCTAGATGCCATAGAAGACCTCATGGTTGTGCCTGACAAAATCTCCGAAGTTGTAGAGCTTCTAAAGAAGCTTCCAGATCTTGAGAGACTACTCAGTAAAATTCATAATGTTGGGTCTCCCCTGAAGAGTCAGAACCATCCAGATAGCAGGGCTATAATGTATGAAGAAACTACATACAGCAAAAAGAAGATCATTGATTTTCTTTCTGCTCTGGAAGGATTCAAAGTAATGTGTAAAATTATAGGGATCATGGAAGAAGTCATTGATGGTTTTAAGTCTAAAATCCTTAAGCAGGTCATCTCTCTGCAGACAAAAAATCCTGAAGGCCGTTTTCCTGATTTGACTACAGAACTGAACCGATGGGATACAGCCTTTGACCATGAAAAGGCTCGAAAGACTGGACTTATTACTCCCAAAGCAGGCTTTGACTCTGATTATGACCAAGCTCTTGCTGACATAAGAGAAAATGAACAGAGCCTCCTGGAATACCTAGAGAAACAGCGCAACAGAATTGGCTGTAGGACCATAGTCTATTGGGGGATTGGTAGGAACCGTTACCAGTTGGAAATTCCTGAGAATTTCACCACTCGCAATTTGCCAGAAGAATACGAATTGAAATCTACCAAGAAGGGCTGTAAACGATACTGGACCAAAACTATTGAGAAGAAGTTGGCTAATCTCATAAATGCTGAAGAACGGAGAGATGTATCATTGAAGGACTGCATGCGGCGACTGTTCTATAACTTTGATAAAAATTACAAGGACTGGCAGTCTGCTGTAGAGTGTATCGCAGTGTTGGGTAAGACTTTGAACAAGCTTGTTCCTCAGGCTTTCATACGTAGTGCTCTATGCCAGCTGTGTATTATCTCTAAACATAAGTAACAAGGTATATATGGTACATATTTTGACATGCTTATACATATTTGCATCCTGACTAGGCTGCCCACAGCAATTTAAGTTACTCACCTGAAACTCGCTTTTATCTTAGTAGCCCTTTGACCTTTCTTCAGTCTTGAGACGTGGTCTTGCTCTGTCACCCAGGCTAGAGTATGGTGACACAACCACGGCTACTGCAGCCTTGAGCTCCCAGGCTTAAATGATCTTTCCACCTCAGCCTCCCCAGGTAGCTGAGACTACAGATACGCACCACCATGCATGGCTAATATTTAAACGTTTGTAGAGAGATGGGGTCTCACGGTTTGCCAGGGCTGGTCTTGAACTCCTGGGCTCAAGTGATCCTCCTGCCTCGGCTTCCCAAAGTGCTGAGGTTACAGGCATGACCCATTGCGCCTGGCCCTTTCTTCAGTTTTTAATTAAATTGAATAAAAGGTTTTTGTTTTCAGACAGTGTCTTGCTCTGTTACCCAGGACAGACTTCTCATATCTACCTCCTAGGTAGTTATGATTTATAGGTAAGCACTTGCCTGCCTCGCTTTATTTTTTTGGTGGGGGAAGGGAGATGAAGCTTCCCTATGTTGCCCAGGCTGGTCTCAAATTCCTGACCTCAGGTGATCCTCCAGTCTCCCAAAAGTGCTAGGATTACAGGCATGAGCCACGGGGCCTGGCCAAAAGATTTGTTGTTTTTAAGATGGAGTCTCGCTCTTGCCCAGGCTGGAGTGAAATGGCACGATCTTGGCTCATTACAACTGCCGCCTCCCAGGTTCAAGCGATTCTCCTGTCTCAGCTTCCGAAGTAGCTAGGACTATGGGCATGAGCCACCACGCCCAGCCATTTTTTGTATTTTTAGTAGAGACAGGGTTACGCCATGTTGGCCTGGCTGGTCTTGAACTCCTTATCTCAGGTGACCCACCCGCCCTAGCCTCCCAAAGTGCTGGGATTATAGGCATGAGCCACCGCACCTAGCCCAAAAGATTTTTAAATGTGTTATACTTCATGAGACAGACTTTATTTTAGATCAAATTTTATTTTTAGTTGAGCTTTTTATTATTTGGTGAATACTGTTTCAAGGTGCTTTGTTACACTATCTGTTGATCCATCATTTTAAAATTTCATTTTATTACAACCCTTGTATTTCAGTGAGTCCATCTGCTTACAATTTTAAAAGGTCAATCGTTCCTTTTTTCTTTAGCCAAATTGTCGAAGATTCTTTCCTGCAATTGATTTTTCAAAGCCCTGAGTTAGGAATTTACAATTTGGCAACCATCTCAACTTCATAAACAATTTTGTTCTTTAAATGTCATGGCCAACATTACCTGGAACCATTGCTGTTTTACAGTTTAGGTTTATGTTGTATATGTTTTTTAAATTTTTTAGAGATGGGGTCTTGTTCTTTTCAGACGAGTACAATGGGATGACTAGCTCATAGCAGCCTCGAACTGCTGGGTTCAAGCAATTCTCCTGCTTCAGCCTCCTCAGTAGCTGGGACTATAGGTGGTCATCACCACACCTGGCTGATTTTTGTATTTTTGGTAGAGACAGGGTTTTTACCATGTTGGCCAGGCTGGTCTTAAACTTCTGACCTCAAAGCGATCTGCCCACCTTGATATCCCAAAGAGCTGGGATCACAGGCATGAGCCACTGCGCCCAGCCCTGTTTTTGTTTTTAAATAACTGTAGTTTACCTGAATTTGTAACAGTAATACAACACTATTTTGATCTGAACACAAGTATCCAATGGAACAAAATAATACACTTCCTTTTAGTGTGTTGCATTTAGTTACCGGGTAATTTAAAATCCTTCCTCAGCACAGGCGTTCAAAAACCAGTCTTCAGAGATTGTTTTAATATCAGTGTGCCAACTTTGGCACATTCTGCTAAGTAAGAGGCTTAAGTGTAGCATGTCTCTCTGCTTTTTTTTTTTTTTTTTTTGAGACAGAGTCTGTTGCCCAGGCTGGAGTACAGTGGTGCGATCTTGACTCACTGCAACCTCTGCCTCCCAGGTTCAAGTGATTCTCCTGCCTTGGCCTCCTGAGTAGCTGGGATTACAGGCATGTGCCACCTGTATTAGGCACCGCTAATTTTTGTATTTTTAGTAGAGACGAGGTTTCACTATGTTGGTCAGGCTGGTCTCAAACTGCTTACCTCATGATCTGCCTGCCTCAGCCTCCTGAAGTGCTGGGATTACAGGCGTGAACCACCGTGCCTGGCCTCTGCTCTTTTAGCTTTCCCTTGGCACTTCTCTGGTCCAGATGTTAGACATATTTTGAGGGGGCAGATCTTTGGACTGTAATTGAAAGTTCTCTCTCTTATAATGAAACGTGTTATAATGAAGACCTGTAAAACACTTAGGCTGATAAAACCTCCAAAGATGAAGCCTCACTTGTTACCCTCTCTTTTAACAGATGTCTTACTGTGCCTGGCTAACTACAGTCGAGGGGGTGATGGTCCTATGTGTCGCCCAGTAATTCTGTTGCCAGAAGATACCCCCCCCTTCTTAGAGCTTAAAGGATCACGCCATCCTTGCATTACGAAGACTTTTTTTGGAGATGATTTTATTCCTAATGACATTCTAATAGGCTGTGAGGAAGAGGAGCAGGAAAATGGCAAAGCCTATTGTGTGCTTGTTACTGGACCAAATATGGGGGGCAAGTCTACACTCATGAGACAGGTAACTGCTTCTTAAGGTTTTGTTATCAGAAAGTCATTTGTGACATTAGGAACAACATACTTAGGTGATCATTTTCCAAACACAGTTACATAAAATTCAGCCAGTGACTTAATAGAAAGCAAAGGGAAATACTCCCTGTGTTATAAAAGTGAGCATTTACCGAAACATCTCTGCTTAATGTTAAGGGGAATATATGTTAAAAAGGGGAAGGAGGTCAGTCATTCAAGTCTTGAGACTCTTTGACTTGAATTCATTTCCTCAGAAGGTAGGTATAGTCATAATGAACAAAAATACAAAGGCTGTATGAAAAGATGAAATGTTACAGGTTTATCCTTAAAATTAGACTCATTTGCAGAAATGCTTCATGTGAACAGCCTATGGCCAACTTAGGTAAGAAAGCAAATACAGTTCATGACCTCTAGCAACTGTTGGAAACTGCTCTTTAGGGATGACATGCTGGCCCTTTTTTTTGTTGTTGTTGCCAAGGCTGAAGTGCAGTGATGCCATCACAGCTTACTGCAGCCTCAAACCCCCAGGTTCAACCCATCCTCCTGCTCCCCAGTAGCTGGGACTATAGATGTGCACCACCATGCCTAGCTCATTTTTTAAGAAAATTCTTACGGCATTGTATTTATCTTCCCTTTATAACCAGGGGTTGACCAGCCACAGAACTTGTAAAGTTTTTTTGTATTTTTAAAAGGTTGTAAGAAATAGAGGTAGTAATTGGCTGGTCCCTGCTGCTCTCCTGCATTATAGTATACTTCTGTTCACCTAGTTTGCTAGAGAGAGGCAGAATAGTGTGTATAGTGATTTCCAAATTTTTTCTTTAAATCAATCACCTGTGACAATGTTTAAAAAAAAAAAGGGTGCAGAGATTCCATCCTGAAATGGATTCTCTTGATTGGAATTGATTCTAGGCATCTCTAGTAGTTTTAAAGAGCTCCTAGGTGATTCTATTCTGGCCGACGTTGAGAATCACTAGGGTAGTGGGGTTAGTAAGCAGGCTCTGATGTTTTAAAGGCCAGTGAGGCCCTATGCCTCTTGTCTCTCTCAGCCTCAACTTTCTCCATTTTAGCAAATGGATTTCAGAATAGAACCAACCTACACAGGATTGTGAAAGTTTTTTTAAGAGTGCCTAGCTCTTACATAAGGGTTCATAAGAAAGACAAAAGTTTATTGTCTATAAAACTCTTGCTAACAGTCATAAAAGACCTTTTCCTCCCTCATCCACAGGCTGGCTTATTAGCTGTAATGGCCCAGATGGGTTGTTACGTCCCCGCTGAAGTGTGCAGGCTCACACCAATTGATAGAGTGTTTACTAGACTTGGTGCCTCAGATAGAATAATGTCAGGTGAGTTTTTTGCTTTCCACCTAAGTTCTCATTCATTCATTTAGATATGATAAAAGACATTTGCTTCTTGTATGTGAGCCTTTTAAATCTAATGTTTGATTTTTCTGGTGTTACTTTAAAAACACCACTTTTTAAGAATTGCATAGTCTCTTTTTTTTTTTTTTTTGTGAGATGGAGTTTCGCTCTTGTTGCCCAAGCTGAAGTGCAATGGCATGATCTTCACTCACTGCAACCTCTGCCTCCAGGTTCGAGTGATTCTCCTACCTCAGCCTCTCCAGTAGCTGGGATTATAGGCACACGCCATCACACCCAGCTAATTTTTTGTATTTTTAGTAGAAGCGGGGTTTCACCATGTTAGGCTGGTCTCGAACTCCTGACCTCAGGTGATCTGCTTGCCTTGGCCTCCTAAAAGTGCTGGGATTACAGGCGTGAGCCACCGTGCCCGGCCAATCACTGTACAGTCTTTAATGAGATTTAATATTTTATACCAGTATGTGTAGCTCATGATAGCTATATAACCTAAAAGAAGAATTTATATAATATGATTTGCATTTGTGATTTTTTTTTTTTAGGTGAAAGTACATTTTTTGTTGAATTAAGTGAAACTGCCAGCATACTTATGCATGCAACAGCACATTCTCTGGTGCTTGTGGATGAATTAGGTAAGACATTAAACTTTTCATTTGAAGGCTATCTTACAAACATTTGTCCAAAGAATTTTTCTAGATGATTATCTGAAGGACATCTAAACAATATGACTGTCTTTAGAGCATGCACTCACCATTATGGCACAGACCCATAGTTGCAGATAAAAGGTGATATTGTGAAAGGCTTTTGATCACCCATTAATTACTAGGCCTTACGTTGTTCAATTATAATAAAACAAATTATAATAAAACATAATACAGGGATGAGAACACTAATAGGAGGACTCACGAAGTTTCTGACCTTGAGCGATACTGTATTTAAAAGAAACCTCACTCCCCATGGGCTGCTAAGCAGACTTGTTTAGCTAAACAAGGTCTATTTATAGAATGCTTTTAGACATGGATATACTAACAGATGCTATTTTTCTGTCCTAGCATTTTTATTTTAATTCCCTTGAGTTACATCCTTATGCATATTTTACTTTAACAGGAAGAGGTACTGCAACATTTGATGGGACAGCAATAGCAAATGCAGTTGTTAAAGAACTTGCTGAGACTATAAAATGTCGTACATTATTTTCAACTCACTACCATTCATTAGTAGAAGATTATTCTCAAAATGTTGCTGTGCGCTTAGGACATATGGTATGTGCAAATAGTTTTTTCCACAAATTCGGTTTTTTGAGAGGGCCCTTCTGTTGCTAGCACATGTATCGCTAATATTTTTCTTTCTTAAGGCATGCATGGTAGAAAATGAATGTGAAGACCCCAGCCAGGAGACTATTACCTTCCTCTATAAATTCATTAAGGGAGCTTGTCCTAAAAGCTATGGCTTTAATGCAGCAAGGCTTGCTAATCTCCCAGAGGAAGTTATTCAAAAGGGACATAGAAAAGCAAGAGAATTTGAGAAGATGAATCAGTCTCTACGATTATTTCGGTAACTATAATGGAATTATAACTGACCTTAAGTTTCATAAAAACAAAAGTGGGAGGGATGGATGCACTATGAAAAACAAAAAAAATTTTTCTTTTTTTTTTTAATTTTAAGGGAAGTTTGCCTGGCTAGTGAAAGGTCAACTGTAGATGCTGAAGCTGTCCATAAATTGCTGACTTTGATTAAGGAATTATAGACTACATTGGAAGCTTTGAGTTGACTTCTGACAAACTTGGTAAATTCAGACAACATTATGATCTAATAAACTTTATTTTTTAAAAATGACCATTTTTCCATTTTCTTTCTAGGAAATTAAACCCTTTTAATTCTTATCTACCTTCTACATAATGGTTATTGAATACTCCACAATATATTAAGTCTAGATGTTATGGTACATGCATACACTTTCAGGCTGTTTTATACCCACTGTCACCAATACACATAAATGGGGGAGGGAAAGCTAGGAAACTGTATAGGGCTGTATATATACTTGTCTCAGCTTAATGCAGGAAATTGTTTTAATTTCCAGCAGTTTTGTCTAAACTGTTCAAAAAAAAACTATGAACAGAGTTCAAATACAGGACTGTTTTGAAGAGACTTTCTAAAGTGTACTTTAAAACATAGTAGTTTTTTTACCTTTCACAAAACTGAGTTACAAGAATACTTTTGTTTTACAGTGCATCCCTTCCTAGGAAGTCTCATTAAAACACTCACTTTTTCTAGGGGTGATTTTGAATGCTGCACAGGGAAGGGAAGAAAATAATAGTCTTAACTTTTCTTAAAGGATACCAGAAACATTGCTGGATATAATTTAAGATTAGTGTTTTCTCTTTCATAGAAAGAACGTACATACTGGGACATGAGTACAGTTACAGCAAGTCTAGGTGTGCTAACAAAACAGGGCACATTCAAGTACAATAAGATTTTGCTTGAAATTAAAAACAAACTACATGAGATTAAAGCATTAAAATCATATTTCTCAATCTGAATACATGTTAAAAAAAAATCAAAAGGAACGCAGAAGTGCTAGCTCACATTTTTACCATATTACAAAAGCAATTGGTACCCATGTCCATAAAGGCAGCAACAAAGCTGCTTGTCTATTGAAGATTACTACTGCAAATTGGACTGCATTCAATGCTAGTTGTAAAAACACCAGCTTTTCAGAAGTTGGTATCTGTACAAAATTGCAGCTTATTTTCTTCACTTCTGTCCCTTCAAGTCTTTACACAGTAATGCTAAAACACCCAGCTTTGAGATCCTGAGTCAATATATTGCCACTTTCTTTTTGGTAGCTTGAGCTTCATAGTGTCAACTGACCTTGTGTATCCATTTTTAATACAGTCTCTTCCTGTAGCATGGGCAAATATGTTAAATCTTTTTCTTCCAAAAAAATGTTTTAAGTTATGATGTTACAATGGCAGGACTTTTTCTTTAGGGAAGGAATTCAGTTGTGCTGCAATGTATTAGATTCTATAGGTGGAGCAGAGTCATATAGTGTATCTGTATCATGTGTAGGCTCACCAGCTAATGTACAAGGATTAGACAGTGTTCCAGCACCACAGTCACAGAAAAACCTAAAGCAAAATAAAAACTCAATTAGAAACGTGAGGGGGAAAGTAATTGGGTAATATAGCAAGCAAGTGTGCTACATACCTATCATGTCTAATAAACTCTACATCATGTCCCTGATGGCACTTCTTAATGCAGTTCACACATATGGCATTTCGATCTGTGGTGTTACAAGTATGACATCTAAAAAGCAAAAGCTTAAATTACTTTTCTCAAACATGTCATTAATGCAAAACAACATTCCATTCTGTTTATATATTACCCTATGACCTTTGGCTTTAAGAGGACCAAAACAAAATTCTTTGTGGCTCCAGCCCAGATTAATTCTGAAAAGGAACTTTAATGGAATAAGTGATTTTCCTGTCTTTGTCTTCTGAGGGAAGAGGGATGATTTGTAAGTTGTATAAAGGCAGTTCTTTCCACTTTAAAAGCCTCTCAAATCTTTCTGGGCTGAATCAATTTGGAGGAGTGAAGAGTCAAAACTGTCATGGTGATTGCGATATATCAAACACTTGACATCTTTACCCTGAAATTTCTAGGAAAACAATATGTTACACAACATAAGTTACATGACATCAGTTACTGTAGTATTAGGTTTTTCCAGTTATGGTCTTTGTTTTGTTTTGTAGAGACAGGGTCTCCCTATGTTGCCCAGGCTGGTTTAGTGCTAGGATTACGGGCATAAGCCACCACGCCTAACCATAGTTACAGTCTTAAACACATGATATTTAAGTAGATTGATTATAAAATTTTCAGTTATAGTCTCAACACTGGCAAATAGCCAAAAATGCTAGGCACTGCTAATTTAAAAAGGAAATCAGTCTTCCTCTTTTCAGGACTCACAATATATTTCTAAGTTACCTGTAGAAATCATGCATGGGATAGCTGGTATAACTTGATATTTTATATAAACATTGGCCTCTACTAACAGCCTTTTCTATGGCATCTTGATTGTTCATTATTTTGTTATCTGTAATAAAAAAGAATAAGTAAAAATCCAGAGGACTGTTAATATTTTAAAAACTAAAGATTACAGGATTATTCTAACAGAAGAGCCACTATTTTTAAGAGCTTTAAATGAAGCTAACCAATGAATTGTAAGAAATCAGCTAAGAATAGAATTTTCCTTGTATAAGATACTTCAACCATTTAGAACCAAAGCTCTGTTTTCTTTCAAAATCTCTTAAATTGTTGCTAACTTGGGGAGTGACATAAGGAATCAAGTTATAAAACGGCCTCTGATATCTTTCATGGCGTACTGCATATATTTATAGGTATAACAGACTCCAACATACCTTTCATTGTCACATTAACACCAGATGCTAAAAATAAGCCTCCAAATCGGTTGTTAAAAATCTGATTGCCTTCTAGTGTTGCAGTTGCGTGATTTGTAATTTCAATACCTGAAGTAAAATTTACAAACAAGTAGATACATCACTTTATACTGCTTCTTAAAAACCTGAAATTAGCATGCAAATGTAAACTGGTTCTTTTATAAAAGTACATTAACCCTCAATGTCTACTGAATAAAATGTAGATATTTATTTCAACCACCAACAGTAACATTCACTTATCGATTATGGTCAAAAGCGCAATTTCGCACTAGCCTGTCTTAAATACATGATACTTGGATTTCATTTGCATCCATTTTAACATCTGTGTTTCTGTTGCAGACTTAAATTGGTAAATTCATCTGAAGAATTGAATTTATCTGTATTCCTAGTGGTAATACAAGCCTGCATTTATTCTATCCCAATAAATGTTTCATAATCATGACTAAGCAATAACAGCAATATTTCTTAGGAGTCTGGCTTATAGTAGAAGAATCCAGAACCTGATTGGGTGCTCTCGTAAGTGAATGAATAAATAGGCATTCAGCCACTTCAGCAGCACACTTTACACATTTTAGTTAATAAGCAAAACAATGAATATACTCCACATCAAACACTTTGCAGAACTATATATAAGCCACAGGTAAGAAAAGAAAATACAAACCTGCAGCAAATCCATCAAATATTCTGTTTTTCCTTAAGATTGGATGACTATTAGTGCTGATGAGAACACCTGCTTGAGCATTCCTGAAAATATCATTTTCTTCAAGGAGACCTATAATAAAATATTTCCTTAGATTAAGGCTAATGCATATAACAGACTCTACTAGCGTTTTTGGGGGTATTTAGGTTTGCTTTTAGTTTCTTATTTAACTGCATTGTAAAATTCACAGGGCTATTTTTTCAGCCAAAAACAGTTTATTATCAGAGGTATTAAGGATCTAACAAAATTGCTAAAATGACAGGTAAGAGCATTGTGACCAATCTGCCATCTCCATGATAGCAGGGACCATGTCTAAGTTTACTCACCACTTCATCTTCAGTGCCAGGTACACAGTTGATTCTCAGTGAGTATTGCTGAATTAAAGTTAATTCCTTTGAAATATTTCTAGAACCTCTGTATCCTCTCTGTTTTTAGCTCAGGCAAGCAAGCCCTTATTTCTGGCCTTTATTACTATAATCATTTCCTGATGAGTATCCTTTATTCCAGTTTCATCTGCTGCATAGTTCCCAGTCAGTTAACTACAACTCCTATCTTGCCTTTCTCTCTAACAAACTACTTTCAGAATAAAGTTTAACATTACCTTGCCTTTCAAAATATCCCTCCTACTTGTTTGTCTTAATGTGAGACATGGTTTTATTTCTGTAGACATGTGACCCCTCTGGTATTTCACATTACTGACCTAAACTTTCCCCTGGATGAGTGGGAAAAATCTGACTCAGGGACTTCTTGGGGTCCATTCTGTTCACTCTCTGGGTATTAATATTTCTGGGTTCTGTCCCTCTCATTTCCCTCTGCATACTCCTTGGGTGATCTTACATCTTGCAACTATTACAACACACTGTTGCTTTTTTATTTTTGAGACAGTCTCACTCTGCCACCCAGGCTGGAGTGCCATGGTGCGATCTTGGCTCACTGCAACCCCCGTTTCCGGGTTCAAGCAATTCTGATTCAGCTTCCCAAGTAGCTGGGATTACAAGCACCTGCCACCACACCTGGCGATTTTTTTTTTTTTTTTTTTTTTTGTATTTTTAGATTTCACCATGTTGGCCAGGCTGGTCTCAAACTCCTGACCTCAAGTGATCCACCCACCTGGGCCTCCCCAAAGTGCTGGGATTACAGGCGTGAGCCACTACACCCAGCCACTGTTGCTAATTCTTGTATCTATTCATTTAGCTTAGTATAATTAATCACATTCTGGTCATAACCAATTTGGATATTCCAGAAGACAACCTTGGATTCAATGTTTAAAAACTGACCTTACTGTTTTCCAGAAACCATCTCCTATATAACTTACCTCAGTGAAAGGTAGTCACCCAAATCAGAATCCCAAGTATCCATCATATTTCACTTTTCTTTCAACCCCCATATTAAATCAATGACCCAGTCCTGTTGGTTCCACCCTTTTTATAGAGATAGGGTCTTGCTATATTGCCTAGGCTGGTCTCCAACTCCAGACTCAAGTGATACTCCTACCTTAGCCTCTGGAGTAGCTGGAAGTACAGGTGTGAGCCACTGTGCCCAGCTGGTTCTGTCCTTTTAAATATCATTAACATGTCCCACCACCCCCAACCTTTTCATACCCTTATGCTATCATTTTAGTTTAGGCTCTCATTATTTATTGCCTGAGTTATTCCAAGCCCCTGTCTCTAATCTTGATTATTTTCACTACAACCTCAAGTGCTATTGCTAAAATGGAGTCCAAACTCCTTACTGCATATAGAAAACCTCATGATTTGGGCCTTGCCCCTTCTCTAGCCTCAACTTTCAGTACCTCTTCCCTTGTGTTCAATTTCCTCTAGACTTTTGTTTACAATGTGTTCCACTCCATCACACTATACATTTTATGGATGTAGTGCTGTTTCATATAGCATTATATCTCTAGCATCTGTATGACAGTGGTTGGTACAGAGATTTTAAATCAGTATTTAAAGAATAAAAGTGAAATAACATCTGGAATGGTCTGTTCACCTCTCCCACACCCATTTACCAGTAAATATCTACTCATTTTTCAAGACAGCTCAAAAGTGATTTGACTTGCATGAACCGTTTCTCAACACCTTGCAAATAAACCATTCTGTATTGTGTCTTCACTATATTTTGTAAAAAGTATCTATGTTACTTTACTGAATTACTAGATTATAAGCTCCTGGAGAGTCTGTCAATTGATCATCACTGCTTGGTTGTAGTATTAAATTTTGTTCATTAAATCTTGGTATGTTAGAGTAATAACTAGCTATTCTATGTAAGATAGGTACAAATGTTGGGTTATTGACATTTCAGGAACAGTGACAGATTTGCATTACGGCAGCTCTGTGAATCTCTGTATACATGCCTCTGTAAGGGGCAGCCACTATGGAACTTTTGCCTTAATGCAAAGTGAGTTGACCTTTATGAATACCAAACCAGGCACATCTTGGCTTCATTAATTCCATTCTCCAACAAACACAGGTGAAAGCAGTTACAAAAGCAATACCCGTTTACTAAAGACATTTTCAAATATTTACAAATCAATTAATTTCTCACACCTATTTCTATAACTTGACTTTGAAGTTTATTATAATCATATTACTATTCTGAATAAAAGGTCCAGAGAATGTAAACAAATTCTATCTTTAAAAAGGCTTACTGACAACTGCAGACTCAAAGTGTCTACAAAAGGAAAAGAAAAGTATTGTAAACATTTGTCTCTTAACACTAGGCACTATCTCCTAAACCAGCTCAACTTGATAACAAAAAAGACTTGAGATTCACTCATTTATAACTTAGTTAGCAATGTCATTGATCATTAGAGATATGGAAGAATAATGGAAAATTGGATTTTTCACTAATGCAAAATTAACAACAATACCTCGACCCCCATTAAATATACAGATGCCACCATCTCTTCCATCATGGATTTTATTTCTTCTTAGTGTAGGATTACTATCTGTCTTAATCCAGACTCCAGCCATTGCATTGTCAAATATTTCATTGTCTTCTATACAGCCTAGACCTATAAATGCAAAAACGTAGGTTATCTAGAAGGTATATTTCTTTCTTTTTTTCTTTTTTTTTTTTTGAGAGGGAGTCTCACTCTGTTGCCAGGCTGAGTGCAGTGGCGCGATTTCGGCTCACTGCAACCTCCGCCTTCCGGGGTTTAAGCGATTCTCCTGCCTCAGCCTCCCGAGTAGCTGGGAATACAGGCATGTGCCACCATGCCCAGCTAATTTTTGTAATATTTAGTAGAGATAGGGTTTCACCATGTTGGCCAAGCTGATCTTAAACTCCTGACCTCAGGTGATCCACCCGTCTCGGCCTCCCAAAGTGCTGGGATTACAGGCATGAGCCACCGTGCCCGGCCTAGAAAGTGTATTTCTAAAGTCTATTAACACAGAGAAAAAGATGACAGATAAAACATACCAGAATTATAAACTAGAATTCCACCATTCTGTCCTCCCCAGATTTTGTTGCGTCTAATTTTGGGGTTGCTTCCAGTCCTGTGAATAGAATAGAAAATAGTATCATTTCAATAGCTTCTACTCCCATATCCTCATGTTACGTGAGGTAAACAGTGGAGAAATCCACGTAAGTCATATAGTAAGAATTAACTATGCAATAGAGTCCTTCAAGATGCCCTAAGAAGAAAGTGGTTTAATTTTGCTTAATCCTGTATTTCCCACAGAACATAATTTACTACAGATTATTATTATAGAGTTTCCTAACATGTAAACTAAATGGGGTTATATTAAGTGACTTATATATTCCCCTCATACGTAAAATGAAGGAATGAATTACAGGCATACCTTGGAGATAATTGCAGGTTCCGTTCCAGACCACCATAATAAAGCGAGTATGGCAATAAAGAGAGTTGCACGAATTTTTTGGTTTCCTAGTGTGTTTACATTATATTGTAGTCTATTAAGTATGCAATAGCATTTCATTAAAAAAAAGTACATACCCTAACTTAAAAATACTTTATTCCTAAAAATGCTAATAATAATCTGAGTCTTCAGAGAGTTTAACAAAATAAAAAAGAGATGGGGTCTTGCTCTGTCACCCAGGCTGGAGTTGCAGTGGCATGATCATAGCTCACTGCCTCGAACTCTTGGGCTCAAGCAATCCTCCTGCCTAAGCCTCCCGAGTAGCTGGGACTACAGGTGCATGGCACCATGCCCAGTTAATTTTTGTATTTTTTGTAGAGATGGGTTTTGCCATGTTGCTCAGGCTGTTCTCAAACTCCTGGGTTCAAGTGATCCACCTGCCTCAGTCTCCCAAAGTGTTAGGACTACAGGCATGATCTACTGCACCTGACCAATTGGCAATCTCTTAAAATAAGACAAATTTGCCACATAGACTGATTTCCTTTCATGGAAGATTTCTCTGTAGCATTCCTACATGCAATGTTGTTATAGCATTTTGCTCACAGTATAATTTCTTTCAAAATTGTCAATCCTTGCCAACCCTGCTACTACTTTATTAACAGGCTTATGCAATATTCTAAATCCATGTTCACAGCATCTTCAACAGGAACAGACTCCACCTCAAGAAAAACCACTCTTTGCTCATCCGTAAGAAGCAACTCCTCATCTGTCCAAGTTTTATCATGAGGTTGCAGCAATTCAGTCACATCTTCAAGTTCCATTTTCTAATTCTACTTCTCTTGCAATTTCTACCACGCCTGGAATTAGTTCCTCCACCAAAGTCTTACACTACCCTAGTCACCCATGAGGGTTGGAATCAACTTCTTCCAAACTCCTGTTAATGTTGTTGTTATTATTTTTTTTGTCCTGGCCATGAAAACCTTTATTTTTATATTTAGGTTTGATGAATGAACAGCCATGCAGAAATGTGACTGGACACAAAGGATCTGGCCTAACGGTGATGGATGGAGTAGGGAAACCCAGCAAAGTCACTCTGTACAATTCCCCTTCCCCTGGGTATGGGGCAGGACCCCCTCGGGAATGAGGATCTTCCAGGGAGAAAGGAAAGAGTGACCTTGCTAGGTTTTATGGCTGGCTTTGAGAGAAAAGAATTCTAGTTTCTAAGACCTGCTTTGGGGAAAAAGAATTCTGGCTTCTGGGACTCAATTTGGAGGAGAAAAGGGGGCAGGAACCAGGAGGGAAGGACAAAGACCTGGCTTCTGAGGCCTTCCAGTCTCCTCTGGGTCATAGTAGTCTGTATGCCAAGGTGCCATACTTCGGGGTTTAATGAGCCCTGACAGCAGGTCCTTGCAGATTTCACAGGTAATTTGTGATCCAAGTAACTGGCTTTCAGTCCCCCAATTTCAGAGAACTTTAGCAAAGCCTGGCTGAAATTGGCCAAGTGTTAGAAGAACCTCTTCAAAGCTGAAGTTCATCGAGTTCTTCAGCTGAGGGCGTTAAGAATCCCAGATGTAAGGTTAGCAAGAGTTAGAAGTTCTGGAGTTTTCCCTGCACGCCCCAGCTCTTGAGCATCAACAGGCCAGAAGCTCACAATATCTGATCCTCCTGTGGCTCAGCAGGGATGTGTTTTAGAGCAGCATGTTCAGAATGAAACTGGCGCACTTAGTCGAGCCTCGAGGACCTTTTGAAGTCATGCGTGGCCCATGCTGGCCTCATGGGAACACAGGTGCTCCAGCACCTGATGTGTTCAGGACTAGGTGGGGGGGGAACTTCAGCCCTGAAAACATCCCCCTGCTGTCTAGACCAGCCTGCCTCATGGCCAGGGGTGGTGAGAACCCTGGCCACCCCTTGGGTTGCACCCCTGCTAGTACTAGAACTTAGCCCTTTCTGGGCAGAAAAGCTCAACATTTAGCTCAGGGCATAACTGGAATTTTTTTTTTTTTTTTTTTTGAGACAGGGTCTCACTCAGTCATCCAGGCTGAAGCACAGTGGTATGATCATAGCTCACTGCAGCCTCGACTTCCTGGGCTCAAGCAATCCTCCCACCTCAGCCTTCTGGGTAGCTGGGACCACAGGTGCATGCCATCATGCCTAGCTAATTTTTTCTATCTTTTACAAAGACAGGGTTTCACTATGTTGTGCAGGCTGGTCTTGGACTCCTGGCCTCAGGTGATCCTTCCACCTCAGCCTCCCAAAATGCTTGGATTACAGCACTTTTTCAGATCTCCTCCCAGGAATCATGAATGTTCTTAATGAAATCTGGAATGGTGAATCCAGAGGTTTTCAATTTACTTTGCCCAGATTCATCAGAGGAATCACTATTTATGGCAACTACTGCTTTCTAAAAATAATTTCTTATATAAAAAGACTTAAAAATTGAAATTACTCCTTGATCCATGCACTGTGGGATGGATGCTGTATTAGCAGGCATGAAAACAACATTAATCTAATCTCCTTGTACATCTGCATCAGAATTCTTGGGTTACTGGGTGCATTGTCAATGAGCAGTAATATTTTGAAGTATTTTTTTCTGAGCACTAGATCTCAATAGTGGACTTAACATATTCAGTAAACTGTACTGTAAATTCATGTGCTATCATCCATGATTTGTTGTTTCCTTTATGATATGTTTTGTGGACTTAACATATTCAGTAAACTGTACTGTAAATTCATGTGCTATCATCCATGATTTGTTGTTCCCTTTATAGAGCACAGGCAGAGTAGATTTAGCATCATTCTTAAGGGCCCTAGGGTTTTCAGAATGGTAAATGAGCACTGCTGGCAACTTAAAGTCATCAGCTGAACCAATCCTTAACAAGAGATCGGCGTGCCCTTTGAAGTCAGGCATTGACTTCTCCCCTCTAGCTATGAACGTCCTGGATGTTTCTTCTTCCAATATAAAGCTATTGAGTTTACACCGAAATCTGTTTAGTGTAGCCACCTTCAACAATGATCTTAGCTGTATCTTCTGGGATAACTTTCTGTAGCTTCTATCTCAGCATTTGCTGCTTCACCTTGCACTTAGTTTTTTTTCTTAAACCTCACGAATCAACCTCTGCTAGCTTAAAACTTTTCTTCTGCAGCTTCTTCACTTCTTTCAGCCTTCGTAGAACTGAAGAGAGTTGGGGCCTTGCTCTGTATTAGGAATTGGCTTAAGGGAATATTGTGGCTGGTTTGATCTTCTATCCAGATCACTAAAACATTCTCCATATCAGCATAAGTCAATTTTTTTGTTGTTTTATTATTTTGCTTTGAACCCTGAGAAACTAAGCCAATAAGGTTGTTTTGCTTTGCTTTCTTATCATTCGTGTGTTTACTGGAATAGCATTTTTAATTTTTTTCTAGGACTTTTCCTTTGCATTCACAACTTAGCTAACTGGACAAGAGGCCTAGCTTTTGGCCTATTCAGGCTTTTGACATACTTTCCTCACTAACCGTAATCATTTCTAGCTTTTGATTTAAAGAGAGAGATATGCAACTCTTCCTTTCACTTCAACACTTATAGAGGCCATTTTAGGATTACTAATTGGCCTAATTTCGATACTGTTGTGTCTCAAGGCAATAGGCAAGCCTGAGGAGAGGGACAGAGACAGGAATGGCTGCTTGGTGGAACAGTCAGAACACACACAACATTTACAGATTAAGTTTGTTGTCCTGGGCTCAGTTAACGGCATCCCAAAACAATCACAATAGTAACATCAAAGATCACTGATCAGGGTGGGTGCGATGGCTCACACCTGTGATCCCAGCACTTTGGGAGGCCGAGGCGGGCGAATCACCTGAGGTCGGGAGTTTGAGATCAGCCTGACCAATGTGGAAACCCTGTCTCTATTAAAAATACAAAGTCAACCGGGCATGGTGGCGCATGCCTGTAATCCAAGCCACTTGGAAGGCTGAGGCAGGAGAAGGAGAATCACTTGAACCCAGGAGGTGGAGGTTGCGGTAAGCTGAGATCGTGCCATTGCACTCCAGCCTGAGCAACAAGAGTGAAACTCAATCTCAAAAAAAAAAAAAAAAATCACTGAATCACTGATCAGAAATCACCATAGAGATATAATGATAATGAAAAAATCTGAAGTACTCTAAGAATTATAAAAATGAGACAGAGAGGGAGCAGATATGCTGCTGGAAAAAAACGTCACTGAGAGATCTGCTCAACACAGGGTTGCCACAAACCTTCAATTTGTAAAAAAACAAAACAAAACAAAACAAAACAAAAAAAACCAAACACAGTATCTGTGAAGCACAATAAACTGTAAAGTGTAATAAACAGAGGTATGCCAGTGTATGATCATTAGGACTGTTAGAGTTCCAAAAACTTAAAATATTAGAAGCTTATCAAAAACTATTAATTTTAAAGAAATACCATAAATCAGAAGCTTCAGTTTATTGAGTGCCAATGATATGCCAGGCATAATGCACAAGTATTTTAATACAGACTTCCACTCTCGAAGTATGAAGGATTATATTGGCAGCTGATGTGACTCTTACAGTGGAAAGCGGAATGGTGCAAGTGAGCTCTTATGGCCCATGTACCACTGGCTTCTGTCCTCACCTAGACCAAGGAAAGCTACATTCTGACAATTTAAGTCAAGATTATTTTAAGAATGTGAATATATATATATATAAAAAACAGGGGGATAAAGATTGGGCATTAAACAATAAGCAAATTTTTTCTCACACCCTACATACTCCTAATTCCCTCCCAAAAGAAAGCCAAATGTGAAAACATTTACCTTATCTGAACCCCTGAATACATGTGATTATAGATATCATTGTCTTCTAGCACTCCGTGTCCATTGTCATAAAAATAAACACCAACCTAAAATTTAAAAAAAAAAAAAAAAAAAAAAAAAAAAAAGCTTTTTCAAGGGACAATTATTTACAAAACAATATATTTCCCATCCAAGAGCCCAGGCTAATCCTACCTGCTTGCCACTGTGTATCCGGTTTCTTCTCAGTACTGGAGTGCTGCCAGTTGTCACCCAGACTCCAGCCAGAGTGTTACTATAAACTTCATTCTCTTCTATTACTCCTTGTCCCTTTTCATGCTAAATAAAAGTTACACTGGTTATAATACATATCTTCTATAAGCAAGGTGTTTATAGCCTGTTACCCCCTTTATAGACAGTTAAAAAAATTTCCATTTTGTTTTTTCATCTGAGTAAGGAGGTAATGGCAACATTCTTTTTTTTTTTTTTTTTTTTTTTTTTTTGAGATGGAGTCTCGCTCTGTCGCCCAGGCGGGAGTGCAGTGGCGCGATCTCGTCTCACTGCAACCTTCGCCTCCCGGGTTCAAGCAATTCTCTGCCTCAGCCTCCTGAGTAGCTAGGATTACAGGCGCCCGCCACCACGCCCAGCTAATTTTTGTATTTTTAGTAGAGCCGGTGTTTCACCATCTTGGCCAGGGTGGTCCTGAACTCCTGACCTCGTGATCCACCCGCCTCAGCCTCCCAAAGTTGTGGGTGTGAGCCACCGTGCCCGGCCAACATTCTTTTTATGTAGCCTCTACCTGAGTTTTAAGCTTTCAAAAATTTTATACTGTGCTTTAAGTGGTTTTATACTTTTAATATCACAGTAAGAGCAGTAGCAGCATTCAATTTTCTTTAGCAAAATAAATTCACCCTAGGATGTGTAACTAACGACCTCTCATTTAGTAATAAACAAACAGTTACTTCAAACATATTTCTGGTGAAATCAATTCAAAATTATATGGCTTCATATTCACAAAATTTTTACTTTTAGCAAATAATTGAGGACATGTGCATCTCTAGAACCATAAATGAAAATTAAAAGTCATGCCTTGTATAACATAAGGACCTTTTTGAAATTTCCTACATTTTCTTACTTGAATCACTTGCAAAAGTTTAGATACCATGAGCAAAGATGATTAACACAGGTTTCAAAATTTTGAAAGTTAATTATATTTTAACATAAATTTAAATGAAAAAAGTGGCAGAACTTCAGAGACTCATACAGTAGTCATACTCGTAAAATTCTGGTGTAACAAATATAATAGACTGCAAATGAATTGCTGCTGAGGTTATCCCATATTGCCAATAATACAGACTTTAATAAAAAGGTGTATCTCTTATGCCTAAATTTAGTCAGCTGCTGATTAAATTTTACATAATTCAACACGAACTATAAAATCAGAAGTCATTAAGATACTGGCAGGGAGAACAAGAATGTTATTTACCGTTTAACATTAATGACAGTCATGAATTCATACTTCAAAAGTTGAATATGGCCTATCTAAAAGCTTAAAGAGAAACCCTTTATCTCCCTGGTTTTGATGCATGAGTTTATAGAACCATATACATTAACTTACCACATAAATCCCACCATGCTGGCCATCATGAATTTTGTTATGCCGAACAATTGGACAACTGTTTGTCCTAATTTGTATTCCTGCTAATGCATTGCCTATTTAAAAATAAAAGTTACAATGTCAACATTTGTGAGCCTGGGGAATACAGTAAGGGTTTTACATTAGGTAGTGGTTAAAATTCTTACACTAGAATTGTAGTGACCATTACAAGACAATATTAAGAGAACTAGTAGTGTAAATAATGCAAAGAGCTGCAGGCAGTATAGCATAGTGGAGACTCTGGAGCCGAGCTGACACATTTAGAATCTCATGAATTCTACTTCCTGTGTGATCCTGAATAAGTAATTTAACCTCTTTGTGCCTCTGTATACTGATCAGTAAGTATCTTTGTGCCTCAGTATCATGATCAATATTTAATGGTATCTACCTCACAGTGTTGATGTGAATATATGAGTTAACTCAGTTTAAGATGCTCAGCAGAGCGCCTGACACTTAGTAAAGCTTTATGTAAATATTAACCAGGTTAGTGTTACCAGAAGCGAAAGCCCAGGCACATATTGGTGTCAGACACACAGATATCTACTGATTGTTTGCTGATTTAATGTTCCTAAAACTTTAAAGAGGAATACACATTTTCTTTCTTTAATTAGTACAAAGTATATTAAACTACCACAGAAATAATTTATTAACTATTAAACAACAGAGTGAAACTATGGAAACTGCAGATACACCTTGGGACTAAGGTCTAATTTATATTTTCATCCCTGGTATCTGGCATAGTGCCTGTGAATAAATATCACAGAATAATCTTTATTAAGAATTTAGGCTGGGCGTGGTGGCTTATACCTGTAATCCCAACAATCTGGGAGGCTGACGCTGAAACAGGCAGATCACTTGAGGCCAGGAGTTCGAGACCAGCCTGGTCAACATGGCAAAACCCATCTCTATTAAAAAGGCAAAATTGAGCCGGGCATGGTAGCATGCACCTGTAATCCCAGCTACTCTGGAGGCTGAGGCATGAGAATCGCTTGAACTTGGGAGGCAGAGGTTGCCGTGAGCCAAGATTGTATCGCTGCACTCCAGCCTAGGCAACAGAGTGAGATTCTGTCTCAACAACAACAACAACAACAACAACAACAATAAATAAATAAATGGCAGTGCATGAGACTCACACCTGCAATCCCAGAATTTTGGGAGACCAAGGCGGGAAGATCACCTGAGGCCGGGAGTTCAAGACCAGCCCAGGCAACATGGCAAGATCCGGCCTCCACAAATAAATGAGTGGGGCATGGTAGCACATGCCTATAGTCCTAGCTACCAGGGAGGCTGAGGCAGGAAGATCGCTTTGAGCCCAGAAGTCTGAGGCTGCTGTGAGCCATGTTTGTGCTACTGTGCTCCAGTCTGCACAAGAGAGTAAGACCTCATCTCTTTAAAAAAAAAAAAAAAAAAAAAAATTAAAGAAGCTGGATCAGTGCTTCCACTTGGGTAGTTTCAAAATGTTCCATCATTTTGCTAATATCAAAAAGACATATCAATCTAAGTTTTATAGAATAAAACCATACGCTTACCATAAATGTCATTTCCTTCAATAAGGCCTCGTCCATCACCAAAGATGTAAACTCCTCCTTGATTTCCATTAAATATAGAATTTCCCCTATAATTATGTGAAATAATAAAAAAGAAGACATCTATTCAGCCAAACTTACTTGTTTTATATAATTGTAAAGGCCCCTCATGGTCATGTAACAAATTATACAACTTCTAAGGCCTCAATTTCTTAGTTATTTCTAAGGCCTAAGACTTTGGAAAAGTCAAACTACTATTTGAGAGAACGTATGTGGCATTCTTAAAAATTCCCCTCAAAACAGCTAATACATTCAAAACAATTTTTTAGCTGATCTAGAAACATTTGATGAATATTAACAAAATGGAAATCCCAAAATCTAACTTCCATAAAGCCAGTGGAAAATAAAATTTGACAAAAATAATTCATAGTGTTTGATTAAATTATAATAGCTCTGGTTCTACAATTCTGGCTTATTAAGGGAAAATGACAGCTTGCATTTTTGACTTTTTGATAATTTTAGTCTTTTTGGTCAAGAATCTTTGAGATATTTTTCCTGAGTTATTCTATTTGCTAACTATCAGAAAAAAAGATAAAGTCCTTCAAGCTCCATGGGGAGGTAATAGCCCTATTTATTCATCTATAATGCAGTTTGATGAATTTAAAATAAAAATCACAGCATTTGCATTTTTCATAAAATAATATCACAGATGGCTTATATCACTAAAACAAAAGCAAAAACAAAAAACACTAAAAAATAAATCTGCAATAGCTATGGCTCATTCAGATGCACAGACTTTTACTAGGAAAATCTATTTTATAGTAGTCAGATGTCTAACAAAAACTTTCAAGAGTTAAAGCTCAGTATCTTGACTTTTAAGACAAACCTTGAAGTGAAAAAGTAATTTTCACCCATAATTATATGTAAATACCTTATTGTTGGGTCGCTATTTGAGGTAATCCATACACCTGCAAAGTTGTTTGCATAGATTTTATTCTCTATGAATTGTCCTCTTCCTTTTTCATGGACATATATTCCTCCAGTCTGTCCATGGTGAATTTCACATCGAACCACTGTGGGGTTAGCATAGGCTTTTACTTCAAAGCCTGCTATCCTATTTCTGTGTATGTTGCAACTTTCAAAGTAACCCTGAAAAATACAGAAATTAAATCTGCAGGTAAAGGCTACTTTACAAAAAAAGAAATGCCATTTAAAAAACATTTCAATGCATACCTAAAAATTATTAGAAACATTTAAGGCTGGGCGTGGTGACTCACGCCTGTAAACCAGCACTTTGGGAGCCCGAGGAAGGTGGATCACCTGAGGTCAGGAGAAGACCAGCCTGGCCAACATGGTGAAACCCCGTCTCTACTAAAAATACAAAAATTAGCTGGGTGTGGTGGCTCACACCTGTAATCCCAGCTACCTGGGAGGCTGAGGCAGGAGAACTGCTTGAACCCGGGAGTCAGAGGTTGCAGTGAGCTGAGACTGTGCCACCACACTCCAGCCTGGGTGATAAGAGCGACGTTCCGTCTCAAAAAAAAAAAAAAAAAGTTTAAGAGTAAGAATAAAAAACAGGTACATACACTAAGCTTCAGGTAATAATCATGGAAAGAAAAAGTTAAATTTTTTTTTTTTTTTTTAACAGACAAGGTCTCATTCTGTTGTCTGGGCTGGAGTACAGCAGCACAATCTTAGCTCATGCAGCCTCAAACTCCTGGACTCAAGCAATCCTCCCGCCTCAGCCTCCTGAGTAGCTAGGACTATAGAAAGGCACACACCACCATGCCTGGCTAATGATTTAAATGTTTTAGCAAAACAAAGAACTATACATTCTCACTAATAAGTCCAAGTACACTCAAAGGCACGAAGAAAAAACAGCAAAAGATCTATTCAATAAATGTAGATGAATACTATTAACTAGTAAGTATATATCCTTCAACAAAAGGTTAAAGTCATTAAGAATATAAACCCTGGCTCCCTTAAAAATGTACCAACAAGTCAGCTTCTAAAAGTTGTGGCTGGGCCTCCCAGCACTTTGGAAGGTCGATCAGGGAGGACTGCTTGAGCCTAGAAGCTCAAGACCAGCCTGGGTAACATAGTGAGATGTCGTGTCTACAGAAAAAATGAAAAACAAAATACAGGTGTGGTGGCATGTGCCTATAGGCCTAGTTATTCGGGAGGCTGAGGTGGGAGGATTGTTTGAGCCTGGCAGGTTGAGGCTGCAGTGAGCTGTAATCACACCATCACACTCCCGCCTGGGCGAGAGTCTCAAAAATAAATAAAGGTTGACCAAAGAACACAGAGTCCTACAATAAGAGCAATTTAAAAAAAAATTTCACCTTAGCCCAATAATAGAGAACTGGCTAAATACAATGTTTTTGAAGACTTATGTTCATCCTATACAAGTTAAATGAAAAGAACAAGTTTTAAAGTAGTATACATTATGTATAATCTCAATTTTGTTTAAAGGAAATTTGAAGGATGGAACAAAAATGTGAGATGATTATGAGTGGTGGAATTATGGATAATTATGTCTTTCTTCATACTTTGAATTTCTTAAATTTCCTATATAATGTACATGTTTTACTTTTATAATGATAATGGAAGTTACCATAATTCTGATATCCTAAGGCCGAAGACTCAATGCAGACTGTATTAAGAAAAAACTGAATGTGCTTAATCTCTTTCCTCTTTAAAATCCCTTTAGCACTAAGTATTTTTCTAATGTTACTTTCATGTATTGCCTTATATTATTTCTATATTTATATATGTCCATTTCTACCCCATCGTAAGCTCCTGTCTGGACTATTCTAACTTCTGGAGCATGTATGTAAGACTTTACACACAGTAAGTACTCAAACAGGATTTGATGAATTTTTTGCCAAATTTAGTAGAGGTTAAAAAGGTGATATTCTGAATACTCTAGTATACTACATGTTTAACTCTTCAAGAAAACAGGCCTCTAAGAATAACATACAGAAGTAGTTTTCAGATTTCATTTTCTAATAAAGAACAAATTATCTATAAATTATCTCTCTACATTTGAATTATAATCTTATTCTTTTTATAAAACAAATCAGGGGCTATATATAAGATAGCACCTTCAAATATAAAACAACTTCTTTGATTTCATACAGAATAAAAGTGAATACACACTGCGTGTATAAATACACTGTTATGGCAAAACTGACCATCAAAAAAACAAAAAGAGGCTAGACAAAGAGACCTTAATATTAGATTAGGATTATTCACCATTTCAGATGTTTTCACCCATGAGGAGAGGAGGGAGCACAATTAGTTTAACTCTTAGTCTCTCTCTGCCAGGAGTTGAATGACACATCTGGTGGATTTTTGTTTGTTTGTTTTTTTTGTTTTTTAGACACAGGTTCTCACTTTGTTGCCTGGGTTGGAGTGCAAGGGTGCAATCACTCACTGAAGCCTTAACCTCCCGGGCTCAAATGATCCTCCCCACTCAACCTCCCAAGCAGATAAGACCACAGGTGCATGGCACCAAGCCTGGTCAATTTTTGTGTTTTTAGTAGAGATGGAGTTTCATCATGTTGCCCAGGCTGGTCTCAAACTTTCAGCCTCAAGCAATCCTCCCACCTTGGCCTCTCAAAGTGCTGGGATTACAGGTGTGAGCCACCATGCCAGGCTGACAAATCTGAGTGGTAAACTTTTACAGCGCTGCAAGCAAAATGTGGTTATCTCTGAGTGCAGTGATCCAGCAAAAAAAAAAAAAAAAAAAATTGATATACACTGACTAAACAGTATTCAAATGCAAGGGATAATCTTTTTGTTTTCTTTAGGTTTTGATTTTTCATAGTTAAGAGACTCAACTAGATGCACAAGTTTTTTAAGGCAAATAGCAGCCCTCTCCCTCATTTCCTTTATCCAGAGGCCCCCACTTTTAATTCTTTTAGCTGATTCTTTTGATTCACCTCTATCTTATTAAGTAACACACTGTGTTACCAAATCTTGACTTCCCAGTTTTAGGTATTATCCACTGACTTCTATTATGGGAGAGTAGAATTTAGCTCTCCTACCTCTCTATCCCCCACAATATATACTCACACACTGTATCTTTTTTTTTTTTTTTTTTTTTTTTTGAGACAGAGTCTCGCTCTGTCGCCCAGGCTGGAATGCAGTGGCCGGATCGCAGCTCACTGCAAGCTCCGCCTCCCGGGTTTACGCCATTCTCCTGCCTCAGCCTCCCGAGTAGCTGGGACTACAAGCGCCCGCCACCTTGCCCGGCTAGTTTTTTGTACTTTTTAGTAGAGACGGGGTTTCACCGGGTTAGCCAGGATGGTCTCGATCTGCTGACCTCGTGATCCGCCCGTCTCGGCCTCCCAAAGTGCTGGGATTACAGGCTTGAGCCACCGCGCCCGGCCACACACTGTAACCTTTGAGTGTAGCTGTACCTTAATTTTGGTTAGATTAGTGTGCTATTCAGAGTTGAGCCATAAAATATGACTAGATATTCTTTGCTGCACAATTTTTTAGATTTTTTTTCTCCTTTGCTTAGCTTTCTAGCTATCCTAAACTTGCTGCCAGTTGTCCAAATCACTTCTCTTTTTATTTTCTTGAGACAGAGTCTCACTCTGTTGCCCAGGATGGAGTGCAGTGGCCCACTCTTAGCTCACTGCAACCTCTGCCTCCCGAGTTCAAGCAATTCTCCTGCATCACCTCCTGTAAATCACCTCTTAAAACATTTACATTTATATTAGGCTTACCAATTTATCTTCCTGAACAGCTTTACTAGACCTTTAACCTGCTCCAATCTGGTTGGCTGCCCTGGTTACAGGCATGCAGTCATTTACCACATTGTATTAATAATTTAGGTTAAGGATTAAAAATGTCACCTAATTCTATCAAATATGGAGTTTATAATCTGTATCTTTTGTTTCAGAGTAACTTTTAAGAAAACAAAGCAGCAAAAAGTTATCTTTTCTCAATGACCTTAAAATGAGAAGCCTCTACATTGCCACAACTATGATTTTACCACCTTTAGAAATGACAAAGATTGATTGACTTATAGTTTTATAATTTTGCAAGGAAACTTATCTTTATTATGGATTCAGTTAATGTAATTTTGTTTCAAGTTTTATTTTTTTGGGGGGGTGGGTGGGGACGGAGTCTCTCTCTGTCACCCAGGCTAGAGTGCAGTGGTGCAATCTTGGCTCACTGCAACCTGTGCCTCCTGGGTTCAAGTGATTCTCCTGCCTCAGTCTCCCGAGGAGCTGGGACTTCAGGTGTGAGCCACCACGCCCAGCTAATGTTTGTATTTTTAGTAGAGATGGGGTTTCACTATGTTGGCCAGGCTGGTCTGGAATTCCTGACCTCAAGTGATCTGCTTCCCTCGGCTTCCTGAAGTGCTGGGATAATAGGCATGAGCCACTGAGCCGGGCCTGCTTCAAGATGTATTTTAATAAAATGCAACCATTTTGTTAAGAGATACCTCTAGTGCAAAATAATTCAATAATACAGAACTGTAAGAAATTAGAATTTTTTTTTTTTTTGAGGTGGCGTTTCACTGTCTCCCAGGCTGGAGTGCAGTGGTGTGATATTGGCTCACTGCAACCTCCAAATCCCAGGTTCAAGCAATTCTCATGCCTCAGCCTCCAAAGTAGCTGGGATCACAGGCGGGTGCCACCATACCCAGCTAATTTTTGTATTTTTAGTAGAGATGGGGTTTTGCCATTTTGGCCAGGCTAGTCTCGAACTCCTGGCCTCAAGTGATCCACCAGCCTCGGCCTCCCAAAGCGCTGGGATTACAGAGCTACCAAGCCCGGCCGAAAATTTTTTTTTAAGAAGACAGGAATCTCCCTGTCACCCAAGCTGGAGCTATCACAGCTCATTACAACCTTGAACTCCTGGGCTCAATCAATCCTCTTGCCTCAACCTTCCAAGTAGCTAGGACTATAGGTGTGTGCCACCATGCCCAGCCAATTTTTGTAACATTTCTTTAGTAGAGATAGGGTCTGTCTCAAACTCTTGGGCTCATGCATCCTCCTGCCTCGACCTCCCAAAGTGCTGGCATTACAGGTGTGAGCCACTGTGCCCAGCCTCTGCTTTGTCTTTTAATGCAAACCACAAAAGTCCCCAACATGTATAAATTTTTTGAAGTAAAACATTCTTTATTAAATATGACAAAGTAGGCCAGGCACAGTGGATCTCTTGAGGTCAGGAGCTCTAGACCATCCTGGCCAACATGGTGAAACCCCGTCTCTACTAAAAATACAAAAGTTAGCTGTGCGTGGTGGCAGGCATCTGTAATCCCACCTACTCGGGAGACTGAGGCATGAGAATTGCCTGAAGCCTGGAAGGTGGAGGTTATAGTGAGCCACGATCGCACCACAGCACACCAGCCTGGGCGACAGAGTGAGACTCTGTCTCAAAAAAAAAAGACAAAATAAAAGGCATTCAAGAGTTTCACAAGAAACTCTCCAGATTAAAAAAAGAGAAAAATGCTATCTTCATTGAAATAAACTTCCACAACTCTAATCTATAAAAACACTTACCAAATACTGTGAAATCTGTGTAAGAGGAGGGTGCTGTGAGCTAACCAATGTTAGTACCTTAGACTTTCAGTGAAGTATAGTTTTCCCCAAGTAACTAAAGGCTATAATAAGCTTAGCTTATTATTATCTTCTAAAGTGATGAAATCCAATGGCATTAATATGCCATGTATTTTTTTATTTTTTGGACAGAGTCTCACTCCTCTGTCGCCCAGGGTGGAGTGCAGTGGCATGATGTTGGCTCACTGCAACCTCTGCCTCCCACCTCCCCACTTCAAGTGATTCTCATACCTCAACCTCCCGAGAAGCTGGGATTACAGGCACATGCCACCACATGGCAGTGTTTCACTGTGTTGGCCAAGCTGGTCTTGAATTCCTGGGCTGAAGTGATCTGCCTACCTTGTCCTCCCAAAGCGTTAGGATTACAGGCGTGACCCACCGCACCCAGCCTCAAAAAATTTTATAGCCATTTGGCACTGCTATGACACTTCATTCATTCATTCATTCATTTTTTGAGACAGAGTCTTGCTCTGTCACCCAGGCTGGAGTGCAGTGGTGCGATCTCGGCTCACTGCAACCTCTGCCTCCTGGATTCAAGTGATTCTCCTGCCTTAGCCTCTTGAGTAGCTGGGACTAGAGACATGCACCAACACGCTTGGCTAATTTATGTATTTTTAGTAGAGACAGGGTTTCACCATATTGGCCAGGCTGTTCTTGAATTCCTGACCTCAGGTGATCCACTTGCTCAGCCTCCCAAAGCGCTGGGATTACAGGCATAAGCCACCACGCCTGGCCTGCTATGACATTTTAATCTTATTTTACAAAAGTAACAACTCTGCATTAAATTGAATATTAAACAAACAAAAAACAACTGGAGAACTGTGAACATTAACACAAAATTTGATGATATTAAGGAATTATTCCTAATTATTGAGGAGTGAATTAGCATTATGGTTATGGGAAAGAAAAAAAAAACCACCCATCTTTTAAAGACATATGGTAAAATATTTACAAGAGATGATGAAGTCTGGTATTTACTTCAAAATAAACCAGAGTGTAAAGAAGGTTGTAAGACACATGAGGTATAGATTAAACAAAACTGGCCATGAAATGATAGTTGTTGAAGGCAGACAATAGGTACCTGGAGAGTCATTATATTATTCTCTCTACTTTGGTGTATGCTAGAAAAATTTCATTAAAAAATGTAAAAATTAAAGGCAAGACCCACACTGGAACCAAAATAACAGTAGAAAAACGAACTACAGAGACGTGGTAAGGAACACGGATTTGAGGAACTCACACAACACTAAACAGAACAGAACATAGCAATATAAATAACAAGAAAGATAGCTAAGTTTCTAAAGAAAGGAACATATGGAACAGAAAAATAGTAAAACAATACGACATCAACAAAAGCCAAAATATGGATACTGAGGTAGAAGAGCAATCTTTCAAGCAAAGAAGAAAGAATAAAACCCAGTGTGATCTCAGAGTTCTCAGCCATGCTCAATGCTAGAATAGAAAAATGTCTACAGAATCGTGAGGGAAAGAAATAAACTCAGCTAAGTTAAAACGCAATGGATAGTGATTCTCACATGGCAAGAATTCAAGCTATAATATCCATAAGCCTTTCTTTAAAAAAAAAAAAAAAAAAAGACTGGATGACAAAACCTAGCCATACCAAGAATGAGTCAAAATTTTAAAATTCAAGCATGGAGAAACCATGATAAAATAACAAATGATAAATAAATACAGAATAAATATAGACCAATAACTGTAGGAATGCAAATGTTTTAAACCTTTGCAAAATAAAAATAAAAATGATGGGGTGGGGATAGGTTGAAATACTTTATAAATCTTAAAATTTATAAATCTCATTAATCCTTAATGGAAATATCTACCTATAGCATTGCCTAGACTTATTTTTAAAAATGCTGTAATATTTACAAGCCCAAATCTATTCTTTAAAATGGTATAGGAGCATGTGTGTGATGAGGAGTAACTTACTATGGTGAATTTTAATAAGGGACCATCCAACACCAGAGGTCTTTCAAAAATGATGAACTTGGCCAAGCGTGGTGGCTCACGCCTGAAATCCCATGCAATGGCACACATCTTAACATCTTGGCTCACTGCAACCTCTGCCTCCTGGGCTCAAGCGATCCTCCAGTCTCAGCCCCCCAAGTAGCTGGGACTACAGGTGTGAGCTACCATGCCCAGCTAATTTTTGTATTTTTTTGTAGAGAAGGAGTTTCACCATGTTGTCCAGGCTGGTTTTGAACTCCTGAGCCCAAGCGATACAACTGCCTTGTCCTCCCAAAGTGCTGGGATCACAGGTGTGAACCACTGCACCCAGCCATGGTCTAGTTTATTTCAAAAAAGAATTCTGCATTGGCCAGATGCGGCAGCTCATGCCTGTAATCCCAGGACTTTGGGAGGCTGAGGCAGGCGAATCACTTGAGGCCAGGGGTTCAAGATCAGCCTGACCAACATGGTGAAACCCTGTTTCTACTAAAAATACAAAATTAGGCAGATGTGGTGGTGCATGCCTGTAATCCCAGCTACTTGGGAGGCTGAGAGAGGAGAATTGCTTGAACCAGGAGGTGGAGGTTGCAATGAGCTGAGATCACACCACTGCACTCTAGCCTGGGCAACAAGGGTGAAACTCCGTCTCAAAAAAACCAAAAAGAACAAATAATGAAAATAAAAAATTTTCTTTGTCGTTGAAAATTTGTATATATGAATCCAACATTCCTAGGATTGCTTAATGTTGTATAATAGGCAACAAAACCTCACCATAATCCTATTTGCCACAATGTTACGACCCTCTCTCCCATCTCGGACTCCTCAACAGAAAATTTTACTAATGCTGTATTAGGACTTGACAATTACCTCAAGGAAAATTTGACATTAAATGAAAAAAAAATCTGAATAGACATTCAAAACATTATTTTGAAATGGTGATCTCAAGCTCAAAAAGTCATGTCTCTAGAAAATTATGTAAAACTATATAGTAATATTTAAAACACAGTATACTCCACAAGGATGCCTAATGAAACTGCTGCATAACGTTTTTAAAACTGATATTTTATCATTATATCTCCTATTAAAGTTCTGCCAGTTTAAAAATTTTCAAGAGGAATTAAATGAAAAGCAAAATAACAATGAAACCATTATATCTCAAAGTATACCCTACAAACTGTGTTAGATTCACTTATGGTGCTTATTAAAAATACATATTCTAGGCCCCATCCTTGGAAATTTTGATTTATTAAATCTGAGGATACAGGAATTTTCATTAAAACAGAAAGCTTTTGGGTGACTTTTATGCACACACACATTTGAGAACTAACGGGTTATACCTTACTCCCCTCAAAGATCACATATATTGCCTAAGAACGCTATCACCTCTACATGGATATGTTTGATGCATAAATTTACAGAGTAAATATTGCATATTGATTTTAAAATATAATGCTGAAATTGCTTTTAAACCTATACGCCTCAATTCAGATAATTTGGTGATGAGAAAATAATGCTGAAACATACTTGAAATTTAACGGATGCAGAAGTCGGTTTTTCTATTAAAAATAAGTGTTCTTACCATGCCATGATCAAATGTGAACACACCAACATCACGTCCATGATGAATATGATTCCGTCTAATAATTGGGTTTCCATGATTTTTAACCCAAATCCCAGCTAATGCATTATTGGAAATTTCATTATCCTCATATATTCCCTACAACAAGTAATCAGAAACAAACGTCAATAGAGCTTTAAAATTTTTTTTTTTTTAAAAAACCCCACAAAATTGAAAAATACCTGTGCATGATCTGTTATATACAGTCCAACATTTTCACAGTCGCTGATGTTACAGTGCTTGATAGTGGGACATGCTCCTTGACCACTAACACATACTGCAGAACCAACTGTAGAAAAATTATTTATTTATTTAAATACCTACTGGGCAACAATACAGTGACTCCAAATTTTATTGTAAAAGATAAAGAAAACACTAACCTGTACATGTACTTCGGATGATACAGTGATCAATAATAGGGCTACAATTTACCGTAATCTCTAAGCAGTGGTGTGCATTGTGGTGTTGTGCAGATTTGTCATCAGGGTTAAACTGAAAAGTAAACATTTTTTTTGAAATAAACAATTACTGCCTTTATGATTTCAACGTGTATTTTAAATCTTAACATTTCTTACCCTTATTGTCATATATCCAACATAAGCATCTTCAGAGCCTTCCATAAAAACGAAGGTTGAATCTCTAGTGTTTTCAATTATAACTTTGTCTGCCACTTTCCCAGGTGCTGTGGAGAAGGTATTTTAAGCATATTACCTTTATTCGATTTCAACAGATGGGTATCTTTATGGAGGGAGAACTTACTAAAAACATTAGTACTGAGTAGTACGACTAATATTCACTATCAGTTAACTATGTTTCATCATCAGCCTTTGCTATATTCAAATCCATGCACAGTAATACTTCTAATAACATTTAACTATAAATACTACGAATATAAAATGCAATGACATATTAAAAAATGGTTTCTTGTGGAAACAAAAACAAAAAATGGTTTCTTGTGGAAACCATTCTGTTTCTAGCAGCAGCACTGGAAACAGAAGCTCAAGAAGAGAAGAGACCTCTATTTAAATTTATTTCCAACAGTGGCCTCTATTTAGAAAGTAATAAAATCACCAGACAAAAATCTGCTCTACTTTGTCCTCCCCATCTTCATGAGGAGATAGAGGAAGAAAGCAAAAGAAGCTGTAAATGCAAATTTCACTAGCAAATAATAATTAGTAGCTATCTTAAAATGTTCTATGTACTGTATCCTCAAAAAAAAAAACACAAATCTTCAAATGACTCAGTGTTCGACAGATATTACATTTATTCTTAGAAACTTGACCATAAATAGCTTTGAAATAGTACAAAAGTATTTAAAAATTATATTTCAGTTCCTTTAAAAACATAGCAATAAAAATATTAGCATCTTTCTTTGTAATTCTCCTGCCTCAGCCTCCAGAGTAGCTGGGATTATAGGTGCACACCACCACACCTGGCTAATTTTTTTGTATTTTTAGTAGAGATGGGGTTTCATCATGTTGGCCAGGCCAGTCTTCAACTCCTGACCTCAAGTGGTCCACCCACCTCAGCCTCCCAAAGTGCTGGGATTACAGGTGTGAGCCACCGCACCCAGCCACATCTTTAATTTTCAAATAAAAGATGAAAAAACTATTTTTTTTGTTTAATGAACAACTGAAGGCAACTGGAGAAAGTACTAACATCAGGAAACATATATGGCCAGGCACAGTGGCTCATGCCTGTTATCTCAGCACTTCAGGAGACCCAGGTGGGCAGATCACTTGAGGCCAGGAGTTTGAGACCAGTCTGGCCAACATGGTGAAACCCTGTCTCTGCTAAAAATACAAAAATTATCCAGGCATGGTGGTGTACGCCTATAATCCCAGCTACTTGAGAGACTGAGGCATAAGAATTGCTTGAACCCAGGAGGCAGAGGTTGCAGTGAACTGAGGTTGTGCCACTGCACTCTAGTCTGGGTGACACAGCTAGACTCTGTATCAAAAAAAAAAAAAAGGGGGGGGGCAGGGGAGGGAGGTGAAGAAAGAAATTTATATACAGCTATAATTTCTGAACTCTTATGTTTTCATTTCCTTCACTTAAAATATGTGTGATATCTTCATTCCTACTTTACCCGCAGGATATTATAAAGGTTCAACTGGATTTTAAGTCACTAGCATTTTTAAAATCCTATCACATAAATGAGTAAAATATTAAAATTTTAATGACAATGCACTTCAAAATACCTGCACCAATCATGGTGATTGGAGATTCAATATATATCCATTCATCAGTATATATTCCAGAATGAACAAAGATAAGTCCATCAAAATGAGCCTCTTGTACCCCACCAAGGGCATCTTCAATAGTATCATAATACTAGAAAAAAATAAATGTGTCAGTACAGAACTGAAAGATTACCATTTTAAGTCATAAAAATAAAAATCAAACATACCAACATATTTTCTCTTCCTTTATATCTTGCAGGGTTACTGTAGAAATGTTCAGCAAATCCTGGCTTTACATGTGCACCTTTATACTAAAATGTCAAAAACAAAGCAAAACCAATGACTACTAACATAAACCTTATATTTAAATTAATGTACAACTGCATGAACAACTTTTATTAAAAATCAAAAATAATTCTCAATTATTCCAAATAATTTTGTGTCGTAGAGTACAATGTAAAATCTAAAACAAATTATGATCCAGTAATATCCAGAAACAAAAAACAGGGTTTCTCAATCTCAGCATTACTGATATTTTGGGTCAGTTAATTATTTGTTATGGGGCATTGTAGGATGTTTAGAGGTAAACATCCTGTGCATTGTAGGATGTTTAGAGGTAATCCCTGGCCTCTACCCAGCCAAATATCAGCAGCACACTCTCCTCCCATTGTGATGATCAAAAAATGTCTCCCAACATTGCCAAATGCCCCACAGAAAGCAAAATCATCTCCGGCTGAGACTCATTCATGAAGGACCATATATCAATTAAGCTTTAAAACAACTACCGAACACTAATAATTTAAATACCCACTGAAATCACAACTGCTCACAGGCTACTAATGCTTACTGTCACTAACTTATTAACGGATATGTCAGTAGTGAAAAGAATTGTTGAATATTCTGTTGGTTGATAAATGTTCATTGGTTTACCTTTAAAACCTACTCAACTTTTTTTTTCCCCTGAGACAGAGTGTCACTCTGTCGCCCAGGCTGGAGTGCAGCGGTGCGATCTCAGCTCTCTGCAACTCTGCCTCCCGGGTTCAAGCGATTCTCCTGCCTTAGCCTCCCGAGTAGCTGGGATTACAGACGTGAGCTACCACATCCGGCTAATTTTTGTATTTTTAGAAGAGATGGGGTTTCGCCATGTTGGCCAAGCTGGTCTCGAACTCCTGACCTCAGGTAATCTGCCTACCTCGGCCTCTCAAGGTGCAGGATTACAGGTGTGAGCCACCATGCCCTGCCTAAACTTATTTCTTAAAAGAAAGTTATTTACAAATGTGTAATATAAACCAATATATTCTATTTATATTTCATACCAACTGCTGGAAACTCTCTTTCCAGGGATTTGGATGTTCATACTCTTCTGGATTAATCTGGTAGAATTTACCAGGTTCAGGATGCATCATAGGGCGAGTATATTCAAATACTTCCATATATAATCGTTTCCTGAACAGAGAAAGGAATTAAAATTTTCTTGATAAAATGTCCTTTAGATTAATACAGTTTCGAACAACTATAACAATTATTTGAGGCCTCAAAAACTTGAGTAAGAAAATAAGAATAGACAAAAATGAATATTAAAACACAGGATTTTTCTTTTTTGAGATAGAGTCTCACTGTCATCCAGGCTAGAGTGCAGTGGCACGATCTTGGCTCACCGCAACCTCCCTCTCCCAGGTTCAAGCGATTCTTCAGCCTCAGCCTCCTGAAGTAGTTGAGATTACGGGCATGCGTCACCATGCCCAGCTAAAAACAGGATTTAAAATGTGAAAACGTATTTTTCACATTGAAAATTTTCAGTGTAGTTGCATATGGAAATTAGTTTCTTTTCCTTTTTTTTTCCTTTGAGACATTGTCTAGTTCTGTTACCCAGGCTGGAGTGCAGTGGCACGATCTCAGCTCACTGCAACCTCTGCCTCCCAGGCTCAAATGATCCTCCCACCTCTGTCTCCCAAGGAGCTGGGACTATAGGCACATGTTACCCAGGCTGGTCTCAAACTCTGGAGCTCAAGTGATTTACCCACCCCTCAGCCTCCCAAAGTGCTGGGATTACAGGCGTGAGCCACCATGCCTGGCTGAAAATTAGTTTTCCTGTGAAAATTTTCACAATGTAACTGTGTATGAAAATTAGTCCACACAAAAGAACAAAAAGTTTCAATTTCCTTACAAACTGTTCACTCAGGAAGGGGAAAAAAAGTTATTCTTACTGTAAAAACATCATGATTATCACTTAAAAATATAATTTTCTTTTTCTTTTTGAGACAGGATTTCACTCCTGTTGCCCACACTGGAGTGCAGAGGCGTGATCATGGCTCACTGCAGCCTTGACCTCTGAGGTTCAAGTGATCCTCTTGCCTTATTTTTTCATTTTTTTGGGGGAGAAATGAGGTCCCAGTATGTTGCCCAGGATGGTCTCAAACTCCTGGGCTCAAGTAATCTTCCCACTTCAATCCCCAAAGTGCTAGGATTATAGGCATGAGCCACTTCGACTGGCCAAAAAGATAAGTTTCAGTAAAATACTTTGAACTTAATTTGTCCTATATCTTCAACCCATTTATATCCTATCAAGAACCATCAAATCTTCAAACTGGAGTAATGGTTAACCATTATCATTTTTGGTACAGTGAGCAATGCTGTTTTGTTCTGCTACTCTTCATTTTCATTTCTCCTTTGTAATTTTTCTCTTAAATGTAAGGTGTGGGCCAGGCGCACTGGCTCATGCCTGTAATCCCAGCACTTTGGGAGGCCGAGGCAGGAGGATCACCTGAGGTCAGGAGTTCAAGACCAGCCTAGCCAACATAGTGAAACCCTGCTTCTACTAAAAATACAAAAATTAGCCGAGCATGGTGGCAGGCGTCTGTAATTCCAGCTACTCAGGAGGCTGAGGCAGGAGAATTGCTTGAACCCAGGAGGCAGAGCTTGCAGCCAGCCAAGATCGCGCCACTGTACTCCAGCCTGGGCAACAAGAGCGAAACTCCGTCAAAAACAACAAAAACATATATATATATATATATATAGTGCGCCTTTTGTGCATCATAAAAGTAATACATATAACTGTTGTAAAACAAAAGTGTAAAGAACTATAGTTTCAATATATTAACTATTAACAGTCTGCCATATTTCCTTCCACTCATTTTATCTACAGATCATTTATTATAGTTGTGATTATATAGCATATTCAATTTTGTACTCTGTTCTTTTCTTTAAAAAACAGGGTCTCCCACTGTCGTCCAGGCTGGAGTGCAGTGGCACGATCACGGCTCTCTGCAGCCTTGACTTCCTGGGCTAACGATCCTCCTGCCTCAGCCTCTGGAGTAGCTGGGACCACAGGCAGAAGCCACCACACCTGGCCTCTTTTGACTTTTTATAACGCATTTTTCCACATTATTAAAAACTTGGGCTGGGTATGGTGGCTCATGCCTGTAATCCCAGCACTTTGGGCGGCTGAGGTAGAAGGATCACTTGACCCTAAGAGTTCAAGATCAGATTGAGTAATAGAGTGAGACTCTGTGTCTCCAAAAAAAAAAAAAATTAGCCGGGCATGGTGACACATGCCTGTAGTCCCAGCTATTCAGGAGGCTGAGGTGGGAGAATGGCTTGAGCCCAGAAAGTTGAGGCTGCAGTGAGCTGTGATCGCGCCACTGCACTCCAGCCTCGCTGACAGAGCAAGACCCTGTCTCTCGAAAAACAAATGAAAATCTCTTTGTAAAAATTACTATTAGTGGTTATATCACAACTCTCCAAGTACACATTACAAAGTTTACTTAGTTCATTCCCTTATATCTGGATATTTAGATTATTTATAATTTTTCTCATTAACTAGCCTGTTATGAAAAATTTGTACATAAGGCAAAAAAACATTTTCAGAAGTAGAATTACTGGGTCAAAGGGCATGAATTAAAGATTCATGAATACGACTGTTTTCCAAAAGTGATGTATAAAACCTACATTCTAATCTATCAGATTTAAAATTCATTAGCTATTTTAAATTACACTAAGTTCTGTTTCTAAAAAGCTATTAAAAGAAAAACATTTCCCATAATCACTCAGTTGCTATTAACTGATAAATAGCAGCGAAAATACTTCATTTACTGATTTTATAAATACCACCTGGACTGACAGCCCCCATTTGTAACTTGGAATTGATAAGCATTTTAATTTTGTTCCAACTAATTGTAACTATCAACTCACCACTCCGACTTTCCTACCATGTTTAGCATTTTGGGCAACAAATAATATATCTCAAGTTAATAAGGAATAGGTTTTTACTTACCACAAAATTGGATCATTAGCAAGTTCACTGAAGCGTTTACATACACAAGCTGCTCTACAAAGATCCTGTTCCAGCAAGTAAGAGAAGATTTTTAGAACCACTTCATCTGGCAGTTTCTCCTGAAGATACTGTTCAGCAGGTGCTGCTATGAAGAGATTAACATATAAACTATCATTCGAGCAGTAACTTTCTCATTATTTAAAGAACACAGTTTTCATTTTATCTAATGAATAGCTTTTTTTTTGGATAATGGTCATTTTATAAGCATGTGGGTTTCATGGGTAACACATATTTATCTCTATCCTGAACTAACAAAAGTACTCCTTCTTTTAGGTATTATGTGCCATCTCAGAAATGGTTAAAATAAATACATAAAAAGCATTTTTATACAACAAAATCAGAGGGAGCGGTCAGGGTTCTAAAGTTTATTCTGTAATAATCACTTTCTGAATCCCAAAGGTAATACTCGAATACATTTAATGTTCATTTTTTGTATCAAGTAAAATTTAAAAAAAAATTATTTTACCCCATTTCTTACTTTCCCATAGGAAATACCTGATAGATCTTGTGATTTTCCAGACACTCGGGCACGTTTTGCACGATGACCGAAGTTTTCTGTAGTTGAAGTTGAGGCGCCCTTCAAAAACAAAACAGAAACTAGTAAAGCAAATATTCTTATCATCCATAATCATTACTTCTAAAAAAGGATGACGTTCCCTTTTTCGTTTGTTTCCTGAAAATTCTTTCATTACAAAAAGAAAAGCAATTACATTTAAAGTTACCTCCATACTGTTCTTTGTGGGACACGCTGTTCTTTTCGGCAAAAGAGTTTTTCTACGAAGTTGGTATGGACTATTTTGTGCACCAGGACCTGATTCTTCTGCAACCATATCTGCAGGCACATCATCATCTGTTATAAACAAAAGCAATAAGAAAAATTATACCCTTTTAAAAAACAGTTCTATGGATACAGAAAACTTTCTTAAAACTTCAAATTTGGGAGGGAGCAGATGCAAGTTTTATATGAAATTCCAACCAACTGGATAGCCATATGAAAGAAATGTTAGATTTCTATAAAATGTGGAAGACTTTTTTTTTTTTTTTTAGACGGAGTCTCGCTCTGTCGCCCAGGCTGGAGTGCAGTGGCGTGATCTTTGCTCACTGCAAACTCTGCCTCCTGGGTTCAAGCCATTCTCCTGCCTCAGCCTCCCAAGTAGCTGGGACGACAGGCACCCACCACAATGCCTGGCTAATTTTTTGTATTTTTAGTAGACATGGGGTTTCATCATGGTAGCCAGGATGGTCTCGATCTCCTGACCTCGTGATCCACCTGCCCGGCCGTCGAAGACTTTTTTTTTTTTAAATGGTGAGGAGGATGTCCACTTGCTGAGAGGAGTGGCAAGGGAACTGGTACTACATGGTTAGAGACCATACAGGGTGAAGGCAGTTTGGCAAGGAGGGTGTCTATGAAGAGGAATAGCTCAGTATAGGGTATGAGATACCAAGTAGGGTAAAAAGGGTGTCAGAGGGTAGTCTGGTATATAAACATCTTTTTTTTTTTTTTTTTTTTTTTGGGAGACAGGGTCTCATTCTGTCACCCAGGCTGGAGTGTAGCGGCCCAATCACAGCTCACTGCAGCCTCAACCTCTTGGGCTCAAGAAATCCTCCTGCCTCAGCATCCCAAGCGCTGGAGCTACAGGCGTGCACCACCACCCAGCTATTTGAGAAAAAAAAAATTTTTTTTTTAAGAGATGGGGTCTCACTATATTGCCCAGGCTGGTCTCAGACTCCTGGGTTCAAGTGATCCTCCCACCTTGGCCTCCAAAGTGCTTTCAATAGGGCACAGCTGCAGTGAGCTGTGATCACACATCTGCACTCCAGCCTGGGTGACAGAGCAAGACCCTGTCTCAAAATCAGTCAGTCAATCCATCCGTCTATGAGTTCATAATAATACTTTAAAAATTAAAAAAAAAAAAAAGATTATTTGAAAGATGCTAGTGGAAACAAACCCATCATGTTGAAAACTGGTAAATAACGCGGTGGCTCACGCGTGTAATCCCAGCACTTTGGGAGGCCGAGGCGGGCAGATCACGAGGTCAGGAGATCGAGACCATCCTGGCTAACACAGTGAAACCCTGTCTCTACTAAAAATACAAAAAATTAGCCAGACGTGGTAGTGGGCGCCTGTAGTCCCAGCTACTCGGGAGGCTGAGGCAGGAGAATGGCATGGACCCGGGAGGCGGAGCTTGCAGTGAGCCGAGATTGCGCCACTGCACTCCAGCCTGGACAGAGCAAGACTCCATCTCGGGAGAAAAAAAAAAAAACTCCAACAAAATTGGTAAATAACAAGAAATAAGCAAACACTTATTCTTCCTCTCTTACATAAATTGAATCACCAGGTAGCTAAGTATTAGATGAGGGGAAGCTTCTCTTTAGAAACATTCCAGTAATGAAGAGATAATAAAATTAGAGAATCACCATTTTGCTATCTCTAATGAGTTAACAGATTTAACCAATGAGTATCAGTAGTCTGTAAATCACAAAAACAACCAGTAGTGTATATGTATCTCCTATAGCACTACCTATAAAGTCTGGCCAAAAACATCAAACCTGAATCTGATCAAACTTGTAAGAAACTCTACAGGTCAAACTACCAGTTTCTTAACAAATAAATCAGACAAAAACAGTGGGAGAAAAATAAGGGAAACTTTACAAAACACATTAAGAATGTACACTTTGGTATTCAAATTATTATTTGAGATGGAGTCTCGCTCTGTCGCCAGGCTGCAGTGCAGTGGCGCGATCTTGGCTCACTGTAGTCTCCACCTCCTGGGTTCAAGCCATTCCCCTGTCTCAGCCTCCCGAGTAGCTGGGACTACAGGCACATACCACCATGCCTGGCTAATTTTTTGTATTTTAGTAGAGACGGGGTTTCACCATGTTGGCCAGGATGGTCTCTAGACTCCTCACCTCGTGATCCACCCACCTCGGCCTCCCAAAGTGCTGAGATTACAGGCGTGAGCTACTGCACCAGGCCAAAGCATTTTTTAAAAAGCTAGAAAATGATTATAATACAAATGCTTTTAGTGGGGAAGGAGGAGAATATAATTAGAATGGGAAACATAAAAGGCTTAGTGGCCGGCAAAGTTCTATTTCTTGACTTATTGGTACTACAAAGATAATACCTTAATAATAACTCAACAAACTCTGTATTTGTGTTTTATGTAGGTTTCTCCACCTAGCTATATTTCATAATAACAAAGGTATAAAAAGGGGGTAGAGTTTGTAAAAGTGTAATATTTAAAAGTAGAGATCTCCAGTCAGCTAACCTTGGGTGTAAATAAACATTTTTAAGCCTACAATTTCTCATCTATTAAAGGTGACAATCGTATGTTATAATTGAAAGCTGTTAAAAACTTAAATATATGTAAAACACACAGTATGCCTGGGCTCATATGCAGAGTTCAAGAGGTATTTCAATTACTATTATTTCTTTTATATATTATTTGATTAACATCACTTTCAAATGAAACTTGGAAAAACAAGGAAATTTCTGTCTAAAAAAAAAAAAAAAAAGATACAGGGTCTCACTTTGTCACCCAGGCTGGAATACAGTGGCACAATCATGGCTTGCTGCAGCCTGGATCTCTGGGCTCCGGCAGCCCTCCCACCTTGGCCTCCCGAATAGCTGGAACTACAGATGTGAACCACCACACTTGGCTAATTAAAACGAATTTTTTTTTAAGACACAAGGTCTCACCATGTTGTGCAGGCTAGTCTCAAAACTCCTGAGCTCAAGTGATCCTCCTACCATGGCCTCCCAAAGTGCTGAGATTATTACAGCTGTGAGTCAACGTGCCCGGCTTGTAAATTTTCCATGTACTGCAGGAATCACAAAAAGTAGCCAGTATGATATGCTTAGGCATTTGTGGAACTCCCTCCCTTTGAGGTTTAATATGTGTAACTCTCTAAATGTTTGTATATTAATAATATGACTAGTAAATGTCCTATGTGTGCTTGAAAGGAATATCAACACTAATTTTGAGAGTACAGTTTACACATGTCTAAAAGACATAGCTTGTTAATTGTGTTGTTCAAACAGTCTCTATGCTTTCATTTTTCTCACTTTTGTTGAGGGTGGTGGTGGTTTATTCATTGGCTTCTGAAGGAAATGTGCTGAAATCTCCCACTATATTTGTAGGTAGTCTTTTTTTTTTGTCTGCAAATTTTTGCTTTATGTGCTTTGAGACAATATCATTTGGACACACAGATTCAAGATAACTATTTCTTCCTGGTGAATTATTCCATTCTTCATTATGTAATGCCTTTCTTCATCATCTTCATTATGCAACGACTTCCTTCATCACTAACAATGCTTTCTGCCTTAAAAATCTATTTTTGGTCTATTTTTGCTTATTCTTAACCATTTATTGGCCTAGATTTGCTTATTCTTAACCATTTATTGCTAGACTTTTCCTTTTCAGCTAAGGCAAGAGTATCTGTCTAATCTTAAATTTAACCAATCTACTGCCAATTTCCATGATTATATTTTTAAAAACCAAATCTATTTTGGTTTTCTGTTTTGGTTTTTATCAGTCTAGTATTTTTTAAATCCTTTATTTTCAATTTCTTACTTTTATGGATTACATTTTAGATTTGCTGCTTCTTTTTTTTTTGAGATGAGTCTTGCTCTGTTGCCTAGGTTGGAGTGCAATGGTGTGATCTCGGCTCACTGCAACCTCCGCCTCCCAAGTTCAGGCTATTCTCCGGCCTCAGCCTTCCGAGTAGCTGGGATTACAGGAATGCACCACCACGCCCAGCTAATTTTTGTATTTTTAATAGAGACGGGGTTTCACTACATTGGCCAGGCTGGTCTCGAATTCCTGACCTCAGGTGATCCGCCTGCCTCAGCCTCCCAAAGTGCTGGGATTACAGGCGTGAGCCACTGTGCCTAGCCTAGATTTGCTTATTCTTAACCATTTATTGCTAGACTTTTCCTTTTCAGCCAAGGCAAGAGTATCTGTCTAATCTGAAATTTAACCCATCTACTGCCAATTTCCATGATTATATTTTTAATTTCGAAAAGTTAATTTTTTCCCAAGTCTTACTGTTTCTTTTTCACACTGATCTATTACATCATTGCTTCATTTCCGTCTTTTATCTCTTCAATCATTTCACTCACATTTTATATTCTCTCTTAGACTGTTCTGTCATTGACTTTGTTCTTGAGTGAGCCTTTGACTAGTGGGTACTTTTTCTAATCTCTATGCATAATTAGGGAAGTTATTTCAGGCTCTATGCCACATGCCTGGGTCTTTGTTCCAGACATAATTTGAAAAGGCCCAAGGTCATATATCCTATCCCCATATGTGCAATAAAATTCAACCCCAGACACCTTAGAATATATGCAGGACCAAAAGTCCCCTATGCTATATACATCAACACTAGCTCCCGCTTACTGTTCTGATTTTATTTCTCTGATTTCTGATACCTATGAATTTTCCTCCTCTTCTTTCCTTCCTTAAAAGTTTAGTTATACATTTATAGTTTTGTTCTTAATGCATATTTCTTTTGTTTGTTTTATTTTTGAGACAGGGTCTCACTCTGTTACCCGGCTGGAGTGCAGTGGTGAGATCTTGACTCACTGCAACCTCCGTTTCCCTGGCTCAAGCAATTCTCTCACCTCAGTTTACAGGTGCACACGCCACCAGGCCTGGCTAATTTTTGTATTTTCCTGGAGACACGGTTTTGCCATGTTGCCCAGGATGGGTCTCAAACTCCTGAGCTCAAGTGATCCACCCACCTTGGCCTCCCAAAGTGCTGGGATCACAGGCATAAGCCACTGTACCCAGCCCTTATTGCATATTTCATTTTGATATATTTGTAGTATGCATGCATGTGGGTTAATGTCTCTATCAGCTTTTTTGCCACACCCTCAGTAGTCAGTCCAATTCCACAATACTCAAAAGTACATTCTCAAACTTTTCATCCTATACAACTCCCTCTTCCCTCCCTCACCTTCACCTTTTTATAATCTGTCGATCTTATTACTACAGATACCCACCTACCCCACCCTGGAATCCTTTCCTTCTCACCATCAATATAGCAAATAGTAAAGACTGAAAAGTAAGGAATTCAGAGGTAATAACAGGAAAGAGAAGGTGCTAATTCAGCTGCATCCTAAAACGCACAGCAAATAAATTCAAGAAGCTACATGATTTAAGTCATGCATACCACAGAAATCTCAACTTCCTATTTGTAAACACTGTCTTAAAGTGCTCATGAGTTATAAAATTACTGTTTTGAACTCTGCGCTGAAGAATATGTGCTAATTTCTACATAGTTCTCATATTAAATTGCTACTGACTGTTCTGAGAATCAAGTACACTGCTAGAAGGTACTTAAAAAGGGATCATTCTGGGAAGATCTACTGGCTACCACTGTGATAAGCAGCAAAAGAGAAAGCTTAAAAGAAATCTCTAGTCATTTGAGTTCACTTCATCTTTTGAACTCCTGTAGTACTGAATATATACCATATATCCCTTACTATACCTTAGCTGCCTTTTTTTGTTATATGTCATATTTCCCTAACAAAATTATAAGCTCTGAGGGCAAGGTAGGGTAAAAAGGGTGCCCTCTTTTATACTCTTTAGTGTTTAGCTTGGTGTCCACTAAGTACTCAATAAATACTGATTCTCATCAATGGAGAACCCTTTAATTTTACTCAATTCAGGGAGTTCTTCAAAGAAGCTATCACTAGTGGAAGCTATGATGACCTTATGTCCTACTTTACAGGAAAAATAAAATAAAAGCCAGAGAAGAACTGCCTTAACTTCCTTCCAACATCCAAATCCACAAATGTATTTACATGTAGATCCATTATTTTTTGTTCCCTCCTGAAATTATGGAGAAGTATTTCCCAAGACACACTTAGCATACATGAAACAAAAAATATTTGTTACATTATAAAAAAAATTAATAAAGCCAAAGATCCATGATAGATGTGGCAAACTGGCTCCAACCCAAGAAACACGAAATCATGGATTAGTTATGGTTTTGCGCCAACAAGTCTAAAAGCAAGACCTTAAAATAATTTTGGCCAGGCACAGTGGCTCACGCCTGTAAACCCCAGCACTTTGGGAGGCACAGGCGGGCGGATCATCTGAGATCGAGAGTTCGAGACCAGCCTGGCCAACATGGAGAAACCCCGTCTCTACTAAAAATACAAAATTGGCCAGGTGTGGTGGCACATGCCTGTAATCCCAGCTACTTAGGAGGCTGAGGCAGGAGAATCGCTTGAACCTAGGAGGAGGTTGTTGCAGTGAGCCGAGATCATGCCATTGTACTCCAGCCTGGGCAACAAAAGCGAAACTGCCTCAAAAATAAAATAAAATAAAATAAAATAAAATTCATTTTATAATTTTCATTTTTACATCTAATAGAATATTAATGCCAATGATTAAATGTCAAGTTGTAATCAAAGACTTAAAAATAACTCTCTATCAAAAATGTTCAATTTTAACCATAATTTACAGAAACATTTATTTTTAGTTAGAAAAAATGTCCACCAGAAATAGAACGTGATCCACATATGTAATTTAGTTGCATTAAAAAAAAGTGAAATTTTAATATACTTATTTAACATATTAAATCTGAAGTATATCATTTCAACATGTAAATATAAATTATTGAGATAATTTACATTTTTTTCATACTAAATCTTTGAAAATAGTACGTATGTGTAACACTTACAGCATGCCTCTATTCAGACTAGGCATATTTCAAGTGCTAAAAAGTCACATGCAGCTAGCAGCTACCCTTAATTGGACAATGCAGACACATACAATCACTTGTCACTTAAAGGTAAGAACACGTTCTGAGAAGGCTGGTCATGCCGGCTCACAACTGTAATCCCTGCACTTTAGGAGGCCAAGGTGGTGGTACACCTGAGGTCAGGAGTTCAAGACCAGCCTGGCCAACAAGGTGAAACCCTGTCTCTACTAAAAATACAAAAATTAGCAAGTCGTGGTGGCACACGCCTGTAGTCCCAGTTACTCAGGAGGATGAGGCAGGAGAACCGCTTGAACCCAGGAGGTTGCAGTGAGCCAAGATCATACCCACTGCACTCCAGCCTGGGTGACAGAGTGAGACTCCACCTCAAAGGAACAAATAAATGAAATATGGTATTATAATGTTTTGGGACCACTGTCATATACAGTCTCTGTTGTTGATGAAAACATCGTTATGTGGCGCATGACTGTGTTAGAAAGACTGTGTGTGTATATAAAAACACACATATGGCCGGGCGCGGTGGCTCACGCCTATAATCCCAGCGCTTTGGGAGGCCGAGGCGGGTGGATCATGAGGTCAGGAGATGGTGACCATCCTGGCTAACATGGTGAAACCCCCTCTGTACTAAAAATACAAAAAATTTAGCCGGGCGTGGTGACAGGTGCTTGTAAGTCCCAGCTACTCGGGAGGCTGAGGCAGGAGAATGGTGTGAACCCTGGAGGCAGAGCTTGCAGTGAGCTGAGATGGCACCACTGCACTCCAGCCTGGGTGACAGAATGAGACACCATCTCAATAAAACAAAAAACAGAAAACCACACACATACACATATATATCTTTCACTACACCTTTATCAGTTCTCTTAAAGCAGAAATTCCCAACCCCCAGGGCCAGTTAGGAACTGGGCCACCCAGGAGGTGAGTGGTAGGCGACCAAGCAATACTGCCTGAGCTCTGCCTCCTGTCAGATCAGCCACAGCATTAGATTCTCATAGGAGTGTGAACCCTACTGTGAACTACACATGCAAGGAATCTAGGTTGTATACTTCTTACGAGAATCTAATGTCTGATGATTTGAGGTGAACAGTTTCATCCTGAAACCATCCACCCCTCTGAGTCCGTGGAAAAACTGTCTTCCACAAAACCAGTCGTTGGTGCCAAAAAAGGTTGCGGACCAGTCTTAAAGGACAAAAAGTTAATATACAATTTAAAAGTATGCTATTTGCACACACATACATAATATCAAAATTTATTTTATAATTTCTAGATTTTACTACAAATCCTATGCTATAAATATACTACAATCTTCACTATTAATAGGAACCACAGAAATAAGTAAAGGCTTCTGGAAAATAAACATGTTTCTTTAATTAAAAAATAATCTTTGACATCTTTGATAATAAATGTAGCACTGAAAATTTATTTTAGGATTCAAATAAGATTCCTAAGTGTCTTGACTCTATTTATTCTGAGGCTAGCAGAATACCTTGATTTTTATATACCTTTTACCCTGAAAGTTTGCAAAAAACTATACTATTGATTGGCTGGGGGTTAAAGTCTACACATTCTAAGTTATAAACTAAGGAAGTTTTTTTCCCCACAAATACACAAATTCCAATTTACTTACCCGTAGTCACAGATCAGATTGGAAACTTAGGCAAATCTGTGCTACTAACAACTTTGTGTTTAGAAACAGCTCCCAGTCTCATGGTGTAAAGGAACCACACTTGACAACTGTTTCTAACACAGTTGGAAACTACCACAGCTTTTCTCTAACTGCTAAAAAAATTCACAAATGGAAATCAAGACAAAATTTAAATACTTATAAAGTTAAATGATTTACTTAAAATTTAAATATTTTATAGTAGAGAGCCCAAAAGTAAAGTTATAATTAAAAAAACTCCTTTTTAAAAGCTTGACTTGCTGTAAGCAAATGTTTCAGATTTTATATATAGTTACATTTTAAAATTATTTATTTAGGATACTGTTACATAATACTTCCATTAATGTATTCAGTTATTAACACACACACTACTCTTACATTGAATTGTTGCCACTACAGGAACCATTATACTTAAAATGACTGAAAAAAAAAAAAAAAAAGTGCATTTTTGTTACTCAGTAACAATCTTCAGAAGCCAAATCTTGCCATGTACTGTGCTAGGTATTGGTGAAACAGGTCAATCAAACAGAATATTGTATTTGCTCTTCAAGAGCCTAAGAGACAGACAACTAAACAGGCAGTAATAATGAAGTGTGTCACATGCTGATAAGGATAAGCACAAAGTATTGTGGGAATATATAAGAACATCTAATCCAATCTTAGATGATGTGGGTATCGGCATACGGTTTTCTGATAAAGAAAGTCCAAGCTGAGAAGTGGATGATAACTGAAAGTCATGCAGAAGGAACAGCGTATGTGAAGACCTGAAGGTGCTCATCTCCAGCACAGGTATTCAGGAACTGCCAGCTGCTCCATATGTATGGCTATACTATGTAGCAGAGGCCAAATTATAAAGGCTGTTACAAACACTTAAAAGAATTTAGACTTTATCTTAAAAACAAAATATAGTCACTGAAGGGTATTAAAAAGAACAGTAATGTGTTCTGATTTTGGTTTTAGGAAGATCATCCAAACAATGTAAAAACAACTGGAAATGAATAGCACTGGTGGGAGGAGACCAGTAACAGAACTACAGCACAATACAACTCAGAGAGGAAGATGGCTATAGAGGAAGAAATGGATATATGAGATACATTACAAGATAAAGCTCATAAAACTTGATGAGTGGATATGGTGGGCTGGGGGTGGAGAAGTGGTTGGAACCAAATTAATACTGATTTGGGCAATCCAATGGATGGTGGTGCTATGTACTATAAGGCAGTGACTTTGGAGGCTGAGGGTGGGGACAAAAGATGAGTTAAGCGTCTGGATTTTGAGTTTTGAGGTACCTGTGAGACATTCAAGTGGAAATGCCCAAGATAAAACTAAATATGTAGATCTCAAGCATTAGTGAGTCATTTGGGTTGGAACAGAGAATTTTGTCCCTCTGAAAATACACTACACTAGGAATGGGGAGTCAGAAAGCATAGACTAGCCATCATAGCTATCATAATGTATATACGGGTACAATACTGTTTCATGGTAGACATGCCATTCAATTTTTGAGGGGTAGCCATATGATGTAAAGTGGACTGTTATCTGTTGATGTCAAAATTAACAACACTCTATATAGAAAATGTCCACAGATTCATGAATTTGAAATGAATTTAAAAAATAAGTAAAAAATGCCTGTGAGCCCAGAATTGACAAAAGTTCATAACTTTAGTTTGATTAAAAAGAAAATCTCCAACTGACAACTACTAATTCAAGGATTAAAGTCTCTTGAGAATAGCTTAACTTTATTTTAATTCCTTCCTGTTACATATCACATTCTGTTCTCCCAAGACATTTTCTCTCATTGCTTTTGGGAAAAGGAGTATAAAATAGTCTCGCCCCAGAATGGAACATTTAAAAATGTTTCCTTCCATTCACATATTTGTTCCCCTAGTTTTTCACGTTCAATATTTCCTAAGAGTTTAAAATTCATAAAATACATACAATAATTCTTTTCTATTTTAACAAGCAAGAAAACATTTTTTTAAGTTAGTAACTTCCAAAGATTTAAAATACTTAAGTTCAATCCAAGTTCAATTGGACAAAGTAATTCAAAAGTAGTGTTATACCCAAGTAGAAGCTGATATGGCTAAAGTACCAAATATATCATTAATTCAAGACCAGAATGGCCATAGCCCCAAATTAACAATTAAGTCAAACCTAGCTTTAGCCTAACCTTGGATTCACACATGTTATCAACTAAATGTTATTAATTTTTTCTTTTCTTTTCCTTTTGTTTTTGAGACAGTCTCACTCTGCTGCCCAGGCTGGAGTGCAGTGGTATGATCTTGGCTCACCACAACCTCCGCGTCCCAGGTTCAAGCATTTCTCCTGCCTCAGCCTCCCAAGTAACTGAGACTACAGATGCATGCCACCATGCCTGACTAATTTTTGTATTTTTAGTAGCGATGGGGTTTCACTATGCTGGCCAGGCTGGTCTCGAATTCCTGACCTCATGATCCGCCCGCCTCGGCCTCCTAAAGTGCTGGGATTATAGGTGTGAGCCACTATGCCTGGCCTATTAATTTTCATCTGTTTGCTAGTCATTGTGAATATAAAGGTCCATCACTAAGGGAACTGTTCTAGTAGGGGAGTGAGATATGTAAACAAAGCAATATAGTAAGTGCCATACCAAGGACACACGCAGGTGTTATAAAAGTATAAAATAGGACACACACATCATCATATGCACACAGCTTAAAAGAAAACAATTTAGCGCCTGTCCCTAATGTATTTTCACATAAAATTCAGAAATTTCTAGAAATGTCTTTAGTTTAATGGCCAAGGAGGGTGAGAGCAAGAGCGTGACGTATGAAGAGCAAAATGAAAATATGGCTATATCCTTATAAGCATTAAATGCTTAACCTTTCCTTTGTGAATTCACATGAGAAACAACTTTTTAAATACAGAATGCTTTATAAATTTGTGTGTCAATCTTGGGCAGGGGCCATGCTAATACTCTCTGCATCAAGCAACCATTTTGTTTGTTTATTTGTCTGTTTTTGTTTTTGAGACTGAGTCTCGCTCTATTGCCTAGGTTGGAGTGCAATGGCGCTATCTTGGCGCACTGAGACCTCTGCTTCCCAGGTTCAAGCGATTCTCCTACCTCAGCCTCCTGAATAGCTGGGATTACAGGTGCCTGCCACCACACCCTGCTAATTTTTGTATTTTTAGGAGACAGGGTTTTGCCACGTTGGCCAGGCTGGTCTCGAACTCCTGACCTCAGGTGATCCACCTGCCTCGGCCTCCCAAAGTGCTGGGATTACAGGCGTGAGACCCTGCGTCCAGCCAGCAACCATTTTATCAAAAGAAGAAAAATGGACCTCACCAGAGAGAGAAAAGGATGAGGAGGAGGCTCAGCATCATCAGTTCTTTCCCATAGTTTGACTGTAATTTGTGGTACTGCAACATGATTTCTAGGAATGTTTTTTACAAATCAAGAAATCACCTGACAAGAAAGGTATTAATTTGTTCTACTGACAGGCAGTTCAGGCCCTTAAGTGAAATGCTTAAGGTTAGAAAGTCAATAAATGGTAGCAAAATAATTTTTAAGTCAATGGACTCTAGATATAATGTTTTTATTTTTACTTTTCACTACAAAGTAATTTGGGTGTCTTTTAAAAGTTTATTATATCAATACAAATGATGATGGATGATAATGATAGTAATTCAAATGAATAGCACTACTACTGCTAACAGTGTACCTAATACTTACTGAAAACTTACATGTACAGGCACTACTGTTTCAAGTGTTTCATACATGTATCAACTCATTGAATCCGTGCATCAACTTCATAGGGGACATATTATTATTCCTATGTTACAGATGAGAAGACCAGGCAAAGAGAGGTTAGGCAACTCACGCTAGGTCACACAGTATTAAACAGCAGAGGCAGAATTTGAAATCAGATGGTTAAGCTCCAGAGCCCCATACTCTTTATCTCTATTATCCAGTTAATTTTGCTAAATAATACTGGACATATTTACTAGGAGTATATTAGCCTATAAAATGATAACATGGAACGGGGCATAAAACTTTTGGAAATGTTTAATTTGAAGAATTTTTTCTTTGAGACGGAGTCTTGCTCTGTCACCCAGGCTAGAGTGCAGCAGCACACTCTTGGTTGACTGCAACCTCCACCTCCTGAGTTCAAGCCATTCTCCTGCCTCAGCCCTCCAGTAGTGGGATTACGGCGCACACCACCAAGCCCAGCCAATATTTGTATTTTTAGTAGAGACAAGGCTTCACCACATTGGCCAGGCTGGTCTTGAACTTCTGACCTTGTGATCCACCTGCCTTGGCCTCCCAAAGTGCTGGGATTATAGGCATGAGCCACCGTGCCTGGCCCAGGAATTTAAAAAAATAATACTTTTCCATATCATATGGAAAAGTATTTATATGCTTATTCAAATATATAAAAATATAACAATATTAAATAAGACCCTTTATTTTATTAATAGGTAGCTCCTCAGATGTTTTAGTATTGTAAATAGTAGTATGTGGAGACAGTATAGCACAATGACTAAGGATTCAGGCTCAAAAAAGACTGGCTGTTGGTCACATTCCTGGCTTAGTAGCCACCCTGTTATCTTGCATAAGTGCCTCAACCTCTTTAACTTAGGCTCCTTCACTGATTTTCAGTTCATCTATAAAATGGAGATAATCATGGTGCCTATCATAAAATTATTGTGACGATTAACTAAGATTGATAATACTTAACAGTACCCGGCAGAGATGACCTCTCAATGTTAGCTATTTTCATAATTGAGATGGGATACTGAAAGTTAGCAAGATCCACTCAAAATATATTTCAAATTCCACCTGGAGGCTTAAAAAAAATTATCCAATTTAATCTTCTAAAAACTCTATGAGGTAGAAATAATGATTCCTATTAGAAAATATTACTCATGACAGGTATTTAGAACGGTTCTAGAAGCTTAGAAGATAATGTTAAATCCACAAATGCCAAGTGCTGACCACAGATCAAAATTAATCCTGTTCCTTTTAAAGTATCAGTAGTCATTTGGAGATGCTATAGAACTATTCCAACAATTCTGCCAGTTTCAAAGTATGTATCACATGAATTCTTTCCAAATTATAAAAGTATGTTCACTTAGAAAATGTGAATAAAGAAAAATACACAAAAGAGAAAACAGTTACTCAATGTCTCAGTTTAAGAATATTCTTTTTTTTTTTAAGACAGAGTCTCACTCTGTCACCCAGGCCAGAGGGCAGTGGCGCGATCTTGGCTCACTACAACCTCCACCTCCCATGTTCAAGTGATTCTCCTGCCTCAGCCTCCTGATAGCTGGGACTACAGGTGTGTGCCACCACACCCGGCTAATTTTTTCTATTTTTAGTAGAGATGGGGTTTCACTGTGTTAGCCAGGATGGTCTCAATCTCCTGACCTTGTGATCCGCCCGCCTCGGCCTCCCAAAGTGTTGGGATTACAGGAGTGAGCCACCAAAGAATATGCTCAAATAACACTCTTTGATCAATGTTTTAAACGAATTATACAATTTGAGACACTGTGTACTGCTTGGTATCTTTCCTTTTCATTGTTACTATATCATGAATATGAAATAAGTTCATGATGCACGTCATAGAATTTTTTCTGAAACACAGTTTTCAATGGCTATAGGATATCAATGTCCCATAATTTAATCAGTCCCTTGTTATTAAAGTTTACTTAACTAGTCCCCTGTTATTAAGGTTTTCTGCCTTGGCCATAGTTGTGAACTCTTTTCAATCATGACAAATTTACCCTTTAAGAATAAATATGATTTTTGACATTATTTAAGTCACTCAGAATCAAATGACTTATCAAGTCAAGACATAAAATAGTTGACATTAATTAAAGTACTTATTATAAAGCAGTCAGAGCATCAGCATACATTTTCTCATTTGTTACAACCACCCTATGAGATTGATACTATTATTCTCATTTTACAAATGTGGATACTGAAGTTTAGGAGAGATTAACTTTCTGGAAATCGAAAAGTAAGTGGCAGGGCTGAGATTCGATTCAGAAACCCATAGTCTTAACCTCGGTTCTGTTTGGCTTCCCTAACAATGGTAACAACAAAATCAACAATACAACCAATAACACCAGCTGACAATAATAATGAGCAGTTAACATTTATTAACACACCAGGTACTGTAATAATTAATTTATTCCTATAAAGGAAAACCTAGCTGTTATTAGTCCAATTTGCCAATTCTGTCCCCAGGACTTTTTCTTTTTTCTTTTTTTTAACCTACCTATCTATACCTTTATTCACTGTGGTCCTACTGCTTAGAACACCCCTCTTTTTTTCCTCTACTGAACACTGTTCAGTCAAATCTCATGTTCTCCATAAAGTCGTCCACAACTTTCCCATCTTAGACTTATTTGTAATTGCAACTTGTAAAAAGTCAAGTCAAATATGGAGTATTAGAAAGAAAACTATGAATACTGGGGGTAAAGTGAATAAAAAACAATAATAATAATAGAAAACTGTACCTAGCTGTATAACTTTGGACAAGTCAATTAACCGCCCTAGAATTCAATTCTTTGCCTGCAAAATGAGAGGGACAAACTAGATCAGCAGTTCTCAAAGCATAAATTAATTAGAATTATGTGGAAGTTTGGTTAAAACACAGATTACTGGGCTCCACCTCTGTAATTTCTGATTCAGAAAATTAGGGAGGAATGAAAATTTGCAATGCTAACACATTCCCAGGGATGCTGATGATGGTGGACCAGGATCACGCTTTGAGAACCATGGGAGTCAAAGAAAAGTCTTTGAATACTAAGGTAAAAGAACTGGTCTTTACTCTCTTTTTTTTTTTTTAGGGGAAAAATTTCAATTACTGTTATAACATTCATCAAACCTTTTATTAAGAGATGGCTTTGGCGGCAATGTGCATATAAGAAACTAAGGCACAATAAAAAAGACTCCTTCAATATCAGCAATAAATTAGAAAAAGGCCTGGATTAGGGTGGTGGTAGTAAGAACAGGAACAAAACAAAATAAAAACCTAAAAACATTACAGCTCAGTCACTCACCCCTGCTAATGTTTTTGCCATTATCCACAGCAAAGTTGTATGTATATATACTCCTTATAGTTATAAAACAGAACATGAAATCGGGAATCACTTTCTGGAATTGTGAGATCACTATATCATTTTTAGGGATTTAGTGTTCAAGTTACTTTCTTAGTACATTTCAATTTCTGATGTTTAAAAATAAAAATATGGGGAAAAATGACCGACTAGGTAGACTCATTTTATTTTATTTTTGTTTTTGAGACAGGGTCTCACTCTGTCGCCCAGGATAGACTGCAGTAGCATGATCAAAGCTCACTGCAGCCTCGACTTCTGGAGCTCAAGTGATACTCCCACACCTCAGCCTCCTTAAGTAGCTGGGACCAAAGGCACACGTGTGTTTTCTGTAGAGATGGGGTCTCACCATGTTCCCAGGCTTATAGGTAGACTCATTTTATCTCCAAGACTATTTAATGTAATTAGTAAGAAAATAAAGATATAAACCCCCTACAACAAAGAAAACAGGATGGACACCATCAGTGTACATAAGAAATTTCAACAGATTTCTGGAACACTCAAAAATAAAGGAATGTGGCCAGGTGCAGTGGCTCACGCCTGTAATCCCAGCACTTTGGGAGGCCAAGGTGGGCTGATCACCCAAAGTCAGGAGTTCGAGACTAGCCTGACCAACATGGTGAAACCCCGTCTCTACTAAAAACACAAAATCAGCTGGGCGTGGTGGTGCATGCCTATAATCCCAGCCACTTGAGAGGCTGAGGCAGGAGAACTGCTTGAACCCGGGAGGCAGAGGTTGCGGTGAGCCAAGATTGCGCCATTGCACTCCAGCCTGGGCAACAAGAGCGAAACTCCCCCTCAAACAGTTAAAACAAAACAAAACAAAAAAAAGAATGTTGCCTGGTGAAGGAAAGTAGAAAAAGCTATATTGCCTGGTAGACTACAGATGAGCCTACAACAGAAGACAGAGATATCAAGTTCCCTCAAAACCTGAGCGAAAGCCAGGCATGGGGGTGCACACCTGTAGTTCCAGCTACTCAGGAGGCTGAGGTAGGAGGATCACTTAAGCCTAAGAGTTCGAGGCTGCAGTGTGCTATGATTGCACTATGCAGTCCAAGCCTAGGCAACCAGGTGGAATCCCATCTCTAAAGATGAAAAACAAACAAAAACCTCAGTGAAGATTTCAACTTACAAAATGCAAGTATAACGAAGGACACAGTGGTATGTGGATCTCAAAACAAGCCAAATCTCATCGAACCACCCAACAAGCATAAAGGTAGATTGAATTTCTAGACACACAGAGACTTATAAAGTTAATCTCCACAATCTTCCTTAAGAAATTACTTGAAGATATATTTCAGCAAAACTAAGGAGCAAACACCAAAAGCGAAAGGCACAGTATGCAGCAATAAATGGACTATCTCAGGAAAGCAACAAAGAGAAGGAATCTCATGATAAAGGGTATAAAATAGGTCCAAAGAAACCAGTATACATTGGAAGAGGGCTCTGGGAATGAAATTTCCTTGAAAAAAATGGTAATAGATTAGATAGTAGGGAACTTGGAAAAACTTGAGGACATAAGAGGCTGTAAGTGGTATGTAAAAAAGAATCCATCAAAACAGCTAGAAATATCTTTTGAGTGGCCTATGGACAGCAGTATCAGTGGAGAATGAAATATAATTTTAGCACATATTCAGCACTACAGAGGTAAAATGTCCATATTCATAAGGTGAACATTTACTTTTCAACTTCAACATTCAACCTACATATAAATCAATGAAGAAAACTTAACTAACAATAGGATAATTATGTTATCAACTGTGATAATGAAAATGTAGAACTGAAACAGCACAGTGTAAAAGGCAAGAACCATGAACGTCATAATACAAAGGAGGGAGTCTACAGATATTATCCAAGTTGAAGAAACAAAATTAAACTGTTAAGTATATGATTTAAAGCTATACTGGGATGAGTTGGATAGTTAGAACGTTGTATGTAGACCATCACAGCAGAAATCAATAGACAATGTTTAAATGTGATAGTGGAATAAACTCTGAGCAGCCAATACAGACATTACACTATTTATGCACAGAAACTCATCTACTTTATTCAAAGTTCACCACTCAGGATCTTTACTTTGCACACAATTCTTTCAATTAGGGCACCAGATTTCCAAGTCTACATACCTAACAGTGCATGTGGATTTACTAGAGATTATAAAGTCAGTATATAACTTGCCCCATAAACAAAGAACATGCCATTTGTTTGGAGAGAAAAGATACACACAGCCATTAATGAGCAAAAGGTATTTATTTTTATTTTCATTTTTTAATCAGCAGAGACAGGGTTTCGTTTTGTTGCCCAGGCTGGTCTCAAACTCTTGGCTTCAAGTGATCCTCCTGCCTCAGCCTCCCAAAGTGTTGGGATTATAGTCGTGAGCCACCATACCCGGCCAGTAATTTTATGGTCTCAAACAGACATATATATCGCTATACTATACATACAACCAGACCATGTGAGACAAGTAAAGACTACGAATATAAAATAAGATCCTGTATCTGCAGTACAACTGATCTACATAGAAGCTTAGAAAAATCAATATAACTAATTATGGGGGGTAGATTTCATAGCATGGATAGGGATGTGGGTTAGGGGTAATACCAGACCACAAAAGATGAACAACTACGTGTTCAGAGAGAAGGGACATTAACAAATGAGCAAAGCTAACTCAGGAGCTTTGTCAAGAGAAGCCATAGTAAATTAGAGAAGGAAGTCTTCAGGAACACAAAGTCATTGAATGAATATACAAAACTGGCAGACGCAGGACTACAGAAATATTTTTTAGGCAAGCCTGTTTCTTACCACCAAAATTACAAGATAGCCTTTGCAGCTGGAAATACAAGAATCATAAGGAAGATGCAGCAGACTTTTAAAAATTGCCATTATTTTGTGCTTTACATGGGCAAATATATATATATTACACACACACACACATTTAAAATCTTTACCAACGTAGATGAAATATCACATTAAAGAACAGCAGATGGCGCCAAAATATCTTTTTAAAAAATTCATTGCCTTGGGTCACTATAAATGATAAACTGAAACTAAAGGGAAACTAACACAACTGAAGAGTATAAACTAGAAAAAAAAAATACAAATTATTCAAGTTTTCTTTTTATTTTTTTGAGGCGGAGTCTCACTCTGTCGCTCACGCTGGGGTGCAGTGGCGCAATCTCAGTTCACTGCAACCTCCACTTCCCAAGTTCAAGCAATTACCCCTGCCTCCCCCTCTCAAGTAGCTGGGATTACAGGCATCTGCCACCATGCCCGGCTAATTTTTGTATTTTTAGTATTGATAGGGTTTCGCCATGTTGGCCAGGCTGGTCTCGAGCTCTTGACCTCAGGTGGTCCACCCACCTCGGCCTCCCAAAGTGCTGGGATTAAAGACGTGAGCCACCATGCCTGGCCCTATTATCCAAGTTTTCATGTAGTAAATCTACACACTGATGTCAATAACAATGTTCTAAAGCATGAATACTTAATGAAAAACATAACACAGGCCAGGTGCAGTGGCTCGCGCCTGTAATCCCAGTACTTTGCGAGGCCAAGGTGGGCAGATCACCTGAGGTCAGGAGCTCAAGACCAACCTGGCCATCACGGTGTAACCCTGTCTCTATTAAAAATACAAAAATTAGCCAGGCATGGTAGCACGTGCCTGTAATCTCAGCTATTCAAGAGGCAGAGGCTGGAGAATCCCTTGAACCTGGGAGGTGGAGGTTGCAGTGAGCTGAGATTGTGCCATTGCTCTTCAGCCTGGACAACACAGTGAGACTCTGTCTCAAAAAAAAAAAAAAAAAAAAAAAAAAAGGAAAACACAATGTAAATGCAAAAACCTGAACTGACTTATCTAGAAAAAGGGTCGGGCGTGGTGGCACAGGCCTGTAATCCCAGCACTTTGGGAGGCCAAGATGGGTGGATCACAAGGTCAAGAGTTTGAGACCAGCCTGACCAACATGGTGAAACCCCATCTCTACTAAAAATACAAACATTAGCTGGGAGTGGTAGCATGCGCCTGTAATCCCATCTACTCAGGAGGCTGAGGCAGGAGAATGGCTTGAAACTGGGAGGCGGAGGTTGCAGTGAGCAGAGACTGCTCCATTGCACTCCAGCCTGCGCGACTGAGGGAGGGAAGGAGGGAGGAGGGGGGAGGGAGGGAGGAGGGAGGAGGAGGGGAGGGGAGGGGAGGGAGGGGGAGGGGAGGGGGAGGGGAGGGGAGGGGAGGGGGGGGGGAAGGGGGAGGGAGGGAGGGAGGGAGGGAGGGAGGGAAGGAAGGAAGGAAGGAAGGAAGGAAGGAAGGAAGGAAGGAAGGAAGGAAGGAAGGAAGGAAGGAAGGAAGGATTAATAGCTATAAAATTAAAGGAATTCATATCAACATCTACTTAAACTCTTAATGGCACTAACAGAACTGATGAGCAATATAGGTAATTTAAAGCCACTCTTCAGACAAATGTATTTTCTTTCTTGATTCTAGGATGCGATGTGTAAGCAGAAACGCTACAATAAAATACACCCAACTAATCTGAAGATCATCCAGAGTTCAAAATATTAAAATAAAAAAATAAAAAATGAAAAAAATTAAGGATTTGGAGAACTTGTGCCAAAGTCAATGGTTCACTTTTATCATAATATTGGGGTTAAGACTGAATTGAATTTCAGATGTCTTGGAGGATTTTTTTAAAAAAGATTAAACTAGACCGGGCGCGGTGGCTCAAGCCTGTAATCCCAGCACTTTGGGAGGCCGAGACGGGCGGATCACGAGGTCAGGAGATCGAGACCATCCTGGCTAACACGGTGAAACCCCGTCTCTACTAAAAATACAAGAAAATAAGCCGGGCGAGGTGGCGGGCGCCTGTAGTCCCAGCTACTTGGGAGGCTGAGGCAGGAGAATGGCGTAAACCCGGGAGTCGGAGCTTGCAGTGAGCCGAGATCGCGCCACTGCACTCCAGCCTGGGGCACAGAGCAAGACTCCGTCTCAAAAAAAAAAAAAGATTAAACTAATTTCACCAGTTGGTGCTGTGAAGGGAGGTGGGGGAAAACTTGGCAAGATTTAAAAGCAACAGGCTCTAGATAATTTACATACATATACAAAAAGAGTACATTTTCATAAATGGATGAGACCTCAAGAAAGATTCTCTTCCAATCCCTTGAATACAAATAACTAAAGCTTTACTCTTGTCTTTCTTATTTGTAGCCCTCAAAGTGTTTTCAGTTAGGCTTTCAAGGTAGCTGGAGGTTTACACCCTTCAAGCACTGAAACAGAATTTTAATTTTAATCATTTTGGTTAAAAATATTTTCAAAGTCAATTATGTTATCTTTTAAGACAAGAATATTCTTAAAATAACATTAATACTTATAAGATAATCATTAGGATCATGAAATAGTCTATTGTTTTGTGCTAAGATAAGACCTGAGATCCTGAGGCCCCATTTATCAGTACAAAGCTATTTTCTAGAACAAGTTATCCTAAATGCTTAGTTTGATATTCTCATAAAAAGTTTATAGACTTTTTCCCCTTCTTGCTGTCATGTTGCTGTTTCTAGCTGTCCATGGCCTAACTATAAAATCCTCTCTTCTCTGATAAACCGACAAAATAAGCTTACTAGACATGTCTGTTTTTAAAGTAAGAGTAAACAGGCACTAAATGAGAGCTTAAGAGATTTTTTTCCAAGAAAGAACATGGGTTTTAGAACTATGCTATGCTGCTCAGAAGTCTTTATTGCTTCTGTTTTTTCGTGTTAAATGGAATTGCTGGGCACTTTATTCCAAAGAGTTAAACTACTCATTTTTATCACTGTGCCCTGACTAGTTAACTCATATGCCAGAGAGCACACAACCAAAGAATCTCCAACAGCCAGGGCATGAGAAATTGGCTATATTTCACATGGCTGGCTAATAAATTTAAACAACAATTACGAATATAAGTTTTCAATCCTTAGCCTTAAGAATTATTTTACCCTGGATTTTTTTTTGGAGACAGAGTCTCCCTCTGTCGCCCAGGGTGGAGTGCAGGGGCGTGATTTCGGCTTACTGAAACCTCCGCCTCCCGGGTTCAAGCAATTCTCCAGCCTCAGCCTCCCGAGTAGCTGGGACTACAGGTGCACGCCGCCACGCCCAGCTAACTTTTTGTATTTTAGTACAGACAGGGTTTCACCGTGTTGCCTAGGCTGGTCTCGAACTCCTGAACTCGGAAAATTCGCCTGCCTAGGCCTCCCAAAGTGCTAGGATTACAGGTGTGAGCCACTGCGCCCGGCCTACCCTGGATTCTTAACCAAGGCTAATCAAAACTTATTCTCTGCAGGAGACAGAGATAAAGAAAGTCAAACCAAACAGTGACACAGAATAACCGTGTTCCGCTGGAAAAGAGGAAAAAAAAAGTTAGTTGTTTTCCCCTATTATTTTTGAGACGGAGTTTCGCTCTTGTTGCCCAGGATGGAGTACAATGGCGTAATCTCGGCTCACTGCAACCTCCGCCTCCCGGGTTCAAGCGATTCCCCTGCCTCAGCCTCTGGAGTAGCTGGGTTTGTATTTTTCCTAGAGTCACCACGTCCAGCTAAGTTTGTATTTTTAGTAGAGACGGGGTTTCTCCATGTTGGTCAGGCTGGCCTCGAACTCCCAACCTCAGGTGATCTGCCTGCCTCGGCCTCCCAAAGTGCTGGAATTACAGGCACGAACCCAGCCTTCCCCTATTTTTAAGTCTTAAACTGGGAAGTGTAGCCATCCTCAAACTTAGTTGTACACTGAATCACTTATGTATCTTGTAAAAACATATACATCCACACTTCCTATGGAGTAGATATTGTAATTGACTTCATAATATTCATTCTATCCCATATGAATGGTCCGACCATTTCTTTTTTTTTTTGAGACAGGATCTTGCTCTGTTGACCCAGGCTGAAGTGCAGTGGCACAATCACAGCTCACTGCAGCTTCAGTCTCTTGGGCTCAAGCGATCCTCCCACCTCAGCCTCCCAAGTAGCTGAGCCCACAGGTGCATACCACCATGCCCAGCTAATCTAAAAAATTTTTTTTTGGAGAGACGATGTCTTGCTATATTGCCCTGACTGGTCTTGAATTTCTGGTCTCAAGAAATCCTCCCATCTCAGCCTCCTGAAGTGCTGGGATTACAAAAGTGAACCACTGTACCCAGCTCATTTATGGTGACTCTATACCCTAGGATTGGCAGGTCCAAGCCAATGTGGCCCAGTGAGACACAAGAAGTAACTTGCTTAGTCTTGGCTTCTGGGAAAAAGATGTTCTCTCTTTTCTCCTGGTAGACACAAACAAGGATGAAGGATGCATTATTTATAGAAGGCAGCCATCCTAGGTCCTTAAGGAGAACTAACCTAAGGTCCATATTGACACAATGAATAGGGCACACCTAAGACAACAGCAGAAAATCAAAGACAAAACTTCTTGTCATGTAAAGGTGAAGTTTTTTTTTTTTTTTTTAAGATAGAATCTTGCTCTGCTGCCCAGGCTGGAGTGCAGTAGCACAATCTTAGCTCACTGAGACCTCCGCCTCCTAGGTTCAGGTGATTCTCATGCCACAGCCCCCTGAATGGCTGGGATTACAGGTGCACGCTACCATGCCTGGCTAATTTTTTTTATTTTTTATTTTTAGTAGAGATGGGGTTTCAGCATGTTGGCATGGCTGGTCTCAAACTCCTGACCTCAAGTGATCCACCTGTTTTGGCCTCCCAAAGTGCTGGGACTACAGGCGTGAGCCATCGTGCCTGGCCAGTTCTTATAGTATAAGCCAATTTAAATCAGATTTAAGTTACATACAAAAGCATCCTGAAATTTAAAAAAGCTCCACTGTTCAAGATACATAACCAGAGCTGAAAGTCATTGGACTAGAGCAGTAATAGCCTGAAATTAAACAGGGTGATATGAAGAACTGGAAAGGAAAATGAAAATATGAATCAAAATCTAAGCTGTGGGGCAAACTCCTTTTTTTTTTTTTTTTTTTTTTTTTTTTTTTAAGAGATAACGTCTTGCTATGTTGCCCAGACTGGTCTTGAACTCCTGGGCTCAAACGACCCTCCTGCCTCTCAGAGTAGCTAGGACTACTGTGCCACCACGCTTGACTAACAGGGCAAATGTTAAATCATAAAAATGTAAGTGCAAATCTCAAAATATGCACAATGTATAATTCCTTCTCTGGATCATCTTTTAGCAGTGATTATCACAGTACAAGTACATAAATGCTATATAATAACTATAACAAATCTAAGAACAATTAGCCCAAAGACTTACAGCAGCTTCAAAAATGTTTTCACCTGGGTATGGTGGCTCACACCTGTAATCCCAGCGTGTTTTGGAGGCTGAGGTGGACGGATCACCTGAGGTCAGGAGTTTGAGACTAGGTTGGCCAACATGGTGAAACCCCATCTCTACTAAAAATACAGAAATTAGCTGGGAGTGGTGGCGCGTGCCTGTAATCCCACTACTTGGGAGGCTAAGGGAGGAGAATCACTTGAACCCATTAAGCAGAGGTTGCAGTGAGCCAAGATCATGCCATCACACTCCAGCCTGGGTGACAAGCATAAAACTCTGTCTAAAATACACACACACACACACACACACACATATACATACACACACACACACAAAAAACGAAACAAAAGTTTCCCCCTTGCCTTCAAATCTATTTCAATATAGAAAATAAAATCAAAATATTGTTGTTAGGTTAGCTCAACATACAGTAGTCTCAAGTTAAAGATGCTATAGGAGAGCTAATGAGCTAATTATTAAATTAGAATTCTATTTACACTTTCTTGTTAGGAATAATCACTAGTTGATTTTATAAAAGATATTCTGCTTTCAGGCCTATAGAGAAACAGAATTAAATAAAAATATACTTTAATTTCTATAAGTGCTCTTAAACAACTCATTTACATGACTCTGAAACAACCCAGCTAAAGAAAACTTAAGTGAAACCTATAATCAAATCACAAGGGCATTAGTTTAATAAACTCTTCTTTAAAAAATGGTCTACAGACAGCTCCTAATTTATGAAGTACCTAAATAAAAGTGGTAACTTTATTTCAAAAGTTTCCCCTAGTTCTCACTAGACCTAATATTTTGGGGTTATGGTGTAACAATTTTTCAAGGAATTAGTTAAATCTGAAGAAATACAGCATCTTCCTCTAGAACACAAAGGCAGAGCGTGGTGGCTCACGCCTATAATCCCAGCACTTTGGGAGCCTGAGGTGGGCAGATCACTTGAAGTCAGGAGTCTGAGACCAGCCTGGCCAACATGGTGGAACCACGTCTCTACTAAAAATAAAAAAATAAGCTGGGTATGGTGGCATACGCCTATAATCCCAGCTACCTGGGAGGCTGAGGCAGGAGAATCACTTGAACCCTGGAGGTGGAGGTTGCAGTGAGCTGAGATCGTGCCATTGCACTCCAGCCTGGGGGACAGAGTGAGACTCTGTCTCAAAAAAAAAAAAAAAAGGCCCATAAAGATAAATCGATAAATCTAAAGCTCGATTTATGGTTTTGTTATTTTGAACAAAATGGTAGTCAACTTACAATATGATATATGTGCTGGAATTTTTAATTAATTTCAATTAAAAAGCTGGTAATTTGGTCATGTTTACCAAGGCATGTGACTTCACTGATCTTCACAGTTGTAAGACTAACAAAACTATGGTAGTTAAACAGAATTCCTCCTAATTAAATGTTCCTATTCATTAAATACAAAAAAGCATTTATTAAGTACTCACGGTATTTCATGAGAAACCATATAAAGCTAATGAAAGTGATAGAAACTATCTTTGAACAACTCATAATTAAAGACAGGAATTGGCTGGGCACGGTGGCTCACGCCTGTAATCCCAGCACTTTGGGAGGCCAGGGCAGGCAGATCACCTGAGGTCAGGAGTTCAAGACCAGCCTGGCCAACATGGCAAAACCCCATCTCTACTAAAAATACAAAATTAGCCAGGTGTGGTGGTTTATGCCTGTAATCCCAGCTACTCGGGAGGCTGAGGCAGGAGAATTGCTTGAACCTGGAAGGCAGAGGTTGCAGTGAGCCAAGATCTCGCCACTGCACTCCAGCCTAGATGACAAGAGTGAAACTCCATCTCAAAAAAAAAAAAAAAAAAAGACAAAAATAAACAAGAATCTAGATTAAATAACGGTAAATAAGAGCCTAGATTTAATAAATTATTTATGTTATAAACAAACAATAGAGTCTTCTGTCAAGATGAATACAAGTCCACAGAGGTCAGGTAAATCACTAACTTATTCACTAGGGCAATGACACACCTATGAAGTAGGTATTTTCACCCACATCAAGTGATGGAATTGAAAAGAAGCAAAGCCTTGAAATTAGTTTTACTTTTAAGATCCTTAAATTAATCCACATGTATTATAATAGTCTATTTGTTACGTGAGACAAGAACACTCTTTCCTCATTTATTTGCCAACAATACTTTAAGTAAAATATTAGTTTAACACGCAACCAGACTTTCATTCTACATGTACAAACAAAACACCTGGGCACTCGTTAGTTTAAACCTATTTGTAGAGCAATATTTTCTTAAACTAAAAATTTCCTGAACTGTTGTTTCCTGTTTCCATGCGAATTAACAGAGTTGTGTTAATTGTACATATATATGAACCACAGTGTCTGCCAGGTAATAAGTGCTCAATAAATACCTATCAATAAACAAACTGCAGCAAAACTTGATTGTATTTTTGTGACAAAAACTGCTATCATTCCAAATCTACCCCTTCTGTGATAAAACCAAGATGTTATCCTGCACAGATGAACATCTTGAATAAAGTCCACATTTCTCAGCTTCTCTTATTACTGAGTTGGCCATACACGGCCAATGGGCTACATGTGTCCTGCATGACTTCTGAGATATGTTTTAAAAGAAAGGAAGAAGACCCATCTTCACCCTTTCTGCTTCCTGGTAGAAAGAAAGTTGGAGACTGAACACATAGTTTGAACCACACAAGCTGTGTTTAACGATTGTAGACTAATAAATAAAACAGGGGCCTAGGTCCCTAATGTCATAGTGGAGCCTTCATACCAACTCTAGATGCTTACCTTTAGACTTTCATCACAACAGAGAGTAATAAACTTCTATCTTGTTAAACAACTGTTGTTTTGGGTTTGCTGTCACTCTGGCAGATCTAATTTTAATTAATAGTCATACAAAGTAAAAACATTCTCTACATTTGTGTAAAAATCTTAAACAAATTTAAGACATTAGTGGAACAACATGGGATATTATTAGAGACAACAGAACGTGTTCAAATACCAGCCCCAATACTTAGTTACATGATTGTGGGCAGACACTCAGCCTCATTGAGCCTCAGTTTCCATATGGGTAAAATGGCGGAAAAATATTTACTTCCGAGAACCTCCCTTTTACTTGTGAGGATTAAATATGATAAGGGGGAAAGAAGGAAGCAAAGGGAAAACAAATAATCAGCAAAGATACTTTTAAAAATATTAGCTGGGGCCAAGTACAGTGGCTCATGCCTATAATCCTAGCACCTTGGTAGGCTGAGGCAGGAAGAATCACTTGCGGCCGGGAGTTCAAAACCAATCTGGGCAACATAGCAAGATCCCCATCTCTACAAAAAAAAAAAAAAAATTGGCTGGGCATGGTGGCACACAACAGTAGTAGCTACTTGAGAAGCTGAAGCAGGAGGAACACCTGAGCTCAGGAGTTTGAGGTTGCAGTGTGCCACTGCACTCCAGCATGGACAATAGTCAGATCCCTTCTGTTTAAAAAAAAAAAAAAAAGGTAGGAAAAGGAAATAAAAATGATTCAAAGCCCAAAAATAATGTACTCTATCTCATCTTTTATAACATATAACATCTACAAAACGAGGGTGTTGTATTACATGGTATCTAAAGGTTCTTCCAGCACTAAAAAACGGTATCTCAAAATTATGTGTTCTGTTACACATAGCTACACTAGCAAGTTTTCTTTTCTTTTCTTTTTGAGACAGAGTCTCACTCTGTCGCCAGGCTGGAGTACATTGGCATGATCTAAGCTCACTGCAAACTCCGCCTCCTGGGTTCAAGCGATTCTCCTGCCTCACCGTCCTGAGTAGCTGGGATTACAGGCGCCTGCCACCATGCCCGGCTAATTTTTGTATTTTTAGTAGAGACAGGGTTTCACCATGTTGGCCAGGATGGTCTCTATCTCCTGACCTCATGATCTGTCCACCTCAGCCTCCCAAAGTGCTGGGATTACAGGCGTGAGCCACCGCACCCGGCCTACGCTAGCAAGTTTTCTTACAACCTTTCAGCTCCATATCACTTTGAGAAAAAATACCCACCCTCCAAACATACTTTGATAACAGCCAGGATTCTCCATGAGGCTTGATCATCTTCAGAATACTTTTCAGTATGTAACACTGTTCTGACTCTGCAAAATGTTTTGTGTTCTCTGGCATTTTTTATATGTACTCAAAAAACAGAGCTGCAATATCTAAGAATTAAGGCCCTCTGATGATACTCACAACTTACAAATAAGCTACCTGAAACCTAAAAATCTAATTGCTCCCAGGTTCCAGATTTTGTCTAATACGCTTTCCTTTAATTAACTGCTTTAATTAATTTCATTATTCTCTCTTCTTTTATTGGTACAGTGTAGTATCAGTCAGATAGGCTAGTTTAAGCTGCAGTAACAAATCTCCAAAATCTCCTGTCTAGCTTAAAACAATGAAGATTTATTTGCTCTTCACTTTACATGTTTATCATGAGTTGGTGAAGAGCTCTGCTCCATAGGGGTCATCCTCCACTGGAACTCAGCTTATGGAGCAGCTACTCTTTGAAACACTATTAGCTGCAGCAGCAGAAAGAAAAGAGAGTTCTGGAAGTTCTCATACTGGCAATTAAATGATTGGCCTGGAAGTGACACACTAACTTCCACTCACAACTCTTTGGTCAGAACTGTTCACACGGCCCAATGACAAAGGGGTCAGGAAGTGACAGATGGAGGAGAGCCAAAAATAATTACTAAGCAGTATAAATGATTACTCCAAGTCCCAGTTTAATGACACATATGAAAAAGGTTAAATAAATGTTTTTAGTGATATAGATTTGAGAAACTATTAATTCTAATGGTCATTTGATCACTTAAGATCAGGACCTTAAGCTTCACTGAATTCACAAACATAAACTTCCAGATTCCAGGGGAATCTAAATCAAATGTCTGGAGTAAGTCAATAAAGAACTGACACACATTATCTGTATGTTGTTATCTATGTAGACATGGATACATACATACATACATACATAGTCTCCTAAAGACATAGTACATTTCCAGGGAAATAGAGATGACAATGCCAGCCCAAATTTGAGGCTTAAAAAAATCCCATTAATTCATCCCATGTTAGTTTCTCATGCCCAAAAATTAAAAATAGCAATTCTTTTTGTAAGTCTCTGAATATGGGCTAAATAGTTAGCAAGGGTCATATATTTAAATGCCTAAAGATCACAGGTAAAGAAAGTGAGTGAACTAAGACATTAAGAAATATCAGAGGATGCAGAGAACTGAAGAACTTATGGCCCACACAATCCTTACCCAGTGCAAATTCCTGGACAACTATTGCCATGTTAGAATTCAAGCCAGTGTTACTGGATGGTCTGAAATGTACAAAGCAGCTGGGAATCAGCTATTCAGGAGGCTGAGGCAGGATAATCACTTGAACCCGGGAAGTGGAGGTTGCAGTGAGCCGAGATTGCACCACTGCACTACAGCCTGGGGGATAGACCGAGACTCTGCCTCCAAAAAAAAGAAGCTGGGAATCAAGACTATGTGAAATCTCTGGAAGCTTTCATGTTCTTCTCATTATTCCTGGGTACCCTGAAATTTCACAATATGCCACAGTGTGGGCCTCTTACCATTCATTGTCATGAATGCTTGGTGGGCCCTTCCAACTGCAAATTCATGTACTTTATTTTTGAGAAATTTTCTTGAAATATTTGTTTGAATTACTTCTCAATTTTGTATTTCTGGAACTCCTAATATTTGAGAGTTGGACCTCCCAGACTGACAGCTCTCTAACTGCCCACATTTCACATTTTTGTTTTAAAATTCCAGTTCCCCAACCATTGTTGTCATTGCCCCGTAGGCTCACAAACAAAGTGGCCATGGTGGCAGGAATGGAGGTTATACCTGGGCTTAGCAACAGGAACTTCTACTTGCCAAGGCTGATTTGGCTATGGCTGCTATTGAGTGTCCAATCTGGTAGCAACAGAGGCCAATACTTAGCCCCCAATATAGTACCATTTCCTGGGGTGATTAGCCAGGTACCTAGTGGCAGGTGTATTACACTGGACCATTTCCATCATGAAAAAGGCAGCATTTGTTCTCACTGGCATAGACACTTCACAGCAAATGAAAGGCAGCAATGGGCCCATGTTCATGGAATTTACTGGTTTTACCATGTTCCCTAGCATCCTGAAGCAGTCGGCTTCACAGAACAAGTGACCTTTTGAAGATTCAGTTACAACGTTAGCTAGGTGGCAACACATTGTAGGGTTGAGGCAAAGTTCTACAGAAGACTGTGTGTTCTGAATCAGTGTCCAATATACAGTGTTGTTTCTTCCATAGCCAGAATTCACAGGTCCAGGAAACAAATGGTGGATATAGGAGTGACACCACTTATTACCCATAATAACTCGCTAACGAAATTTCTGCTTCTTGTCTCTGTGAGCTTATGCTCTGCTGGCCTAGAAGTTTTAGTTCTAGGCTTTATCAAGAGACACAACAATGATTTCACTGGAAGTTAAGACTGCCACCTGGCCACTTTGGACTCCTTATGCCTTTGAATCAACAGGCAAAGAAGGGTGTTACTGGGCTGGCTGGAGTGACTGATCTTGACAACCAAGGGGTAACTGAACTGCTACTCTACAATGAAGGAAAGGAAAAGTTATGTCTGAAATACAGGAGATATCCTAGGGCAACTCTCTTAGTATTACCATGCCCTGTAATCAAATGCAATGGAAAACTACAACAACCCAATTCAGGTGGGACTACTAATGGCCCAGACCCATCAGGAACAAAGGTTTGGGTTACCCCACCAGGTAAAGATCCATGGCCCGCTGAAGTACATGCTGAAGGCAGAGAAAGTACAGAATGGGTACTGGAAGAAGGTAGTTATAAATACCACACAGTATGTAAGTTATAGGATTTCAAGAAGAGCAAACCCAAGTGTTTTGCTTCCTTTTTTGGGGCAAGGGTTAGTGCACTTTTGGTCATAAACAGGACAGTTATGACATATTAGGTGAAAGTATGACCTGGCTCGTTGTTTTTTAGTAGAGACGGGGGCTTCACCATGCTGGCCACGCTAGTCTCAAACTCCTGACCTTAAGTGATCCACTCACCTTGGTCTCCCAAAGTGCTGGGATTACAGGAGTGAGCCACCGTGCCTGGCCAAGATTAAAATTTAAATTAGTGAACTCTGAGTAAGCTGACTGCCTCCCATGTGAGTGGGCCTCATCCAGTCAGTGGAAGATCTGAATAAAACACAAAGATAGGCCTCTCCAAGCAAGAAGGAATTCTCCAGGCAACTGCCTTTGGTGTTCATCTGTACCATCAGCTCTCCTGAGTCTCTCTCTCTCTCTCTACGTATATATCCTATTGAGTTCTGCTTCTCTGGAGAACCTTAATACATGTGGATTTTTAAATTAGTGTTATTGCCACTTACCATCTCATTCTGCTTATGTTTTCTACTCTGTACTACGCATAAATCTAAAGAGTTGTTTCTGGCCGGGCGCGGTGGCTCAAGCCTGTAATCCCAGCACTTTGGGAGGCCGAGACGGGCGGATCACGAGGTCAGGAGATCGAGACCATCCTGGCTAACACGGTGAAACCCCGTCTCTACTAAAAAATACAAAAAACTAGCCGGGCGAGGTGGCTGGCGCCTGTAGTCCCAGCTACTCGGGAGGCTGAGGCAGGAGAATAGCGTAAACCCGGGAGGCGGAGCTTGCAGTGAGCTGAGATCCGGCCACTGCACTCCAGTCTGGGCGACAGAGCGAGACTCCGTCTCAAAAAAAAAAAAAAAAAAAAAAAAAAAAAAAAAAAGAGTTGTTTCTGATTGCCACATAAATAGTCTCTGTGTGTGGGCTGAATTGTGCCTGTTAAAATGATATTATGTCCTAACCCCTGATACCTGTCAACGTGGCCATATTTGGAAATAGGGTCTTTGAAAATGCAAGTTAAGGTGGGGTCTTTAGGGTGGGGTCTAATTCAATAGGACTAGTGTCCTTATAAAAACAGGTAAGTGCCAATGTGAAGACAAACACAGAGGGAGAATGCTATGTGACAAAAGAGGCAGAGACTGAAGTGATGCAGCTGCAAACCAAGGAATACCAAGGATTAACAGCCACCACCATAATCTACAAATATATGCAAGGAAAGATTTTACCCAGATTCTCAAGCATGGTGCTGCTGCTACCTTGATTTTAGACAGAAGTGTGAGAGAATAAACTTCTGTTGTTTCGAGCTCCCAGTGTGTGGCAGTTTGATACGATAGCACTAGAAAAGTTAGTACAATGAGCACTCACAAATTTTACTTATCTACATTCAGACTGATACATGGAACACACAGGCTGTCTCTAACTTCCTGCCACTAGAAATAATATGGCAATGAATACCCATGTACATTATCCCTTTATGAAACTCTTACAAATACTCTGGGATGTCTACAAACGAAATTACTGGATCATAGGACATGCACATACTTACTACTAGTTGAGCTCCAGAATGGCCACAGAGTCTATACTCACTACTAACAATTGGCATTATCCTCCGCAGGGTAAGTTTCAGAAAGTCCACAAATGCTTTGATACTCCTCTTCCTTGATGAGGTGAAGCTGTATCCTCTCCCCTTAAGTACTGGTTGAGTGTAGTGACTTGCTTCTAATGAATGGGAAGTGGTGATAGTATGCAATTTGGGAGAGCAGGTGATAAGACACAGTAGCTACCTGCTTGCTCTCTTAGATTACTTGCTCTGGACAAAGCCACGTGCCCCATCACCAGAAGCAGCCTTATGAATCCATTCAAGCAGCCCTGTGGACAGGCCCAGGCAACAGAAAATTGAGACCTTCTGCAAACAAAGAGCAAGAAACTGAGGCCTCTTGCCAACAGCTACATGAATGAGACATCCTGAAAGTACATATTCAAGCCTTCAAATGACTATAGCCCTGGTCAACTGTTTGACTGCAACCTAATGAGACCTTGAGAAATATTTTAAATTTGGGGGTAATCTGTCATGAAAGATAACTAAATGCATTCAGTTTTCTGGTTTCTTCCCCTTAAACTAACAGGTATAAAATGAGATCTCATCTTAATTTACATTTTTTTCTGACAGCTAATGATTTGAGCATGTCTTCATAGGTTTATGAGCTTTGAGGGTCATCCATAAACCGCCTATTTAGAACCTTTGTGTATTTTTATATTAGGGTGGCTATCTTTTTCCTTTTGACTTCCAGGAGTTCCTTGAATCCTGTAGACGTTAAATCCCTTGTCAGATTTCACATTTTGAAAACATCTTCTCCCATTCTATCATGATGTCCCTTCAATGCACAGAACTCTTTAATTCTGATACAAACAAATTCATTCCACTTTTTGACACAAGCAATGTGCTTTCAAAGTTCCGTAAAGTCTTTTCCCACTACTGGGGATAATGGGATAATCTGTCAACATTTCTATACCTTCCACATGTCATATATATTTTGATGTTTTTAATTTACAAGAGCTCATTTTCGTTCTTTGATGCTCCTTATTTATAAAGTGAAGGTCTGACTTCACAAATAATTGTAGCTTCTTTTATCCCTCTGAAACTTAGTTTCTTTCACGTTTTCTTCTTCCTGTACCATTTCTGCTGCTTCCAAGTTACTTCCATCTTTCCACTCTGGCTTCCATCTTTCCTGTTATAAGTTTACCTCAATTGCCTGGTAATCTCCAGCTGTCCATAAATACGTTAGAGTTAAGGCACAAAATGCTGTTTAGAAATTCTGTGTGAGGTTTTAACTAGTAGGATTTAGTGTAGAGCTGCTGTTCTCAAAGTGTAGTCTGGGAATTCCTGGTAGTCATCAAGGGATGACTTTCGGGAAGTATCATGGTCAAAACTATTTTCAGTTATTATTATTTGTGTGTGTGTGTGTGTGTGAGACGGAGTTTTGTTCTTGCTGCACAGGCTGGAGTGCAATGGTACAATCTCAGCTCACTGCAACCTCTGCCTCCCAGGTTCAAGCGATTCTCTGCCTCAGCCTCCCCAGCAGCTGGGACTACAGGCGTGCCCCACCCTGCCTGGCTAATTTTTGTATTTTTAGTAGAGATGGGGTTTCACCATGTTGGCCAGGCTGGTCTACAACTCCTGACCTCAGGTGATCCGCCTGACTCAGCATCCCAAAGTGCTGGGATTACAGGCTTGAGCCACTGTGCCTGGCCTTATTTTCACTATTAACAGACATTAAGACATTATATTTTTTTTTGTCCACTTTCTTACAAGTACACAGTAGAGTTTTTCAGAGGCTACATACGTGACATGGGATATCATGACAGCCCAAATGCAGAAGCAGATATTAAAAGTTCCTGTTAAGCTGGACATTAGATTCACAAATACGTAAAACTATTCCACTCTAAATTTTTGTTCTGGAAAAGTTATTTTCCACAAAAATTACGCCATGTAATACATTTAATGGATTACTGTTGCTTTTAAAGGGATATTTAACATTTTTATTTAATACAGTAAATATTGATAGCTATAACCCACATTAAAAAAAATCTAATGTGGCACAGGGCTCCACAAGCAGTTAAAAGGGTCTTGTTTAAAAAAGTTTGAGAACTACTACTGTACAGTAATAAAGCAGGAACACAGTAAGTTTCAGTGTCACTACTGGTAAGTCTATGGATTTATTTTTAGACAGGTTTTCCCAGAAGGTACTCTTCTAGCCTCTTCTTGAAAGGTGTATATCTAGAAGCTAGTACTCAAGGAGGCAGAGGTTTAAAGTACTGGGATTCTCAACTTTTCATATGCAGACTTTCCATTTAATCAACATTTTAGGTTTGAAGGCCCTTCCCTTATCTTATCTGTATCTGGTATTTCTCTCCTACAATAAGCGTCAGCTTTCCGCCTTGATGGTAATGGTAAAGAGGCAAATACCTGGTTGCACAGAACACAGAAAGAAAACTAAGAAGTCTAATTGCTCTTTTTAAAGTCTTACTACCAGTGCTCCTGGGTTTTATCCTTGCCCTACACATGGCCCTCAAAGGCACTTGTGTCTCTAATTCCTTAGTCTTTTGGGGTTCTTTGCCTTATTTCTTGTAGCTTCCATACCTGCCAGCTGTTTTAACTTTATTGGGTACACTAAGTTGCTACCCATTCACTCACTTTTCAGTTTCCAAACTGATTTTGTCCCTCTTACCCTTTTCTCTGTTCTAGTGGGTTTACGCCTTTTAAAAATTATGTTACTGTAACATGGTTTCAAGTAAAAAGAAAGATATATATGTGTTCAACTTACCACATTTTCATCCCTTTACATTTAATCTGTGTCCCTCTGCTTTGAGTATAACTATTGTAAGGCGCAGCTGGCTTGTTTTTAAAATGTATAACTTTAAAGCCAGTTGAGCCTGGTGGCTCAGGCCTGTAATCCCAGCCCTTTGAGAGGCTGAAGTGGGTGGATCACGAGGTCAAGTGTTCGAGACCAGCCTGGCCAACATAGTGAAACTCCGTCTCTACTAAAAAGACAAAAAATTAGCTGGCTATGGTGGCAGGCACCTGTAATCCCAGCTACTTGGGAGGCTGAGGCAGGAGAATCACTTGAACCTGGGAGGCGGAGGCTGCAGTGAGCCGAGATTGCACCGTTGCTATCCAGCCTGGACGAGAGTGCGAGACTCCATCTCAAAAAAATAAATAAATAAATAAAAATAAATAATATATATAACTTTAAAATATACATTTAATCCACTGTAATTATATTTCTATTTTGTCATGTTACATTTATCCTGATTTTCCTTTACTTCCTATTCCCCCTTTTCCTCTCATGCTTTAACCCTCAACATACCATTTACTACCTGGGTCCAAAGGATGCCTTAAAATTTTTTTTAGGTTATTTTACATATAATTTAAAGAGACAGTGCAAGACAACTTTTAAAATAAATTTTAATAGGAACTTAAACACAGCAAACATCTCTTTCTACTAAGTTTTACACACAAATATCGTACAAAATTAAAAAAAAAATTTTTGAGACAGAGTCTTGCTTGCTCTGTTGACCAAGATGCATTGCAGTGGTGCAATCTCAGCTCACTGCAACCTCCAACTCCTGAGTTGAAGCAATTCCCGTGCCTCAGCCTCCTAAGTAGCTGGGACTACAGACATGCACCACTACACTCAGCAAATTTTTCTATTTTTAGTACAGATGGGATTTCACCATGTTGGCCAGGTGGGTCTCGAACTCCTGACCTCAAGCGATCCACCTGCCTTGGCCTCCCAACATGCTAGGATTATAGGCATGAGCCACCGTGCCTGGCCACGTACAAAACTTAAAAAACATTGTCTCAGGACTTTTTCTTTTTTTTTAAGCAAAAAGGGATGGCTCAGGTTCATGTTGTAAAATTTTCCTGTTGAATGACTAACTGGATAAAAATACTATCTTTTCTTTTTGTCCTTAAAACATCTTGTGCATTTGATTCTTAAGTCTGAGAAAATTCATGCAGGATATGATCATCTCAAGAATCACAGTCTGAGACTTCATTTATACACTCGATTTATCATTAGCATATAGAACAGCATATAACTTTCTACAACAATGAAAATGTTCTGTATCTATGCAGTCCAATATGGTAGCCAGCCACCATGAAGTGAGAGTAATTGAAAGTTGTATTTTTCTCCTTAGATAACTCCTAGAAAGTGTGATGAGGAATGGAATTTTAAATTTTATTAATTTTAATTAATTTAAATATACACAGTCACATGTGGCAAGTGGCTACCGTACTAGACAACTCAGGTCTAGAGTGCTACTTCTCTTTGCATTTATATTCTAATTCGTACGTCTCCTAAATTTTTTTATACCTTTTTGAAGTAGGATATAATATTTGAGCAATGCAGTGAGAAAACTGAAAAATGACTATCACATCTTCCATCTTCCTAGGAGAATCTATCATTTTTTTGTCTTTTTTTTTTTAGCGTAGTATAAATAATTGATAAGTAATGATAAAATTCCTAGAATAGTAAAATATTTCAATATATAGGAAAAGCAAGATTACTAAGATCCCATAATGGATGTTAGGTTTATAAAAAAGGATCTAATAGACTCATATGGTAACTGTAAGATAGAATAATCTTTTAAAATAAATTTTCTCTTTGTTCTTTGGTAGATCTCTAAGAATACAAGTCATAAAATATCTATCCTTCTAAATAGTTAGCACTGTTGAAAAATGAAAATCAAAAATGAAAATTATTCCAACTGACCTTGATGGTATACCAAGAGTTAAGCTTTATTCATTCTCTTATTTTCATTCCTTTAGTTCTGCTGGTCTGGAAGACATCTATTTTATTTCTATTCCTTTTGTGGTTACTCAAGTTAAAAAACAAAAGCAGCAGCAGCAGCAGCAAACAAGTATAGAGTAGTACTAATCAGTGTTCTAATGGCTTTATATGTATTTCACTTAATCCTCCCCACAACAACGAGAGGGTATTATTGTCATCCCAATTTATACATAAGGAAATTCAGATGCAAGAAGTTCAAGCAACTCCTTAATGTCACACAGCTAGTAAGAAATAAGCTAGTCTTTCATTCAGGTAGTCTGGCTGCAGAGCCACAAAATAGCTATTTAGTTTTGGTAAAATACCCTGAAGTTGGTCAGTGTCTCTTTTCGTGCTACCGACTTTTTGTGAACAAAGCAAGAATAGTAGCATTCCTGACTCAACGAACTCTACTTTTTTTCCAACTTTCTTGTTATTGACCAGAGTTTTGATTCTACTTTAAAAAATATATATATATATTTGCAATCAACTCACCTGATTTATCAACATATTTTGCCAATTCTTTGTTTGCCACTGTATTCTTTTTTGCAATCCCTCCTTCTCCCTAGTTTACTATTCCTGCTGAAGTACAATCTTTGGTTCTTGCATCAAGCTTCTCTAAGTGAGGAGCTCTCCATTTTGCGTTATTTCCTCACTTTGGGCCTCATTCTTGTTGACAGCTTACTGTTTAAATGAGTATAGAAGTCAAGGTCAACAGTTATATTCCTTATATATGTTCTGAGGAAAGAAGATCCTATTACCTACTGGAAGATATTGTTTTGATAAATATGTTGTTAATTTAACTAATGTTTTGGTGTAGGAACTGTGGCATTTTTCATTTTGAAAAACTTTTATGTTTCATGATCTGCAATTTCACTTTTGAGCATCCAAAAGATTTAAAAAACTTATCCTAGTAAGCAGTTTAGATGTGTGCTAGTTCAATATGAAAACCGAGCTCAATATGAAACCTTCAATTCTGGAAACCTTTTAATCATTATCTCATTGAATACTGTTTCTCAACTACTCTAATCTCTCCTAAAATCTCTTTTGAATATTGAACTTGTTTGAATCTATCAATCTATACTCAATTTTTTTCCCCACTTCTCTCTTACTACATTCTGGGTGAATTCCTTAACACTATTTTCCAAATCACTGTTTCACTGACCATGTTCAGTCTAGTACCCATCTAATGACATCTTACTTAATATAGTTGTTGATTTATTTATTTTCTTTAAAGACAGGATCTTGCTCTGTTGTCCTGGCTGTAGTGCACAATCATGGCTCACTGCAGCCTCAACCTCCTGGGCTTAAGCGATCCTCCCACCTCAGCCTCCTGAGTAGCATGGGACTACAGGTGTGCACCACCACACTCAGCAAATTTTTTTTTTTATTTTTTGTAGAGAAGAGGTTTGGCTATGTTGCCCAGACTGGTGATTTTGGTTTTTTTTTTTTTGAGAAGGAGTCTCGTTCTGTCGCCCAGGCTGGAGTGCAGTGGCCGGATCTCAGCTCACTGCAAACTCTGCCTCCCGGGTTTACGCCATTCTCCTGCCTCAGCCTCCCGAGTAGCTGGGACTACAGGCGCCCGCCACCTCGCCCGGCTAGTTTTTTGTATTTTTCAGTAGAGACGGGGTTTCACCGTATTAGCCAGGATGGTCTCGATCTCCTGACCTTGTGATCCGCCCATCTCGGCCTCCCAAAGTGCTGGGATTACAGGCTTGAGCCACCGCGCCCGGCCTAGATTTTGGTTCTTTTACGGCTATTATTCCTTCCTTTACCTCCCTGAGGATCTTAAACATACACTTTAAAATTGTTCTATTATTGACACTTATAGACTAAGGATTCACTTGTATGTCAATTATTCCCACTCCTACAAAAAAGAAAACATACTATAAATACTGTATAATGATTCCCCTTTTTTTCCCCACTAAGCAACAAAACTTAGGAGATATTTCTGTATCAGTACACAGAAAACATTCTCTTTTCTTTTTGATGAAGGTGTTGACTTGGTTATTTCAGGTTTAGTTTTTCTTGATATATTTTCGAATTTTTGTTTGGCAGGTTCACTAGAACTCCAAGTTGCACGGTGTGTGTATCTTTGTGTGCTTACCTCACCCTAACAATTTTTCATTTTCTACCATCTCTCACTCAAAACTCCCACCCCAGAATAAGGTTTTTTTTTTGTTGAGATGAAGTCTTGCTTTGTTGCCCAGGCTGGAATGCAGTGGTGCGATCTCGGCTCACTGCAACCTCCGACTCCCGGGTTCCAGTGATTCTCCTCCCTCAGACTCCCAAGTAGCTGGGATTACAGGCACGCACCAACATACCCAGCTAATTTTTGTATTTTTAGTAGAGACGAGGTTTCACCATGCTAGTCAGGCTGGTCTCGAACTCCTGACCTCATCATCCACCCGCCTCAGCCTCCCAAAGTGCTGGGATTACAGGTGTGAGCCACGGCGCCCAGCCGAGAAAGAGGTCTTATAATTGCTGCAGACGTCACCTCCTGAAGATCCAGACCCTAAGTCATGGGCAGGTAGGCCCAGCTTTAATCCAGGAGGTTGTCACTGCTTCCTTCCAGCACTCTGGACCTGCAATTTATGTAAGCCATATCCCTAAGCAACAGTCATATATTCTTTTTCAGTTTTTTCCTGATTCGGCCCTTTAGTTTCTGGGGTAATAAAAACAGGCTGTTCATCTTCCTGCTCCAATCTGTCTACCAATATACAGTACAGTTTTGGTCTCTATCCTGCAGGTGACCTCTCAGAGGCATCTTCCTGCTTGCCAAACAGATTTTGACAAATTCATGTATTTAGTCTCTATTTAACACTTTGCCTTTTGTTCTTTTTTTTCTTTTTTTGAGACAGAGTCTCACTCTGTCACCCAGGCTGGAGTGCAGAGGCACAATCTCAGCTCACTGCAATCTCTGCCTCCAGGTTCAAGCGATCCTCCTGCCTCAGCCTTCCGAGTAGCTGGGATTACAGGAACCTGCCACCATGCCTGGTTAATTTTTTTAGTTTTGGTAGAGACGGGGTTTCACCATGTTGGCCAGGCTGGTCTCGAACTCCTGACCTCGAACTCCTCAATCCACCCGCCTTGGCCTCCTAAAGTGCTAGGATTACAGGAGTGAGCCACTGTGTCCAGCCTTTTTTTTTTTTTTTTTTAAGGAATGAAAGGTCTCAGCCGGGTGTGGTAGCTCATGCCTGTAATTCCAGCATTTTGGGAGACAGAGGCAGGCAGATCACCTGAGGTCAGGAGCTCAAGACCAGCCTGGTCAACATGGTGAAACCCTGTCCCTATTAAAAATACAGAAATTAGCCCGGCGTGGTGGGGTGCCTGTAATCCCAGCTACTTGAGAAGTTGAGGCAGGAGAATCGCTTGAACTGGGGAGGCAGACATTTCAGTGGGCTGAGATCACGCCACTGCACTCTAAGCAAAGCTCTGTCTCTCAAAAACAAAAAAACAAAAAAAAAACCCTCCCTCCCAGTCCTTCTATGTATTAACTTCCTCTCCCCTTTCTCCAGGTAACGCATGTTAAGACTTCCTTGTCCATCCTTTCCAAGTTTCTGAGTGTAATAAAACATATCAATATAAATTATGTAGCCCAGAATTTTGCCTTTTCTTTTCTTTTTTTTTTTTTTGAGACGGAGTCTTGCTTTGTCACCCAGGCTGGAGCGCAGTGGCCGAATCTCAGCTCACTGCAAGCTCCGACTCCCGGGTTCACGCCATTCTCCTGCCTCAGCCTCCCGAGTAGCTGGGACTACAGGCACCCGCCACCTCGCCCGGCTAGTTTTTTGTATTTTTTAGTAGAGACGGGGTTTCACCATGTTAGCCAGGATGGTCTCGATCTCCTGACCTTGTGATCCACCCGTCTCGGCCTCCCAAAGTGCTGGGATTACAGGCTTGAGCCACCGCGCCCAGCCTGCCTTTTTTTTCTTACAGCTGCTTGCTTATATGGTTTTTCCATAATTTCTTTGACTAATCCCCTACTGATGGACATCTGGATTGTTTCTCACCTTCTGCTATTACAAACCATAATACAAAATAATCTGAGACACATATCATGTGGTAAGTGTGTACGTATAAGATAAATTTCAGAAAATTCAACCTGCTGGGTATTTTTTACTCTGGCAGATATTGACCAATTGCCTCCCACAGGGATTATCTCAATTTGTATTCTCAATAGCAATGTATGAGCAGCTTTTCCCCCAAAGCTCCACAACCATGCCCAACTTTTGTTTTTGCCTAATAGGGTAACTATAATTGTTATAGTTTTAATTTCTCTTACTGTAAATGAGCTACTGGCTTCATTAGCTTAAAACCCACTTATATTTAATTTTCTGTGAATTATCGATTCATATCTTTGCTCACTTTTTATGGGATTGCAAGATCTTTTTCTTATCAAGTTTCCAAGTACTTCTTATATGTATATTAGGAAGGCTACCCTTTGTTTATGATTAAAATTACCAGTAAGTTTTGCTAATTCCTAACTGTAAGTAAGTTTTGGTTGCAAATCAGTTTTACCAGTCTGAACAATTCCCTTTTCCCCCTTCCCCTAGCTACCACCATTCTACTTTGTTTCTAAGAGTTTGATTACTTTAGGTATCTCATATAAGTGGGGTCATGCAATATTTGTCTTTTTGTGACTGGCTTTCACTTAGTATAACATCCTCAAGGTTCATCTATGTTGTATCACACGACAAAATTTCCTTTTTAAAGTTTGAATAATATTTCATTGTATGTATATACATTTTCTTTATCCACTCAGAGAATGCTTTTTTTTTTTTTTGTGCAGACGGGGTCTCACTCTGTCACCCAGGTTGGAGTGCAGTGGTGCAACCTCCTCGGTTCACTGCAACCTCCGTCTTACAGGCTCAAGACATTCTCATACCTCAGCCTCCCCAGTTGCTGAGACCACAGGCACATGCCATCATGTCCAGCTTTTTTTTTATTTTTGGTAGAGTCGGGGTTGTGCCATGTTGCCAGGCTGATCTCAAACTCCTTGGCTCAGGCAATCCATCCAACTTGGCCTCCCAGAGTGCCCTGAGAGTACTTTTTTTAATGTAATAGAATTTATCAATTATTTCATGACTTCTGGATTGAGTCAGTATAAAAGATCTTCTCCACACCAAAATTATAAAAAGACTACTATTTTCTTTTAGTATTTTCATGGTTTTATTTTATCAATTGATCCGTTTCACATTTATGTGAAAAACATCCAATTTCATTTTTTCAGTTTTCCTGGCTCTTCTTCCTTCTTTACTTTTCCTTATGAACTTTGGAATCAGAATGTCCAGTGTTTTAATTTATAAAATTAAAAAACATTGTGTTGTTTCATTTGTTGAAGTTTGTTTTGCGTCTTTCACATAAACATTTCCTGCTATGAATGTATTTCCATTTCTCCTCGTATTTCTGGTAATTTCTGCTTCACCAAGGGTGCTGCTATGTTATCTGACATATTGCTATTCACAACTATTAAATTTTCATTGTGTCCTTTAAGAAATAAGTGCCTCTCTTTATTGTTTTTTAGTATGAACTCCACCTGGTATGTTAAAATCATGACACTCCTAAATTCTTTTCATTTGCATTTGTATCTTATACCTTTTCTCTATCTTTTAAAACACCAACTTTTCACAATCACTGCCCTGTGTACCTTGTATAAACCACAGAGTGGGTTTTGCCTTGAATCTAAACTAAAAAATACTTTTCTTCTAAAAGTGAGTTAAGCATATTAATATCTTTTGTTAAGAAAGGCATGTTTGGCCGGGCGCGGTGGCTCAAGCCTGTAATCCCAGCACTTTGGGAGGCCGAGACGGGCGGATCAGGAGGTCAGGAGATCGAGACCATCCTGGCTAACCCGGTGAAACCCCGTCTCTACTAAAAAATACAAAAAACTAGCCGGGCGAGGTGGCGGGCGCCTGTAGTCCCAGCTACTCGGGAGGCTGAGGCAGGAGAATGGCATAAACCCGGGAGGCGGAGCTTGCAGTGAGCCGAGATCCGGCCACTGCACTCCAGTCTCCGCGACAGAGCAAGACTCCGTCTCAAAAAAAAAAAAAAAAAAAAAAAAAAGAAAGGCATGTTTGGGCCGGGTGCGGTGGTTCACACCTGTAATACCAGCACTTTGGGAGGCTGAGGTGGGCAGATCACGAAGTCAGGAGTTCAAGATCAGCCTGGCCAACATGGTGAAACCCCGTCTCTACTAAAAATACAAAAATTAGTCGGGCTTGGTGGTGGGCACCTGCATCCCAGCTACCTGGGAGGCTGGCGCAATAGAATCACTTGAATCCGGGAGTTGGAGGTTGCAGTGAGCCAAGACTGAGCCACTGCACTCCAGCCTGGGCGACACAATGAGACTCTGTCTCAAAAAATAACAATAAAGAAAGAAAGGCATGTTTGGTCTTAGGGTTGTCGTGTTATGTATGTGGTTATATATGAACATTTTTTTGCTAAATGATGTTTTACTTTTAATGGGTTTGCAGTTCTTTCAATATTTAGGAAGGTTTATAGCTTTGTTCTAATGCTTACCTTCATAATTTCTATCTCTTCAGACAACACCTATTAGTTCCTCAATATGAGTAATGTTAAATTAACAAGCTTCCTCTCCCACTATCTGATTTAATCAATAGTATTGAATCTAATAGCATTATCTTTAGTGTTTTAGTTTTCTTTGTTATTTTAATGTTTCTTTTAAAGTGCTGAATATGTTTATATTTCTATTACTTGATCTGTGATGTTTAAACATCTTTTTCAATACCAGTTATTACCATAGGGCAATTCCGTCTCTCAAATTTTTTTAGTTTGATCATTTCTATATCATCAAGGTATACAATATTAACATTATATTCTGTCATTACGATCGCCATATTTTAGTCTTTTTTTTTTTTTTTTTTTTTTTGAGACAGATTCTCACTCTATCACCCAGGCTGGAATGCAGTGGCATGCACGATCTCTCACTGCAACCATCTACCTCCCAGATTCAAGCGATTCTCGTGCCTCAGCCTCCCAAGTAGATGGGACTACAGGTGTGCACCACCATGCCCAGCTAATTTTTGTATTTTTGATAGAGACGGGGTTTCACCATGTTGGCCAGGCTGGTCTTAAACTCCTAGCCTCAAGTGATCTGCCCATCTTGGCCTCCCAAAGTGCTGGGATTACACGTGTGAGCCTCCATGCCCAGCCCACATTTTAGTCTTTATGTCTATATATAAATTCACTGCTTACACACCAATCATTTCCCCACGTCTGTCAGCTGAAGTTTATACTCTAGTATTTTCCTCAAGAAGGGCTCACATAAACAATATTCTCTGAGTACTATTTGTTCCTTAAGAACAATGTGACTGGATATAAAATCTTTAGCCAGCACTTTACTTCCTTATCTCTTCCTTGTTCGACTGGGGTTGAACGTTGTGGAGAATTCTAAGGCCGGCCAGATTTTAATGTCTTACAGAAAACTTGGGAGTGGGGTAGTCAGGAAGGTTTCTGGCTGTTGAAAGGAATCTTTACGATCTTTCTGGTCAGTTTTCCCTGCCACAGATGCCCTTTCAATATGTAAATTTCATCTCAGTTAGTTTTTCTTCAATTGTGTTTTTAACCACTTGTTTTGTTGTCATGTTTTGGTTTTCTTCTATAGGGGTTTCAATTCTAAGTTTGTTGGATCTACTGTATTTTCTAAAACTTAAAAAAAAAAATTATTTCCATTTTTTAAAATCCCAGTGTCTCTTACTATGTTTTCCTTGGGGCTAGTCTGCTTCTTGTGCTCCTTATTTCACCTGCATTTCTGTACTATTTTTTGAGACAGGGTCTCCCCTCTGTTGCCCAGGCTCACGTGCAGTGGTGCAATTTTGGCTTACTGCAACCTCCGCCTCCTGGGCTCAAGCCCTCTTCCCACCTCAGACTCCCAAGTAGCTGGGACTGTAGACGCGAGCCACTATACCTGGCTAATTATGTACTTTTTTTAGAGACAGGGTTTTGCCATGTTGTCTAGGCTGGTCTCGAACTCCTGAGCTCAAGCGATCTCCCTGTCACAGCCTCCCAAAGTGCTGGGATTATAGGTGTGAGCCCCCATGCCCAGCCTTTTGCTTTCTTCTACTTCTTTCCCAAGTTCCCTCAACTCACATTTTATCTCCTCCTGTTGCCCTGCCATCTCTTTTCTGAGTTCTTACCTTTCCTGCTTTGTAATCTTCTTTTGTAGAACTATTTACAAGCTTTACTCAAGTCTAAAAAATAGATGGTGAAATGCTGGGTCACAATTTTCATCTGCTCTGCAGCAACAATTCACTAATGACTGTTTTTTGTGCTTGGGAAGTTCTGCTGCCATATCAGCTTCTTTCGTATTTTGCATAACAGAATAAACTGAATTTTTCTGAAGCAGCTATTTACATAGATTCCCAGGAGTGGCAAGGGAAGGAAATACAGGTTTCACAGTCCAAATACTCTCTACTCCTTTGATGCTATAATAAATAATAGAGGGAGTGTGTGCTCTTCTGCTGCTCTGCGACCAGTGCCCTGTGCATTGCCTTCTCCTGTCTAATCTAACTCATCTCTTTCTTTCACTTTACCTCAGAGCCGCCACCAAAATGCAGATTTTTGTAAAAACCCTATGGGTAAGACCACCACCCTCAAGATTGAACCCTTGGATGCAACAGAAAATGAAAAGGAAGATCCAGGATAAGGAAGAAGTCTGTACGGATCAGCAAAGACTGACGTTTGATGGCAAGCAACTGGAAGATGAAAGTACTTTAACTACAACATTCAAAAGTAGTCTACTCTTGTGTTGAGACTTTGTGGTGGCATTAAAGAAGAAGTCTTATACGACTCCCAAGAAGAATAAGCACAAGAGAAAGAAGGTTAAGTTGGTTGTCCTTAAACACCGTAAGGTGGATGAGAATGGTAAAATTAGTCGCCTTAGTCGGGAGTGCCCTTCAGATGAATGTGGTGCTGGAATGTTTATAGCAAGCCACTTTGATAGATATTATTGTGGCAAATGTCTGGCTTATTGCTTCAACAAACCAGAAGACAAGTAATTGTGTATGAATTAATAAATTTTTTGGCCAGGCACGGTGGCTCACGCCTGTAATCCCAGCACTTTGGGAGGCTGAGGTGGGTGGATCATGAGGTCAGGAGTTCGAGACCAGCCTGGCCAACATGGTAAAAATCCATCTCTGCTAAAAATAAAAAAGTTAGCCGGGCTTTGTGATGCACACCTATAATCCCAGCTACTTGGCAGGCTGAGATAGGAGAATCACTTGAACCCGGGTGGCAGAAGTTGCAGTGGGCCGAGATCGTGCCATTCATTGCACTCCAGCCTGGGTGACAGAGCAAGACTCCGTCTCAAAAAATAAATAAATAAAATTTTTTTTAAAATACAGAGAAAAGCTGGTTCCTGTACATGTGGCTCTGTGTACACATGTGTACAGCTCTACTTTCTCTTTTCTGAATATAATCAGGCACTTCTGCCACCAACCCGTCATTACAAACAAGAGATTTACCTTTTGAACTTCAACATGAACCTCTTACTGTCAGTAAGTATATTTAAACTAATAGCTTCTGTCCCTTTTCTGATGTTTTTGATAGTCTTCAAAAAACATAATCTGGAGTTTACATACGTCTTTCAGTTCATTGAAAACAGAGGTTGATAGATTTTTCTTCTTTATGATTTCTAGAGAAGATGCAGATTTATGCATCTACATTCATTCTAAAAGTATGATTATTAATTGTGTGTATGTTTATCATTGCTGTCTTTGAAGAGACAGAGAATCTCAAAGCTAAAACTCACAGCACCATCCTGATGGCTGTTCCTTATAGTGTAACTTCAGATATTTTTGAAGTATTTTTTAAAAGCTTTTACATGGGAGATGATTATTGATGCATTATAGTAATTAAAATTTCATTCTGGCTGTTTAATCAGAAAAACATGGATTCTAATCCTAAGGTTGCCAATTACTAACTCTTGTGAATTAAATTCAGTAAACAGAAGTTTACTGTAAAACAGATTCTTGTTACGCATAATACATGAATTATACATCACTTCTATTGTGCATTATAAGTCCATATACTGATTATCAGACATCTATTAATGAGGAAATACATTCTGGTAAGAATATAAAAACTTCATTACCAAACAGTACTATAAAGAAAGCATTCAGGACAGTGAACAAGATGAGCTTACTATATAAAACATTATCAAATAAATATTAACTGGTAATTCTTCAATAAGCATAAATGGGCCTAACAACAACTATAAATGACAGCAAGCACCTGAGGCTGGGATATGGAAAAGCTATCAAGAAGACAAAAGACACATAAAAGAAGTGATCAGATAATGAAGTCAAGCAACCACTGAGTTCACAGTTTTACTATAGTGTCAAAAAAAAAACTGCAGTAGTACAGCATATGGCTCACTCAAGAACAATGTGTAGGCCAGGTGCTGTGGCTCATGCCTGTAATCCCAGCACTTTGGGAGGCCGAGGTGGGTAAATCACTGAGGTCAGGAGTTCGAGACCAGTCTGGCCAACATGGCAAACCCTGTCTCTACCAAGGCCGTGGTGGTGCATGCCTGTAATCCCAGCTACTTGGGAAGCTGAGGCATGAGAAACGCTTGAACCCGGGAGGTAGAGGCTGCAGTGAGCCGAGCTCACACCACTGCACTCCAGCCTGGGCAACAGGAGGAGACTCAGTCTCAAAAAAAAACAAAAAACAAAAACAAACAAACAATGCGTAGACAAGTCTGTCTAAGGAAGAATCTTGTAAAAGAAAAACAGTCAAAGCATAGAAGACTTGGAATAGATTGTTCCACAGGTGGTAAAGCCTTGAAGACAAGAGAGTGCCTAGTTCCTTTCCCCTCCCCAACCAAAAAAATGCTAACATAAAGTGAACCAAGAGACGAACAGAGTATGACAACAGAGTAAAAATTCTGTCCTGGTAAATCTTCCAAGGCCTTTGCCCCATTCCCTCTCACTAAGAATATCCTTTTTCCCCTATGTTCCTCTATCTGTGGCATACTCGTTCCTCAAGATAATAGTTTAAGTACCCCCACTATCTCTGAACAGTCCTTCCAAATCATTTCAGCCCTAAGACTAGTTGCCACGTTACTCTCAAGTATCTCATGTATTCATTCATTCAACAGTTAACCTCATGCACTAATGATGGGATTATAAATTATGCAACCTTTCTTTGAAAACAAATTCAGCAATATTTACCAAACTTTAAACTGCAAATATCCCTCCAAATCATCAAAATGTATACATTAAACGTGCATTTTAAAATGTATCAATTATACTTCAATAAAGCTTAAAAACAGAAAAACCCTTTGACCAAATAACCCACTTTAAAAAAGTGAATCTTTTGCAAAAGTGAATCTCTCACCGGGCATGGTGCCTCACGCCTGTAATCCCAGCACTTTGGGAGGCCAAGGTGGGCAGATCACAATGTCAGGAGATCAAGACCAGCCTGACCAACATGGTAAAACCCCCGTCTCTACTAAAAATACAAAAATTAGCCGGGCATGGTGGCGTGTGCCTGTAATCCCAGCTACTCAGGATGCTGAGGCAGAATCACTTGAACCCGGGAGGCAGAGGTTGCAGTGAGCTGAGCTTGCGCCACTGCACTCCAGCATGGGCGACAGAACGAGACTCTGTCTCAAAAAAAAAAAAAAAAATGAATCTTTCTACTAAAATTGTGACATAAACATGTAAAGATATTTGTATAGGGTTGTTTGCTGCAGTTCTATAACAGCATAAAAGAATTTAAATGTTAATAGATGAATATTTAATACATTGTGGTACATTCATGTAAAAGACTACTCTGCAACTATAAAAAAGAATGAGGTCATCCTCTATTTATACAGATACAGAAAAATGCCCAGGGTATCTCTAAGCAAAAAATGAAACTTAGGTTACAAAACAATACATACAGTGTGGTTTGTTTTTAACGAAAAAAAGTGTGTTTATATTCACATGCATTTAAAAAATTAAAAAGAAAAAGCCTGTGCAACACAGTGAGACCCCTGTCTCTACAAAAAAAAGTAACAATTAACTGAGCATGGTGGCACATGCCGGTGGTCCCAGCTAATCGAGAGGCAGAGGTTGAGGCTACAGTAAGCTGTGATCAAGCCACTACACTCTAGTCTGGGTAAAAGAGTGACAAAGCCAGGCACAGTGGCTCATGCCTGTAATCCCAGCACTTTGGGAGACCGAGGTGAGCAGATCACCTGAGGTTGGGAGTTCAAGACCTGCCTGACCAACATGGAGGACCCCATCTCTACTAAAAATACAAACTTACATGGGCGTGGTGGCGCATACCTGTAAACCCAGCAACTCGGGAAGCTAAGGCAGGAGAATCACTTGAACCCAGGAAGGTGGAGTTTGCGGTGAGCTGAGATTGTGCCATTGCACTCCAGCCTGGGCAACAAGAGCGGAACTCTGTCTCCAAAAAAAAAAAAAAGGGGGGGGGTGTGGGGGGTGGCGATGAGACCCCATCTCAAAAAAAAAAATTATTATTTTTTTCCCCCCAAAAGAACCAACACAAAAGAACAGTTAAGAGTTACCTCGGGGGAATGAAAGAACAGGGAAAACAAAATAACTGGCTTTCCCCCTTAAATTCTATGTCCTGTGCCGGTGGCTCACACCTGTAATCCCAGCACTTCGTGAGGCTGAGGTGGAAGGATCGCTTAAGGTCAAGAGTTCAAGACCAACCTAGGAGACAAAGCAAGACCCTGGCTCTATAAAAGGATTTGTGGGGCCAGGCATGGTGGCTCATGCTTGTAATCCCAGCACTTTGGGAGGCTGAGGTGGGTGAATTGCTGGAGCCCAGGAGTTCAAGGCCAGTCTGGACAACATGGTGAAATCTTGTCTTTACAAAAAACACAAAAATTAGCCGGGTGTGGTGGCACATGCCTGTAGTCCCAGCTACCTGGGGGACTGAGGCAGGAGGATCACTTGAGCCTGGGAAGCAGAGGTTGCAACGAACCGAGATTGTGCTACTGCATTCCAGCCTGAATAACAGACTTTGTCTCAAAAAAGCCAATTAGCGGGCTTGGTGGAACACACCTGTAGTCCTAGCTACTGGGGCAGATGAGGCAGAATGATCTCTTGAGCCTGGCGGTTCGAGGCTGCAGAGAGCAATGACTGTGCCACTGTGTTCCTGCTGGGTGACAGAGTAAGAACTTATCTGAGGGGGGGAACCCTAAAAAATAAAAGATACATATATCTGTATTCTTTAATTCACTTAATTAAAATTTTCTAGGGTGCCAGGCACTCATGATCTATACTGCTCACTTGGCACTTACACATTTATTTTGAGAGAGTATTCCATGCTCCCATCTATCCCTTGGAACCATAAACAGATCAACAGGTCCAACAATTCACTAAAATGAAAAATGACTAGGATGATGATACAATTTTGGAACAAGAACAGGTAACATTACCATTACTGACTGGGAATCTGGAGACTTGGGCTCTAAATCCAAACATCACTTTGAACAAACCTCAAGAATTGGGACAATGGTTCCTTCTATTTCAAACATTCTATAATACCATTCCTGACTAGTTTACTTAACATCTCCAAGATAATTTTAAAGTATCTAAACTAAGCTGACACCAAAAAAGAAAGGATATAATCTTCTTTAGTGCCCCATTTTAGAATTTACCAGAAGTTCTTTGTCAGTCTAATAATTTAAATTCATTTTCTTTAGCTATCTTTTGAGTATGTAATACGAAAAAAATAGCTGAGCAACCTTTTTCTTTTAAAAATTACTTTCAACCACTCTGAAAGGTTAACTTACTTTTAGGCTTGTTCCTCTTTGGAATAACATTTTAAATTTCCTATTAGACAGTTTTTCAGCCATTGCAATGTTTTACAAATCTTATTGCTATGATACAGTATCATGTGTTCACACACACCCATGCACCCCCACCACACACACTTCAGAACCTCAACTGTAGCCCCTATCTGCTATATTTGGTCCTAGCTAGCTAGTTTGAAGAGTCTGCTCATTTTTTTTTTTTGTTTCCACACAGATTAAAACACATCGGCTTTTTTTTTTCTAACAGGTTATTCAAAGTAATTTGATTTGTTCTTGGTTGAGTATTTAACCTCACCCAGTTTTAAATCATCTATGAACATATTTAATATGCTCAATAATGTAAATAAGTAATTATATGAACACACCTTGGACTACAGAAGAAAGATGAAGGAAAACAATCATTCACTAAGTGTCTATGTGCAAATGGCTAGCGCTATTTTTTAGTAAGTTATAGTTTCCATATAACATAACTTTTAAAAATTTCCCCCAACTGACACAACACCAATATGACTGCTTCATGAAAAAACAAAAGCTTTGTTTAAATCCAGTTATGTTGTTCTTGTTCCTTCTTCAGCTACTAAAAGTCACTGTTTCAGACAAATACATTAAATACATCTGTGATCGGCTCTTCATAAAACCATGTAGACTGCTCCCTAGAATCTATACTTACTGATTTTTCCTTAACCACATCAGTAGCTTCTACTAAAAAAAAAAAAAAAAAAAGAAAGCAACAAAATTTAGTTGATCTCATTTAATGAAGGTTTTTTAGTATGCTTTCTCAGGAAAACACTTGTTTTCTCTTGGTTTAGGTTTATAAGAAGCCTGTAAGATGGTCAGACAACTAATCAAGTGAATGTGAGATGAGTCGATTAAAAATCTAAGAACTAAATTTACGTTTCAAAGTCCTACATTTTTTAAAAAATGGTTCCTATTTATTCCCAAACACGTTCTTCTTAGAAATCCTCTTAGAAAGTAAGAGGTGTTTTTTTTCTTTTTTAGCCAATAATGATGAAATTATTTCCCTTAGCAATCTGTTTCAACACTTAATAAACTGACAGTCACTAATTTCTTCACAGGTAATCTCAAGTTTTACGAACAGAAAATATTCCCCACATAAAATTATTAAACAGATGTGAGTCCACACCACTAGGGTACCTTCAGAAAAAATAGCCACCTGTTGCAATCAACAATAAATTCCTCTTTTCTAATTATCCAGTTCATTTGCACACTAAATTTTCCATCTTCCATCATTCAGCAGGCATGTGAGCAAAATATTTGTACGTATTTACTACCATAATCAAATTATCTGATGCAAAAGGAATTTTATGCTATAGTCACAAACTTATCCTGGAAAGACAGAATCACTGGTTCAGAGTCCCAAATATCAACTTCCTGGGCTCAAACAATCCTCCTGCCTCAATCTCCTGAGTAGCTAGGACTACAGGTACATGCCACCCCAGGCCAGGTGAATTTTATTTATTTATTTTATTTATTTATTTATTTCAGAGACAGGATCTCAGTATGTTGGTAGACTGGTCTTGAACTCCCGGTCTTAAGGGACCCTCTCACCTCATCCTCCCAAAATGCTAGGACTGCACGCACGAGCCACAGCGCATGGCCTAATTTTAATTCTGAACTGACTTCCTGATTATCAGTTATCCTCATTTACTAGAAATAACAGTCAATTATCATCCTAAAGTTGCTGTGAATAAAAATACAAATGTCTATAAATTAATAAGCACTTAAAGCACACTTCCAGCATTAAAAATATGTAACATTTTAGCTTTTATTCAAATTTTAAGTGCCCTACATATGGACTGTGTCATCAATCAAATAGTATGAGTTCACATCACAACCAGAATTATAAAATTATTGGCAGGGCATAGTGGCTCATGCCTGCAATCCCAGTACTTGGGAGACTGAGGTGGGTGGATCACCTGAGGTCAGGAGTTTGAGACCAGACTGGCCATCATGACGAAACCCCATCTCTACTAAAAATACAAAAAATTAACTGGACACGGTGGCAGGCGTCTATAATCCCAACTACGTGGGAGGCTGAGGCAGGAGACTGCTTGAACTCAGGAGGCAGAGGTTGCAGTGAGCCAAGACTGTGCCACTGAGCTCCAGTCTGGGCGACAGAGCAAGACCTCGTCTAAAAAAAAAAAAGAAAATTATTATTATTATTATTGAGACAGGGTCTTGGCTCTACTGCTCAGGCTGGAATGCGGTGGTGCTATCATAACTAACTGAAGCCTTGACCTCTAGAGCTTAAGTGATCCTCCTATCTCAGCCTCCTCAGCAGTTGGGACCACAGGCATGTGCCACCACACTGGGATTTTTGTTTTTTAATTTTTTTGTAGAGACAGAGTCTCCCTATGTTGCTCAGACTAGTATCAAACTCCTGGGCTCAAGCGATCCTCCTGCCTCTGCTTCTCAACATGCTGGGATTACAGGCATGAGCCACTGCCAAATTATTACTTTTTAGTTTTACTTTATTCTCATACATGAATACTACCTTCTTAACAAATATTTAAGTGTACGATACAGTACTGTTGACCATAGGTACAATATTGTACAGTGGAACTTATTCATCCTGCTTAACTGAAATTTCATGCCTGCTGACTAGTAACTCCCCATTTCCCCCTCCCCTCCCTTTGGCCCCGGCAACCACGATTCAACTCTTTGATTCTATAAATTTGACTATTTTTGATAACTTCATTTAAGTGAAATCATGCAATATTTGTCTGTGATTGGCTTATTTCATTGCAGAATTCCTTAAGAACGAACAATATTCCATTGTATTTATATGCCACATTTTATTTCTTCAACTGTCAATGGACATGTTGTCGGCTGTTTCCACATCTTGGCTATTGTGAATAGTGCTATTATAAACATTGGAGTGCTAATATTTCTTCAAGTTCCTGATTTCATTTCTTTTGAATAAATACTTGGAAGTGGAATTGCTGGATCATACGGTAGTTCTACTTTTAATTTTTTGAGGACCTCCACACTGTTTTCCATAATAGTTACACCTTTTTGCATTTCTACCAACAGTGTGTAAGGTGTTCAGATTCTCCCTATCTTCACCAACACTTGTCTTTTGTGTTTTTTTTTAACAGTCATCCTAATAGGGGTGAGAAGATACCTCATTGTGGTTTTTATTTGCATTTCCCTGATGATTAATGATGTTGAGGCTTTTTCCATATACCTGCTTACCATCTGTACGTCTTCTCTGGATAATGTCTATTGAAGTTTTTAGTTCATTTTCAAATAGGTTATTAGTTTTTCTGCCACTAAGTTGCCGAAGTTCCTTAAATATTTTGGAGATTAACTCCTTATCAGATATATGGTTTGCAAATATTTTCTCCCATTTCATAGGATGTCCTTTCACTTTGTTGACTGTTTCCTTTGCTGTGTAGAAGTTTTGTAGTTTGATGTCTCACTTGTCTATTTTTACTTTTGTTGCCTATCCTTTAGGTGTTACATCCATGAAATCACTGCCAAAGACAATGTCACAAAGACTCCCTCCCTGTAGATTCCATAAGCAGTATTTGAAAAGCAAAGAAATGTAAAACAATAACAAAAATCAACTCACCACCACCATCCCAAGACACTAGTTAACATTTCACCAAAAATTTTTAGACATTTCACCCAAAAGGGTATATATTCCCAGTTTAATTGTATCTGTTATTAACGCATGTCTTTGATTGGTACATAACACTTTCCTAGCCCCCTAAAACCAGGGACTTAACTTTACAGACTCTGGTCGAGCTCCCTATATCCAGATCTTCCAGCCCAATTTTTCAACTCTAGATATTTCAGCTATAAGGTTCTCACATGATGCAGAAATAGAGTACAGGTTTCCTGTGACATGCTGCAATGCAGAATCAGAAAGATTCATAAAGGCATCCTGGGAGTTACAACTACTACTTGCTATGTGGGATTAAACATGCTTATGAGGAAACAAAGTGTTATTTTATCTTTGCAACTGAGGTGCTTAGATTCTAGCAAGGTATAATTTAAACCTGTCCTCCTACCTTCAATTTCTAGATACACGGCTAAAACAATGAATATAACAGCCAAAACAATGAATATAATGAAAAAAGCTAATACCACAAAAACAAGATTAATTACCGCAACTCTGCAGTTAACTTTCTTATCTAGACTTTTTTTTTTAAGTCACTTACATTAAAATGCTATAACATAATCGCTAGGCTGTAACAACTTTTGAAGTGTGGTCCAAAGGTAATTCACTAAATAACTGCCAGCCTGGCCCACATGGTGAAACCCTATCTCTACTAAAAATACAAAAAAGTGAACCAGCCTTGGTGACATGCGCCTGTAATCCCAGCTACTCGGGAGGCTGAGGCACGAGAACTGCCTGAACCCAGGAGGTGGAGGCTGCAGTGAGTCAACGTTGCACCACTGCACTTGAGCCTGGATGACAGAGTGAGACTCTTTCTCAAAAAAAAAAAAATGAATAAAATAAGTAAACAAATGACAGAACATATACCAGACTTTGGGGGTCATAACAAGCCTTCATCTTATTAACATTTCACAGAAAATTCTTTTAACATACTCTGCTGGTCTTGCAAAAAGTCTAAGGCTAAGGTTACAAATGAAACTTCAGTGTTTATAAAACATTGTGTATGTACATATATATACACATACTGGAGATATGAGGATAGACAGATCTATGTATCTCTATCCTTAGAAATATGTATGTATCTTAATCAGGCAGAAAAACATGGGCTGGCTCAGGAGATAAATTATGAATCTATTCAATATAAAAGTTGATTTCTACTTCTTAGAAGAAAAATAAACCAGAAGACAATGAAAATAAAACCAACAAGCTCACTTGCACTTCATACTAATTTCAAATTTTATTTAAACTCAGTTTCTTAATTTTAAGTTCCACAAGGGCAAGAACTACATTTGTGTGGTAACAAGCTAACAAATTCAAACCTTGCTGATTTACGCTGGCAACCCAAATGATAAAGAATTTTAGAGCATCTCAGAAGTCATCTTATTAAAAAATCCTCTCATTTAGAAATAAGATTAAGAAACCACTCTGGAAAAAGGGAAGTCACCCTGAAGCTCAGGCTCCTTATCCCCAAACTTAGGGATAATGTTCAGTAAATGGCAACATTTACCAAATGTGGCTATGTGTTGAAAAAAGAAAATGGAAAACAAGGGCAGTCTCCTCCACACTGCTTTTTGTGGAAGAAAGATCAACTGTTAGCATTAACACTGGACTGGTTAAGTGCTGAAAGAGCAAATGTGAAATAATGAAATGTTCCTCCTTTGCTATCTAAGGCTACTATATCATCAATTTCAAGTAAGTAGTTCCTGATGAACAGAGCCCCATCTGTCATTCTCAGGGGATATTTGTATCACGAGGAATACAAGTTTATATGCCACTAGCACTTTAGTACAAGCTTTCACTTGAAGAACTTATCAAGGATGCTGGGCAAAGGCACTTTTTCACCTTCCTCCTATACACCAGGAATGGAAAGGTGCAGTCAAGGACCAGAAAAACATCTCTAAAAGCAAAATGTGCCCCCACTTTTCTGTGAAAGTTTCACAATTTTAAAATAAGCTTACTGTAAAACAATAAAGGGTAGTCAAGAATACGAGGAAACTAAAAATGAAAGAACTGTCCAAATAATGGCAAAATATTTTCATAAGAGTTAAAGAGATAAGCTTTAAAGGAGTAAGAAACAGGTTCCAAACTTAAGTGGAGAAACAAAATTACTTATCACCACTTCAGCAGCAAAAGGAAGCAAGTTTTCGGAATGAAGGCCCAGAATCACATATTAAAGTCCACAGTATTGTTTTAAATTCTTAAATACAAAAAAGATGTCTTCCCCTCCTCAAAGCAACCCAACCTACAATCTTTGGTGGGAAATCAAAGTGATATCAAGTTAGTGAACAAACTTTCTGACTAGTGGGAAAAAAGTTCCTTAGATTTTGACTGTCTATTTGCAAACACTTAAAATTAAAAGAACTATTAAATGTTTATTTGTCCAAAGTTTAAATGAATCAAATCTGTGGATAAAAAATTTTAGCACAAAAACAGTGTTTACAATAACCCGGCATGTTTTAATAACAAATATGGCCATCTGCAAAAAATGAAAATGGAAAAGAACATGACAGTCTCCTCCTCTGTATTTTGTGGAAAAGGTTAACACTGTAAGCCTCAAGACTGAACTGTTAAAGGATACCAAGAGACTCAAGAAAAACACCAATATTTAAAATAAAATAATTACCAGTTGATTATTTTAGTAACATAACTATGATATGCCATAGTCATATGCCTTAAAGTTGTTTTAGTTTCCATTTCTTGTAAAGTAAATAGAAATTCTGTCTTTGAGAAAATATCAGCAATGGTATATGCTGAGGTATAAAACTCATAGAGAATGTGGCAAGTGTGTAAGAATGCTCACATATGCAAAGAAAAAAATGCAGAAAAATTAAATTAAAAAAAAAAGGAATGCTCACAGTAGCACTACTCCTGACAGCCAAACACAAAAACAATCCTATGTCCATCAGTTGTAGTATACTCATACAATATAATATTAAACAGCAACAAGAATGAACAATGAAAAAACTAATGATACAAGCAACAATATGGATGAAGCTCACAACAAATATTAAGGGAGAATTCTGTCAGACACACAGGAGTACATACTGGGGGGTTACATTTACATAAAGTTCAGAAACAGGTACAGGTAATCCAAGCAATCAGAAAGATGGGGTTGGGAGTAGTGTCTAGGAAGGCCCTTCAAGGGGGACACTTCTGGGTTACTGGTAGTGTTTTATTCCTTGCTCTAGGTGTTTTTGGTTACACAGATGTGTTTACTTCATGAAAAGTAAGCTGTACACTGATGATTTGTGAACTTATATATTTCAATTAAAAGCTTAAAGAAGATTAATAGAAATTATTCCCACAATTTAAATAACTATATAAATCTGTTGTTGCTTTTGAGACAGAGTTTCGCTCTTTTACCCAGGCTGGAGTGCAGTGGCACTATCTGGGCTCACTGCAACCCCTGCCTTCCGTTTTCAGCCGATTCTCCTGCCTCAACCTCCCGAGTAGCTGGGATTACAGGTGCCTGCCACCACACCCGGATAATTTTTGTATTTTTAGTAGAGACGGGGTTTTACCATGTTGGCCAGGCTGGTCTCAAACTCCTCACCTCGTGATCCACCCACCTTGGCCTCCCAAAGTGCTGGGATTGCAGGCATGAGCCACCATGCCCGGCTGTAACTATATAGTTTTAAATGTATATAGCCATTTATTTTCTAAAAACTACAGACTGTTTCTAATTCAAACAACTGTTGCTAAAGCAAGCGATCCATACATACTCTACTTCTCTCCCTCACAATCCTCAACCCAAAATTAGTCTTTTGAGTATTTTTTAAAAAGTAAAACTTCAAGAGAAAAATTTAAAAGTCAGAAAAAGATCAGGAAAAGAAATAAACATGTAACATTAAGTGATTCTTGCAGGAATCCTCTACTCTCCCCCTGCTCTACCTTCCCCCTCCCCAATACCTTATTTGCCTCTGAAGCATCACTCCTACCGGAAAAGTCTTTCTCCAAATTGTTTCTTTCTTTCTTTCTTTTGAGTCTGGGTCTTAAAACTGTCACCCAGGATGGAGTGTAGTGGCTTGATCACAGTTCACTCCAGCCTTGACCTCCCTGGACTCAGGTGATCCTCTCACCTCAACCTCCTGAGTAGCTGGGACTACAGGCATGGGTCACCACCCCCCAGCTAATTTTGTATTTTTTGTAGAGACAGGGTTTCGCCATGTTGCCCAGGCTGGTCTCAAACTCCTGGGCTCAAGCAATCCACCCCACCCGGCCTCCCAAAAAGTGCTAGGATTACAGGTGTGAGCCACCATGCCCAGCCCAATTGTTTGACTTCGCTTCCCCCTTTTACTTGGCCTAAAATACCAAAATTTGACAAATTATCATAATCAGTCTCTTAAAAATGCAAATATCTTTCAGAGAATTATGAAAGTATCAGTCATTCATACACAACTGTGAAGTACTTTAGTGGCTTCTTTTATGTATTGTTGACCTTATATGAAAAAAAGTGAGCGAGTCCGTAATTTCCTTTACCATAAGAACACTTTGCTAAAAACACTAGCTTTCAAAATACAATGCCTTACTCCAACTTGTATTTCTTTCAACAAATCTTTGATCTTTCTTCTTTACTATGATAGAAGTCTGGAAAAACTACTTTTCATTGGTTAAATTTTATTCACTTCTAATTCTCTTTAAAACTTGTTTTTTTCTTTTTTCAAAAAGTTATGATCAATTATGTGGGAAGAAACAATAACTAGTGACATACATACCAATGTTGTCCATCTCAAAATATAACAAAGGAATAAAAAATAGTTATAGGCTCTTCCTCTTCCCCATCCCCTTTCCTCCTAAGTGTTAGAATCTCATAAAGCCACATGTTCTTATATACAGTATGTTATATACCATGGATGCAAGATAGAAAAATCAATGCTTGGCTATAAAAAAGAATTACTGTATCTAAACCCAAGTAGAGTTGGCAAATCAGCAAAGGCTAAACTGATTCAAGTCAGTTGGTTATACTATGGTACCAAAGACACCAATATCAAAAGTCAAACCGACATAGTGGCCAGTTAATTTCACACCAAAGAAAAACTTCTGCTCAGGTAAGGTGGCTCACGCTTGTAATCCCAACATTTCGGGAGGCTGAGGCGGGCAAATCACTTCACGTCAGGAGTTTGAGACCAGCTTGCCAACATGGTGAAACTCCGTCTCTACTAAAAATGCAAAAATTAGCCAGGCGTGGTGGTGTGCACCTGTAATCCCAGCTACTCAGGAGGCTGAGGCAGGAGAATCACTTGAACCCAGGAGGCAGAGGCTGCAGTGAGCCAAGATTATACCATTGCACTACAGTCTGGGTGACAGGGTGAGATTGTGTCTCAAACCAAAAAAAAAAAAAGGAAAAGAAAAGAAAAAGAAAAACTTCCAACAAAGATTTTGCCCCAGTTCAACTCAACCATCTGGAAAAGGAGTGTCGTTCACTAGGGAAAAACAGCAAAAATGAGATTATTACTATTATCAGAAAAATAACTAAAAGTACATATTCTTACTCCATTTCTAGCCTTCAAATAATTTCTAAGCATGAGAAAATAAAAAGCTCTCTTCACACACAAAAAAGGATGAATGACACCTCTTCTATCATGAGATGTGAAAGTATTCCTTAATGTTTTTTAAGGTTTAGTCACCATATGGAAGAAAACAATTTTCTCCCCTTTTTGAACATAGCCCCATGATCTTCCATTTGTTAAAAAGAACAAAACATTTAACAACTGGGTTTTTAGAAACTGCGAGAGCAAGCAATTAACATATTGAACTCACACTTGCTTTAACATGCTATCTTATTTGGGGTGTTTAAAAATGTTTTAAATGCAATTAATGCATTCATTTTCAAAGTAAAATAAATATTTTTGATATCTGCCTTCAACTGAAATAAATCATGTAAAGGAAGTTAGTTGGTTTCATTTCTCTATTTTCTAAGGATTAAGTTTAAGCACATTTCTTGTGTTCAACAAACATATATAAAAACTCCAAGCTACACATATAAACAAACACACCAAACTACGGTGAGAAAAGAATATTTAGTCCACAAACCAGTCAAAATTGCCACTGAAGTCTAAAACTAATTTAACTCACATTTTTCCCCTCCTGAAATAGTCCAGCCTATAACCATGAGCTAAAACCAGTTAATACCCTTTATTCATAACTTATGAGTAATTCAGGGGAAATCTACCCTTTTTTGTATAATGAGTGATTAATGATCTCATCAACACACTGGAAAAACACGCTGGTCAATCAATACAGTCTCATCTTGAGACAAATCTACATGAGAGGTAAAATTATAATCAGAAGATTACTTGAAAAATGTGAAACCAGGTAAGTGAACAATCTGTAGCATCAGACTAGTGTAGCCATCTCCAATAGGACAGATGGAATAGGGTAGGGGACAGATCTGCTTCAAGGGCCAGGTTATTGCATCCCCTGAAAGTTATACAGGCATTCTGCCAAATGTATTTTGGTATTTTCCCTTGTTTACAGAAAGATTAGGTGATACAAATCAATTCTGAAATTCTTTCTTGCTACTTACTATGCATCTTCATTGTTGCATAGCTGAGCCTCTACTTCTTCATTTATTAAAAAATAAATAAAATCTACCTTATAGAATTGGTATAAGGGTTAAACAAATCAGTTTCTCTGAGGTTATAACAAGTCATACAGATTGAATTTTATCTATTGGGTTTAATTTTATATACAGCTGATACTATCCTTTTTTTTTTTTTTTTTATAAGACCTATCATTTATTAAATACCAATCATGTGCTAGGTACTTCACTAGCTCTCATCCTTACAAATGTTCTATAAGGCAGGTGTTATCCCCACTTGAAAGATTACAAAGTAAGGCTCAGAGAGGTTAACACTACTCACCAAATGTTAAATAGCTAATCAGATGTGTAGTCAGGATTAGAACCCAGATCTAGCTAGCTTTAACTCTGAGCTCTTTACATTATACTATCTCATTCTTTATAGTGTATCTTCATAATTTTATTTTCAGAAGGTAGCAACTGCAATTTGGGGAATACCTCACCAACAAAGTCACATACTAGAATTCTGTGGAAGATAAGAATGTATTTCAAAGGTCTGATAAATTAGTGAACTGGAAGGTCTACAACAGAATAATACTTCAAAGATAAGTGGGACAAGATAGACACAAAATAAGAGTAACTTTAATATCAGGGATAAATAGGGGGACAGTAAGAGACCACATGTTGAAACAGCTCATTACTGTAGACTGGTTATTTTCAAAGTTAAAACAAATGGCGGTGGGGGAACTTGAGAAAATACTCAAACCAGGGGTTCTCACTAACAGATCAGGAACTACTTGTGGTTCCTTGCCTTACTAGTAGGTCTCCAAGCTGGTTGGTCTTTCCTTGGGTTTCTCAGAATTTCCAGTAAAGGGAGAAAAGCAGGATAAGGAGAGCTCTTAGGCCTGATCAGCATAACTTTAACACTAACAGCAACACTACTCTATTTCTATCCCTCAAGTAAGTTCCAAACTTTGAAAAAATAGGCTGTTTTTACAGCTCCCATACTTCCTGCCCCCAAAAGGTTGAGTGGCACTGTCTCCTCTCACGGGATACATTTGGAAGGGTTAGCCACCAGATGAGAGAGTAGTACCCCACAGTACTTACTTCCTAAAACAGGAAAAATCATGTTCCTTGTCCAGAACTCCTCTATTAAGACTGCAGAGGATCCATGAAGGTAAAACATCACGAGCTAGAACAATGCCACAGAAAGTATAACTAGCATTCCTGACTACAACAGCAAGGAGCGTCCTGGCTGCTCTGCATATTATAAATACATAGCTCATTCCTCATTAGTACAGTACCAAGAAAAAAGTATATATATATCTCCCCACTAGGAATATTTTATGTAATAGTATATGTACTGAATGATTTCAGTTTTTAAAAAACCCTGTAATTCCATTATCATAGGTAAGAAATATGGGATTAGACAGACTAGGTTTTTATTCTACAAGATTAGTTCAGAGTAGAAATGAATAGCAGAATCTATTAATGCATTCATCAAATTTCTTGAACTATAAATATCACAATTAAATTTTCAGCACTTCAAAACAGTCCTGTGACTTTTCCAATAACTAGAAAAAAAATTACATCTCTTTTCAAAAACTCCCATGTCAAGATTATTTCTAGAACCCAAATTCATCTTTCATTAAAAGGTAATAAATGAGAAACCAGTAACAGTTATTAGATTCCAGGTAGGAGAATTTAGTAGCTGGAGACAGGTGTACAAAAGGGCCTTTTGAATTTTAAACTATGTGGAAATATTACCTATTCAAAGTAATCAATTGTATTTTATTTACTATTTATTTTTTGAGATGGAGTCTCATTCTATCACCCAGGTTGGAGTGCAGTGGTGCAATCTCAGTTCGAAGTAATTATTTTTTTTTAATTTTATTTTTTCTGAGATGGAGTCTGGCTCAGTCGCCCAGCTCTGTCGCCCAGGCTGGAGTGCAGTGGCACGATCTCGGCTGTCTGCAAGCTCCGCCTCCCGGGTTCATGCCATTCTCCTGCCTCAGACTCCTGAGTAGCTGGGACTACAGGCGGCCGCCACCACACCTGGCCAATTTTTTGTATTTTTAATAGAGATGGGGTTTCACTGTGTTAGCCAGGATGGTCTCAATCTCCTGACCTTGTGATCTGCCTGCCTCAGCCTCCCAAAGTGCTGGGATTACAGGCGTGAGCCACAGCGCCTGGCCCAAAGTAATTAATTTTAACAACTAAAAATTACTGATGAGAACACACAGCACTTCTGTAGACTTGCAAGCTTTCCCCATACGTCTAAAAAGATTACAAAATATTTTTACAAAATGCCTACAATAAAGACAATAAAATTAATCCGAACAGTTTGCAAAAGCCAACACCTTTTAGAATTTTAAAACAAAACAAATATCAAAAATCCAATCCCACACTACTGTTTCATTTAATCATGGACCATATTACCAAAATGTCACTGGGTGAAATACAATAATTCTTCTGTGTGTGTGTGTGTGTGTGTGTGTGTGTGTGAGAGAGAGAGAGAGAATCTCGCACTGTCACCTGGGCTGGAGTGCAATGGTGTGATCTCAGCTCACTGCAACCTCAGCCTCCCAGGTTCAAGCGATTCTCCTGCCTCAGCCTCCTGAGTAGCTGGGATTACAGGCGTGTGCCACCATGCCCGGCTCATTTTTGTCTTTTTAGTAAAGACGAGGTTTCACTATGTTGGCCAGCCTGGTCTTGAATTCCTAACCTCGTGATTCGCCTGCCTCAACCTCCCAGTGCTGGGATTACAGGCGTGAGCCACTGCTCCGGGCCTGTAAAACACAATTCTACTAGCTTAATGTGGTACATGAAATCCCAATCTCAGGAATTTAAGAAATTAAAAAAGCTAATGATGAGGCTAGTATTTAGTCTTAGGATAGCTGATCATTTCAGATAATGAGTGAAAACAACATTCCATGAAATATCCAGGCCAATATTTCCTTACATGGGATGTAAGAAATGCTCCCTCATGGAAAGCTTTGAAAAATCCTAATATTTTAATCTATAGGGTCTAGTTTTCTTCTTCTTCAAACACTGGCCATTATAGATAAGACAAAGCGTATAGACACACACACACATAATGTATGCACAAACACATATATACACAAATATACACACACACATACACATATACACACGTGTGTTATGTAAATATATTTAAAAGCAGTGTCAAAGAAGTTTTTATACCAATTAACCTGTGGGCAAAGCAGCAGCTAAAGACCACTCTGACAGACTTTTTGCCTGAAAACATATTATACTATAACTATTTTATTACCACTAAAGAACCTAAGATGCATCTTTATATAAAACAAAATGATTTTATATACAGTCTGAACTAGTTTGTCTTAAAACAGTGAGTCTCACTTTGATTCCCTATCTGGAAAGTTGTCTGATCCACTATTAAGTAACTCTATCCAAGATCCTAAAGCAAACGTTACATATCCATTAAGAGTTAGTAAAAGGTAAAAAAACAAATAATAACAAAAATACCACACATACACTCTTAGCTTTAGTTCTTTAATTATCTTGTAATAATTAAACCCGCATATTCTTAAACTAGCAACAACAAAATCCCTCCTTTCTTTCCAAACTACAAAGTGACACTTTGCCTACTCCATAAAACTTTCGAAATAGAGTATTCTTAGCTAACTTCTCTTCATTATATGAATCGGACATTTAAAAAAATGTAATTAAAATGTCAGTTTTTCAAAGAATAACATATTTTTACATGTGGCTGGCAACATCTTTATTATTTTAGTTTACGAATGCAACTTAATGTATTCATTTTAAGGCTATTTATGTGCCCTCTTTAAGACTCATACTATTTTCCCTAAAGTTCTTTTCCCCTCTGTGCCAACACAGAATCTCCAGAACGGTTTCTACTAGCTGCAGAGAAGCAACAATTCTACAGTGAATTTCATTTACCATTTGGTTGGGTACATACTGAAATTTGGATTCATGAATATTTTTGACAGTTTATGGACATCAGTGAGAAGAAAACTGACACTCTGGCATGTGACCGCCGACAACCAAGTCACTTTACTTCAAATAGAAATGGAAATAGACCTCAGTAGCTAATAATTTTGAACATATGAATAAAAGTGTTCAAAAGAAAATTACATCAATTAAGTTCGAAATTACACACAAATCTTGAAATGAAAATTCACAGTAAACATTTTAAAATACACAATGGGACTAAAATAAGTTTGCCTGACACGTTTTGATCCAATGCTAATATTATTAACCGCATCTTGAAAAAGCTTACTGTAGCAATGGAATCCTTAATATTAAATGCTAGAATTTCAAACGAGTGTCACTATTTTCTCAAAAATATTTGTCAACTGTACTACATATAGCGCCAATTCTGGAAGAAGACGAACATGATTTGAATGGAACATCAGAAACACACTGATATACATACGTGAAATAACGAGACTACAGATTTTTAAAATTTACCCCCAAAATGGCAAATGTATCAAAGAAACAAAACACATTTGCCAATTATGTTGCACAAGATCTGTCTTGAAACATCACATTCTTTCAAGCAACATATAGCAAACTGCTTTATCTAAGACTCTAACACTGGTGAGAAAGCCTTTTAAACTATTTTCCGATTAACATCTCCCTCCTCAATTTGTTAAATATTTTGATCAAGTACAACAATGAAACCGTTTTTAAGGAAATAATGTCTAACTTAAAAAAACATTTAATCTCAATCTCTTTAATCAATGGAGGTGTGACAACCAACGCATGTAAAATTAACCTTAATCCACCAACTAAAACACGCAAAATGTCTCCTAACAATTCTCCTCCTTAAAACAACAACCGTACACATAAATACGGTTCTGACCTCCACCACTACTGCGAACAGCTAATTAATAAAGAGAATGGTTGTTTGGAGACCAAGGTGCAACACCCCACCTCATAAACCTCCCAAAATAACCATATCATCCAAGTAGAACTGAACATTATTTTTCCTAAAGCAGGATTTCAATCCCGGGGAGCCTCAGCCCTCAGACAATGGTGGTTACCAGACAGTGCTGCACAGTTGGGTCCAAATGACACATTTCACTAGGCCTTGGACACAACACACACACATGCGCGCGCGCGCGCACACACACACACGCACACACACACAATATCCCAAGGGGCCAGTTCTAAGGAAGGGGCGTTCAAACCCCACTAGGAGACGGAGAGCAGCACCGCGGCATGGGGGGTCGCTAGGGGAGGACAGGCAAGGGGGCGTCGATAGAGCGGAAGGGTAACTGCACTGCACACGAGGGAGGGGGCTGGAAATGGCCGATGGATTCTATATTTATTTATTTAAAGGTCTTGATTTAACGGGTCCTTCCCAGGGGTTCTGTAACTAAAGGCAAACTGCGCAGCAAACATTGTGGGCTTGGGAGAGGAGTCGCTGCTCCCCCTACCCCGTGACCAGGGACGGGGGGGCGGGGGAAACAAGTTCCCCGGCCAACACCACAGACCACCCCGATTCCCCTCTCCCGCTCCTCCCCAGGAAGGGGTAGGCTAACACAGAAAAATGGGGGAAAACAAGTTCCCCAGCCAACCCCACCGCCCGATTGCTCCCAGTTGCTCCCCCCAACCTACCATTAGAAAGAGACAGACTAAACCATGGAAGGCAGCAGAAAAGAGAGAAATCACGCCGCTCGCCTTCCCCCCCGGCCAACAGACTTCCGCGGGGTCCGTGAGCGAGCCGAGAAGCCAAAGGGATGGGTGGGGGTGGAGGGTGCCGAGCCCCCGAAACCAAACAAAGCGCGGCCTGAGCGAGAGCCCGGGCGAGTAGGGAAGCCGCGGCTTTTCCTGCCGGCCCGGCCCCGGCTGACACTGCGGCACCGGGGGACCCGCCTCCGCTCAGCTTGGGTCTCCCACCCCTAGGGCGCGCAGGCCGCCCCCGCCCGCCCCTGCCTCCCTTCCCGCGGTGCCCCGGCCGGCTGGCGGCTGGGAGGGAGCCCGGCCTTACCCCGCTCGCCGACGTTGTTCCGCTCCTGAGGCAGCGGCGGAGGCGGCGGTGGCGGCGGCGGAGGCTGCTGCTGCTGCTGTGGCGGCGGCGGAGGCTGCTGCTGGGGCGGCTGCTGCTGGGGTGGCTGCGGCGGCGGCTGCTGCGGGGGCTGCTGCTGCTGTTGCTGCACCGGGCGCGGCCGCGACACTCGCCTGGGTCTCCGGTTGGCGGCTCGGACGGAGTTCATTTGCCGGGCTGAGGTGGCGGCGTTGGCGGAGGGACACACACACGCACACGCACAGCGAGCTTCGGGGCAGGAGAAGGGGGTGGGGAGAGTGGGAGAGGGAGGAGGAAGGAGAAGGGGCGAGGGGAAGGGGAGACGCTGAGGGCGGAGGGGGCGAGCGGGACCCCGAGTCCGGAGAAAGGCCTGGGTACACAGACGGAGACCGAGGGAGGCCGGCCGGGCGGGCCTGACGCACGGGGAAGGCCGAGGCCGCCGGGCGGGGCGGCCGCGAGGGACGAAGGCAGAAAGACGGGCAGAGCGAGAGAAAGAAAGAAAGGGCGTCCGCCGCTTGGGGATCCCGAGGCGAAGCGCGGCGGCGGCGGCGGCTGAGGAGACAGATCCCGGTCCCGCCGACTCGCGAGCGGCGTCTCCGGCAGCGGGGGGAGTGGGCGGGCGGGTGAGGAAGGGAGAAGAAGAGAGGGAGAGAAGGGAGGGAGGGAGCAGGGGGCGCCCGGCTCTTTTTTTTTCCCTCTTCCTCCCCCCCACACCCCCTGAAAGAGATTTCTGTGAGGAATTTTTCTCTTTCTTCGGCCTCTTCTCTCTCCTCCCCCCCTTCTCTCCTCGGCGAAGGGGAAATGAGTGTGAAGGGAGGAGATAGGGAGAAAAAGAGGCGTCGTCGTTCCTCCTCCTTAAAGGAACCTTTTCTCCTCCTCCTCCTCAGCCCTGTCGCCGCTGCTTCTGCTGCTGCTCCGTGGCAGGAGGAGCCATTGACACCGCCGGAGCCTCCACTCGCCCAGTGGGTCCCTCCCCGCCGCGGGGCTGGCCGGGGGCGCGGGGGAGGGCCGCGAGGCGGCGGGGGGAGGGGTGAATGGGCGGGGAGAAGAGGGGCGGGGAATCCGTCCAGGCGGCCAATCTAAGGCTCCCGTACAACCTTCCGGCCAATGGGGCCTCCGCTCTTATCGCGAAGTTCCTTCAACGCCCCGTTTCCTCTCTCGGGTTTCCTCCCTCCCCCGCCTAGGAGGGGGAAAGAGGAAAGGGGGAGTGTGGCGGGGCGGGTGATAATGGGAGGTATCAGGGCAAATAATAGAGCAGGGGGTGGGCGAAGAGAGCGCCAGTGCGTAGCGACGATTCTGGGAGAGGAGGTGCTCGGAGGAAAGGGCGGGGGTTGCTGATGTAATGGGGAGAAGTGATTAATCCTTCGGTTCGCCGTTTCAGCTTCCCCCTCTACCCCAGCCTTCACCCAATTTTGTTGAGCTGAAAAAAAAGTGGAACGAGGGAGCCAATCTTTGGTAACTCGGGTTTTCTGTGGTAGGTGGGTTCAAAATCTGAGCTGTAGGGAGCGCTAGAGATTTCGTGCCCTTTAGCGAAGCTGAGGGTATTTGCAAACCCTGGAGATTTCCTTCTCCGAGCTTTGGGCTTGGTAACCGAAGTTTGGAGTCGGTGCCTAATCGTAGATCATCTAAACCTTGAAAAAGCTTTGACTTTTGGCCAGTTTGATTTGTTCTCTGAAGAAGTGTGTACAATGTGTGGGAAACTAATATGTGAGAGGAGAGAAGTAAATGAGTTGATGTTGTGATTGTTTATGTGATTTACTTTTTAAATTTTTTTTTTAGGTCCCACAAACTACAAGGAAAAGAAAAACCCTCAAGAGGAATTACCTTTATACCTGATGCCCCCAACATAATCTCTCTCCAAGGGAAACTTGTTTTTATTCCCTCGCTTCTGTTACGATGACTGAAAATGTACTCTTTCTCGATTCTCCCCCTTCTCTCTTTTGTTTTGTATTTTTTTGGATGTGGTAAAACTGTCAGTTTATCTGATTCTCTGGTTTTCAGAACTTTGGGCAATGTCTCTGGTTTGAGTGTCATCAGTTGCTGTCTAGGTTTGACATCGATAATTAAGCAACTACAAAGCGTGATAAAGCTTTTGAGAGGGAGGAAAGTGTATTTTGGAAGGAGGAAGAGACGCAAAGAGGCAAGCCTGTATCTTGTACTGTGTTGAGTCCCAGACTTGGTGTGTGACTACAGGCAAAATACTTCACCTTTCTAGATGTCACCCCCCCCACCTCCCGAGTTTAAATAAGAACTTATTTTAGACGGCATGATCCTGTTTTCAGTTTTTAAGAATTCTGTGATTTTGAGATGATCTCTCCATAGTCCAGAAAAAATAGAGAAACGTAGATCTATGTTTCTCAAAAAAATATTTTGAGGATGACAGCTGTTACAAAACAGCTGGAGAACTCCAAATTTTTATGGTTGTTAGCTAGGTGCAAATGGGTACAATTTTAGGTTTGTTCAAATAAACATAGGGGAAAAGTAAAAGTACAGGAAAATTACATTATACTATAAGTGTGTCCATCATTTCTGATTTTTCTAAAAATTTCCTTTTTTATTTAACAAGTACTTATTGGCTCCTTCTGTGTGTGCATTAATATGTATGTAAGGTGTTATGGGAAATACTAGTAAAAGGAAAATATTGGGCATAAAGAGTTTGTATTTTGGTGTGGCAGAGTTGAAAGTTTACTTACAATAATTCAGATGTAAAGAAAATGTAGCTTGTTTATTTTCTGTAATTTTAACTTCAAGTGCCCACATCACCTCAATTTTTAAAAAAACATAACTGCTTTCACCTTTTATTTCGCCAACTCTCCTTTCAATATATTAATGGCGGGGGGCAGGGTTTAGAGTTGTTGTATGTGGTATAAGGGGTATCTTTTACATACCCTAGATTTTTTTTTTTTTTTTTTTTTTTTTTTTTTTGAGACGGAGTCTGGCTCTGTCGCCCAGGCTGGAGTGCAGTGGCCGGATCTTGGCTCACTGCAAGCTCCACCTCCCGGGTTTATGCCATTCTCCTGCCTCAGCCTCCCGAGTAGCTGGGACTACAGGCGCCCGCCACCTCGCCCGGCTAGTTTCTTTGTATTTTTTTAGTAGAGACGGGGTTTCACTGTGTTAGCCAGGATGGTCTCGATCTCCTGACCTCGTGAACCGCCCGTCTCGACCTCCCAAAGTGCTGGGATTACAGACTTGAGCCACCGCGCCTGGCCTACCCTAGATTTCTAAGTTAATTGCAACAGTTCTCTGACATATGGCAGTAAAATGCCTTGTTTTAGCAAAATTGGTATATTATGACAATTTCCTGATAGATGGTAGTAAAGTGTCTTGAGAAAGGGAGCACCTTTTTCAAATTCACACAGTAACTGGTAGGGTGGTAGCATCCCTGAGGGATAGGGAGGTTTACAAGGGCATCTAAGCCACTAATGCCAGTCCTTATGTTGTCTTCTGGCATGGAGTGGCTGGTATTGTCTGATGGCAGCCACTGTCATTTATCATTTATTACTGATAAACTGGTCATTTCTGTACTTTTGAGGCTGATTTCTTTTGCTGAAATCCATACGTGAGCCATGTGCCCTATACACTATAACCTCTTTGTACTGACCCCAAGTCTCCACAGGTCCCTTGATCCTTGTGGTTCTCACTGAGACACATGGGTACTTCTAGATTCCCCGAATACCACATGTAGGCCTTGATGAGCCAGGAGCCTGGCTTTGGGCTTATTAGTTGTTGAGCCACTGTCCAACAATGTTGCATTTTTCTGCCTATGTTATATTGAACATACTGGCAGGCTGAAAGTAGAACTCCTAGAGGTCTTGGTGTTTCACAGACATGTCCAGGGAAGCAATCCACTATCTCCCAACTTTCTTGGATTTCCCTATGTCTCTGCGCATATGTGAACTACATACCTTCAATTCTAGTTTCCACCCTGAGAGGGGATGGAAAGTAAGCACACTGGGTCTGATTACCTCTTCCTTGTACCCTTTTCTTCTTTCCATCATCCCTCAGGGTTTTAAGGAATGGATTTTTCTCCTTCCTGTATGTCAGGAACTTTCCTTATGTAGTGTATCTTCTTCATTTTTGAGATTTGGCATTTCTTCTCCCTTTCTTGGAGCTGTGATGGCTGATGAAGTGCTCAAGAGAGAACCCAGTTTAACAATAATGGAACATCTATTGGGAGATATTAAAAAATCTTATCCTATCCCCACATCACTGGTTTCTACATATGTTTAGTTTATTTCTTGGGATTAAATGTTAAAGTCATCTTTGTGCAAAAGTGTTCAAACTCAACTCAGTTGTGGAACTTGAGAGTTGTTAGGACCGACCTTGGAGATCATTAAATCTCATTTCTGTATTCAATAGACTAGGAAACTAAACTCCAAAGAAGGGAGGTGACAAAACCTTAACTATTTGGTAGCAAAGCCACTGTCTGCCAATGCAGGGCCCTTTCCATTCAGAAGCATTGTAGACAATAATTTTGAGTTTTGGTGAGAACCCAAAATATCCTGGAAGGTTTTATCCATAGGCAGATCCACCTATATTAGTAAATAATTCTGTCAACTAGCTTTCATAAAAGGTATATATGTTAGAAAACAGGAGAAAAATTTAAAGGGATTTCTTTTGGGGGTGGGAGCCACCTAGAATTATTTCAGTAATACTTAGCATAATTTCAGAGGACTGAACTCCCTCAGGGTTTGCTCTCTCTTCAAGAACATTTGTGTTTGTTTTTCTCAGCTAATTACTGGTGCTTAAAAGGTTGGTGTACTTAAAATTATTTGTTTATAAAACCTATCACAATAGCAGTGTGGAAAAAATAAGCTCTTTAATCATTTCAATACCTGGCAGGTGATATTTACTGTGATTCTTAAATTACAATTTTACCATTTCAAAGATTCAGCTTTCCTTTCCTCTGTCATTCTATCATCTAGTCCCAAGCCATCAGCACTTAGTCAGTTACATAAGACACCTCAAAGCTGCTCACTCCTTTTATGTCATTTAATAAATTAGTTTGATCTGAATATGGTTTCCCTGCAGGAATAACCAGCTCTGTTTAAAATATTCTTGTTAGAGTATGAATGACTTATCTCACTAAGCTGCAAAAATTTATTCTTCAGTACATGCCCAGATAATTTTTTATCAGTTAGGTAGTGAAAATTAACTCGGAACTAAGGATTTAAATTTAATGTATATGTGGGAAAACCTGGTAAGCACACAATCCAATGAACCCAGAAGTTATCTTTAAAGAATTATAGAATCTAACTTTAATACCTTTCCCTGTGAAATAATACAGACAGAGCACTATTAAAAGAAATTAATTATGTTCAAGTTTTAGGATGGACTGTGATAGACAGTGGTAAATCTTTATTTTTGGTTTTTAAGAGCAGAACCAATTTCTAAGTGTTGAGAGAAGAGTAGGCCAAAACAATAAAAGCATGTTATATTAGGGAAGGACTGGTAGGTGATAGAAGTTTGGGCAGATGTGAAAGTGGAAAACCAACAGGGAGCTTTGCTACTTACCTTGGGCAAATTCCTTAACCTATCTGTGCTTATTTCTGCATCTGTAAAACAGAGGTGATAATAGTCCTCATTTTGTGGGATTGCTGTGAGGATCAAGCAAATTAATACCTATAAAGTGCTTAGAACAGTGTTTGGTGTATAGTCAGGACTCAGTAAACTGCTGGCCATTATTGTTACTGTTGGTGGTGGTGGTGTTATTTCAGGCTTTGATGATTTTTTTTTTTTTTAAACAAAGTCTCACTGTGTTACCCAGGCCGGAGTGCAGTGGCACGATCTTGGCTCACTGCAATCTCCCAAGTCTTAATGAATTTTTAGATTACATGGACATTGTATGTGGGGAAGCAGATATGCTTTTTTTGTTTTTTGAAAGGGAGTCTTGCTGTGTCACCCAGGCTGGAGTGCAGTGGTGCGATTTCAGCTCACTGCAGCCTCTACCTCCTGGGTTCAAGTGATACTCCTGCCTCAGCCTCCTGAGTAGTCAGGAATACAGGCGCATGCCACCATACCCGGCTAATTTTTAAATTTAATTTAATTATTCTTTTTGAGACCGAGTCTCACTCTGTCACCCAGGCTGCAGTGCAGTGACACGATCTTGGCTCACTGCAACCTCTGCCTCCTGAGTAGCTGGGATTACAGGTGCGTGCCACCACATCCAGTTAATTTTTGTATTTTTATTGGTGACAGGATTTCCCCATGTTGGCCAGGCTGGTCTCGAACTCCTGGTCTCAAGTGATCCACCCACGTCAGCCTCCCAAAGTGCTGGGGTTACAGGAGTGAGCCACCATGCCTGGCCAGGTATGCTTTTGTTATAAGAAAAAACGACTAGAAAATGAACAGCATTAGAAAAACTTAAAAAAACAGAAGAAAGACACCACCAAAGGAAAGAGGCAGAACAACAATAGGTAGTGATTAGACATGGGTTGAAACCGATGGGAGAAGACCTCTTGTGCAGGATTTCTCCACTCAGTATTTTAGCTGAGGATCTTGTGGTAGATGCAGATTTTTTTTTGTTTGTTTTAATGGGAGATTCTCAAGAATCTATGGAGTAGGTAAGAAAACAAATGCATAGGCCTGGGGGAAAAAAGACAAAAAGGCAACAGTTGAAAGTTACCTGTGCTAGATGAATAATTGGATTCACTTAAGTAGCAGGTTAAAATTTAAAAACTCATCTGGGCCTCCTTGAAAGGAGTAGTGAATGATAGAGAGAAATGGAACAGGAGTCAGCAGTAGAGAAAGAAATGACAGAAAGTAATGCACGAGGCAACACAAGTAACTCAAGGGCTGGAGAATCTGAAAGCTAAAGGAAGTGGGACTTTACGGGGACAGCACATGTCAGAGGAAACATTAGACCCCACTATGATCCTGACTCAAAAGGGAAATGGAAATAGAAATATTCAAAACATGGAAAGGATACTGAGAAAAAGAGGAAGACTTGGATAAGTTACAGACATTGGAGATGCTACCACTGAAAACCTTCTCAAATCTCTTTGTAACTAACTAGGCCCTATTCCCATCCTTGAATTAACCTCTGGCAAGGGTGAGGGGGATCATTCTTAGACCAATCTGACTTGCTCTTGTAGCTTCAGATGGGGTGAACTTGATGGAGGGGATATAGGTCCCTAGAAAAAAATGGGGCTTTTGGGGAAAGGATGAACATGTTTTATAGGAAGTCAGCTATGTCCTTATTGAAAACATGGTGTCACAATTAACCTCTTGATGAGAAATTTATCCCAACTAAATTTAAATTCACATGTAGCAGTTAGAAAATGGACATGTTCTAAAAGGCATCCTGGCAATAAGGAAAACGAGAAGATGTTCTCTCTTCATTTTTGCTTCCTCTACATTATTCTTCTTATCCAAGAGAACACTAAGCCTGCTGAAGTCTTTGATAGGCCACAGTAACAAGGGTTTAAACACTGGGTTCTAGGAACATCATTTTGTTTGTACACTGCTGTTACTACAGGAGTCACATCTGCTTCTACATTTTTGAGACATGAGACATGTGGGCGGATTACTTCAATTTTGAAGGTACTAAAGGTGCTACACCCATTGTAATGGAAGAAGATGCAGTGGCTGCTAAAGGACTCTGAACCCCAAGGCCTTTGAGGGAGAGCCCTCTGACAGGTACTGAAAAGATCAGAAAAATAGAGAGAAGAGTATCTTGAGCTTTTAAGGTCTTTGGAGTTCAGTTGACAATAGGAAGAGGAATTCATTTTGGACTTGAATTTCCCTGGGAATTTAATAATGGGGAGGGCTTCACATTGTTCCATTTTCAGCCACTCTGTTGTTTTATTTGGACTTTCAAAAGTAATCTCTGTTGACCAATTTTGGACAATATGATGACATAATTTCTGATGGAAAATAGACTGGGGAGTGAATATTTGGCCTAGGATGCAGTATGGCCTTGAAGTTAAGTTGATTAATGACCTATCCTGACCCATAAGAAAATCTTGGGAAGAACAGCTTAACTGTGCATCTCATTGGTCCCAGGAAGTTACAGTGGAGCATTGGTAATAACTGAGGGAACTGCTAATCTCTCCTAGTTGGACAGACTTAGTTGAACAAGGTTTGATTATTTAGTGCATTTGTTAAAGAGAGAATAAGAGGGCCTGGAGAGTGGGGGGCTGGTGGGTATTCAGCTTTTCTCCCTGCATTTCTGCCAGAGCTCATAAAGAAGGAAACCCCCACCTAGGCTTCTGCCCCTCTATCTACCCTCTTATTAAATCCTCCACATGGAAGAAGTGACTAGTCTGGTCAGAGACACTGGGGACAGTTCACTAGAGAAAGGGATCATGACATTGAAAGGCACTCACTTTCATCTCCGACAGGCCCTAATGCCTGCTGTTTCATCTCATACTCCTAGGAGCAGCAGGCTGTTTTGCACATTCCCCGCCTTGTACTAGGTAAATAAAGAGGCCATGGGGGTAACAGGGGAAGAGGCAGATGGGTCACCTCTAATGAGAAGGTCCAATCTTCCTCCTCTCCCCTTTCTCTTCCCAACTCCAGGGGTCTGGCAGGCCAACCTCATCCTGATACCTGGTCAGGTAGGTGGACTTGTGCTCAGCTCTTGATACCTCTCTACTTGAGTCTTGTTTTTATCTTATCCTCACTCTCACTCTGAGTTCTGGCACACTTGAAGGGGTCTAAAGATTTTGTTTTGGAGTTGGAAAAGTAAGAGGCCTCACGTAGGCTTTCTAGCCTCTACCCAGCTGTGACCCAAGCTTCACTTTAAATTTGGTCGTCCGACTGCTTACTAATAAAATGGTACTGGAGTTCTCTCACTGGGGTATAGATACAGGTGTGCATGCTCCCTCAAGAAAGCTGGTTAGAAAAAGAAGTGGTGGTAGGATTTGTGTTTGGAATTCTACCCAAAACTGTAACACTATTTTGGGGGACAGTTGGTGGTTTTCTACATTTTAAAGCCAGAACATGTCTCCATGAGATTGTCTGGCTCAGAAATTCCCGAAAGAAAAATGAAGAAAGAATAAGTACTTTGGAAAAGTTAGAACTGTTTTTATGGCATAAAAACTAGAGGAAAAAAAGAACTTGTAAATTGATTTTGAGCAAGATTTTGAAAGTATAATTTACCGCTCTGCTTGGTGAGTGAGTAACTATTGCTATTCGAGTGATCAGTGATGGGACAAATGTTAAATGAAAGGTAATTCCAAATAAGTGGAAATATTGTGATATTCAGTGCATATAATAAATTCTTTATTTTGACCATAAAGAGCTATACATTTTATATTAATAGAAAATGAATTTCTCTCTGCCCTCAGCTATTTAAAGAATATTGGTTTGAAGGAGTGCCAGATCACTTCTTTTCCCAAGACTCCTGCATGACTTGAGTCAGTCCATTCTCAACTTCTCTTTTATCCTGTTGCTTAGTTTGGGCTACCTGCTGTGCGGCATGGCCCAGTCCTCATCTCCTATGGCTGCTAACAAGATAGGCTACTGCAAGGAGTGGTGGTCATGGAGAGGAAGGAAAGGGTGAAAACTGAAAAGATAAGGAGAAAAAAATTAAGATTTCTATGTTTTGTTTTCCAGAAAAACTATATTACTGAAGAGACTATTTACACATATGATGGACATTCACTCCCCAAATGCTGCTCTAGAGGAAGAAGGCTGATTAGCCACATACATGTGGCAACCATGTCAAATGGCATCAGCTCCATAGGGTTCTTTTGTTTGTTTGTTTGTTTTTTGAGACAGAGTTTTGCTCTTGTTTCCCAGCCTGGAGTGCAGTGGCACGATCTCGGCTCACCGCAACCTCCGCCTCCTGCGTTCAAGTGATTCTCCTGCCTCAGCCTCCTGAGTAGCTGGGATTACAGGCATGCACTACCATGGCTGGCTAATTTTGTATTTTTAGTAGAGATGCGGTTTCTCCACGTTGGTCAGTTTGGTCTTGAACTCTCAACCTCAAGTGATCTGCCCACCTCAGCCTCCCAAAATGCTGGGATTACGGGCATGAGCCACCATGCCCGGCAGCTCCATAGGATTCTTGTCTCTGTCTCCTAGCTATTCAGTGGGCAGTGAGTGAATCATTAAGGTAAGTACCTATATTTGTATATAAAATAATTTTTGAGAAAATATTAGTAGTTTTTGTACACAGCTGGAGAAGAGGCCTTGGTATACAGTTCCAGGTTTGGGGGTATGAAAACATCAAGGTGTCTTACCCAATCCATTCTCATAACTTCCCCTCCCCCATTTCAAGACAGCCTCTGACACTGTAGAAATTTACACTTACGGAAAGTGAAAATTAGGGAACTGATCTTTTTGTCTAAGTAAAACGCTTTAAGCTGCTACTTACCCAGAATCACAAATGAAAGGAGTCAGACTTTTGAAAACAAACAGATCAACAGATTAAACACCTTCTAGAGTTATAATAACTTTAGTTACAAAGTAAATAATTATGAGATACTCATCAAAGATGGATAGCTTTTAGCCCAGAAGCTTGTGATTTGGGGTGGGTAGGGGGACAGTGAGGGAGGTGGGGAAACTCTATTTGGATCCATCTTGTCCTAACAAGAAGGAAATGGAGCTCTCTAGTCATTACAGACCACATTTAAAGGGCCAGGCCCCACCACAGGATGTGTCTCCCTCTTGATACAGATCAACTTTATTAAGTGACTTATTTTAATGAATGCTTAACATAAAGTTGAGGGTGTTTTTGTTTTAAAATATAGTTTGTTATTAGACTTCAGGTCAGGATCCTTTGGGGAAGTAAGCAGGCAGGGCAACAATTGTTCACTTACAAACCAGAGTAGGGTGAACAAGTACAACCAGATATTCTTGAAGCTGCCACTGATGAGGCCCCTTTCTAACTACTTCATGAACCTAAATGGTTCCCCTTCTCCCCTGACTCCAGCCTCTCGTGTCCTACCTTTGATGACTTGGATTCTGATCACTTTTTATTCCTTACCTTGTTTCCTATTTGCTGTATCTGCTCCTCCCAAGATCCTAATCTCTATATTGTGGACCCTGAGCTGGTAACTTGATCAAGATTTCCTGTTTCCTTGCTTGATAATTTAATTTGGCACTATAATGAAGCAGAAAAACATGGGCTTTGCAGGCAGACTTGGGTTTAAATCAGACTATACTACTAACTGGTGATCTGACTTGGGTAATGCACTTCTCTGAGGAAGTTCCTTTTTAGTAAAATGAGGATAATTATACCTACCTCAAAATATGACTGTGATTGGAAATAGTAGTGATGGTTCTACAACATTGTGAATGTATTTAATGCCACAGAATTGTACACTTAAAAATTATTACAATGGAAAATTTCATGTTATGTGTATTTTGCCACAATTGGGGCCTGATAGCTCATGCCTGTAATCCTAGCTCTTTAGGAGGCTGAGGTGGGAGGATCACTTGAGCCTGGGAGTTCAAGGCTGCAGTGAATTGAGATTGTGCCTCTGCACTCTCCAGCCTGGGCAACAGAGCAAGACCTTGACAGAAAAAAAAAAAAAAAAAAAAAAAAAGCCAAAATACCAAAATGGTTGTGAGAATTACTCTTTGTAGAACACTCATTACAATGCCTAGCACATAGTAGGCTCTCAACAAATAGTAACTATATAGCATAAGATATTTTATATTACAAGTAACAGAAAAAGTAGAACTTAAACTGGCTTAAACGATAAGAGAATATGTTCGTTCATAAAATTGAAAAGTCAAGAGGTAGGGTACACTTTGGTGTTAGTTTATGTTACTAAGAATTCAGATTCTTTAAGTCTTACATCCCTAAAGACTCAGCCATATCACTAAGGACTCAATTTCTTTCCATCTCTACTTTGCCTTCTGTAGCAACAGCTTTATTCTAAAGCCAGCAATCCTCATGATCACAAGATGGCTGCCAACAGCTCCATAGAAGTGCACGTTCCCTTGTCCATATCTAGAGAGAATAACTTGGTCCCAAAAGTATCCTGACATTTACTTGATTAAATCACATGCCTTCCCTGGAACCAAAAGTCATGCATAGGAGGATGGAATATGATGATTAGTTTTAACGAACCGGCTTCTCTGGAAGCACATGGGCTGCATGGGGAGGAGTGGATTCCCTGAACGAAATAAAAATACCATGGAGAAGAGAAGGCAGGACTAATACACTGAGGAAGCAACGAACAAATGTCCACTATCGTAGCTATTATCATTGTTATTGGCTTTCTTGGTCCTTAGCCCTTGGTTCTTGGCAATTTTTAAAAAATCATTTTTTTAACCCAAAAACTAAGAGAGTGCTTATTTTGAGTAACTGAAGTCTTTCTAGCAAAGAAAGATCAACAGGTATAAAACTAAGTTTAACTAGATGTTAGCTACCTGGACCACTGGCCAAACAAGCAACAAAATGCACTGAATGGAGCCATTTAACAGGAATGAATATCAGGAATGGAGTACAGGAAGAAAGCTAGAAAGATAGTGACTTGCCAAAAAGCCGAACCCAGAAAAATGAGGTTAGTTATTGACTCCTTCTTTACTGAAGCCAGGTTAGAAGTCATGACCAATTAATGAGAGGAAGGAACATTCCCCAAAACTGAATTAACAGAAGCTTTCTGATGAAACCTGATTAAACATGATTTTGACTGCTCTATTCACCCCTTCACAGCTTCTACCTGCTCATCTGTGAGATTCCTCTTTCTCTTTTTGCCTCAGCCCCCATCTGAAGACTTGCCAATTTCTGCCTATTTTATTCTGTTCCTCCTGCCAAGAAGGCTCTTCCACACTCCTTTGCCACACTTCATCTTGCTAATTTCTATTCATTAGTTAAGACTTTAAATTCTGACTTTTCCTTTGTAGGAAGGCCTTCTTGTGTACCACTGCCATCCCATCTTCCACCTCCAAGACACACACTGCAGACTGATTTAAGTAATTCTGTTTTGTACTCCCTGCTGGTAATCAATACCTGGTAGCCTAATGATTTGTTTACTCATCTGAACCCAACCTCTGACTCCTCCCCCACCATCACATTAAAGCTTCTGAAAAGCAAGGACTTTTTAAGTTGTTTTTGGTTCCATGATGCCGAGCACAGTGCCTGTTGCATAGTGTGAGCTCAGTGAATGGAGGCAGTTCCTTTGGTTACTATCTGGTATCATCTTACCTAAAGCTTCAGAATAGAATGATACATAAAACCCAAAGTGTTTCTCAACTCATGGACAGTCTGGCCTCTCTACCTAGAAAGGGGCTTAGAAAGAGACATCCAGAGACACACTGAAGATGTTTTATAACAGTTTGTATCCACTTACGTCTTTGAAAGTAGATTCCAAAGTGAATTCTGAAGGCAGAATCAAAACTGCCAAAAATATTCAAAATGCCGCTTTTCCTTTCTGGTGTTTTTTGTTTGTTTGTTTGTTTGGGAGACGGAGTCTTGCCCTGTTGCTTAGGCTGGAGTGCAGTGGTGAGATCACTGCTCACTGCAGCCTCAACTGGCTGGGCTCAAGTGATCCTTGAACCTTAGCCTCCTGAGCAGCTGGGACTGCAGGCACACACCGCCATGACTGCCTATTTTTTTTATTTTTGTTTTTTTGCAGGGACTAGGTCTCACTATGTTGCCCAGGCTGGTCTTGAACTCCTGGCCTCAAGCAATCCTCCCACCTTTTCCTCCCAAATTGCTGGAATTATAGGCATGAACCACCGTGCCCAGCCAAAACGCCTCTTTTTTTTTTTTTTTTTTTTTTTTTTTCCTGTTTTCATCTTCAAACACTGTTCTTACTCCCAGACTGTTAAAAGATATTTGTTTCACTTATTTAGTCACATAGTACCCACAATTTTTATGGTGTTGATTCCAGTTAGAGAATAAGGATGTGATTATTACATGAAAGTGACCATTATAATAGTTCAGACTTGCAAACACTAGTTATTGGCATTTACAGAGTGAAGCAAGCCACCAGAACTAAATACCAGGTGCTCAGTAAACTTCTCGTAATACCTCATTCCTCTTTACAAAGAGCTCATATGACCTTTATGTAGATAATTTGTTTTCTGTTTAATTTATTTTTTCCATTCTGAAGCAGATTCATTCATTACAGGAAAGGAGCCAATTATTGGGCTAACACAGTAACACTTAATGACTATACCCTCTGATGTTTAGTCTCAAAACATTTTGCATTTCTTAATACATAGAATTAAAAATATTTTAACATTACACTAAAACATGATTGAATATAATTTAAAGTGTTCAAGGAGGTGGAACACTCAACCCTATTTCTCAAGGAGGATAACTGAAAGGTCATGTGCTTTTGCCTGTTATATTAACAAGAAGCCAGGAAAAGTTTCAGATGTGAGAGCCCACCCTAGTAACTTCTTGTAGTTTCTGGTTATTTTTGATGATTTGGGGTCAGAGCCAGACCCAGACCAGTTTCCTGATGTCATGTATCTTTGTGCCCCACCCTTGCATGACCCATGGCTGCCTTCAAGCTCCCTTTCCCTGCTTTTAGGAGTCTTCCCCCATGTCCTTGAGCTTGAATGCTACACCTTTGTGACCAGAGCTGAGGGCCACCATACTACCCCTACATAATGACCCACATGTATACCTTTCTCGGACTCCTGTCACTCCCTAAGGCCTTCATAAGAATAATAACTTTCCTAACTCTAATGCATACTTAAATACTTTTAGTGTTTTCTCAATTCTAAGACATTTAGTACATACTTTTTTCACATTTAGGTGTTTCTGAAATTAGAATTAACTTTAGAGTCTTGTTGTTTTTCTCCTAAAAAAGTGATTACTACATTTTGGCCAATGCTATGATCAAAAGTATCTTGGAACTAGAGATATGCAATATTAATGTACTTCACTGGAGATAACTAGTTTTTTCGAGTCAGAAAATATTGCCTTGCATGCAGATTTTAGTTATCATGCAGCAGAAAAAGGGTTTTAGGGGTATGAATATATGAATAGTTTAGGTAAAACAAACTAACTAGTTGTTCATTGGTTATCTGGACAAACTGTTGTCCAGATAATTACCTTGACCTCTTTATACCTTGCATTTTCTAATTTGGGGATCGCATGCAAAGGAAACATGATTCTAAATGTCTCCATCATATAGAAGATAAGGGATCTCAAACTCTCTCTCTACATTAATGTCCTAAGGCCTAATGTTTGTATTGAACATGAGACTGGGATTATAAACAGAATTATCTACAGAACATTCTTTGTTTTGGTTGGTTTGTTTTTTCAGAGAGTGTCTTGCTCTGTTGTCCAGGCTGGAGTGCAGTGGCGAGATCACAGGTCAATGTAGCCATGACCTCCTGGCCTCAAGGGGTCCTCCCACCTCAGCCTCCTGAGTAGCTAGGACTATAGGCATGCACCACCATACCCAATGAATTTTTAATTTTTTTCATAGAGATAGAGACTTACTATGTTGCGCAGGCTGGTCTCAAACTCCTGGCCTCAAACAATCCTCTCGCCTCAGCTTCCCAAAGTGTTGGGATTATAGGCATGAGCCACCACTTCTAGCCCTTTACAGAACATTCTTGATGTGGATGACCAGTTATCTCGAATCACCCCTATTGTCTTCCCTGACAGGATTGTAACTTGATCTCATCTATTCTTGCTAAAGAGATGATGGCTGTTTAGGGGGTAAAAAGGGGGTAGAGTATCAACACAACCATGAATATACATGATTCCTGCTGAGGGTAAAATATTCAGAGATATCTGAGATCCAGATATCTCAGAAATGGATCTAATACCCAGTAAAATTATACAATGTTTTTCTAAAATATTTTGGGGAAGACAAATTTAAGTTAAATAAAATTATTATACTGGGAATCCTCACCAAAACGTTCTTAGTTGTTAAAATTAAGAATAAAAGGGAAAATCTGAGAATAACATGCATGTCCGTTACATTTGCAGTACCCAGGATAAGAGTTCAAGTAGAGGGCTATGTACAGTAGGTCTAAATCATTAAAGTTATAAATGAAGCTAACAAACCTTGAAATAAATATGTTCTATCCACCTTCCTTGACAAACTGTCAAGTATACCTTTATGATGACAAAATCTTTTTTTTTTTCTTTTTGAGAAAGAGTCTCACTCTTGTTGCCTAGGCTGGAGTGAAGTGGCGCAGTCTCAGCTCACTGCAACGTCCGCCTCCCAGGTTCAAGTGATTCTCCTGCCTCAGCCTCCAGAGTAGCTGGGATTACAGGTACCCACAACCATGCCCAGCTAATTTTTGTATTTTTAGTAGAGATGGGGTTTTACCATGTTTGCCAGGCTGGTCTCGAACTCCTGACCTCAGGTGATCTGCCTGCCTTGACCTCCCAAAGTACTGGGATTATAGGCGTGAGCCACTGCGCCCGGCCTCAAAATCTTAAAAAATATGTGTAAAGCAATAGTTTTCATATAACTGAAAGTCAGCTAGACAGCAAAAATAATTGGACTTAGTTATTATTGTGCATTTGGGTGTTCCATTGATGGATTGGTGATGTTGGATGACTAATAAGATAAATATGCACATAATTCATAAATTGTATACTAATTACATAATAAAATATTGTATTTTGTTTTTTAGCAAAATAATCATATTGTTATAATTCAGATTTTCATGTACTTTGTGTTCTGTTGACAATAATAGCAAAAGAAACAACTTTTCTTGAATCAGTGTACTTGAAGGGGATTAGAATATGCCACCAAAAACATGCTACTTTGGCATAAGGATTTATTTTGAGCTGAAGGCAATTAAGCAGCAGCAAACACAAAAAGAGTTCTTTGTCCTCCTATCTTCCTAAAATAGGGCATAAATTTCCCTTTGTGAAGGTATTCTCCCTCCCCTTTTCCATACCAGCAGGAGAATAACATCACTGGAGATAGAAAGCACTGAAATGAAATGGATCTGTACAAACTTTGCTAAAATAACCTTATCCTCCATTAGTTTCCCCCATATATTTTCCTTCTCACAATTTACAGCTCTTAGAAGACAAACCCCTTTTCACAATTTATTACTCTTTGTTAAAATGATATATAAGCCCCAGGTTATAATCACTTCTTTAGGCCTTCACTTCTTTTCTGTGAAGGCCTCCATGCATGTAAAAAGTAAACCATTAACATCAGATGAAGTCTGTATGTCTTTTCTCCTGTTAATCTGTCTTTTGGCAGTTTCATTGGCAGTCTCCAGTTACAGAACCTGTGAGGATAGAGGAGAATATTTTTTTCCTCTTCCATATGCTTCTTAAATTTTTGTTTAACATTTTATTATGGGAAATTTCAAACATTCACAAATGTATGTAGTAGAGTATAAAGAACTCCCATGTACCTACAATCCAGCCCCAATAATTATTAACTCATGGTCAATGTTGCTTCATTTATATTCCCCAAGTTTCTCTACCCAATTACTTTTTTTTTTTTTTTTAATTGAAGCACGTCTCACTCTGTTGCCCAGGCTGGAGTGCAGTGGTGCCATCTTGGCTCACTGCATCCCTGCCTCCTGGGTTCAAGCAATTCTCCCACCTCAGCCTCCTGAGTAGCTGGGATTACAGGCATGTGACACCACACCCCACTAATGTTTGTATTTTTAGTAGAGATGGGGTTTCACTATGTTGGCCAGGCTGGTCTCGAACTCCTGACCTCCAGTGATCTACCAGCCTTGGCCTCCCAAAATGCTGGGATTACAGACATGAGCCACTGTGCCCAGCCTTCTCAATAACTTTGAAGTAAATCCTAGATATCTTATAATTTTATCTGCGAGCATATCAATACACATTTCTAGCAAAGAAAAACTCTTAAAAATTTCCCTTAATAATATTTTCACATAAAAAAACTACTAAAGCTGGGCTGGGCATGGTGGCTCACACCTATAATCCTAGCACTTTGGGAGGCTGAGGTGGGCAGATCACCTGAGGTCAGGAGTTCGAGACTAGCCTGGCCAACATAGGGAAACCCCCCCTCTACTAAAAATACAAAAAATAAGCTGGGCATGGTGACATGTGCCTGTAATCCCAGCTACTCAGGAGGCTGAGGCAGGAGAATCACTCCAACCTGGGTAGTGGAGGTTGCAGTAAGCTGAGATTGCACCACTGCACCCTAGCCTGAGTGACAGAGCAAGACTCCATCTAAAAAGTGAAAGAAAGAAAAAGAAAGAAAGGAAGAAAAAGGAAAGAAAGAAAGAAAGAAAGAGAAAGAAAGAAAGAAAGAAAGAAAGAAAGAAAAAGAAAGAAAGAAAGAGAAGAGAGAGAGAGAGAGAGAGAAAGAAAGAAAGAAAGAAAGAAGGAAGGAAGGAAGGAAGGAAGGAAGGAAGGAAGGAAGGAAGGAAGGAAGGAAGGAAGGAAGGAAGGAAGGAAGGAAGGAAGGGAAGGAAGGAAGGGAAGGAAGGAAGGAAGGGAAGGAAGGAAAGAAGGAAGGAAGGAGGGAAGGAAGGAGAGAAAGAAAGCAAGAAAGGAAGGAAGGAAGGAAGGAAGGAAGGAAGGAAGGAAGGAAGGAAGGAAGGAAGGAAAAGAAAGAAGGAAGGAAAAGAAAGAAGAAAGAAAAAGTACTGAAGTTGGGCACAGTGTTGTGTGCCCATAATCTCAGCTACTCAGAGGCTGAGGTGAGAGGATCACTTGAGTCCGTGAGTTTGAGGCCACTCTGGGCAGCATAGTGAGATCTTGTCTCCAAAAAATAATCCTTAATATTAGATGTTTTTAAAATGATTTTTTAAAAAGTAAAAACCAGTTTATTAAGAAAGTAAAGAAATAAAAGGATGGCTACTCCATAGACAAAGTAGCCCCAAGGGCTGCTGGTTGCCCATTTTTATGGTTATTTCTTGATTTAAAAATGATTTTCAATGGGATTGGAAGTATTTTATTCTTGGAGGCAGTAGGAACAGGCATTGTTAATAGAATGTCTAAATCAATACTTATATTTGGAAATGAACATTAATTTTACATATTATATTCAGACATTGTAATAGGACTGTAATAATGATAGTTGTCATAGAAAATGTTATAAATTTTTAATTTTATCGCATTAATTCTGTTACTTATATTGTGATTTTTTTTTGCCAGCCCTTAAAGCAATATCTATTTATATAGTATTAAGTTGTTCTTTCAATTTTTCCAATACTGGGATATCATAAAGAAAAATAGAGGGAACAATATGTGGTTCAGTTTGTTCAAATCTCTCTTTAAGGAGACTATACTGCTATCTGGATAGAATAGAAAGTAATATGTATATATAATACATATATACAGATTTGTATGTGAACTTTATAATCATGTAATCATTTTCGTTTTCTTGTTTCTATTTTGTGGAATATTTCATTGTATATGCTATATTTAGTATCTTTCTATTTAGAAAAATCATTTTCTGCCAAAATTTAAAAAGCACTTTTTAAAAATTGTGCTTTTCTTTTGTTCTTTTATGTTTTTCTTTCATTTCATAGAACAGCCAAATGCAATAAAAAGTATTTTAAATGATTTAAAAAGCAAATTAGGCAAACTTAGGTAAGTCTATGTATTTTGTAAGCTTTTGCTAACATTATTAATAGCAAGCAATAGTCCACACCAAATAACTGTGGTTAGCCCAAAATCAAAAGTATTTCCCACCACAGACCACAATTTCTTAGTTTTTTGAAGATCCTCTATTGTTTCACGTAACTGTCCTAGTACAGCTCACTATCTTATTTAAATTAAACCTAACTGCTCTAACAGCATTTAAATGACATCTCCATTGTTAACCAAGAGTGGCTATGAAAATATTTGCTATGTGTTTAAACAAGTTGGTCTATTTTGAGGCATATCTAGAAAATATTATATATAATCACTGAATCACTTCAAAGAATGTCATTGCTATTGTCAGAGTTGAGGCCATGTCTCCTAGGAACATATTGGCAGATGTTTAATCAATTTGTGGACATTTGTGTTTGTGCTATGCAGGGCCTTCTGAAGTACAAGGCTCAGGGCAGGCGCCCCTCTTGCCGAAGTCTAAGAGTGGCATTGCAGACCAATAATAAATATAAGTATTAATAATACCTTATAATATGCATGTGCTACATTTTTTTGAAGTGCTTCCATATATATGATTCCTTTTGATCTTCATTATAACCTATGGACTAGATTAATTAGAGATGAGAAACAGAGGTCTAGAGAGGTTAAGTGATTTATCTAAAATTACACATCTAATTAGTGGTAGAACTAAGAGTACAACCTAGGTCTCTCCATACACAGGTCTTCCTGTTTTTTGTTTTGTTTTGTTTTGTTTTTGAGACGGAGTCTTGCTCTGTCGCCTAGGCTGGAGTGCAGTGGCGTGATCTCGGTTCACTGCAACCTTTGCCTCCCGGGTTCGAGTGATTCTCCTGCCTCAGCCTCCTGAGTAGCTGGAACTACAGGCGCACACCACCATGCCCAGCCAATTTTTTTATTTTTAGTAGAGACAGGGTTTTACCCTGTTGGTCAGGATGGTCTCAATCTCTTGACCTGGTGATCCACCCGCCTCGCCCTCCCAAAGTGCTGGAATTACAGGCATGAGCCACCGTGCCCCGCCAGGTCTTCCTGTTATACTATGCTATACGTAATGCTTCTGAAACAAAGAGACTCGCTAGTTGGACAGGTTGCATCCAACATTTTTTAATTCCTTAAACCCCCTGGGATTTTAGTAGAGAAAATAAATACAGCACAATGAATGAAAAGAAAGCCTTACGCTCTGTCATATCTTTTCAGCCCATGTGGGACCAATATATATATATTGACCAATGTTTCAGAAACTAGAGATTTATCTTCTTCCAGGCAAAGGTTCATTTGAGTAATACAGAATAAATCTTCCAAAAGGTGAGGATCATATTTTGTAACCTACTCATAAGGTACTAAGTACAACTTTGGGAATATAAACAGTATCTTCTAAGAGCCAGAGCTCTTAGAAGTTTTACCTTCTACCTCATAGTTTGATATACTTAGAAGTACACCTGGAAGTACAAAACATTAGCATGAAAATGAATAGAATCCTCTTTTCTTGCTGATTCCCCTGTACGGTTTGCTCAGGCCTACCTCATTGCTTCTACTTTTTGCTTATACAGATTCAAGACTTCAAATGCTTACAAAAGTCCTTTTTGTTCTCTACTTTTCAGCATCCTTGAATTTAGAATGCATCTTATAGTCAATGGCATCTTAGATGAAATAGAATATAGGAAACTGTTAATGATGGCTGCTTCTGGGGAATTCTGTATTGTTTACACCTTCTGCAATAAGAGTACTTTGGGAGGTCAAGGCAGGAGAGTCACTTCAGCTCAGAAGTTCAAGACCAGCCTGGGCAAAATGGTGAAACCCCATCTCTACAACAAATACAAAAACTAGCCAGGTGTGGTGGTGCACACCTGTAGTTCTAGCTACGTGGGAGGATCTCTTGAGCCTGAGAGGTTGAGGTTGCAGTGAGCTGATTGTGCCACTGCACTTCAGCCTGGGTGACAGCATGACAGCCTGTCTCAAAGCAAAAAATAAATAAATAAATAAAAGGAAAAAAAAAGAAAAAATTTAAATTTGCATTAAATGAATTTTTATTTTAAATAAAAAATTAAAAAGAATGCATTACTTTTATAATGAAAACAAATTTTTAAAATTTTAGACACAAAATCTTAGGTGGTTTAAGTACCTTGTCTCTTAGTACTAAAGGAGTACTGAGACTGTAATAACAGTCATTAATATTTTATGAAGTTTTATATTCATAATGGGTTTTATAAGCCCCTACATGTTAGCAATTGGCATGATATGCAGAGGTAATCTTCACAGCACTTAGCTGTGAATTATCCATGATGGAAACATTCATTAGAGCTCCTTGGTACTCACGATATTGTGCTGTAACTATTTAGTCATTTTTCCCACCAGAGCGAGAGCTCCTTGAAGGCAGGAACTGCTTACTCATTTTTGTGTCTCCAGGGCCTGCCTAACACAAAGCCTATCATGTTTGTAAAATAAAGGAATGAATGAAAGACCTGTAGGTACTCAATATTTTTTTAATTGTTATTTCCACTTATACACTTTAACAGTTTGCCGCTGGAGAGGGTCTTTATTCTCTGCTAGGACATGGCTTGTTGGCTTTTCATTTGTGTATGATGAATGAATAGGCACAAGCAGGAAATACTATTTTTTTAAAAATGTCTCTATATTCTCCTCTTGGGCATATTCAGTTTTAGCTTTCTGTTGTCAAATCTGTTAATCTACATAATTTTTATGTAAGGAGGTAGAGAAAAACCACTTTCCAGCTTGCTACTAAATTAAATATCTTACTGAGACAAATTGTAAATAGGGGAAGTTTGAGATTTTTTTTCTTATTACTTAACCCTGAAGAAGAAATTTTACCAATGATTTCTTTTCTTTCTTTTCTTTTTTTTTTTTTTTAGACAGAGTCTCCTTCTATTACCCAGGCTAGAGTGCAGTGGCACGATCTCAACTCACTGCAATCTCTGCCTCCCAGGTTCAAGCAATTCTCTGTTTCTCGTGCCTCAGCTTCCTAAGTAGCTGGGACTACAGGCGTGCACCACCATGCCTGGCTAATTTTTATATTGTTAGTAGAGATGGCGTTTCACCATGTTGGCCAGGCTGTTCTCAAACTCCTGACCTCAAGTGATCCTCCTGCCTCAGCCTCCCAAAGTGCTGGGATTACAGGCGGGAACTACAGCACCAGCTGCCAATGATTTCTTAACTGGACTTTAAGCTGTGGTATCATGTTTATGTGATACCATAGAGGAAGCCTGTTCAAGGGGTATTCTTAGTTCCTAAAGCTCCATAGTGAAGGGTTGAGTATAATTTTTTATAGGATCTGATACATGAATAAAAATAAAAATACTTGGCAACACATGTAATGGGAGAAAATGTTTGCAAATCATCTGTCAGATAATGGATTAATATCCATAATATATAAAGAATACCTACAGCTCGGCCGGGCGCGGTGGCTCAAGCCTGTAATCCCAGCACTTTGGGAGGCCGAGACGGGCGGATCACGAGGTCGGGAGATCGAGACCATCCTGATTAACACGGTGAAACCCCATCTCTACTAAAAAATACAAAAAACTAGCCGCGCGAGGTGGCGGGCGCCTGTAGTCCCAGCTACTCGGGAGGCTGAGGCAGGAGAATGGCGTGAACCTGGGAGGCGGAGCTTGCAGTGAGCTGAGATCCGGCCACTGCACTCCAGCCTGGGTGACAGAGCGAGACTCCGTCTCAAAAAAAAAAAAAAAAAAAAAAAAGAATACCTACAGCTCAACAACAACAAAACCAACTCAATTTAAAAATAGGCAAAGGTCTTAATAGAAATTTCTCCAAGAAGAAAAACCAATGGCCAATAAGCACATGAAAAGACATTCAATATTACTAATTATTAGAAAGATGCAAATCAAAATTACAATGAGATACCACTTCACAACCATTAGGATGGTTGTTATTAAAACAAAAATAAAATTGAAACTAGAAAATAACAAGTGTTGGCAAGGATTTGGAGAAATAGGACACCTTGTGGGATGCATTGATGGGACTGTAAAATGGTGCAACCGTTGTGTAAAACAATATGGCAGTTTCTCAAAAAATTAAACATAGAATTACCATATGATCCAGAAATATGACTATTGGATATATACCCAAAACAATTGAAAGCAGCAACTTGAACAGATATTGGCACATCAATGTTCATAGCAGCATTATTCACAATAGTCAAAAGGGGAAAACAATACAAATATCCATTGACAGATGAATGGACAAAATATGGTATATATAGTTAATGGAATATTTTTCAGCCTTAAAAAGAAAGGATATTCTGACATATGCTACAACATGGGTGAACCGTGAAGATATTTTGCTACGTTAAATAAACCAGACACAAAAGGACAAATACTAATGAGTCCACTTATACGACGTACCTAGAGCAGTCAAATTCTTAGAGACAGAAAGTAGAATGGTGGTCTCCAGGGGATAGGAAAAGAGAGGAATAGGGAGTTATTGTTTAATTAATTTACAGTTTGGGAAGATGAAAAAGCTATAGAGATGGATGCTGGTGATGGTTACACCACAATGTGACAGTATTTAATACCACAGGACTGTATACCTAAAAATGGCTAAAATGGTGAATTTTATGTTAAAAATATTTTGCTACAATAAAAAAGTAAAAATAGGCTGGATGTGGTGCCTCACGCCTGTAATCCCAGCACTTTGGGAGGCCAAGGCAGGCAGATCACCTGAGGTCAGGAGTTTGAGACCATCTTGGCCAACATGGTGAAACCCAGTCTTTATTAAAAATACAAAAATTAGCCAGGCATGGTGGTGTGCACCTGTAATCCCAGCTACTTGGGAGGCTGAAGCATGAGAATTGCTTGAACCTGGGAGGTGAAGGTTGTGATGAGCCAAGATCACGCCACTGCAATCTAGCCTGGGTGACAGAGTGAGACTCCATCTCCAAAAAAAAAGTAAAAATAAAAGTACTTGGTAGTTACTTAGCACTTTACAGTTTGTAAAGCACTTTTCACTTGCATTATTTGTTCCATACAACTCGGCAAGGTAGGCAAGGCAATTATTATTATCTTCATTTTACAGATAAGAAAATGAAAGCTCATTTAGTTTAAGTGAATTGCCAAGAGACACTAAGCTAAAAAGTGACAGGGTCGGAATTAAGACCCAGTGCTCTTTTCTCTATATCAACCTGCCTTTCACAGAAGGGTTCCCAGCCGGTGACAATTGACAAAATTTCACTTGCAGTGCACATGTAAAACCTGATTCCAAAGAATGGTCTTGAAAGGGTTTTCTGGAGAATATGGGCAAAACAACAGGCACATAAATCATTAACTGGGTGCACCTTTCCCCATCACAACAAAAATATTGTGAAGGGGAAAACAGAAATATGAGAACTGAAACAACAGCTGGGAAATGCTCAATAGCCTTTTTTTTTTTTTTTTTTTTTTTTTTTTTTTTGAGACAGAGTCTCACTCTGTTGCCCAGGCTGGAGTGCAGTGGCACAATCTCGGCTCACTGCAACCTCCACCTCCCAGGTGCAAGCAATTCTCTTGCCTCAGCCTACTGAGTAGCTGGGATTACAGGCATGCACCACCATGCCCGGCTAATTTTGTATTTTTAGTAGAGACGGGGTTTCTCCATGTTGGTCAGGCTGGTCTCGAACTCCGGACCTCAGATGATCCGCCCGCCTCAGCCTCCCAAAGTGCTGAGATTACAGGTGTGAGTCACCACATCCAGACATTTTAAAATAATATTTAAGGGACAATACCTTGCTGGACTGGAATTTTTATTTTGTCAAATATTCCTTAAAGTTCATTTGCAGGCTGTCGGATGATTCTTGAGAATGTTTTTATTGTTGTTAAAGAGGGGTTTTATAGCTAACCTGTAATATAATTTGATCTGTATCTGATAGCCTTTTTGAAAAATAGTTATGATTTAAAAAAATATGGAGACATGAAAAATAACAAAACAGACTTTTATCGTACGACTGTGTGCTTGCGTTGTTAATTCAGTCTCGTAAAATCTTTCCAGTAAATTAATTACAGCTAAGAATCAGAAGGGACCATAAACCAAAAACTGCAGAGGAGTCACAGCCAGCTGTTCTTTAAAAATGGAATGCTGATTTTTATTTTTAAGTATTCAACAAACATTCCTGAAGCACATCCTCAAGAATCTTAATCATATATTGTTGGTGACTATGAGGTTTTTGTTTTGTGTACTGAAGAAGAAATATGTGTTATAGAATTTTAATATATCCTAGTGTTTTCAGGTTATTTTTATGGCAAGATGAGAGCTGAAAGTCTGTGGTGGCAAAAACTTTGGAAACTTAAAATGTAATAATTATAGAAAGAAGGACGGGCATGGTGGCTCATGCCTGTAATCCCAGCACTTTGGGTGGCCAAGGTGGGCAGATCACCTGAGGTCAGGAGTTTGAGACCAGCCTGGCCAACATGGAGAAACCTTGTCTCTGCTAAAAATATAAAAATTAGCTCGGTGTGGTGGTGGGTGCCTATAGTCCCAGCTACTCAGGAGGCTGAGGTAGGAGAATCACTTGACCCTGGGAGGCAGAGGTTGCAGTGAACCAAGATTGTGCCACTGCACTCCAGCCTGGGTGACACAGCAAGACTCTGTCTCAAAAAAATAAAATGAGATAAAATAAAATAAAATAAAATAAAAATAAAATAATTATAGAAAGGTAAAGATCAAATACTTCAACATTTTAATAGTGAGTTTCTTGGAGTATGGAGTTGATTCTCCACTCCATGTGACCATACTTCTTCTTTTCAGTATTTTCCAAATTTTCTAAATGAGTATATCTTACATCTGTAATAGAATAAAACATGTGGGGTATGGTCACTCACACCTGTAACCCCAGCACTTTGAGAGGGAAGAGGATTGCTTGAGGCCAAGAGTTTAAGAACAGCCTGGACAACATGATGAGAACCCCCATCTATACAAAAAATAAAAAATATTAGCTGGGTGTGGTGGCACACACCTATGGTCCCAGCTACTATGGAGGCTGAGGCAGGAGGATTGCTTGAGCCCAGGAAGTTTAGGTTGATGTGAGCCATGTTCGTGCAACTGCACTGCAGCCTGGGAGACAGAACAAGACACAGTCTTGAAAAAAAAAAAAAAAGAATTTTATTTTAAAATAATGGCAATTAGAGGATCATGCAGGCCAGGTCACTGGGCAGGGTTTTGTTTGTTTATTTTCTTAATTAAAATTAACTGAAAGGGGCCAGGTTCGGTGGCTCACACCTTTAATCCCAGCACTTTGGGAGGCCAAGGCAGGTGGATCACCTGAGGTTGGGAGTTTGAGACCAGCCTGATCAACATGGAGAAACCCTGTCTCTACTAAAAATACAAAATTAGCTGGGCGTGTTGGTGCAGGCCTATAATCCCAGCTACTCAGTAGGCTGAGGCGAGAGAATTGCTTGACCCCAGGTGGCAGAGGTTGCAGTGAACCAAGATCGCGCCATTGCACTCCAGCCTGGGCAACAAGAGTGAAACACCATCTAAAAAAAAAAAAAAATTAACTGCAAGGAACCAAAAGGTAAATAATTTAGTCTCTGGCTGTCAAATGAGTAAATAAATTATTAATTTCGTTTTACAGAAGAAAAGACTGAGGCTCTATAAAGTTAAGAGCTTGGGCTAAGATCACCCAGCCACTAAGCCACAGAACAATAGTAAACGTAACCTTCGGCCCATTGGTGGAGAGGTAGTTTAGGGGTAAAAATTGGTAGTTCGTTTTACTGCACAATCTATATCCTGCCTGGTAATTCTGAGCAGGCTGGGAACACTTTAAGTCAAACATCAGTACACCATGATGATCTCTGGTTTGACAAGCTTGCATATAACTTTTTTGGTGGGGGTGGACAGGGTCTTTCTCTGTCCCCCAGGCTAGAGTGCAACGGCCTGATCATGGCTCACTGCAGCCTTGACATCCTGGGCTCAAGCAATCTTCCCACCTCAGCCTCCTGAGTAGCTGGGACCACAGGCGTGCACCACCATTCCTGGCAAATTTTTCTATTTTCTATAGAGACAGGGTTTTGCCATGTTGCCCGGGCTGGTCTCAAACTCTTGGGCTCAAGCGATCTGCCCCTGTCTCAGCTTTCCAAAGTGTTACAATTATAGGTGTTAGCCACCGTGCCTGGCCAGCTTCAGTATTATGAAAGAAGCTCCTATATCACAGAAACATGATTCATTTGCTCTGAAGTATCTTTCTGTTTAATGATTTAAGATATGAGTTCATGGACTGCAAATGGATCATGCCTGCAACCCCAATGAGCTTCCATGCATGTTTTGCAAAATTAACGTATCAATACATCTCATCATCCATGTGTGCATTTATATAGTACCTATCACCAGAGATATCTTGCTGATACTTTCGGGGCCCTTCAAGTCATCCTCCGTCCCCTTTCAGTGAAGGCCCCATTTATCCTCTTCCTTCCCTTGGTTGAGTTATTGCTACACCCTATGATTGTAGGTCCCAGTTTAGACTATAAATCTCACTTCCTCAAAGTTGTCCTCTAGTTCTCTGTCTATGACACATCAAATTAATAATGATGTCTACCATTTATTAAGTGCATATCATGTACCAGTGACTTTAGACCTAATATTTCTTTTCTCTTTTTCTTTTTTTTTTTTGTTTTTGAGACGGAGTTTCACTCTTGTTGCCCAGGTTGGAGTGCAATGGCGCGATCTTGGCTTATTGCAATGATTTTTTGTATTTTTAGTAGAGGCCAGGTTTCACCATGTTGGCCAGAATGGTCTCGATCTCCGGATCTCGTGATCCGCCTGCCTCGGCCTCCCAAAGTGCTGGGATTACAAGCATAAGCCACCGCGCCTGGCCACTTATCTTCTTTATTGTTTACACAAGATCATAAATTTCATGACAGCAGGGATTTTGATGTTTTGTTCACTACTATACTCCTAGAACTAGGTACTACTGCAACCTCCCCCTCCCGGGTTCAAGCAAGTCTCCTGCCTCAGCCCCCCTAGTAGCTGGGATTACAGGCAACTGCCACCAGGCTCAGCTAATTTTTTGTATTTTTAGTAGAGACAGGGTTCCACTATGTTAGCCAGGCTGGTTTTGAACTCCTGACCTCAGGTGATCCACCCGCCTCGGCCTCCCAAAGTGCTGGGATTACAGGTGTGAGTCACTACGCTCCCCCCCCCTTTTTTTTTTTTTGTCAGGGTCTCACTGCAACCTCAATTTTGTGAGCTCAGGTGGTTCTCCTACCTCAGCCTCCCAAGTAGCTGGGATTACAGGCCTGCTTCATCACACCTGGCTATTTTTATTGCTGTTGTTGTTATATTTTTTTGTAGAGTCGGGGTTTTGCCATGTGGCCCAGGCTAGTCTTGAACTCCTGGGCTCAAACCTGAACTCCTGGGCTCAAGCCATCCTCCTGTCTAAGCCTCCCAAAGTGCTGGATTGCAGGCGTGAGCCACTGCGCCCAGTCTAATACCTAATATTTCTAAGCCTTGACATAAAGTCTGACTACTTCTGCAACTTCATTTCCCACTATTTCCTAATTTACCTTATATTTGAGCTCAGAGGTTGGTAAACTATAGCGTGTGGCCTATTGCCTGATTTTGTATGACCTGCAAGCTAAGAATAGTTTTTAGATTTTTCATAATGGTTGAAAAAAATCAAAAGATTACATGTGAAATTTATGTTAAATTCAACACTCAGTGTCCATAAATAAAATTTTATTTGAACACAACCACTCATTCATTTACAAATGAGTGGTGGCTAATTTTATGTGTCAACTTGACTGGCCATGGGGTGCCCAGATTAAACATTATTTCTGGATGTGTCTGTGAGATGTGTCTCTTTCCAGAAGAGATTAGCATTTGAATCAGTAGACTGAGTAAGGAAGATCACCCTTACCAACATTGGGTGGGCATCGTCCAATCCACTGAGGGTTGAATAAAACAGAAAGGCAGAGGGAGGGCAAATTTGCTATGCCTGAGCTGGGACATCCATCTTCTTCCCTTGGACACTGGCGATCCTGGTTCTTGGACTTTCAGACTTGGAGCTGGACTTAAACTATTGACTCCCCTGGTTCTCAGTCCTTCAAGTGTTCAAGTGTGGTTCATGGGACCTTTCAGCCTTCATATTGTGTGAGCTGGTCTCTCTCTTTACACATACACACACACACACACACTCACACACACACACATAGAGCACATCCTATAGGTTCTGTTTCTCTGGAGAACCCTGACTAATACAGGTGTTGTCTATGGCTGTTTTTGTGCTATGATGACAGAGTATCTGTGGGTTTTGCACCCATGAATTCAACCCACCTTAGATGGGAAATATTTGAAAAAGATCATTAAAAAATAACAATACATCAATAAAATACAAAAAAAAAAAACAAAAACAAAAACAAAAACAAAAAAAAAAAAACCAGGCCAGGCGCAGTGGCTCGCGCCTATAATCCCAGCATTTGGGGAGGTTGAGGTGGGTGGATTGCTTGAGTCCAGGAGTTTGAGACCAGCCTGGGCAATCTGGTGAAACCCTATCTCTACATGAAATACAAAAATTAGCTGTGTGTGGTGGTGCATGCCTGTAGTCCCAGCTACTTGGGAGGCTGAGGTGGGAGAATTGCTTGAGTCCAGGAGGCAGAGGTTGCAGTGAGCTGAGATTACACCACTGCCCTCCAGCCTTGATGATGGAGCCTCATGTCAAAGAAACAAACAACAACAACAGCAAAACAAAAAACCAATACAATATAACAACTATTTACATAGCATTTACATTATATTAGGTATTATAAGTGATCTCAAGATGATTTAAAGCATATGAGAGGATGTCTACAGGTTATACCAAATACTATGCCATTTTATATAAGGGACTTGAATATCCATGAATTTTGGTATCTAATGAGGGTCCTGAAACCAATCCCCCATGGATACCAAGGGATGACTGTAGTTGTAATGGAGATACTATAAAATCTAAAATATTTATTATCTGGCCTTTTACAGAAAAGCCTGTTATTAGCCTTTATTAACTCCTGTTCCAGCCTAACCAAACTAATTTCTGTACTTACCCTCTTGTCCTTATATATGTTTTCCCCTCTGTCTGGAATGCTTTTCTTTTTCTTTCTTTCTTTTTTTTTTTTTTTTTGAGATGGAGCCTCACTCTGTCATCCAGGCTGGAGTGCAGTGTTGCGATCTTGACTCACTGCAACCTCCGCTTCCCGGGTTCAAACGATTCTCATGCCTCAGCTTCTCAAGTAGCTGGGATTATAGGTGCCCGCCACCATGCCCAGCTAATTTTTGTATTTTTAGTAAAGATGGAGTTTTGCCATGTTGGCCAGGCTGGTCTTGAACTCCTGACCTCAGGTGATCCGCCACCTCGGCCTCTCAAAGTGCTGGGATTACAGGCGTGAACCACTGTACCCAGACTGGAATGCTTTTCTTTTCTTTCTTTATTCCTCTTTATCCTCTTTTATATCCTCATTCTCTCCAGGTGATTTTATCCAAACTCATGGTGTTAAATTCGATCTATGTGCTGATGATGCCCAAATTTATATGTTCAAACCCAGTTTCAGCTCTGAACTCCAGACCAAAATATACAACTGTATTTGACAACACTAGTTTGATATCATAATAAATATGTTCAAAGTTATCCTCTAGATCTAGCCCCCAAACCAATTCTTCGTAGTCTGTCCCATTTCAGTTGATGGCAACTCCATTTTGCAGTTGGCCAGGCCCAAAGCCTTGGTAGTTTTTTTACTCCTTTTTTTGGTCTCACATTTCACGTTTAATCTATGCACAAATTATATCAGCTCTATCTTCAAAATATATCCAGAATGTAACCATTTCTCACCATCCCCATTGCTATTACCCTTGGACAGTGGTCCAAGCCACTGTCTCTACTGCAGTGACCTCCCACCTGGTCTTGTTTGCTCTTGCCTGGTGATCATATCATAAAGTGTCATCTTGTCAGATCATATTACTCCTTGCTAAGAACTTTCCAATGACTTCCTATTCAAAGTCCGCCCTCCCCATCATCAGTTGCTTCTCCAATCCCATTTCCTAATACTCTTCCTTCGTTCACTCTACTCTAGAGACACTGACCTTCTTGTTCTTCCTCAAACTCTCCAGGCACATGTCTACTTCAGGGCCTTTGTGGTTGCTCTTCCCTCTCCCATATCCTGCTATCCCTAAGGCTTGTTCCAACATGTCCTTCAGATATTGAATCCTCTTCTCAGTGAGAACTTCCATGGCCTTCTCATCTACAATTTCAAATCCATATTCACTGCTTAATTTTTCTTTCTTGGCAATTATCAATAGTTAGATACATAGGCAATCTATTTACTTATCTTCTTTTTTTGTTTGTTTTCTTTTTTTGGTGGTTGTTTTTTATGAGATGGAGTCTCACTCTGTCACCAGGCTGGAATGCAGTGGCGCAGTCTTGGCTCACTGCAACCTCCCCCTCCAGGGTTCAAGGGATTCCCCTGCTTCAGTCTCCTGAGTAGCTGGGACTACAGACACGCACCACCACGCCTGGTTAATTTTTTGTATTTTTAGTAGAGGCGGGGTTTCACCATGTTGGCCAGAATGGTCTCGATCTCCTGATCTCGTGATTGCCCGCCTCGGCCTCCCAAAGTGCTGGGATTACAAGCATGAGCCACCGTGCCCGGCCACTTATCTTCTTTATTGTTTACACAAGATCATAAATTTCATAAGAGCAAGGATTTTGATGTTTTGTTCGCTACTGTACTCCTAGTATCTAGAACAGTACCTGATGCAGAGAGTGCAGTAAATATTTGTGGAATGAGTGAATGAATGAAAAATCTCACTCAAGGGCCTCCTCCATGAAACATTTCCTGCAGCACCCAAGTTGAATTATTCCCTCCTTCCTCTATGCCAGTGAACATCTATTACCGCATTTACTACAGTGAAGATCAAAGGCTGGTTTGTGGTCACATGGCGGTGGCTCAGGCCTATAATCCTAACACTTCGGGAGGCCAAGGCAGGTGGATTTGCCTGAGCTCAGGAGTTTGAGATCAGTTTGGGCAACATGGCAAAACCCCATCTCTACTGAAAATACAGAAAATTATCTGGGCATGGTCGTGCGTGCCTATAATCCCACCTACTTTGGAAACTGAGGCAGGAGAATCACTTGAAACCAAAAGTGAAGGTTGCAGTGAGCCAAGATCTCGCCACTGCACTCCAGCCTGCGCAAAAGAGCAAGACTCTGTCTCAAAAAAAACCAAAAACCAAAAACCAAAACACACAAAAAAACCCAGATTGGTTTGACATGTCTATTTGCCCTTCTAATCCGAACTTGGTTTATTTTGGTATCCCAGTGTCTATCTAGCACAGATCTTGGCACGTGATAGATAAATACTCATTTAATGTTTCCTAAGTGAATGAATAATTGCTCAACATTAAAAAGTATTTCTATTTTTTAAGAAGATACTTCTCAGAGATTGATTTAAACAGTAAATGATACTTAAATTGTAATTTGATTGAAAACAACAAAAGCAATCATGCTTGCTTTAGACTGTAAAATCACCGGAGGCAGCCTTGGTTTTTTTGTTTCTTTTTCTTTTTTGAGACAAGGTCTTGCTCTGTCACTTAGGCTGGAGTACAGTGGTGCAATCTCGGCTCACTGCAGTCTCGACCTCCTGAGCTCAGGTGCTTCTCCTGCCTCAGCCTCCTGAGCAGTTGGGACCACAGGTGTGCGCTACCATACCCAACTAATTTTTCTGATTTCTAGTAGAGACAAGGTCTCACTGTATTGTCCAGGCTGGTCTTGAACTCCTGGGCTCAAGTGATCCCTGCCTTGGCTTCTCAAAGTGTTGGGATTACAGGCATGAGCCATCATGCACAGCCAGGCTCTGGGTTTTATTGAGACTTTAGCACCATTTTCCACATGTCATAGAACATGACAGAGAGGGCTCCTGGTCAGTTATCAAGGTGCAGTGTTTGCCTGGTGATCTCCCAGCTACACAGCTTGCTCAGGTCATAATGAAGACTATTGGTGTGTAGAGAAAATCCCTATTTTTATTTGTTTTCTATCATGATCTGCAAGCCCTGCTAATCAGTAAAGTGGAAAAGAGTAAAGATCTTTAATCACCGTTTGAATGTAAAATGCCCTTATTGGTTTCCTATCTTTAAATAACATTTTTCCATCAGTGTCCAGGAAGTAGTCAGATGTCAACTAAATCAAACTCCTGCCGGACGCGGTGGCTCACGCCTGTAATCCCAGCACTTTGGGAGGCTGAGGCAGGCGGATCACGAGGTCAGGAGATCGAGACCATCCTGGCTAACATGGTGAACTCCCATTTCTACTAAAAATACAAAAAAATTAGCCGGGCGTGGTGGTGGGCGCCTGTAGTCCCAGCTACTTGGGAGGCTGAGGCAGGAGAATGGCGTGAAGGCAGGAGGTGGAGCTTGCAGTGAGCGAGATTGCGCCACTGCACTCCAGCCTGAGCAACAGACCGAGACTCCACCTCAAACAAACAAACAAACAAACAAAAACTCTTTCAGTTGTTCACTAAAAACAAATATTTACTAAGAGATCATTGATTAGGGTCTGGCTGGGGCAGTCAGAGAGAGCTGATGGTGGTTGTTGGGTGGGAGCGGGGGATGCTGTAGTAGCAGATTTGGAAGGAAGATTGTGCAAGGAGGGAAGCTGCAAAAAAAAGCCAGATCTCAGGCACGTCAGGATTCTAGTCAGGGGTCACTATTAAAATTATATTGGGGTTAAACATTATATTTGATAATTTTGCATTCTCTTCTAAATTTTTGTGTACTTTTCCTTATTTGAGTTCCATGAAATTCAAGTAAGATAGTGAGGACACTATTTCCAATTTACAGGTGAAGAAAATGAGACAGCAAAAGGAGAAGTGGGTGGCTTGCCTAAAGTCAGTGACTGATCAGGATGAGAACTGGGTACCTGTTGCATTGGCCCTTTCTACCAAACTATCTTCTGCTTGCTTCAAGGATTTTTTGTTTTGTTTTTGTTTTACTGTTGTTGCTATCATTTAATTGCATGTGTATAGAGAAATAGAGAAAGAACTAGAAATGTTTTACATGGCAGTGATATGGAGTGTCTGCTTTGTGCTCAAGCACTGAGGTAGATTCAAAGAAAGGTAAAACAGAGTCCTGGTCCTCCAGATATTTGTAGCCTAGTTGGGAGAAAGACAATATACACAAACAAAAAAATTAAACAATATTGTAAAGTGAAAAACAAGTTACAAAAGTGTATATGCTAAAAATATTTATGAATTTTTATTCATTTCATTTATTTCATTTTGCTAAAAATATTTATACGATCAGTAGTGGGAACATAGACTATTCACTAATCTACTCAGAAGCAAGGACATATGGGTTCTTTATTTTTCTTAACTGATCTAATCTTCTCCTACCCTTCTAATTAAAGTTATCTGAGTCTCCTCTAGATAAATAATCTCTGTTGATTTAACCGTCTATTTTGATTTAAAAGATCTCTATTGGGTAAATATTCAGTCAATTCAAAATTCAATTTCCTAACAAGGCTGTCTCGCCCCTCCTCTTCCTCTTTCCCAAGCTGGCTTCTATGCCTGGGGTTACTTACCAGTCTTCCTGGCTCTGGAGTCAGGGAGGTGGGGGTTGGTGAGGGGTGGGGGGTTGGGGCAGAGCTGGTTTTCACAGTGGGAGGCTAATCTGGTCGATGTGCACTAGCTGCTTCCCAACTGAGGCTGGACTAATTTTTTTTTTTTTTTTGAGATGGAGTCTCACTTTGTTGCCCAGGCTGGAGCGACACCTCCGCCTCTTGGGCTCAAGCGATTTTCCTGCCTCAGCCTCCCAAGTAGCTGGGATTACAGGCACCTACCACCACACCTGGCTAATTTTGTATTTTTAGTAGGGATGGGTTTTCACCATGTTGACCAGGCTGGTCTCAAACTCCTGACCTCAAGTGATCTGCCCTCCTCGGCTTCCCAAAGTGCTGGGATTACAGATGTGAGCCACCATGAGCAGTCTGGGCTAATTTTAGATTCCCCTGGAGGGGTTCCTTCTACTGCACTGCCTCATTCTCCCAAGTAGCTGGGGGCCAGTTTAGGATTGCTATTCGGCCTCATCTGTCTAGCCTCTCCCATTGTTGCTTTGTCACTGCTAACCCCACCCCCATTCTGGCCTGGGCCAGTTTTCCTCTGGCATTTCTTTCAGGGAGCGAGGCAAAGGCTCCTTTGCCTTTTAATGTACCCCTTAATCTTTCCAACATGATTTCCCCTTTCAGGTATTCAGTCCAGAAAGTGGCAGTCAGATATGTGTCTATCTGGTTCCCCTTTCTGCATTTCCTTCTTTTTCACCATAATCCCCCGAGCCAAAAGCTACAACCTCCTGACACAGTACATTTCCTACATCTTGAGATTTCTCTACTCCTGGCTTTTAGTAAAACTATGATTTAGTTGATTGGTTCTGCCTTTTCTTATGTAAATGGGAAATAAAGTCATTTTAAACATTATTTTCTCTGTTCTCAAAGTTTAGCTTTCAGAATTTTTTTTGTTAGTTTTTATATCATAATCATAAACTTAACTCTGTAATTCAGCTAGACATGGGAGGGAATAAGAAAAATATGAAACTCAAAGAACTGCAGTGACAGCACAAAGATTATAGGATTTTACAAGCAAATGGGGTAGAGGGGTGCTCTCCTGAGCTACAGAAGGAATGGTCTGGTGGTTATGATAAAACACAGGTCAACTTTATTAGAGTTGCCTATAGTCAGTAATGGTGATCTTCTTTCTGGTCTTGCCATTCCTGGACCCAAAGTAGTCCATGGCTTCCATGAAATTTATGCCCTCCTTCACCTTTCCAAGACCACATGTTGCCATCCAACCACTCAGTCTTGGCAGTGTAGATTAAAAACTGCAAACCATTTGTATTGGGTCCAGCAGTTGCCATGGACAAGAGGCTAGGACCTGTATGTTTCAGGATGAAGTTCTCGTCATCAAATTTCTCCTGTAGATGGACTTGCTGCCAGTGCCATTATGGTGTGTGAAGTCACCACCCTGGCACAGAAACCCTTATAACCAAATCCTTTTTCTCCAGTGCTCAGAGCACAAAAGTTTCTGCTGTCTTTGGAAGTTTGTCTGCAAACAGCTCAAAGGAGACACAGCCCAGGGATTTGCCATTGACCACAATGTCAAAGAGCACAGTGGGGTTGACCACAGCTGGTGCCAGGGGGTTCTGGGCAGCAGCATCTGCAAAGCACTTACAACTCTTAATGTTTGCTCAAAATATCTTATTCTTGAAGTAAAATCTGAATATTGGCTCTTTTTCCCCTTTGTATTTCTGCTTTAAGAAAAAAGGATGCCTCATATAGAATGAGAGGTGGTAACATACAAGGAAGAGCAACAGAGAAAATCACATTAATATAGTTCAAAAATATTTTCCCTGTTACATATGCATAGAAAAATAACCTGGAAAAATATACACCAAAATGTTAATAGTAGTCTTCTTTGGGTGGTGGCTTTTCAAGTTATTTTATTCCTTATATCCTCTTGGACTTTTTGTTTTGTTTTGTTTTTGTTTTTGTGGGTTTTTTTGGTGGTGGTTTGTTATTTAAAATTATGGTGTCACCCAAGCTGTAACTCCTGGACTCAAGCAGTTCTTCTGCATCAGCCTCCCAAGTAGCTGGGTCTATAGACACATACCACTGTGCCCAGCTTTATCTTCTTGTATTTTCTGAATTTTAAAAAGTATATATATACACACACATATATATGTGTATATATATGAATATATGTGTATATATGTGTGTGTGTATATATATTCATATGTATACATATATATGTGTATATATATATGAACATATGTGTGTATATATGTGTGTGTGTGTATATATATTCATATATATATATTTATGTATATAATTTTTGTAAACAGAAAAGCCAGTAAAATAATATCCATTGGCTGGGGTGGAATCAGGGAGTTTAAGCAGCATGGACCTATACATAGAACTATCTCAAGACTGTGCCCCCAAATCAATTGCCAAGTAAGTGATTGAGCCATAACTGTGAGGAATCCTTTTTGAATCACATCTTTTCTTTTTTCTTCTTTTTAAAAACTGAAATATATTTCATATATGATAAAATTCAGCCTTCAAAAATGTACAACTCAGTGGTTTTTAGTATAGTCACAGAGTTGTATACCACTACCACTATCTAATTTCAAAATGTTTTCATTATCCCAAAAAGAGAGCTCATGTCCATTAGCAGTGACTTCCCTCTCTCTTTTCCCTTATCCCCTGGCCACCACTCATCTACTTTTGTTTCTTTGGATTTGCCTATTTTTGATATTTCATGTAAATGGAATCATACAATGTGTGGTCTTTCATGTTTGATTTCTTTCACTTAGCATAATGTTTTCAAGGTTCATTCATGTTGAGTCACATTTTTCTTGATCTCTTCTGAAAATGTTTTCTCTCAGTGCCCCAGTAATACCCATATTGGTCCCTTGACCTTTGCTGTGCAGTCTATATGATGCAAAAATAAGTTAGACTACCTTTTTTTCCCCAAAGTTACATCGCTTGTTCTATTGATAGGCTCAGTGGAACAGAAATTAATCACAACAAGTCACCAAAAAATTATATTTGGCTTTGGAATACATCATAATACTGGAGGGGAAGTGGGGAGAAAATCGGTGGTAGTGTTAGGCCCAGTGATTTAGGTTTCTTGGAATCTAAGGTTGATATTATTAAAAGCTTATAGGAAACAGTACAAGTGCATGCTAAGGATCATGGTGTACAGACTGGATTCCACATTTTA